>NC_081409.1:444524572-446924572 GCF_030272615.1 Cryptomeria japonica
AACTTATTCAAACATATATCCAAATAGGCAAACAAGTCTTTTTACTTATGCAACATTTTAACATTAGTTTCCAATCACATCCACTCATTTTACTAATACAAATTCCTAATACACCATTATCCATTTGTAGATATTATGGAAATCACTATTCTACTTGCAAAAACTTTATTTCCTAATGTCACACTATCACATAGATACATACATCATTCTATTAAAACTCATCTCCTATCATTGCTTAGTTATAAGCATTCATGAATTAAGTACTTTCAGCATTTCAAGAGATTGGTGCATCTTCATACAATTTATTATCAATTCACACTACTAGTATCTATTAAAAGAAAAACTTTCTTAAAATTCAAATAAAGGACATAGCATTTGTACCTACTCTACCTATTGTTCAAGCAAAACATTTCTTGGAGCCACATCAATCCTACTCAAGGCTTAAGAATCTAACCTCACAAAACCAATTTAAGACACAATGATATCATTTCCTACACATGCAATGCACCACTCTTTACTTCATTTGATATGTATACTATAACATGGTATTTTAACCTGCTAATGGGTAAATACTTTTGCATCTATATGAAGAGGTATTTTATCTAGCCAATTCTTCTTTTTTCAGAGAAAATAGAAATAATGGATGCAATCGCAAACTCCTAACCTCAAATGCAAATTTATTCCATCTAACTACTCTTTTAATAAATATAAAATCCACATCCATCATGTAGTACCCCTGCCCTAATCAATCTCTAACCTTGGTTTAATCTTGATTAGTTTATCTTAATATTATGTTATAGCCAGATGTTGATTTAACGCATAGCTATTGATGTGGTTTTCTCACCAGTGGTATGCAAGCTGTTAGTGTACCTAATTCGTGGTATTAATATTGAGCTGACGCTTTCATTAAGTTTATATATGTATGCATGTATGACTCTTGGTTGCAGGAAATTTCAGGTACAACGCCGCATGAGTGTGAGGTTCGTCTTCACTTGGATGTGCAGGTTTGAGTGTACCTTTTTAATCCTTAGAGTTGGATTAGGTGGTCGTAAGACCCTAGTTGACCTTAGTCGTGCTCAAGTGAGAATCGCCAGTCATCGTCGGTTATCCCTTTTGTTTGGGTTTGCGAGTCGTCTGATTGGTTGACCTTCTCGGTTTGCCTGCTTGGTGTGCCTGGTTAAATTGATTAATTAGTCCTTAGTAATTATTTTGATTATTTATGCGTTTGTGCATTGAAGATTAATGGATTAAATTAATCGGGTTATCGTTATGTGATTTTCGTTGATGTGAATTGCTTATTTTATATTGGGAGTGAATTCGATTAAATGACTGATTTTGAATATTAAATGCATTTTATATATGCTGTTGAAAAAGAAAGTTTTGTATTTTATCGCAATAGATTGATCGTATTCTGTTGGCCTTTGAGATTAGAAAGATTAATATTCAGTTGATTGAGAAAATCGTTTTTGGAATTAGAAAGCAAGTTAATTTATTGCTATAGTTTGAAAGGAATTAATTTTTGAGAATTATTTGTAAATAAAATTTTTAATTCCAAAAATAGAGTTTTTGGTCAACTCTTCCATATAACCCAAAATTTGGGGTAAAATTGGAGGATGGACATTTTGGAGGAATTTTGGTTGGAAAGAAATTTTGGAGATGAAATTTGGTGATTTTGGATGGAGAAGGAAGGATTTGGGAGCTGGAGATTTGGACTCTTCGACAGATCTTGCCAGGAATGCGAGATCAGGTAGGATCTGTTTAACCATTTGGTTTTAAAATAAAATAGTTCCTTGTTTGGCCATTTTGAGTTTGGCTGGAGATTTATCTGAGGTTTTGTTATTCCTCAATGCGGTTTGGGTGGTTTGGAATCCCATTGTGTTTGGAGGAAATGAAAATCATCATAGAAAACCTGATACCGAATCAGTCCCTGTTAAATCGAATTTATGTTAAATCGATAGTTATTGTCAAAATTCGTAGTGGGCGTTTCATTGTTTTAAGTTTTCGAACTGTGTTTTATATGTTTTAGCGTTGTGTTAAACACAATTCGTTTAAAACAAACTTTAATTTGAGCCTGTGCGTTGTTAATCAAAAATTATTAGCAAATTTTTAGTAGTGGGCGTTATTTTTTTTTTATGAGTTTCGGGCCTGGGCGTTTTTATTGCTTTGAGCTGAGGGTTTGGGGATTGGAGGCGGGGAGCGAAGCTCCACCCACTCCTCCTCCCCTCTCCCCCGCTCACCCCCTTACTCCTCCCCCCGTTCCTTTATCGTGCTCGCAGACGCTTGTGGCTGCGGCTCACAGCGGTGGCCGCAGGGGCCGCGGTGGCCGCAGGGCGCCGCGGCACTTGCGGGGACCACCGTGGCACCACCTGCGCAGTGCCTTCCCTGCGGCTATGGTTAGGGCACGGCCCGCCCTAGCCACTTAATTTAAATGCGTTTTTTTTTGTTGTTTTAAACGTAGTCTATAAATCATTTTTTTTAATGCATGTTTTTTTTTAGTCTTCAAAAAAAATGCATGTGGTTTTAATATCATTTTAATGTAAGTGATTTTAATGCTAAGTTTTTTATTGTTCTTAATTATGATTAAGAAGGAAATATCATGACAAATGTAAATTTGGTATTGATTAATTCTATAACAGAGTTTATAGGTTAATCACTATTCAATTTCATTTCATGATTTTTGCTCTCTTCCTGATTAAGTTCTAAAACGGTAATTTCGCAATTGAATATTGTTGATTATATTCTGATTGATCTTGGATTAATGAATCTAGATCTTACCTTCTAGCTGATTAGAGCATTTGGCTAATTAAGGTAGTATTGTTTAAAAGCACAATAGAGAATAATATGTTATTGGAAAATCGTTGAAATACGATGTAGTTACTAATTGATGATGTTAAATATTATCTTAAAACATATCATTTGAGTTATTAAAAAGTAGTGAAATATTTATCGTTGGGCATTAGAAATTTTAACGATATGCTTTTGATAATGATTATCTTCATTTGGACTTCCTTTTTATATTTATATTTCCGTGATCCGTATAGTACATCTGGGATTAAAAAAATATGAAACTGTAGAGGACGGTTTTTGAACCAGTATGTTTATTACGTTTTGATTGGAGATTAAATATCTTATTTTAATTGATTAATGGTTGTCTGAATTTGATTAATATGAATTTGGTTTAAAAACTCATTATGACTTAATATGTCTGTTCGATGCTTTGAACCTTAAGAGTTAGAAAACCAAGATCAACCTATTCCCAGTTGAGGTATACAACTGAAATCTAGTATAGATCTTGTAGAAAACTTGATCGATTTTAATGTTTAAATCAATTTGAGGAAATATTGTCTTTTCTGATTATTGCCTTGCGAGTTTAATATCTGTATTCGCCTTTAATTATGAAATGGCATGTTTTGCTTTGTTTAGTAGGACCCTGTCGTATGGATTGACTTGGGGTACCTGTTTCAGTCCTCGATTCCGAGTTGACTGTTGTGTTGCGGTAGTGTCGTTTTGATCATATCCTATTTGTGTGAGTCGAGTGATGATTGTGGTGACCGTTGTTGGTCGGGTCTCTAATTAGAGTACCGTCAGTAAGTGATTACCCTTGAGTCGTGTTTGACCAGATGATTGTTTTTCTCTTCTTGAACTCCGTTCGTCTGACCATGTCTATTCCTTGGTTTTGAGTTCGTATGAGTATAGTCTAGTGTCGTATGGGAAAGTGACTTTCGATTGGGGGCCGCGCCCAAAGTGGCTGCTGGGTAACCCGTCGAAAGTGAGTCTAATAAGTGATAACCTAACAGTAGATTAGAATGTAATCCCTAAGTAAGATAAATGTGCCTCACACATGGGACGAGTGCTATCATAGACTCGACATGCTGTGAGAAGGCCTGAAATGGCAAACTACCATCCTTGTCTTCACGAGAGGATGTGTGGGTCCACATGAGGCTTGGATGGGCCGGAAGCTCGGATTAGGTTGCCAGGGTAACCCAGTGTATGGGGCCGGGACCTATGAAGACTTGCCATGGTAACCATACCAGGTCGTGTGATGACACTTGTCCCTACGTTCGCTAGTGTGTTGTCGTTTTGTCCTGTTAGGAGTACCTTGAGAGTCGTCCTTTTGTCTCCGCCCTTGTGAGTGTCGGTTTCATGTTAGACCTTGGGTGATGATGGCTCAGTTTTATGGATGCTCTCATGGACCTCTTGTTTTAGCTTGATTATGTTCAGTTGGATCCTGTTCTTTTCAGGGATCGTTTATGTATTTATTGACCGATGCGGTCGTTTGTATATTGTTTATGTTTCGCCTTGATGGCCGGATTATAATGGTGTAACCTCTTGTACTCTTAACCTTATTATTTATCAGAGGGGTCTTGCAGTTGAGCAGACCCGGAGATGTAGCCCTTTAGGGGTGAACTCCGAGATCATTATGGTGTTATGTGATGTATTCTCTTATGTTTCCTTTATTCAGCTTTATCATGTATGTTTAGCTTATGTTAAAATGGTTAAGTGGATAAATGGGAATTAACTATAAATGCTTTTATTCAGTTCTTTCTTGAATGCCATGTTGATCGAATGCGTAAGTGGTATAGATGAGATTTATCGTAGATGCTAGTATGTAATCATCTTTTAAAATGCAATATGATGGAATATGAAAGAATGTAACTTAGAGTAATGAATTATACTCAGTTGTTGTTAAGGAATTTAAATATGCTTGGAAAGATCTCTTATGTTATGATGAAATCCTAGTGTATTAGAATGTTAGATGTATGGTTTGTAATTTTAAATGAAAAGCTTGAATGAAGATTATGAATGGATCTTGATGATGAATCTTCGCTTGTGATTTATATTTCCCTCTTTCGAAAGGAATTATCCTGATTATGAATTATCTCGTTATTAAGATATTCAGCTTATTGGATTAATTGAGTGAGTTAAGTGAATTGTGAAATTTAAGTAATCTCATTGGGAAACTCTTTAGGTGTTAGTTGATGTCTTCCGCTATGTCATCTGAATCTTTGATATCTTGTTGCATCTTAGGTGTTGTAACTTTAAAAAAAAATATTGCACTCTATTCTTGTGTTATGGCTTAATCCCTTCGGGGTTTCCTGGCGGGGCATTACACATCAATGGTTGTTCAATCCTTCTATTTAATGTCGATAACTCCTAGGTGCATGAATCTTTTACCCAAATAGATATAAAATGAAGGAAGGGTATAATAAATAAACTCACACAAATATTACGCATGAACAATTCAATTTCTTGGACAAGCTTTATGCATCTACTGCATTATTTCCTAAGGTATGTGATTTTAACTTCACATGATATTTCCTAATATTATAAATGCAACTAGAGATCCCAATCATCATTAAAGGCTATGGTTTAATCAAACAATCTTTTCTTACCAGCAACATCATACATATTTGAACACTTGACAATTCCATATTACACCAGCTATTATTCCTTATATTTCCATAGGAAAATGGGATTATAGAGAAGACACTCCTAGCTACCATTTTCTTACATATATACCCATCTCCTACAAGTTATTTAATTTCACATCCTTATCTATACTAAAAAAAAATTATATCCTAAAAACACTTCTTTGTACCATTCATGTGAAAATTCCACATAGCAAGCTAGTCCTAGGAGCATAACATTAGTTAAAAGAATAAACACAATCTTACCTCTTTCTATAGCATAATCATCTATATATAGGTGTACCAACCTTTAACATTCAGGGTGGCATTAGGAATTATGAAACAATAGGATCCAATAAAATCACATATCCATCTTTCTCATCTAGGGCATGCATAAAAAATGAATACACGTCTTGCACAAATTTATGAATTACAAGGGAGATTAGGGAGAAACACAAAGTATGGACAATTAAAATCACCAAAGCTCTATTGACATTTTTCGACAAAAATCTCAAAGGGTAACTTAACTCAAGAGGACAATACAACATACATCACAAAACCGCGAAAAATATCCTTAACCAGAGATCTGAGTGTTGCAATATGGGCTCTGATACCAGATGTAATGCCCACCAAAATACCCTAGAGAAAATAAGCTAACAAACATCTAATGGAACAACTTTTTTTTTGTTTAACAACTAATGTGAAATTTAAATATCATTTATGCAATGTGAATACTCAACCATCAACTTATTATTAACATGATCATAACATTAAACAATAATCATTAAATCAATACGCAAGTGGAATCAACATACACATTGCTCTACTACCCTAGGTTATCTCAACATCATTACTTAGTTTCCTCTAACCCAAGAAATAACATCTATTCATCATTTCCTAATCTTAAAGCCATTACTATTCCATAATGCCCATATGCAAATCATTTACTATCTCCATTAAGATAATATGTAACTACATGTTTATTGATGCATTCTATCTTGGCATTAATCTCCTACCAAATGATATACAATTCTTGATACATTATTTAATAATCTACATATATGCAATGCACTTAATATTTCCTTTCATATTACACAATCCTAAATGCTTTCCTTCCTTATGATGTGCAATCCTTTAATTCCTTAAACTGCATGATATTGATGCAAGATCAATCCCATAACTAAGGTTCATTTTAAGCTCCAATTCCAAATGTTCCTACAATTCCTTAACCATCCATATCCCTAAGTTTATTATGCAACCATCATGCTTATATTTCACTAAATGCATAACATGGAATACATTCCTTTTAACACATACATTTCTTTTATGAGATTCTTACATCCTAATATGATTCTTAATCCTTAATGCATCCTATATTCTTAATGCAAGGTCCTAATGCCATTACCAATTGACCATTGATATGCTATGCAAGTATACCTAACATTGAAATGTACTAACATGAGTGAAAACCACATTTAAGAATGCTATTATTTCTGCCATGATCATTACTTATGTTCATTCTACCATCTAAGTTCATTATCACATTAGAATCTACTACAAGGCTCATTCTCCCACATCTTTCAAAATAACACTTAATACAAACATGAACAAGATCTATCCAATATGAAAACATTGCAAGAATAGAAATCTACATGAATCACTTCCTCTTTCAAATCTTATTACATAACATCAATTATAAAGGTCAGAATTGTACCACTTGATTTGGCCTAGTGATGGAGAACTTGTTCTCTTGAAAGAGAGGTCACAAGTTCAAATCCCACAAGGGGGTATGGTATGTACATCTTATCAGCTTCATCCCATTACCGATCAATTTTATTTTTTATAAAGGTCAGAATTACATTACATTCATAGGCATCAATCCAAGACATCATCTAGATTACATACACCATTACAAACGCATGAATTACATACAAGAGCATAGCTCATCCATCTCCTAAATCCTTTATGATCATTACAAGAATAAATTCATCTCTTAAACATGATATCCAATACATAAATATGTTGCAATAGCATCCATAATCCATCATGATGATAAATCCACTTCCCCGCAAGAAAGAACTCCAACAAGGGGGAAAAACCCAATGGTAAAAAGCACCAACCACCTGACCATGTGAAACCAAAGGAACCACTCCTCGTGCTAGGAGATAACACAAGATCCCAACACACACTCTACATCTAGGTTAACACTTGATACCAAAAGACAAGATTGCAACAACACTCTCAAGCATGGAGAAAACACAACCAACATAAACAATCATAATAAGAAACTCCCAGAGGCTTATCAAATCATCAAGCATAATCTTAATTCAGAAAGGGGACACATGTAGGAGTGGAGTGTCATCACATTCTATCCTCCAAACATTACCAAATGACGCTACGACATAACATCATTCGATAGACATGTGGAGCCATTTTCCCTATGAGAGAACCAAGGGAGTATGACTTACCACCGCAATGGCCTTCCCATGCCCATCCTAAAACATCCTCCCTAGGATAAATTCATGGGGTTAAAACTATTAATTATCTTGATTAATGAATTTCCCAAACCCATAATTTTATTATTAATGTTGTCACTTGTTTAATAAAACGAAAAACCTCCATGTGTCCTGGCAGTCTAAACGAAAGGCTTATCAACTTAACCGCCTATCTCTCATGTCTCCAGTCATCACATGAAAGCCCACTCACCCTACATGGACCCAAACAAAAACAACACAAGAGGCTCTAGAAACATAAACAAATTTGAGTTCATACATAAATCTAAAAACATAACAACTCATATACATCCAACAATCTCATCACGTAAGCATGAAACATGTGAAAGGCTACAACATGAAAAATGAAACCAATGAACCTCTTGGCCAAATAAACATATCAAGGCCATAAGAAATTCTACCAAATCTGAAATGAATCATGAAATAATCTTAGCAAGGCCTATCCACTTGTTGGCGCAAAATCACAAGAATCTCAATCTCTCTCTTGGCGCATCAACAAGAGAGGGGGTTTAAATAACTCAATTGGCATAAAATGAATATAAAAATCATAAATAAATCATATGAAGACATAAAAAATCATAAATAAACATTATTAAAAATCATAAATTACCCTCAAAAATCATCTGGTACGGCCCCTAATCCAGCTGACATCAAACAAACCTCAAACTACAAAAAAACCCTAAAAATACACATTTACATAGACTGGCGCATACATTCACTGAAGTGGTGCATATGAATGATCTTTTAGCACATAAGACTATTCTTTTGGCACATATGTTGATTCTTTTAGCGCATATGCAAGTTCTTTTAGCACATTTGAGACAGAGTGTAAATTTTGCAGAAAACTATTAAAGTGCGGGATCAAAACTGCTCGAAACATAATGAGCCAAATATGATGTATTTATACTCGTTGGAATAAAAAAAATTAAATTTAATAAGGTATGAACAACATAAAATAATAAAATTCACCCAAGGAACTCCAATTGAAAACATAATTCATACTTTAGAGGAAGAACATCTCCAGCGCAGTCAAAACTAAGACAATACTCAACAACCTTGAATCTAAAACATAGCAAGGATAATCTATGACTCAAATTAATTTAAGAAGACATTCCACATATCAAATAACAACCATACACAAGAGGATGAGTTAAAATGAGAAGGGGAAAAGTCTCGTGAGTCTCCCTTACGATAGAGCTAGACTAGGAACTCACAAAGACTCTCCTCTTTCCAGATTTCACAATCTCCATAAAAACTCATCTACAAGGATAAAATCTCCTTAATAAACAATAAAAATCTAATAATATAATGCATACAAATACATATACAAAATTTACAAGACGTTCCTCATGTCGTACATTCATGGCAATGCACAGGAAGCATTATTTCCAAAACTATAAACCAAGAAAAAGAAACTAGAATCACATAGCTTCCCATTCCAAATCTAACAAGACTAAAGAGAATGAATAAACCAAATCTATTTTCCACAAACAATTCAAACATGGAGGAAATAAGTTTCAGAACTTTGAAATCAAAACAAGAAACCAATGCAGAAGCCTCCAACCTACAACCCGTATGATGGTTTGTAGTTGAAGGAGAGCCCACAAGCTTTGCAATCCAAATCCAAACCCAAATCTCTTCCAAACATGGTCCAAGCAATCCACCGAGAATCCAAAGCCAAAGAATGGAACCCGTGAACAGTCACAAGAAATCCATTAAAAGGAAACAATAACCAGCAAACCCTAAAAATCCAACCAATGGGATAATTCTATTTTGGAATATTTTTCCCATATCCTATGGTTTCCCCAAAATAAAATCATCCAATAGTAGAATAGGGTAGGTAGGAAATATTAACATATATTATAAAGTAGGTAGGTGGGATAAATATATTTTATATTTGTAGACGTCTAAAACTAGTCAACGCTTGCGGAATCATACTTTAACATTTGCGCATTGCCTTATTTTAGGGTTTTTGCGTCGCATTAACATTTCTCCTATGATTCGCACTTGGTCTTTATCATTTGCGAGCATCGAGTTCTTCTTCTGCATTCTTTATTTGTCTCGCTTTCGAATTTGGTCTTGTCGATAACAATATTTGTCATGATTTTGGTCGATCTTATCTTGTCGCATCAATGTGCGTGCTCGTTTGTCATATTTTGACATCGTCAATTCGATTTCATTTTGGACATCGTCAATCCTAATTAGGGTTTTGTCCTCTTATCAATCTTGTCATCTTGCGATTGATTTGTCATCAATCGTTGTCGTTATCAATCTTGTCATCTTGCGATCGATTTGACATCGATCATTGTCATTTTCAATCTTGTCATCTTGCGATCGATTTGTCATCGATCGTTGTTGTTTTCAATTTTGTCGTCTTGCGATCGATTTGTCATTGATCGTGGTCATTTTCAATCTTGTCGTTTTGCAATCTATTTTGTCATCGATCTTTGTCTTCTTGTCAATTTTGTCATTTTGCGATCGATTTGTCATTGATCGTCGTCCTTCTCAATCATGTCAATTTGGATCAATTTGTCATTGTTCCTCCTCAATTGGCGCATTTATCAATCAAATCATTTGTCAGCATTGGTCCTTTGTCAGTCAGAATCATGATCAAATCGAATCGATATCAATTATCTTTTGTCAAGACCTAATTGTCATCCTTGCATTTTCTAATTCATCTTCTAGGGTTTCATGATTTATTCATTTAACCTTGTTTGTCATTTCTCCCTCTAGGTTAAATAATTTATTTATTTATCCTAAGTCTTCTTGTCACAATTAAATGTTCATTTAATTGGCTAACTAATTTCTCCCTCTTTGTGAATTAATTAATAAATGAAAAATTGTTAATTAATTCACTTAATTCCTAATTTCCTAATTTTCTAATTTTCCTAATTCCTAATTTTTCCAATTTTCTAATTTTCCTAATTTCTAATTCAATTCTCTCCTATTTTTCTCCTAATTTTATGGGAATGACATTTCAATTTGTCATAATTTGTCATAATTGACAATCAATCAATTTTGACATAGAAATTTGTCATAATTTTGTCATAATTGACAATCAATCAATTTTGCATAGAAAGTGCAAATTTGTCATAATTTGTCATGTTTGTCATTCTTGATTTGCAATTTCCATTTGAATCTAATTCATGCTAATTTTGTATTTTCTCCAATTTGTCTATAAATTGGATGAATTTCTTCAATCAAGGTCCCTGATCCCTGGTCGAATCAATCACGCTTCGAGTATTCTTGCGCTATCATCTTGTCTACTTGCTTTCACATCATGCTCATGCACTAGTAGGTGAGATCCACAACAAAGCTATTTGAAGGAGAAAGAAGGACAATGGAGCCACATGAAGGAGACATTTAAGTTTGCAATGGTTTGCGTTTGAATTGATGTCTTGTTTTCATGTCTTTATTGAGTGTAATTAGAATTGTTATCATTGCAATTGAGTTTTCGTGATTGAACTAGGCTAATATTGATTTGCTTTGATGATTTCCACATTTCCTAGCTACAATATCCTATGGTATAATTACCATACAATCAAATAAATATTAGTATTTAAACTATAGCCCTATAGGAATTATTGTTTAATAAATTAAGAACTATAGTTATTTTTAATTAAATACTCACTAATAGAAAACATAATTAAATTAATCAACCATTAAATAATTTATTACTACCAATCTTAAATATTAATTAATATTTAGACTATAATCAATAATCAATAAATAGTTAAATAATCCCTACAAAAATAATTAATTAAATAAATACTATAATTCTAAAAATCATAAATCAAATATTCAAAAGCTCAAATAGATTAGATCAAATAATTAAAAATAAATAATACTAACTATCAAATCTCTCAATGAGAAAAACAAACAATCCAACACCACATAAATAACCATGTGACGATTAATTCAACCACATATGAATAATCCTCATACCAAAAGAGTCAATCAATACTAACATACTCACAAAACTGAAAGAGCCAAGCTGACAACTGACATGACCAATTGCGCCTAGTGACAACTTAAACCTAGAGTATGTGAAGGGAACTTGTGTCAATTTCGAAACCACATATTACCATTGGGATTAAAGACACGCTCGCACCTATGAAGCCAAGAGGAACTCGCACCTGGAAACCCAAGAAGAATAGGTGTCTGGTACCTACAAGTCCTACAACCACAAAGCGATAATGCATGTATACATACATACATACATACATATATATACATATGTATATACATATATATATATGTATATATGTATATATA
The DNA here is from genome assembly GCF_030272615.1 of Cryptomeria japonica. Lineage (NCBI taxonomy): Eukaryota > Viridiplantae > Streptophyta > Pinopsida > Cupressales > Cupressaceae > Cryptomeria > Cryptomeria japonica. Next base: position 444,536,769 of record NC_081409.1, read on the forward strand.
TATATATATGTATATATGTATATATGTATATATATATATATTATATATAATATATATGTGTATATATATATATACATATATACACACATATATATTATATATAATATATATATACATATATCTACATACATACATACATACATATATATATAGATATACATATATATATATATATATATATATATATATATATATATATATATATGTATCTATATATATACATATATATATATATATACATATATATGTATATATCTATATATATACATATATATATATATATGTATATCTATATATATATATATATGTATGTATGTATGTATGTAGATATATGTATATATATATGTATATATATACATACATATACATACATACAAATACATACATACATACATATACATACATACATATACATACATATGTATGTATGTATATATATGTATGTATATATGTATGTATATGTAGCAATCAAGTGTTAGAATTTCGCAACAGCACATCCTGCTCGCAATGAATGATGTGATGTTGATTCCACCAAGAAGATAGTCAAACAATAGGTCAAACACAACATATAAACATCTCATCAGAAATATCCATGAAATAGGGTTAGTACATCAATGGTAACATCAAATACATAATCAATGCAAAACCTTCCATAATATCATCTAGCACATAATCAATGTAATTCCATCAATGTAAATAAAACATATAATCATCAAGTACATGAACACATAAGGAAATCCATCAAATGTATATAACCATCAAATCTCGTGATCAATAATGATAGCATCATCATTCATGAAATCATCAAAGTAGCATAAGTCCACATAATCATAAAGAAACTGAAACACATATCACAACCTAATCATAATCCATTGCATCATCTTCAAGAGTCTAAATAGGTCTAATTATGTCTATCAAGCATGAAATAAAAGTCTAGTCGAGGAGGGGCACTACATGTCACTTCTGAGATGACCTTTTCTAAAAGATATTTGAAGTCCTTGACAAAGAAGTATTTGAAAAAGAATAATGTTAGTGATTGGCTGCGAGTGATAGCATCCAATAAGGATCACAATGTCTATCAGTTGCGTTATTTCAACATTGTTGAGAACGAGCTAGAGGATGAAGATTAAATTTAAGTTTTGTCAGTATTTGGGTGTAAGTGATACTTATTTTTTTAACTATAAAGAGTCAACTGCTGCAATTCTGTCATAAATATCATGCTAGATTTGTGTTTATTTTGTTTGCTTCTATTTTGGCAGGTTGTTTACCTCTACTATGTAGGTAGAGAGCTTACATGTTGAAGTTTGGGGATAATTTTTTGTAGTCTTTGAATTACAGAATTAAAAATAAATATAAAAAAATTAAAGATTATAGAAATTTAATTTACATATTTTAATATAAGTTTTTTAAATCTTTAATTTACATATTTTAATATAAGTTTTTAAAATTTTAATATAAATGTTATACATTAATAAACATCTAGAATTAAATTCTAATAGCCAGGAATAAAAATCAGTTTGGAAACATCTTTATTAAAAAAATTGAAGTAGAGGAGGCTTTAAAAGACATAAATGAAGAGGTTATTAGAAAGGGTATGGACAATAATCTCTATCTAAAGGAAAAATCCTTATTAGCAGAATATGAAGAAATTTTGGCCAGAGAAGAAATTTTCTAGAAACAAAAGTCTAGAGAACATTGGTTAGAGTCAGGAGATAAAAACACCAAGTTCTTCCACAATAGCACCAAGCAGAAAAGACTAATTAATAAAATTTCCAACATCGAGACTAAATCTGGGGATCTCAGCAACAATCTGGATGTCATTGTTGTAGAAGCAATTGAATACTTTAATAATATCTTTAATAATCGGGAGGGATCTAGGTTAACCTCGAGGAATGAAGTACTCAGATGTATTCCAAAGGTAATAATCAAAGAATAGAACCAGTTCCTAAATGCAAAATTCGCTAAGGAAGAAATTGAGAAAGCGTTATTCCAAATGAACCCGGACAAGGCCCCTGGGTTGGATGGCTTCCCAGCTTCCTTCTATCAGCAATGCTAGAACTTTATTGGTGATGAGGTCACTGAAGCATTAGAAGGAATTAGAAATTCTGGGAAGATCCTTAATGAACTAAATAATACATTTATTGCTTTGATACCAAAGAAAGACAAAGCTGAAAGCTATGAAGATTTTAGACCTATTGCTCTGTGTAATACACTATACAAATTACTAACAAAAACTATTGCAAATAGATTACATAACTTACTCCCTCTGCTGATTAGTGAGGAACAAACTGGATTTGTGTTGGGACGGACAATTTATGATGGAATTATCATTGCCCAAGAAGCAATACACTTAGTACAAACTAATAAAGAGCCAAGTATGCTTATTAAATTGGACATAAAAAAAGCCTATGATAAGGTAGACTGGCATTTCTTATGCAAATGCCTAGAAGCTTTTGGCTTTGCAAAGCAATGGATCAACCTCATTTATGATTGCATTTCCACACCAAGAATATCAATCCTTGTAAATGGATCTCCTGTGGGATTTTTCAACACCTCTAGGGGATTGAGGCAAGGGGATCCTATATCCCCTTTTCTCTTCATACTAATGGTTGAATCCCTTGGGAGATTGCTCAATAATGCCAAAGAATAGTCATCTATCCAAGGAATCAAAATAACTAGTGGGCTAGAAGTTACTACACACCAACAATTTATGGATGATACTATGCTCTTTGGACATAGTGATGTTCGGGAAGCCAAAACTATCAAACAAATTCTAAAAACCTAATCAATGGCTTCTAGCCAAGAAATTAACACCCTAAAATCAAATATTTTCTTCTTCAATACAGAAGAGAGACTTGCCAATAATATATGCATCACCCTTGAATTCAATATAGGCGAACTACCTTGTAAATACCTGGGTATACCCTTAGATAGAGGATGTAGATCCTCTAATTTATGCGACCAAATTCTATCAAAAATTAAAAATAGGATAGATACCTGGAGTGGGAGGTGGCTATCCTCAGCTGGCAAGGCAACTATGATAAAATCAGTGCTTTCAGCCATGCCTATATACCAACTCTCTTGCATTGACCTACCTCTATCAAAAAAGATAGAAATAAATAAACACCTAAGGACCTTCTTTTGGCAAGGAGCCAATGAAAAATATAGAATGCCCCTGATGGCATGGGAAATGATCTGTAAACCTAAAGTTAAAGGGGGATTGGGGCTAAAAGACATGATTCTACAAAGCAAGGCCCTAGGGGAAAAATAAGTTTGGTGTATGTATAACAATCCCCATTTAAAGTGGGCTAGAATCCTATTCAACAAATACCTTCAAAACACTAAGCCAACCAGCATCTTTAGAATATCCTCCCCTCCTAAGGGATCTAGAATATGGAATTTTATGATGGACTGTAAGGAAATTTTATAAAAAAAAGCTCACATGGAATCTGGGAAATGGAGAGAATGCATTATTCTAGTTGGATTCATGGGGCGGTTATCCTAATATTTACAAAGAAAACAAATTTGACACTACCAGATCAACCCTGGAAAGGTGCTGGGGAAATAAGGTTTCTAATTATATAGAAGAAAAAATAGTTGAGGGCATAAAATCATGGAATTGGAAGTCCTTAGGAAATCTGGATCTCCCACCCAATGAGTCAAAAGAATTGGAAGAGTTATTGGCGTATAGAAAAATTGCTTTTAGTCAGAAAGAGGATGGTTTGGTTTGGGAAGGGGCTAAGAATGGCAAATATAGCACAAAAGAAGGCTACAACATAATCATTAAAAAAGGTCAAGACAATGGTATTGACATCCCACTAAAACTCTATTGGGACAAAAGATGTCTTCCCAAAGCAGGGCTATTTGCTTGGTTGGCATTACAAAACAAAATCCTAACATCACCCACATTCAAAAGAGTGGGGTTTGAGGGACCTAGTAGATGCCCTCTATGTGAGAAGGAGGAGGAGATAACCAACCATCTATTACTGACTTGTGAATATTCTCACAATTGTTGGGGATGGCTTAGAAATCAGTTGAATTGGTACTCCCCCACTCCAGAGTTGGTCCTTGGTATGTTTCAGGCATGGCCTATCAAAAACAAAGGATGTATTTATGAAGGGCTATGGGTTGCAGCTCCCTCATCGTTGATTTGGGAGATCTGGAAAGAGAGAAATAGGAGGATTTTCAGAGAATGCAAGATGGACTGGCATCAACTAACAAACAAGGTTGAGGCGACAATAATAGAATTAATCAATTACCACTCTATGAAGGGTCACAAAACATGGAAATGACTTATTGGGATGGAAAAATGAGATTAAAATGGATTAGCTTGAAAATTCCTTCATTTGTTGGAGATGGACCTATTAGCAATCTACAAAAACGAAAGGACTGCAAGTGCAAACCCCCAAATGATGGATGGGTTAAGCTCAATTTTGATGGAGCTTCCAGAGGAAACCCAGGTATTGCAGGCATTGGATGTTGCATACACAACTCAAAGGGAGAGGAAATTTTTGCTCTTGCATATCCATTGGGCATCTGCTCCAACAATGAAGCTGAACTTAGAGCCCTTCAGGAAGGGATTAAATTATGCAAAATCCTGAAAGCTGGCAAAATCAACATTGAAGGTGACTCTGCTATCATTATTAACGCCCTTAGGAAAGGTAATATGCCTAATTGGAAACTCAATGTTGTCCTTACCAACATCCTTAATGACATCCAATCCTTTGAGGAAGTAATCTTTAACCATGTATATAGAGAAGGCAACTCTAGAGCGGACCAGCTAGCTAATAAAGGAGCAGATGGCAATTCGCTTATCAACATTAAGCCTGGCCAACACCCCTAAGCTAACTATCAACAAGTAATTTAGTTAGTAAAGGATACCTTAATTACAAATTCATACAATCTAAAATTTGTTGGGTTAATAAGCCTTCTAATATGAAGCCATATGTCTGGCAAAACACTTTACCAACTATAGATATCTAGTGTCCTCTATAAAGTTGGGGGATTACACGGATCTCCCCTATATTTGTTAGCATAATACATCAATCAAACTCACCACATGTTGGGTAACAATGGTACTTGAAGGCATTAATTTCCTCACAAGAAAAGTATAGAATCGAGGGGATAGATCTATCAATTTATGACTTAGCCGACATATCACCCAATAAGCAGAGATTGATCATAATATCACTTAACCCTGCTCTTGGAAGTTGTACTAAAATGATTACTAATCTGAGTGGGATGGGATTGTTCTATCACAACAATAATTAAGATTACTGTGTGTTAAATGGGTATGCTCTGGTAGCTAAATGGTTAACCTTGGTTAATTTTGTGCATTTCAATATCATAGCTCATGCTTCACAAAGGTAGTTTAGAGCGGTTGATCTCTGTTTTAATCTAATGACTGTAGATTGGTACCATGCCTTAACTTTATTAAAGATTTAACATTTAGGGATGAATTGCTACATGTTATTGGTAATAAATGTTATCTATCATAACCAAAATACCGATTACAGTACTAAATGAATAAATGAGCAAGTGACCGAGACTTTCTTGATGATTTGGATAATTTTAAACACTTAAGTTAATGGAGATAAATAATTTGAGCAAGCTATTAAGATTAACATGATTAAATTACAATATCATCAGATAATTGGGTTACTCTAATATTTACTTTTTTAATAAGCTTATATTTATTTTCAATATTTAAGAGTTGTGTAAGGTTGGTTTGGAGGATGTGGTGTGTGAGCTGTGTTGTGCAGGGATAGAGTAACTCTTTGTCATCTAGCCAGGGTTCACTTCAAGAATAGGACTTGGTGTCTCAGAACCTCCATAATATTTTATTGTAATAGCTTAAAAAAAATTCATTGTAATGGCAATCTTGCCAATATTATGTAAGGTGGCAACACCATATATGGGTTATGTATTATCAGTTACTGAATAATTTTCTAGGAAGTTAATCTTCCTTGGGCTAGACTAGAGGTTTTCTTGCCTCGGTTCTTTCCTACCAGTGCCCACACTGAACCAAGATGTAAATTTAAAAATTAATAAAATTCTTTGGCTACAGCCTATTACCTATCAAAAAAAATAAAAAATATCTAGAATTAAATAATACACTTCTTAAATAAAATAAAATATTTTGTTAAATAAAAGTTAAAATTTTATTAAATGTGAGATTTTAAAGATGGAAATATATTTAATATCTTATACATTAATGCGTTTAAAATATTTATATCATATGATGCTTGTAATTATAATTAAAATTATAATTAATTTAATTAATGATAAATAAATAAATATATTAATTTATTTAATATTTATTTTGAAGTATATTACTTTATTCTAAATCTTTTTAATCTGTTTTTTGTTTAAACAGATTAATTTCTAGTCACTAGACTTTGAATATGACTATTATAAATTTATAAATATTGGGAATACTTTTAAATATTTATTACCATTATAATTTTCAATAAATTAAAAAATAAAATATAATCATTATAATTTAAAAACTATTTATTAACATTTTAACTATTACTCTTCATATATAATTTCGGGCACGGATATTGTCATCTGTTGGATGAGCATAGATCAACGACATAAGGTGTATTTCGGGCTGAATGTGGGAACAATAATTTTTTTTGTAAACTTCTACTGGAAACACGTGTCATTGAACACCGACATGAAAGAAAGGCTATGGCCCATGGGACGATGAAGTGTCAGATAATGTGGTGTTTGGGTGGCAAAAATCCTATGTATAATGGGACCGACCACAATTGACCATTTATATGCAATGATATTGCCTTATCGTACGCACACCACTAAATGGTTAACATTTAGGAGGCTTTAATGCCAACTTGTGTGGACGAATTGTGCAGCTGAAATAGTACATGCAGAGGAATGATGGCAAAGTTTGTGATTAATGGCAAATGCTGACGACTGCCACTGTTGGATGTCAGAATTGAGTGTGAGGTGTTTAAAGCTTGGGTGGATTGGATGGATCACAGAGTGTAGTTAGATTGCCATTTTCTTAGTATCATATTGTCTATACTTGTAGCGTTGTCTTAGGTTTCTTAAGCAGCATGGAAGCCAATTCTTCCTTCCATACTGATAAGAAATTAGTCCCATTTCTCGGACGATTTACGGACAGGAGGCTGAAAGGTTTGTTCTTGTTTAAGGATGAGCGGTTGTACGAGAGTGTAACAATGTTGTTGGGAGAGGAAATTGTCCATGTAGGTCATTGCTACAGGATGAACATGGAGGCATATTCATTGATTTCTGCTTGGGGTTTCCAGTTTCAGGATGAGGTGGACAAGGTAAAAAAATACCCAAAGAGTTGTAATTGATTCAAACTATCTGTTAAATTTGGATAGTGTGTGTGCTTGTGCGGCCCTGAAGGTGGGAATTGTTCCTGAGGCAAGGGTGGCTAGTCTAGTGGCACCGCTACCACTCATTTGATGGGTTGATGATGATTTGAAGGAAAGATGCAGAGCTTTGCTTGGCACGGGTGGAAGGCCTTCAAAATGTTCACAAGGTTGATGCAGTCTGATGAGGTTTTAAGGGTCCTTCATGAAGTGGCACAAGCAGAGGTGGGTCGAGAGTTATTATCGAGACCCAAGACTACCCAAGCAATGAAGCAACTCTCAGAATTCTATGATGACCCTTAGTACAAGTCGCTTCTGGGTTAATCCCACTATGGTCAGTGGTGTTTGGTGTTGTCTGTTTGTATCTTTTTGTTCCATGTCCATTTTCTCCCCAACTTTGTATGTACAAGGGGATGTCTGCTAACAATTTTGGTAGGCCGAATTGGAATTGTGGGGTTTCTGCATGTAGTAGGGTTTTGTTTTTTTATTGGGAATGGTGGTTTTTAGGGTGTTTTTTGTGGTGGCAGAACTCTGGTGGTTTACTATACCACCTATACTTGCATATTTGTAATATTTTATTTCCAAGTAATACAATACAAAAATTATCGATAAAAATATATATATATATATATATATATATATATATCATGCAAGTTTTGAAATTATATATTTAATTCATATTTAAATCTTATTGATAATGGGACTGACGACAACTAACAATGGATACCATCGTCTATTGGATGAGCACAAATTAACGGCTTAAGGTGTTATTTCGGGCCAAATGTAGAATCCCTCAAAAAAATTGCAAACTTCCACCAGAAACATGTGTCATTGAACACTAACACGAAAGAAAGGTTATGGCCGCCCATGGGATGATGAAGTGTCAGGTGACATGGTGTTTGGGTGGCAAAAATCCTATGTATAATGGGACCCAAGACAACTAACAAAGGATACCGTCGTTCGTTGGATGAGCACATATCAACAACATAAGGTGTATTTTCGGGCTGAATGTGGGAATGATAAACATTTTTTGCAAACTTCTACCAGAATACTTCCATAAATGATAAACATTGAATTAAGTATAGTTCAATTCTAAATTTGTAATTATATGCTTAATTAAGTGTAATAAGCTCTATTTCGAGCAGAAGTTGTAAAGGATTAAAAAGTCTTCAAAAACATTCCAGAAAAGTGACTTGTGTGACGTGTTAGACTGTTAGTCCTCATAATTTAGAAAGAAGCAATGGATTTTTTGCCCCGTGGCAGCGAATAGTTATTAATAATAATTTATAAAATTACAACATGATTCTAGAAATTTTTCCCTTTAGGTTTTACTTTTGAACTTTTGAGGGTTTTCAAACTAAGGGACTCATATTGGTATTTCGATTCTTGGAAAAACTAGTAAATCTAGGGAGATTTAGAAATGACTACTATATTGAGGAATGCAATAGAGTTTGTCTGTGCTAGTCTACTCAAATAAAAATTTTGGGTAAAATCTAGAACACCTACATCTCGCGTTTTTTTATTTTTGAATCTTGTGGTTTACCATTTAGATTGTAGAACTAGAATTAGGGGTTAAACTTGAGGGATAGCATTATTTTGAACCATTAACAGTACCAATGATGGGGAAACTAGATAGTACAACTAAAACCCAGGTGAATAAAAAATTGACTTAACCGAACTGGTTAAAACAATAGGTTTCTCTGATGAATGAATACAAAAAGAACTATAACCATTTGGTAGACTTCTTTGGCACCAATGTATAATAAAATTACAAGCACTCCAATGCCTAGATTGCCTATGTCTTGTAGAGATTGCATTCAACTCGAAAGTCAAATACAATTGGCTAACTGGTTCTTCATGGAAAAATGCATTGTGTTAAGGTTTTACGAATCAGTAGTAGAACCCCACAAACTTCCAATACATGTGACATAGAGGGTTTTTGCATTGGAATATGTATGACAGTTGGAGAGAACATATGTACTATTTCATGGTTAGCAAAAGAAGGGCCTATTTCCTTCCTTGCCTTTCTCATGTGGAGGGTTCACATTTGACAGAAAATCATTCAAAGTGGCACATGATTTTTTGACAATTTTTAGCTTTGGTGTTGAGGGTCACTGGCAGTATGATCCACTCAACATCATTCAAACAAGGCTTAATAAAAATGGCAACTCTGAAAGGTTACATCAACATAAAAGTAAATCATTGCTAGAAAAGCTTAGAAACATGGACTCCTGGGATGAGGTAAAAGGAGATGGAGAAAATTGTCACTGACAATAAATTTTCAACAAAAGAATTGTCATCACAAATTATGACATTGCACACACAGAAAACAACAGAGCAGGGCATCCAAAATAAAAATAAAAATAGGAGGTCCTACAATTTCTACCAAAAAGCTGCTAATCCATCTAACAAAGCTATTCCCCAAAAAATACTACAAGAATATAAAGACAGACATTGTACTCAAACCAAAATAAATGATTTTTGGACTATGAGGAAGAATCTCGATGAACCAAAGACCAGTGCAGACTTTGATGAAAACGATGAGGATATCAAGTTTAGCAAATTGTGGAATATGGAGCATCCCATAGAAGTGATGATGAAAAGGAAATGAGATTGAGGTCACACCAACAACTACTACAGTCTCTGCAAAATTGAGTGGAGTCAATGCTTCCATGAAAAAAAAATATAGCAAAGGGGAATAAATTGTGGAAAAAATGGGTTTTGAAGGTGGTGGTCTAGCTCCTAGAGGAGAAGGCCCTTGGTTTCCACTTGAGGTACCACTTCCATGAAATTCAAAATCAAAATGTCCTGAGAAACCAATCATTGGACTGGATTCATCAAATTCATCACATAAAGGTACTACTCATTACCCTGCATCTCCACTTCAATTTTTTAGAGCTTAAAATCCAAATTGTGCAGATACTCGCATTCAATCACAACCACTACCACAACATGGTATTCCTATTGGTGGTGAATCAAGTGCCACTACCACTGGTGGGGAATCTTGGGATAGTATTCCTATTAGTGTTCAATCAAGTGCCAATACCACTGGTGGGGAAGGCATGGGTACTAATACTAGTTGTCCTGATCAAGTGCAACAACAAGATATCTCTCGCAAGAGGACAATAGTAGTAGATACTATACACAATCCTAGTGATCAAGGTAATGTGAAGAAGAAAAAGGTTATGACAACAATGGCGAGTACAAAAATACCTTCAGAACAAACCCCTCAAAAGAGTATAAAAACTACACTTGCAAGTGATAGTGAGACAAGATTAGGAATGACCTTTGGTACTCCTCAAAATGCATTAGTTAGAACCACAAGCATAGGTGGAGCCTCATATATCATGCTGCAAGTGTTATTTCACCTTTCAAACATTCAATTGCTTCAGCAAACCCAAATTTTCATTATAATGATTTCTTTAATAAATTTGCACAAAAAACAAGTATGAATAAAGAAAAAAAGAAGACATTGAAGAGGGGTGCCCTTACTGCAGCTTTAGAGGAACAACCTGCATCAAACAAGGTATTTACCACATATGACCCAAATAAAGATATGATGGAGTTCATGGTTGTTATGCCCCCAAATAAAGATAAAAATCCACCACAGAGTCAGATAGATCCCTCTGAATTTCACATTAGCACCATCTAAATGGATTTTTATAAAGGTCAAATTGTGGACAAAATTAGTGTGTCAAAAAAGACCAACAAAGTGATGTACACTTCACTGCTAAAGATGGAGAGAGAGAAAAAGAAGGTGGAGAAACAAATGAAAAAGTTACAAGCAGACCTGGCAAATGAAAAAGAAAAGAGGAAAGCAATAGAAAACAAGTGCAATGAATTACAGAAAAGGATAAAAAATTTGGCCTCTACCTCAGCAATAACAGAGTAGGAACAGATGGAGGCAGATTTGAAGGAACCGAGGGAAAAATTGGATGAAAGCATTAAAAATTTTGATGATGAAAGAGCCTCTGCAAAAAAATTATACAAAAACCTAGAGTTTGTTGTTGCCTTAAATAAAAATTTATAGAACCAATTGGAGCATGAGATAGAAAAAGCAAAACATTTGGAAGAGAAAGCATGGGAAGAAAGAAAAAAATGTGCACAAATGAAAGAAGAGTTTTAGAATGCAAATAGTAAAATTAAAACTTTGGAAGATAGATTGAAGGACAATATGAAAAATACAGTGAAGTATATAAAAGAAAACATTTGGGGGCGAATAATGCAGAGGAGTGACAAGTTGTGTGAATGGTTGGAATTGAATGAAAGTCTGAGAGTATTTTTTTGGAAGCTCAAAGAGCACATTGAGAAGAAAAAGAAATATTTATTCAAAAGAGAATATTACAAAACAGATTTTGTAAGAAGTCTACAGTAATAGTGACATCTATTTGACATCCAAGGGAATTAAGAGTTGCATTGATGCCTCAGTTAAGGCATCATCTATCATTCAAAAATTCCAAAAACTAAGGGAAGCACAAGAAATTTTGGATAAAATTGGGAAAAAGATATTGAAGCTGCAACAAAAGACAAAAAATTTGTTAAATCTTGGTTTGCCAAAGAGCGTTGACACATCGAATAAATTCATTGGAAAAGAAGCTTTCAAAAAAATGATGGAGGACAAAATGAAGTCTAATTTAAACTTGCTTCCTAAGGACACAACTCCTCACAGATTTCTGGATTTCATCAAACCATTGGCAAATTTGAATGTGGTATTGGGTGAAACAGTGGTGTCAAGTCACTCTTCCAAACATGGATTGCTGACGAAGTTGCAGTTGGCTTACTATGCTAAAAAAAAATTTGAACTTCCATCAGATGAAGAGTGGAGCACCCTACAAAAACTGGCACAAAGATCTCATGAATCATATGTAGTATGTATTGCATAGTTTTTTGCATTTACTCTTAATTTCAAGGTTTTCTGCTTTTTTTGTTTGGAATTTGGCATCGCTTGAAATAACTCTGTTTTATGAATAGGAAAAATGGAGCACTCACTATTACTAATCCATCCTATGATGTACACCTTCAACCTTGTAAATTTGTATTCTCAAATTCTCTCAGGTTTTAACGTTTTTGCATTTCTCTATTTCTGATTTCTAGGTTTTGTGCACTGCTATTCTGTATATTTAATTTGTCATGGCTTGAATTAAGTTTTAAGTTTGAACTCTATTTTTTGAACAAGACTCAAGAGACATGTAGCAGTTGCTAAATGGCTAATCCTACCTATGATGGTCATAGATACCTTCAGCCTTGTAAAATTGTACTGAGTTTCTAATACTGATAGGACAATAGATTCAGTGCCTTGGTAATTGATTTTGATGTTGAGTCTTCACATGTTGCAAACTGACCTGAAGCTGTTGTTGCTCCCTTATTTCTATAAAAGGGAATTCGGGGTTATTTGCAAAGGGTTCTGAAATTTGGTATTGACTTTTGCATAGAGAATCAAACAAAGTTGTGTATTAAATGAATTGTCTCTTATGGCTATATTTTGAAAGAATTAATGAAAATCTCAACATGTCTAAATAAACATCTCTCTATCAATAAACACATTATGCTCTTTTATTCTGCTATTTTCTATCTGAAAATAGAAAGTTGAAAAATGCAATTGCAATTCAATATTAAATTTTAATTGTAAAAAGTTGTCAGACACATAAAATATCATCAATTTATCAACCACAATAGTATGTTTTTGTAATATGAATGATGAGATACAGTAATAAGATTAATAAATATCTACGAACTGGTAGTCCTAAATCTCTTACAGATGCCATTCCTCCTCATTAAAATAAGAGCTTCCTTGATTTTTGTCTGTGTTTTCTTCACTCTGAGTCTGCATACCTTCGTTGAATTGCATCTCAATGCTACCAGTAGATCCAGTACATGAGTCAATTGTCCCACTGACACTTTGGTTTGAAGTGTTGCTCAAACCTCTTCTTTCACATTTCAACCTCCATATTTTTAGTATCCTATTGTAAGGAAAAGTGTGGACATCATACCTAGATGTATAGAGCCTCAAACAATTTTCCAAATTCTTGTCTAGTTTGTTTCTTAGATTTGATTTTAGGAACCCCAAAGCACTGAAAAAATCTCTCATCCTCCACCGAACCCAATATCATGGTAAGACATAAATTAGCAAGCTTGAAATATTCTGATATTGAATCATACAACACTTTGTTCTTACCTAGATCTGTCTAAAGCCTTGTTACTGATCCCTCTTCGTGGGGGTTCTCCATTCTGTCATATTGTTCCCTCTTAGTGTATGCAAAATGGGATGATTTCTCTCTAAGAAGAGTTTCATTTAAAATTCCATTATAGTTACTCCATTGAATTCTATGGATTTGCAAAATTGATTTATCAAAATCAGTAGCTTAGCTTGAAAATCAGTTGCACTGTTGGAGTTCCAATATTGAGGAAATACAATAGACATGGCTTCAAGTAGTTTCTCAGGAGGGAATCTAGTTCTAATCTATGAGGAAAGATCATAGACAATTTTTTTCACAGAAGCAGTTACAGACTCAACAATTTTGCTAAAATCTTCCCTTGCAACTCTTGCTAGTTGCTTCTTGGGATTCTTTCCCGGTTCCTCGGGCTTGATCGTGGCAAAGAAGTGCATTGGTATCTCAACTCCACATACACTAGCACATATCTCCCCATTTGCACCGATCTGTAAAAAGTTATCAGGATTGTTCAAATCTATGAGTGTCCACCACTTAGCACATTTTTCATCAAATAATGTTGGTTGAAATCGATAAAGATTATTGAGGGTGAGGCATGTCATCTTATGCATCATAGCATATTCTGTAATATACATAGCTCTTTGCTGGGCTTTTTTCATAATATTCCTCATTTCCTCTAGCATGGGGAGAAGAGTTGCTAAAGTTAAGAGTGTCTCTATATTACTTAACCTCTGAAGCAAGTCAGGAAATTTTGGTTGCTATGATTCGCACGATTTGTGTGAAATAGTCCAATCAAGGATGGATATTCTAAAAAAACTCGATGTGATGGACCATCCAAAGAGATCCACCTGGTATCATTATCCTCAAGAAGCTTGGTCCCATCAGTTATTCCATCAACAAAGTGTTGAAATTTCATAAATCATTTGGGACTTTGACAAAAGTGTGAGTAGAGCTCTCTGACTAAATGTTCAATTCTTTTTACTGGAGCATACTTGCTCACAATTCCAAAAGATAGATTCATTATGTGGGTCATGTAGTGAATAACAGTAATGTAGGGTGCACAAGAAGTTTCCATCTTTGCGCAAAGATCGTTCCTATGACCTTGCATTACTAAAGCTCCATCCGCTCCAACACACACCAACTTTTTGGCAATCGTCATGTCATCCATACCTCCATATTCAATTAAATAACTCTTTACTAGTTGAAATAAATTTTGCACTGTCAGACTATCCTTCATTTTAGCAATAGATAGTAGATGAGGTTGGCGGGCATGATTTTGTACAGTATAAACATGCATTCATACCCACGAAGTATTATCTACTGCCGTAACTTCATCTAAAGACAATGCAATAAAGTTTGACTCTCTTATTTTTTCCTTTACATCTTCTTTTTCAGCCTCAGCAAGACAACTTGCCCATTACCATCCACTGTTTACTGACCAGTGATTATTAGGATAGTTAGGAACTTTCAAAAAGTGTAATAAACCACTCATTGATGGGTAGTCTATCATAGCATGCCCTCTTCTCAAAATATAAAAAACAACACTTAACTGAACAGCTTTTCCCAAGTGT
Organism: Cryptomeria japonica; assembly: GCF_030272615.1. Lineage (NCBI taxonomy): Eukaryota > Viridiplantae > Streptophyta > Pinopsida > Cupressales > Cupressaceae > Cryptomeria > Cryptomeria japonica. The sequence continues at coordinate 444,551,871 of NC_081409.1, forward strand.
TCTATTTGCATTACTTTTCCAAGAATGGCTTCAATAGAACATTTAACTTCAGCAAGCTTCATCTATATTTCCTCACGAAAATAAAATTCTTTGGCATTCCTCACATGCTTACATTCCTCCTTTGTTTTCCATCTTATCACTAATTTTTCAACTCCATCTCTCTTTATTTTTTCATAAACTTTACCCATATGTTTTTCTATGGTGTCAGTTTTTTGTTGCAACCTCTTTTCTTTCTTATGTTTCCAAGTGCAAATCTTACACCTACATTCTATTGGAGGCTCCCCTTCAATTGGATTCTCCACTGGTTCAATGAATGGATACTTTGATGCCCAATTAATTTGAAAATTCCTCATTGACATATCCCACTCCCGATCCTTTTTTGATTTTGGTTGATCCTTTTTTTATATGGATTTTCTTTTCCCCTTCTGTGCATTATCATCTATGGCATTATCACCCAAGTCGGTCTATTATATCATTCCGGCCAACCTGGGTATCTACCAGAAAATCTTCTTCAAGTTCATCGTGATATGATATATCAGGTTCTCTGCCTTCTTCAATATGCGGTGAAGGTTGTGAATCTTGTACTTGTACTTGTGATGATGTACCTTCCTAATTTTCACCATGATCTTTGCCAACGCCAAAGTACGAAGACAACGTTTTGCATTTTGTTGGCCTCTCATGGCCTTCCCCACATTCAGGATTCCTACCCTTCTTCTTATTTGACATCTCCAACGAAATAAAGGTTACAAAAAATATCAAGTTGTTGAAGAAGTAATAATAGTAAATAGACTAGACTATATGATTCATTGGCCCTACGACCTACAATCTAGATGTCTGAGGTCTCCCAGGTGACCATTGGCACTGACGAGTCCCCACTGAATAAGAATGAACTCAACAATCCAAATAGATAGAGATGAATTCAGAATAATATTATAACACTTCAACAATATGATCACTCACCTAATAGGTCACTAGCAGTCGCCAATGCAGTCAGTAGCAATGGTTGTTCCTGGTCTGAAACTTCATTATTGATCCGAATTGAGAGCTCAGAATCGACCAAATTGTGTAGAGATAGATTTGATCTTTGAATGTATTTATACCAATCCTTATTTGGCGAATTTGGCGGGAATTTTATATGGTATACAAATATTTGGGGAATTTCGCTTAACTATAACACGTCTTATGTAATTTCCAAGGTGATTATGGGCCAACCAACTAATTGGCAAGTATAATAGTTGGCAAAAATTGGGGTGAATGGAGATACACGTCCGCAAAATGCCAGGTGAATTGGTTCCTCTTAGAAAATAAATCTTTATATGGCTATTGGCGAATTATGGCCGTCTATTAAGGCAACCTTAGAGAGTGTAGGCGAAAAAATTGAATTTACCGTGTGGAAAACATGGATTCTATTGACAAAATCTTCACATAGGTACAATTAATTACATAAAACAATGGGCGATTGGGTCATGCATTTGATGAATTTTTATAAATTCCTGCGACATGGCCACCCCCAGTCGGTACAATATATTTGTCATTTTCTAGGTTGCTGATGTGAAATATTCGCCATTGGCGAATATTCGCCACTAAAGTAAACTCTGTCAATGACTAAGGTCAACACCAAGAGTTCATGACAAGAAGGTATCCTAACCTCCACTAACAAACTTGAACTAACTTAAGCAAGTACCTAGGACACAACTCCTCAACACTAGGCTCAATCAACAAAACAAGACATGACCACACTTGCAGGTTTTGGAGACTTAGATGGCAATCTTGATTGATCAATTGCTTACCTCCCATTCCCGATAATACTTTCCCTCCCTTCTCGAAGGATGATGAATTCCTTGCATCCACTTGGTCAAAACAATGTAGTTAGTCTTAAATATCATCATTAGCTCTAACATGTATTAACATGATTAAATAGCTCATTTAAACTTAATGTATTTTCAAACAAAATCATTCAGATATGTATTATGAACCACTGCTCAATGCTATAAAACAACATCATATATCAGTGCATTAAAACGTAACAAAATATCAAGGAACAAAAGGGATGTAACAATATGTATTTCTCTTTATCAAATTCTATAAATTCTAGCAAAGGATTCACCATATTTGATCCTAATGGAGAACTCCTCTTTAGAGTGGACACATACACCCTTGCTTCTAACACCCTATTCTCGTGGACACTAGCGCAAATCACTTCTCACATTGTGCCACGAGATAAACACATTATATCTACATTTTATTTTATATATTTCTATTGTATAATTGATTGAAAGGTTGTGTATCTTCCTTTACAACTCCTTAGTCTACACCAAAGATAGAAAAAATATATTGAAGATAAGTTTTGGATGGTCAAAAACTTCTTTTCACTATGATGAAGTCTTTGATTTTACCAACAAAATAGTGCATCCAAGTTATTCTTTCCTTTCATTCTCTGTCATCTTTGCAAGAATGACTTTTTTCAATCTTCTAGTGAATGTGTTCTCTATGGGTGAGACACAAGTGGGGTAGTATGGGGACAATGCTCAAGAAGGATGTTTTTAATCTATGCATCGAGCTTGGCTTCAATTAAACTTTTAAGCTAGATTTGATTATTGTGCTTAAACATATCTCCATGATGGATATTGACCTTCCTTATGTATAAGGATCACACAAAAAACAAACCAATCACATGCCCTCTTATATGGAAATAACTATCCAACCCCTAAGATGCACTCACCCATAAGTTATCCTCATACACCATTATTTATGCATTGGTACAACCTAGAGTAAATAATCATTTCCCTCTTGTACTACCCAATAAGAAAAAAACACTTCTTTAAATTTTCTATATTCATAATCAGCACCTATAAATAATGCAATCTATATTTAATAAATTAAATACATTTATATATCATTTTCCATATATTCCTAACTTTGACCATAGAAAAAATATCTTCAAATGATCACATGTCCATTGAATTATAATTAGCATATGTGAAAGGAGTTTGTTTTGAATATAGTACGTAACAGTAGCGCGGGGCAGTGTTTCCTAATCACATGCATTTAACATCTGCTTAACCGCGGTCAGATCGGAATTCATCCAACGGCAGCGGCAGCGGCAGTGGCAGCTTTTTCTGTTGCTTTCCACTCAATCTCAAGTTAAGTATCAGATATGCCAGCCCACCGCCCACGTTCGTTTTTATTTTCATCTAAATACAGAGTGATGAGGCCCACGTAGATTGCAACTTGTATTTAAACAAGGAAACCTTGCTGTTCATCTGCCAGGGTAATCTTAACTTGCCCTAGGTGTAGGTAGTCCGTTTTACGGAGCTTCTAAATCAGGAAGGAGGGAGGAAATTGCCCTAGCCGCCGCAGTTGAAGCCGACTCTGAATCTTGCTTGAAGTCTACAAGAGCCATCTTTTTAAGAAGAGCCATTTCTTTTGTGTGTAGGTGACTGGGATTCTGTGTTTGGGAGGATCGAATCGTTGCTTTGAATGGTGGGCAGTACATTGATGCAGCTTCATCGATCGGTGGTGAACAAGGGATCGAGTCCTGAAGGCCGTTCCCAGCCTCTCATCACAATCTATTCACGCATGCACCCTATACCAACACAAATCTTGCCATTCTTGGCCTGCCGCGCCAGTGCTTGTGCAACTTTCAAATTCGGGGTTTGCAAAGAAGGTTGGTACTATCGCTGCATTGGAGTTGATCCTTAGACATTTGCTCTGTTCTGTTTGCTCTGCTTTGCCTTTTAGCATTTATAGTGTTCCCATGAGAGCGTCTTGGTTCTGAGGAGGCAGAGCCATCGGCAGGGGCGGCATCATCATCATCATCATAACTATTTAGTGAGATTTTCTGACCTGAAAATGGCAAAGTGGGAGATGTCAAAGGTGAGCTCTTTCGTCTCTGCTCCGAGTATGACAAACCCTAACCCTAAGCAATCCAGCCCTACAAAGAGGGATGCGAAGAGTAAAACGGGAAATCCTAAAAGGTTTTCCGAGTTGAAATCTTTTCCGAGCGTTGCACCTGGAGCCCCATCTGCAGGCAGTGCTGCTCGTCAATTCCCCAAGTCGCCGCTGGCTTCCATGCTTAAGAAGAATCAGGTTTGTATTTATTTTTTTGAAAAGATCTTTGTCAGGTTAGCTTCAAAGAAATTAGTTATATTGCGATTGTGACTGCAGGGAAAGGGAAATGAGGCTAACCGTCTGCTGGTGACCATTAATGTATTGGGCAGTGCTGGCCCCTTGAGGTTTTTGGCGAGTTCTGATGATCCAGTGCAGAAATTAATAGAAACTGCCCTTAAATCTTATGCTCGAGAAGGCCGTTTGCCCGTTTTTGGACATAACGCCAAGCAGTTCGAACTACATTGTGCTAATAGCGGCTATGGTCAAGGTATTGTATTCTTTCTTGAATCTTTCTGTTTTGTACACTAAACAAGTCTGAATCATAAACAAGAATGCTTTCTTTGATTGCATTTACGTATAAATTGTTGCATGGTTACAAGAAAGTTCGAGTAACAGAGGATTTTGCCTTGAATTGAAATGAAGAATCATAATTCTGATTCAATATAAAAAAAAAGAATCATAATTCGGGGCCATTAACAAATAAAATGGTAAATTGTTTGCATGGTTTAGAGAATGTAATGCTAGTCTTTATTTTTACTTGAATTAAATGCCCTAATTTCTTGTAACTGTAGCTGTGAAGAACATAAAGGTACACCAGGAATAACAAAAATACAGATATAAACAATGTTGCATTTAGATAGAGCTTCGAACAACACAAATGTATAGCGGAAAGAATTAAGTTACTCTCGAACTTACCCTGAGCAATAGAGGATAGAGGATAGAACAGAGCAGACAAAAGATCAGTAGCCTATACAGAGACAATTAAGACTGAACCAATATTAACTGATAGAAACTGTTTTGGGTCTAGTGAAGAAATCATCTCTTCAGATGTACTGGATATAGGTCCTCAAATTAACAAAACACTAGGTAAAGAAGTTTCCAATGTCCATTCCTTAATGAAGCCTAGGTATTCCACACAAATTTATCAACCTTTAGAAAATTTTGAAAGTATGATATTAAAATTATGCATATCTTGGACATATAGTCATTATACTATAATGTAAATGAAAGGAAAACTTAGAAAACATGTTAAAAAACCTGTTCTTATTCATGTATAATAATTTCTCCAGTATGACTAATAAAATACTTCTTCAATATTTCTAGACACATATTTATTTATAATAGCTTTTGCAAGTTAAAATAGACAAAGTAGTCAGTAGGAAATATAGTTGACCTTCATGCGTTATTCAGATGCTTTTCAGATGCTTTTAGATGGGAGGGGCGATGGGGGCAAATAAAGGTCTCTTTGTCAAGTTATATAATAAAGCACGAGAGCACTATAAATTAATAGACAAAGTAGTCAGTAGGAAATATAATTGACCTTCATGCGTTATTCAGATGGGAGGGGCGATGGGGACACATAATGTCATGTCCCCCATCCTTAATCCAATAATCAGATTAACAATTGTATGTAGTACTAATATTTAACTGTATATTTATAACAAACGTAACATAAAGGCATCGTGGAAAATCGTCTTATTCCACAAGACTTCACAATCTTCTTATCGAGCCTACAAGTGAAACATAGAGACTAAGATGAAGTGGTGAAGACAAGGAATTGATATCCACCCATTCCCATGAGCAAGGAATGAAAACTGGAGAACATACTGAATCAGTGACCATAATACTGATGTCACACAAGTACTCATGAAGGTCTCGTAGGCAAAACCTTATTGGCATAACAAGGAATACTTATCATACCTGAAGGTAATTCCTATTGGCTACATCCTATTGATTAAGCCATTAGCAAACACATAGTTAGTGGCAGACATGTCAGATCTGTCTGCCTTTGCAACCATTAATTATTAATACATGCGTTAAAAGAGAGCAGCGGTCTTATTACATGGCAGCAATCTAGATAGTATTAATAATGAAGACCAATTGCTACGATGGTTATATTTAACAAAGACAATTATATGAAGGGGCGGCGATTGTTATACTAATCACAAATTAGCAACGGTTACGAAAAGGTATCCCTATGGCAGCGATTCACAAATAAAATTGTATTTATAAGAGACGTCACCTTTTAGGGGGTTGTGTGGTTAGAAGAGAGAACTTTTCTATCAATCTGAAGACTATAAAATAGGTTAGGATGGGAAAAAGTAAAGGCATCGATCAAGGAGAAGACAGCAGTTTGGTAATGATATCAACTGCAGTATAGATCGATCATAATAAGAACAGCTGAACTGATTTACTGGCAGTCCTTAGTTTATATCAACATTATTGGTAGCAGCAGATTGATATGCTGTATCCCACACCTGGAATCAATGTTTATTTATGATATTGCACAATGAATACTGTTAAGAGTAATAGACCAATACATGGCATGCACTAATAAGCTATTCCAATTATTCCTACAGATGTATATCTGTATATATAGACTGAGATAATATCAATAAGATTTATAATAATATCCGAAATATAAGTGAAAGAATATATATATATATATATATATATATATATATATAAAAAAAATGTCTCTATCAGAAAAAATAACAATATTAGATTGTTAATCAAAAAGAACTCTTAAGATAATAAACATTAAGAAGAATATGTAAATACAATTTCATTCTTGCTGCTATCATCAGTATTTAAGAAGATGGGGATGGGATGTACTAAAGAGGGGCAGTCTAAATCCATGCAATAGGTTAAGTCCCAAGATAGAGTGGGGATGAGCGATCCATAAGCCTTGATGGTATGGACCCAAGATAGGTAAGGGCTTGGATCTGTAAACTTTGAGGGAACCTATTGTATTTGGTCTCTAAGCACTTTGGTAACATACATAGACCCTTCTCCCTTAAAACTGAAGTAGTAGTAGGGTCTGATATCTATACTAAGAACAAGGAATGATGAAATTAATCATCTAATGAGGAAAATAAATAACCACTTGTTAATTAGGGGACATACACATAAAGGTCTCTTTGTCAAGTTATATAATAGAGCACTATAATTCAATAGACAAAGTAGGCAGTAGGAAATATAGTTGACCTTCACGGGTTATTCAGATGCTTTTAGATGGGAGGGGTGATGGGGGCACATAAAGGTCTCTTTGTCAAGTTATATAATAGAGCACTATAAATTAATAGACAAAGTAGTCAGTAGGAAATAAATATAGTTGACCTTAATGCGTTATTCAGATGCTTTTAGCTGGGAGGGGCAATGGGGCACATAAAGGTCTTTTTGTCAAGTTATATAATAGAGCACTATAAATTAATAGACAAAGTAGTCAGTAGGAAATATAATTGACCTTCATGCGTTATTCAGATGCTTTTAGATGGGAGGGGCGATGGGGCACATAAAGGTCTCTTTGTCAAGTTATATAATAGAACATTATAAATTAATAGACAAAGTAGTCAGTAGGAAATATAGTTGACCTTCATGCGTTATTCAGATGCTTTTAGATGGAAGGGATGATGGGGGCACATAAAGGTCTCTTTGTCAAGTTATATAATAGAGCACTATAAATTATTTCAGGGCTTCATTAAAAAATAGTCTAGAAATGCAAGTTCATGCTAAACTAAATTTAATGTTGAAATTTCTGACTGTTATTGGCAGCTTTGGAACCATCCCAAATAACTGGAGCTTTGGGAACAAGGAACTTTCTGCTATGCAAGAAAAATGATTCTAAACTTGAGCAAGAAGAGGAGAAAGTTACCAGCGCATCTCATCATCATCAAAAGACCAACTTGTGGAAGAATTGGTTGAGCACCATGAGCTCGGGCTTTGGAATTTCTTCTCATTGATCTGCCATATTTGATTGGCTGTCTTAAGCTATTTGTAGATATGGTTGCTATCATTCTACTATTAGACTGCCCTTCTAACATTGAGATCTTGTGGGCTTATGATACATTTCTGGTTGTTAAATATGTTGATGCTAAGATTTTGTGGGCTTACGAGCCAATTTGGTTGTCAAATATGTCGATTCTTATATTATGTTGACCATTTCTTGCATATAGTCATTACATTGTGTTTGCTGTTAAATCTTTGGCAGCATCTCTGTTTGTTGTTATTGCAAAATGCATTGTTGAGGTAACGTACTGTACCCCAACGCTTGTATGCCACATGAAAAATAATCTCGACTCTCCAAAATGTAACTTCGTGTAGCATTTTATATCACAAGAAGTATGTGTTTTGATTTGAAAATATTTATAGGTACTGATACTTGGATAAGGGTAAATAACCTATCCTGAATCTGGTATGTCACTTGAAAAATAATCTCGACGCTCTCAACTGTAATTTCATTTAGCATTTTTATATCACAAGAGTATGTGAGTTGATTCGAAAATATTTATAGGTACCGATACATGACTCTAATCCAACACTGAGACACAAACTCGTCTAATCCTTTAAAACCTGAATAATTTAAGTTATAATATAATTTGGAAGTTTAGAGATCAATTTAAGTTTTAATATAATATGGTACAAAATTTTTAGTTTTGTGTTTTTTGAAATAAATGTTTTTTGTTTGGAGTTATGCATGTTGAGGTGATAAGTGGAGGACCTCATCCTCAACATCAGTGACAAAAGGCAGCAGCTACCCAGACAGCAGAACGCCCCTATCATCCCTATCCCTACCCACTAAGTCTGACCCAACACGGATCCAATGTTTTTAAGTGGAGGACCTCATCCTCAACATTAGTGACAAAAGGCAGCGGCTACCCAGACAGCAGAACACCCCTATCACATCCCTATCCCTACTAACTAAGTCTGACCCAACACGGATCCAATGTTTTTTGGAGCCAGTGCATAGTGGCCCCTGTTGCACTTTGCCATTACCATTGTATATTATAATATAAATAAAATATAATATACATTATATTATAATATTATAATATAATTGTATATTATATTATAATATATATATGCATTTTTTATATTATATTTTTTTAATATATCTTATTTACACACATAATTTAAGTTGGGTCGGATCCAATGTTTTTTTGGAGCCAGTGCATAGTGGCCCCTGTTGCACTTTGCCATTACCATTGTATATTATAATATAAATAAAATATAATATAGATTTATATTATAATATTATAATATAATTGTATATTATAATATAATATATATATGCATTTTTTATATTATATTTTTTTAATATATCTTATTTACACACATAATTTAAGTTAATATAAAATCAAATATGATTCAAATAAAAATTTAAAAATTTATATTGTTTTTGATATAAATGGAGTATATTGTGTTTTCATTTGAATGGTATTTGATCTATGCTTTTTTATTAGAATTAAAAAATCACATGTAATTTTTGTTTTTAATAAGATTTAAATTTGTTGTTTTAAATATAATATTATTTATTTTCATAGTAAATATCATTATCTTAGAAAATATTAATATTATCTTAAAAATTGTTTACATGTTTGAAAAATATGATTTTGTTTAAATATTTTTTATTGTTTTAAATTTGCATTATATTTAATATTTAGTCTTTTGTACAAATTACAAGTTATTTTTCCTTTTTAATTTTTAATTTTTTCTTATAATATAGATATCTTAAATATTTTATTTAAATGGATAAATATTAATTGTATAATTAGTAGTTTTATCTTAGTATGTGATAGATATGTAATAGTTGAATGTATTTTGTAAGTACTTATATTTTAAAAAATCTAAGTAAGATACGTTGTTGAATGTAATAAGAACATAGATGAACACAATCAATATATCAATGGTTGTACATTTTGATAATTATAAATATATATATATATTTTGTTTTAAAGCAATTATGAATTTAAAAATTTGAAGCATGCATAGATAAAGTATAAGGTGTTATGGAGAAAAATAATTAGGGAAACTAGAAGATATTGGAACAAAATTTCAATTGTTTTTTATAATAATAAGCATGAAACAGTAGCAACACAAAGATATATTACATCAATTGTCTTCTAAAAATGCCACAAATGTCAATCTTATTCTTTATGTTGGTCCTATATCAATTGTAGCTTTTGATATAGTGAACTTTTGAGATTCATATATAATTAATGTCCATGCCAATCTCAATGGTAACTGAAATGTCTTGCCCTTTTGTGCTGGTGTTAATGGAAATTATATTTGGATGATGATCTTCAAATGGTATTGCTATATAATTGTCAAAGTCAACCATGACATATGATGGTGGTGAAGTCAACATCACTCTTAAATTCTTGTTGATCAATATCTCTAGATCAAGTTCATCATTTGAAAAATGTTTTGCTTGATGTATAGTTATTACTTTGTTGCAAGGCTATTTGGAACAGGATGTTTTAATGTATATATCATTTTTTTGTTATGATTAAGAGCATTTTTATTTGTGGAGAACAAATGGACATTATTGTTAAACTCAACATTACTTGTAGCATCTATGTTAATAGAGGTTCTTGTTGTAGACGTATAAATCTAACCACTTTCCTAAATGAATATTTAATATTTATTTTAACCCCAATCTCCCCCCCCCCGTGTGTGAAATGTGGAATAAGTATCTGCAAGTTGTAAGACACAACACTTCAATTAAGTCATTGCATGCATGGTTAGACATATATAATCATGAATATGAAAACTATAACAAATCGACCTATTGCAAACTAAAATATGCTAGTATAGACTTGCTCTTAGATTTACACTACACCAAGACGAAGGATTTAATCTGTATGAGCACAAGAATATGCTAATTGGATGCAAGATTAAGCTAGATGAATGGATAATAAGCTATATGAATTCAAGCAATAATGATTAAACTAAAAAGCTAAACTAAGATGCAATAATCTCAAAGCACAATATCTTCAATGACTCTGAGCAAAAACTGCATAATAATAATAAATCTCCAAGGTGTTTTGAATGAGAGATGAAAACTGAATTTATAGAGATTCAAAAGAGAGACCAACGGTCAAGATCGATTAGCAATGAGTGGTTGAGATTATTCAAGAAAAAACACATTTCAGGATAATTGAAATAATTGAGAGATCAGATTCAGTTAATCTTGAGATAGATTCCAATTATAGTTTGATTGAATGCATTCAGATTATAAGTCTGATTTTGCATTGGAGATTAAATTTAGTTGATTCCATGCACTTTTCTTTAATTTGCTCAAGACTTGGAATGATTTAATTAATTAAATAAATATTTAATTAATATTGAGTGATTTATTTGTCATCTATCATTAATGATTAAAGAATTAATTAATTAGGTGCTCAAGGTTGATTTAATTGCCTTTGGTTAGGACCTTGGTGATGTCGAGATTAGGGGCCCATGGTTTAGATGACCATTTTTAGGGTATTACATTTGCCCCTCTTTGAATTAATGTGCGAGCAATGCATTGGTTCAAAGAATAGTTGATGTCAAATAGATATCAGTTCTGAACTTGATAGATCACAAACCGATGAAGAGCGAGATGTTCAACTTGTTTGTAGCAATGAAATTGAATAGAGTTGATTAAAGCGATACTAATCCTGAAGTTGATTGAACTAGGACCAACAAAGAGAGAGATACCGTTCTTGAACTTGATTGATCAAGAAACAGGCATCGATCTAGAACTTGATCGAACTAGATCGAGCGAGAGACGCAACCGATTATGAACTTGATTGAACAAGAATCGACTGCAAAGCGATAAAACCGATTTCGAACTTGATTGAACAAGAACCGATTAGCAAGAGAAAATGTCCAGCTTGATTTGATGTGATGAAACTGAACATCGATTTGAAGATTGATTCAGATAAGGACAAAGATTGATATGCCCCTAGAGATTGTTTTATTTGACATCGAAGAATCTCAACTTGATATGACATGATTTAGCTAAGATGCCCCTAGTAACAAGGTTTAATTGATTCTCTTTGTTTGAAAAGAATTTTGCTTGACTTTAGATGAAGATTTGAAAATTTTTCTCGACATTTGATGATGATGATGATTGAAAAGATGTTGAGTATGCCCCCTTGGGAGCGAAATCAAAAGATAGCTAGGGTACAACGATTTTAGGCAATTTTGAGCGATGATAGAGCACGAAGATTGATTTTGAAGAATTAAAATTAGAGTTGATTTGAAAATTTAAATTGGGATTTAGAATTGAGTGCAAAATGATTCGAAAATTGACTTGAGGATGAAAGTGCTAAGTGGTCAACATCGTGAAATTTCGACTAGAGAATTGACGTCAGATTTCGATTTCGATCCGAAAATGGACTCAGGACAACCAATTTAGTTTAGGGTACAAGTTTTATGTCCATTAGAGCAAGTTGAAAATTAGGGTTTGAGCTATATAAGGGTTTCCATGTGTCATTTTCAATTCATTGTTACCTCTCAAAGTTTGAAATTTGAAAAATGTGAGATTTCGCCAAGATCTAGAGGCAATGGAAAGCACAAATAAGAGAGAACAAAATAGATGATAGTAATAAACTGTATTCTACAAGATGCAAAATATGATCAACTGGATCATTACAAGATGTTCAATGATTGCCCGTTCAAACAATGTAGATGAGCCTGCTTATGTAGGCAAGGCTATATGGATATGTGAGCACACAAACATGACATGTGGCTCAATAAAAAACAAGGGCAGGTAGGAGAAACAATATAATATTCCACATGAGGTGGAATGTAACAACAAGATAAGATCAACACCATAAAAGGTGGAAATTTTTCTACACACACTATCCCAATGTGGCACAAACACCCAAGTGTCTCATACCCAAACTACTATTAAATGCATGTACCTAAGTAAACTTAAGTAAAGTGTAATAATATCCATGATGAATAATTATTTACACCAACACCCCCCCTTAAGTGCAACTTAGGGGAATGCACTTAAGTCTACAATGCAACTAAATAATGCAAGATGGGTCCCGACTACGAGGCCATGTTAGGTACCCAAGTACAAATGCAGATGCAATCTCCCATAAACAGAGAAAGAGAGAAAAACCCAATGGGAAAAAACCCTCCCCTAAAAGAGAGATGATGAAAGCACACAATGCTCTTAATGTCGAATCTTCTGCAAAGATGATCCAATGACGATGACCAAAATACCTCCCCATAAGGAAGAAAGAGAGCCAATGCTGCACCAATAATGTCAGTGTGACAAAACTAGGTACCAAGTTGATGACGATGAATCACTCACTGCAACAAAAAGAAGATCAGGCATGAAGACAACCTACTTTGAGCATCATCTGGATACTCGTAAATGGCAGAAATACTAGTACAATCCAAGTCTCACGGGAGCCATGCACAAATGTGTACAATCTAAGTCTCAACTAGAGCCATGCACCAAGTCTCACAAGATATTCCTAATCTACGTTTACAAGAGGATTACATCAAATAGCCAACAATGACAAGATACAAAGAGGTGTGACACTTTATGATAGTGCAAGTACAACATTGCTCAAGCAAGAGCATACATCATGATAAAATATTCAAATGTGGAAACATGAAAATGATGCCACCAACAAAGAAGCCCTGTAGAATACTGCAGATGAAGATGCCTCTGAATGAAATTTCACCAAGAGATATATATGAACAACTGACCCCCCATAAAAAGATCATGTTGGCACTTGCAAATAATGGCAAAGTGGACTTCTGATTTTAACTTTACAACTTCTCAAAATGAGATATAAGAGACTTCAACAAATACTGCTAGTGACCTAAACCGAGATCCAAGCAAAATACAAGTACCAAATAGGCCAAAAAATAACCAAATACTGAAAGTACAATTTCTACTCACAATCACTGCAAACTAATGGCAGATTATGAAATTAGACAAAAAATTATGCACTCTAAAAAAAAATGGCACCTGAAAAAGAGTCCATATGAGCCCAAATGAAGCCTCCAAAGTTGTAAAAATCGGGATTTCATGATTTCTGAAAAACCTGTATCCGAAAAATGGAAAAATCTTGCACCATTGTACAGATCACAAAATTCTACCCCAAAACAAAAAGAATTGCTCGAAAAAAGGAGTTCGGATGAGTGAGATGTCACTATTTGAAAATTGTCTGCAAAATTATAATTTCTGGAAAATTTCTGTCGCAACTTCAAACTTCAAATGCCTCTAGATTTGGCCTCTGAAGTCCGATTTGGATGAAACAAAAGTCAAAACTGACTTTCTTGGACCTCCTCAATCCAATGGTGACCTTATATTTGACCCATCAAGCTTCAATAAAAACCGGCAATAGAAAGCTCCAAAATATCTAACCCCAAATAGCATCAAATTTCTCTCAATTAGCAAACCAATGACACTCTAATGGCTCTGATACCATGTGAGATTTTGCCAAGATCTAGAGGCAATGGAATGCACAAATAAGAAAGAACAAAATAGATGATAGTAATAAACTGTATTCTATCAAGATGCAAAATATGATCAACTGGATCATTACAAGATGTTCAATGATTGCTCGTTCAAACAATGCAAATGAGTCTGCTTATATAGGCAAGGCTATATGGATATGTGAGCACACAAACATGACATGTGGTTCAATAAGAAACAAGGGTAGGTAGGAAATAGGTGTGGGTAGGTAGGAGAAACAATATAATATTCCACATGAGGTGGAATGTAACAACAAGATAAGATCAACACCATAAAAGGTGGAAATTCTCCTACACACACTATCCCAATGTGGCACAAACACCCAAGTGTCTCATACCCAAACTACTATTAAATGCATGTACCTAAGTAAAATTAAGTAAAGTGTAATAATATCCTTGATGAATAATTATTTACACCAACAAAAAACCCTCATGCGAAGAAAAATGACCATTCCAATTCAGGAGCATCGATTCAAGCGCCAGAGACGTCATAATCGACCACGAAACTATGACCCAACAGTAAGTGATCAATCTTTAGCCTGTGCATTTCTTAATTTTTGAATTTTTATTGAAATTTTGCATTTTTAATTTATTTCAAAGTCGTTTTCATTGTTTTATCATGCAGTTCAACATGTTTTCTCATACTTGTATATGTCCCTTTAGTGTTTTATCGTATGGACAAATAGGGTTTGTCGTCTAGTGTTATCCCATGAATCGTACGATAGTGTTCTTGATAGTCCATTTTATCGTGCGAGAGGATATCATTTATCGTATGAGAATGTTTACTCGTGCAGGGTGTAATGTTTTCTCATACGAGTTTCTGCTTGTTTGTGGAAACTCGTATAAAAAACAAGCATTTTTTAGAATGTAAACAACAATTTTTGTTTTTGAATTTTGTATGTTTGGATTCATGAGCATGTTTAACATATTTTTAGCGGAAATTTGATCACGTGCTGACAATTTGTATGTTCGATTTTGCAGATTCGGTTGTCAGATATTCAGTTTCTGTGTACATTTCCGCCGATGATGAGGCTAGTTTGTGAGTTATCAGACGGAGAGAGAGGGCATATCGGTTTGTGTGGATTCAGATATCTTTTACAGATGTCTGACATCCGTGTGAATCACAGTATGTTGAGTGCTTTAGTCGAGCGTTTTCATTCGGAGCATAACACCTTTCATCTACCAGTTGGAGAGATGACTATCACGCCAGATGATATATACAGGATTTTGAGGATTTTGTTCGCTGGAGACAAGGTTGATTATGATTCTACACAACGACCAGGTGTTTTGGCATTGAGACGTATATTCCATGACGAGACTATTCTTGAATGCGCTATCATGTGGGATGATTCGATGAGAAGATATGGCACACAATACCCTCTGGCATGCGTTTTGGTAGGTATGATCGGTTGTTTTGTGATGCCAGATAGAGGACAATAGGGATTTTTATGTGGTTGGGCCAGAATGCTAGAGAGGTTGCCGACTCATCCCGTGAGATGAGGCTGGGGATCATGTTTACTTGCTCACATGTATGATGAGATGCACGAGATTGTGTATCGGGAGGGGAAGAGCATGGCAGCAGGTGTTTTAGTTCTACAGATATGGGCATGGGAGCACATCCCAGTATGCAGACCTATAGTAGATGATTCTAGAGAGGCGCACCAGCCTATTGTATGTCATTATTTAGGCTATATTACACAGCCCCACCTAGGCAAGACTGACTATTGGAGGAGATAGTTGGATGATCTGATTGTTGTAGTATGGAGACCGTATAGGGGTCTAGAGCTGTGGGATGATTGGAGAGCTCAGAGGAAGGACATGTTCATGACTCGACCTCTCATTGGAAGATTAGTGTCTATCATTGAGCGGTTTGTAGTATTTAGAGTGATGAGGTAGTATGGGAGACCACAAAGTATATCCCAGGAGTTCACAGCCTATGCCCGATATGGAGAGGAGGAGAGACGAGGATGAGCACCGAGACTATCATATGCACTGAGCATGCAGGAGTTAGCGGGTTTACAATTACAGAGATGGGATTACTTAGAGGATGTAGAAGATGCAAGAGCATTGCCTCAGTATAGAGATTGGTTTCTGAGACATCCTTTTCCTCGGTTTACAGATCCCAGAGAGCATGCACCTCTTATAGAGGAGGTTCAGGATGAGGCACCAACACAGGCACAGGTACTCGGTCAGGTACAGGGATGAGGGCAGGTACAGGGACAAAGATCGGATGTGCCTAGGAGGGCAGGAGGTGATCCTGGTGCTAGTAGCAACAGGGTACCAGTGGGAGTTAGACAATGATAGAGAGGGGAGCTGTTGGGGTTGAGGATGGCAGTTCTAGGGCAACAGAGGGTGGAGTTGAGGAGGAGAGAGTGGCTCCTAGGAAGGTTAGGCAACGAAGAGATGAGTAGGGAGGTGGAGAGGGAGATATCAGGAGAGAGAATGGAGTACCAGACGTAGTACAATCTTTGAGATCGAGGTTGACAGGTTTACAGTCATAGTTGACAGTGGCGCAGACGCAGCTTGCAGAGAAAGACCGACAACTTGCAGAGGTCAAATTAGAGCGAGATGTTCTTCAGTGAGAGGTTTTGCATCAGACGATTCGTGCAGCCTATTATGTCACAACTTATAGTGTAGCGGTCCCAGTAGCGCAACAGGTTGTTCCGTATTCTTAGTATATGGCTCGATTTGAGGGAGCTAGGGCACCCAGACAGGATGTCGGTCAGCAGGCACCACCTCCTCCACCTGGTGACGAGGGAGAGGTAGAGAGCTATATTTATTATATCTCCTAGATTTTGTTATATACCCCATTTTTTGTAGCCTATACGATTATTGCTCTGATGAGACATTGTATATGACAGTTGATATCATTTGTACTCTCAGACACTGAGATTATGATGATATATACGAGCTCTTGATTTAATTTCATCGTACTTGTGTTGATTGATTATGAGATGTCTTTCTATATACTTTATTCTATATGTGTGCATATATTTTCAGTAGTGATGAATGTAATGTAGATGAATATGGATGTTTGTTTTTTTGTTTCTTTTTCATATGCAAATAAATGATAAAAATGAGTAACTAGTAATGCAAATGTTTATTTATTTATTTATTTTATGCAGTAATATGAATGCAAATAAATATATAATGAAATGTATGGATCTATATAAGATGTTTATGTATGCAACTAACATATCAATACACAAGTACTCGATCGGATAAATGATGATGAAAAATAAACCACTTAGCTGAGAAATGATGATTGCTTCAAACTCTCATTCAAAAGATAAAGAGATCATTGTTATCATGCTGAAATCACTTGAAATGCATAAAATTTAGAATGAATGCAACCTAAACTTAGTCACTGGATTTGGTATGTTTAATTTTCATCACTGAGCGTTTTACAAACACAACAGGCAAAATAGAGTTCCTTCCTTTTCATATGCAATATTAATTATCTTGTCCGCAATGACCC
Source organism: Cryptomeria japonica (assembly GCF_030272615.1). Lineage (NCBI taxonomy): Eukaryota > Viridiplantae > Streptophyta > Pinopsida > Cupressales > Cupressaceae > Cryptomeria > Cryptomeria japonica. The sequence goes on from NC_081409.1 coordinate 444,569,731, forward strand.
TTTTTTCGTTCATATCCTTGGACAGATTATGCATGCATCCGGATTGCACATTAAAGAAATTCCCTCAAAATAGACAAAGAAATGACTCCAACCTTCCTGTAGAATACAAATAAGCGAAGTCGAGTTATGTGTGGCGATTTCACCTTGATGTGAAGGCACTTATCACAGACACCCAGCTGATTAGATGTTTCCAGATCATCGAAATCATTCCTTCAAACAGAAAACAAAGAAAAGTATTATGCCCCCAATCCTTTCTCCTCTTAGTCAGGATAGACTTCCTCAAGTTACTCAGAGGGAATAATAATCGAAAACTAATTTAAAAAACAACACAGAGAAAAATTTCAATCATATCTCAAATAGTTTAGTGATTGTTTTTTGTAGTCTTGTTTTGCTTGTTTACTTAGTGATAAAACTCTTCAGTAGTTAGGAGACAGGTGACTGACTCAGAGTGGATGAACTGGTACTACCGATAGAAAGATGACTTAGTTGATACTACTTAGGACATGTGAATTGATCAGTTGATTTCCCTAAGACTAAGACATTGATCGGTTTCAAGCCATGAGGGTTCCAAAAGAACCAGATGTCACAAAAGTGACTAAAAGATATGTACAGGCGAAAGTAAAGATGTAGGAAAGTGGGAATGAAAAATGGGAAATGTCAACTTTGCGTTGATAGATGGAGCACTTGAGTACAAGAGGCGCTTGTTTACCAGGTTTTCACCTGCTTGGCAAAAAATCTTTTTTTTTGTGTGCTTGTTTACCAGGTTTTCACCAAGGCATTTATTTATTTATTATTTTTTTTATAGGTTGTTGGAGCAGAGAATACTAAGTAAAGAATTTCTTCAAGTGGATGGTGTTGATTGGTTCATGAAGTTGTTCTCCTTCCGATGTTGAGAGTTGATAGGCACTAGAGCCAAAGGTTGCAATAACGATGTAGGGACCCAGCTAGTTGGGTTCAAACTTCCCTTTGTTGTCTCGAAACTGTTGATTTTTAGGATTTTCTCTCAAAACAAGGTCACCAACCTGAAATTCTCTTTGTTGAACTTTCTTGTTATAACCTCTAGACATTCTCTTTTGGTAGACTCTCAGATGATCAAACGCCACTTGTCGACATTCATCCAGCAACTTGAGTTCTTGCAATCTAGATATTCTTTAGTCTTCATCAGTAACAAGACCTTGCAAAGAAACTCTCAAAGAAGGTATTTCCACCTCAACAGGCAAGACTGCTTCGGATCCATACACCAAAGAAAAAGGTGTAGCCCCTGTAGGTGTTATGATACTTGTTCTATAAGCCCATAGTGCAGGATTGAGCTGCAGATGCCAATCCTTTCTAGATTTGTTTACTGTTCTATGTAAGATAGTCAACAGATTTTTGTTAGATGCTTCAGCTTTTCCATTACCTTGAGGGTAGTATATGGATGACCAGTGCTGTTTGATTTTTAACTTTTCACAAAGCTCATCTAGATCTTTGTTTTTGAACTGCCCTCCATTGTTAGTCACTATTGAAGAAGGTATCCAATACCTGCAGATGATATAGTTAAGGATGAGCATAGCTACTTGTTTACTAGTTGCTTTGATTAGTGGAACTGCTTCTACCCACTTAGTGAAGTACTCAGTGGCAGTTATGATAAACTTGTGTCCGTTAGATGATGCAGGATATATTTGGCCAATGAGGTCAAACACCCATTGTTGAAAAGGCCAATGTGTGATTAAAGGTATGAGATCCCTTGCTGGAGCATGTATGAGGTTCCCATGTAGTTGACACTTCTCACAAGTTTTAGCAAATTTTATAACATCTTTGTCCATATCTAGCCTGTAGTAGCCAACCCTTAATAGTTTTCGAGCTAAAGTTAGATTGTTTGAATTAGATCCACAAATACCATCATGGACTTCAGATAATGCACGTTGAGACTCTTCAGTTTCTAAACACCTAAGAAAAGTACTATCCAAACCTCGCCTATACAAATCGTTAGTGATGATGACATACCGTGAAGCATTTCGGATTAGATTCCTTTTCTCATTACAGGTAAGATTAGTAGGAATAATATGGTCATGCAAGTAAGAGTAAATATGGCTATAGCGAGATGAATCATGTCCAATGATAGAACAAACCATCTAGGACTCAGGGGAATGATAATCAGGATAATGTAATTCTTTCACCAGGAATTCAAAGGGGAACTCAGATTCTTGTAGCTGTGGTATAGACGCCAAGATAGCCATAGCATCTGCTGCTCTGTTTGCTGATCTAGGAATTTGTTGAAATGATACAAAGGTAAAGTATTTCTTGAGGACATCAACCATTCTCTTATAAGGCATCAGTTTCTCATCCCGAGTCTGATATATATTATTGATTTGGTTGATAATCAGTTGAGAGTCTCCATAGATGTGTAACTCAACAACTTTCCATTCGATAGCCAACTTGATCCCATTTACCAAAACTTCATATTCTGCAATATTGTTTGTGCAAGGAAAGAGAATCTTGTAAGCCCTTGGAATTGAATATCTTTTAGGAGTGATAAAAGGTATTCCAGCACCGGAACCATGTTGAGTGAAAGACCCATCAAAGAACATTTTCCATGATCGATAAGTAATGTGCATGATGGATTCATCCATAAATTCTATGTGCAAAGGTTGGTTGTCTTCAAGCGGAGCATCAACAAGTTGATTTGCAATGACCTGTCCTTTGATAGCTTTGCATTCTACATATTCAATATCAAATTTTGTAAGAACCATGACCCATTTAGCCAATCTTCCTATAAGTGTTGCTTTGCTGAGAAGATATTTGAGCGAATCAATCTTAGCCACCAGCTTGATAGAATGTGCTAGCATCCAGTGTTTTAATTTCTGTGATGCAAAGACTAATGCCAAACAAGCTTTTTCTACGATAGTATAGTTTATCTCATAGGACACCAAGGTCCTCCTGATACAATATATAACTCTTTCATTTTTATTCTCATCCTATTATGCCAAAAGTGCCCCCAATGATGTATTTGTAGCTGATATGTAGAGAATCAATGGTTTACCTTGAATTGGTGGCATCAGTATAGGTGGATTAGAAATACATTCCTTGATTTTCTTTAGGTGTTGTTCACAATCTTCATCCTAGTTGTATTTGACTCCTTTTTATAATGCCTTTGTGAATGGTTGAGCCTTTTCTGCTAGTTGAGAAATAAAGCGTCTTATTGATTGGAGTCGCCCTTGTAAACTTTTCATTTGATTGACATTCTTTGGAGGTGGCATTTCCATGATATCCTTAACCTTTTCTGGATCCACTTCTATTGCTTTCACTAAAATAATATATCCTAGGAGCTTACCAGATGTGACCCCAAATGCACATTTCTTGGGATTTAATCTGAGTGATTGGACCTAGTTCTGATAGATGTGTTGATCTTTTCATGGATTTAACTAGAGTGTCACCAACATAATCCTCCATGTTTTTTTGCATCATATCATGAAAAATTATTGTTACAACTCTTTGATAAGTAGCACCTGCATGTTTTAAGCCAAAGGGCATTACTTTCCAGTAGAAGGTTCCCCATGCACAGGTGAATGCTATTTTCTCTTCATCCTTAGGTGCAATTTTGATATGATTGTATCCTAAAAAAACCATCCATTAAAGAGTACATTTCATAGCCAACAGTCATGTCCATGATCTTGTCTATGTTGGGTAGTGGAAAATCATCTTTCGAACGGGCTTTGTTTGAATCTCTGAAATCAGTGCAAACACGAATTGATTTGTCAGGTTTAGAAACATGTACACTATTAGATATCCATTCGCCATAATCAATTACTTTGATGAATCCAACTTTTAGTAATTGTTGACTCTAAATTTTACTTTGAAAGCAGGCAACCTTATGGGAAATTCAGTGATGGGGGACCAATTACGCGAGACTCACTGAATAACCTCTAGGTTTAAGAAGCCGACTCTTCCTTATAGTTTTGAGAAAAGGGGAAAAAGAAACTTAAAACAACAAGATCTAAACTACTGAGGTGATATGCTAGAGCATTTTGTAAAAACATTAACAACATATAAAACCCAAAGACATATTGTTTTAAAGCCCATTCAACAATCGACATATCCGAACAGAACCACAATTAAGATACAATCAAAATTCCTTCACAACATAAAGAAATATCAATCACGCATCTACTAGATAACAAGTGAAAAACATAGTTTAATCAGCATAATCTTAGATATATATTTCTAAAGTTATCAGAATCACAAGGGAAAAGCACAAAAAACCATCAAAGCATACTGAAAAGAGGCATCACAAAGGCCGCAGAAACAATTTAATTAACCTTCTTCAGAAAATAGTAACAACTAAAAGGCTAAAATTCTATCTAAGAAAACTTAAATGTTTCTTTTTTAGTTCTCCACCCCCAGAAAAGGGAAAAACAAAGCATAAATAGAGCCCACGGCTATGCTAATAGCTCAAACATCCACCAGCCAAGCACAACCACCTCTCAAACATAAAAACCATGTCGTGGCATTCCGCAGGAACACACCTAGCAAAATGGCCTCCGAGATTGTTACTCCCACTTAGCCGCGATGATCTTCATACTAGCCTGAACATAAAAGTCTATGCAGAGAAACGACCTGGCAGACAACACACCCTGAAGGACACATGGAAGCTCAGAGGAACCTCTACGGAAAAGCATCCCAACCGAAATACTACCAACAACGTGGAGATGCCATGTGTCTCCATCTTTCTCAAAGTACAAGGTGGGGCCCAAAAGAATTGCCGAGTCACTAGAACCAATCTATTTGTCACCTCTACATTCCTTCAGACTTCAAACTTAAAACATAGGCCGTCAGGGCAACGCCGAGATGACATTTGGCCCGTACGTTGAACGCAACTAGAAAGTTAAAGAAGTAAAAAGGCATCCTGATCAAAATTTTGCCCGTGGACTTTAATTGAAAATAATGTGAACATTTCCTGGCGACTAAAAGGGGGAATTCTGCCTGCAGAATACAAGAACCCAAATTTCCTGGTTTAGAGACCAGACTTCATGGCAGGATGGGGTGGAGTAGGTCAAAGACCTGCTGCAAGGAGGTCCAATCTTCCTCAAAGGGCAACACTCGCGACTCCAGTTTCTGATAATGCTGATCCAAGCAGATAATTTCATCAAAGGGCAAGTCGAATGGTTCATCATGGACCAACTTCAAGAGCACATAGAGCTGAGCTAAGGGGTGCAGGAGACATTCAACCTCCTCTGCAGAGATGGGATCACTCGGGCGCTAGACGAAAGATCTCTCATGTTGCAAATGCTCGACATGACTTAATACTTGTTCAACCCCCAGTACAGAACCATTCGTAGGGAACAAAGAAGGTAGGCCTAATGAGACAAACCTCTCTATACGTTGTTTGATATCTAGGATGGATATTTGCAAGGGCTCAAGTATCATTGATACATGCATGATCACTCTATGATGATTGATGAAAACATTCATCTTCTTGATCAGTTGTCAGTGATCTACTATCCCTTTCTCTTTCAATTCTTCATCTTGGGCTGCGTATAACATTTAGATTAGGTCCTGAGCCATGGGGATCTTAGGACCAAGGATGATCATAGAGCTATTGACAAGGGCTCCCGCCTCGGCGCAGAGGGATTGCGCTTCCCGAATTAATTTTAGCATAGGCTACAATGAGAGGTTATACTGCTTAATTATTTCCCAATGACAAACATACAATTCGATTAGAATTGGAGAAAGATCTTGAGAAACCTGCGCGGGGGATGAATACTTAGCAACTGCAAAACCTCCTTGCTCTTGGAATCTACTTTATGCTGCAACTCTTTGCACCTACTTTGCTCAATGATCATCTGGATTTCTAGAGCGAGGATCCTGGCACTTCGATCTTGCACCACTTGTTGGAGCTACACTATACGATCCCGTTCTTGCTGCAACAAAACCTCTATGTCTAGGACTTTCCTTTTAAAAAATTCTAGACTATCCTCCTTGTTCCGTAGCTCTCCTTCAAATGTCGCTTTCTCCTCTAAGAGCATAATCTGTGCATCACTCAACTGCCAGATGTACTCTTGCTTCAGACAGACTTCTTCGCGCAGCTGAACTTGGCATCTCTAGAAGTTGCTCTTAGCTACTGGATCTCTAGGTCTTTCTCCTGCAATTTTATTAAGGCCACGCTCCTTGTCGCTTCCTAGCTCTTTAATTGGGCTCTTATGTTATTAAGGGCTGACTACAGCTTTCCCTTCTATGAATTGGCTTGCATCAGCAAACCTTGCAGGCGATTGATTTCTGAGTTGCGGGCTTTGACTTCCTTCCTCTGTTGGGTCAGGGCCTCTCGGAGATGCGCATTCTCCGCTTGTATTTTCTCCAAGTGATGGGTTTTTTTGGTGAAATCTGAAGACATGACCTTTGAAGTTTCTTCCACCATTTCCACCTTGTCAGGTGCCGTAGCATTTTGAAGGCTGACGTCGATAACATGCAAGGTATAGTCATTGGGTCTCATTTGGGATTCTGGCTTGTCAAACTTAGGGAAAAGATTTGCGAAGAAAAGATAATCTTTCTCTTTGTTGAAATGCGTCTAAAGGTGTGGACGAGCTGGACGGGTGCCCTCCTTTTCTTTTTGTTTGCCAGTTCTACCAATGCGGGCAGTCTTGGAGTAAGCGACTTGCTGCTAGAAATCATTTGGGTTATCAATAACCTGGCCCACAAACGCGACACTGAGGGGGAACTGCAAAGGGACACTAGGAAATAGGCCAGCCAAAAGTGGTCTGAATACGTTGGGCAAGGTTGATGGGGAAAACAATGGGACGAAAGGAGAGGCTCCGGATGGAAAAGGAATCGTGGAGGTTGAACCCATAATTGAGGGGGGAGTGGACTCTCCAAAACCAAGCCTATGCGACACAGAGACTGCTTCAAACATCTGCATGAAAAATATCGCAGGGATAAAAGCGGGGGTCAGGAAAGGAGTGGAAACCTGCGAGAATGCATCTTGGGGTTCAATCGGTGTTCCGACGGGTGCCAAAGTAAGGGAAGTGGGGACCTCGGTTTGCATTGTGATAGGAGGGACAACAAAGGAAACAACTTGAGTAGAAAATAAAGGTAAAGTGTGAGGCCCTACCCCGACTCATCCTAACATTTCAGTATTTTTCATGTTGAGACTATTATGGATTCTTTATTTTTATGCATTATGAATTTGGAACTTATATGATTCCATGATTTGGATAACATTGATATATATTGATGCTTCATTTCTATGCATTATAGATATAGAACTCTATATGATTCTAGAATAGGATTACTTTGTGATGATGTATGTCATTATTGGAATTGCAGGACTTTACTATGATGATAAAAATAGGATGCTTGTTTTATGTATGGATCAGAATTATGTGGATTATGATAATTGCTTATGTGGATTTATTTGGATATAAGATATATCGATTTGTTTAAATGTAAATTGTATGCAGAGTGTTTGATGTGTATTCTTATTCATGTGTTTAATATTATATGAGGTTATTGGAATTACTAATGTGTAATTGAGATGCACAGGAAAATTATCCATATGACCATGGAAATATTATGGAGAACCAAACCTAGACCTATGTATGTTGGTAAAGCCAGGGGTTGTCTATTTGGAGAGACAACACCCCGTATGTATCATATTTTATTTGTAATAGTAAATGATGCATGTGTGTTAAATTTTATTTATTGATTTATTTAAATCCAACAAGAGACAATTTCCATGTGTAATTTTGTAATGTATTTTATTGTGTCACTTGACACATGTGTTGATTTATGTCTTGAATTTTGACTTGTCTCTTGAAGGGAGTTGTTCAACTATAGCTTTTTCAAAACATTTGAATGTGGTTCTAAATTTTCCTTGGTAGAGAGTCTTTGGAGTGGTCAACACAGGTTTGACCCAAAATTTAACTTTAGATGGGTTTATAAGGGGTCAAATGGACTCCTAGGGGTAGTTTAAAGGTGTTTCCTAAAGCCCATAAGGTATACCTATGGGTTAGGAGTGTTTTTAGGCATGTGTCTACTCCCATGTGACTGTTTAGTCATCCCCAAAAGTGGGTTTTCTAAGATGTGCGAAAATTCAAAATTAGAAGGTGCCATCTAGGTTAGATAACTTTCCCTTTTGATGAGAGATCCTTTTTGATTTTTTTCTTACTTTTTCCTTTTTCAGTTTTAGAAACCTGTGAGAAATCTCACAGAGGTCTTCTTAGGCAAGAATGAGAGATTTTGTGGGTAATCACCCACTCTCCATTTTTGGAGACTGCATTTTGAAAAGTTAGTTTTTAGATTTGAAATTTGGCTAAGTGTAGAAGGGAGGATTGTGGATTTGGGCTACTCATCCTCAAACTAGCTCTAGCATACCTTTGGGTAGATTGAAGGTTGGTTCATCTCTTTGCTTTTTACGTTGCATGTCTATATTGGAAAGTTTGGTTGTATGTGAAAGTGATTCTCTTGTATTTTCTTTTGTGAAAATTATTATTATGCAATCTATCTTTTATTTTATTGTATGCTTTTTCTGTGTTTTGGGAGTAACCAAGACCTTCTACTCTTGGGAGAGTACGATGGTCTTGCGGGTGGTAGAAGTTTGACAAGCCTCGAGTGAGAGACTCTCTTTATGAGAGCGAACTCAAGGGGTGTATTTGTGACCCTTGCTGCATGGCCTGGTTTGTGCATTTGGGGGTCATAAGGGGAGAAAGTATGGCATGAATGCCTTGGGGGGCATAAGGAATGTGGGGTTAATGATCTTATAAAATAACTTTGTTTGCCATGAGGTGACATTGTGTTCTACCATTCTTGTAGTCTCCTCAGGGTATTTGGTCCACTACCACCCATGTAAAATCATCACATTTTGTGATGGAGTGTAGCCTTGGTTGGCAAAGTGTTTGCTATATCTTTTTCCCTTTCTTGTTGTGTTTGTATGTCTGTAACCTATCTAGGGCTTGGTTCTCCAAGATTGGGGGTGGCTTCTAGTAAGCCTAGGCTGGGAGGTGAGCTCTCCATGGTCAAGCCTTATGATTTATTCACAAGTTGCTTGGAATGGAAGGAAAAAGTCAAGCTAGGAGTTGCTACTTTTTGTTCTTGATTTGCAGAAAAAGAATAAGAAAAATGATGCTATATTTTTCAGTTGCAGAAATGTAAATAAAAGTTGCATGTTTTATTTATTTTGAAAGGAATGTATTCATTTATTTAAAGTCCTCATTTAATAGAAAAGAGAGACTAGTTGGGTATATCACCCATTTGTATTGTTGGCTAGATTGTATTTTAAACACACTTTAAAGAAATGCATTATTTTTATTAAGTATTATTTTGTTGGAAAAAAATAAGAAATGCGTATTTCTGGATTTATTTCCTAAAAATAATATTTGTTGTGTATGTGTTATTTTGAAAATCACGAAATTCATTTTATCCCCTTATGCATTTGAAATATTGGAAAAGAATGAAATAGAAAAGCATGAATGTTAGTAAGCTGGAAATAAAACATTTAGTCCTATTTATGGAAATGCAGAAACATTTTATTAAATTCTATCATTGTCCCTTTTAATTATTCGTAGAAAATAAATCAAAAAAAAAAATTAACATGTCTATCTCTAAGATTTATTTCAATGTTTTCTAGTCTAAATATAGTTGCTGTTTAAATTTATTTAATTCTGTCATTACTTATATGCAGAAAATAAATCTAATGTTAAATAGTCTATCTCCAATTTTAGCAACAAGGTATTTACAATAAAAAAGAAATACATTGATTTAAATCTGCAAATTTTAATTAATCTGTTAAAAAGTTCAAAGTAAAATAAAATATTTGCATAGTAAAATCAGCCCTAGAAATCTGGTGCATCTAATACATACATACATACATGTGTGTGTGTGTGTGTGTGTGTGTACGGTGAAAATGGATAACAACAATGTTGAAAGACTAAATGAATTCAACCATAAAACCCTAGCCTAACAACAACAAAGATCCACCATAACATATGAAGATTACCTAAGACAATGCAAATCAAATGAAATCACAAATATTATACCATCACATGTCCAATAGGGTTTGGATCTCCATTCTTCCTATCTCCATTGATCTTGCTTGATATATTTGCTCTCAGATTTTATGTGCACAAGAGCTCAACAAAGAACGGAAATGTGGTTGCAAGTAGGATCGCATATGAAAGTGTAAAAAGCATAGTGTAGTTGAGTATGTAATTGAGTTAGTCAGGGTTTGATAATGAAGGAAACATCTCCTTATATAGAAGACACTATATGAAATGAAGGGATGAGATTAAGAGGTGTAAAAGATAAATGGTCGACTATGATTAGAGGGTAGGTAAAAGAAATAAGAAAATAATGAGAGGGTAGGTAGTGTATGAATTAAGAGATGAATGACATGTGTCATAGGTGGGAAAGGTTAATGAATTAATTAAATAAATAAAGATTTATTTATTTAATAGAGGAAATAGGATCAATTAAATAAATAAGATATTTATTTAATTTAGGAAAGGGGTAATTTAAATAAATAAATATATTTATTTAAATGAGAAATAAAGCTAGAAGAGGATAAATGAATGAATTAAATAAATAAAGATTTATTTAATTAATAGAAGAATTAGGCTAAAGTAATTAAATAAATAAAATACTTATTTAATTAGACTAGACAATTTTAGGTGTCTATATTTTGCCCCTCTTTGAGACAATGCAGCTTGTCGCGTTGTTTCAAAGAAGATAAGATGAACTGATACAAAGTTGCCCCAAGATGGGAATGATATGCCCCCTCAAGAGATTGGATGAAAATATCTGGAAAGGTCACAGACAATCTCTCGATAAGAAAGGAAGGCTAGAATGGACTGATCGAATAGGATAGAGTGACAGAGTCACAGGATAATGAAGACTGACTCGGGCTAGGACTAGGGCTAGGGCTAGGGTAGTCTATAAGATAGACCATGAGGGCAAAACATCCTCATTGTCATCCACACATCCAAGAGATCAAAGTGCAGAGAGAGAATAGAGTAGTAGCAGTCAGCAGCAATGGCATTGGTTCATAGATTCGATTGCGTTCACCGATATCAGAGGCCAGCAGAGGCAGGAGAGCCAGTAAGTACCACAAAACCTCTTTGTACTTTGTCACAATAAATGTTGTCATTAATGCATCTTAGGTAGTGCAATAAATGCGTTTTAAGATAATGTCAAAAAATGTCAAAAACATGTAGGCACGTCTGCGTTGGTACCAGGCGCGTCTATGTTAGCTAGGTGCGTCTGCGTTTGTGCCAGGCGCGTCTATGCTGGGAAAAGCGTTTGTGCTAGATGCGAGCATGTTTGCGTTGTGCAGGCGCGTTTGTGAAATGTGGGCACGTCTGTGTAGGATAGGCGCGTCTGTGCAGCGCATAGGCACTCTGTGTATTTTAGGCGCATCTGTGCAGAGCAGGTGCATTTGTGCAGTCTGTAAGCGCGTTTATGTCATGAAGGCGCGTTTATGTCTTCAAGGTCAAATCGATAGTTCTGTGATGAACCAATGCTGTCGATTGGATAAGCTACTGAGAGGATACACTCAAGCAGGTCCTCTAGGGAAGACTAGGATAGATCGAGGCACTTTGTGATGAACAAGGAGTACCAAGACATAGTACTTTGTGATGAATAGGGAGTACTAATAGGAGCAACACTTTGTGATAAACAGAGAGTGCAAATAATGAGAAACACTTTGTGATGAATAGGGAGTGCAAATAACGAGAAACACTTTGTGATGAATAGGGAGTGCAAGAACACGTAGTACTTTGTGATGAATAGTGAGTACCACTAGGATAAATAGCAACACTTTGTGATGAACAGTGAGTGTCACTAGGATAGATAGCAACACTTTGTGATGAACAGTGAGTGTCACTAGGATATAAGCAACACTTTGCAATGAACAATGAGTGTCACTAGGATAGATAGAAACACTTTGTGATGAATAGTGAGTGTCACTTTGACTGACATGATTGCTTTGCTTGACTATAGGAGGACCTACCTATGCTGGAGTCACAAGAGATATTCCCGTCGACTTAGAGTTTGCGAGCAGAGCTGATAGTTGAGGAGAAAACAACGATTCAGGCTATGGACCTGCGACATATTTTGTATGTGCCTAAGTTTTGGGCAAACATGGGGTTGCTAACTGCGCTTGCTGAGAGGTGGCATTTTGAGACATGCACTTTTCATTTGTCGATGGGTGAGATGACAGTCACCTTGGAGGATGTGTACAGGATATTGAGGATACCAATCGACGGGGAGCTGATACCCTATGATCGAGATGGAGACAAGGAGGCCCTGAGATGAGTGTTCCTGGATCCGGGACTAGAGATGAGGGCTGGACACATGGCATGGGACATGATGACAACGACAGGACTGACACAACCGGCAGTGCTAGGAGGAGTGATCAGTGGGTTCCTCTATCCAGATAGGGCGACACGAGGGTTGGTTGTGGGTTGGGGGAGCACCTTGGAGACACTAGTTACACAACATACCAGATATGCCTGGGGACCATGCGTGCTGACACACTTGTACTATGAGTTTCATCAGTTTGTTTATCATGGATCTGTAGGATTGGGCTGCGTAGTTACATTGTTGCAGGTTTGGGCATATGAGCATCTGCCAGTCACACGACTGATACATTTCAGAGGTCGGGGTCATGGATGCAGTTTTGTTCATTTATATGATAAGATTACCTCACAGCCACAGATTGACAGGTTGGAGCACTAGCATCAAGTGATTGATGAGATTGACACTATGATATGGAGGCCATACCATGAGTGCGAGCAATGGGAGGATGATGTAGTGGATCTACCCTATACCTTCAGGAGCAGATATCTGATTGGGCGGATACCCTATGTACTGGAGAGGCAGTTAGTGGATAGGGTATGTAGGCAGTTTGGTAGGATCCAGCGGATGCCACGGGGTTCTGGTATGTATGTATGCGTAAACAGTGCGAGACCAGGCACACTTTGGGCCACTGTTGTCATATGATCAGGTCGTGATGCAGCTGGTAGAGATGGTGCCCATGCCATGGGATATGTGGCCTGAGATTGAGGATGCAGGTATGGATGCAGAGTACATTGCATATTGGGCAGAGCATCCATTTCCGTGCCTGACAGACCCAGGTGAGCAGATAGATGGATATGGAAAAGGGGATGAGGATGAGGATGGAGATGGTGGGGGTAGAGGTCAATGGAGGAGGCAGGGTGTAGTTGGAGAGAGGAGAGTGGCAACACAGAGAGAGGGTGGGGAGGAGAGACAGGCTCGGGTGGTGAGGGGTCGTGGTGGATTGCCACTATAGGTGCCAACAACACAGGGTCCTAGACAGGTGCAGGGATAGGGATAGAGGCAGGTACAGGTACAGGTAGAGGCAGAGGCATAGGCACAACCACTATTATAGGGGGAGCCATAGGCATAGGGGGCCGAGGAGGAGGAGGATGAGCTATTTGAGCTAAGGGAGATCTACCAAGGATAGGCAGATGAGATCCAGGATTTGGAGAGGGAGATAGCTAGGCTCAGAAGACAGCTGAGGGATACTGAGCGAGAGCGAGACTAGGCTATCCAACGCTATACTAAGGTTGAGATAGCACCAAGGGCTGGGAGGCAGGCGATAGAGGACACATAGGCTGGATACGCCTATGTTCTGCGAGCAGGGGAGGAGATAGGTTATTGGTGAGACCTATACTACGGGGCAGTACCACCAGAGCAGCGGGCGAGGAGCTTCTGTAGACCATCGCGGACAACGATGACTACTGGAGTGAGTTAGAGGAGACAAGTGTCCAACGGTGGGGTTATGGGTCCACCACCACCACCAGATAGAGGGGGCAGGAGAGATGATCCTAGGGCGGGTCCTTCTAGGGCTCAGACTTCATCGAGGCTAGGCGGCTCCAAGGGAGGGAGTTCATCATAGCCATAGAGGGCTCCTTATGTATCAGTTTTGTACCATTTTGTATTATGATGTAGACACCTTCGGGTGATTGTAGCCATATGATTTTGACATCATTGTATCATGACACTTATGATTATATATATATGAGATGATTCACCTTTGCAGTAGCTATATGCATGCGTACCTATGTGATGAGATGTTTCATAATGTATGTTTCTATGTGATGAGATGTTATGGATGCAAATATGTACATGATGCAATGCAATATTTTTGATCTTTTATGTTTTTAATATGTTATGTATGATGCAAATGTGAATGTATGAAATGCAGATGAATATGATAATGCAAATGATTATTTACATGATGAAAATGTAAAATGTGCTAATATGTGTTGTGTGCAGGATGTGATGCAATTGTGATATCTATATGTATGTATGAAATGCTTATATGTGGTAATGCAGGTGCAAACTACATGAAATGCAAATGTTTGTGGCGTGTCATTATACTCAGTCGTGTGATAGAAGGCTACAAGGACTTAGGAAGGATGATGAAAGTTAATCAAGAAAGGGGGATGAAAGGTAGAAGATATGAAAGTGAAAGAGCTTCTTGTGCGTTATCATCATTGAGCTTTATTATGGCAAGTAGGTTATGATAATCGAGGCATATGTTCGACCCAAAAAGTCATTGTACCTGTTTGCATGGAGATAAGACAGTCACAAACAAGGAATGCCCCAGTTCATACTAGACTCACAGTGTCCTCATATCCTTGGACAAGTCATAGCATTACTAAAAGACAATTCACATACAGCAAAGAAAAATAGGTGACGATACCCCATCCTCGCCTTTCTAGTCAAAGACATTCTGGAGATAGAATCTCTAGTCAGAGACATCCTGGAAAAGCTAAAAGACATGTCACCAAAAGATAAAATCAAAATAACACCAAGACTCGACACCAACATCCACTGTAGTCCTCAAGTTTAGTGTCTCTTGTCACTTGTATAAGTCTATTTGATTGTGGTCACAATGTTTACTTTCACAAAAATAATAGATAGCACTGAACCATATGTTGTCTGAGTTTGCTTAAAGATTTGTTTTGTTGAAGCCCATTGTTGCTGCTGTGTCTCATCTGAAACTGACTGAATCCATGCAATTGATACTTTATTGCGAAGAAGACGAAACTTTATTGTGGATTGGCGATGCAAATGTTGCTTTATTACGGATTGTGCGCGGATAGATTGAAGAAAATTGGAAAAAACTGTACTCCTCAGAACATGTGATGCTCTCAGTTCCATGCCCATCACTAGAC
This sequence comes from Cryptomeria japonica, assembly GCF_030272615.1. Taxonomy (NCBI): domain Eukaryota; kingdom Viridiplantae; phylum Streptophyta; class Pinopsida; order Cupressales; family Cupressaceae; genus Cryptomeria; species Cryptomeria japonica. The sequence continues at coordinate 444,584,901 of NC_081409.1, forward strand.
GTAGGATTTGCCTTAGCCACAGATAGGAGCTGATTTATTATGGATGGAAAAAGGTTGTGAAAAGGAAGAATTATTATGAATGGCTAACCAATCTTAGGTAGATCAATAACAAGCCATGAAGGGAATGGGTAAGTTTATTATGGATGGATAGGTTGTGAGTGTGTGCAAAGTGAAGGATGAAGGTGAATCCTGAAGGAGGGAGGAGCAATGTCTCTACACATGGCACTGGTAACCAAGTTTTCACCATGGTACTTGCCCAGGGTGCCATCGAAATGGTTTTCACCATTGGATGAAATGTTTTCTCTTTACTTTTTTGATTTTTTAATTTTTTTTCAATTTTTTTTTTGTGTCACAAGGTGCCTGTTTGCTAGGTTTTTACCAAGTAACAATTTTTTATGTTTTATGATTTTTTTGTATTTTTGAATTTTTTGAATTTTTTGTATTTTTAAAATTGGGATACTCTTAAGAGCTATGTGTGAAACTTGAGAAGGTGCATGCTGTTGATAGGATCCTCCAAAGGTTCACCCTCTATGGTTGAGAGCTGATATGCACCAGATCCATATGATGCTGTGATGATGTAAGGACCAAGCCAGTTTGGTTCGAATTTTCCCTTCTTCTCTCTATCTGGCTGATTTTTAGGATTTTCTCTGAGAACCAAGTCACCTACCTGAAATGTACGAGGCTTCACTTTATGATTGTAGCTACGACTCATTCGTTGTTGATAAGCCTTGAGATGATTAAAAGAAGTTTGTCTTCGGTCATCCAATAGTTCAAGTTCTTGTAAGCGAGAGACCTTGTAGTCTTCATCACTGATAATGTTTTGCAAAGAGACTTGTAAAGAGGGTAACTCGACCTCAATAGGCAAGATAGCTTCAGTACCATAGACAAGTGAATAGGGTGTAGCTCCTGTAGGTGTGCGGATGCTTGTGCGGTAAGCCCAAAGTGCGGGATTAAGTTGGATATGCCAATTACGGCCAGCGTCGTCGATTGTCTTTTTCAAGATTTTAAGGGTTTTTTTATTAGACGCCTCAGCTTGACCGTTACCTTGGGGGTAATATGGTGTGGAAAAATGATGGGTAATATGGAAGCGGTCACAGAGTTCACGAACATCCTGATTTTTGAAGGGACGCCCGTTATCAGTGATGATGGAAACATGAATACCATATCGACAAATGATATAGTTGAGAATGAATGTAGCAATTTGTTTTCTAGTGACTTGTGTGAGAGGCACGACTTCAATCCATTTTGTGAAATACTCTGTGGCAGTGATGATGAATTTATGACCATTGGAAGATGGAGGGTGAATCTTGCCTATGAGATTGAGTCCCCACTGACAAAAGGGCCAAGGAGTCGCAATTGGTTGAAGTTCTTATGCTGGTGCATGAATAAGGTCTCCATTAATTTGACACTGCTTACATTTCTTGACAAACTGGTATGAGTCTTTTTCCATATTGGGCCAGTAATATTCAGTCCTGACGAGTTTCTTGGCTAAGGTAGGACCACTAGAATGTGGACCACATATCCCTTCATGAACTTCATGTAACGCAATCTAAGCTTCATCTCTTTTTTAACATCTAAGAAGAGTGCCATCTAGACCTCAATGGTATAGGATATCAGCTAGAATGACGTATTGAGAAGATTGGTGAATGAAAGTGCGATGTTGGTTATTGGATAGGTGAGGAGGAAGGGTATTGTCACAAAGGTATGTAAAAATTGAACCATATAACTGGGACTCAGGACTGACGACACATATCATCTTAGTAGGAGTGATTTCATATGAGGGAACCAAAAGGTTATCCACCAAGAACTCATAGCGGGTCTCATCCTATTGTAGATCAATTAGTGAAGCAATTGTAGCCATGGCATTCACAGCTTGATTCTGCTCTCTGGGTATCTACTCAAAGTCTATCTTCGTGAAATTTTGTTTATGGTCATCCACCATTCTTTTGTAAGGCATTAATTTATCATCCTTTTTTTGGTAGTCATTAGTTGCTTGACAAATTACAAGTTGAGAGTCCCAAAAAACACGAAGTTCCTGGATCTTCCACTAAACTGCAATCCGTAATCCAGTTGTTAATGCCTCATATTCTGCTATGTTATTAGTGTAGGGAAATAATAATCGATATGATTTTGATATAGAATCCCCTTGAGGAGTTATGAAGAGGATGCCAGCTCTTGCCCCATGCTGTGTGTATGAGCCGTCAAAGTATAGTTGCCAAGGCTTTGCATGTGACACTGTTAAAATGGATTCATCTAGAAATTCTGAAATTAGAGGAACATCATCTATCATGGGAGCATCTGCTAACTAATCTGGGATAGCTTGTCCTTTTATTTCTTTTCTATCCACATATTCAATGTCGAATTCACTCAAGAGCATCACCCATTTGGCTAGTCACCCAGTAAGTGTTGCTTTATTGAGAAAGTATTTCAATGGATTGATCCTTGCAACCAACTTAGTCTTATGAGTTAGCATGTAATGTCATAATTTCTACAAAGAAAAGACCACAATGAGACATGCATGCTCAATTGGTGTGTAGTTTAGCTCATATCCCACCAATGTGTGACTGATATAGTATACTGCCTTTTCTTTGTCCTCAACAACTTGTTGTGCTAAGAGTGCCCTAGTGCTGTTGAAGTAGCTAATATGTATAGTAATAGAGGTTGGTCTGGAACTAGTGGATTCAGAAGATAATCTTTAAGTGCCTAGAAAGCTTGTTGACAATTATCATCCCATTTGAATTTGATGTTTTTATGTAGCAAGTGCTGAAAAGGATTACACTTATCTGCAAGTTGTGCTATGAATCTTCATATGGACTGGAGTCTCCCTTGCAAAGATCGAAGTTGACTAATATTTCTTGGTGGTTGCATCTCTAGGATGGCCTTGACTTTTGTTGGATCGGCTTCGATTCCTCTTTTTGATACAATTAATCCTAGGAGCTTCCCGGAGGTTACTCCAAAGACACATTTCTTGGGGTTTAATCTTACTTTATACTTTTCAATCGATCAAAGATGACTGAAAGTATGTCCAAATGTGTATCTTTGTCTATTGATTTACCCAAGAGGTCGTCAACATATCTTCCACAGTCACGTGCATGAGATCATGAAAGATAGTAGTCATGGCTCTTTGATATGTAGCGCCTGCATTTTTTAGCCCAAAGGGCATAACATTCTAGCAGAAAGTTCCCCAAGGACAAGTGAATGCTATTTTTTGTTGGTCCTCGAATGCGATTTTTATTTGATTGTAACTAGAGAATCCATCCATCAAAGATAACATCGCATGACCTGCTGTGAGATAGACAATCAAGTCAATATTTGGTAATGGAAAATTGTCCTTAGGAAAAGCTTTGTTGATGTCTTTGAAATCTGTACATATTCTGATACTACGATCTGGTTTACTGATAGGGACTAAGTTGGAGATCCATTTGGGATAATCAATTGGGCATATGAATCCGACATCCAATAATTTCTCAAGCTCTGCTTTGACTAATAATGTGACTTGTGGATGCATCTTTCTTAATTTTTGTTTCACTAGTTTTGCCCTCGATTTACCTGTCAAATGATGCATTACCAAATCCAGATCTAATCCAGACATATCAGCGTATGACCATGCAAAGTTGATTTGTCATTCTGTGAAGAAACTTATGAATTTTGACCTTTCCGACTCTGTCAAAGATTGAGCCAGGAATATGTTGTGTGGAACTTCTTCCGTGCCAATGTTTATTTTGATAGTCTCCTCTACCAACATGGATGACTTTTCCTCATATGATGCTGGGAGAATGTCAAGCCTTCCATCTTCGGGTGCCTCAGAGAGGTTTTTGCCCTCAGATACGTCCTTTCTTTTTACTTTTTTGGGGTCAGACAATGCCACAATGTAGTTTTCGCCATAAGACCCTTGGTTTGTTTTTATTTTTATATTTTTGCGACTAGAAGGCCCGACACCCTCACCAAAATATGCCACACTATTGAGTTCTATAGTGTATCCCACTTTATGGTCCCCAGGGGGAAGATCATCTCGTATGCCAAGATAGTCAATAAGAGCTTCATCATTTTGGAACATGTCAAATTGTGCAGGTCCTTCATGGTCCCAATCAATAAGCTGGTGGTGAACAAGGGGAAGGCCTTTGATGTCTTAGAAGTTAGTAGGGCTAAGAGTGAAGATGCAGTTATATTTAGGTATGTCGAGCTAGTTATCAAGGTCATCGTTGGCACTCTCCTCATCAGTCTCGATCATGAACGAATCCAAATTATCATCACTAGTAGCGCATTCTGGGACAAGTGTTCTCATTCTATGTGATTTCAACCTAGGACCTAGAGGCAAGGACTGTATGGGATCCTCCGGGGTTGTTTCTTGACTAACTTTGAATTTTTCATAAAATTCCTCTTCTTCTATGGGTTCATCTGGCTCTCTGAATGTCTCGGTGAGCTCGTAGTCACTGGCGGATTTGTTGAAACCCCATTCCCATTTGTTGGAGTCTGTGGAATAGTGATTCTCTTGTTGAATTTTGGCAGCTTTGATTCGTAATGCTTCTTCTGTCCTTTGAGTGTGGACCTTGGAAGTCACAAAACCAAGTCCCTTCAAGCATTCCTTTTTGAATGTCAATTCAGGGTGTAAAGGTTCAATGATGCCTTCCTTTCTTAAGCCAAGAGGGCTTTTGCCATCATACCCAAATTTTTGTAGGATCTTGAACCCTTTGCCATACTTTTCACATGGTATGCTAATGTGATCTTGTGTATCATTTTTAGGGTCTTTGTAAAGCATTTTGTATAAGTCTTCCTCTTCCAGTTCACCCCATCTTTGAAAGATAGTAGGGTACCATTTGAGTATAATGATAGATACCTACTTATTAGGATGTGGTCTTCCATATTATTTTGGTGAACTCATAACTTGTTGTAAGTACATGGTTTGATTCAAAGTGTATTCATCCATGCCCTTGTCCTAGAATTTGCCTTTAAGCTCACCTTGTTTTGAGGTTGAAGGCTTTAATGATTCAGGATCAATGTATGCAGAAGAAGGAACAACTTCCCTATTACTTGGAATGATCATTTCAGTTTTTGGTCTCAAGTTATTGCAGTATATGAATGGATTAGGATCTCCATTAACTGTTATTTCAACTCCATTGTGAGGAAACTTAATGCATTGGTGGTATGTAGATGGGACTGCCCTCATTTCATGAATCCAAGGACATCCTAGTAATATATTGTATGTGAGATCTAGGTCTAGGACTTGACAAACCACATCCTTTGTAACTGGACCAACTCTGAGAGGTAAGGTGACTGTGCCCTTGGATGAACGCTCTTCGTCATCATATGCCTTGATGGTAATTTTGTTTGTAGAATTCACAACTTTATCAGAATATCCCAATTGTTTAATAGTGCTCAATGTACAAATGTTTAGACCTACTCCTCCATCTATCAGGACTCATTTTATTCGATGTTTGTGTATGAAGGCTTCAATGTGTAAAGGTGTGTTATGTGGATGACTTATAGAGGCATCATCAGCTTCTGTGAATGTAAGGGAGTGTGGAATAGAAAGGTATCCCACCATGGCTTGAAATTGGTCCACGTTCAAATTAGTAGGAACAACAGTGTCTCTCAAAATTTTATCAAGAATGGCTTTATGTGCAGGGGATATGCGTAAGAGTTCAAGGATGGAGATGAGCGCAGGTGTCTTCCCTAACTGTTCTACAAGGTCATACTCAGACTTGGTCAATGAGGAAGCTGTGTTTTTGGCTGGAGCGCCTTGCAAAGTGAATTTACCTCGACGAGTTGTAACATTACATTCAGAGGTAGGTTTAGAAGAAGATCCAATTCCTTTCAGGATGATCTTGGGTCTTTGGGTAGAATTCTTAGGTGTTTTGTCCTTGATAATAATGGTAGAGACATAATTGTCCATCGAAATCTAATTGATAGTGGAATCATAGTTATAGGATGCTCTAGTATATTTGGTTTGGTCATCTGTGGCTTTAAACTTTCCCTTGTCATGTTTTGGGAATGGTTCCTTAAACATCTCATGTTCTTGGTTGGATGAGTGTCCTTCAATCTCAATGTCACCTCTATCAATGAGATCTTGTATGATGTTCTTCAGTCGATGACAATTTCCTGTTTTATGTCCCTTTCTCTTATGAAATTCACAATATTCATCATCATTCCACCAATTTGGTTTGACCTTTGGTTCATATGGAGGAAAATCTGGAACTGTGATTACCTTGTTTGCCACTAGCTTCTTGAAAATTGACTCAAGTGGTTCTCCCAATGGAGTGTACTTCCTTCGTGATTTGGAAGTTGTTTGAGTATTCACTTGATTGTTTGTAGAGCTTGATCCAGAAAAAAATGATTTTTGGTCATATTGTATTGGCATAAAAAACACCATCATTGACTATGTTCTTTTTTTTGTTCCAAAATATTGGCTTATCTTTTCCTTTAAAGTCATCTTTGTTTTCCTTGAATATCTTAATGACTCCTTGTTCAATTAGGACCTTCTCTATTGCTAAGCCTTTTTCAATGACGTCCTTGAAGGTAGACAAACAAGCTTTTCTCAAGTCACAACCAATGTCTTTGTTAATATTCTGAGTGAACATTTCTACCATTTGTTTTTGTGGAATTTCACAAGAGCATCTACTGGCTAGATTTCTCCATCTTTACAAAAATGATGAAAAAGATTCTCCATCCTTTTGCTTGGTGTTGCACAAGGTAGTGACTGATATGTCTATCTCTATGTTGTATGAGAAATGTTGGATAAATGCCTTTGCTAAATCACCCCATGACTTAATTCTAGGTGGAAGTTGGGAGAATCATTCCATAGCTTGATCACCTAAGCTTTGGGAATAATCTCATCAAATATGTCTCTTCTGCTGCTACCTCAATGCAAGCTATGAAAAATTATCTTATGTGTGCCTTAGGATCCAATTTTCCTCTATACTTATCAAACTTAGGCATCACAAAGTGTGTAGGAAATGGAGGCATTGGAATGCTCTTGTCGAATGGATAAGGACATATGTCTCTCATTGTGTAGGTTGGCTTCGGTGTATTTATGTCCTCCATTTTCTTTTGTAAGTCCCTGATTTGTTGCTCCAAATTGTTCTTAGGTGGAGACCGACTTCTTGGACCAAACCCCATGCCTGAACCACCGGGTGGAGGAGGAGCATGTTGCATATATGGATGATATTGATCATACACATGTTCATATGGAGGAGGTCTATAGTGATGCTATGTATATGGACCACTTGGTATAGAGTCATGATGAGGAACGAAATATCTGCTTTGTCCATGTATACCATACTCTACAGGCATGTTGTGAGTTTGTTCTAGTGTGTTGCCCCCAAATTTGACATGGGGTTTCCTTATGTCCAAATTTTGAGCATGCCTTTGAATATCCATTTGCTTTGGTGGTTGATCCTTAGCATTGGTATGTGATTGGGCATATTTTTCTGCATAAGACTTCCATAATGGTTTGCAAAGGTGAGTATCATATGCTTGACCATGTGTGTATAAGACCTCTGGTTTTTGAAACAAAGATGATGGTGATTCAGGCACCATATGTGGTCCTCTATTGCCTCCACTATTAGGCCTTCTTTGATCCACATTGGAGTGAGTTTGTTGCAAAGGTCGATTTTCCATTATTTGAGACATGTCAAAATCATGAGGTATCTTGGCTCCACTTCATGCCATCACTTGTAGAAAGTATTGTCTATCTCTCCTCATTATTTCCTCAACCAATCAATTGAAATGGGGATTCATAATGGTATCTTCCACTTCTGCTGAATGTACGGAAAAGTTGTCCATATTGTCATTGTGTGTATCATTGTTGTTTGTAGTGTCCATGTTCTCAACATTTGGAATGTTTCTATAGGCATCCATGTCAGGTAATGTAGTATGATCAGGATTGAAAAAGATGTCATTGTCCAACTCATAGGAACTCATGTTTGCGGACTCTTGAGCCTCTTTAGTTTCTCTCCTAGATTTTTGGGAACGGGTTTCAACCATGAACTAGGTATTGACCAAGATGTGGGAGACTAGATGAAGATGGAAAGAGTATGGAAGACCAAGAGTTTGGATGGAATGTAAATGAATCTAAGGTGTACTTGCAATGTCCAAAGTTTAAGACCAAGTATGTATGTAGTAGAGTAGGTGTGGCTTCCAAAGAGATGATAGTTTCTCTTGATGAGGTAAGTTGACCTTGACTCTAAGTAAGACCAAATGAGACCCAAAGGTGATAGACCTTGATGAGGGACCACTTAGCAAAATGTTGTTATATGTAGTATGTTGACAAAATAAGATGAGGACAAGCAAGTGGCCTTTTGACTCAAGTTTAAACAAATGTGAATGTAATGTAAGCTCTAAAGCAATGATGGACTTTGTGAGACTCAAAGACCGGTTGAATGCTAGATGGAAAACCTAGAGAGATAACCTATGAAGCTCAATAAGTCTGAAACTGACTGTTCTTGTTTGCTGAATTATGAAAGTTTTCAATCCTGAACACAGACATGCCTGAATACTTCACAGACGCACTTAAAAGACATAGACGCTATTCTATCAGACACAGACACACTTAAATGACACAGACGTGGTTCTGCCAGATACAGACATGTCTATGAGATGCTGTACTTTTGTTAAAAAGACACAGGCGCATTTTTGCCCTTCACAGACGCATTTAGATGACACAAACGCGGGTCTGTCAGACACAAACGCATTTCTGCAAACTTTGTGCAATTTTTTCAATTTGTGAAGTTGTTTTGTTGTGATCAATTTGAATGTTTGACCGTTTTTTGTGACAAGAGGAAACAGTGTTTATGAGGACTCAACGTTTGCAAGTGTTTAGACTCAAAAATGACTCAAAGAAAAGTGTGTTGTTTGATGTAAAATTGTTTTGCATACACTTGAAGATACAAAAGACACAATGTTTTGGTGTTTGGTCTTGAATGTTTGATTGTTCAAAATAAGTCAAGCACAATTCTTATGGCTGGCCAAAACAATATTTGTTGATCCCACATGGAGTTTCCCCCAAGGCTACGCTATTCAGAGCAGATACTTAGATGCTTGACCCCACTGGCTCCACCCTCGACACTCACTTCTTGGGGCAGCCAAGCATCAGTCCCCATGAAAACTCCTCATGGAAAACTTTGTATCTCTACTGAGAACCGTATGTGTGTGGGCCGCTACTAGAGGTCCGACCTCCTACCCCAACAACTAGAAGGATTTTGGCTTCTAAAACAAAAAGGTGCTATTAAGAGCATCCGCTCATGTGGCCATACATGCGACACTTTCAGCTCTGTAAATACAGAAGGCTCCCAGCCGGTAGGGGTTACACCCTACAAATGATCAAATAAATTTGATCAAACGGGTTTATGGGGAGACATAGTGTCGGTATGAACTAATCAACACACGTTATCCATAGTTTTCACCATGAATACAGTTATTTATAGTGGTTTGGAAGAAGATGACTTTTCTTTTGCTACCACTTGGGTCGTTCTCTCCTCACTAGTAGTCCTAATGACCACACGAAGAAACAGGCCCTCTAAAGATTACACAAAAAGAGCTTATTGCTCAAGACACAAAAGACAATGGTTCCATTTTAGTGCACCAATTGAAGTGTTTGCTAATCTATGAAAACAAGGCACACAATGAAAGATCAAAAACCCTTGCCAAGGTCCTGCAACAAAGATCTATTAGTAGTTTGGATTGTTTAAAATAATCACCCCTTCCTGCAAGCACACAAGTTAGGTAAATTTTAGATTCAAAAGACTTTGTGAAAATAGGGGTATTCAACAAAACGATTTTTCTTTCAAGATAAGCTGCACCAATTTCATTAGCTAGATCTGAAGATGTTAGCTCAAAATAAACCAAATTTGAAATCTGAATGACACAAAACCGAATAAAAGAAAACCCCAAACTGTAAAAAATTTACATAGACGTGGTTATCAGAAACACAAACGCTATATAATTTTGCAGACGCGCCTAAAGTTGACACAGATGCGGTTCCAGAACACAAACGTGGCTCCTCGACGTAGACACGTCTGAAAACTCCAAAGACGCGACTAAGGCACACAGACGCGACTTTCAGAATCTACAGAAAAATAAATTACTGTCGAAGATGCAGACACGATTCCAAATGTCATAGACACGGCTGAAAATAAAAAACGCAATTCAAAAGTATAAAGATGCGAAAATATCAAAATGTTGTCAGAAATGTTAGATCTTCAACTTCAAAACACAAAATCTGCAACAAAAGATGTTAAATGCAAAAGGGACAAGAGTCCCACCGGGCGTGCCAAAATGTATATGGTGAAAATGGATAACAACAATGTTGAAAGACTAAATGAATTCAACCACAAAACCCTAGCCTAACAACAACAAAGATCCACCATAACATATGAAGATTATGTAAGACAATGCAAATCAAATGAAATCACAAAGATTATACCATCACATGTCCAATAGGGTTTGGATCTCCATTCTTCCTATCTCCATTGATCTTGCTTGATATATTTGCTCTCTGATTTTATGTGCACAAGAGCTCAACAAAGAGCGGAAATGTGGTTGCAAGTAGGATCACATATGAAAGTGTAAAAGACATAGTGTAGTCGAGTGCGTAATTGAGTTAGTCAGGGCTTGATAATGAAGGAAGCATCTCCTTATATAGAAGACACTATATGAAATGGAGGGATAAGATTAAGGGGTGTAAAAGATAAATGGTTGGCTATGATTAGAGAGTAGATAAAAGAAATAAGAAAGTAATGAGAGGGTAGGTAGTGTATGAATTAAGAGATGAATGACATGTGTCATAGGTGGAAAAGGTTAATGAATTAATTAAATAAATAAAGATTTATTTATTTAAAAGAGGAAATAGGATCAATTAAATAAATAAGATATTTATTTAATTAAGGGGTAATTTAAATAAATAAATATATTTATTTAAATGAGAAATAAAGCTAGAAGAGGATAAATGAATTAATTAAATAAATAAAGATTTATTTAATTAATAAAAGAATTAGGCTAAAGTAATTAAATAAATAAAATACTTATTTAATTAGACTGGACAATTTTAGGTGTCTACAATATATATATATATATTTTTAAACAAAAAAAAAAAAAAAAAAAAAAGAGATCGAAGGAGGGGCTTCGGGGTTGAACCCACTGTGTTAATCACAGTGGCCGGCGCGACCGGGGGGCCGCCACTGTGGGCGACCACAGTGGTCGGCACGGGGCCTCCCACTATGGTTAACCACAGTGGAGAGACTTTGGGCCACCACTGTGGTTTCCCATAGTGGGCGGCACCCCGCCGCCATTGTGAGTAACCACAGTGGTGTCCCGGGGTACCCACCGCCAGCACCCTAGCAACCCTTCCCCTAAAACCCTCCACCGAGTTCGCCCCTGGCCGCCACCATTAGCAGCCTCCACCATGCCTTCGGCCTCCTCCCTACATAAAAAAACAAAACAATATCATGGAACCCTAATCCGGTTGGGGTTAGGGTGAATTTAAAAATATAAAAGAAAAGAAATGAAGGGGTTAAGTTTTTAAATAAAAAAATAAAAAAATTAGGGTTTCAGTATTAATCAATATTTTAGTTAAGCTATATGGGATATTTATATTTTAGAAAATAAATATTTTCATATATATGTGTTTTAATAAATAAATATATATATATGGTTTAAAATATGAATGTATAGGTCAAATTGAAGATTAATCATTTTATTAAGATGTTTATATTATATATATGTTTTTAATAAACATATGGGTATATTTAAAAATGATGTTTTAAATTCTAATTAATTTGGAGTTTAATCCCTTAGGAACTTATAATAACTTTATAAGTTATTTTTACTATAAGGGATTATTTAGTCTACCTAAATTTAGGCTATTCCAGGCTAAATTTATAGGGAAATTTTCATTATGGATTAATTGACCCTTTAGTCGAATTAGATTAATCACATTTTAATTATTGTTAAAATAAGATATAGGCAATTAATAATCTAAGTGCTAGGACTAATTTTATTTAGTTCCTAAAATCCATTAATGATTATTGGAGGTTAATACTATCCTTGTCAATCAATTTAGAGATTTGTGATTTAATTTAATCTATTGATTTAAATTGATGAGATAATAAATAATTATTTTAGTATTCCGCATTTAATTTAAATATTATTTTGCTTCCTTGAGTTAGTGGTTAGAGTTAACCCAAACATAGTTAAGACAAACTTGTTAGTGCATTTCGTATTAGCAAATTTAATGTTATTAGGTTGTTATTTAAAAAAAAAAAATTATCCCATTCGTGCCCAAAAGTTTGGGCATGACATTTTGGTATCAAAGCAAGGTTTCCAACACTAGGAACCTTTCTCCATTACATTTTGCTTTAATTAGTTAATTAATTAATTTTATTTTATTATATTTATTTTTAATTAATAAAATATTTCTCCGAAAAATTATTTATTTATTTTATTTTATTTTTTATTTTCTCATAAGGATGCCTCCGACTACGCGACAAGCTCGCAAACATGGTAGAGGTCCTAGGCATGAAAGTATGGCACGCAAAGAGGTCGATAGGGAGGAATCAGTTTCGGAAAGGAACCCAGAGGCCCCTCCCGAACGACTAGTTGACCCAAACCGAGACATTTTAGAAGCACTCCAGAACTTGATAGGGATAGTCCAAGAAAGGCTTCCAACAGAGGATCATCATGTTGAAAATCAGAACTCAGGGAGCCATAGATCAGCAGATAGGAAATGAAGTAGGAGTCCACCTCCTAATCCCGTAGAGAGTCAGGCTGAGCATGAGCCCGAGTTCGTTCACCTACTAGGACCACCTCCAATAGCAGAGCCAGTGTATTATGAGAGATCACGTCGAGATCCAGGGGATCTAATCAAAGAGGTTATGTGCCTCCAGCCACCATCATTTGGGGGATCTACCGATGGGGTAGAAGCTGAGGCTTGGCTTTTGAGCCTAGATAGGTGCTTTGCATTGAGCTCTTATGAGAGCAATCTAAAGGCACGTGTAGCAGTCCACCTATTGAGAGCAATGACCTCCACCTGGTGGAGATAAGAGGAATACAAGTGTGGTTTAGTTGCTGATACTCTCACATGGGAGAATTTTATAGAGAGGTTCAGGGAGAGGTACTTGTTAGAGCATTACAGACAGCGTAGGATAGACGAGTTCCATGACCTCCAGCAGAAGGGTCTCTTAGTGACCTAGTACAAGAGCAAGTTCTTCGAGCTCTTGCCATATGTGGACTACCTGAAAGACAAGAAGCTTCTCAGCAATCATTTTATCAGAGGGTTGAATGCCGACTTAGCAGGACCAGTGAGGATGTTCACTCCAGAGAGCCTTCGGGTTGCCATGGAGAAGGATTTGATAGCAGAGGAGATTCAGGTCAGGCCACAAGATATAATGGATCGGTTCTAGAACCAAAACCCTATACCCCAGACATACGGGTTTCATAAATCCCATTGGAAGGGTAATAACAAGAACACATCAGGGTTCTCCAAACCCCCTCCTCCGCAATAGTCGCAACTAAACCAGAGGCAGAGGCCTCCGTAGAGTCAGCAGGGTGCAAAGCCCAAGTAGTGGCAGTCTTAGGGTCAGAGGCGAGATCAATGATCTTAGGTTCCTTACACACCTCCGACGAGGACTCAGCAGTCCTCTAGGGGTGGGTATAGTGGTTCCAGCAGGACAGGGGGACAATCTTTTTCTAGGCCTTAGGGCGTCTAGTTTCAGACACACAGTGCTTGCTTCACATGTGGAGCCATGGGGCACATGGCGAGAGAGTGTCCTTAGGGTCAGATGGCAAGGAATTAGAGGGTGGCAACATCAGAGCCTACAGTTGGAGATATGGGCAGGTCCCATAGAGTCTTCGCAGCGGTTGACAACCGTCAGGCAGAGCACTAGGCCACAGTCATTGAGGCTGTAGGTATGATCAAAGGTAGCAGTGTATCTATATTATTTTATTCAGGAGATACTGACTCCTTTATATCTCCATTGGTTGTGGAGCTTTGCGGGCTAGTGGCAACTAGAAAAAGTGTCAGTTGGGAAGTGGAGTTAGCTTCAGGGGCTAGAGTGTTAGTGGAATCAAAGGTTAGGGCATGTCAGATTGGAAATACCACTACATTAGTAGACCTTAGAGTTACACCACTTGGATCATATGGCATCATACTTGGCATGGATTGGCTTTATGTCCATAAAGCCAAGATGGATTGCCACTGGAAAGAAATCAAGTGTGAGGATGATCAGGGTTCGCCCATAGTAATCACCGGGATTTAGAGACCCGTGTCTCTTCATATGATTTCCGCAATGCAGCTTAAGCAGAGCATGCAAAAGGGATGTTAGCTATTTTCCATCACCATTAGTGATAGAGGGGAATATGATGAAAAGGAAACATCGATTGATGACCATCCTATCCTTAAGGGATATTTAGAAGTGTTTCCTTCAGAATTACCTGGAATGTCGCCCCGTAGAGAGATTGACTTTCATATAGACCTTGTACCAGGAGTTGGGCCAGTTTCAAGAGCACCTTATAGGATGACCACAAATGAGCTTAATGAGCTCAAGATGTAGCTTGAGGAACTCCTAGACAAGGGTCACATACGTCCTAGCGTATCCCCGTGGGGTGCACCAGTCATCTTTGTGAAGAAGAAGGACGGATCTCTTTGGTTATGCATGGATTATCGTCAGTTGAACAAAGTAACCATCAAGAAACGATATCCCTTGCCCAGGATCGATGACTTATTCGACCAACTTCAGGGTGCCAAAGTATTTTTCAAAATTGATCTGAAGTTAGGATACCGTTAGTTGAGAATAGTGGAAAGTGATATCCACAAGACTGCATTTCGCACTAGATATGGCCACTATGAGTTCACCGTGGTTCCATTCGGTCTTATGAATGCTCCAGCTATTTTCATGAGCCTCATGAATGGGGTATTCTGCATATTTCTGGACCATTTTTGTGATTTTGTTCCTCGATGACATATTGATATATTCTTGGAATGAGGAGGAGCATGAGGAGCACCTGAGACAGGTTTTGTAGTGTTTGAGGGACAATCAATTGTTTGGCAGTTTGTCAAAGTGTGCTTTCTTTCATTCAGAGGTCAAGTACCTTGGGCACGTTATTTCTGAGGATGGGATCTTAGTTGACCCATCAAAGATTAGAGCTATTATGGATTGGCCAGCGCCAACCAGTGTGACAGAGGTCAGGAGCTTCATGGGCTTAGTAGGTTATTACCGATGCTTTGTTGAGGGATTCTCTAGAGTCACACATCCCATTACATATCTTCAATGTAAAGGGAAGAAATTTGAGTGGACAGAGAAGTGCGAGAGGGCCTTTCAGGAACTCAAAAAGGCACTTACTAGCGCACCTATCCTTTTAATACTAGATCCCTCAGTTGACTTCATGGTTTGCACAGATGCTTCCCTAGAGGGTTTAGGAGTAGTCCTTATGTAGGATGGTAGGGCTATAGCTTTTGAGTCTAGGAAAATTAAGACTCATGAGCTTAACTACCCTACTCATGACCTTGAGCTTGCAGTAGTAGTGCATGCACTTGTGAGGTGGAGACACTTCCTTTTGGGTCATCATTTTGAGCTTCATTCAAACCATCAGAGCCTTCAGTACATATTCACTCAACCGAACCTTAATGCACATCAGAGGAGATGGACGGAGTTCTTGTGCGAATATGATTTTGACGTTCACTACATCAAAGGGAAAGAAAATGTAGTTGCAGATGCCTTGAGTAGGAGACATCACAAGGTATACACCATATCTATGGGCACGGATTTGAGAGATCGGATATTGCGGTAGTTGCCAGAAGATGGATGGTATTTAGAGGTTTGTCAGGTGATACGATCTCAGGAAACTCTAGAAGGGAAATATGTGGATTATTCCTTGGAGTCCGATGGACTATTATGCCATAGAGGGCATATCTATGTACCTTCTTCCAGGGGATTGTGTGAGTTCATTGTCACGGAGGCTCATAGAACTCCTTATGCAGCACATCCTAGAGTTAAGAAGATGCATGATGACTTGAGACAATTATATCATTGGCCAGGAATGCGGCAGCTCATTGCTGAGTTAGTAGCCCGATGCCTCAAGTGTTAGAGAGTCAAGGTGGGGCACCGCCATCCAGGTGGGTTTCTCCAGTCTCATGCTATACCAGAATGGAAGTGGGATACTATATCCATGGATTTCATCATTGGTCTCCCTATGTCATCTCATCGCCATGATGCCATCTTGGTGACAGTTGACAAGTTGACCAAAGTGGCCCACTTTTCACTAGTTCGGACTACCTTCATAGCACCAGCAGTAGCACAGGTGTTCTTGCGAGACATTGTCAGACTTCATGGCATTCCACACAAGATTATTTCTGACAGGGATTCCCTCTTCACTTCTTCCTTTTGGAAGGCATTACAGGAAGCTATGGGCACTGAGCTCAATTTCTGTATAGCTTATCATCCAGAAATGGATGGTCAGATAGAGAGGGTTAACCAGGTGTTAGAGGATATGCTTTGCATGTACATCATGGATCATTAGACTAGATGGGAAGAGTACCTTCCCTTAATGGAGTTTGCCTATAACAATGGGCATCACACTTCTGTGGGGATGCCACCCTATCAAGCATTATACGACAGGCCTTGTAGGACACCCTTGAGTTGGGACTGCATAGAGGACAGAGTTGCTATTGGTCTTGAGATAGTTCAGGATATGGAGCAATAGGTGGATTTGATTAGGCAGCATCTTAGAGAGGCACATGACAGACAAAAGAAGTATGCAGATGCGAAGAGGATAAATCATAGCTACTTGCTTGGAGACAGAGTCTTTTTGAGAGTGCGATCGCATAAGAGTCCAATTCGTTATGGAAAGTGTTCTAAGCTCGCACCTCGCTTTGTAGGGCCATTTGAGATCCTTGAGAGGATAGGACCAGTTTACTACCATTTAGCATTGCCACCTAGCCTGTCATGCATCCATGATGTGTTTCATGTGTTAGTTTTGAGAAAGTATATCTATGAAGAGTCTCATATTTTAGATTGGGATGCCTTGAAGGTGGAGTTGGACGGGTAGGTAGATTTGGAGCCCATTCACATTTTGGCACGCTAGACACTGGCCCTTCGAGGTCGAGAGCTGGACCAAGTTAGGGTCTAGTGGGATTTCTATGATGAGGTTACGGCTTCATCGAAGGATGCAACATGTATGAGATCACAGTACCCCCATATTTTTGATGAACTCCAAGAGGAAGTTAATGCCTAGAGGGGGAGGGTGTGAGGCCCTACCCTGACTCATCCTAGCATTTCAGTATTTTTCATGTTGAGACTATTATGGATGCTTTATTTTTACGCATTATGGATTTGGAAATTATATGATTCTGTGATTTGGATAACATTGATATATATTGATGCTTCATTTCTATGCATTATAGATATAGAACTCTATAAGATTCTAGAATAGGATTACTTTGTGATGATGTATGTCATTATTGGAATTGCAGGACTTTACTATGATGATAGAAATAGGATGCTTGTTTTATGTATGGATCAAAATTATGTGGATTATGATAATTGCTTATGTGGATTTATTTGGATATAAGATATATCAATATGTTTAAATGTAAATTGTATGCAGAGTGTTTGATGTGTATTCTTATTCATGCATTTAATATTATATGAGGTTATTGGAATTACTAATGTGTAATTGAGATGCGTAGGAAAATTATCCATATGGCCATGGAAATATTATGGAGAACCAAACCTAGACCTATGTATGTTCGTAAGGCCAGGGATTGTCTATTTGGAGAGACAACACCCCGTATGTATCGTATTTTATTTGTATTAGTAAATGATGCATGTGTGTTAAATTTTATATATTGATTTATTTAAATCCAACAAGAGACAATTTCCATGTGTAATTCTGTAATGTATTTTATTGTGTCACTTGACACGTGTTGATTTATGTCTTGAATTTTGACTTGTCTCTTGAAGGGAGATGTTCAACTATAGCTTTTTCAAAACATTTGAATGTGGTTCTAAATTTTCCTTGGGTAGAGAGTCTTTGGAGTGGCCAACATAGGTTTGACCTGAAATTTAACTTCGGATGGGTTTATAAGGGGTCAAATGGACTCCTAGCGGTAGTTTAAAGGTGTTTCCTAAATCCCATAACGTATACCTATGGGGTAGGAGTGTTTTTAGGCATGTGTCTACTCCCATGTGACTGTTTAGTCATCCCAAAAAGTGGGTTTTCTAAGATGTGCGAAAATTCAAAATTAGAAGGTGCCATCTAGGTTAGATAACTTTTCCTTTTGATGAGAGATCCTTTTTGATTTTTTTCTTACTTTTTCCTTTTTCAGTTTTAGAAACCTGTGAGAACTCTCACAGAGGTCTTCTTAGGCAAGAATGAGAGATTTTGTGGGTAATCACCCACTCTCCATTTTTGGAGACTGCATTTTGAAAAGTTAGTTTTTAGATTTGAAATTTGGCTAAGTGTAGAAGGGAGGATTGTGGATTTGGGCTACTCATCCTCAAACTAGCTCTAGCATACCTTTGGGTAGATTGAAGGTTGGTTCATCTCTTTGCTTTTTACGTTGCATGTCTATATTGGAAAGTTTGGTTGTATGTGAAAGTGATTCTCTTGTATTTTCTTTTGTGAAAATTATTATTATGTGATATGTCTTTTATTTTCTTGTATGCTTTTGTAGCGTCGTAAATTGTACGCACTTGCTAGGGTGGTACAATTTCACACCTAGTTTAGCACCCACCTTGGCGCATTTTGCATTTTGCATTGCATTTCCCCTTTAGCACTTAATTAATTAAATTAATTAGGTCTAAGGTTCTATTTTATCATCTCCCATATCATAAAGTTGGGCCCTTTTCATTAAAGTGTGCCCCTTTCATTTTATTCTTCCAATACATCATTTAATCTAAAACCCTAATTAGGTCCTATTTTGAACTTTAAGGCCTGATTTCGGGGGTCAAAACATCTTGAAATCAGCTGTAACTTCGGGATTCTCTCTAAAATCATCATATCCGACAGCCCTGAAAAATTTGGTGAAAAGTTGTCGGGACCATGGCGCCCGGCGTGCACATGGTCCCGAACATTTTTCTTAAAATTTTAGGAGCGAGATCCAATCATAAAATAAAGTTTAACCCCAATAAATTGGTGGGAGATTCAATCTCTAGGTCGGCCTAAAGTTGAAATTAAGACCTAGGGTTTCATTAATAAGAGCTCTCTTTCTTCATTTGAAAGGATCCAGAATTTTGGCTTCAGGGACCTTCTAGGCAGCGAAAGAGCAGATCTTTGGAGACTTCAACAACATTCAACATCCATCCATCAAGCATTCATCAATTTCATTCATCCATTTAGGGCTTTGAAGACATTGAAGAGCAATAGGGGATCACCGACTGAAGATTGGCTTGTACCCCTCCCTTGGGGTTGGGTATGATTTCATGTTGTTTTCATGTCTTTGCATAAGCCTCATTATATCATTTGTATTCATGCTTTAGATCACTTTGCATCTTGATTTAGAGCATTTACATTATCATTTGCAAGCAATTAGGGTTTACTTTCTAGGTTGCTCTAGTTTGCTTACTTGCATTTTAGGATCTTGCACACACACAAGGTCTACACACACAACTTTTACTATACAACTTGGCTATTCATCGAGGTGGAAATCACCAAAGTGGGGGTTTGACTAAGGCAAAACCCTATATAGCCACCCACCATCCCTTTTCAGATATAAGTGCAGATTTCCGAATTCGAAAGACGCCGCAAGTTGCAGATCCGACGGGAGCAGACTGAGATAGAACAACACACCAAATTTCAGAGCAGAAGACCAGGATAGGGGCGTGGGGCACCCTGGTCCTGCCAGGACAAGGGGCATTGGGCGCCCTGGTCCCTAGGACAGGGGCGCTGGGCACCCTGGTCCTTTCTGTCAGACAACAAGTTTCAGATAGCTTTTCAGGTTGCAGAACAATAGTTTCAGGAGCAGTTTCAGGGGTAGAATCAGGATAGTGGCGCCTGCACCCCGGTCCTGAACATTTTCACTCAGACTTTAACTCCGGGTATGCATTTGCATTCTTGTCTTGTCCTTGTGTTTACAGCTTTCCATTATTTAATCTCAATTCTACAATCTTGTGCTCAAAGTTACTAGTTCATACTTACACTTTAGGGTTAATAGTTGAACTTGCATCATTCTATCTATCATTTGCAACAAAGGAATAGAAATCCTAATAGGTAGCCCGTGGCTCTCTCTTCTACAAAAAGAAGTAACCAATTGTGTGATACCTCTAGGCTCTTTCGTATTCCACAAGTGTGTGATTGAAAGTGAGATTAGGGCATGTTTACTTAGTGTCACTTTTTCCCCTACACAGCTTTTTCTGTGTTTTAGAAGTAACCAAGGCCTTCTACTCTTGGGAGAGTAGGATGGTCTTGCGGGTGGTAGAAGTTTGACAGCCCTCAAGTGAGAGACTCTCTTTATGAGAGTGAAATCAAGGGGTGTATTTGTCACCCTTGCTGCATGGCCTAGTTTGTGCATTTGGGGGTCATAAGGGAAGAAAGTATGGCATGAATGCCTTGGGGGACATAAAGAATGTGGGGTTAATGATCTTATGAAATAACTTTGTTTTCCATGATGTGGAATTGTGTTCTACCATTCTTGCAGTCTCCTCAGGGTATTTGGTCCACTACCACCCATGTAAAATCATCACAGTTTGTGATGGAGTGTAGCCTTGGTTGGGGAAATGTTTGCTATATCTTTTTCCCTTGCTTGTTGTGTTTGCATGTCTGTAACCTGTCTAGGGCTTGGTTCTCCAAGCTCGGGGGTGGCTTCTAGTAAGCCTAGGCTGGGAGGTGAGCTCTCCATGGTCAAGGCTTATGATTTATTCGCATGTTGCTTGGAATGGAAGGAAAAAGTCAAGCTAGGAGTTGCTACTTTTTGTTCTTGATTTGCAGAAAAAGAATAAGAAAAAGGATGCTATATTTTTCAGTTGCAGAAATGTAAATAAAAGTTGCATGTTTTATTTATTTTGAAAGGAATGTATTCATTTATTTAAAGTTCTCATTTAATAGAAAAGAGAGACTAGTTGGGTATATCACCATTTGTATTGTTGGCTAGATTGTATTTTAAACACACTTTAAAGAAATGCATTATTTTTATTAAGTATTATTTTGTTGCAAAAAAAAAAGAAATGCGTATTTCTGGATTTAGTTCCTATAGTTCTGAAAATAATATTTGTTGTGTATGTGTTATTTTGAAAATCAAGAAATTCATTTTATCCCCTTATGCATTTGAAATATTGGAAAATAATGAAATAGAAAAGCATGAATGTTAGTAAGCTGGAAATAAAACATTTAGTCCTATTTATGGAAATGTAGAAATAGTTTATTAAATTCTGTCATTGTCTCTTTTAATTATTCGCAGAAAAAAAAATAAAAAAAATTAACATGTCTATCTCTAAGATTTATTTCAATGTTTTCTAGTCTAAATATAGTTGCTATTTAAATTTATTTAATTCTGTCATTACTTATATGCAGAAAATAAATCTAAAGTTAAATAGTCTATCTCTGATTTTAGCAACAAGGTATTTACAATAAAAAAGAAATACATTGATTTAAAGCTGCAAATTTTAATTAATCTGTTTAAAAGTTCAAAAAAAAATAAAATATTTGCATAGTAAAATCAGCCCTAGAAATCTGGTGCATCTAATATATATATATATATATACATATATATACATACATACATACATACATACATACATACATACATATATATATATATAAATTTATTTTTAAACAAAAAAATATATATATAAAAAAAGAGATCGAAGGAGAGGTTTCGGGGCTGAACCCATTGTGTTAATCACAGTGGTCAGCGCGGTCGGAGGGCCGCCACTGTGGGCGACCATAGTGGTCGGCACAAAGCCTCCCACTGTGGTTAACCACAGTGGAGAGACTCTGGGCCGCCACTGTGAGTAACCACAGTGGCGTCTCGAGGTACCCACCACCAATGCCCTAGCAACCCTTCCCCTAAAACCCTCCGCTGAGTTTGCCCCTGGCCGCCGCCATTAGCAGCCTCCGCCATGCCTTCGGCCTCCTCCCTGCATAAAAAAGAAAAAATATCATGGAACCCTAACCCGGTTGGGGTTAGGGTGAATTTAAAAATATAAAAGAAAAGAAATGAAGGGGTTAAGTTTTTAAATAAAAAAATACAGAAATTAGGGTTTCAGTATTAATTAATTTTAGTTAAGTTATATGGGATATTTATATTTTAGAAAATAAATATTTTCATATATATATGTGTTTTAATAAAATATATATATATGGTTTAAAATATGAATGTATAGGTCAAATTGAAGATTAATCATTTTATTAAGATGTTTATATTATATATATGTTTTTAATAAACATATGGGCATATTTAAAAATGATGTTTTAAATTCTAATTAATTTGGAGTTTAATCCCTTAGGAACTTATAATAACTTTATAAGTTATTTTGACTATAAGGGATTATTTAGTCTACCTAAATTTAGGCTATTCCAGGCTAAATTTTATAGGGAAATTTTCATTATGGATTAATTGACCCTTTAGTCGAATTAGATTAATCACATTTTAATTATTGTTAAAATAAGATATAGGCAATTAATAATCTAAGTGCTAGGACTAATTTTATTTAGTTCCTAAAAGCTATTAATGATTATTGGAGGTTAATACTATCCTTGTCAATCAATTTAGAGATTTGTGATTTAATGTAATCTATTGATTTAAATTGATGAGATAATAAATAATTATTTTAGTATTCTGCATTTAATTTAAATATTATTTTGCTTACTTTAGTTAGTGGTTAGAGTTAACCCAAACATAGTCAAGACAAACTTGTTAGTGCATTTCGTATTAGCAAATTTAATGTTATTAGGTTGTTATTTTTTTAAAACAAATTTATCCCGTTCGTGCCCAAAAGTTTGGGCATGACATAAAGAAGGGCGTAACTGAACCGTTGAAGTCACCAACTACTGTGGATCCGAGGGGACTCCTAGGGTATGGGGAGGCGAACTCTTCTTTACTGAACTTAGATGTTGTCTTTACCTTGGAGGGGAGTCATGTGCCTGCTTCTTGGTTTGCCTCTTACCAGCTTGGGAACAGAGTCTATGAGTGGAACCAACTAGGGGGAGAAGGATATGGGGTTCTGGATCTTGCCCTTTGATATTTATAATCCCTACATTTTGTCACGGGGCCACCTCGGGGGATGAGTCCCCATGAGGGGAGTTGTCACTGTCTGTTCATTTGATTTATTTAGCTGACACCATTCTAACTTGAAACACTCATCCAAGGGGGAGTTTCCAATGTTGGACCTCAACTGACTTACCTCCTGTCGGTAGATCCAAAAATCTTCTCTCTTTTTCCTAGGCCAGGAATCCGCAGTCATGGTTTCTAACATCGCTTGAGGAATAGGCTTTGCAGGGTTGTACCTCTGCAAGACTGTGTAAAATCTTAACTAGAGGGGGCGCTTGAGGACAGGAAAGTCATCGAGACCCACATATAAACTTGGGTCATCGGCCCAAGGGTTTGTATGTCTCTCCCACGAGCTTCGCGGTTCATGCTTCACCACATTTTTCCTTTTGTTGAGGCAACCATCAGGGTCATAGCTCAAGGAATCATCGATTACTACTAGCTGGAGTTGCACTAGCTTGGATGTCAAGATCTCTTCCGCAATGTTTCTCCGTACTAGAGTGATCGGACCAATGGATTTGTGGTCTTCAGTAATGGAGGTGTCATGCTTTCCTGATCCAATAGCCCTCTCAATTCTTACCAACTGTCGTGCAATGTCTAGAGCAAGGGTCCTCTTAGTCACATAGATGGGCAAGCGAAAAGGTTGCATGGAGAAATCATGAACTTGGATGAAAGAAAAATCACTACCTATGAACCAGTCACAGGGAGGGCGCTCATTTTGCATCTAGTTCATCTGGACCTGCGAGAAATGGGCCAGTGGTTCATTGGGGATTGAACCAAAATTATTAAGCACCAAGGTCAGGAAAAGGTCAAAAAACTGATATACATCAAAGGAAGCTAGCAACAGGGGTGTCCAGGTTGACACCGACATCCTGTTTCCCGACTCATCACAAGTTGCCAACCACATGTATTGACCGAAGAAGGCCTCATTTTGATACAAGAGCAGGTGGACTAAGACCGAGGAAAACTTGAATCACTTGAACTACTGAAATTTTGATAATTGCTTCACCATGGCTCTGGCTATACAAACTGAGAAGTCGAAGTGGAAGGACTCCCTCTATTTTCTGCACTTGAAAAGAAAACCTATCATAGTGGCCATGATGTCTCGATCATTATCATAACCGCATAGCCAAGCAAGGGTGGAGGAAATATCTTTGAGATCTTCATGCTTTAGGTCATTGTGGGACAGGGGGAACTTCAGGAGTCCGATGGACAGACTTCGATTGAGTGTGCTCTGGTAGAAAGACAATGCATCCCTTCTTGTACCCTAGAATTCCTCCATTGTGGTCTCAGAGAAGACCTTGTTCCCTCAAAAATAGGATTGCATATCATATTCCTAATAGCCTCCAGGGAGATCACCACCCTCAAACATGAGCCATTGATTGAATAGGAGGTGGGATCAAAACTATCGGTATAGACCGCTACGAGCTCGGGACAATATGGAACCATGGGACCACAAATTGAGGTGCACCACTACCCCAGAACCAAGTTGCCATTGATTGTGGCTCTGCTCTATGGTGAAGCATTCTATTGCATGCAGCCTCTCTGAGGTTCTTGGGTTGCTTGCAAACCTCTAGTTTGAAGAAATTTTCAAAAGAATCCAACACAATGGATGTGTTGCGGGTGGTTGTCTTCATCTTGATTTTGGTCCATGGGTATTCCACCTTGGGAGGAATAGAATGTGATGAATATGATATCTCTCCAAAAATATCCACCCATGGTCTTCCTAAAGTAGAACCTGAAGACGTGGCTTCGGCTTCCATTTCTAGTTTGAGGCTCTTCTTCTGCTAACCTTTCAAACTCGAGAGAAAAACTAAGAACTTAAGCTACAAAAGAGTAATAAGATGAACAAGGGTAACCACATTCCTTAAATGCGTTGAGTGCCTAGATTTTTGCAAAAGCGAATGCTCAATGGTAAGCATTCGTTTACACGTATGCCAGCTCATTTTGCAGCTACAATTAATTTCTGATGAGGATGAGTGCCGCCATTCTAACTTTCCAAGTGAGCACTTATTTAACCCGCTGTTGCTTGAAGCCACTTGAGATGAAAAGATTGTCTGGACGGATCTCCTCTTTAACTAAGAAGATTGACAGACAACAAGGCTTGCACGAGTGGAAGCAGTCCTACGGAGGCTTTGGTTTAAACGCGATGTGATTACACATACACATGGTGTTTTCTTGTACAATCTCCTATTTCAAGGTACCAGACATGACATCTCCAACTCTGAATCAAATCTCATTCCCTTGTGCAAATTAATGGAGAGTGATAGGAGTGTTGGAGTTTGGTAACATTGGCGTCTCAGCCACTCGTCAACTTGAGCTGTAATTTTTCTATAAATATGTTTTTTCGGACATTCTTTTATATAGTGCTAGCATCAACGATGGAGTTTCCTAAAAAATGGATACTCCTATCAGACTTGTCAGCAACAAAGCGCAAGTCGCTTTCCTTGGGAATATCTCTTAGCAGAGATTACAGCTGATGACACGGTGGAGAAATCCTTTGATAATCACTACTATGAAATGGGTGCTCAGAGAGGATTTCATTGACAATGCGGACTGCTACTGTGTAAATATGGATATCTGCTCACGTTTCATAGCCTCACTATTGGATTGTGGTTTGGCAGGCTATTGGCTTTGCAACTCACCAAGGATCTCTTCTCTAAGGACTATCTAGGTGGGTTGGAAGATGTAGTTGCATATCATGTCCCTTTAAGGGGCCTCCCCCTGACGTCTGATTTGAGATGTTTTATTTCATCTGGCGATGAAGTACCCTAGAATCCACTTGTCAGTAGTTTGAAGAAAATGATGTTGTCTTCCCATCAGTTTCACATCGAGCTCACTGCAAAATTCCTCTTGCGGGTCCACATGATAGTCCCTATTCCAGATGGAACCTAATGGTATTCTAACTTTAGGGACTACATCTTTCCTTGGGTTTTGACGCTGCATATACAACTGAACTTGGTTCTTATCTACATGGCTAGGGTGCTTGATGACAATCATGACCATGAGTGGTTGGAGGGAGATGACACTCCAGATGATAGTGGGGACCTAGACTTCCAGATGGGGGATGACGAAGATGAAGAGGATCAATGAAAAAGTGGTAGCCCGACTTGTAGAATTTTGACTTATTACTTTTTGTAAAATAGGGCCAAAGGTCTACCCTTGAATATGTAAAAGAAAAACAAAATGTCCATAATATGATAGCTTTTTCTCTTTTTTCTTAATATGGCATATTTTGTGATTTCAATTACCTTGCTTGGATTATGGTTGAGAATAATTAAAATAAATAAGGCACGCAAAAGAACTATTTACAATATATACATTTAGGGAGGAATAAACCTTAATAGAATGGTTTGAGGTGGAACCCATTGACTGGGATCCAAAGAGAGTCTCCATTCATATCTTCGAGGTCAAAAGAATTAACACCCTTACAATTTACGATACGGAAAGGCCCCTCCCACAAACCGTCGAACTTGGCATGCTGACCAAGCTTGGCCGCTCTTTTGTTATATTTCAGCACGAGGTCCCCTGGGCTGAAAATGCGATTGGAACTCTTTTTGCTATCAAACCACCTCTTGATGGTTTGTTGGTAGTCTTGGAGAGATGCGAAAGCTGTCTCTCTAGCTTCTTCGAGCTCCATAATTTTCGCCAACCTTACGGCCATCAGGCTGTTCTCTGCCACCTCAATAGACTTAAGTAGCTGCAAGGCTGGGGCCTCTAAAGAGATAGGAAACAATGCATCCTTCCCATAAAACAACTTGTATGGGGAGTTTTTTAGAACCTACTTGGGTGTTATTCAGTCCGCCCACAACACACTCTTCAAATGGTGGTGCCATTCCCTCTTATATTATGAGCCTATCCTCTTGATGAGCCTGATAAGGTTCTTGTTAGTGAACTCGACGAGCCCATTTCCCTGTGGGTAGTAATTGGAGGAGGTTTTGAGGTAGATACCTCTACTGAGGGCAAATTGGGTTATTCGTGAACCAATGAATGCCTGCGCGTTGTCTGATATGATGGTCTTGGGTAGACTATATCGGCACAACAGGTCTTCTAGGAAAGTCAGCATTCTACTCACTGATGAATTCCTTAGAGGGACGGCCTCAGACCACCTGGTGAAGTAGTCAGTGGCGGTCAGGATCCACTTGTGTCGGGCTGAACTAGGGGGGTTAATCATCCTGTATGCGGGAAAAGCGGCTCAATGAAATGAATATTATGATTTTGGGGCTCAGCCCACACACCAATGGGACTCTTGGTGCAATTTATGGAGCTGCATGGAATAGCTCAACTTCCCAAGGGATGTTCCATTGTTCTCTATCTCACAAGACCCCATAAGCCAATGCCTTTTCTCTCATATCACTGAGAAAAGTGACTTAGGGATGATAATCATGAGAATGAGGGATGTTTTGATCAATCTAACATGAATGCAATCCTAAATGTGCATGATATTAACAAGTACAAATTAAACTAGCATGTATATGATGATAAGATGAAAAGATTAGCAAAAGAACTATCCTAACATGGTATACTAGCTTAATATGATTATTTATGATGATAGAAATGCTTCTAAAATGTTTATTAGATTATTTCTATTCAAAGATAGATTAAATGCTTAGTAAAATGCCTATAAGTGTGATGCTAAAGACTTGGATGTATGAGAATGAGAGAATGAGGGCTCTATTTATAGAAGAAATAGGGCAA
Organism: Cryptomeria japonica; assembly: GCF_030272615.1. NCBI lineage: Eukaryota > Viridiplantae > Streptophyta > Pinopsida > Cupressales > Cupressaceae > Cryptomeria > Cryptomeria japonica. The sequence goes on from NC_081409.1 coordinate 444,612,793, forward strand.
TGGATGGTCAAGATTGGATGATCTTATCAAGGGCTAGGATTGAAAGTTATCAATCCATGCACTCAATTCTCACCAATGAAATGGTGACAATTATCAACAAGAGACCGCTTGAGAGGAGATGCAAGAGGCATTAAATGCTTGAGAAGACCTCATGGTTACCATAGAAGGTAAAGGTTAAGGTTAGGTAAAGAAAACCCATTGGATAAAGCTTTTACCCAAAGGATAAACTCTTGTGAAAGGGTTAAAGGAATAACCGTGTTCAAAGAAATGAATGCTTGATGAGACCTTAGGGTTAGATAAGGGTTGAGTTAGGCAAAAAGTCTCCAACCATGTAAGAAGGTTGAGTTAACCATTAATGGTTATGTAAGAGACTTAAATAGTTAAGTTGTTGAGGATAAAAAGCCTTTAATGGTTATTGAAGACTTAAGGGTTTGAGAAGTGACTTCGCTTTGTTTAGGGATGTGACAATGTTTAGTAGATGGGTTAGGCTAATTTAGAAGGGATTAGAATAATTTAGAAAGGGTTTAGAGAGGCAAGTGGTTGGAGGGTAATTTTATTTAAAATAAATTGCTTTATTTCAACAAAATAGATGCAAGTGGAGGATTTAAATAATTTAGATTTATTTATTTGAAGTGAACAATTTAATTAAATGTAAATTTAATTAAAAATAGTAGAAAGGGGATTTAATTAAATAAAGTGCTTTATTTAATTAAATGATATGAAAGGCCTAGGTGAATTTAATTAAATAAATTGAATAACTTATTTAATCAAATAGATTAATGTGAGTGCTTCAATTAAATTGGATTTAATTAAATACAGGAATGAGAATAAAATGAACATTAAATGTTCATTTTGGAAAGTGGTCATTTTTATACATCTACACATCCCTATAAAATCAAGTCCCCACTGGGCGAAAGGCTCTTCTATCATCGCAAGTTTGAGAGACATTGCCGCTTTTCTGGTCCTACCAGTATAATACTGGCATTCCTTACATTCCCTTACCAAAGCATGCACATCTTTGAACATGGAGGGCCAAAAATATTTGGCCTGGGTGATTATGATGATGGTTGTTTGTGCAAATAAATGACCTCCTAACGAACCATGGTAAAATTCATGTAAGATTTTATCGACTTGGCATTGGTCTACGCAGCGGAGCAAGACCCCATCAAAATTCCTTTTGAAAAGTACACCATCTACTAGACGGAAACCACTATTTTGGAGTCTATAGAACCTTTTCTTTTTCGAAGGGAGACCCTTGGGGAAAATCCCGGTCTTCATAAAGTGCTTTCTGGCCTCCATCCAGCATGTGTTTGGAGACTCAGGGGAAACCATCATGACTTCCTCTGCGGCCATCTTGTCTTCACGAGGTTCGCACTCATGAACTAAATATTCGCATAAGCCTCTGCCACAAACTATTTTGGCTGGCTTGACATCAACGTCATACTCTAGGATCTTAGTGATCCAATTAGCCCTCTTTTTGGTGATGTCACCTTCCATGATGTATTTTCAGACTACAGGATGGGCTACATATATGGTGGTTTTATTGCAGGTAATGAAGTGCCTGAATTTCTTCAGTCCCTTCACTATGCCCAAGGCTTTCTGTAGTACCCCTTCTTGATCGGACTTATTAGACTGATTTCACGTTGCAGTTTACTATTCAGTTGACACTTTATTGCTCGACATTTTGCAGACGTATTTGATATTATTTCCTGTTTATCTGGATATTAGATGCATGAGTTATTTTCAGTATTTCAGTATTGGTGATTTCTAGTATTTCATGGATTATTGCTTTGTACTGACATCTTACTTTATCTAGGCGATGTGTCATATATATGTTGCGTGTTTGCTATTGTATTGGATGCAAGGGGACGGTTTTCCTTCACTCATTTCGATGAGATAGGGAACATCGCGATTCTCCTTCATCGGTGTGCGTGCCGTGTATTCTATATTTATATGCATGCATGTGTGATTCGATGATGCAGGATATTGCAGGTACAAGTACCGGGTAGGTACGGGGTATCGTCTCCACTTGGCTTCACAGGTCTGAGCGTGCCTTATTTGTCCGATGGGAGTGGAGGAGATAGCTGTTGACCCTAGTACTTACCTCAGTCTATTCTTGTGAGTGTCGTCAGTTGGTCGTCAATCTCTTTTGTTTGAATTTCGAGTCTTCTTGCTTTTCCTCGATTTGTGTGCCATAGTGGTTCGGTTATTTATTTAAAGTTTAAGTTGTCATTCTTTGTTGGTTTGAGCGATTTATTCATTATTATGCCTTCATGCCTTGAACCAAGCTTAATTGAGTAGTTTATTAGATTTTAACCTATAGTAGTTTATTTTGGAAAAGTAATCATGTTTAGATCCAACGGAAGAAGTAGAATAAATAGAGTTAATTGCTTTTAATTAATACAAATAAAGCTAACTCATTGTTTTCCTTTTTAGTTGAAAAGTTGATTTAATTGCTATATATAAGAAATGTAATTTTCAAAAAAAGGGAATTCTCATTTATTTTAGAGGAATATGAAAAAAAAAAGAAAAAAAAAGTCAATTGTTTCATTTTAATGGTTTTAAATAGAAAAATATTGCAACCTAGAAAATTAGGTTAAAACTTTGTTTTACTATTTTACCTTGGGGAAGATTTTTGGGGAAAGATATGCTTGTTTGGAGGAGAAAAAAAAGAAATTCTGGAAAAGTTTCTTGAAAGGTAGATTTGGGTCTGGAACTAGCTTGGAATCCTGCTGAAGCATACAACTCCTTCTTGGAAATTCTTGAGGTTGGTTGAATCCTTGTTTAATTTAAAAAAAAATTCATGCTTTCTTCCAATTCTCTGTTTATTGTTTAAAGATTGGTTTATGAGTTTTGGATGTTGAGTCTTTGCTTGCCATGAAATTGTTGAAGAAGAATTCCATCAATTTGATTATCAATTTCAAACTCAAACTCTCTCCAAGTAATTTCACAATTTTATTTATGATTCTTCATTTTTGTTGTGCAAGAAATTCATGGCTTTTGCTGTTTGTGTGGAGATATTGTTTTTGGATTTTAGTAGAGTTATGCTGGCAAAATTTTGCCAAGCTTTTGCAAAATAGTTCTTCCTGGTAATTTTTAGTTTAAAAATAATGATTATGAGTTAATTTCTCTTGTCCATGCTTGTTGGGAGCAAAGAAATTCAATTGGGGATTAGAGATTAAGCTTATTCCCATGTAATTTAATTTTAAGAATGAACTGGGCTGATTGGGTGAAGTTTTCTTGCCTCTGTTTTGTCTCAGATGTTTTATTGCTGGTAAAATTGTTATTACCAGTGACTTTTATTATTCATCTATTTGTTTGAATGTTTACAAAAAAAAAGGAGATTTTGGCTGGGGAGATTTATTTGTTATTTTTTTTAACAGAGATTTATCTTTGTATCTCTGTTTGTTATTTTCTTTTTTTTGGCTGGGACGTTTTTCTTTAAAAAAATGAGATTTTAAATTAATTAAACACACAAAAAAAAAATTAAGTTTGGGATTGGGGGCGGTGGCGGGGAGCTGGGCTCAACCCAGCCCACGCAACCCCCTCTCCCTGCTATTGTAATGCCCCGCCAGGAACCCTAAAGGATAGCAACACAACAAGGCAACTAAAAGGCGCAATAATTTTTTTTTTTTAAAGATTAAATGAATTAATCATAACTAGCACAATAAATAACATAAGCGGAAGACTATCATTTACATCCTAAAGGGTTACCAACGAAGATTACTTCTAATTAAAACTACATCGCAAAATTAATCCAATTATCCACCTAAATTAGGGAAAGTCAATAACGATTAAATAACTCAAATTCATAAATTGATCTCCAAAAGATAGGTTTAAAGAATTACAACATATATACTTCCAATGGTTCATTTATACATAATATGAAAGATAATTGAAACAACATAAATCCCATGAACTTAGATTACAACATTCCATAAATTACATGGCTTCCATAGAACAATAAAGTACGAAGGTTACAAATTGCTGATACAATGACCACACGGCCTCAAATGTACAATATCAAAACATGAGTTGCTACACGAAGCAAGAACCAAGATACACTGGCGAAGCCAATCCTCGCATGAAGGTAGGAATCAAGATATCCGATGGGAAGTGGCACTACCACCCGACCATGTGATCCCATAATGGAACCACCCCACCGTGCTTGGGGATAGCAGCACTTGCTGCCGTGGGAGCTTTGGGCCCCACGTAGGTTAGTTTATGTTTTTTTTAATATTTTTTTTAAGTTTTAAAAAAAATAAAATATATATATATATATATATAATAATTGTTAGTTGTTAAAAAAAAAATATATTATCAATAAAGTTAGTTTTTTTTTATAATAAATAATAATATATTGTTATTTCAACAAAAATAATAATATTGTTATTATTTAATATTAAATAATGATATTAAAGTTAATTGTAGTTATAATGATATTAATGGTGCTTAATAATTCTTCGATTTGATGAATTAGACTTATTTCTTTGTATTTTGAAATATATAAAATGATATGGAAGTAATTATTCACTTTTGGAATAAAGGAGAAATTTGGTTAAATTTAATATTAATTTTCGTTATCCAAGTAATGTAATATAATCATATGATATTGTATTCGATGAATATGTATTATATTGGAATTATTTTATATTAGCTTATATCTATCTGTTTAATTTGATTTAAATGTTGACTTGGTTATAGTCGATTTGGGTAAATGGTAGTTTTATCATCATCAACTGGTTGGGGGTTTAAAATCGTACATGTGGTTCCAATTCAACCTTATTAGACATGTGACTTCATCATTTCTTTATGTTAAATAGATGTGACTTCTTTAATTCCAGAAATCCTTATTGCGAGCATTTTATGTTGTTGACTGCTTTAAAGAAAGATTGCTTGTGTAGGATCTTGTATTTTAATATTTGCAGTCCAGTTGTTTAAATGTCATTGCAATATTGTTAAGATTGTCATTATGTCGTTGATGTTACCCCTTTGTCAGGTGTCGATGTTTTAACCTTGAGGTTGTGAGCCATCATGTGTTATGTCCCTAATGGTCAACCCTGGGTTTGTGACTGTGAGTCCTCCACCTGTGTTATGTCTGGATTATTTATGGTTGTCAGCCCCACCATAGAGTTCTCATAGAGAGTCTTATCCAATTAGTGTCCTAGTAGAGAAAGTGGCTTTCAAGCGGGGGCCGCACCTGAAGTGGATGGCAAGATAACCCCTCGAAAGTCAGCTATTAAGTGATAACCTAATAATTTGATTAGGGGTTGGGTAGTTATTAATTTAATTAAGATAATGTACCCCGTACACGGTTGAGTGCTTGTATAGGCTCAAGGTGTTTGGGAAGGCCTGGAATGGCAAACCTACCACCTTGTCCTCATGAAAGGATGGTAGGGTCCGCATGATGCTTAGATGGAGCCGGGGGTTCGGGAGAGGTTACCAGGATAACCCAAGATGGGGGCCGAGACCTATGGAGACCTACCTAGGGTAACTGTCTTAAGCCATGTGATGACACTCTCTCTTTAGGGTCGCTAGTGTTTGTGAGTTGAGTCACTTGTGTACTGCGAAGTCATGTGAACTGTTGTATTTATCTTGCTTGCTTGAGGGTCTTCTACTATCTCCTAGCACGGTGGGGTGGTTCCATTATGGGATCACATGGTTGGGTGGTAGTGCCACTTCCCATCGGATATCTTGATTCCTACCTTCATGCGAGGATTGGCTTCGCCAGTGTATCTTGGTTCTTGCTTCATGTAGCAACTCATGTTTTGATATTGTACATTTGAGGCCATGTGGTCATTGTATCGGCAACTTGTAACCTTCGTACTTTATTGTTCTATGGAAGCCATGTAATTTATGGAATGTTGTAATCTAAGTTCATGGGATTTATGTTGTTTCAATTATCTTTCATATTATGTATAAATGAACCATTGGAAGTATATATGTTGTAATTATTTAAACCTATCTTTTGGAGATCAATTTATGAATTTGAGTTATTTAATCATTATTGACTTTCCCTAATTTAGGTGGATAATTGGATTAATTTTGCTATGTAGTTTTAATTAGAAGTAATCTTCATTGGTAACCCTTTAGGATGTAAATGATAGTCTTCCGCTTATGTTATTTATTGTGCTAGTTATGATTAATTCATTTAATCTTAAAAAAAAAAAATTATTGTGCCTTTTAGTTGCCTTGTTGTGTTGCTATCCTTTAGGGTTCCTGGCGGGGCATTACACTTTCTTTTCGATGAAATTGTATTTAGCTTCATATTATTTGAGAGTCTTCGAATGGAAAGCTATAGGATTATCACTCGCCTTTTTGACATCTTTCTAGGTCAGGACCATGGCAATGATATACTGACCTGAAAAAACATACATTATGAAGTCTTTTGACATGTCCGAGTTAGATAACACAAGGGCTGAACATATGGCGTCTTTGATTTTGTCAAAAGATCCTTTGGCTTCGGGAGTCCATTTGAAATGTGTCTCCTTCATGAGCATCAGGGTGATGGGCCTTATTATTCCGGCAAAATCAGAAATGAAATGGATAAAAAATTTGACCTTTCCTACGAAAGACTGGACTCCCTTCTTGTTGACCGAAAGGGGAAGGTCTTTTATGTTAGGTCCCAGAGAAAATTGAGAGGGGGGGGAGGGTGAATCAGTTGTCTAATGAATTCAAACCAAAAACAACTTAACCAACTTAATGCTTAATACTGATAAACCCATCTAACATACCGATAGACAATTTTAACAGTTAATTACAATACCGGTAAGGATTAATGCATGAAACAAAAGGATAAAGGCATCCATAACACATAACACCAATATTTGTACATGGAAACCCTGTAAGGGGAAAAACCACGGTGGGAAACCCTACCCACAATTAGATGATACTACTATAGATAGTAAGTGTACATAAATGGGGTCTGCACATGCAGAAAGGCCAAGCGCCTAGAGCTCACTGCTCAATCACAAATGGGAGTCACACTGACTACAATTGGATGGTTAAATCCAATAAGAATGTACTACTCAAAATAGCATCTTCATATGCTGGATTCAGTATCGGTGTAGTTCTGATTGTCTTCTCAAAAACCCTCCTTCAATCTTCAAATGATGTCTGCATGTATAGCTCTGCTTATTCTCGCATATACCTTCACACAATCCTTTTTCGCATTCCACATCCGATCTTACAAATAAGATCTTACATTTATACCATAACCTAAGACCAATTTTAGTAGGTCGGCTCTACAAGATATTACAATAAATTTTTTTTACAAACAATACAATATCCGATGCAATAATAGATTCAACATGTCATCTTAATGCATTTACAACAATAATTAATCATCTCCATAGCATGCCGTGCTGATTTGGAAAAGATAAACCTGCCAGTGTAACCTGGACCTATTTGTCGGTAACAACAAATATGAATATATCAATAACCAATTCTCCAAGACAAGATGTCCAAACTATGTCTTCGACATTACCAAGTGCCAGTGATCATTATATCCTGCCGGTGTACCATATACTGGTGACTGTGCAAAAGTCACTTGCTTGCCGGTGAATGTTTGCTGGATCTCCAAAGTGATAAAGTTTTAGTAGGTGTTGACATCAATGACAAAACCATACCAAAATGCCAACATTTTATTGCTTTGAATCAGTCTGGGTCGATGGACACACCTTCCTTGGACACTATATGTCCTAGCAGCTTACCTTGGGGGATGCCGAAGATACATTTCTTTGGGTTTAAGGAAATCCCAAACTCGAGGCACTTTTGGAAAACCAGTTCGAGATGATCAAAATGATCTTCTCGATGTTTAGAAAACACTATTAGGTCATCTGAATAATTTTATTAATGAGCTCTTTAAAGGCCAAATCCATAGCTCTTTGGAAAGTAGCTTCAACATTTGACAACCCGAAAGGCATCTTTTGGTATGCGAACGTTCCCCACTTGGTGGTGAAAGTTGTCTTCTGTTGGTCTTCCGGCCTCACCAAAACTTGATTATATCTCAAGAAACCATCAAGCATCGAGAACATTTCTGATGCCACCACTGTGCTCAACAACTGCTCCATTCAAGGCAAGGGGTAGTGATATTTGAGAGACGCTTGATTTAGATCTCTGAAATCTACATAGATCTAGATGTCTCCATTCTTTTTTCTTACGGGCACCAAATTGGACACCCACGTGCTGTGTTTAATGGGGTAGATAATCCGGGACTCAATCAACTTCCTCAACTCTTGAGCCATGAGGGACTCAATCTTTGGATTGATTGGCCTTTGCTTCTGTCAGACTGGCCTAGCTCCATTAGTGAGTTCGATAGTATGCTGAAAGATGTTGGGGTCATAACCTTTCAAATCTTCATAAGACCATGCGAGGATGCCCATATATTCATCACAATACCGGGTCAAGTGTCTCCTGTCCTCCAAAGAAACATATTTTCCTTTAAGTATTCTCCCATCTCCTACCAACATTTTGGTATAATCTCCTTTATTAGTCGTAAGCTTTTGCCCGTCTTTTTTGGTGTCATCATGGTCAAACAAATTCTCCAGGGTGATCAGACCATTAGGAAGTTTATTGGATTTTAGCTGGAGGATTTGGTCTCTGTAAGCCTCCTTCACTTTAGGTTGCAGCTAATCTACAAACTCCCCTGAGTTTTGAATGAACAATACAATCTACTCATCACTCTCAAAAACTTGCCATTGGGTATCGTTATCAGGGATAGCCAACCGAAAAACCACACAGACTGATTGGGAATTCGTGAGCAAGTCTGCAGCAGGGTCGAATTGTAATCCGATTGCAGCCATCTAATCGACAACAACATTTATTTTTCGTGGGATACTCTAGATGTTGAAAGCGTCGAAGCTTTCAATTAAATCCCACGTTCTAGCGCGGTAAGATCTCATGTGGACATGTTTAGTGCTGGAAATTCCTCGAACTTGGTGTACTACCAGCTCAGAGTCGCCCAAGACTCTTAGTTGCTTGATACCCATCTTCTCCACCAAGCTCAAACCTTGGATCGATCCTTCGTATTCCACCTCATTATTTGAGCATGCAAATTGTAGATGGAAGGACTTCAAGATTCACTCACCCAAGGGTGAAGTGAGGCAAATCCCAGCTCTGGAACCTACTTTTCATCTCGCACTGTCAAAGTGCAAGGTCCAAATAGTAGATGACAATTATTCCTTAGAAAATGGCTCTTTGGTGAGCTTTGGGATGACTTGGTTTTTGTTCAAAATGCAATAGGTGCCTAGGCCGGTAGCATGGTAGTTGGAGAATGGATTGGAGTCTATGAATTCATTTAAGAAAACCTCTTGGATTGGTAGTATCTCCTCGGTCACTTCCTCGTCTTCTAGGAGCTCTACGACTTTCCTTTCTTCATTCGAGATGGAAGTATGAGTGGGCTCAAAATTAATCATGGCCTAGTCTGCTACATGATTGACATGAAGGGGCTCTGAAAGGATTTTGAGTTTGGCCCCACACTGAGTGCACAGGATGAGGTGAGACCAATCTAAGGATAGATAGCCTCCTATCTTGGCAGTAAAATCCCAGGAAAGGCAGAGCCCAAAAACAAGAGGGATATCGATAACCACTACTTTTGGGGGAACAGTAATACTAGGGCACACAAACAATGTCAGTGGGAGGCTTTTGATAAGACCTATGGTCTGGGCTTTATTCCCATCTAATTGCATGACTCCCCTATTTAAAGGTTTGTACTTGATATTCAAAACCTCAGTGATCTGTCTGGGCATGACAATAGTGCTAGCTCCAGAATCTATCATAGAATTACACAAGAGATTATCGCCAACTATAAGGATTAAATATAATGGTTTGGGTTTGGTCTTACCTTCCATCTAAGCCTTGGGAGACGTGGTCTCATTGGTTAACACAACTAGAGAGCACTATTTGACTGTAGAGGGCTGGGGCTCTCTTTCATTGTACTTTAGAGCTTTGGTGGAATTTCTACTTGCACTTCCACTGGTGTCGGATAGGGCCTCCTTAAGTCGATTCTTTTTCTCTAGGATTCTAAGGAGATCCCATAGAGATATATTGGCCTGAGCCTTCTTCAGCTGCTCCACCACATCTAGTATTGTGGGCATTGATGCTTTTGGCTCTCTTGGCTTAAAGGAGATGAACTCTTTCCTTGGGTATGTAGGGATGATTGTAGGTTGTTCAAGAGCTTTATCTGCGAGTGCCCTCCCTAATGTGTTCATATTCTCCCCAGTGAAACATATTTTAGAACGAAGATTATATTCTAAATGTATGAAGGGGGCCTCCTCCTTTAAGGTAGTTGTACCATTGGTTAATACAACATCTTTGTCTTCCATCCAAGAGAATAATGCGTGATCTGGGGCAATCTCTGTTTCCTATTGCATTGACATACCCTGCATTTGGGTGATGAGAGAAGCATTATCCATACTAGAGGATGCATAAACAGACTCATCAGGTGTCATGCCTAGGCTCTATTGCTTTGCAATATTTTGTCTTAGATTTCCTCTTGGACAATTTCTTGATGTGTGAGAGTTGTTGCAGGGAAAACACCAAGAGTTAGTATCATTCACTAGATTATTTTGACCCACTGCCAACTGTTTGCCACTGTTGGGATAAACGGTCTGCAAAGGATTGGGGACTGGGACTATTTGGTCATTCGGCTGGGTAGACTTATTGGCACGGTGGTTTGTATGCTGATTATGCTGGTATGGGGGTCAGTTTCCTTGGAAATTTTGCTAAAAAGAGGGTCTAGCAGGTGAGATTTGGGCTCTTTTCAGATTAACGATTTTGTTTGAAAAAGATATCAGCAAGTCTTTCATGTCATTGGCCTCCGCAGCTAGGGATGATTGTGGAGGGAAATATGTTTGCTGGGGGATATGGTACACATACATAGATTGCAGGGTAGATGTACTAGGGATGACCTCTTCGGGAATTTGGTGAGATATCTGAGGAAAGATTGGCATGATGGGGCGAGGGGCAAGCTTCCCAGTGTCGATCAAATTATTTTCTGCTTGCACTACTATGTTGAATGCTTGCAGGAGGGTGTTGCCACCTAGAGATTGGATCATCACCGATATGTTAGAATTGAAAGTGTTTAGGTAAAAGACAAACATCATGTAAGGCCCTCCCCAACCAAGCTTTGATTAACTTAGTTGACCATGTTTGACCCTACTAATAAATACTATAATTCAATAGGATGGGCTATGTTAGATAGATAGATTGGTGAGAAAAGTAATTGAACCAGGTTACAGAATCATCTCACCTTGAGGTGTACATTTTTATGTATTATGGATTTAGAACTTATACGATTCCATGATTTGAATAACATTGATGTATGTTGATGATTCATTTATATGTGTTATGATATAGAACTCTATATGATTTCAGAATAGGATAAATTTGAGATGATATATGTCATTATTGGATTTGCAGGACTTCACTATGATGATAGAAATAGGATGTATGTTTTTATGTATGGATTAAAATTATGAGGATTATGATAATTGCTTATGTGGATTTATTTGGATGTAAGATGTATTGATTTGTTTAAATGTATATTGTATGCAGAGTGTTTGATGTGTATTCTTATTCATGTGTTTTATATTATATGAGGTTATTTGAAATTACTAATGTGTAATTGAGATGCGTAGAAAAATTATCCATGTGACCATGGAAACATTAAGGAGAACCAAACCTAGACCTATGTACGTTCGTAAAACTAGGGTTTGTCTATTTGGAGAGACAACACCCCGTTTGTATCGTATTTTATTTGTGAAAGTGAATGTGGCATGTGTGTTAAATTGAATTTATTAAATTGTGTAAATCCAACAAGAGACAAAATTTCATGTGTAATTTTGTAAAAGTATTTTTATTGTGTCACTCGACACATGTGTTGATTTATGTCTTGATTTTTGAATTGTCTCTTGGAGGGAGATGTTTTAACCATAGCTTCTCCAAATAATTTAATGTGGTTCTATATTTTCCTTGGGTAGAGAATCTTTGGGGTGGTCAACTTAGGTTTGACCCGAAAATTAACTTCAGATGGGTTTTATAAGGGTTAAATGGACTCCTAGGGGTAGTTTAAAGGTGTTTCCTAAAGCCCATAAGGTATACCTAAGGGTTAGGAGTAATTTTAGGCATGTGACAACTCCCATGTGGCTGTTTAGTCACCCTAAAAAGTGGATTTTCTAAGATGTGCGAAAATTGAATTTAGAAGGCATCATCTAGGTTAGTTAACTTTCCTTTTTGATGAGAGATCCCTTTTGATCTTTTTTGAACTTTTTCCTTTTTCAATTTTAGAAACCTGTGAGAACTCTCACTAAGGTCTTCTTAGGCAAGAATGTGAGATTTTGTGGGGAATCACCCACTCTCCATTTTTGGAGACAAGGCAATTTTGAAAAGAAAAGATTTGGTATAGGAATTTGGCTAAGGGTAGAGAAACAAGGATTGTGGAATTGGGCTGCTCATCCTCAACTAGATCTAGCATACCTTTGGGCAGTTGAAGGTTGGTTTAACTTCTTCTTGTTTTCTTTCATGTTGCATGTTATTTTGGAAAGATTGTTGTGTGGAAAAAGTTGTTCTCTTGCATTTTATTTGTGAAAATCATTATGCGTTATGTGTTTGATTTCTTGTATGCATTTCGTGTTTTGGGAGTAACCAAGGCCTCCTACTCTTGGAAGAGAGGATGACCTTGTGGGTGGTAGAAGTTTGACAACCCTCGAGTGAGAGGCTCTTGTTATAAGAGTGATCTCAAGGGATATTTATGTGACCCTTGCTGCATGGCTTGTTTATGCATTTGGGGGTCATAAGGAGGGAAATAAGGCATGAATGCCTTGGGGGCATAAGGATGTAGGGTTATTAAACTTGTGATATATCTTGTTTTCCATGAGGTGGCTTTGTGTTTTTACCATACTTGTAGTCTCCTCAGGGTATTTGGTCCACTACCACCTGTGCAAAATCATCACATTTTGTGGTGCAGTGTAGCCTTGGTTGGGAATATGTTTGTGATTATTTTCCCTTGTCTGTTGTGTTTGGATGTGTGTAACCTATCTAGGGCTTGGTTGTCCAAGCTCGGGGGTGGCTACTAGTTAGCCTAGGCTGGGAGGTGAGCACTCCATGGACATAGCCTATGATTTATTTGCAGGTTGTTGAAAGAAAAGAAAAGGACAAGTAGAAGTTATTGGAATTTTGTGTTGTAGAAAAAGAATCAGAAATAGAATAGTTTATATTTTAAGTTGCAGCAGTGTGAAAGGAAAACTATATGTTGTAGTTACTTTGAAAAGAAAATGTATTTATTTTAATTAAAGGTCCTCATTTAATAGAAATGAGAGATCCCATTTGTATTGATGGCTATAATGTATTTTAAATGTACTCTAAAGAAATGCATAATTTTTGTTAAGTATTATTTTGTTGCAAAATAAATACGTTTATCTTGGATTAAGTTCCCTATAGATACTGAAATTATATTATAGTATGCATGTTAGTTTTGAAAATGAAAATTTATTTTGCATGTTAATTTTGAAAATAAATGTTCAGTCTATTTCCTTATTGCATATCTCTAAGGTTAAATTCAAATGAATCTAGATAAATAAAGTTGTTGTTTAGAATTATTAAATTATGTCATTTGCTTATTTGCAAAAAATAAAATCTAGAGTTAAATAGACTATTTGATTTAAATAATTTCATATTTCTATAGTCGCTGTGTAATTTTAATGGAAACTGTTATTTTATTTATTTGCAGAAATTAAAATCTAAATTTAAATCGCTGTGTAATATATAATGTTCAAAAAAAAAATGCCATAAAATAATTTTTTTTTTTTTAAAGTAAATAAAAAAAGGGGGGTTTCGAGGGAGGTGGGGGGGGGACGAACCTCACTGTGTAGACACACAGTGGGTGGCGCGAAGGCCCGCCAGGCACACAGTGGGCGGCGCCCGCAGTCCGCCACTGTGTGGACACACACTGGGCGGTGCCCGGCCACCGCCGCCGCTATGTGCACACATAGTGACTGCCGGGGAGAACCCACCGCCACCTCCTTCAAAGCCGCCGCTCCCTCCCTCTTTAAAATATATTCGGCCGCCTCCTCCATGTTTTGATTTCATTCGGCCCTGCATAATAAAGGAATTTGAAACCCTAACCCAGTTTGGGTTAGGGTGTTTGAAAAATGATAGTATGAATTAAGAAATGAAAAATATTAAAAGGGTTTATTTTTATACTAATAAAGTTAGGGTTTGCATGGATGACTTATAATAAAGAGAAAACATTTTTATTTACACACACACACACACACACACACACACACATATATACATAAAGTTTAAAATATAAAAGATTAAGGCAAATTTTAGGTTAAATAATTTTATTAAGTGTTTATAAATTATATATGTTTTAATAAACATATGGGCAAATATTTATTTTGATAACCATAAGGATATTTTTAAAAATGATGTTCAAAATTATATTATTATTTTTGGAGTTTAATCTGATATAGGTCTTTGAGATTAAACTTTATAGGAAAATATTCATTATGAATTTAATTGACCCTTTAGTCAATTTAGTTTGAACACTTTTTAATTATTGTTAAAATAAAATATAGACATTTATAAACTAAGTGCCAGGACTAATTTAATTAGATCCTAAAAACAAATAATGGTTATTGGAGATTAATTTTATCTTCATCAATTATTTTAGAGAGTTTTGATTTAATTAATCTATTGACTAAATTTGATAAGATAATAAATTAATTCATTTAGTATTCCACATTTAATTTTAAATTATTTTCGTTTACTTGAGTTAGTGGTTAGAGTTAACTTGAACATAGTTAAGACAAACTTGCTAGTGCATTTCATATTGGCAAATTTAATGTTTTAGGTAGTGAATTTTTTCAAAAAATTATCCCGTTCATGCCCAAAAGTTTGGGCATGACATTTTGGTATCAGAGCCCTAGGTTCAAACACTGGTGAACATGGGCTACATTCATAACTTAGTTGAAACCAAACTATGGCTTGAAGTATAACACCTAGGTGAAAACTTGCGAAATAACAAAGTGAAACATAAGTGAAAATTCTTTTAAATCAACAGACTAACATATATCAATTCAAGGGGATTCCAAGGATCATTGTAAGCCCTAAAATTGAAACTTATTAGTCATAATATTTATGGTTTAAATAAAACCCCAAAGGATACAAAATTTTCAATTATTTATTTATATGAAGTATTTTCGGTGGTTAATCACAAAATTTAGCTCTTTAGTACTTATGGGGTACCATTCAATTGGAACCTAAATGCAATAATTGCCCTAATCAAAACAAGTATGAGGAGTTAATTCTTCAATAAAATACTCTTGATGGTAACTAAGAGAATGCCTTCCATTGAGATATGTTCTTGACATGGCAAGTCAAGCAAGATAGTTAGACCTAAGATAAAGGCACAATAAACAAGATAAATAAGATCGAGACAGTTCAAGTTAAGTTTTTAAGCCATGTGAAATTATGATGGTTAAAAAGATCAAAGCTGCCATTGGAGACATAAATGAAGAAGAGTTAAAAGGAACTCTTGCGAATCTCAGATAGAAGCATTAACCTATCCTAATGACTAGGTACCTTAAGAATGTGGTCATGCTAGATTTATTATTAAGAGCATTGGTTAGACAATTTTTGTAGTAATGCAGTGAAGCTAGAGTTGGATAACCCTGAAGATTAGAACTAAAATGATGAATGGAAAACTCCATGATCAGAAAACCCTAGTAATACTATAGATGAGTTAAATAAGGAGAAAGGAGGCATGAACTTCTTGGGTTAAAATACGTAATTACAATAAACCCTAAGTTCATCTGTGGTTAAATAATTGGGGAAACAAGCAAGTAAAAACCTCAACTAGTTCCTTTATGGGAAGATAATTTTGGAGAAAGTAAATAATGGAAGAGAGAGTAGAGTGGACTTGGGAATCATACAAAAATCCCCATTGACGTGCAAGGAGTGTAAAAGAATTAAGATCTTATAATCTAGGAATAAGTAACTAATACTCGTTCAGAAAACTAAGAAAAAAAGTGCAACCCAATCATGGTTAGTCGCTAGGTACAAGATAGTATGTAACACAATATAACTACTAGGCACAATCGAAGAAGTTTTGCAAATTATGGTACTCAAATGTAAAAGTATGTGAAAACATTAAGTATGGATGAAGCAAAATGCGGATGAAAATGGCTTATGGAAAGATAGTATAACAATAATATAATACCAAAGTTTTAATGAGAATTAGTTGGTAGTATAAAATATTTTATGAGAACATTGATAAGGAGCCGAATTTTGTGGTTAGCCAAGGGGGAACTTGGAAAATTATGGGAGTCTTAAGACATTGGTAATTATTAGACACCTTTAAGTTATACCATAATTAGGTAACAAGATATTATGATGATAAGGTGTTTTTTTTTGTGGATTGAAGGAAATCGTAAGTTGTGATATGCCGGATTTGGCCAGTAAGTAAATATAAATAAGTAATATGGAAAGAGATAGCTTCCTTCTTACCAAATTTTATTTAAAAGGGTGGGCGTTGGTCACTTCTCAAGTGCACACCCCCTTGATTTCATAGTTGCAAATGTGAAGTAGGAGAGAATAAGTCCACTCTCCGAGTTGTTTGAAATATGTCATGAAATATGCGAGTAGAAATTGTTGTCAACCGTTATCGATCTTTATTCCACCCCAAATGGTTCTTAACCATAAGTGTTAGTCATTTGACAACAAGCTCCTACCTTATGAAGGCAAGTGAATATTAGAGGTGAAAATATAAGGAGCTAGCATAAGGTGCTAAGAAAAAAAATGGTGTCCCTAGTAAAATTATATGATTACATTATACAAATCCTAAGTGGTTCTAAGTAAACAAGTGTCAATTTTGTACCGAACTATCAACTGTGTGTGTAAGACATGGAAGTGTCGATACTCGAGATACCACGTAATATTGAATCAAGGTTTAGCATATTAAGATAATTAATAGAAGCCATATTAAATTAAGTTATTAAGGAGGGATGTATTAACAGGATGGAGGAAACTGGATATTTATTAAATAATTGATATTGAACCAAGTAACTATATAAATGTCTATTTAGTAGAAGATGATCTAATTAAGTACTATTAAATGGAATTAAAATGAAAGGGACTTTTGAGTGAAATTATTATTGCCCTTATAAAATTTATTCGATCCGCTTGATAATAGGAGTTATCGTAATTGTTATGTTAGTAATTTTCTTAATCCTATCACCTAGGAGTTTTATCAAGACCTAAGGTTTCATTGGATCAACTTGTTAAGCTTTAACCTCTAATTAAGCATAGATTGCATATAATTAAGTGCTCAAAAAAAAAATTAGTGCAAGAGGAATGGATGGAGAATGGTAGAGTTAGTGCAATCACCTGTTACAATATAATTAAGGATGTTAATAACCCTATATAGATAGTGGATTATTTCGGAAAGTGTTGCTTGAAATAGTAAGCACGTGAAGGTTAAAATGGAACATGATTTATAAAAATGAATGCGATCTCTTGCGTATAAGAATTTATTTCATAAATCAATAAAGGATTATAAATAATCTAAGAACCTTAAGAGTCTAACAATCACTTCCTAACACGCTCAGGACATGTGATCTTGGGTGAGGTGTTGTGGTTACTTCCTAGGGTATGACCAGTATGGTCATCTTGTTTCGAGTTTTGATTCGTCAGTATTTTCAACTTTCTTTGAAAAGTATATTGTGACCTAGGGGCTAGTACTTTCCTTTATTTATTTATTTTTTTTTTAGAGAGGACCACTAAATTTATGTTTCTTTTATTGGAACTATGACACTTGCCATGTTTCTAGTTTTAATATCTTTCAATTGCCGGCATTTTTCTTCTTTTGAAGGGACTTGGTAAAAGTAATTTTTTTATTTTGACCTTTTAAAGTGTCAGGTGGTCATTTTGATGGTTGATATAGTGTGTCAAGGGAGAATACCACAAGGAGTGAAATTAGGCACAAAGAATTAACAAAGAATATATTTTATCAAATTAAGAAAAAGGAAGGATTATCCTCCTAAGTAAAATTAATTGTGAGTAATCTGGAAGAGAAAGATTTATAACAATAGTGTGACCTAGACCTAGTGAATTGAGAAAGTGATGATTGTCGACTGGTAAATTTGGCATGTGTATGGAGATGATTGCATGGATGATGTCTAAAATAAGTATTGATAATTTCCATCACTCCCTTAGAATGAGATTGTTATGTACCTTAATGTTTGGAAATTGCGAATAATGTACACTATGAAACTTAAACCTTGGTGCCTAGAAATATAAACATTGTAAATCCCTAGTGGTAGAAAACTACCCTATATAGGGGCAGATTTGAAGAACCTAAATTTGATTAGACCTTGTTACCTAAGGAAGTTGGAAGAAATTATGCACCTAGGATGGTTTAACAAATATTTTATTATGACCCTAATGAGGTGCCTTGATGTAAAATAAGTAGATTCATTAAGAATACTATGATGTCAATTCTCTTTAGTGGCAAGCATGGATGACAATTGCAGTGGGATAAACATGTTTTACACAAACCCTTAATAAGTATGACTCCTAGAAAGTAATAAGTAAACTAACACGTGTAACCTTGATTGTGGGAGATAATGTGTGTTATTGATATGATTTGGATGGCGCATTAATGTAAGTTGTTGAAAGAGAGAACTTGTAAACACCTACCTGAGATCGAAGGGAAATGTAATAAAAATACTAAGAATTTAACCTTGTGAAGATAGTAAGTTAATTACAATAATAAGTTGATTTTCGTATTTCACCTTTCTAGTAGGCAAGATAAGATTTTGAGTAACCTATCGAAATTGTGGGAAACGTTATGTCCCTACTTCGTAATTCTACTCATGTGACTTCCAGGAGTAAGTCGAACTCTAGGGGAGGAGGATGTAAGGCCCTCCCCAACCAAGATTTGATTAACTTAGTTGACCATGTTTGACCATACTAGTAAATACTATAATTCAATAGGATGGGCTATGTTAGATAGATAGATTGGTCAGAAAAGTAATTGAACCAGGTTACAGAATCATCTCACCTTGAGGTGTACATTTTTATGCATTATGGATTTAGAACTTATAAGATTCCATGATTTGGATAACATTGATATATGTTGATGATTCATTTATATGCATTATGATATAGAACTCTATATGATTCTAGAATAGGATAAATTTGAGATGATATATGTCTTTATTGGATTTGTAGAACTTCACTATGATGATAGAAATAGGATGTATGTTTTATGTATGGATTAAAAGTATGAGGATTATGATAATTGCTTATGTGGATTTATTTGGATGTAAGATGTATTGATTTGTTTAAATGTATATTGTATGCAGAGTGTTTGACGATACTAGGATTTTAATGGAAACTGTCATTTTATTTATTTGCAGAAATTAAAATCTAAAGTTAAATGGCCTATCTATTTTAAATAATAACCTATTTATATAGTTTGTAGATAAGTTTATTTAAATCTATCAGTTAAATATTTATAGAAAATAAATTTAAAGAAAATAGTCTATTTATGATTTTAGCAACAAGTATTTAAAAAATATATATATATATATACTTTGATCTAAATCGGAACATCTTATTTGTCTGTAGAAAGTTTTTTTTTTTTTTAAAAACATGCATATTCCCATATTAATTCGTGCCCTAAAATATCAAAAGAAAATACATTTCTTTATAACTATATAATTATACATATATCTATATACATATATATATATACATGTATATATATATATATATATATATATATACATGTATATATACATATACATGTATATATATATATATATTGTGTTAAAAAAAATGCCATAAAATAATTTTTTTTTTTAAAAGTAAATTAAAAAAAGGGGGCACACAGTGGGCGGCCCCCGACCACCGCCGCCACTATGTGCACACACAGTGACGGCCGGGGAGAACCCGTCGCCGCCTCCTTCAAAGCCATCGTTCCCTCCCTCTTTAAAATATATTCGGCCGCCTCCTCCATGTTTTGATTTTGTTCGGCCCTGCACAATAAAGAAATTTGAAACCCTAACCCAGTTTGGGTTAGGGTGTTCGAAAAATGATAGTATGAATTAAGAAATGAAAAATATTAAAAGGGTTTATTTTTATACTAATAAAGTTAGGGTTTGCATGGATGACTTATAATAAAGAGAAAACATTTTTATTTATATATATAAATACATACATAACATACATACACACACACACAAACACACACACACACACACACACACACACACATATATATATATACATATATATATTTATATACATATGTATATATACATATATTATATGTATATATGTATATATACATATATACATATGTACATATACATATATACATACATATATATATATGTATGTATGTATATATGTATATATATATACATATAAAGTTTAAAATATAAAAGATCAAGGCAAATTTTAGGTTAAATAATTTTATTAAGTGTTTATAAATTATATATGTTTTAATAAACATATGGGCAAATATTTATTTTGATAACCATAAGGATATTTTTAAAAATGATGTTCAAAATTATATTATTATTTTTGGAGTTTAATCTGATATAGGTCTTTGAGATTAAACTTTATAGGAAAATATTCATTATGAATTTAATTGACCCTTTAGTCAATTTAGTTTGAACACTTTTTAATTATTGCTAAAATAAAATATAGACATTTATAAACTAAGTGCCAGGACTAATTTAATTAGATCTTAAAATCAAATACTAGTTATTGGAGATTAATTTTATCTTCATCAATTATTTGAGAGAGTTTTGATTTAATTAATCTATTGACTAAATTTGATAAGATAATAAATTAATTCATTTAGTATTCCAGATTTAATTTTAAATTATTTTCATTTTCTTGAGTTAGTGGTTAGAGTTAACTCGAACATAGTTAAGACAAACTTGCTAGTGCATTTCATATTGGCAAATTTAATGTTTTAGGTAGTGAATTTGAAATTTTTTTTAATCCCGTTCGTACCCAAAAGTTTGGGCATGACACATCATATCCACAGGAGGGTGGGCGGATAGAGGTATTCTTTGCCAGGTCCTCTGGAATCTCAAATTGAATTTTGCTAACGCTTCTTGAGGGGCCCTCTTTATTGTGATCAACTAGTGCATCAGTGACGATCTGTCGGCCTTGACAGAGCATCTCTAAAAGAAATGGTCACCCAGATGATCCCAATCTGCTATAGTATTGCGCCCCAAGGATCTGAACCAATCTAGAGCTCTTCCTTTGAAAGAGGCTATTAGAAATCTCAAGGCTACATGTTGCTCGGTAATGTCATGAACCGTGAAGACGCTGGCTATATCTTGTAAATTCTCCTCGGGAGTCTTATGACATTCCCTAGTAAACTTGGGTACAAATTTCAATGCGACCATGGGGATTGGAGGAATGAGGGGGCTCCCGTTATTCCAAGTCACAAAATTTTTGGGGGGAACGTGTGCCATCACTGTAAGAGTGATTGCAGGAAAGACATGTAAGCTCTTAGAAGAGGAGGATGTATCTGAATGAACATTCACCAAGGGGGGATGGAATAAACTCGGATTTAGGGTTGTTTGACTCCTGGTGACGAGCTTGTGACTCATAAACTGGCTCAAGGTTTATTCAAGCTATGGTCCCATCGGGCATGCCAGAAAAAGAACTATTGACTCTAAATTTTACTTTGAAAGAAGACAACCTTATGGGAAATTTAGTGATGGGGGACCAATTATGCGAGACTCACTGAATAACCTCCGGGTTTAAGAAGCCAACTCTTCCTTATGGTTTTGAGAAAAGGGGAAGAAAGAAAATTAAAACGACAAGATCTAAACTACTAAGGCGATATGCCATAACATTTTGTAAAAATATTAACAACATATAAAACCCAAAGACGTGCGGTTTTAAAGCCCATTCAATAATCTACATATTAGAATAGAACCACAATTAAGATACAATCAAAATTCCTTTATAACATAAAGAAATATCAATCACGCATCTACTAGATAAAAAGTGAAAAACATAGTTTAATCGGAAGAATCTTAGATATATATTTCCAAAGTTATCAGAATCACAAGGGAAAAGCATAGAAAACCATAAAAGCATACTGAAAAGAGGCATCACAAAGGCTGTAGACACAATTTGATTAACCTTCTCCAGAAAACAGTAACAGCTAAAAGGCTAAAATTCTGTCTAAGAAAACTTAATTGTTTCTTTTTTAGTTCTCCACCCCCAGAAAAGGGAAAAACAAAGCATAAATAGAGCCCATGGCTCTGCTAATAGCTCAAAAATCCGCCATCCAAGAACAAACACCTCTAAAATAGAAAAACCATGTCGTGGCATTCCGTAGGAACACACCCAGCAAAACGACCTCCAAGGTTGTTACTCCCACTCAGTCGCGACGATCTTCATACCCGCATGAACAAAAAAGTCTGTGTAGAGAAACAACCTGGCAAACAACACACCCTGAAGGACACGTGAAAGCTCAGAGGAACCTCTACGGAAGAGCATCCCAACCAAAATAATACCAACAACGTGGAGATGCCATGTGTGTCCATCTTTCTCAAACTAAAGGGTGGGGCCCAAAAGAAATGTTGAGTCACCAGAACCGATCCATTTGTCACCTCCATGCTCCTTCAGACTTCAAACATAAAACACAGGCCATCAAGGCAACACTGAGATGACATTTGGCTTGTACATTGAGCCCAGCTGGAAAGTTAAAGAAGTAAAAAGGCATCCCGATCAAAATTTCGCCCGCAGACTTTAACTGAAAATAATGTGAACAGTAATTTTTCTAGCTCAGCATTAACAAGTAATGCAACATGAGGACGCATTTTTTAGATATTTTGCTTAACAAGTTTAACTCTAGGAGTGATAAAAAGATGATGAATTATGAGGTCAGGATCCAGACCCGACATATCTGCATATGTCCATGCAAAATTGATCTTCTTTTCCATGAAGAAATCAACAAATTCTTTTTGTTCTTCGACTGACAAGGATTGAGTGAAATGTATGGTGTGCTAAGCTTCTTCTATTCCAATGTTTACTGGCTATGTAGGTTCAATTAGCACTGATGATCGCTCTTAAAAGTGATTAGGTATGTCTTTTGTTTTTACTATTTTTTATTCTGACACCACCACAGTGTGGTTTTCACCATCAGAAATCTTATTTTTCTTTTTTTGATTTTTGCGACTAAGATACTTGGCATTTGTTGCTGTCATGTTCTCACTTTGTTCACTAGTGGAAGAGTCCATTGGTTCAACTGCATTAAGATGTCAGGCTAATGTATAGTTATTGTCAAAGGTAGGTATATTCAAAGGTTGATCTTGGAGAGTACAGTCAATAAGTTCAGTATGTACCAGAGATAAAGTTTTAATTGGTTCAAGGGAATTCACAGTATTGTCATCACAACCTCAGACTGATGAGTCAAGTTCCAGAAGACTACCTTGCGTAAGTGTCTTGAGACCAAGAAGAGTTACAACACGATTATCAAAGTGTACGTTAATATTTAGGGGACCTAATCCAACAGACCTACCACTAGCATCATCCTCTACTTCAGACTAGACTACATATCATGGTTTGACAATAACAAGGTCAACCGACAGAATCTTGTCATCCATGATGAAGTAGTCATAGTTTGGTGTCAAATAGGTATTGTCATAAATGGAGCTTATGTCAGAGTGATCAGAGTCATAAGATGAAGTTTCTGACTCTTCTTCAAATAGCTTAGTGAAAGTATGTATAGTATCGATATCTACATCTTTGATGCTGCAAGTTCCTTCGTGATTTGGTTCAATGATCACTTGTATTTGACATATCTGTTGGCATAACCTTGATGACTCTATCAGTTTCTGTCATCTTTTCCATTCAACTTCCTCTAGACTAATGATCGACCATGCTTCTATAGCCTCCAATTATTCATTTGTAGTCCCATGCCTAATTTGCTCTTATCTCATTAGAGGGAGATATAGTAGGTGAAGAATTATCTTGTGTTCTTTCTTCTTTCAACTGTTGTTCATAGTCTTCTTGTCCTTTTATTCTGATTTCCTCTATTTCCTTTTGTGGCTTCAAGCGTATTATCTCTTGTGCTTCATCTATGATATCACTAGGTTCTTTAGGAGTGTCTTCAGTAGATGTATCTGAGAGATGATATGCACCCCATTCATACTCATTTGAGTCAGTTTCTAAATTATCTATTTGCAGTCTACCTGTGTATGTGACCGAAATGTTTAGTGGTCCAAACAACTCTTTAATTACTTCGATTTCTTCTCTCATATCTTTTGGTACTTCTACTCCTTGTAGTGTTATTGTTGATACAATTGGAACTTGATTACCAGTTGCTTCTTCTCTCTTGATTGCCAATTCTTCTTGTTCATTTTCATACTCTTCCTGAGTTTGTTGAGTATTTACTTCCTATGATGTTGAAGGTAGTATCTTTTTCCTCCACTTATATTGATGATAGGAAGTATGTTTCTGATCTGATGACTCTCCTAGACTATAGCCAAGTCTAACTTTATCATTTGTAGACTTAGTTTGTAGCTGAATAGGCTCAACAATACCTTCTTGACGCTTGTCTAGAGGACCAATACTTGAATATCCCATGCAGTGAATCATCTTATAGCCAGGACCATATTGTTCAGGGGAAATATTACAATGTTGCACTTCTTTGTTTTCACTATCTTCTTTGAAAAGTCATTTGAGAACAACATCCTCTTCTATTTCATCTGCAAGGGAAGTAGAGGACTGTACAAAAATACCATCATAAATGACATTTGGAGTTGAAGTTTGTGGCTTCATAGCCTTTGATGGTTTTCCAAACTATCTTGATGATGGAGGAAGAGACATTAGTGAAAGTACATGTTCTATCTTGTATCCATCCATGCCAGTATATGTGATTTTCAATTTATTTTCTAAATCTTTCATCAAAGTTTCTAGACTTTTAGCTGCAGAGGCTGCTCTATTATGAGGAATAAAGGTATCAGTACATTGTTTTAATGCACTACAGATGTAGCTTTTATCAATAGGAATACTGAATTCAACTCCATTATAAGGAAATTTCAAGAACTGATGATAGGTAGATGGTACTGCTTGCATTTTGTGAATCCATAGCCTACCCAATAAGATGTTGTATGAAAGAGGAAGATCAAGCACTTGAAAAATAATGTCTCTTTCCACAGGTCCTACCCTGATCGGTAATAGTACCAGACCTTTAGAAGTTCTTTCTTTTTCATCATAAGCTTTGACTGTTATTTTCTTTGCTGGATCAATGACATTTTTCAGAAAATCCCAACTATGTCAGTAGATTGTAGGTACAAATATTCAACCCAACACCTCCATCTATCAAAACACATTTGAATTGGTGTTTATGGATCATAGCTTTGATGTGCAATGGCTGGTTATGTGGGTGATTCAATTAATTGTCATCTTCTTTAGAAGAGGTGAGGTAATGAAGCAAAGTTAGGTGACCCACCATAGATTGAAACTGATCTACATCTAAATCTTTGGGGACATTAGTAGCGAGAAAAGCTTTGTTCACGATCTCTCTATGAGTAGAAGAGATCTTAAGCAGTTCAAAAATGGAGATTTGAGTGGTAGTTCATTTCAATTGTTCGACAATATTATAACCAGGAGAGGATGATGAAGCCAGCTGCTTAGATTTAGCTATGATTGTATATGGTTGTCTATTTGAAGAAGTCGGTAGGTTAGATGTTGCTTGATCAGGAGTTGAGGAACTAGCTCCTTTGAGAGTAACCTTCTTTTGAGCATGGGTCACAACATTTGCAGTTTGTGTTTTATTTTGTTTGTCTTTGATTATGATCACATTGCAATACTCAGATTGGGAAGATTCAATCATGTTGATTACATTGTCATTGTTAGTGTAGGTGTAATTGAATTTGGCACCTCCCTTGGATTTTGAGGAATCACCTTGTCCATAAGCAGGCAAGTGATCTTTAAAAGCTTTGTGATCAACATTAGTCGTGTGATTTCCAACAACAATTTTGCCAACATCAACGAGGTCTTGAATCTCATGTTTGAGCTTTATGTAGTTGTTTGTTGTATGACCCTTGTTTCGATGGTATTCATAGTATTTGTTTCCCCTCCACCATTTGGGTTTAACTTTTGGATCATATGGTCTAGAGTTGTCTGGCAATGTTATCGATCATTTGCCAATAAAGTTTTAAGAGTTGATTCATATGATTCTTTCAGAGGAGTGAAATCGCGTTTAGGCTTTGAAAGCCAAGGTTTTTCCTTAAACCACTCTTTTGATTTCTTAGAAGGGTTTTCCGTCGTAGTTTCAGTTGTTTTGAGTGCTTGTGTGTCACTAGCCGGACTAAATATAGTGGGTTTTGATTTTGTTTTAACAGTGTCCACCACTCCATCATTAACAATGTTTCTGTTGTTATCTTTGTCGTATTTCCAGTATTTATTCTTTTCTTTAGAACTAGAGCCTTGTTGTGTTTCTTTCCAAAGTGATATATCTCCTTTCTTTATAAGCACATATTCCATTTTGAGGGCACTATCTACCATTTTGCTAAATGAAGGGTATACTTGCATTTGGATACTATATTTCAATTCAAGGATCAGGATATTGACAAAGATATCCATCTTCTCAGAATCTAGAATAGGCTGTGAATATCTAGAGAACATATTTCTCCAATGTTGAAGAAAAGTGAGAAAAGGTTCTCCTATTTTCTATTTGGTATTACAAAGCTCGATCATAGTGACTGGATGATGAATGTTATAAGAGTATTGTTGGAGAAACAATTCAACTAATTCCTCAAAAAATTTATTTCCCATAGGTAGGCTTGAAAACCATTCCATAGATTATCCTCCTAAACTCCTCAGGAAAAGGTGCATGAGATATGTTTGTTCATGCATGAACTCCATACATAAAGCACAAAATTATCTAACATGGTCTTCAGGATCTTCATTACCATCATATTTGTCAAACTTAGGATTCTCCACTCTTGAAGGAAATGGAGGCATGTAAAGATTTTTGGCAAATGGGAACGAGTAGATTGTGTCTAAAGAATATTGCTTTGATGATTTATCCTTGTTTTTCATTTATGTGATTTCAGTCTATAATGCTTGTAATTGTTTGTTTACCATCGCTAAGGGTGTCTCTTCCTCTTTAGTGATAAGGGTTTCAACGTTATAATCAGTAGGAAGTTTAGCACCTTGTTTTGTTAACTCTAGAAAATAATCTTCTTTTTCTCTAGCCATGATAATCTTCATCATTTTTTGGAAATCTTTATCCTTTTGATAGCTATTTATAATAGCTTATGTAGGTTCAAAGGCTTCAGACTCACTAGATGAGGAATCAATGTCATTAGCATGGGTACTGAGATTGTCATAAGTGTCATGTTTAGCAGCTTGTCTTTCTTGCCTTTCTCCAGACATGATGGGAGATAAGGGTTGATAAAAAATTGGTAAATTTGATGATGAAGGTTTATTAGAGATAGGGTCCTCTACGAAGAATTGATTTTCTTTTAATGAAAATGATGATCCTTTACCTTTGGTATCTTTCTTGTGAGAACTTCTGGTTTGAGTAGGCATTTATGACTGATATGACCGAGAGCTAGATGTGATGCAGAAGTCAAGATCAAATTGAAGCTAGTTGTTCATTTGACGCAGTGATTTGAGAGAAGTGACTAAGACTCAGTTTGGTTTCAGGAATGATCTATCCTGTATAAGATGTGATCTAAGTAACTTAGTTTGATTTAGTTTGATAAGTAGTTGATTGAACTAGCTAAAAGATGATCGACAAAATTGCGCAACACAATGGCAAGGGTACACTATCAAGATTATTTATGCTCAGATTATGATGACCAATTTTATGCTTGTTGTAGACTGATTAGGAAAATTTGACTATTCTGGAAAAGTGTGTAGATAGATAAGTTTTTGGACTGATGAAATCAAGAATTCGTACGACAGAGTTTTCAGACCCAAACGACAATTTAACAGTTCCTAGATGATAGAGACAATTTTTTATACAAGTTGTTGCCTAAACTCGAATGACAATTAAATGACCTCTAGATGACAATTTGATGAGTATGATGTTTATTCATATGACAATATGCTAAAGGCCAGATGACAATTTGCTAGTAACAGAACGACAATTCTATATAATCGGACGACAATTCTGACATGGCCAGATGATAAACTGATAGGACCAATGAAGACTCGTACGACAATAGGTATGTAGCCAGATGACAATTCAATAGACTTGTATGATAGTATTTTGGACAAAGACGAGATTCTGACATAGACAGAGTTTTGACAACTGACACAGACCAGTTTTTGATAAGGACAAATTTGTTATGACTAACAGAGACTAGTTTTTTTGACACGGACAAAGTTTTGATCATTGAGTTGTTGATTGTTTTCTCTAGTTTTAGTATTTTAGTTTCAGTTTCAGGGATGAAAATAGAGTAAACATGCAAGATGTATAATGAATTTCAAGCACAACATGCTAACCCTATAGAAGTTGACTTAGAGAAGAAAACCTTTGCTTGCAGACTCAGGTACACACCCAATAGCTAATTAGAATATGGTCACTAAGTCTCACGCAATGGATTCTCAATGTCATATTAACTGAATCCAAACACTAATGGGAGCACGAAATGACAAGTATCTTGGGAGAGTTACTATCTCTCTTGCACAAAGATTATCCCCCTTTCAGAGGTGAATCAGATAGCCTCTATCTTATAGTTTTTAGTCAAGAATTTTGTTTGAAATTACTCCTCGAAGTCACACAAGCATGATTGAGGCCTATATCTCGACAAGGTATTGAAACAAGTTGTAGTCACGTAAACATGATTGAGACCGCGAGGCCCTACAAAATGTCTGATATGAGAGATCTCAAAGAGAAAACTCAAATAATCCTGTCCTCTGAGACTTTAATCACCATAGGCCTATTTATTATAGTGAGTTGGAATGCTCAGGTCCAGCTATACTCACTTGGGTTGTTTGCATAGGGTGATTACTTTTTCCCACTGTGACAAGCTCGCTAAAGGTACACAAATCTCAAATTTAGAAAAAGCTTCAAGGGTCTAGATTTTTTATTGTTTGTGTAGACAAGAGCATACTCTCCTACCTCTTAGATTTTTCTTAAAACATAAAAGATAGATTTGTTCATTAACCAGATAGCAATTTAAGTGCCTAAAAATGAATTTAAAGAATACGTGATGTTCACTTGAATCTCCTCAGGCAACCTGCAAAAACAATGAATCAATAGTCATATTGTTTTTGTGTGACAAGCGGTCTGCAAAAACTGATTAGGCTATTAAAATTTCTCAAAAAAATAGACAACAAGCCAAGGTCAGCATTAGTATCATCAAAATTTAATAAAAAAATCCTAAGAATGCAGTTTGTTTTTAATACAAAAATACAAAATATCGTACAAGTATTCTCACTAGGTCGTACGATAATTCACGATAGACCGTACGATATCTGCAGTTTGTCGTTCGGGCCTTTGTGAAAACTCGTACGAGTTTTTGCAGAAACTGTACGGAAAAAATATGAAAAATAAATCTGAAAAAATAAAATAAAGTTAATCTATGAGGTCGAAAGATGTAGTCTTCGGCCCCACAGTTGGTGCCAAAAATGTGTGTGTGAAATGTGGAATAACTATCTGCAAGATGTAAGACACAACACTTCAATTAAGTCATTGCATGCATGGTTAGACAAATATAATCATGAATATGAATACCATAACAAATCGACCTATTGCCTTCTAAAAGGTGCGAGTATAGACTTGCTCTCATATTTGTATAAGCAATACCAGTGACTAGATTACACCAAGATGAAAGATTTAATCTATATGAGCACAAGAATAAGCAAATTGGATGCAAGATTAAGCTATATGAATTAAAGCAATAATGATTAAACTAAAAAGCTAAACTAAGATGCAATAATCTCAAAGCACAATATCTTCAATGACTCCAAAAGAAAAAATGCATAATAACAATAAATCTCCAGGGTGTTTTGAATGAGAGATGAAGGCTGAATGTATAAAGATTCAAAAGAGAGACCAATGGTCAACATCAACTAGCAATGAGCGGTTGAGATTATTCAAGAAAAAGCACATTTCAGGATAATTGAAATAATTGAGAGATCAGATTCAGTTAATCTTGAGATAGATTCCAATTATAGTTTGATTGAATTCATTCAGATTATAAGTCTAAGTTTGCATTGGAGATTAAATTTAGTTGATTCCATGCACTTTTCTTTAATTTTCTCAATAATTTTATTTAGAAAAAGTCTTTTTAATGCAACTGAACCTCTTTTCTCAAAAAGCTTTGAGAAAGAAAATGATTAGTTCAATTTAATTGCTTTTCTGATTTTTCAAGTTATCTCAATTTTAGAAAATGAAATATCTTAAGTTTGATTTCTTTTCTCAATTTAATTTTTTTCTTTTGTTTTCAATTTAATTCTTTTCGTTTGCAGATTAATTCCTCTTTTTGTGATAAATCTCTCTTTGTAAATTAATTCTCTTTTTTGTAATTAATTCCCTTTTTATGATTAAATGACAAATTTATTTATTAATCAAATATGCTAGGATATTTAATTAAATAAATAGGACAATTGATCAAAATGATTTACTTGGAATGATTTAATTAATTAAATAAATATTTAATTAATATTGAGTGATTTATTTGCCATCTAACATTAATGATTAAAGAATTAATTAATTAGGTGCTCAAGGTTGATTTAATTGCCTTTGGTTAGGACCTTGGTGATGTTGTCAAGATTAGGGGCCCATGGTTTAGATAATCATTTTTGGGTATTACACCCCCTATTAATTAAATTCTATTTAATCAATTTATTCACATTCATCTATTTGATTAAATGAATTACTCAATTTATTTAATTAAGTTCACCTAAACCTTTTCTAGCCTTTAATTAAATAAATCACTTTATTTAATTAATTCCCCTTTCTCCCTTTTTAATTAAATTCACATTTAATTAAATTAATCCTAGCAAATAAATAAATCTAATTTATTTATTAAATCCCCCCACTTGTATTTATGCAAGTTGCATCTATTTTGTTGAAATAAAGTAATTTTATTTGAATTAAAATCCTCCTCCATCCACTTGTATTTTCCTACATCTCCCACTTGCCTCCTAAACCCCTTTTGGATTCTTCTAAAACCTTCCAATTTAGCCTAATTCATCTCCTAATTATTGTCACATTTCTAAGCAAAAAGAAGTCACTTCTCAAAGCCTCCAAAGTCTTTGAAATGCATTAAAGGTTTTATGTCCTCAACAAGTTAACCCTCAAAGTCTTCCTAACTATTAATGCTTAACTCAACCTTCTTGCATGGTTAGAGACTTTCCTCTAACTTAACCCTCATCTAACCCAAGGGTCTCATCAAGCATTCATGGATTTAACCTTGGTTATCCCTTTAACCCTTGCACAAGAGTTTACCCCTTGGGTAAAAGCTTTATCCAATGGATAACCCTAACCTAACCTTAACCCTTACCTCCCAAGGTAACCTTCATGTCTTCTCAAGCATTTAATGCTTCTTACATCTCCTCTCAAGCAAATTTTTGTTGACAATTGTCACCATTTCATTGGTGAGAATTGTAAACATGGATTGATTAACTTTCAATCCTGACCCTTGTTAAGATTATCCAATCTTGACCATCCATTTCCTATAAATAGAGCTCTCATTCCTCATTTTCATAATCCCCAAGTTTTCATGCATCTACATTATAGCCTAAATTACTAAACATTTAGTCTCTCTTTGTTAAATCATCATCATATCATTTAGAAGCATTTTAAATACATCATATAATTTTCATGGAAGTGGTAAAATCAATGCTATTTTATATATTACATGTATCGAGCAAAATCAATAATGATAAAGTGCATGCTAATGGAATACCGTTACTATCTCTAGCCAAAAATACTAATGAAGAAAGATTTTGGTAGATACTAGAAATTCATGGATACACAATATTAATGTAAGGCTAAAAAAAAACTTAGAAAAGAACAATAAAAAATTGAATAAAAAAAGGAAATGACAAAGGATCTTGCCCCATTAGAAGTAATAGAAATGTTATATGTACACCACCCCTGCTATAAATAGGAACATGATCACAAGTGAAACACTCCTAGCATCTAAAATTGGAATCTCCAAGGTTTGAAATAAGAGATTCTCAAATATACAAAATATTAGGACAAGAAGAACTAGAAAAGTAATCACCACAAATCACCAAAGGAGAAAACTATACATATCGCCTCTAATAACACAAACATAGGAATTAATCATAAAATGGAAGATAGAGAAGCCCTCATATAGATGAGCAATGAAAATAATAAAGGTGAGACATATTAGTCTAGGATGAAGCAACAAGAAAAAATAAAATACACTATGGAGCCAACAAGACAATGAAACTTGATATAGCAATAGGAATAATGAAGTAGGTATAAAGGAACTATTAGCAATATGTGTTTGCATCAATGTTAACTCAATATGTGTTGTCATTGATGTCAACTTGAGGTCATTGGTGAAGTTGAAGAGGCTAACAAATGATGTGTTATGAGAAATTTGAGATATATTGTTTGACATTTAGAAGAGATAATTTGATATTTGATAGATATAATAACCCACTTAGCTAAACCCCAAAATTTGAACCAATTTTTTTTTTTTTTGTGATTCATATATTCTTATTTGTGTTTGATTCAATTGTATACTCTAGGAATCTATCCAAATAGGATAGGAATTCATCCAACTGGGATGAGAATCTAACCATATGGGTTAGGCATTTGTCCATACGGGACAAAAGGTTCCATCCGTCCAATTCGAGATAGGCATCTACCCAAACGGGGTAGGTATCTATTCAAGGAATAAGAAATGCTCTAGCCAGAGACTTTAGACTCATCAGGACCATTTGGGTCCTGACTCACTCTCTAAAGACTACACCCCTCTATTAGGAGTGGACTGAGGTCGCCATCCTTAGGAGTAAATAAATTGAAATATATTAAGCTTGAGTTCTGCCTCAAAATTTGGCCTAAAGCCTTGGGAAGTCAAGCGAATCCATACGGGATTCCTTCCGAGTATGCGTTGAATTAAATATTTTTTTTCTCTTCCAATTAGTAGTTCTATGCCCTTGATATTGAGAGACCAAGGGACTTCGAGAACCATCTACTTGCCTTTAACCCAAATCCTAGACCCCATCCCTAAGCGCCTGAGTACTAGAGACAACTCCATCCCTAAACTGCCTACATACCCGTTTCGACACAGGACAAGGCATAAAGTATGTAGTTTTTTTTTCTAACTAGGGTTTAATGTAAATTGTTTTGGTGGGTGTGCAACCCTTTCTAGGGTCAATGTCCCGGATAGTTTCTCTACGTTTGCTACCCACGATAGTAGCTCTAAAGAAAGGCTCAAGGTGGCCTATTGCTTGTGGCCTAGAACAAGTAGATCATATTTCATATCATAAGCATCACCCTTGACCCATTTATCATCCACTAAAAAAAATTAAGATAAATAAAATCCAACATCATACGCAACCAATCCCTAATGGGGTTTTCTAAGGTTAAACTATGCGGATGTAAAATTCATTTTAAAAAATTATCTTTTTAGATTATCGATCCAAGAGGGATTACCCTCCCCTTGGATTTTAACTTCCATATGACCCTTATTACTCCTTGAGTATTTATAGGGACGATGCCACATATGCCATTGTTGCAGCTTTATTAGGCGTTAAGTGCAGTAGTTCAACATGACGACATTACCTATAAGCATGACCTAGAGGCACCATAGATACTAAATGTTGCTAGGTTTTTGTTTCCATCACCTCTTGTGTATTTATCTATCTAAGTATTTATGAAGCTTAAGTAACATTATGAAATGAAAATATTATACTACTGGAAACTTAAATAAACATTAACCTAGTGCATCTTGAAATTGAGATCATTATTTACAAAGACTTGAAAATAATCTAATTTTATGAAATGAGGAACCACTTGAAAAATCCAACCCATTTCCTACTAGAAGATTAATATTCAAATTGTGAGGACCATTATATCTAACTTCTCGAAAATAACTTGCATGATAAAAGTAAATAAGTAAGTTGCATGATACAAATAAATGCATACATTGTGTAACTTGCATGATGATTAAAAAAAATGTAACTTACATAAACGATTAACAAATGTTCAATTTCTAAAATAAGGTCAAATTATGATTTAAATATCGATTTGTTTATTTGAATAAACAATTGGTCAAGGGGACCAAGGAATTGGACAGTTTTGATCAATAAATTAACTTAAATTAAAGATAAAAATGCCAATATCTCAATATCTTATTAGACTCATCTAAATAGTTTCAGTTAACGATAAAATTACTAATATCCCAATATCATTTTCACAATCATGGCAGAAATCCTTGGAAGGTATTTACAAAAGATGGTTAGAGATAGTAGTTTAAAGGGGTTCCACCCTTCTTCTAATTCTACTATCTACTCACATCTAACAGTTTGTTGATGATACAATTTTGATGGGAACTTCTACTATTGAAGAGGCCAAAACATTCAAAAAAGTCCTCTTTACCTATGAAGAAGCTTCAAGATAGTTCATAAATAGGGGTAAAAGCTCTCTTTTCTTTCTTAATACTCCTATTAAAAGGTAGCAAGAAATCTTTAATATTTTGGGGTGTACTATTGGAGACTTCCCTTCGATTTACTTGGGGCTTCCTTTTGGTTCTTTATCACCAGATTCCTTTTGGATATCCCTGGTGGAGAGTTTCAATAAGAATCTTGTTGGTTGGAAAGGTGCTATCCTCAGTCAGGTTGGAAAAATTCAATTGTTGAAGGCTACCTTGCAGAATCTCCCAATTTATGCCCTGAGTCTTTTCAAAATCCCTGCAAAATATGCAGAAATAATTGATAGCATTCAAAAGAGGTTCTTGTTGTCAGGAGTGGAGGAGAAAAAGATAATCCCATTGATTTCTTGGAATGAGGTGTGTAAGCCTTAGAAATTAGGAGGGCTTGGTTTGAGGGACATTCGATCTTTTAATGAGGTTCTTTTGGCAAATAAGGTATGGAGGATTTACTCTAAGATAATGGAATGTAACTCAATATTACATAGCAAATATTTGAGTCAAGTTACCTCTTTCAAAGATTTTATCACCTCTGATTGTTTACCTCGTGGATCCTATCTTTGGAATAGTATCATTAAGGTTAGAAGCTTTGTTGCAAAGGGTGTTGGTTGGAAGTTGGGTAATGGTTCTAGTATCCTGTTATGGAAGGATTATTGGATTGGAAAGGAGCCTCTTTATCTTAATTCTTCTTTCAATCCCTTCAAGGAAGAATGTATTAGAAGATTTGGTCACTTTGTATATGATTATTGGAGGAATGGTTGCTAGGTTAATCTGGTTCAGATTAGTTTGGAGTTATCCACTGCAAATCATACTCAATTTAGCCTGTGTGGACTAGTCGGATGATCGGATGGTGTGGAAATATGATCATTCTAGTAAGTATTTGGTCTCTTCTGCCTATGCTTTTATATTTCAGAATCAGATTTCTTCAAGCCCTATTTGGGCTAAGGCCTAGATCATGTTAGGCCCAATATAGAAAGCTAATGTACTGAGAGGGAAGGGGTGAATCAATACTCCAAAACTTTTCCTTTGTAATAACCTTATTGTTATGCATAAATAGAATAGTGTAGTAACATAAAATAAAACTATAATCAACAGATAACAGTCATACATGATTCACTCCATAACACATATTTTGGTCACGCAGAAACTCTTGGTTAGAGAGAAAAACTGTGGTGGGGATGGCACCCACAACTTCACTACTGCAATAATAAAGAATGCTCGGTTAGAGCTACATTTAGCTATTTTTGATAGCTTACCCTATTAGGAGTATTAAGATCAGTTAGATCTACCTTACTAAAGGATTTGTACAACACTATATAAGTGTAGCACCTAGTTAAAGGATTTACAATTTATAGACTTGGTTAGAGTCTTTTACCCTGTTAAAGGTTTCTCTTACAAATTCAAAATATTACAATATAATCATTACAAATATCTGAAACTTTACATCTGAAATGTTAAAGCAAATTCTATGTGCTCTAAATAAGATTACCTAACTTGCAGCATACCTCGGTAACCCATAATGAAACTCGGTAAACCCTTCTATTTACTCTATTCTTCGACTGTTCACTGATAACCTTCTCGGTGACCTCTCTGTGTCTCTATAATAGTCTTCCTTCATGTATACACACTGCTATCTCATTGCATCTCTTATCACATCATATCATGTCTTGTATCTAACCCTAGAATCATGTTGTATATATAGATCTCTTACAGCGGTGATCTGATTCATTGCTTCGATCTTACAAAAAGATTCTTCGATTAAACAAAATATCTCATAGGTTAGATTGATCTTGTAATCATGCACAATCTCCTAGTGCAATTTCCAATGCAAAAAATGGTTAGATGTGTCTCGATCTTGTAACATGTTTTCATGTGCATGTCCAGGTTCAATGTATCTAGTAAGACGTTTCACTCGGTGAGTTAACTTTACCACTCAGTAGCCATGAACCTTTACTCAGTAAACAAATCGGTGAATACTGTGTTCTGTGACTGCTTTCTTCAGTAACCGACTAGACTATTCATACCGACTTCTCTATGTGTACTGACTGCATGATTCGATAATACTAACCGACTAGAATATAGTATGACTTTGGATATGAAACTAATGGAGATTTGATAAGTAGTAATAGATCAATAACCTTATCCCCAAGGTCAATATCATTTCTTGGATTCTTCTCCAAAATAAAATTCTAACTACAGACAACTTATGTAAGAGGGGATTTCATCTTCCCAACATTTGCATCCTTTGTATGGCTAATGTTGAATACGTCCCCCATCTCTTTATTAAATGCCCCTTTGCTCAGGAAATCTAGGGGAGATTTCTTCAACTATGGGATCTTTACTAGGTCTTTTCATCTTCTATGTTGGATCTGTTTATTCAATGGAGAGCTCCTAGTAACAATCAGGTTATCAAAAGACTTTGGTCCTACTCTCTTCTGCATCTGGTTTGGGGTATATGGAAAGAGAGGAACAATAGGATATTCAGAGACACTGCACTTTTAGCTGCAATTGTTTTCCACAAAATCCAGAGGGCGGTAAAGGAAAAATTTAATTGCCTTAATTGTGCTCAATTGAGAAAAGAGACTCAAATCTGGACTGACTATGACTATAGGATTGCAAATGCTTGGCAGATTCAAATGAACATCTCTAGAGTCTTCAAGATTATAAGAAAACCCCATAAGGGGACTTATTGGATTCTGCCTTCTTTAGGATGGGTTAAAAAGAATTTTGATGGGGCGACGAAGGGTAATATGGGTCCTACTGGGTGTGGGGGAGTGATCAGGGATAGTAATGGCGCTTGTATCTTGGTTGTGGCACTCCCCTTGGGTACCCAGACTAACCACATTGTCAAAGCCATTGGAGCCTATCAGGCCCTCCTGATTGCCAAACATATAAACTGCACTAAGGTATGGATTGAAGGGGAATCTAAAAATATTATCCAATGTCTCAAGAAAGAAGTCAATCCATCTTGGAATATTTCTAATTGGATAAACTTATCTCATTCAATTATTAACTCTTTTGAAGAATGTCAAATTTCCCACACTTATAGGGAAAATAAGAAGGTGGCGGACAACTTTGCCAACCTAGGAGTTAAAGCCCCTGAAAAATGAATTTAGCAAAAAGGGGATATTTGAATCATAAAGTGAAGGGATTAATTAGGCTGGATAACCTTGCCAACCGAGAAGCTAATTTACAATGATTACAATGATGATTTACAAATGGAACTAGAGATTTTTTGTGATTAGTATGAGTTTTGCATGGCATGTCAAGGACACTTCTTGGGTAGCCAAAACTTATTGTTATTCTAGAGCTTTCTTCCCGCATGCTTTCTGGGTGCATTTGGGATTAAAGTGCATTCACAAACAGATTGGGGCCATTTCCCATTTAAAGATCTGCAATGCTTTGGTCATTTTTAGAATGGTTTGTGGGCACAATGGTTCTGATAAGATGGGGGAGATTTGAAGTAGGTGGAACCCATGGATTGCATAGGGCTGAAAAATAACAAAATTATTTGTAGAATTTTGGAGAAAGGTGGTTTCAACACATATTGAGAAATTGTATGGGTCAAAAGCCAAGGTAACGAAAGGGTTTGTCAGAAACTATAGTAAGGGCTCTATTAACCTTTTTGGTAGAGATATTGCCATAAATGAGGACCTAATTACAAAGATCACTAGCCTCTCTACTGATGGAACTAAGTTTTACAAAGACAAAAAAATTTCTAAGATGGTTGTGAAGCTTTTCCCTAAGCAAGAGAAGGAGAAGAGGGATTTGATGAGAGATGGGACTACAAGCTACAATACTATAAAGATTAAGTCCATTTGGGGTGATGTCTTGAAGGTGATAATGGAGTATGTTACTCTAGATGGGTAGTATACCAGAGCTTTCGCCTACCATTTTTCTCTCCTTTACCATTTTTAGCATAAGGTAACAATTTCCTTTCCTTTCTTTCTTGTGAGATCTCTAAATGTTAGCATTGTTGATCACAATAAGGACCCTATCAAAAACCCTTTTTTACATGAAGGACTTATCCTTTGTATCTTTGGACATGCCAAATCCTTGCCGCCTATTACATCCTCTTTCCATGTGGTTAATTTTGACTCAAAGGATTCTCTATCCTTGGAGGATGAGTACCATACAAAGAATGATGATGAATATTTTTCCCCCGCTTTGAACACCCCTAAAAATAAGGGAAAAGATAGTGCTATTAATAGCCCTAAATCTAAAAACCCTTGGAGATCCAGTTCTCCACCCCTTGTTGGTAACCTTCAGATTGGTTCTAAGTTTTCTAGTGCTCTGGCTGATAACCCTAACAGCCAGGGTAAGAGTCCTTCTCCCTCTACCTCTAGTGAGCCTCCACCTATACATAACTTTGAAAATAGCCAACCCTTTCGGACCTCTCTTGACCCTTCTTCGCATTTTCTCTGTTCTGAGAAGGATACTGCTACTTGTTAGAGTAGAAGGTATTAGTTTACTTAATTAATTAAATCATATTGATTTAATAATTAATTCACCTTTTCTCTATTTCACTTAAGCTAAATTTAGGAAGCTAAACTTTGGAATATTAATAATTAATTTCTTTTTAGGGTTTATGTTTTTTAGATTTTGATCTCCTTTTATAAGGATTGATCCCTTTGTAATCCTTACCAATCTGATTATTATTATCGCATTATTTTTCTCTAGGTTTTCAAAGCAATCTTTGTGTTTTGTGAATCTTCCATTATCGTGACAGGTTATTTGCAAACAAGTGTTCACTGGGTTTTGTGAGGTTGTATTTCACAACTTTAACATGGTATCAGAGCTTCATGCCTGAGGATTTCTTGTTCTTCAGATTGGGAGATTCTACCTATAGCAGGTCTTCTGTACAATTTGGGTTGATTTGGTCCTCATATTTGAATCTGACACGTGTCAAATAGTCAATATTGACCTTTTATTTTATAATTTTTTATTCATGGGGCCAGATTTGTGAGGGTTTGAAAATTTAACTTTTTTTTTAATCCAAAGGGCACCTAGTTTTTGGAGAAATTTGGGCCCAAAAGGACCTCATGGTTGGCTTCAAGAGGTTGATTCCATGAATTTTGATATATAATTTGACTAGTTTCGATGACAGGGGCACCTGAGCTCATTCTTCCTCCTTGGTCATACGACCGCCTGCACGCACTCTAAGAAAACATTTGGTATTTTTTTTTACAAAAAAATTTGGTTTATTTTTTCAAAAAAAATTAACTAGAAATTTTTTTTATTAAAAACTTTTTTCGCATTCAAAAAAAAGGTTTTTATTTTATTTTTATAAAAAAAAAAGTTGTGAAAGGGGGAGGGTGGGGTGGGGGTGTACCCCTACTGCAGTCCATACAATGTAGTCATACGGCGTGCAACAGGCCGACAGTTGTTGCTAACCCTTTCCCTTGCACCACTGACAGTTGTTTCTGACAGCCCAACATCCTTCCCTCTAACGCCGCCCAGTTCAGAGTAGGCTTCGTTGCCGCCCTCCGCCATGACCCTGTTTTTCTAGCGCCGCCCCTGTGTTTCTAGCCACCAATTTTCTGGCAACCATTTTTTTTCCTGTGGGTCATTTTTTTTGCTGGAAAGGTGATTTTTTCAAGACAAGGAATATTCCTCGAATATTTTGCTGATGTCAGTGGTACGGACCTGTGCATGGCCCCTTCGAATACTCTTTGTGTCCTAAAAGAGGTGTTTTTTTTCTTTTGGCCATAATTTGGGCATACGATATTATTTTTTGGCAAACGAGGTATCATAGGAAAGTTGGTTTTGTGTACTTTCCAGATATGTGGGGTTCATCACCTAGTTTTTTTGTTGGTACATTCTACAACTATTTAAAGTCAGAGATATTATTTTTAGTCCCGAGCTCATAACTTTTCACCAGTTCTCCATTTTTTGCAATTCCAGCAGTGTTGGGATGGTGTTTTAGAGTTCTTCACAATCATCCATGCACTTTTTCCATATTTTACTCCAGGTACATTTTATTCAGTTTTTTGTGTTTTCACACTCTAGTGGATTACTTGGACATATGAGGTTGTGGAAACTTCTCGTTTGCATGGGATGACTCATTTTTTTGTTGTTCTTCATGTATTTCTAGTCTTATATCTTTTTTTGACATTATGAGCTTTCATTGTAATCACTTATGATTTTGTAAACGCACTGAGATGGAGTGCCTCTATATTGCACATGTATTATGGGATCTTGCACATCAGTTTTGTGCCTTATTGTACTCACACTATGATATAAAGTGACATGGAAGTTTGATATTTACCTTTGTTTGCCTTCATACCTTTCTCATGTGTGTGTGCCTTGGTTTTCACACCCTTTGTATTGTGTTGTACTTTCATGTCTGCAAGATCAAATGTTCTTGGTTCTTCATGCACTACATTATGGCTTTCAGATTCAGTGTACTTGTCATACCTCTCTCTTGTCAGCATTATGGGGGGGTTCTACTATTGGTGCTAATGCTTCCTTGGTTTCGCATTGGAGTGAGCTATGTATTATGTATTTGTTCCTATGTACTAGGCGGATGCAACAGCTGGTTACCCATGCATTTTGATGAGATGGAATACTTAGCATATGGACACTCTTGCATTCCTATCTATGGAGGCGACCTTCCATTTTTTCATTTGATTAGTTCTTCAGACTATTGGTATTTATGCCATTTGTATCTTCGGATTCCATATGTTTTGCCTATGTTTGCCATCTGATTTGGATTCGAGTAGTGTCATTGAGGGCACTCATGCAGATTCATGTCTTATTGATCTCGATCATATTTTGTTTTAGAGGTTCTTATTTCAACATCATATTAGTCAGTCTACGATAGTGTTTGCAGCTTCTTCCTGCTTTAGTGATTCTTCATGCTCGACTTTTGTTCCTATCTTCTGGAACATTCTTATTTGGAGGTTTCTTAGTCCTTCACTTGAGCTTTCATCTCTTCTTGGAGAGGATTTTTGTTCCCACAGGGTTTTCTCCTTTTTCTCCATCTTACAGAGATTTCACTATACTTGGGTACCTCATCAGGCCTTGTTGTCGGGACCCATTTTAGCTTTCTAGCATCTAGTCCTTAGTTTTTTTAGCTTCTCCCTAACTTTATCTTAAGGGGGGGTGTTAGAGTAAAAGGTATTAGTTTACTTAATTAATTAAATCATATTGATTTAATAATTAAGTCACCTCTTCTCTATTTCACTTAAGCTAAATTTAGGAATCTAAACTTAGGAATATTAATAATTAATTCATTATTAATTATTAATTGCTTTTTAGGGTTTAGGTTTTTAGGTTTTGATCTCCTTTTATACAGATGAATCCCTTTGTAATCCTTACCAATCTGATCATTATTATTGCATTCTTTTGCTCTAGGTTTTCAAAGCAATCTTTGTGTTTTGTGAATCTTCCATTGTTGTGACGGATTATTTGCATACAGGTGTTCACTGTGTTCTGTGAGGTTGTATTTCACAACTTTAACATTACTGATGTCCTGGCTTTAGCCAAGATGGGGTTGTGGGCACCTTTAAGATGTTTAAGTGGATTTTTCATGAGATTAAGGACATCTAGCTCAAACAAAGAGTTGACAACATCAAATTGGAGATTATCAAAGATAATGTTAAGCAATTGGAGAAAGGGTAGGTGTCGGATGAGATTACCCTGAGGTTTGAGAAGGAGAAGGCCGCTATCATCGAATGCCTTAAAACTACTATGAAGGCATTTGATAACTTCAAGAAAGGTTATGAAATCGTAATGGCTACTCTGGAAGACCAAAATGCTAAAATTAAGGAATCCATGAAAACAGTTGTTGAAGCTACTCATGGGGTGATTGTGCTAGTGTGGAAAGCTTCAAGAATATGATTTGCAGCCTTGAAGAGAAGATCTATCTAAAGGATGTGGTGGAGGTGGATGCTAATACTGAGCAAGAAATATCTTTGGGACCTAACAAACAGACCAGGGGTATGTTGACGAGAAAGGCAACGCGACCTCCTCCTAATTTTTCAGAAGCTCGAGAAGATCACCAACACTATGATAGAGATTGAAAAGGAGATGGAGCAGACAATGAATTTGTTGGTTTAGGGTTGGCTCAGTGTTATATCAATGCTAGTTTTGTTGGTTTTTCTATATCTGGTTTTATCTACTTGTCCCTATTTGTGTCTTTTCTCTCTATTTGGTCTATGCCCCTTTGTTGTAATGTGGTCAATGTTTTTTAAGGGGTTGTTCAGTTTTAGTGATCTTTTTTGACATAACTCCTTGTTAAGTCTAGACTGGTCTTTGTTTTTGTATAGGGTTTCGGGTCCCTTCAAAACTTGTTTTTACCTTAATCAAAAACATTTTTATTTTTATATAGTTAATAGAATTAAATACAATATTAATATGGATTTGATACTATATAGGTTTCTAGTGTAATAAATATAGATTTAATTTAAATTAAACATTTAATTTCATAAGTCATTAATAATATGCATTCATTG
Source organism: Cryptomeria japonica (assembly GCF_030272615.1). Classification (NCBI taxonomy): domain Eukaryota; kingdom Viridiplantae; phylum Streptophyta; class Pinopsida; order Cupressales; family Cupressaceae; genus Cryptomeria; species Cryptomeria japonica. The sequence goes on from NC_081409.1 coordinate 444,655,892, forward strand.
ATTATACAATTATTGAATATTTAACTCTACATTTTAAATTAAAATATATATTTAATATTTATATTAAACTATATATTTTAAATTAAATTTTATATTTCAAATATACAAAACAAACAATTAAAAATGCATAAGTTATATTATTTAAAATATATATATAGTGATATATTCATATACAGATTATAAATTAATGAAAAAATATTGATTATAAAAATTTAATACAAAATGACTAAATCTCATCAACACATGATATTATTTCAATCTTAATTGATATTTTATTTTAATATAATAATAGATGTATTTGAATGAGAAATTTGAAATCATCACCCCATGTCAGCATTGAAACAACAATATATATGGTATTTTGAACTTTCTTGTCATTTAAAATTATAACTAATTCTAAATATTTTGCATCTTTAAGAATTTTTGTAGCCTCCAATGAATAATATTTCTAGGCGACAAATGTTTTCATTGAGTGGAAGTTTGTATGACATAAAAAAGGATGACGATGATTGCAATTAATGCATAGACATAATGTTGTGACGTGAGTATGAGAGATGACACAAATGAATCAATCAAGCTACTCCTACTTTTTTGGCTACACTATTACACAAAGATTGTCTTCTATTGTACTCATACTACAACATTATTAGGGACATTGATCACTACCATTGTTCATGATCATATTCTTGAATATAGCACATAGCAAATCCACTAAATGCAACCAATATCATATGTTAATCATCTTCAAACATTGTAAAAACATTTTCTATTACAAATTTTTTTGCATAGCTTGCCAGTTTAGATTATAAGTTGCATCTATTTATATTCATTTTTTTCACATTTCAACATCAACTCAATTGTATTCTAGATAATTACTCCTAACAAAGACAATGTTCATTTCTCCCACTTTTTTGTTCCTTCTAATATATTACCCAAGTCTTATCTTGCTATCAGTGTAACCATTGCACCTCATTAGGGTAAAACTGCTAGTAACTATTATATTAGTAGTTAATTATGAATGGGGGTTATTGAAAAGGTGTGACTAATGTTGCCACCCTTCCTCCTATATTTAAGGTGGTTCTCTATCATTTGAGAGTGTATGGATTTGGAGTTTAATAGTGATTTATATCACTATGCACAAAAGGTATTTACGGCCATGTGGAAGTAAGGAGAAGTGTCCCCAAGTTCAGTCTATTTATGATATATTATATTTTATAATTATTTTAATAAAATGATATTTTATGGGGTTTTTAACCCAAAAGGGTTTTCCCCATGTATATTGTGTGTAATGCGTTAAATCTATGAATGGTTCTTATTTGATTTATATTTTATATTTCATTTATAATGGTTAGTATCCTAAGATCTTAATTTTTAATAAAAAGTAACATTGGATTTATAGAGGTAGAGAAGGGGAAGGTAGATGAACAATCTAGTGACGTCAGTTGGTGAGAGTCTAGAAGAGAATGACTCTAGAAGTTCAAAAAAATAGCAATTTGTGACAAAAAAAGAGAGCAAGAAGGTGGATGATGGTTTCACTCAAGTGTGTAAACAAAATAAGAAATCTGAAAGACAAGCATCAAGAGGACAAGAATACAATACCAAGTTCAATTGTTCTTTTTTAGGCTACTGTTTTAATTGCAATGAATTTAATCATAAGGCTATGAATTGTAGAAAGCTTTTGACATGGGGGCTTCACTGGCTAGGCAATATTATATCATGTGCATTCATATTGTGGGGTTCAATATCCCAAAAATGAGGGTACAATATATTGTCTATCAGTGGAAATAGGGGTTTTAATTTAGGGTATAAAAAAATACAATATCTGTAAAAATAGGGGGCTTTTAATTCAAGTTGTGTATTGGGAGGGGGTGCCAAAAAAGAAGTTTAGGGCAATATATTTTGAAAATAGGGGGGTTATTTAGCATGTCATGAATGCACGTGATATAACCTAGGTTCACTAAGTGAAGCCCCATGGATTTTGACAAGAAGAAATAAATTTATTAACAAAAATATTTTACACCATTGCTTGACTTCAATACTATTTGCCATAAGTGCAACAATTATGGCCATATTGTGTTGGAAGTATGTGTTTTCATGATTGTCATTGATGTTAAACTTGTTATTTCAGATAGTTATTGGTCCAAAAATTCTATGGTGTAGAGATATCTTGTTGTGTTGATGTTGCAGTTATTCTATTGGTTGTCTCGAAAATGTTTGGGTCCAGAATATGTTGCTGACGTTGTTTGATATTGTTATCTTCTTTGGTTATGTTTTGGTATTATGAATGAGTTTGTTTTGTGGTCCGGAAATATATTTGTGTTCTTCAGAAGTTGTGGCATATTTCATAACAGGTTGTGATATTCTACGTTAAACCTATCTTTGGGTCCCGATATTATTTATGGAAGGTTATTAGATGTGTTATGGGTCTCACCATAGTGTGTGGAGATCTGAAGTAGAGTTATTTGTATTGGAGGATATGTTTTGATCGTTAATTGCTTATATGAATGTATTGTGTGTTGGTATGTTGTTAGTTATGTTTCGGTGATTGTGGAACAATGGATTGATCTTTAAAAGATGTGTTTTGGTCCCCTCTTTCTCGTGGAGTGGATCAACATGTGTGTTTTTGGTCCAAAAGGTGTATTTGTTAGGATTCCCACAAACACTAAGAGGGGGGGGGGTGGGTGAATCAATATCTAACCGGTTATAATATTTTCTTAACTTAAAACATGTAAAGCATATCAATATTGTATATCGGTAAACAAGAAATAATGCAATAAACAGAGATAACAACAACCACATGAAAAACACACCATAACACAGTAGTTTAATGAGGAAACTCGGTGCGGGAAAAACCTCGGTGGGATTTGTGACCTACAATATTCACTTACTGGCCAATAAGAGAATATTACTGCTACAAGAGGGGCCTGCACATGCAGGAAGGCCAAGTGCCTAGAGCTCACCACTCAATTACAAAATGGATTATATAAATCCAATGTCTTGTACTACTTCAAAATAGCATCTACTATGCTAGATCCAGAACCGGTTTAAGCTCTGCTTTATACATAAACCCTTAACCTATAATTTGCATAATAGGTCTGCCTTATTTCACCTATCTTCTTCCTTCTATCTCTCTATAAAATGTTCTACAATGATCTCTTATATATATGAGTCATTTTACAACCTGCCAAGTTAGCTTACAATGATTTTACAATAATTTACAAAATATATTATAAACAAAATTCCTGTCAGCTTCTATGCCGGTATACTTCCTTTCATTGCCAATGGTCTGTGTGTCGGTGTAGAGTCTAGCCTTGCTGGTGCCGGTAAATTGTCTTGCCAATGTCATAAGATTGTAAGGTTTCCATCAATGACAAAACCTTCAATCACCTACAATATCTCATTGGAGTGTGCATTTGCCAACAATCTCCCCCTTTGGCATTGATGGCAACACTCATGAGAAAAATCCAAAAATTGTCATCCAAAGAGTTTTTGCCAAAATTGTCTTGCCAAAAATTGTGTACCAAAAGAATACGTGCTCCCCTTGAGCTGATGAGCCATTTGTTGATTGTTTTTCTCATACCACTACTCCCCCTTTGGCATCAATGACAAAGGTTGTCAAAGTGTCAATTGAGTGTGGTTTCTAGCTTTATCCTTGTAACCAATTGGTTACAATCTGAAAAAGATCTGCCAGTACCAGATTCAGGCTCTAAATGAACTGTTTGCTATCTTTTAATGTGACCTCTATCCTCTGAATTGTACCGGTGAGGTGTTGCATTTGCTCTGCCGGTGTTTTCTATTCTTGAATTAAAGCATCAAATATTTATTTTCTTAAGGAGGTGAGGTAGTCCAATTTTGGATTTAGTCTCCATTTTAGATCTTTAGCCTTTCCTTTAATTCTCTCCTTTTCTCTTTCCGACTTTAGAAGTTCCTCCTTGAAACCTGTTATTTTCTGCTCAAAAACTGATAATGGTTCAGATGAATTGATGAAATTATCAGCTAGTTGATTTATTTCTTCTTGTATCTTGTTGATCTTCCGGTCTATATCTACTGTCAAAAAGTTAGTTTTACATGTATCTCTGTACAAGGTTTTAAATTCCTTCAATGTACTACATAGTTCTGGTAAAAGAGTGTCAAATTGTCTTGCACACTTCTTTATTTCTTCTTCAAAGAATTTGTGTTTTTCCTTCTCTAGTCTCTCCTTGAATGTTTCCTTTTTTATTTGTTCAACTGTCACAGTGTTGTCAGTAATATACTTAGACAATGCGTCAAGTTGTTTCAAAGAATCTTTATTATCTACATTGCACTTAGGTGCTATCATTTTCAAAATTGGAATTGTGTCATCAATTGCTTTGCATGCTTGTGAACTACACTCTGTTATCTTCTTGATAGAATACAAAAGAACTTCTATCACATTTGTTGATTTGAAATCTGTAGTGAAGGAACCAACAATCTGTATACCATCGGAGGGAGCAATTTCTTTGCTTGTGGTGACCTCTAGTAGGTCAGTTTGTGTTTGCATTTCTTTAAACAAAGGTTTGGATTGCTTAATTGTTGCTAGTGGCACTGTCTCTGCATGAACCTATTGCTGTGAGGGAGCCTGTTGCTCTGCCTGTTTCTCCATGTTGTCACCTATCGGTTTACCTTCTGTGCTATCTATTTTCCCTGTTGAATCCTTATCTACCACAATATTGACTTTTTGAGTGTCAATATTCATTGTGTATAATACCTTAGAATCTGGATTTGTGTCCTCATGTGATGTGTCCATACTCTCATTAGCTGGTTTATTGTCAGTGGTAACTACCGGTGGAGTATCTAGAGGTGGTGGGGATAAGTTATCTGTTATTTTTATGCTGGGTGGACCACCAACCTTACCTTTTCCTTTATCCTTATCTTTTTGGTATACTTTGATGGGTTTAGGATTTTGATATTCTTCCTACTTTTCCTTCTCTACAAGGAATGTGTCCCATGCATTAGTTGTTTCCTCTGCAACCTCATTCGCTCTACCAACCATAAGTGCTACATGCCGGTGTGCAGTTGAAAATACTGATCGGTTAGCCTCAGAGATCAGATCATCTATCTCTTTTGGTGAGTTGACAGGATGTACATCAAGTAGTTTTTCAATTTTTATTTTCTTATCAAGCTCTACAATAGCTTGCCTTCTAGCTTCAAGTCTTTTAAACAATTCTGCCGGTAATTCATCCACAACTTGCATCAAAAATTTCTTGAAAATATCCAATTGTAAGATTACACTGTTTTCAACTTTTTCCTTATCATCAGTTGATAATGAGTCATATAATTTGTTGATGTTTTTTTAGTTTTCCATCCTTTGTTATTTCATTGAGAAGTTTGTTAATTGGAGCAATGGTTTGTTGAGTCTTCTTCTTGGGGGTTAACTTCTTCTTTGGAGTTAATTTCCTAGCTGTGGGTCTTACTACCTGTTGTTTGTCTAGTTTTTCTAGGAGAAGGTGTAGATACTGGTGAAGGTTTTCTTTTTCTCACAACTCTTTTGAATTCAGCTAGTATATCACTTTCGGAAGAATTTCTAACTAGTGAAAGGTGAGTTTCTGGTTGATGTGCTTCTAACTCATCTTCAGTAATACCAGTTTGTTTGAGTACATAATCCTTAATACCTTTTGCTTACTGGATCCTCTTCTAACTGTTGCTTCAACCTTCTTAACCCTTTTCTTTGATTTAATTTGGTTTTCAATAGTCTCAGCACTACCAAATACCTCTTCTTTAGGTTCCTTAGTTGCTTCCAAGAGGTCTTTTGCATATGTTTCTATTATGTGGTCATCAGTTTCATACCCCATTTTAGTAACCCAAATGGTTCTTGGGATAACTGCCTCCATCCAAATTTCATCCTTCTTTATAATAAAACAAATTTCATCCTTATACTTGTTTACAATTTCTTGTGACAATTTGACTCTGGTCTTCATCTGGGCCTTCAATGCCTGAAAATACTCATCTATGTTCTTTTCTCTGTTCTCTCCCATGCTGTTTAGTAAATCTGACAACTGTTTGCCTATCAGTATGTCAGAACCAAGATTTGTGTTACCGATACCAAGTACTTGTTTGGTTATGTGTAGCATTAGACAAACAAGTAGGTTTCCAAATCTGAATGTCCCCTTTTTGTCTTTCTTAATCTTTCCCAAATTGTCAATTAGTTCATCTTTAAGCCATTCACACACATCTATTTTTGCATTATTATTAACCATGTCATAGGCACTCTTTATGCATAGGCTCGAGACTGAGTTTAGCCTATTTTCATGTGTGGTTTTATAACCTAAGATCATACTAATGAATCTGACATTGATATCTGTTACATTATTTACCCTTAAAGATCTCTTGTCAGATGTTGCACCAGTTAGGTTAATCACTAGGTCATTTGAGACCTTTGTTTTATCAGGTCTGTTACCGATGGAGGGTAACCCTATCACAACTTTTACTGCTTCTTTAGTGATTTTGTGAATTAAGTCCAACTAGAAGAATGCACCATGTACCCTACTTAGTACTATCCTTATAACATCCTTAGGAAAATCCAGAATACTGAGAATTTCAGTGAAACCTAGGGTTTCTACTATCTTGTGTTTAGGTTTGATATTCCCGGTTTCATCACAAATTTTAGTTTTATACATACTCTTGATTTCCTCATCACCTAATTCATCTATGTGACAATGAATGTACATTCTAGGGTCTTCAGCAAAAACTACTCCTTTAGGGATTTGAGAAAAAGCACCAATATTATCATCTTTCTTGGCAATCTCAGGAACTAACTGAAACACGAGTCTAGGGCATTTGATTACTTCAACAATAGTGGGATTTTCAATGAATTCAGGAACATATGAAGAAGCCATGATTATAAATACCTTTATCTTCCTTAGGAATGATTTCTTGATGATTTGCTTCACTTCTTTGCTCAGAATGCCTTTGCTCTGGAATTTTCGTGCTCTCTAAGGTTTGAATGCTTGGTGAAAGGAAAATGGAGCCAAAACACTATTTTATAATGTTAATTTTGCCAACCACCACATTTAATGCTTGCTGGTTAAGTAATGACTTAACTTATCTACCGGTATAGAAGTAATTTCAACTTCTCACCATCAACCGAGGGAATAATAGCATGTTTCACATTTGGTTGCCAAATCCTTAAAGGAATTTTCTTCAGTTAGATGAAGAGTCTCCTGTCGGTGGAGTGTTACTATGTTCTGTCGGTGGAGGAGTATTCCTATCACCATTTAGATCTGACTTTCTAATCCATTGTTTTGAGAATACCTGCTTTACCTCTTCAACTTTTTCTTTACCTTTCAAACTAGGACCTTTGTTACTTATCGGTGAGGACTTGCTTCTACAAAATTTAGCAATATTTCCAATCTTGTTACATGCATAACAAGTCACATTATTTTTCTGAATAGCTTTTCCATATCCTATGCCGGTTTGTGTTCTACATTGATTAGATAAGTGTCCAAATCTTCCACAAACATAACATCTTACATTCATTCTACAATTCTCTGAATTATGACCAACTTTGTTGCATTTGGAACATTGATCGGTGGGTGTATTAGTGCTCTGATAATTTCTAGATCTACATTGATTTTCTCTATGACCATACTTGTTATAGTTAAAGCGTTTGCCATAAAATTTATTAGTAGTAGGTTGTCTTACCGGTTTTCCTTGATCCTGTGTGTTTGCAGTACCAGAGCTTTCACTAGCTTCAAAGCCAAGGCCACAAGTGTCACCATTAGGTTTCTGATTCTTCAACAAGTCACCAAGTTCTTCTGAGCTTTTCTTGAATTTTTTTTTGTGCTGATTTGCAGTATCCAGTTCTCTTTCCAAGATACCTTTCTATCTCATGAGTTCATTTGAGTTATTTTGTGCATGCATCAGATTTGTCTTCAACATATCATTTTCATAACTAAGTCTTGTGTTTTCATTTGCAGCATCATTTAGTCTTCTAGTCAAGTCTTCTTCATTCTTCTTTCTATCTTCAATTTCTTTACAAAATCTCATAGTCATATCCTACATCTCAATCTTTGTTGTCATGTTTTCTTGTTTCAGCTTATTCATCAGATCACTAAGAGTTTCCTTTTCATCATTCTCATTTTGCATATTTTCACAAAGTTATCTTCTCTTGTTCGTTGCAATGGTGAGATTTTCTTGAAGTGCTTGAATAATATCCTGTGCAGCTTTTAGATCATCTTCAAGTTCGATACTTTTCAACTTTTTTGCATCATAGTCTGAGAGAGCTGCTTCTAATTGCTTCATCGGGTTTTCCATCTCTATCGGTGTCAAGATCTTCCTCAAGCTGTTAGGTTTCTGAAAATAGAGGACCAGGCTCTGATACCAATTGTTAGGATTCCCACAGATACTGAGAGGAGGGGGTGAATCAGTATCTAACCGGTTATAAGATTTTCTTAACTTAAAACATGTAAAGCATATCAATACTGTATACTGGTAAACAAGAAATAATGCAATAAACAGAGATAACAACAACCACATGAAAAACACACCATAACACAATAGTTTAACAAGGAAACCCGGTGTGGGAAAAACCTCAGTGGGATTTGTGACCCACAATATTCACTTACTGGCCAATAAGAGAATATTACTGCTACAAGAGGGGCCTGCACATGCAGGAAGGCCAAGTACCTAGAGCTCACTGCTCAATTAGAAAATGGGAAGTCTCACTGACTTACAAAATGGATTATATAAATCCAATGTCTTTTACTACTTCAAAATAACATCTATTATGCCAGATCTAGTATCAGTTTAAGCTCTGCTTTATACATAAACCCTTAACCTATAATTCGCATAATAGGTCTGCCTTATTTCACCTATCTTCTTCCTTCTATCTCTCTATAAAATGTTCTACAATGATCTCTTATATATATGAGTCATTTTACAACTTTCCAAGTCAGCTTACAATGATTTTACAATAATTTACAAAATATATTATGAACAAAATTCCTGTCGGCTTCTGTGCCGGTATACTTCCTTTCACTGCTAGTGGTCTGTGTGCTAGTGTAGAGTTTGACCTTGCTGGTGCCAGTAAATTGTCTTGCCAGTGTCATAGGATTGTAAGGTTGCCATCAATGAAAAAACCTTCAATCACCTACAATATCTCATTGGAGTGTGCATTTGCCAACAATATTTTGGTTTAGGCTGACTCCAGTCAAGCTTTAATGATCTATCTTGTATATAAAGAATGGCGTGTGTGTAAAGAGTATGCATAGAAGAGTGGGGAAGTATGTGATGTGGAGATAGCCAAAGGAATTTGGTGAAGAGTAGAGAAGAAGAGTTGTGATTGAATTATATGCAAGCTATTTGATACTATGGCAAAGGTATGAGACAAAGTGTTGATAGTTGTGGTCCGAGTTATGTGAGTTGATGTTGGTCATTTGATGTAAAGTTTGAGGAAAGCTTCATGATCAGGAGATCCTTATTTTTAAATCATATTTGTATCTTGTCCTATTGCAATTAGCTTCAAGTTTGCAAGTCCTCTTTTTGTATTTTACCCCAAGAGTAGTTCACCTTGGTTTGCAAGCTCGAAGTAGTGAGCTCATTCATTGTAATTTAATTTTCATAGTGGATATATTTTGTGGGCAAGTGCTCACTATGGTTTTTTCCTATTTGGGTTTTCCAAGTAAAAAATCTTGGTGTTCATGTGTTGTGTTTGTGTTGTTGATTGATTGTTTTTTTGCTACATTAATTTTTGTTCAAGACGCATTCACCCCCCCTCTCAGTCCTACCTTGGGTTCAATAGTTGGTATTGTTATCGCTGTTTTAAAATTGGGTTCTTTCCCCATATTTGGCTATGGTTTTTTTTTTTAAAAAAAAAAATTTGTATAAGATGTGGCCCCAAATGCTTCAGCCTTATTCTAAACCTAGAGGGTTTAAGGTTTTTCTAAGTTTTAGGCTTTATCTTTTGTGTTAGGTCCCCTGGTTTCTATTCCGACGTTACTTTATTTCACTTAAGTCATGGGTCGCGGGGTCGTAAGAAGTGTTCCCCCTTGCTATTTACCTAGGTGGTCATGTTTATTATTTGAAAATTTTCGCCTTTTATTATTTCCTTCTAAAGTGCCGGGCCCAGTAAACACTGATCAACTTCAGAAAGGATCTGACGGTCAGCGCTATTTCGCAAAGGTTAAGTGCTTGCCCTTTAAGGTTGCGAAATAGCGAGGATTAATATCGGCCGTCCATCTGTCACGACAGGGTAAGTGGAAGGCATAGTTGTCAGTGATAGCTGGAGCCCAGTGGCTTTCTTTTGGCATATTATAAGGTAACACGTGGCACAGGCCGCCACAGTCAGCAGGACAAGAACGCCAGGTGTCCATGATGTGTCCGTGGGCCCACCTCTTCTGAAAGCTCCTAGCAGGGTTTAAATGTCGCGCAAGTCGAGATAAGATCTAACGGCTCGCGCTATTTCGCAAGGGTAAGATGCTCACATTTTAAGGCTGCGAAATAGAGAAAGTTAACCTGGACCGTCCACGTGTCTTGATGACACGCGGTCTAAAAGGCAGCTGTGGGTCCCTATAGTGTATGTTCGACAAATGAAAAGTTGACAGGTCAGCTTCGAAGGTGACACGAAAGCCAGGTGTCTATGGCGTTTCTGTGGGCCCACCTTTTCTGAGGTAGACCTGTCGAGACTGAAGTGGGGCCCCCCATGGTTCTTCTTCCGGCAAATGACAGAATGACAAATCAGCACAGTGGATGACTAGATGCCAGATGTCACTGATGACTCAGCGGGCCCACCATTCCTGAGGACCTTTTCGAAGGATTAAAAGGCGATTAACTTGAAAGATAATCCAACGGCCCGCGCTATTTCGCAAGGGTTAAGTGCTCACCCTTTAAGGCTGCGAAATAGCGAGAATGAATATCAGCCGTCCACGTGTCATGATGATGACATGGCAAAAAGAGAAAAGCACGGGCCCGCTATGGTATAAAGGGCGACATTCAGCCAGTATCAAAATAGAATGTGAGGGGATTTTCTAAGCCAATGGTCGGATGCCGCGTGGTATTATGTGGCCAATAAAAAGACAGGACTTAGACTAAGGACAAAGCCGTCAAAATGAAATTCACAGAGAGACACTTGCAGAAAGACTGCGGCCCGTTGGAGCTAAAATATGAATTCTCGTATGAATTCGATTTTGAAGGGACGGTCGAAGCATGCGGAATCAATGTTACAGTTAAGGCCCAGAGTACAAGCATTTGATTTCCTAACAACCAAGTAAGGATATCTCTTAAAAGGATTTTTGCAGAGGAGGCAAACGCAGAGTTATCTTTTACAAATACAGAGAAGGCGAATTGGTTGCAGAGCGAATTTCTTCGAGCAAGCATCAGGTTTTTTTTTCTTATTTTGCAACCGTTCTTGTGTTGTGATACGTGAAACTGTTCTCGTATAGCAGAAATATTTTCAGAAGTAATATTTATCTGGTTGTATTGCAAATGGCTCCTAAAAGGGAATTTTCTGGTAAAGTTGATTATCTTGAAAGAAGTGTGTGTGATGACTTCTTAGAGCAGTTGACGCTGTCAACCAACCAGGCATCTAAGGCCAAAGAATTAGTACCCAGGGCTCCCCGACTAAAAATTGGAGAAGGATTGTATGATAAGGGTAATTGGTTAAGAGACCCACAGGTTGGGCTGTCTGGGTTGGGGTTATTTAAAATCGGTTTTGGAATGAGGAATTCTCCTGCTCCTCAAAATAGCATTTGGGAACTAGATGTTGGGAAATTGGTAGTCCCAGGGGTGTTCATGGATACAGATTTGTTAACCCAGATGGCATTAAATTATGATTCAGTTACCAGGTGTATCCGGGATGTGAATGGAAAAACCCTCGTGGAGATAAATGCAGAAGAGCTGAGAAAAGCGTTTGGGCTTAGTGAGTTTACCAATTTCTTGGAGCATATAAGCTTCACACAATTAACTCAGGTGTACAGGGCACAGATGACTCATCTCAGGAATGGGCCTCTCAAAGAACTTTTTCTGAAAGTGGGAGGGTTAGCAGTTGTAGGGCCCAATACACAAGAGCCCTTTTCACTAAGTATGTTTACCTTAAGGGAAAAAGGGATGTACTGGGCACTTTGCCAAGTTCTAGGAGAGGATGCTGAATCTAATATACCAAATCATTATCTGTTAATGATTGTTCAAATTTTGAATCCTTCTCTTACTATTACATTTGATTATGCCTCCTATATTGCTGATGCTATCCATGGAGGACTGATGGGGATAAAGAATGGGAAGGTGGATAGGCCATTTGGGTGGTATTCACTATTGATGCACCTCTTCCTCTTCAAAGGTGGAGATTATTTTGCCAGTGGAATGGATCTGGTAAAAGAAAAGGAGGGAGAGAAGATGCCAGTACAATTATGGAGCACCGTATTGTCATGGGATAGAGAGGATGCAAGTTTTCTAAAGTTTGATAAATACTTTGCATCCAAAATAAGGACTCTTCTTTGCTCTGACAATCCACGAGTCCCCAAGATTCTTCTGGAATTCCTAAGACCAAAAGAATTCGCAGAGAATGTCAAGATTGTTCATAACTGGGGTGATATGTATTTGTATCCAGTGTCCACAGTGTTTAGGGTCTTTGGTTTCAGAGGCACCCCATTTTTGTTACCATACCAGGTCCCCTTCAAAGTGGGAATAGCTGAGATTCTCAGACAAATTGGTGACTTGCAAGAGGCAGAGTTAACAGGCCGAGGTAAAGGGACTATTTTCCCTACAGCTACAGTAGCCCACCAATTTGTAATCACCAAGGGCGGCTGGAAATGTTTTGAGGATTTCCTCAAACCCTACCATTTGTCCACTGCAGTGTCAAGATGTGCTGATCCGGAGGACTTCTACAATGGTGTATTCCGGAAGAAGGTAGCATGCAGAGGTAGGCCCCACCAATTCCACTTTCCTGAAGACCTCATTAGGAATGAATTTGATTTGGACGAATAGGAATTGAGGAAGGAAAAATGGGTAGCTTACAGGAAGGCCCTGGATTTTGTGCATCAATTTGATGCTAGCTATGACCCATTGTCTAGCTTCTTCCCATTGGAAGAAAAGATAAAATTTTTGATTATTTGTTTTGAGGATGTGATGCAGACAATAAAGGAGAAAAGGGGAGTTGTAATTAAAAACAACCCTGAGAAAGCAAGAATGATTTTGGGGAAATCAGCTCCTATTAAAGCCATCCCTCCTGGTGATTACACCCTGCATAAGAAAGCAGGTTATAGTGTGTTGGTGTCTGCAAGAGGGGAACCCTCTTCATCTAAAGGGAAGAGGAAAGCACATGAAGTCATTGACATCCAAGACAGCCCAAAGAAGCAGAGGGTGGGGAAGGAAGTGCAATCAGATACATCCTTATATTCCCCATCCCAATCCCCTCTCCACATTGGAGATGAACAAGCAGCAACTGAATACCTCTCTCAGTTGGGCAGTTTGGGGGAGATTGCGTATACATATGATGAAGTGGAAGAGGGGATGCCAGAAGAACCCACTGAAGCACAAATGGACATCACCTCGACTGAACTCAAAGGCCAGGAGTGGGATCCTGAGATAAAGAAGGCCACTAGTGCTTTTCTAGCCGATGATAGTTTTGTAACATCTGAAGCATTCATGCAGTTTATATGGAAACAACATATAGATAAATATAATGCTAGATGTGAAACAAGAAAGGCAGAACAATTAAATAAAGATCCAGCCTTGGTGGAGGAAGAAATAAAACAGGAGATGATGGAAGAATTCAAAACCATCACTCCTGAACAGGGGAGAGATTTAGTAGCACAAGCTGGAGTGCTCATTTTGCCAGAATGGAATATTGCTGATGCTCTGGTGCTGGATGCAGTGAGGAAAGAAACCAAACCCATGGAAGGGGTTACATTTAGTAAAGACAATGCTGCTCTAGTCATGTGGTCCCTTAAGAGAAATGAGGACAAGAAGGGTAAAGACACCACAGGGACAAGTCACATTGGCGGATTGATGGTCAGGAGAGTAGAAAGCACAGGGGTAGTAGAGGCTGCTAGCACGGTGTTGGAGACTGCCAAATTTAGTGTTGCAGTAGCTGAGAAGGATGCTAAAGAAAAAGAGGCTCTCCAGCTCAAATTGGAAACAGTCTTGAAGGCTTATGACAGTGCCAAGGAGGAAATAAGAGGCAAGGAGAGTATTATTGCCAGATTGCAGAGCCAATTAGCAGGACAACGTCAACAAGGTGAATCTTCAACATTAATGATCACCTCTTCTCCTGCAAGACCTCCACCTACTAGCCCCATTATTGAGCTCCCACCATCTCCTGCACCTTCCAGCTCTCAGATGATAGAGATAACTCCCCAAGAATTGGAGAGTCTTAAGCAAACTCAGGCCTATTATGCAGGGAAGTATGAAGAAAAGATCAAGGCCACAGTCTCCAGTTTTGCAGACACTATAAATGCTTCACTCCTTCACAATAGTGTAGGAAAAGTCATGGAGATATGGACTGAGTTGATAAGAGATAAAGTCATATTGACACCCATTTTTGACAGATGGAGGCCTAGGGAGCAGGATTTAGAGTTCATGTGTGTTTCCTGTGATGAAGCAAGAGCTAACCCTATTATCAAATCCACTTCTGATATTACTAAGAGTTTATTGCAATTGGCGACAGAGGTGGATAATGTGGAAAGAAGGGTTAAATTGCTTAAAAAGGAATACACTGATCAGGTGTGTGAATTACTCCCAGGAATTTTTGCTAATCCAGATCAACTGAAAGACAAACAGATATGGCTCAATGAGATAAATGTTAAATTGTCAGCAAGGGTCAAGGGAATTATTGATCTGGATGACACCTCATTTTTTGTTATAACCATACAGGAAATAGAGAGAATTAAATCACACTACAGTTTTCTTAACTCAGAAGTCAACAAACTGAGGAATTCTTGGAAAGGGTTGACTAAGGTTAAAAGTGATGTGATTAATTTTGTATGGCCGACCGAGGAGACGTATGGTGAGTGGGGAATTAAATATTCCACTCGAGATCCGGAGCAGTTAGAGAACGTCCCTGAAAAGCCAGAGGAGGTTGCAACTGAATAACCTGTCCAACAGACTGCTGAAGAAGCTGAAAAGAGCGCATAACTGAAATTGTAACTTCTTCAATTTTTGAAGTAATTGTAACAAACTTTCCTCAAAGAAGTCCGAAGCTTTGTGCATCCATATTGTTATAAATGGATACCAGGACTAGAGAGAAAGGGATCACACAATTTTTGTAAGAAAACGCTGCAGAAATGTTACCTGAGCTTTTCCAAAGTTTAATGGAGAATCAGACTCTTGTAAAATCTTTTTTCAAATGAATATCAATATACAGACCATCAGTTTTGAGTAAAGCTCTGTGTCGTCTTCAAATTTGTCCTTAATCGTATTTACTCTTTCATTCAGAATAATCTAGGATTTTTCTGTTTGAATGGAATTGTAAAGCAATCTCAGTATGGGTGTTTTTAGCATTTCTCTTTAGGAGGGAAATTAAACAGGCATGACCACTCTACCAGTAAATACTTCGGGACGAACTTTGAATTTTGAGGATCCTAGCTTATTTTGAAGTGATTAAATTCTTGTTGATGTTAGGCATTTACAGGGATAAATGGAGACCAAGTTGATGGGAAGTATAGAGATGTTTTGTTTCAGGAGTTTTATTCGAGTTTGAGTGACTCTGTAGCCTTGGATAAAGCACTGGTACTAATTGAAGCTGTTTATTGCATGCTTTGTTGATCAAATATACTGAAGTTGAATATTGTTTCATTCTTTGCTTTCAGTTGTTTTTTCAAGGTGAACAAACTCACTGGTTTTTCTGGACTGGTTTGTTGTGGGTTTGTTGCTTTAAGAATGTGAATTTAATTCACAAAGGGTATACCCGCCTGGGCTTAGGGAAGAGCCCGAAGTGTAGAAGGTCTAACCAAACCTTGTCATATGTTGTCTCTGAAATCCTTTTATCCTTGATGTCTTCTTGGCACTCATTTTAGATTATATTATTAAAGGCATTGAAGGGTAATCAGATTTTGAGAACAACAAAAGTGGCGACTCTGCTGGGGACAGTTATCACAAAGATATACACATAAAATCTATGCAAAGACTTGTGGAAAGTATTGTTGTGTTTGTGAGTAAGACTGCTTGCGTCTATTTTTCCCACAGCTTTGTGGGTGGCGACTCTGTTATTTTTGAACCAGTCCTTGTGAGATATAAACTTTCTAAAATAAAGACAAACAAGATGCAAGGAAATAAGCATACAAGATCATTCATGAAGAAACATCCTCGTGAAACCCTGCAAGAAGGTCTGCCCGAGCAATCACGAAGAGGCCAGAAGAGATCTGTGATGCATGAGCCGTCGAATGCTGCATGGGTGCAGAAAAATAACAATACTGGTAAGATGCCTGACCGACCTATTTATGCAAAGTCAAATTCGTCTTCAAGAGATTCGGATCAGGATATTTTAGGTTTTCATTCAGGATTGTTCGGAAATATTGATGATATGCCTATTGTGAGTCGAGAGTTATCACATGCTAGTGTTTCTGCAAAAGATAGAACTAGTTCAAATGCTATTAGGCACTCTGTTCCTAGGACAATAGATGGGAACATTAGTTTGATTGATATAGATCAAGTTAATGTATCGGATTCTGAAGAAAATTATCCTGATGAGGATAAAATGTCCCAAGAAATTGAAGAATTAAATAAAAGAGTTCATCATTTAATATCCTTGAGGGCCCAAAAGGAGGCAAATAAGGAAAAGGAAGTTAAAGCCAAAATGATGGAGAGAGATAGGCTTCTTAGACAGATAGCTGATCTTGAAGTCCTTGCCAAGGATAAAGAAAAAAGTGATCAAGAAGGCCCGGTGATCAGGGAAATCCTAACCCCTAAGATCAGACCAGTTCCTAAGTCAGTAGCCCAGCCAAGTAAAGAAGTCCCTAATGATTCCCAACTCCCTAAGGTTAATTTAGACAAAGGGAAACAGATATGGGTAGATGATGGGGTAGAGTCTAAAATTGCAGAAGGGATTTCTCATAGGATCCTAGCACATGAGAGAGAGATGGAAAGGATGAGGAAGGAAAAGGAAGACCTCCAAATGGAGTTGGAAAAGGCTGAGCTAGAAGCTGCAAATCAGGAAGTTAAGAGAAAGATCAACTACCTAAAAGCTCCCCCTATTACATTCCCATCAGAAGATCTTAGTAAGCCTAATCCCCAACAAATTTCTCTCCCTCAGGTCAATATCCGACCAGCAGTGCACACTAACATTGCTTCAGTAAGCCATATACCTTCAAATAAGCAGTATACCCAAACATCTCAATCCCCAATCTCAAAGGCTAAGATGATTATGGGGAATAATAATACTGTTTCCCCTTTTCAAAGAAGGCCGATTAATCTAGAACAATATAAGCAATTGTTTTTTGATGGGATCCCAGGATATCCAAATCATGTTCCCATTGAGTTAAGAGACAAACTCCATAAATTTGCCGGGAACAATGCAGTCAGTGCTGAGGAACATCTCAAATCTTTTGGGGATTTGATAAATGATTATGAGATAGTTGATGAGGATGTGATTATGAAACTGTTTGTTCAATCCCTGGTTGATGATGCAAGAGATTGGTATAGAGGTCTTCCAGTAGCCAGCATAGGTTCATGGGAGGAATTCAAAAATTGCTTTCAAGAACAGTATGGTGATAAGACTAATGTGAGTTTCATGCTGAATGAGTTCAATAATATCAGAAAATCTGAAAATGAAATAGTCACTGATTTTAATGCTAGGTTCCAGAAGGCTATGCATAGATTATATCAGGTAATGAGGCTAGATGACAATATGTGCCTTAACACCTATTATAATGCATTTGATTCTAAAATGGCTTACATTATCAGAGATAAAAATCCTCATAACTTGAGGGATGCCTTTAGAATTGCCATAAATGTTGAAAGTAATAGAAAGGCATCTGGCAAATTAGGAAGGAGGATAGATGGAAGATTATGGCATGAAACCAAGCAGCAACCTAACAAAGTTGCTAAGGAAGAGGACAAAATAGAAAAACTGGTCACTGCTATGAAAGATTTGACTGCTAAGGTTAACAAAAATGATAAACCTCATTACAATTGGCAAGATAGACCTCCTAGGTTACATGATATGCCATACAATACAAATTGGAAGGATGGTAAGCCCCAAGTTGAGAAGCCTAAAATTGCCCAAAGCCAAGACACACCAGATCCTTTGAAAGGCAAGACTGTTAATAATATAGAAAATACTCCCTGGTGTATTGCTTGTGATGGACCACATTCTCCTCACCAGTGTGCAGTAGCTCAAGCTCTGGAGGAATCCATGAGACCAGAAGCAGAGCTTGATATCAATATGTTTGAAACTATCATAGAAAGTGATGAGGAATCTATGCCAAGTGAGTGCAGTGATGCGTTAGATAATGAAAGATCAGTAAAAGGGCAGTTAGCCTTAGGCTGGCACCCTACATTGAATGTGGTAACAATTGAAGATGAAGAAGTTCATCTTAGGAGGCCTAGTGAAGAAGAGGTTAGAAATCTCACTAAGGCCGCAATCGCCAAAGCTAAACATAACTACAATCTGAGAAGCACCAAGAGAGATACTGATCAAGGTGAGCCAGGTTCCATATTTGTAAAAGAGGTCACAAAGAAAGGGGCATCAAGCAGTGTTACTGCTACTGTTAAAGCTAGTCAAGAAAAAGAGGAACAAGTTAAAGACTTCCCTAGAACCACAGATGCCAAAAATGCTGATGATGTACAAAAGGTGGAAATAGTAAAAAGGGGTAACCAACTCAAAGTAGAAAAGGTTAAGGCTAATACTGAACAGTGTAATTATTCCACATTTAATATGGCCCAAGCTTTAACTCAAATGAAGGTCACTGTCCCATTAGTGGAGTTACTAAAGATTAAGGAACACAAGGATGCAGCTTTGTCTCTATTCTCTAGTATAGCTGATGGTGGTTCAGTATCACACACTGGTTCAGATAAAATTGGGAAGGATCAAGAGTTCCAAATTCCAGAGGTATATGTTGGAACCACTATCACTCAGGAGCCTTCTCAGGTGGACCCTTTCTATGTCACTCTGCTAGTCAATAACCGGTTAATTAAAAACTGCATGATAGATTCAGGAGCAGCGGCTAATGTGATGCCATATGGTGTCATGAAAGAATTAGGATTGTCAATAACCACCGTGTATGGGAAATGTTATGCCATGGATAACAGAGAAGTGCCTGTGATAGGTACAATGAAAGATGTAGAAGTAAAAATAGCTGCATTTCCTGAAGCTACTTACAAAATGGATGTTATTGTCACTGATACTAAACCCCACTATGGCATGTTACTCTCTAGGCAGTGGGCTGCAGCAGTGGGGGGAAATGTTCAATTGGATTTGTCTTATGCTACTATTCCTGTTGGTGGCAATAAGGTCAAACTATACAGGGAGCCATGAGCTCCTAAGGTAGTTGAAAATGTGGACCCTAGTGTGCTTAACTGTATGATTGATGTGGATTTAGATAATTTCAGAATTCAGCCAGTATCACCTCAGTTGAAGAACACCGACCCAATTGTAGTTGAACTACAAGCACAACAGTATGGATTGTGGCAAATGTATTTTGATGGAGCTTGTTCCAAAGAAGGGTCAGGAGCGGGGGTTCTTTTTGTATCCCCATCAGGTATAACCTTCAAATATTCATTCTTATTGGCATTCCAATGCACAAATAATACTGCAGAGTATGAAGCTTTGTTATTAGGACTTGAGGTTGCAAAAAAGCATGGAATCCGATTATTGAAAGTGATGGGTGATTCAGAGCTGGTCGTCTCTCAGGTAAGATCTAAGTATGCATCTAAGAATGATAAATTGAAGCAATATAAGCATGCTGTTTGGGATATTATTGAGTATTTTGATGCCTTTTCTATCAACTGGATAGAGCGAGCAAAAAATATTATGGCAGATTTCTTAGCTAATGTTGCTTTAAAAAATGACGATGCAACACTAACTGGTATCTCCACTGTGGAAATAAAAGCTAGGCCTGCTATCCCTGATAATGTATATAACTGGCAAGTTTTTGCTGATGATGATGATATTCTTAGGTTCATCCAATGTGTTGATGATTATGATGGACAAAAAATTGATTGTAATGCATTGGTGGAAGTAGTCGATGGCAGAGAGACAGTGTTTGGAAATGATATTGTCCAATTGGAAACCAACGAAATACCTAAAGGACTGGTGGAGTTAGAAAGCATGTTTAGTTATAATGACAGTCATCTACACCAGCAATCTACCACTAAGTTAGAAGAATTAGAGGAGGTCAACTTGGGGACAGAATCATCCCCCAAGTTGGTATATATTGGAAAGAAGCTACCTCCTCATGTTAGGACTAACCTAATCAGTTTACTGAAAAGGTATAAACATGTTTTTTCTTGGTCTTATGAAGATCTAAAGGCGTATAGACAAGATCTTTTTCAGCATGAAATTCCCTTACTTTCAGATGCTAAGCCTTTTAGACAGAAACAGAGACCTATTAACCCCTTGTTAGAAACAAAAATGCAACAAGAGTTGACTAAATTGAGAGAAGGGGGGATTATCAAACCAATCAGACATTCTTCATGGGTTTCTAATTTGGTCCCAGTGAGGAAAAAGAATGGAGATATCAGATTGTGTGTGGATTTTAGGAATCTGAATGTTGCTTCCCTAAAAGATAATTATTCATCTCCAAACATGGAAGCAATGCTACAAAGAGTGACAGGTTGTGATCTTTTGTCCATGATGGATGGTTTCTCAGGATACAATCAAGTGCTTGTAAGGGAGTCTGAACAGTTTAAAACAGCTTTTACTACTCCATGGGGAACTTATGTGTATGTGAGAATGCCGTTTGGATTGAAAAATGCAGGGGCTACCTTTCAAAGAGCTATGGATGTGGCTTTTAAGGAATTCATTAACATTATTATGGTGGTTTACCAAGATGATTTAACTTGTTTCTCAAAGAGAGCTGATGATCACTGTGGACATTTAGAGAAGGTGTTTGATAAAGCCTTGGAATTTGGTGTATCACTGAATCCCAAAAAATGTCATTTTGGGGTCACTGAGGGAAAATTATTGGGACATATAGTTTCCAAGGAAGGAGTAAGAATAGACCCTGAAAGAATTGAAGCAATCAATAAGGTGTCTGAACCAAAAAATGTGAAAGGAATTCAGTCCTTTCTAGGCAAAGTGAATTTTGTCAGGAGATTCATTGCCAACTTTGCTGAGATAGTAAAGCCTATTGTCAAGTTGCTCAAGAAAGACACCAAGTTTCACTGGGATCAGGAAGCCTCAAAAGCTTTTAATGAGATTAAGAAAGCAATCCAGGAAGCACCAGTGTTGAAGTCCCCGGATTATGGTAAGCCTTTTTCTCTGTTTTCTTTTGCTTCATATCACACAGTGGCTGCAGTATTATTGCAAAAGGATAATGAGGGATATGATCATCCCATAGCTTTCTATAGCAAATCTTTGCAAGCGGCAGAATTAAAATATGAAACCATGGAGAAACAAGCTTATGCCTTGGTTAAAGCTGTTAAAGCCTTTAGGCCATATTTGGTGAATGCAAATGTCACTGCCTATGTTCCACATGCTGCAGTTAAAGATATTCTGTCTCAATCTGAGGTTACTGGGAAGAGATGCAGATGGATCAATAGAATTCAAGAGTTCAATTTGGAGGTAAAGATCACTAAATTGGTGAGAGGGTTAGGTTTGGCCAAGCTCATGGCTGAGTCAAATCTCATGAATGTAGAAGTACACAATGTTGAAGTTGAAGATATTTTGGTCACTAGTATTGAGAGGCAACCATGGTACACAGAGATAGTCCAAGTATTGAGGGGTAATATGCTGCCAGAAGGAATGACTCACAACCAGAAGAGAACTTTAAAGCTCAAATCCCAAAAGTATGTCCTCATTCAGGGTGATCTTTTTTGGAGAAAAAGAGATGGGGAGTTACTATTGTGTTTGGATGAATTTCAAGCTAAACAGATGTTGAATGAAATGCATGATGGAGTATGTGGAGGTCATTACTCTGCTAAGACTACAGCTGGTAAGATAATACGGGCTGGGTATTATTGGCCTACTTTGTTTAAAGACACCCATGCATATGTTCGAAGATGTGATTCATGTCAGAGATTTTCTTCTAAGCTCAAGTATGAAGGAGCCTTACCACTAAATCCAGTTTCTGTAGAAGCTCCTTTTGTTCAATGGGGTATTGATTTTATTGGAGAGATTGTTGAAAAGTCAGGAAGAGGCCATGGATGGATTATAGTGGCTACAGATTATTTTACCAAATGGATAGAAGCTATTCCCACAAGAAGAGCTACTAGTAAAATTGTCATTGATTTCCTGATGGATAATATTGTGACTAGGTTTGGAACACCTGCAAAATTGGTAATGGATAATGCTATGTGTTTCAGATCAGAAGAATTTGTAGGCTTTTGCAATAGTCATGGTATACTTATGTCATACTCATCACCTTATCACCCTCAAGGGAATGGACAAGCAGAATCTAGCAACAAAAGCTTGCTAACTATTATTAAGAAGATCTTAGAAGAAAACAAAAGGTCTTGGGATCAAAAGTTGAAATTGGCTCTATGGGCAGATAGAATAACAGTTAAAAAATCCATTGGAATGTCACCTTTTGAGTTGGTTTATGGTACCCAAGCCAGATTACCGGTAAATAACCTTCTTCCAGTATATAAGTTTTTGCAGGAAGAGAGCATGGAACTATCTGAACCAATGGAGAACAGGATGATCCAAATTGTAGAGGTGGAAGAGCTTAGAACCTCCGCTCATAAGAAAAATCAAAAGCTCCAGCTACAGTCAAAGTATCTTTTTGATAAAAGAACATCGTTAAGGAAGTTTCAAATTGATGACATGGTTCTTCAGTGGAATGCAAAAGGGCAGGATAAAGGAAAGCATAAGAAATTTGAATCACTCTGGATTGGCCCTTTTGTAATTTGTGATTTGAATGGTAAGGATTCATATTTCTTGAAGAATATGAATGATGAGATGCAGGAATTTCCAGTGCATGGACAATTCCTGAAGTACTATTTCTCTTAATATCCATGCACAGTAGGTCCTTGGTTTGTATATATTTTGTTTTCTTTCCTGTTTTCCTGGTTTTGGTCTGTGTTTTGGTCTGTTTCTCCAGATTTTCTGAGTTTTCTTGTGTTGATCTCGCAATCAACCATCCCCAGTCAGAGCCGCTGTTATCGCTGTTTTAAAATTGGGTTCTTTCCCCATATTTGGATTTGGTTTTTTTTTTAAAAAAAAAAAATTTGTATAAGATGTGGCCCCAAATGCTTCAACCTTATTCTAAACCTAGAGGGTTTAAGGTTTTTCTAAGTTTTAGGCTTTATCTTTTGTGTTAGGTCCCCTGCTTTCTATTCCGACGCTACTTTATTTCACTTAAGTCATGGGTCGCGGGGTCGTAAGAAGTGTTCCCACTTGCTATTTACCTAGGCGGTCATGTTTATTATTTGAAAATTTTCGCCTTTTATTATTTCCTTCTAAAGTGCCGGGCCCAGTAAACACTGATCAACTTCAGAAAGGATCTGACGGTCAGCGCTATTTCGCAAAGGTTAAGTGCTTGCCCTTTAAGGCTGCGAAATAGCGAGGATTAATATCGGTCGTCCATCTGTCACGACAGGGTAAGTGGAAGGCATAGTTGTCAGTGATAGCTGGAGCCCCGTGGCTTTCTTTTGGCATATTATAAGGTAACACGTGGCACAGGCCGCCACAGTCAGCAGGACAAGAACGCCAGGTGTCCATGATGTGTCCGTGGGCCCACCTCTTCTGAAAGCTCCTAGCAGGGTTTAAATGTCGCGCAAGTCGAGATAAGATCTAACGGCTCGCGTTATTTTGCAAGGGTAAGATGCTCACATTTTAAGGCTGCGAAATAGCGAAAGTTAACCTGGACCGTCCACGTGTCTTGATGACACGCGGTCTAAAAGGTAGCTGTGGGTCCCTATAGTGTATGTTCGACAAATGAAAAGTTGACAGGTCAGCTTCGAAGGTGACACGAAAGCCAGGTGTCTATGGCGTTTCTGTGGGCCCACCTTTTCTGAGGTAGACCTGTCGAGACTGAAGTGGGGCCCCCCATGGTTCTTCTTCCGGCAAATGACAGAATGACAAATCAGCACAGTGGATGACTAGATGCCAGATGTCACTGATGACTCAGC
This sequence comes from Cryptomeria japonica, assembly GCF_030272615.1. Classification (NCBI taxonomy): domain Eukaryota; kingdom Viridiplantae; phylum Streptophyta; class Pinopsida; order Cupressales; family Cupressaceae; genus Cryptomeria; species Cryptomeria japonica. The sequence goes on from NC_081409.1 coordinate 444,680,069, forward strand.
GGGCCCACCATTCCTGAGGACCTTTTCGAAGGATTAAAAGGCGATTAACTTGAAAGATAATCCAACGGCCCGCGCTATTTCGCAAGGGTTAAGTGCTCACCCTTTAAGGCTGCAAAATAGCGAGAATGAATATCAGCCGTCCACGTGTCATGATGATGACATGGCAAAAAGAGAAAAGCACGGGCCCGCTATGGTATAAAGGGCGACATTCAGCCAGTATCAAAATAGAATGTGAGGGGATTTTCTAAGCCAATGGTCGGATGCCGCGTGGTATTATGTGGCCAATAAAAAGACAGGACTTAGACTAAGGACAAAGCCGTCAAAATGAAATTCACAGAGAGACACTTGCAGAAAGACTGCGGCCCGTTGGAGCTAAAATATGAATTCTCGTATGAATTCGATTTTGAAGGGACGGTCGAAGCATGCGGAATCAATGTTACAGTTAAGGCCCAGAGTACAAGCATTTGATTTCCTAACAACCAAGTAAGGATATCTCTTAAAAGGATTTTTACAGAGGAGGCAAACGCAGAGTTATCTTTTACAAATACAGAGAAGGCGAATTGGTTGCAAAGCGAATTTCTTCGAGCAAGCATCAGGTTTTTTTTTCTTATTTTGCAGCCGTTCTTGTGTTGTGATACGTGAAACTGTTCTCGTATAGCAGAAATATTTTCAGAAGTAATATTTATCTGGTTGTATTGCAAATGGCTCCTAAAAGGGAATTTTCTGGTAAAGTTGATTATCTTGAAAGAAGTGTGTGTGATGACTTCTTAGAGCAGTTGACGCTGTCAACCAACCAGGCATCTAAGGCCAAAGAATTAGTACCCAGGGCTCCCCGACTGAAAATTGGAGAAGGATTGTATGATAAGGGTAATTGGTTAAGAGACCCACAGGTTGGGCTGTCTGGGTTGGGGTTATTTAAAATCGGTTTTGGAATGAGGAATTCTCCTGCTCCTCAAAATAGCATTTGGGAACTAGATGTTGGGAAATTGGTAGTCCCAGGGGTGTTCATGGATACAGATTTGTTAACCCAGATGGCATTAAATTATGATTCAGTTACCAGGTGTATCCGGGATGTGAATGGAAAAACCCTCGTGGAGATAAATGCAGAAGAGCTGAGAAAAGCGTTTGGGCTTAGTGAGTTTACCAATTTCTTGGAGCATATAAGCTTCACACAATTAACTCAGGTGTACAGGGCACAGATGACTCATCTCAGGAATGGGCCTCTCAAAGAACTTTTTCTGAAAGTGGGAGGGTTAGCAGTTGTAGGGCCCAATACACAAGAGCCCTTTTCACTAAGTATGTTTACCTTAAGGGCAAAAGGGATGTACTGGGCACTTTGCCAAGTTCTAGGAGAGGATGCTGAATCTAATATACCAAATCATTATCTGTTAATGATTGTTCAAATTTTGAATCCTTCTCTTGCTATTACATTTGATTATGCCTCCTATATTGCTGATGCTATCCATGGAGGACTGATGGGGATAAAGAATGGGAAGGTGGATAGGCCATTTGGGTGGTATTCACTATTGATGCACCTCTTCCTCTTCAAAGGTGGAGATTATTTTGCCAGTGGAATGGATCTGGTAAAAGAAAAGGAGGGAGAGAAGATGCCAGTACAATTATGGAGCACCGTATTGTCATGGGATAGAGAGGATGCAAGTTTTCTAAAGTTTGATAAATACTTTGCATCCAAAATAAGGACTCTTCTTTGCTCTGACAATCCACGAGTCCCCAAGATTCTTCTGGAATTCCTAAGACCAAAAGAATTCGCAGAGAATGTCAAGATTGTTCATAACTGGGGTGATATGTATTTGTATCCAGTGTCCACAGTGTTTAGGGTCTTTGGTTTCAGAGGCATCCCATTTTTGTTACCATACCAGGTCCCCCTCAGAGTGGGAATAGCTGAGATTCTCAAACAAATTGGTGACTTGCAAGAGGCAGAGTTAACAGGCCGAGGTAAAGGGACTATTTTCCCTACAGCTACAGTAGCCCACCAATTTGTAATCACCAAGGGCGGCTGGAAATGTTTTGAGGATTTCCTCAAACCCTACCATTTGTCCACTGCAGTGTCAAGATGTGCTGATCCGGAGGACTTCTACAATGGTGTATTCCGGAAGAAGGTAGCATGCAGAGGTAGGCCCCACCAATTCCACTTTCCTGAAGACCTCATCAGGAATGAATTTGATTTGGACGAACAGGAGTTGAGGAAGGAAAAATGGGTAGCTTACAGGAAGGCCCTGGATTTTGTGCATCAATTTGATGCTAGCTATGACCCATTGTCTAGCTTCTTCCCATTGGAAGAAAAGATAAAATTTTTGATTATTTTTTTTGAGGATGTGATGCAGACAATAAAGGAGAAAAGGGGAGTTGTAATTAAAAACAACCCTGAGAAAGCAAGAATGATTTTGGGGAAATCAGCTCCTATTAAAGCCATCCCTCCTGGTGATTACACCCTGCATAAGAAAGCAGGTTATAGTGTGTTGGTGTCTGCAAGAGGGGAACCCTCTTCATCTAAAGGGAAGAGGAAAGCACATGAAGTCATTGACATCCAAGACAGCCCAAAGAAGCAGAGGGTGGGGAAGGAATTGCAATCAGATACACCCTTATATTCCCCATCCCAATCCCCTCTCCACATTGGAGATGAACAAGCAGCAACTGAATACCTCTCTCAGTTGGGCAGTTTGGGGGAGATTGCGTATACATATGATGAAGTGGAAGAGGGGATGCCAGAAGAACCCACTGAAGCACAAATGGACATCACCTCGACTGAACTCAAAGGCCAGGAGTGGGATCCTGAGATAAAGAAGGCCACTAGTGCTTTTCTAGCCGATGATAGTTTTGTAACATCTGAAGCATTCATGCAGTTTATATGGAAACAACATATAGATAAATATAATGCTAGATGTGAAACAAGAAAGGCAGAACAATTAAATAAAGATCCAGCCTTGGTGGAGGAAGAAATAAAACAGGAGATGATGGAAGAATTCAAAACCATCACTCCTGAACAGGGGAGAGATTTAGTAGCACAAGCTGGAGTGCTCATTTTGCCAGAATGGAATATTGCTGATGCTCTGGTGCTGGATGCAGTGAGGAAAGAAACCAAACCCATGGAAGGGGTTACATTCAGTAAAGACAATGCTGCTCTAGTCATGTGGTCCCTTAAGAGAAATGAGGACAAGGAGGGTAAAGACACCACAGGGACAAGTCACATTGGCGGATTGATGGTCAGGAGAGTAGAAAGCACAGGGGTAGTAGAGGCTGCTAGCACGGTGTTGGAGACTGCCAAATTTAGTGTTGCAGTAGCTGAGAAGGATGCTAAAGAAAAAGAGGCTCTCCAGCTCAAATTGGAAACAGTCTTGAAGGCTTATGACAGTGCCAAGGAGGAAATAAGAGGCAAGGAGAGTATTATTGCCAGATTGCAGAGCCAATTAGCAGGACAACGTCAACAAGGTGAATCTTCAACATTAATGATCACCTCTTCTCCTGCAAGACCTCCACCTACTAGCCCCATTATTGAGCTCCCACCATCTCCTGCACCTTCCAGCTCTCAGATGATAGAGATAACTCCCCAAGAATTGGAGAGTCTTAAGCAAACTCAGGCCTATTATGCAGGGAAGTATGAAGAAAAGATCAAGGCCACAGTCTCCAGTTTTGCAGACACTATAAATGCTTCACTCCTTCACAATAGTGTAGGAAAATTCATGGAGATATGGACTGAGTTGATAAGAGATAAAGTCATATTGACACCCATTTTTGACAGATGGAGGCCTAGGGAGCAGGATTTAGAGTTCATGTGTGTTTCCTGTGATGAAGCAAGAGCTAACCCTATTATCAAATCCACTTCTGATATTACTAAGAGTTTATTGCAATTGGCGACAGAGGTGGATAATGTGGAAAGAAGGGTTAAATTGCTTAAAAAGGAATACACTGATCAGGTGTGTGAATTACTCCCAGGAATTTTTGCTAATCCAGATCAACTGAAAGACAAACAGATATGGCTCAATGAGATAAATGTTAAATTGTCAGCAAGGGTCAAGGGAATTATTGATCTGGATGACACCTCATTTTTTGTTATAACCATACAGGAAATAGAGAGAATTAAATCACACTACAGTTTTCTTAACTCAGAAGTCAACAAACTGAGGAATTCTTGGAAAGGGTTGACTAAGGTTAAAAGTGATGTGATTAATTTTGTATGGCCGACCGAGGAGACGTATGGTGAGTGGGGAATTAAATATTCCACTCGAGATCCGGAGCAGTTAGAGAACGTCCCTGAAAAGCCAGAGGAGGTTGCAACTGAATAACCTGTCCAACAGACTGCTGAAGAAGCTGAAAAGAGCGCATAACTGAAATTGTAACTTCTTCAATTTTTGAAGTAATTGTAACAAACTTTCCTCAAAGAAGTTCGAAGCTTTGTGCATCCATATTGTTATAAATGGATACCAGGACTAGAGAGAAAGGGATCACACAATTTTTGTAAGAAAACGCTGCAGAAATGTTACCTGAGCTTTTCCAAAGTTTAATGGAGAATCAGACTCTTGTAAAATCTTTTTTCAAATGAATATCAATATACAGACCATCAGTTTTGAGTAAAGCTCTGTGTCGTCTTCAAATTTGTCCTTAATCGTATTTACTCTTTCATTCAGAATAATCTAGGATTTTTCTGTTTGAATGGAATTGTAAAGCAATCTCAGTATGGGTGTTTTTAGCATTTCTCTTTAGGAGGGAAATTAAACAGGCATGACCACTCTACCAGTAAATACTTCGGGACGAACTTTGAATTTTGAGGATCCTAGCTTATTTTGAAGTGATTAAATTCTTGTTGATGTTAGGCATTTACAGGGATAAATGGAGACCAAGTTGATGGGAAGTATAGAGATGTTTTATTTCAGGAGTTTTAGTCGAGTTTGAGTGACTCTGTAGCCTTGGATAAAGCACTGGTACTAATTGAAGCTGTTTATTGCATGCTTTGTTGATCAAATATACTGAAGTTGAATATTGTTTCATTCTTTGCTTTCAGTTGTTTTTTCAAGGTGAACAAACTCACTGGTTTTTCTGGACTGGTTTGTTGTGGGTTTGTTGCTTTAAGAATGTGAATTTAATTCACAAAGGGTATACCCGCCTGGGCTTAGGGAAGAGCCCGAAGTGTAGAAGGTCTAACCAAACCTTGTCATATGTTGTCTCTGAAATCCTTTTATCCTTGATGTCTTCTTGGCACTCATTTTAGATTATATTATTAAAGGCATTGAAGGGTAATCAGATTTTGAGAACAACAGGTATCAAAGCAAGGTTCCTCTTGAGTAAACTTAACTACTTGAGGTTGATCTGGTATGGAGTAGGACGTGCATTATAATGTTCTGATCTTTGACGGTACAAACTTTTTGTATTGGAAGGAGAGAATGGAATCGCATTTGGAGACATTGCAGAATGGAATATATGGGAAAGAATTTAGACCAGATATACACCTCCACAAGGTGGTCCTCAAACTCCAGATGAGATAAAGTTAAAGGAGACTAATGTGAAGGCCATAGCTATAATTTTCAGTTCATAAGTGATTCAGTGTTTGGAAGAGTAAAAGGATTGAAAAAAGCGAAAGCTATGTGGAACAAGCTATGTTTGGGATTTGAAGGAGACCCGAAGACAAAATAGGTTAGCTTGATGAATCTGGAGAAGAAGTATAAATTTCTAAGAATGCTTGAAGATGAAGGTGTTGAGAACTATATTCATATAGTGATTGATCTTGTTGATGGTATTAGAGTTGTTAGTGGACATTTGGATGAATGTGATGTTGTTCAGAAGATCTTACTAGCCCTACTAAAATACTGCAAAAATACACTGTGTGTCATTCAAGAAAGCAATGACTTGAGTAAGTATACTATTTATCAGCTTACTGGTACCTTAACAATCTTTGAAATTTTATAAATGGAGGAAGAGAAAAGAGAAAAGAAAGAAGAAACATTTAATGTTTCAAGACATGATGTTCCAAAATAGAGTGGAGATTTGGATGAAGTTGAAGCAAACTTTGTGAGAATATTGTAGCAAGGCACTAGAAGATACAAAGGTAAGTTGCCTCTAAAATATTTTTCTTGTGGTAGAATTGGACATTATGCTGCTCAATGCACTTATAGGGAAGATTATAAGAGATTAGATGATGATGAGAAAAGAAACAAAACTAGGAAGCGTGACTTTAATAAAAGAGAGAAAGGATTATGGTCTATGGAGGAACATACATCTGAAGATGAGATTGATGGTGACTCGAATGAAGAAACTTTGTTTTTAGCAATTGAAGAAAAGGAGAATGCTTTGGAGAAATCAAAAGAGGAGAAGATAGTCAAGACTACATTACATTACAAGATAGAACCGAAAACACGGATCATTGACTCCAGATGTTCAAATCATATGAATGGTGATAAAGACAGGTTTATTAATCTCAAGAGATATGATGGTAGAGCAATGAAATTTGCCGAGGAAGATGGAACAACTAATTGTTGGCATTTTTGATGTTCATGTTGTGATTGTCATTGATGGACACACACTTGCATTAAGATCCTCTTTATATGTATATGGTAAAGCACAACTGGTATTTGTTCCAATCAGTATGTTGTACTATAGTCTTTTAGACTATTGATGTTTTGTAGAATGTGTTTCCTGGTCTGAAGCGGCATGTTGACCCCAAGAAGTCCATAGATCTCAAGCAATACGAGGGACAAAAGTGGCTTAACACATTCTTACCAGTCTTCATTTTTGCTAAACCAACAACCGGTATTTTGTATGAACCGGTAATACTCTGTGATGAGTTACCAACTGACATTTTGTGATGAGTTACCAATCCACCGATTGTTTGACGGTGCTGACACACTGGTGGTGCTTTTTGTGTCGTGTTACTGAGTATGTCTAGATTCATTGAACCTAGGATATTGAAATGTAATCCTATTGGACCGACATGAAATCAGATTCCTTTAAAAGGACATCATGTCTAGGGTTTTAGGTTGTTGTCAAAAGGGTTTATGTTGTTGCTAGGGTTTAAGGTGGTTGAGGAGTTGGAAAGAATATGAATGTGTAGAAGACTGAAGTAATGTAGGAGTGCATTAAGAATGAGCTATCAAGGATCTAACTGAGCAGTCTGTGCTATTAGATAGATCAAACACTTGTTGATTACTCACATCTTTGACAAGTTTGTAGCCCTTAACCGGGTAGGCCCAAAAGCCTTTTGTAAAATCCTCTAACAAGGTGGTTCACCTCTGTGAATCTAAAATCCTCTAGAAAGGCAGTCCTTGATCAGACTTATCTCCTAACAGAGATTGAGATTCCTAACAGGATCTATTCTGGTGAAGAACATTGTAAGACCTTAACCAGTCTGGTTTCTATTCTGCAGATAGTGACTTGTGAGTTCCATCTCACTGTGGTTTTTCCCATTTGGGTTTCCATGTCAAATATCTTGTGTTATGGTTGTATTGCTTTTGTGGGTGAATTCTTTATTTGCATTTTGATTTGCATGTGTGACAACCGGTCTGTCTGTTAAACTATTTTATCGGTTTATCTTTAGACTGTTTAAGTGTTTAAGTGCAGTGTTTTTCGGTATACTAATTCACCCCCCCCTCTTAGTATTCATCAATTGGTATCAGAGCCAACCTTTCTATAAGTTTAACCACTTGGAAAGAGATATGGGGGAATACACCTTGAGGGAACTTACTCAATGACTCACTCAGTCTGAGCAAGCCTATGATGATCTTATGGTCAAATACAAGGCATCTCAAGCAAAAAGGAGAGAACATGCAGAAAAGTTGATGGAGCTATCTAAAAAATAGTTCTGCAAATGAAGTAGATATGGAAGCCCTAATTGTAGAAGCAAATAAGCTGAATGAATCAAACTCCAACTTGAGAAAGGAGTTGGAAGGACTGACTATCCGGATGTGTCAAGAGCTTGAGAACTGGAGAAAAGTTGAAGACCTAGTGAAAAAAAGAGATTTTGAGATCTCTTTGTTGAAACAAGAGATGAGTGCCCTAAATGCTCAACTCCATGCAAGCAAGGTGGAAAAAGGAGTACAAGGTGAACTGAACATAGCCATCTCTGAGAATGCAAGCCTAATGGAGTCAAATGCTGCTATTTCCAAAGAACTCTCTAAGTCAAAGGAAATACTTGCTAAGTTCAACAAGAGCACTATTAAGCTAGAGCAAAAGCTTGAGTCGGCTAGACCGGTAAAGAATACCAATGGACTTGGTTTCTCTGGACATGAGGAAGGAGAATCCTCTGGTACAAATGCTAAAGCATCAAAGAAGCAACCAACATTCAAAGGAAAAGGTAAGCAAAAATTCAAACCTGTTTGCTTTAACTGTCTTAAAGAAGGACACACTGCCAATGTATGTAGGAGCAAAGCCTACAATAATTTTCCTTACTTTATTAACAATGTACCTAGATCCAATAAGTTCAATGGTCATTGTTATGCATGCAACAAGTTTGGGCATAGAGCATTTGAATGTAGGTCTGTTATGAATAACACTAGAAGATATCCTCAAAGGACCCAAGGAGTCGGTCCTGAACCTTTTGTGAACCAGAACCACAACCGGTTTAATGTCTTCAATCATCAGCCAAGAAGCGGTGGCTATCAAGCGGCAGCCGGATGGAGAACAAACTGTATGGTATGTCATGGTCATGGTCATGGTCACACTACTGCAAAATGCAAAAGGAAGAATGGAAACATGAACAATGGACCTTGGAGAGCACCTGGATTGGTTTGCTATCACTGCAACAAACTGGGTCACATTGCAAGATTCTACAAAAGCAAAAAGAGTATATCTAATGATATACCGGTCACTCTGGAAGGAGGAATTGATGTTGAAACAGTTCAAGCGGACATGAACAAAACCTGGAAGAGGAAACCAGTAATGTTGGAAGAGTAACTGGTTTCTGCACCTAGTGTGGAAATATTAGAACCAGCAAACTAAGCTTCAAAAGGCTTAGGGGGAGAAAACAATAAAATGTTTTTGAACCCCCAGTTTATACCGACAAAAGACCTTAACCGGTATGTGATACCTATCACTTGGCAGAAGACCAAAAATAGTAAAAAGGCAAATTAGGGTTTATGCCCTAATGGAGGAGCATTAATGATGGTAGGTGAGGACTATGTTTAAAAGCATTTTGAAATCATTTCTCACTATCAGTTTTCGAACGAAGAAAATTTTTTCAGAGCAGAGCGATAAAAAGGCGATTTGAGTAGAGATTTGGAGAAATTGAAAAACCACGAAGGAGATTCAAATTCAAATAGAAAATGGTCAAGTGGAGAACACAAAGCAGTGATTCAACTACCGATGAAGTGAGGAGTGAAGGAGAATCAGAAAGCCCTAAATTCACATGTTTTAAAAGGTATTTCTCGAGTTCTTAAAATTTCTACAATGGCTTCCGCATCTCATACCAGTTCTAGTGCATCTATTGAGTCTGAAATTTTTATTCAACGAAAGTTAAAGTATAATGCCCTATCACAAGTTCTGGTTGGAGTGATAGTAGAAGAGGGAATTTCTAACTACATAGATTGCAAGATTGAAGACCTAGGGTCTCTAGCCATCCACTCCCAACTAGGTCTATTTTGTGAAAAGGATAAGGAAATCAAACCGGAGTATAGTATCTTGGAGAAGAAGAAACTCCATAATGTTGTATACTTCTTGGAAGACTTTACAAAGGATCATATAAGGATCATTTTGAGCAGAGTCCATGGTGACAAAATGTACCTGGAGAGGATGCATGATATCATGCCGCAGGTAATTCATGCAGTCACTGGTTTCTGCAATACAAGGGAAGCACCAGCCCTAATGACAGTTAGCAAGTCTGAAATGTCCAGGCTCACCGGTTCAGTGAGCGACTCAGAGGGCATGACTGTAAATTCAATCAAGGATGATCTGGTTAAGTATGTCTGCATGGTGATAGGATACCAGACATTCTTTGCCAGTAGAATCAACTCTATATCTGCTACAGCGGTAAATGCCGCTTACTGGATGATAAAGGAGGATGCATCATTTGACCTATGCACTGGTATGCAAAGGCAACTTCTATTGAACCTGAAATCAATCAAACAAGATAATTCACTAAGGTTCAAGTTTGGACAACTATTGGCTGGGTTGTTCTTTTACTTTCAAGGATACTTCCCAGGAGTGGGAGACATTCAGTGGTCTGCGGACCAACTGGTTACCAAACAGATAAAGGAAAGTCTGCAAGCAGTGGGAGCCGGTTATCCTGAAGTTTTGAACAAGTATTTTGATAAGTTCAGATGAAAAATGAGCCAAAGGATGAGGATCTCAGGTGACATCATCAAGAAATATGAAGATGACATCTGTTTCACCATCAAGGTGGATCAATGCATAATGGAGGCTGTTGAGCCCAGAATGGAAGAAGTTGAGCCAATGGGCTATGAGGTGATGTACGACATGCCGGAAGGGTATGCCTCTACTCTTATTGCCTCACCGCTTGATCCTAAGGCAAAGAGAACTGACACCTACCTACAAAGGATAGCACCGGCTAAGGAACCACCAGCAGTGAAAGAGAAAGAACCGGCAGTGAAGAAGGCAAAGGCAGTGTCTGCAACATCAGCACCAGTTACTACTGCAACTCCAAAAGTGACCAAGCGGTCACCAACTAAGAAGAAACTAGAAGGTGCACTAGCTAAAGTGTTCCAGAGAAAGAGGAAGACAAGGAACACCTCTCCAGACTCAGAGGAAACTGTGTCTGAGGAAAAGCCAAAGAAAACACGTCAAGCAAAGAAGAAGACCAAGAATGAACTAGCATCTTCTACACTAGTAAATATAGATATCTCCTCCTATAAACCTTTGACACATTGTCAAATAACAATAAAGAATATTAGGAGAAAAGTGTTAAATGATTTACTTGAGTGTTTTGATGACTTCAATGAGGATGACAAGGAAGCGGTTGAAAAGGAAATAATTCAGTATCTGTGTAGTAATGACCGGTCGCCCTCGAAGATTAAGTCTCAGACACCAGATTCTTTATATATGTCAATAGATAATAGGTGGCACATTGCCATAGAGAAAGAATAGGAAATTAGAGAGAAGGTTTTTGAACAATACTTTCCCAACCTGTCAAATTTTGAATTATATGATGTTATTGATCTAAATAAAGGACTCTTCTTCACTAGAAAAAGAAGACTCTGGCTGTTAGAAGGTAGAGTTGCTGATGTCAAAAAAGACACCCATCTGTTTATGCAAACCGCTGTCTAGACTCACAAAGCACGTCTAGCCAAACAGCAAGCAGAAGAAGAACCGACTATATCCAAACCGGATGAAGTATTTGATGATGAAGGCAATCCAGTCGTTGAACCAATCGACACCATTGATGTCGATGCTCTAGATGAAGAAGATGTTACTTAGGAAATACCATCTGAGGCAATAGGGCAAGAGCAACAGGATGAACAGGAGAAGAAATCTGAGGACAGACAGGAAGCGGCAAAGGAAGAGGCAGAGCAGAGGAAAAAGGAGGAAGAAGAGAAAAAGAAGAAATATGAAGAAGAGGAAAAGAAGAAGAAAGATGAGAGGAAAAGAAGAAGAAAGATGAAGAGGAGAAAAAGAAAAAAGATGAAGAGGAGAAAAAGAGGAAGAAAGAGGAGAAGAAGAAGAAAAATGAAGAGGAGAAGCAGAAGAAGGATGAAGAGGAGAAAAAGAAGCAAGAAGATGAAAAGAAAAAGAAAGAAGAGGAGGATAAGGAATAGGAGAAAAAAAAGGAAGCAGAGAGGAAGAAGAAGGAAAAAGAAGATAAGGAACAGGAGAAGAAGAAAGAAGCAGAAAAGAAAAAGGTTGAGGAGGACAAGGAAGTAGAGAAGAGGAGAGAAGCAGAGAAGAAGAAAGCGGAAGAGGACAAGGCAGGAGAAGCGGCGAAGAGCACCCAGATGGAGACTTCGAAAGCAACTGGGAGTCAAGCCAAACTGGCTGACCTCTCCAGTCCTATAGATCTCCAGTCTGCAAGTGAATTGGAGCTAATGCAAAGCATCAAGGTTTCTCAAGAGCGCCTTGAAATCATTCAAAGGAAGAAGGAGCAGGATATAATTCAAGCGGCTGTGGACACACTTACCGGTTTGATACCCGGTACAAATCTTCCAAACATCAATTCATCATTAGCTAGACTAAAGCTCCTATGCACAGTAGTGGATGATCAGGTGCAGAGCCTGGAAGAAGCAGCTGACGCAAATGTCAAGAAAGAGCATCAAAAATCTCTTAACATTGCTTTGGTAAAGAAGTTGAATGAGCTCTGGTCTGAACTATAGAAAGACCAAAAGGATATAAGGGACGCTTTGGATGAGGGAAATCTACTACTTAGCAAAATCTGCCAACCCCATCTGTTCTATGATGATGTGCTAGCTCAGAAGCAAAATCTTCAAACAGACTTACAGTCTTACTTGAGCACATTCAAGCCACCTTATGATTCCTTCACAACTTATGGGCCAACCGTTCACCGGTTTCATATCCAGTCAGCCAAAATGGAGCAAGAGATCAGCACATGGTCTAGAGATTTGTAGGAGCTACAACTGGTTTTAATTCCATGTCTGCAAATTATTTAGAAGTGTTATCTGAACCTGGATGCCTTGACAGTTACATAGAAGATGAGCACAGTTGATGCCATGGAAGAACAGGTCTCCCAGATGCAAACCGAGAAAGAAGTGGCCACCTCCCTACTTGAGTCCTGGTCTCTATCCATGAAGCAATTCTTGCAGGACTATAAATTTCTTTTTGACAAGTACTATTCCTTATTGTCACAAACTTTTATTATTTTTATATATCAAATGGAAACAGGGTTGTTTAGCGGTACTTTGTCATTGTTGGCAAAGGGGGAGAAGTATTCTATTTTGGAGAAGTATAGGGGAGAAGTATCTGGTACTTAAAATTTTGCTATATGCTTTGATATATGCTATATGCTCTGATATCTCAATGTTTATGCCCTGTATGCAAAATTGCTTTACATTGTATTGATTAAGGGATAGTGTATATGCTTAGGGGGAGCAATTTTGCTAATGACATGTTTTTGTTGTAAAACACTTAGATGTCAAAATTTTATTTTAAGTGTTGCCATCAATGCCAAAGGGGGAGATTGTTGTCATTTTTGATGTTCATGTTGTGATTGTCATTGATGGATACACACTTGCATTAAGATTCTCTTTATATGTATATGGTAAAGCACAACCGGTATTTGTTCCAACCGGTATGTTGTATTATAGTCTTTTAGACTATTGATGTTTTGCAGAATGTGTTTCCCGGTCTAAAGCGGCATGTCGACCCCAAGCGATTAGTAGATCTCAAGTGGTACGAGGGAGAAAAGTGGCATAACACATTCTTACCAGTCTTCATTTTTGATAAACTTGCAACCGGTATTTTGTATGAACCGGTAATACTCTGTGATGAGTTACCAATTGGCATTTTGTGATGAGTTACCAATCCATCGATTGTTTGACGGTGCCGACACACTGGTGGTGCTTTTTGTGTCATGTTACTGAGTATGTCTAGATTCATTGAACCTAGGAAATTGAAATGTAATCCTATTGGACCAACATGAAATGAAATTCCTTTAAAAGGACATCATGTCTAGGGTTTTAGGTTGTTTTTTAAAGGGTTTATGTTGTTGCTAGGGTTTAAGGTGGTTGAGGAGTTGGAAAGAATATGAATGTGTAGAAGACTGAAGTAATGCAGGAGTGCATTAAGAATGAGCTATCAAGGATCTAACCGAGCAGTTTGTGCTATTAGATAGATTAAACACTTGTTGATTACTCACATCTTTGACAAGTCTGTAGTTCTTAACCGGGTAGGCCCAAAAGTCTTTTTTAAAATCCTCTAACAAGATGGTTCACCTCTGTGAATCTAAAATCCTCTAGCAAGGTAGTCCTTGATCGAACTTATCTCCTAACAGAGATTGAGATTCCTAACAAGATCTATTCTAGTGAAGAACATTGTAAGACCTTAACCGGTCTGACCTTAACTGGTCTGGTTTCTATTTTGTAGATAGTGACTTGTGAGTTCCATCTCACCATGTTTTTTCCCATTTGGAATTCCACATCAAATATCTTGTGTTATGGTTGTATTTCTTTTGTGGGTGAATTCTTTATTTGCATTTTGGTTTGCATGTGTGATAACCGGCCTATCTGTTAAACTGTTTTACCGGTTTATCTTTAGACTATTTAAGTGTTTAAGTGCAGTGTTTTTTGGTATACTAATTCACCCCCCCCTCTTAGTATTCATCACTAATCATGGTATTGGAATTATTTCTATTGATGGTAAGCATAAAACTAATGATGTATATTATGTTGAAGGATTAAGACATAGTCTGTTAAGTTTTGTCAAATGTGTAGAAAAGGTTATGAAGTTTGAGTACCATATATGTGATCAGAAAAGAGAAGACTGGTAAAAAATTTGTAGAAGGAGTTAGAAAAAGTATAAATGTATAATACATCAAGGATAAGAGAGAAAGAAAATGTCTTCTAGCATAGAAGGTGGAGATTGTTCCAACAATTATAGAGAACAAGCCAATTACTATTTTTTATCAATGACTGAGTCGAAGACTTATGAAAAAGTGAGTCAAGATGAGATTTGGGTAAAAGAAATGGAAGAAGAACTAAAATAGATACAGAAGAACAAGACTTTGGAACTGGTACCTAGACCGGTGGACAAAAATGTGATAGAAACTAAATCAATGTTCAAGAACAAGCTAATACTTTGATAGCAAGGATGTAAGATCTACATATGTTTCTTGCATTTTCTACTTACAAGAACTTTAGATTTTATCATATGGATGTCAAATCAACATTTCTAAATGGAGATTTAGAAAAAGTATACATTGAGCAAACTGGATGGGTTCAGACTAACGAAATGTCTAGATATGGTGTGCAGACTGAAGAAAGAATTATATGGACTCAAACAGGTATTTAGGGCTTGGTATGTAATATTAGATAGGTATTTGTTTCAACAGAATTTTAGGAAGGTACTATACATAGTAATATTTATTTCAAGATTGATGGAGATAAGTTATTGATTGTTATAGTTTATGTTGATGACATTATATTTGAAGGAAGTGATATCCTATGTAAAGAGTTTACCAAAGAGATTCAAAAATAATTTGAGATTTGAATGATTGGTGAGTTATCCTTCTTTCTTGGGTTGCAATTTATTCAATCTGAAGATGGAATTTTTCTCTCAAAGAAAGTATGTGAAAGAGATGTTGAAGAAATTCAGTTTTGATGATTGTAAATGGGTTACAACTCCTTTAACCATTGAATGCAAATTGAGAAAAGATGATGAGTCTCCAGAGGTTGAACAAAATAAGTACAAATTGATGATTAGTGGATTGTTATATTTGACTTCGTCCAGACCAGATATCATGCAAGCTATGTGTTTGGTGGCTAGGTTTCAGGTGAATCTAAAGGTGACACATGAGCAAGCTATGAAAAGAATTTTTAGATATTTGAAAGGTACAATGGATTTTGGACTAGTATAAAAAAGGTGGAGATTTTATGTTGAAAGCTTATATTGATGCAGACTAGGCTAGAAGTGTTGATGAACATAAGAGTACTAGTGGTAGTGTTTCCTTTTTAGGAGACAAATTGGTCTCCTAGTTCAGTAAGAAATAGGATTCACTTTCCCTATCTACTGTTGAAGCAAATTATACTGTAGTAGTATCATGTTGTACTCAGGTAACGTGGATGAGACAAACTCTTAAATGTTGGTTCCCCAAAATGGGGTTTACACTGCAAGAGGTAGAAACCAAGTCAATTCTTCAGATTATCTATGGAGAAGCCAATTCCAACTATCAATATCTGTAAGAACTTGGACCAACTATGACAAAGATTCTGCTAATCCTTCTACATTTTGGGCTTTGCAAGACCCATGAGGGTGATCCCTTGGTGAATCTATAATCTTTACACCATTCTCACAAATTACACCAAAACAAAGCATATAATCTCATATAAAGGCTCAACAAAGAGGGAGAATGCTCAATGATGGCAAGTTCTTCAGTGATCCTCAACCTATTGGAGCATGAGATGGATAAACAATGAAATAACATACATAAACTGAAATATATTATAATAATCAACAATCTGCAACAAATATAGATGAATGGAGCAAAAAATAGAATGTAAAACTTAAGACAAGCTAGGCTTAGTGCCTTACTCTATTGGGTACTTGAATTCATAAGACATAAAATGAATTATAATAGAATTTTATCTAATAGCATTCAAATCTAGTATAATATTTGATAGTTCTGATACTTAATATAAGTACAGATCCAATAGCCAACAAGATGAGAGGGGGGGGTGAATCATACAAACTTAATCATCAATGAAAACATCATATTCAACCTCAGTAACATATATCAGTCATATAATAAAACTGTCAAACATGCAAACTCAAAAGCATATGAACAATATAAACCTCATAACAGCAGATTTAACGTGGAAACCCAAGTAGGGAAAAACCACTGTGGGATTTCGGACCCACTAAGAAATATACTCTTCTAGAGTATGCTAGGTTAAAAGCCAATCCTATTAAAGATTACAAAACACATTGCTAGATGTGACCCGATTAAGGGATTTCCCTTAGATCTGTTAGGATCTTCACTTTGTTAGAAGTGACCTTGTTAAAGGATTTCAAACACTCATTTAGAATGTCACCTTGTTAGAGGATTTACATATAAGACTGTTAAGTCCACTCGGTTAAGAGATTTCCTATCACTTTCACAAACTAACAGTAATACAATCTATCTGCAACTTCACATCTAAAATGCTAAAGCAGATTCTTATTTGTTCAATACAATCTAGACATAGAACTAATCTTGTCTATCTATTGGGCATCAATACTCTATTATTCTAACAGGTCTTCAAGCTTCTGTGCTCGGTGATCACTATGTAGCATCCCTATGCATACACTTGCCTGCATGCATTGTTTATCAATAGTTCCTTATTTATAAACAATCATCTAACAGCTTAATCTCCTTGATCACATTTCCCATGATCAATCATAGCCATCAAATCTTCAATCTTGTCCAGGTTCATTGTATCTTACGATCTGAAAAATGTTTTACCCTACCTCAGAACTTGCACAATCATCTTGGAACTTGTGTTAGGGTAATGGGGTTCAATTTGAGCTGTAGATCTTCTTGTCGACTTTCCATTGCCTTAGATTCGTTAACAAACTTTTTCTACAGCTTGCCAATCATTGATCCGCTCCAGCTCATCAGCATCTTTCATTAAATATCACATGTAAACATTTAGTGCATTCTGTTATAGCTCGGTTACAACTCAGTGAGTACTAAACTTTACTCGGTAGACATTCTGTCTTCATTAACCGACTGCGATAACCTTAGGGTTTACCGACTAGGTTCCTTAGGGTTTATCTACTAGGTTCTTTGCTTGATAACATAGTATAGTATTACCCTTTACATTTTACAACATATGTATGATGTTAGAACGATCTAAAACATCAAGATCTCATCATTGTCTGACTCGGCCCATTGAATAACTTATCCCTTTATTCATCATATTCTTTCATGTGTCTTTACCGAATTCTTTATATCATATTTCTTAAGATATGGCAACATCATACTGAATTAGAAAATCAATTTCTTGACATCAATGAAAAAATAATAATATCAAGACAATAGAACATCTTTAATCAGTTATGTCCATAATCATCAACAACCTTCTCAATATCCTTGTTATATTGCCAACAATCTCCCCCTTTGGCATTGATGGCAAAACCAATTGATTTGACCGTTAAGAATTTGGATTGTTGTGATTCTGAAATGCTAAAATGCTCTCCCCCATACATCAGACTTCTCTTCTGGGTTCAATTTGTTGTCATCTCTCAGTCTTCTCCCCCTGGATAGGTCTTCTCCTTCTTGGTCTTCTCCCTGGTCTTCTCCTTGGTCTTATCCCCCTTTGACAACAATGTCAAAATGAATAGAACTAAAACATAATTTCTTTGCTATAAGAAGTTATTTCATGCTATTGTATATCAACTGAGTCTCGGTCAGAGCATTTGTTTACAATTCCTGTTCCCTGTAACATTTCCTGTATTATCCCAATATTATTCCAGTACACTTTCAGAAAAGCATTCTAAAGTGTATCACTCCAGCATCAACTCCCTAAAAGATATTCAATAGATTCATCGAAGTGATTCTTTCACCGATCTCGGTCAGTGAGTAAAAGATAGGGGTAGGACCCCTAACTTACTTTTGAGATATTCAAAAGTGTCCTTTGGTAGTGGCTTGGTGAAGATATCAGCTATTTGTTCCTTTGTGTTAACATATTCCAACACCACTTTCTTCTCTTGAGCTTCTTCTCTAAGATAATGATACTTGATAGATATGTGCTTTGTTTTAGAGTGCATAACAATGTTCTTTGAAATATTAATGGCACTAGTATTGTCACAGAATATAGTTACTGGCTCGGTAACTTTCTCATTTATACCTTCCAACAATTGTTTGATCCATGCAATGTTGGTACAATTCAGTGCTGCAGCAACATATTCAACTTTGACTGTTGACTGAGAAACACATCCTTGTTTCTCGCTAAGCCAACTCACTAGTCTTTCTCCTAAGAAGAAAGCTCCTCCACTTGTGCTTTTTCTATCATCAATGTTGCCTACCCAATCAGCATCAGTATAAACTTTTAAATCAAAATTATTTCCTTTATAATATACTAGGCCATAATCTTTAGTGCCTTTCAAGAATCTAAAAATTCTTTTGATTGTTGTCATGTGTATTTCTTTAGGATCCGCAGAGAATCTTGCAACAATACCTACTGCATGTGCTATATCTGGCCTGCTGTGAAAAACATATTGTAGTTTTCCAATCATGGATCAATAGAGTGTCTCATCAACAGATGCAGATTCATCATTCTTTGATAGTTTGTAGTTTGTAGTCATAGGAGTACTTACTGGCTTTGAATCCTCCATTCCAAATTTCTTCAAAATTTCATTTATGTATTTGGATTGAGTAATGAAAATTTCATTTTTCATTTGCAATATCTGTAAGCCTATAAAATACTTTATCTCACCGATTAATGACATCTAAAATTCTTTGCTCATTTCATTACCAAAGTTCTTGCATAAACAGTTCCATTTTCATCATTCTTCATGTACATGTTGTTGTTCTCACTTGTCCTTATAAAACCAATCTTATCAAATAAGAGTGCAATCTTTCATACCATGCTCTAGGTGCTTGTTTCAGACCATATAAAGCTTTGTTCAATTGACATACCTGATCTTTATTATTGTCTTCAACAAATCCTTCAGGTTGTTCAATGAAAACTTATTCTTCTAATATTCCATTCAAAAATGCAGATTTTACATCCATTTGATATACCTTGAAGTTTTTGTAAGCAACATATGCCAACAATGTTCTAACTCCTTCAAGTCTAGCAACAGGTGCAAAAGTCTCACCATAATCAATTCCTTCTTCTTGGGCATAACCTTTGCAAACCAATCTTGCTTTGTTCTGGATGACCTCACCTTTCTCATTTAGCTTGTTTCTGAAGATCCACTTTGTACTGATTACATTTTTGTCCTTCGGTCTTGGGACCAGTGTCCATGTGTCATTCTTCTTGATTTGATCAATCTCTTCAGTCATAGCATTTATCCAATCTTCACTGTTGAATGCCTCTTTCACTATTCTCGGTTCAAATTCAGATATCAAACATGTGTTCTGTCTCAATTTGTTCCTTGTCATCACTAGATCGTCCTTATCTCCTATAATCTAACTTGGTGCATGGTGTCTTCTAACATATTTAGCTAATACAGGCTTGGTAGGCTCTATATGATACTCTTCATCACTTGGTAACTGGATATCTTCCTCATTTCCTTCAACAGTTATCTCGATAGGACTTCTCAGTTGCACATAGACAAATTCATCATAGTCTTCTGGTTCTTTGGAATTCCTGTCATCAGTTCTTTCTGCAAATTCATCAATTTTCACATTTGCACTTTCTACTATTTTGTTAGATGATTTGATCAGACATTTAAATGCTTTTCTTCTAGAAGAATATCCTAGAAATGTTCCTTCTTCACTTTTCTGATCAAACTTGCCATTTCTATCATCTTTATGAACATAGCATTTGCTTCCAAAGATCTTAAAATAACTTACATTAGGTTTCTTTCCATACCAAATTTCATAAGGTGTCTTCAAAGTACCTTTCTTCAATTGAACTCAGTTCAAGGTGTAAACAAATGTGCTTAATGCTTCTCTCCAAAATGTTTGTGGAATCTTCTTCTCAATGATCAGTGTTCTAGCACAATCCACAATAGATTTGTTTCTTCTTTTAGCTATTCCAATCTGTTGTGGAGTCCTCAGTGCAGAGACTTGTCTTTTAATACCATGATCATTACAAAATAGGTTGAAATCATCATATGTGAACTCTCCTCCTCTATCTAATCTAAGACATTTCAGTTGTCTTCCTGTTTCATTTTCAACTCTAGCCTTGTACCACTTAAACATTTGAAAAGCTTCTGATTTTTCTTTTAAAAACATTACTGACATCATCCTTGAATAATCATCCACAAATAATATGAAATACTTATCACCATAATAACTTTGAACTTTCATAGGACCACAAAGATCAGTGTGCACAAGATCTAAAATTCCCTTAGAAGTGTAGGACTTACTTGTAAAGCTGGATCTTGTCATCTTACCCATTTGGCATCCTCGGCACATAGCATTCTCAGGTTTTTCAAGACTCAGTAGACCTCTTACTCTGTGTTTCTTACTTATCTTGATCAAATTATCAAAATTAACATGACAAAACCTTTTATGCCATAACCAGGTGTTATCAATCTTTGCATGCAAACACTTGTTGTGAGTAGAGTCAAGGTGAAATGTATTACCTTTTGTTTGTGTCCTGGTAGTAGCTAACTTTCCATTTTTGTCATGAACTTTGACAATTCCTTTCTGAAATTCTATTCGGTAACTTTTGTTGTTTAGTTGTGCTACACTTAACAAATTGTATTTCAAACCTTCAACCCAATAAACATCATTGCATCTTGCTTTATCAAGAAGTGTTATGGATCCTTTACCTCTTACCAGACATGGTGCATCATTACCAAATCTAACATAACCTCCATCATAATCTTCTAACATAACAAACTTGTGTTTATCTCCTGTCATATGATGTGAGCATCCACTATCTATAATCCAAGAATCATTAGTGTTTATGTGAGATATTAGGGCTTTTTCTTCATACCTTTCTTCATCTGATTCATCCTTGATAGCCACATAAACAACTTCCTCCGTATCAGTCTCATCTGATTTATCATCTTCAGATTCCTCATCAGCAATTAAGCAAGTCTTTCTATCTCTTCTTCTGAAGTCTCGGTGACCTTTGTAATGATTATCTTTTTGTCTGTCAGCTCGGTAATCTCTCTTTTCAGTGAAATCTTTGTCAGGATAGTTAGAAACCATATGTCCAATCTTATCACAATTGAAACATTTCAAGGGTAGTTTTCTTTTATACTTACCTTTTCCTCTTGGTAACCTTTTGGCCAATAGTGCTTCAAATTCTTCTTGCTTTTTGATTTCTTCATACAGTTTATGTACCTCCTCCATGTTCTTCCAAAATATTTCACTTGCTCCACTGTGATCTCCTTTAGAGTACTTATACTTTCTTTCATTGTAATCATTAGATTCATTCAGATGAAAAGAACTAAATGCAGATTCAACTTTATTTACCGATGACCCACTGTTATCAAAATTACTTAACTCAAATTCATGTAGCTTACCAATAGTAGCATCCAAGGAAACTAGCATATTAGGTACAGACATCAATTCATTGATTGCAGAGACTTGGATTGCATAGGCAGGTAGAAGGGTTCTTAACAACTTACTTGTCACATCCTTTTCTTCAATAGTTCCTCCTGCCCCCTTGATTTGATTTACAATCTCCTTTAGTCTTGTACTGTACTGGGTTATGTTCTCACCTTCATTCATCCTCATAGATTCAATTTGTCCTCTTAGACTATCAACTTTTCCTCTTTGAACATGTTCATCTCCTCCATATACAGATATGAGCTTAGTCCACATTGCCTTTGCATCATTGCAGCCTTCTAGATCATTAAACTCAGAATCGGTCAATGCAGATGTTATTTCAATCATTGCTTGAATGTGTTCTTTCTTTGCCTTTATTTCTTCCATAGTCAATGGATAGGTGATTGGTGTAACAAAATCATTCTCCATATAGTATAAAGCATATTCTCCAACTCTTGATAGATGTGGCTTCATCCTTTTCTACCATGTAGAGAAACTTGACTTATTTAGCTTAGGTGCAACCCTCTTATACATCTTGGATCTTTAACTCAAGTGCCTTTAAACTTTCCTTTCGGAGTCCGATGCTCTGATACCAATTGATAGTTCTGATACTTAATATAAGTATAGATCCAATAGCCAACAAGATGAGAAGGGGGGGGTGAATCATACAAACTTAATCATCAATGAAAACATCAAATTCAACCTCGGTAACATATATCAGTCATATAATAAAACTGTCAAACATGCAAACTCAAAAGCATATGAATAATATAAACCTCATAACACCATATTTAACGTGGAAACCCAAATAGGGAAAAACCACTGTGGGATTTCGAACCCACTAAGAAATATACTCTTCTAGAGTATGCTCAGTTAAAAGTCAATCCTGTTAAAGATTACAAAACACATTGCTAGATGTGACCCGGTTAAGGGATTTCCCTTAGATCTATTAGGATCTTCACTTTGTTAGAAGTGACCTTGTCAAAGGATTTCAAACACTCATTTAGAATGTCACCTTGTTAGAGGATTTACATATAAGACTGTTAAGTCCACTCAGTTAAGAGATTTCCTATCACTTTCACAAACTAACAGTAATACAATCTATCTGCAACTTCACATCTAAAATGCTAAAGCAGATTCTTATTTGTTCAATACAATCTAGACATAGAACTAATCTTGTCTATCTATTGGGCATCAATACTCTATTATTCTAACAGGTCTTCAAGCTTCTGTGCTCGATGATCACTATGTAGCATCCCTATGCATACACTTGCCTGCATGCATTGTTTATCAACAGTTCCTTATTTATAAACAATCATCTAACCACTTAATCTCCTTGATCACATTTCCCATGATCAATCATAGCCATTAGATCTTCAATCTTGTCCAGGTTCATTGTATCATACGATCTGAAAAATATTTTACCCCACCTCAGAACTTGCATAATCATCTTGGAACTTGTGTTAGGGTAATGCGGTTCAATTTGAGCTATAGATCTTCTTGTCAACTTTCCATTGCCTTAGATTCGTTAACAAACTTTTTCTACGGCTTGCCAATCATTGATCCACTCCAACTCATCAGCATCTTTCATTAAATATCACATGTAAACATTTAGTGCATTCTGTTATAGCTCGGTTACAACTCGGTGAGTACTAAACTTTACTCAATAGACATTTTGTCTTCATTAACCGACTGCGATAACCTTAGGGTTTACCGACTAGGTTCTTTTCTTGATAACATAGTATAGTATTACCCTTTACATTTTACAACATATGTATGATGTTAGAACGATCTAAAACATGAAGATCTCATCATTGTCTGACTCGGCCCATTAAATAACTTATCCCTTTATTCATCATATTCTTTCCTGTGTCTTTACCGACTTCTTTATATCATATTTCTTAAGATATGGCAACATCATACTGAATTAGAAAATCAATTTCTTGACATCAATGACAAAATAATAATATCAAGACAGTAAAACATCTTTAATCAGTTATGTCCATAATCATCAACAACCTTCTCAATATCCTTGTTATATTGCCAACAATATTGCCTTACAATATTTCTTATCTACAATCCCAACCCAAACTACTTATCAAATCCCTGAACAAGCCCTATCACTCTGCAATTTTTTTTTAGCATTTTATTGATCCCTTAGATCGAAGCATAAACAAAAACTACATACATCACAACAATGCACTGAATGAAAGAAATCCTTGATTATATTTCATTCAAAAGATGATAGGATTGTACAATGGAGAGAAATAGATCAAAATTGTATTTCTATTTGAATAAATTTTCTATTTTTGTCATAAAACAATTTATATATAACCCCTTCAAGAACTTGCAAAAAACTAGACACGAGACTCTTATCTATTGCTCTGCAAAATCTTTACAACTTGTTCCTTTTCACCTAAAACTTTCTACAGGAACCTATGACTCTAAATTTTAGAAAAAAAACTAAGTACAAAGATCAATTTTGGAATCTTGTCTCTTGGTCTTGAATTCCCTTTTATAGAAAATAAGGGAGCAAAACAAGCTACGGGCCAGAGGAGACACCTTTCATTAAAAGATGACCGGTTACCCATAATTATGTTATTAAATATCCCATTTGAGGAAAGTCACAACTAAGACCAAAAAAATTGTAACTACTTCAATCATAGCACTTTATGCACCTTTTCCCTTTTTACTATTGTCAATGAATATCTAGTATGGGCCCACCTTGTTGTTGCCCACATCCAAAAAGTAATCGTTGGAAAGAAACAAGACCGCTTGCCAGACTATTACATCAAATAGTTAACTAACTAAATTTTTGCAATCCTTACTCTTCCTTTAAGTAACTACTACTCCATTCACCATATTCTTCACCAATCAGTCATTTGAAATTCATAATCTCATCAACTTTTGCCCTGCATGGAGTATACTTGACTGCCACTTGATTTGCCTCTCTTTCAAAAGATTCAAAGAATGTTCTTGCACATATTATCTTGTCTATGATGTCTTCCAGCATGCCAATATCTAACTCCTCACAAATCAAGTCCACTTGAGTGTTGATGATTCTTTTTGCCTCTTCTCTCCAAAATTGTAAAGGCTTAATTGCCCCACTTTGATCTTCAATACCTAGCAGGAGTGTTTCTTTCATCTCACTGAAACTTCTCATCAACTCCCTTATCTTTCTTTCTATATTTTATTGCAGCATCTATGCTTCCTGCATTGACTTTACCAACAAATAGGTTGGCTGAAGTGTGGGTGGCCTCTCAGCATGGTATTTGGAAGCCATTGGCATTATTCTGAGTTCATTTCCCCTTTGTAACCATTTTCTAAACAAAGGGATTGCTACTTCCTTATCTTTGTCAAAACTTTGAATAGCATTAAATAATAAAGAATGAATTCTATTTAATCTACTATCCACCTTCTGATTCAAATGAGTGAGCACAGAGCTAACTATCTCCTTTTGCTTAATAGCAGACTAGTCTTCTGACTCCTTTAGCTAATTTCCAATTCATTTACTTTCTCCAAAATTTGGTCTTTTGTTAGGTCAACTGATCTAGTGGGTTCGGGATCTTCATCAACATATGGCACTATTGGTGTGCTTGGAACATCAGCCTTACTGTTGAATTGAACTATTGCATCTGTAGATCAGGAATTCAATTAACATCAAAGCAAGTAGATATTAGCTAACCACAAAGCCAGATTGCAATGAAATAAATCCTAATTACACTCAATAGAAGCATTGAAAACAAGACATTCAAAATACATAAAAATCCATCACCAATGTCTCTTCCAATTGACCTCCATTGTCCTTCTTTCTCCTCCAAATAGTGGATTTGTGTGGCACCTACAAGTGAAAAAGCATGAAGCAAGATTGATTTTGAGGGCGAGGATACTAGAAGCATGGTTGATTGATTCGATCCTTTGATTGAAGAAACTCATCCAATTTATAGAAAAATTGGAGAGAGGACAAGATTAGCATGAAATTGATATTTTAGGCAATTGATTTCAAAAATGGCAAAATTGAGTTGAAGGAAGAAGGTTATGACACCTTCTATGTCATGAATTATGACATATTGCCAATGCAAAGGTTAGAAGACTAAAAGCCTATGACATCTTTCTATGCTAACGGTATGATGCATGAGAAATTCATGTTTCCACCAAAGCACAAAAATAGGGAGAGACTAGAGAGGAATTGATTAGGTAGAAATTGAATTTAGCAAATTAGAAAATGAGGTGGAAATTAGGAATTAGGAAAATTATAAATAAGGTTAGAAATGATGAATTGGAAATTAGGAAATTAGAAATTGATGAAATTAGAAAATTAGGTGAATTAATTAATAATTTTTCATTCATTAATTAATTCACAAAAAGAGGGGGAATTAATTAGCCAATTAAATAAATATTTAATTGTGACAAGAAGACTTAGGATAAATAAATAAATTATTTAACCTAGAGGGAAAATGACAAACAAGATTAAATGAATAAATCATAAAACCCTAGAAGATGAATTAGAAATGCAAGGACGACAATTAGGTCTTGACAAAAGATAATTGATGTAGGGTCGATTTGATCATGATTTTGACTGACAAAGGACTAGTGTTGATAAATGATTAAAATTGGTTGACAAAAATCAATGACAAATTGACCAAGATTGACAAGGAGATAAAATTGAAAAGCACCAATTGACATGATTAAAGAAGACAAGGATCGATGACAAATCGATCGCAAAATGACAAAATTGGCAAGGACAAGGATCGATGACGAATCAATCGCAAAATGACAAGATTGACAAGGACAAGGATCAATGACGAATCGATCACAAAATGACATGGTTGACAAGGACAAGTATTAATGACGAATCGATCACAACAATGACGTGATTTGACAAGGACAAGGATCGGTGATGAATCGATCGCAAAAATGATGATATTGACAAGGACTAGGATCGACCAAAATCATGACTGAAGATTTGTTATCGACAAGACCTAATTCGAAAGCGATAAAAATGAGGAATGCAGAAGAAGGACTCGATGCTCACAAATGATAAAGACCAAGTGCGCAACATAGAAGAAATGTTAATGCGACGCAAGAACCCTAAAATAAGGCAATGCGCAAATGTTAAAGTATGACTCCACAAGCATTGACCATTTTTAGATGTCTACATTTTACCCCTCTTTGAGACAATGTGATTCTAAGCGTTGTTTCAAAGAACAATAATGAAAATACCCCAGACAATAACAATGACATATGCATGCCCCCTCGAGGAATTGGACGGAAAAATCCAGAAAAGAGGCCAAGTGATCAATAAGAATGACATAAGAGGATAGGTTCGAACGGACTACCAAGACTGACGGAAGAAATGTTAGTAAGAAGAAACTAGATAGAGGACAGTCAGAGATGAAGGAAAACTTGCTTTCACAAATGCACATAAGTAGGTGAGAACCTTTATTTATTGTAGCAAAATGGATGCAGAGCATCATGGCATTGAAGGCCAGAGCTGGAACGCAACCCCTTTTGCAAAAGACAAACACATCGCACACAAGGAATGAGTGAAGCATCCGAGGGTGCATACATCAAGGGTCGAGGTATGTGCGGCATTCAAAAAGCGAACGTACTTATCACAGACACCCAATGATCTGATTTTTTTTGGAGATTTTTTCAGGACATTATATGATTTTTTTCAGGACATTATATGATTTTATTTTTTTTGAGATTTTTTTTCAGGACATTATATGATTAGAAAGCTCCAGCCCGCATGTAGCAATAACTTCAGTAATTGATCATGACAAGGGGCGTGCAGCCAATGAAATTTTGAAAGACATATACAGTGACCAGGACCAAAACATATGCACAAGGACTGGAAACCTGAGTATGCAAGACAATGATGTTGACCAATCACAGGCCTGGAATAGAACATTGGGTCAAGGCAAGGATAATCATGATAAACCTGCGGGGGAACAGTACAGCTAGGAGTCATGATAGATAACAGAGCAATAGTCTTTTACACATGGTGCCTATTTGCTAGGTTTTCACTAGAGGGCGAATTATTTTTCTTTACTTTTGTTCTTTTCAACTTTTCACTTTTATTTGATTGATTTTTTTATATTTTTTGTATTTTTCCAGCTTTTTTTTTGTTGTGTTTTTTTTTAGGATCATATTTGAAGAACTGCTGACAGAAAACTATGTCCAGTACTTTCAAAGGTGCATGCTATTTATAGGATCAGATAGAGGTTCACCGTCTGGGGTTGCAAGTTGATATGCCCCCGAGCCATAGGCTATAGTAACTATGAAAGGTCCAACCCAATTAGGCTCAAACTTTCCTTTGATGATGTCAGTAGATTGTGCATTCTTCGGGTTTTCCTTTAGGACCAAATCTACCACTTTGAAGTGTCACCCTTTGACCTTCTTATTATAAGAGCGACAGAGATGGTTTTGATATGCTTGCAAATGTGTCTGGGATGTCTGACGTTTCTCATCTAACATCTCAAGCTGATGCAACCGAGAGACTCTGTGAGTCTCATCATCAATCAAATGTTGCAGGGAAACATGCAAAGAGGGAATTTCCACTTCCAAGGGTAAAATGGCTTCCGCACCATACACCAAGGAATAAGGTGTTGCACCAGTAGGGGTGCAGATGGAAGTACGATAAGCCCATAGTGTTGGATTCAACTGTACATGCCAATCTTGACCAGCGTCATTGACAACCTTTTTTAGGATCTTAATGATGGTTTTATTTGATGCTTCGGCTTGACCATTACTTTGTGGATAGTAAGGACTAGAGAAATGGTGTTGGATGTGAAACTTTTCATAGAGTTCCTTGACATCTTTATTTTTGAATGGACGGCCATTATCTGTGAAAATTGCAAGGGGAACCCCATATCTGCATATGATATAATTCAGTAGAAACTTTGAAATTTGAACGCCAGTGATATAGGTCATGGGATAGCCTCGATCCATTTTGTAAAGTATTTTGTGGCCGTGATGATGAATTTGTGTCTATTTGTAGATGTCGGGTGAATCTTGCCAATAAGATCCAATCCCCATTGAGAAAAGGGCCATGGAGATATGACATAGTGAAGTTCTTGGGCTGGTGCATGAATGTAATTTCTGTGTATTTGAGATTTGTAGCATTTCTTGACAAAATCATGAGCATCCTTTTCCATAGTGGGCCAATAATATCCAGCACAAACCAACTTTTTAGCTAGACTTAGACAATTGAAATGGGCCCCACATATACCATCATGAACCTCGCGTAAAGCCATTTGTGCCTCATCAGAATCCAAACACCTGAGGAGGGTGTGGTCAAAAGAACGACGATAAAAGGTGTCTGCGATGATGACATATTTGGCAGTTTGGCATATGAAGGCTCGGCGTTGGTTAGGGGAAAGGTTAGGTGTTAAGGCTTGGGATTTCAAATACCGATAGATGTCATTGTACCATGGGGAATTAGGACCAACAAGAACACACATCACATCTGCTATCAAAATCTCAAAAGAAGGAACAAGCAACTGTTCGACCAAAAATTCACATCTGTCCATATTGTGGGGCATATTTAACATGGAAGAAATAGTTGCCATAGCATCTGCTGACTTGTTTTGTATTCTTGGAACTTGACTGAAATGGATATCAGTAAATTTTGTCTTGAATAAATCCACCATATACTTGTAGGGAAGAAGCTTTTCATCCTTCATTTCATAGTCATCATTCACTTGATAGATGACTAACTGGGAATCTCCATAGACTTGCAAATGTGTAATGTTCTAGTGGATTGCTACTCGGAGTCCTGTGACCAAATCTTTGTATTCTGCAATATTATTGGTGCAATGGAAAGTTATTTTGTAGGATTTGGGAATAGCATCACCTTGAGGGGTGACAAACAATATACCTACTCCAGACCCAAATTTGGTATGGGATCCATCAAAATATAATTTCCATTCATTAGAAGATGTGACAGCAAAGACTGCTTCATCTGGAAAATTTGTCAACATTGGATGCTCATCATGAATAGGTGCCTCTGCAAGTTGATCCGCTATGATTTTTCCTTTTATTGCCTTTCTCTCAATGTACTCAATATCAAACTCACTTAGGATCATAACCCACTTTGCTAGGTGACCTGTCAAAGCTGCCCTGCTAAGCAAGTATTTCAAGGGATCAATTTTTGCAACTAGCAATGTCTGATGATTTAATATATAGTGTCGAAGCTTCTGTGTTGCAAATACCACTGCTAAACATGCTCGTTCAATAGTTGAATAATTCAGCTCATAGCCTACTAGTGTCTGACTGATATAATAAATAGCCCGCTCTTTGCCTTTCTCATCCTGTTGGGCTAAGAGAACTCCCAGTGTCGTTTTAGTTGCAGAGATATACAATATGAATGGCTTCCCTTCGATAGGAGGCATTAGAATAGGTGGCAACAGCAGATAATCCTTGAGAGTTTGAAATGTTGATTGACATTGCTCAGTCCATTTAAAAGTGACACCTTTATGCAATAAATGCTGGAAGGGATGACATTTGTCTGCCAATTGAGCTATAAATCGGCAGATTGACTGTAACTTCCCTTGCAGAATTCTTAGTTGATGGAGATTGGATGGAGGAGGCATATCCATTATTGCTTTAACTTTTTCGGGGTCTACTTCGATGCCTCTATGAGAAATAATGTACCCTAATAATTTTTCGGCTATGACACCAAAGACACATTTCTTTGGGTTGAGTCTGAGCTTGTAGGTTTCCATTTGATCAAATATTGGGCTAAGGATGGCTAGATGACTATCTCTTGTGACAAATTTGCATAATAGGTCATCAACATAGTCTTCCATCAAAGTATGCATAAAATCATGGAAAGTTGTCATCATAGCTCTTCGATATGTTGCACCAGCATTTTTAAGATCAAAAGGCATCACATTCCAGCAGTAGGTACCCCAAGCACATGTGAATGCAGTCTTATGTTGATCTTCAGGAGCAATGCGAATTTGATTATATCTAGAAAAACCATCCATCAATGATAGCATCTCATATCCAGCAGTCATCTCAACTATGATGTCTATATTCGACAGTGGAAAATCATCTTTAGGGCATGCTTTATTAAGATCCCTAGAATCCATACAAATCCTAATGCCCCCGGTTACTTTGCTAACTGGTACCAAATTTGAAATGCAATTTGCATAATCAATTGGTCTGATAAAGCCCACATCTAATAATTTTTCGAGTTCCATTTTTACTAAGAGAGCCACCTGGGGATGCATCTTTCTGAGAGTTTTTGTTTGACGGGCTTGGCATCTGATTTTAATGGCAAGTGATGAAGGACTAATTCTGGATCAAGGCCGGGCATATCTGCATAAGACCATGCAAAACTGATCTTCTTTTCAAGAAAGAAATTGACAAAATCTATCTTTTCTTGTTTTGATAGAGAAGCAGCGAAATGAATGACCTTAGGGTTGTCAAGGGTACCCAAATTTATCTCTTCGATCATTTCCGCAAGCAATGTTGATTTATCCTGACTTGACGAGGGTATGTCCAATCTTCCACCCCAAAGAGGTTTTCACCTGTAGGTACGTCTTGTATTTTTACTTTTTCATGGTCAGAGAGTGCCTTACGGTTTTCACTCAAAGACCCATTCTTTTGAGTTTTTACTTTTTCTATTTCTTTTTCATTTTTATGAATAGAAGATGGATTTGACTCCCCAAAATATGTTGTGGAATCTAAATCAATAGAAAACCCTACCTTATGATTGCCTCGTGGTATGCCTTCCTATAGTCCAAGGAATTCTGCAATTGCTTCATCATTTTGAAAACAATCTAATTTGAGTGGTTCTTGTTGGTCATGTTGGATAAGCTGTGGATAGACAAGGGGTAGATCATCATCGGTTTTAAGGAGAGTTAGGGCCGAGATGGTAAGGATAAGAATATCTATAGTATCACTGTCTAAACTGCTCATATCTGATTCCGAACTTGGGTCCCAGAATGACTCTATCCAAGCACTAGGACACGTTTTGGGAGGGAGAGTTATTTCATGTTTGTCTTCCATGGGCAAATCATCAGGGTCAAGGAAAACATTTTCAAGGGCATAGGAGCTAGAAGGAAAAGAAATCCACTCCCATTCATTGGAATCATTTTTAGGTTGGGTATCCTCAAGTGTTGTTTCATCATCAGAGTCACGCCCCTTTCCACACATGGTCACTTTGGTAGACGAGGGTCCAATTCACAATGGTACAAAACCTAACCCTAAAGTTGGATGTTGGATCTTAGGTATAATAGGTTCTAGTCTTCCTTTCTTATAAGGGCCCAAACCAATGCAGCCATCATATCCCTTTTTCTGCAATATAGTAGACCCTTTTCCATACCGCTCCACTGGCAACTTGATAGGTGGTGTATCAGTTGGATCCTTATAAAGCCAATCTATTACATCATCATCCAAAGTTTCTTTGTTAAGTTCACCCCATTTTGTAAATGTAGTGGGGGGCTGATATTGAATGACTATCTTAGGTTCCTTTTGCAACAAATGTGGTTTGCCATGTGATTTTGGAGATATTGGTAAATTCCCAATGAGGAATGTTTGAGCCATTGAATACTCTCCGCATCCTTGGTCCTATATCTTCAATTTTCCTTTGACAGCATCTAACAATTCATTAGGATCCACATAATTATGTGAGTGGGCCTCTCTATTGACTGGGACTTGTTGCTTCGGGGAATCCTTTAGATTAGCACAAAATTGAAATGGATTACAATCTCCTAGAATTGTTATCTTAGTCCCATTGTAAGGATAATTTAAACACTGATGATAAGTAGATGGAACTGCTTTCATTGCGTGGATCCACAGACGGCCAAGAATCATATTGTAAGGGAGATCGAGGTCTAGGACCTATAAGAAAGTGTTTTCTGTCACTGGACCGACTCTGATAGGCAATGAAATTATCCCTTTAGATGGATGCTCAACATCATCATATGCTTTGATTGTTATTCTTCTGGAAGAATCAATGTCATTTTCTATATAACCAAGACCAATGACCACTCTCAAGGTACAGATGTTAAGACCTGCTCCGCCATCTATCAAGACTCGTCGAATCTTGCAATTATGGACAAAGACTTCAAGATGTAAAGGATCATTATGAGGGAGCTTATCAGGAGAAATATCATTATCAGAAAAGGCGACGTGTTGGGAAATAGCTAGATGTCCAATTTGGGCTTGAAACTGGTCAACATCAATGTTTGTCGGGACAGTGGACATAGTTAAAGCTTTATCTAGGACTGCGCAATGCATAGGGGACATTTTCAACAACTCAAGAATTGATATTTGTGCAGGTGTCTTCCCCAGATGATCTAGGAGATTATACTGACTCGTAGGAGTTGATTTGGGAGGAATTGCAGGAGCTCCTTTCAAGACTATTTTGGATCGACGAGTGGTGACTGCGCAAGAGAGATCTTGTCCCTTTAATCTTATGGTGGAAACATACTCATTTGATGCTCGAAAACAATTGATGACATTGTTATAACCATTATTTGCATAATTAAGATTTGCTATTTGGGTAGAGTTTGAAGAAGATGCTTTACCCTTGTCATGATCAAGCAAAGGAGTTTTGAAAATTATATGATCAGTGTTAGAGGTCACGTTGTGCGGGTCTACCTCAATTACTCCTTGATCTAACAAGTCTTGAATCATATGTTTCAATTGAAAACATGATACGATTTTATGTCCTTTTGACCGATGGTATTCACAATATGCATTATCATTCCACCAATGCGGCTTTACCAATGGTTCTTCCTTGATATCTGGTAACTTGATAAAATTTGCTTGTATTAATTGTTTCATTAGTGACTCAATAGGCTCTCCCAATGGTGTAAACTGTCGAGGAGGCCCATCCCTTGATCGGAAAGGTTTTCATTGCTGGTTTTGTTGCTAACCTTGTTGATTATATTGTTGAGTATATTGTTGGTATTGCAGTTGTTGAGTAACATTACTTGCTGGTGTTTGATTTTGTTCCATAGCTGACATATTAGGAGCACTCAATTTCTTTATTGTGAGCATGGGTTGATTTGCATTCACCGCTCTTGTGTCGACAACTCCATCATTAGTGACATTCTTGTTTTTGTACCAAAATCTATTTTTCTCCCCAGAATTGTTTGTGTTATCACTATCTTTGTTGAGTTTAATGAGTCCCTTAGCTACAAGAGCAGTTTCAATGTTCATCCCTTTCTTAATGAGTTTCTCAATGGTACTGGGACTTTTCAATTTGAGTTCATACATCATTTCTGGGACCAAATTTTGAATAAATAAGTTCACTTGTTGTTCTTTAGGTATATCTAGGGAAGAATGACTATACAAGCTTCGCCATCTTTGCAAGAAAGTCACTAATGGTTCACCTTGCTTTTGCTTAGTGTTGCATAAATCTGACATGGTCACTTCACTGTCAATGTTGAATACGAAGTGGGATATAAACTTTTGAGCCAATTCCGACCATGTCTTTATGTTCCCTGGCAAATGTGAATACCAATCCATGGCTTGTCCTATGAGACTTCAGGTGAATAAGTGCATCAAATATGTTTCCTCATAACTCACTTCAGTACATGCTGCGAAAAATGCTCGAATATGGTCTTTTGGATTTCCATTCCCTTTATATTTCTCAAAATTAGGTGCCTCAAAATGCTTAGGGAAGGGAGGCATGTACAAGCTCTTGTCAAATGGATTAGGACATAAATCTTGATCTGTGTACAATTTCTTTGTCCCTTTGGTTTCCAATGCATCGACTTGTCATTGCAACTTCTCAAGTTGTTGTGCAAATGTGTTAGGTATCGAAGATTTTGTAAGTTCATCATTCACTCTTGGGTGTACTCTTTGTTGATACATCCTGCTCTCCATTGGTTGTTGATGCTCAGAAATTGTTGTCTTTAGTATCTCTAGCATATAAAGTTCTTGATACAGCTCTTGTTGCTGTGGTTGTGCCATGCCTTAACCTTGACCCTTTTGTTGTGCTTCTTGTGGTGGGATTATCATTTGTAGCCTAGGTTGATATTGCAGTTGAGGGTGTTGTTGATATTGCATGGACATCAATTGTGGTTGTGATGTATGATAACTTGTTTTGCCTAGCCCATATTGAGGCACATGTTGTTGTTGATGCTGACGAATCGGAATTTGCTAACTTTGTGTCAACTGTCGTTGTCCTGATGTAAATCCCATCATTTGCAAAAAACTTTGTTTGGGAGGTTTCTGTTGTTTCTCCTTGAGATGGGGGATGGCACTTGCATTGACTTGTTGTGTTGCTTGTCCAATCCATTGTGGTGGTTGCAAGTTTGAATTAACTTGTAATGGTGCAGAAGCCACTGCAACATGTTTTTGAATGTGATATTGTTGTTGTTGTGCATTGCTTGTTTGCGCATTTGATTATGCCTTTTGTGCATTCCTCAATTGTTGCAACATTTGTTGTTGGTGCACACCACTATTTGTGGCTCTGTGTGTTGCCACTATCAAAGGATCTATCACAATATTTTGCATAACGGATACTTGAGTATTTGCCAAACATATTGAACTTGATGGGACATATAAACTTTGTTGCATTGTAGGATTATTTTTAACATTTGTAAGACCAGGCATTCCAGTCGTAAAGCTCTCTTGCATCTTAGATTTTGATCCACTTGTAATTATTCGAGGAATCATTTCTTGTTGAGGAAAAGTTGTCAACATTTGTGTGGCCATCATTTGATCTTGTGTTAAAGGTGTTGTATTAAATAACAGATTGTTTATTGTTTCAAATGGTGACTTTTGTGGAATAGTCACTGTCAACGTTTTTGAAGCACATTTACTCATCAAGGTGTGTTGAGTTTCTTGTTGCACATTTTCTTCGTTTGGATGTGGAGAGAAACTTAACAACTCACCACCTTGTTGTTTTTGCACATTAATTTGTGCATTTGAGGAGGCCACATTACTCATCATATCAAGATATTTTTGTGGAAACATCTTAAAGACCTTGTTCAAGAATTTATCCATCTTT
Source organism: Cryptomeria japonica (assembly GCF_030272615.1). NCBI lineage: Eukaryota > Viridiplantae > Streptophyta > Pinopsida > Cupressales > Cupressaceae > Cryptomeria > Cryptomeria japonica. The sequence goes on from NC_081409.1 coordinate 444,715,825, forward strand.
TTTGTCAACTTCGGATCTTTAAGGAACATATCAATATCATCGGAAGCATCGGAATCTGATGAAGAATCTGGTAAAACATTTGGATTTATTTCTTGTTGAATGCCTTGATCTGAACCAAATCCTTGTGAAAGAGTTTGTTCCTCATGTAATGTTTGAATTTCATGTTGTAGGTTTGGTTGATTCCAGTCAAAAGGTGCATTTTCCCTTGGTGTTGGTGGAACACTCCCATATCCCGATTTCATGGGTACAAACACTGGCTCATATAATGGAGGTGGTCCAAGTTGAACCATTCCATATGGTGGTAATGATGTGTTTGACGAACCTTCCATTTGTAATGATTGACTAGGTTGAAACTGTGAGTTTGATACATTGTCAATGGGTTGATATGTTGGTTCGCCCATCTTCTTAGATTTTGACCTTGTTTCAATAGGCATGTCACTATGCAAATGCAATATTTTTTTGGGATTTTTTTTATTTTAAAAGGATGATGTATGATATGCAACTAAATGCAACCTAAATAAATGAAAATGCAATCTATGGCAAGAATGCAACCTATGTTTTTGTTGTTTTTCAAGATTTGGACAAACTTTTTGGAATGCAAACCTAAAGACTCAACCTTGGGAAGTTGAAATGAAGCCAAGACCTTAAAGGACAAAGGACCAAATGACAATAGGACAAATTGACAATGTCTCACCTATATGCTTGGATACTAAGCTAGGTTTGACAAAAATGATATTAATAAAAGGACAAGTTTTAGACAAGGTCAAGACTTCTTAACAACAACTTAGGGTATCATCCAAAGTTTTGATTTTTTTTTAAGTTTGACAAACCAAATTTTTGAGACTAAATGCAAGAAGGCAATGATTATGACAATGACTTAGGATATGACGTGAAAATGATCTAAGGATATGATATGACAAGATGAAGCCAAGACAAGATGACAATACAATGATAAGGATATGCGAAGACCAATGACTTGGAATATGCAAAATGCAACCTAGGCAAGACCTAATTTTAGCATGACAAGGATAATGCATGAATGTCACCTAAATGGAAATCTATCTTGGATATGACAATGAAATTCAAACTTAGGGAAATGATTTTGAACCTAAGTGCAAAATGAGGACACTTGCAATAAAAAGGACTAAAATGAAGGGAGATGACAATATGCCCTAGGACCTAATTTGGACTATGCAAAACCTAGCCTAAAGTGACATGAATGTTGAGACAAAGTTTTTCATTGTGTTTGAAAGCCATGTTTTGAAAATGTTTGAACTTTGTTGGATGAATTTTCTCTTTTTAAAACCTTGTTTGGACAATGTTTGGACTTGTTTGACAAATGATGTTTTGTGACAATTGTATAATTCAACTTTTGACAATCACAAAAGACAAGATGTTTGGACTTAGACCCAAGACAATCATGCTCATTCACAACAAATCCTATGGCTGACAATGGCAATATCTGTTGAATCCTCTAACCATAAAATACAACACTCAGCCAGATAGCTAGATGTTTGGTAGCACTGGCTCCCCCTTACAGTGCACTCACTTCTCGGGCATACCAAGCTTCGAGTTCAAGGGGCATCACTTCCCAAGAACTTTCTATCTCTAACTAAGGAGTACATGAGAGGTGTCTTCAGCATGTGCGTATCACAATGCCTGAGCCAACAGATAGAAGGATTTTGGCATCTAAAAACAAGAGATTCTAGTAAGGGCATCCGTTCGGGTGGGTATTGATCCAGCGAATAAATCATCGCAATACCATTCTAGCACCCGTTGTCTACAACTTTCGTTGCATCCACAGTTATTTATAGTGGTTCGGAAGAGCTTGGTTTTAGCTCGTCACCACTTTGGGTTGTTCCCTCTCACCAATGCCTGTGCGAAGTGCCAGGCAAATCGGGAGGCAGGCCCAGTTCTAAGGGTTAAAACATGCAATCAAATTAAAAACAGACAAAGCATGCATGGTGTTCATTAACCTATAAGAAATGAAATGTGCAACTACTTTAGAAATCAGAAACACATAGTTTTGAATATGAATCTTTGACTGTGTCCTGCAACAAATATGTCAGTAATTTCAATGTTTGTCTTCAATATACGAAAATGCCAACCTCCAAACCTACACACATCAAAAGCCCCAAATTAGTTGCCAAAAAGAAATCCAAAACACACTAACAAAAAAACAAAACATTAATCTAATTAACAAAAATAATGTTTAATCTACTTAACAAAATTTAAAATCTAATCTAAAAAATCTAATTTTAATCTAAAAAGCAAAAATCTAATCTAAATTAAAATAATCTAATAACAAATTAAAAATCTAACTAAATCTAAATAACAAAATTAAAATCTTACTAATTAAAAATCTAGAAGTAAAAAAAAACAAATCCAAAAAATCTAAATCAAATAAAAAAAAAATCTAAAAGTAATCTAAATAAACAAATTAAAAAAATCTAAACTAAAATAACTAAAAAACAATCTAAAACTAATTAAACTAAAAAAAAAGTTAAAAAAATCTAAAACTAAAAAAACTTACTTAAAATAAAGAAAACTCTAAAACTAAAAAAAAAACCTACGTAGGAGGCTACCAAGGCAGCCCCCAGGCAAGCAAGAAAAACGTGGGCAGATTTAAGATGGTTTTTTTTTCAATAATTTAAAAAATGTTTTTGGCAAATTTAAGATGTCTTTGACAGATTTTTAACAAATTTACAATGATTTCTGAAGATTATAAACTGATTTTTAATAGATCATAAAACATTTCAGTAGATTGTAACGTTTTTTTAGCAGAAAACAAAATCTCCAAAGCTTTTCCATTTTATTTTTTTTTAATTTTTTTTTTACAATTCACAAAATGATTTTTTAACAAATCATTGATTATTTGGAGTAGATTTTAGAGCTATTTCTGCGGATTAACAGACTTTGCAACATTCTGGACAAGCATGCCTGCTAAATCTCATGAAGATCCTGTCATATCAAAAACTCAAGAAAATTTTTGTCAGATGTTTAATACGTGATTCACGTCGGGTTCACCAGAAATGTAGACCAGGAATTCGATTAACATCAAAGCAAGTAGATATTAGCTAACCACAAAGCCAAATTGCAATGAAATAAATCCTAATTACACTCAATAGAAGCATTGAAAACAAGACATTCAAAATACATAAAAATCCATCACCAATGTCTCTTCGAATTGACCTCCATTGTCCTTCTTTCTCCTCCAAATAGCAGATTTGTGTGGATCTCACCTACAAGTGCAAAAGCATGAAGCAAGATTGATTTTGATAGCGCGAGGATACTAGAAGCGTGGTTGATTGATTCGATCCTTTGATTGAAGAAACTCATCCAATTTATAGACAAATTGGAGAGAGGACAAGATTAGCATGAAATTGATATTTTAGGCAATTGATTTCAAAAATGGCCAAATTGAGTTGAAGGAAGAAGGTTATGACACCTTCTATGTCATGAATTATGACATATTTCCAATGCAAAGGTTAGAAGACTAAAAGCCTATGACATCTTGCTATGCCAACGGTATGATGCATGAGAAATTCATGCTTCCACCGAAGCACAAAAATAGGGAGAGACTAGAGAGGAATTGATTAGGTGGAAATTGAATTTAGCAAATTAGAAAATGAGGTGGAAATTAGGAATTAGGAAAATTAGAAATAAGGTTAGAAATGATGAATTGGAAATTAGGAAATTAGAAATTGATGAAATTAGAAAATTAGGTGAATTAATTAATAATTTTTCATTCATTAATTAATTCACAAAAAGAGGGGGAATTAATTAGCCAATTAAATAAATATTTAATTGTGACAAGAAGACTTAGGATAAATAAATAAATTATTTAACCTAGAGGGAAAATGACAAACAAGATTAAATGAATAAATCATAAAACCCTAGAAGATGAATTAGAAATGCAAGGATGACAATTAGGTCTTGACAAAAGATAATTGATGTAGGGTCGATTTGATCAAGATTCTGACTGACAAAGGACCAGTGTTGATAAATGACTAAAATTGGTTGACAAAAATCATTGACAAGGACAAGGATCAATGACGAATCGATCGCAAAATGATGTGATTGACAAGGACAAGTATCAATGACAAATCGATCACAACAATGACGTGATTTGACAAGGACAAGGATCAATGACAAATCGATCGCAAAAATGACGATATTGACAAGGACTAGGATCAACCAAAATCATGACTGAAGATTTGTTATCGACAAGACCTAATTTGAAAGTGATAAAAATGAGGAATGCGGAAGAAGGACTCGATGCTCGCAAATGATAAAGACCAAGTGCGCAACATAGAAGAAATGTTAATGCGATGCAAGAGCCCTAAAATAAGGCAATGCGCAAATGTTAAAGTATGACTCCACAAGCGTTGACCATTTTTAGATGTCTACAACATCTACATGTGAGACAGGTGGAGACCTAGACGTTGATGGGGCTGATGCAATTGTAGGAGTTGAAGAAGATGCTCCTATCTTTCTCTCCTCAAGAAGTTGAACCTTAGTTTGGAACTCCACACACCTTTGTTAAACTACATTATAATCATTGAAAAGCTTTTCAAACTTCTTCATTAGCTTCTCTTTTTCTTTAGCCTCCCTTTTTGAAGTTTCATGGGCCAATTTGGCCACATCAACAGCTAACTTTGAGGCCTCAACATTCGATGTATCAGAGGCTCTTTTTATAATGAGGCCTCCCCTCAGGTTTAGTTTTATATCACTAATATTAGGCCTCCTAGGTCTCTATTCTAGTGCCCATATTGCCAAGGTTGCATAATCATCTTTAAATTTTGACCCTTTCAATGCCAACCTCCCTTCTTCCTCTGAATTGAATTGTTGATCTTTTGATTTTCTAGTTGCATCAAAGGCCACTGCATTAGCTATATCCCACTCTGGCAAAATTAAGACTCTGGCCTGATTTATGATCATCCTTCCTTCATCTGTAGTAATTCCTTTAAACTCTTCCATCATTTCATTTTTGACCTCCTCCTGATTTTCCTGATCGGATCTATCTAGCCTTTGGGCCTTTCTCTCAGCACTTCTCCTCTTGTATTCTTCTATCTTCATTTTCCATACAAATTGTAGGAAGGTTGAGCTTCTTACAAAGGCTTAATCTTCAAGAAATCTATCACATTCCTCCTTCCTGGCATCTCTAAATGATCTACCCTGAATATCCAAAGGAGTGAGGTCCAATTCTAAAGTGGGTGGCATTTGAGGAATATCAATCTGCATCTCTGCATTTGTCACTACAATGGTATCTTCCTCCTATTGATCTTCCATGTGTTGCTCCTCTCTTTGTTCTTCAACATGCCTTGGAGGTGAAAGAGGCACATGAGGGGTGAATGAATTTTGTCTGACTCTTCAAGATCAATGATCTTTACCCCTTTAAAAGGTCTTACTTGTGTTTTTGGGGGTGGCTTTGTCTTTATTATCTTCTTTCCTTTTCTTCTCACCAACCTTCTACCATCACTGCTACTCTCATCTTCACGGCTTATTTCTTCTCTTACCCTTTTTGTTACAACACCACCCTTTGGAGGAGGCACATAGCTAGGTCTACCTTCTACTAGCCCATCTATTCTATGAGGTGGACGAGGAGGTGAACCTAGTTGTTTTATTCTCATTTGATGAATCAGGGTTGCTTCTTCTAGTGTGATGGGTGTAGGTCGTTGCCCATTTCTTCTATCATCTTTTCGGCCATGAAATTTCTCAAGCTTGGTTCTCTTTTCCTTTAATGCAATAATTAGTTCATCAAAATTGTTCAAGACAAAATCTACTTTGGCACAAAATGGAGTGAAGTCCTTTACTGGATCATAACTAGGATCCATTTTTTGTACTATAGCCCATAACTTCCTAAAAGCTATCCATTTTTCCTTCCTCCAATCTTGCGTCATGAAATCAAATTCATTTCTTTTTATATCCTTAGAGAAATTATGCTCATGGGGCAATGGGCTTCCTTTTATTCTTGCCCTGAAAAACATTATAAAACCCCTCCAGGTCACTATGTTTGATTATGCTAACCCCTAAATGATATGGTTCGAAAAGCTTGTCAAAATGCACATATCCCCCTTTTATAATCACAATGTATGGAATGACAATATAATCAGGAAAAATAGTCCCTTTGCCTCTACCCTTCAACTCCTTATCATGTATACAACCTATTTGCCATAGTACTTCAGCAAAACCTAACCTTAAAGGAACATTAAGAGGTAATACATGTGGTTGGCCAGGAAAACCATAAACTTTGATAATTGTACTAATAGGATAAGGAATAATGTCCCCCTAGTTGTGCTCAATTTTCAAAAGTGGCAGCCTTTCCTTTGGTCTTACAAAATCATGTAGCTGCATGGGAATCCTTGGTGGATTCACTATTAGTCTCTACCTCAGTCTAGAAGCAAAACTATTATCAAACCTGGCAAAACTTGCTTCCTACCTGTCCCAAGACACATCCATACTCCAAAGTTGCACTGACACCTCAATATTGTGAACTATTCTCTTGAGATTCATGGTACCCTCAAAATAAACTACATTTCTATATAAAAATTTGTGCATTAACAATGAATACCAATAAAAATGAGTGCTAAATACACCATTCTTGATATCTTGCAACCCCTCATGAATCTTCTCTTCAAGGTATGGAGCAAATTCAAAAACCACTGTAAAATATGGATGTTGAATTTGTATAGCCATGTACATAAAATTGGGTGGCATGACTATAATAGGGTTGAACCCTAAAACCTAGCACAGAGAGAATAAAGTGGCCTGCAATTATTTGGCAAAAGAACTAATAGGGAAGGGCTCTTTAGAATTAGGGCTAATATGATAGGTTGTATCTTTTGTTTTTGCCAAATGAGCTGGAAGGAGGATATCTCTAATAAAACCCCTCATTTTGTAATATTTTGTCTTTAGTTCATTCAAATCTATTGGAACCAGGGTAGCAGAAGGTTCATATAAATCAAAAATCTCTTGAAACTCCTCCCTCGTGATTTTCAACAAAATTTCTCCCTCATTTCCCCTTATAACTCTATAAATGGGGTCATATCTATCTGCAACAGCTTTGAGGAGGTTGACATCCATGAATACATTGGGCACCACTAACCTACCCAAGTCATATTGCCAGGCACTTGAAAACAAGGATTGCAAATTCTACACCAGTCATTGGCACCCTAGCATCCACGATGTTATATTCCTTGTTAGTTAACCCTTCTCCTAGGGTTTTGCCTTGTACAAGTCTTTGCCCCTAATATTTATGATTTGTTAAGGGCTTCAATTGATCAAGAAAATCATGAAACAAATTTCTCTTTAGATACTTTGTCTGTCCAAAGTATTTTCATAGGAGAGTCATCCTATTCGACTAGGGCTTCTCACAATTATTCACAAAAGGAAAATAGAAACTAGGGCTTAACATGAGACTATCAAATTCAACACAACATGTGCGAATTCTCACCCCTTTTTACCAAATTTCACAAACCCTAGAGCAATTCGCAACCTTTTCACTATAATTTCATACAACTCGCACTTTCAACAACTTTGAAAACATAGAAGAAGGATTTATCAACTTACAGCTTAGTACACACCAGATGAAAACCCAATTTTGAACTACGAGGACTCGCTCTGCTCAGGAATCACCTTATGGTCTCCTTTTAACCACTTTGTGAGTTGGAAATGGCTCTAAAAATGCTTTTATTACCATTCTAGAGTGAAGCGTCACCATTTCATCCGCCACTACTGCTTGTACGAGTGAGGAAACGACTCAAAACTCAATTTGAATTAAGTTTAAATCTACACCATCGATTAATTCCTTACTAGCAAATCGCATGAAGAATAGTGGTCCATCTGACATTGACCATCACATGTGGCAAGCAGGCTCATCAAAGGTATGATGCGACATCTCCAACTCACCTTCCACCTCACCTCGGTGAGAGCCCCCACCTTCCAACTTACCCCAGCCCACCTTGGACATGTGGCATCATCTCATGATTTTGTGGTCCTTAACATCCTTGCATCTTCCTTCACGAGACTGGGAGGACCGTTGGATCTATTTTCCCTTTATCTACCAGCCACAATGGTCACCTAACACTAGCCACTAACCCTTGAGCACCTTTTGGGTTCAGATTAAAAAATCGTTGTTTATTTTTCCATGTGTGAAATTATGCACCTTTAGTAGCTTAGGTTCTAACTGAAAATGACTGGTAACTGCAAAGTTAAGGTTATTTCTTTGGTTAAACTGTCAGTAAAAAGGGACACGCGGAAAGATCTTGTGATGTTGCAGAGCAGTGGCAGTTTACATCTTTTGATCATGGCATTTTGAGGAACCATAACCGCCAGAAATATAAACCGCTAGGCTTATTAGAAAGGAGACCCAACCATAGGAAATAAAACATGGACTTAGGATAAAATTAAAAGGGGCCGACACTTATAACTTTAAACCTAGAGAAAAAATGGCCCCACCAATGAGCTTAGACCCTTTGGACTTAAGTGAAAAAGGTAATGAATAATTAGAATAGGTTTAGGGGTTTTAACCAAGACTTAATAAAAAATGCATAAAACCCTAAACCCTAAGCATGAGGGCAAGAACAGAGAACATCAAACACTCGAAATTACCAAAAATTTTACTAAGGCATGAAACATTTTTGCACAATCATTTTGAGGACTATTAGATATCAAGGTAACATATGATGAAGCAATTCTAATTATGTGTGACAATACAAGTGCAATAAACATTTGAAAGAATTCGGTTATGCATTCAATAATAAAACACATTTCAATCAGATATCACTACTTAAGGGAGAAGGTTGTTGAGAAGGAAGTTTGGTTGGAATACATTTCTACAAAGGAATAGGTTGCGGATATTTTCACTAAGGCATTGGAAAATGATACATTTGAGTTTCTTTGGGAGAAGCTTGGGGTTATTGCCCCTCCTTCTAGCTAGATGCATTTTGTAGATGCATCTTTCCAAGGGGAGCCTTCATTCCTATTTATTTTCCTAGATTGATGTTGTGGCTGCTCTTAGAGGGAGCAATGGAGTGTGTAGTAGTGTTGTGGCCTTTGTATTTGATGGAAAAGGGGGAGAGATTGAGTAGTTATGGGAGAGAGTGATCATTTTTGGGAGAGATGGTTGTTTGGGAGAGATATAGTAGTTTTTGTAGTGTTTCAGATAAAGTAATATTGTTTTGCAGGTTGGTCGAGTATTGAGTTTAGTCAAGTGTTATCATCAATGACAAAGGGAAACATTGTTGGAAGTATGTTTTGTTATGGTTTTCATTGATGTTGAACTTATTGTTCTGGATAGTTGTTGGTTCGAAAAGTCTATGGTGCAAAGATATCTTGTTGTGTTGATATTGCAGTTATTGTATTGGTTGTTCTAGAAGTGTTCGAGTTTGAAATGTGTTGTTGATGTTGTTTGATATTGTTATCTTCTTTGGTTATGTTTTTGGTATTATGGATGAGTTGGTTTTGTGTCCAGGAATATCTTTGTGTTCTCCAAAAGTTGTAGTATATTTCATAGCAGGTTGTGATATTCTAAGTTAAGCCTATCTTTGGGTCTAGATATGATGTGGAAGGTTATTGGATGTGTTATGGGTCTCACCATAGTATGTGGAAATCCAGAGTAGAGTTATTTGCATTGAAGGATATGTTTTGACCGTTAATTGCTTATATGAATGTGTTGTGTGTTGGTGTGTTGGTAGTTATGTTCCAATGATTGCAGATCAACATATTGATCTTTGGAAGATGTGTTTTGGTCCCCTCTTTCTCTTATAGTGGATCAGTGTGTGTGTTTTTAGTCTGGAAGGTGTATTTTGGTTCAAGCTGACTTGATTCAATCTTTGATGATCTATCTTGTATATACAAAATGTTGTATGTATAGAGTATGCATGGAAGAGTGGGGAAGTATGTGATGTGAAGATAGTCAGAGAAATTTATTTGAAGAGCAGACAAGAAGAGTTGTAATTGAATGATATGTGAGTTGTTTGAGACTATGGCAAAGGTATGAGAAATAGTGTTTATAGTTGTGGTCTAAGTTGTGTGAGTTGATGTTGGTCACTTGATGCACAGTTCAAGGAAAACTTCATGATCAAGAGATCCTTCTTTTCAAATCATTTTTGTATCTTTCCCTATTGCAGTTAGCTTCAGGTTTGAAAGTCATCTTTTTGTATTTTTCCCCAATAGTAGTTAGCCTTGGTTTGCAAGTCTAGAGAAATGATCTCATTCATTGTAATCTAATATTCACAGTGGAAATATTTGTTGGCAAGTGCTCACCATGGTTTTTCCCTATTTGGGTTTTCCACGCAGAAAATTTTGGTGTTCATTTGTTGTGTTTGTGTTGTTGATTGATTGTTTTTGTGTTGTATTAATTTTTATTCAAGATTGATTCACCCCCCCTCTCAGTCTTGCCTTGGTTCAACATATTGCAAAAAAATGTAGAAGCAATTTTTTGAGTCCTCCTAAGCTGGATTGTAAAGGAAATAACTCTATGAGTCTGATCAATGAATTTTGGAAAGTTTGGAAGAAGAAACCAAAAGGAAAAAGAACAAATAAGTCCATGGTGGCTCAAATTGTATGTTACATTATTAGAAGGAGAAGAATATGTGGATTATTGACAATGGATGTTCAAGTCGCAAAACTGAAGACAATAGAAAGTTCATGAACCTCAAGAAGTTTGATGGAAGAGTTGCCACTCTTGGTAACAACTTAGTCGCTAAGATTACTGATAATGATACTTTGAGTCCTAATGGAGGTACAAAAAAAAATTATAATGTCTTGTATGTAGAAGGTTTGAAAGACAATCTTTAGAGTGTGAGTCAAATGTGTGATAAAGGCTATAATCTCCCATTCAATACTAAGGGTTGTAAAATCAGGAAGATTGATATCAATGAGTTAGTTGTGGAAGGAAGAAAGATTCACAGTGATGTGTATCATCTCAATGAGGTCAATGGGAAATATTGTTTGTCTATACAAAGGGAAGAGAGCTAACTTTGACATAGAAGGCTATGTCGTACCAATTTTGATGATCTTGTGAAGATTAGGTCAAAAGGAATGATAAGAGACATGACAAAGATCAAGAAACTTCCATCTACCAGTTGCAAACCATGTCATGAGGGAAAGCAAACAAAGACCAAATTTCCTACTAAGGAATATTCTACAAGGACATTGAATTTGATTTATACATATCTTTGTGGACAAGAAAGGCTTATAGGTTTATAAAAAAATGATTGAAAGTGATTGTGGAAAGTGTCAATGTGAGCATTGATGATACAATGCAATCATCTAAGGTTTTGAATGAAGATGACAATGATGATTTAGCATGTAGTGGAGATGACACTACAAGAAGTGGATTAGAGAACCTAGCTACTAAGACTCCAAAGAAGTATTCTCAAAAGAGTCATTCTAAAGATAAAATCATAGGAGATAAATATAGTGGATTCTAGACTCAAAGAAGAATTGAGAAAGAAAATGAACAAGTACATTTTTCCTTACTATAAAAATAGAACTAAGTTATTATATTAAGGCAAGCAAAGAAAAAGGTTGGTTAGAAGCCATGGAGGAAGAGTTAACTTAGATTTTGAAGAATCAAACTTGGGAGTTGGTTCCAAAATCTAAAGATAATAATGCCATAGGAACCAAATGAGTCTTTAGAAATAAGTTGAATGAAGAAGGAAACGTAATTTAGGATAAGGCCATACTCATATGCAAAGGATATGCTCAAGTTGAAGCAATAGATTTTGAGGAGACATTTGCTTCGGTAGCAAGATTAGAGGCAATCAAAATGTTTATAGCATTATTAGTATTTAACAATTTCAAGGTGTTTCATATGAATAGTTGGAAGAGAAAGTCTACATTGAACAATCTAAAGGGTTTAGGTACTCAGAAAAGCTAGATTTTGTGTGTGGACTAAAGAAGGCACTTTATGGGCTCAAGCAAGCCCCTAGAGTATGGTATTCCAAATTGGATGGATATTTGAAACAATAAGGTTTCATAAAAGGTAGTGTAGACAACAATTTGTACATAAAATCATAAGGTGATCAATTGTTGAAATTGTTGTTTACATTGTTGATGTTATTTTTGGAGGTAGCATTGATACAATGTGTAAAGGGCTCTAGGATGCTATGCATTAAGTATTTAAAATGCCAATTCCATGGGGGATTCACTTAGTGAACCTAGGTTATATCACCTTCATTCATGGCATACTAAAGAATCCCCCTATTTTCAAAATATATTGCCCTAAACTCCATTTTTTCCACCCCTTCCCAATACATAGCCTAAGTTACAAACCCCCCTATTTGCACAAAATATTGCATATTTTCATAGCTTGAATTAAAAACCCCCCTATTTTCACCGATGGGAAATACACTGCACCCTCATTTTTGGGATATTAAACCCCCCAATATGAATGCATGTGATATGATATTGAATATGTGGTGAAGCCCCCATGGTCAATTTTTTGAGACTTGTCATTTTTAATTGGTTTAATAATCTCTCAATTATAAAAAGGTATATTCATTTCTTATACTAATTACATGCAAGAATTTTTGAATGTGTTTAAGATGGCAAAGTACAAACTGATAACTATACCTATTATTATTGGGTGTAAATTGAGTAAGGATGCTAAGTCTGCTCTGGAAATTTAGACTTTGACAGATCAATGATTGGTAGCTTATTAGATGTTACTATTTTTAGATCAAACATTACATGCAAGAAATATGTATGTGTAGCATCCTAAATTGTATCCTTATGTGATTTCATATTCACTTAGGCCTCACTTTAGTGTTCTAACTTTATATGCTCTGATTGTGCCTGATTCTGCTCACACAAGTTTCAAACTTGTGATCCTCATATTTCACCTCACTTTCTAGTCCTTTTTTTAACCCTGATAGATTGGACAAGTGCACCCAAACTCTCTTTCCCTCTAGACAGTAGTGTCCAAACATCCTCATCCAAGACATAAGGGTCCAATTTTGGACCTTCCAATGATTGAAAAATGTGGGTGGGAATTCCTTTTACAAGTTGGTTTTCTTTTTAATTTAAAACACATTTCATGAGGAGAGGTATAAAAGAAAGCCTTACCCCCTTATTTGAGACATCTCTCATCTAGGAAATTCACTCAACAATTTATGGCATGATTCGTCTTTCCCTTTTGTTCTTTGATAGAGCTATTTAGACATGATGTTGATATTTTGTTGATTATTTATGACTCTATTTATGTCCTAGTTGACACTTGATAATGCTAGACATATTATGTGACATGTGATACTTGATGACCCTTATGGATGATGATACTTTTGGACTATTTTGATGGATAGATTTATATGTTCATGGATCTATATGTATTTGATACTCTTATGTGGATTATATTATTCATGATGATATGAGGATACTAACCCCTATTCCATGATGATGATAACATAAGATGAGTTGATGCTATTATTGTGTGGTTGTCTTACTATCTTCGTGGTAAGAGAAAATTCCATATCACTCATTGTGAGCATGATATGGCACCGTGATTCTCTTTCACTTGTCTGACCATTTATGATGTATATGTAACGTATATATGTTGTATCATGTTTAGTGGTGGTTGCAGGACTATAGGTACCAAACATTCACTCCACCTGGTCTCACAGGTCTGAGTGTGTCTTATCCCAATGACAAGTTGATCAAAGATAACATGAGTTTCCCTCACATACTCTAGGCTTAAGTTGTTGCCCTTGTCAGATAGAGTCTTGGTTAGAGTTGTCTTGTGGCACATATGGTTGGTGTGACCCATGTCGTGTGGTCTTGTGAGTGGTTATTGATTATAATAATAATTGACCTTATTGTATAGTTTATTAAGTAATTAGATTAAGGTATTAATATTATTGATGATTTATTATTTATTTTATATTTGTTTATTGATTTGGTATTATTTATTTATTTGGATCTAATATCTATTTCATTTATTTAATTTAACCGGTTTAATGATTTATTGTTTAAATGATCCTTAATTATTTATTTATTGTTTAATTATGATTTATTATTTATTTGATTCTATTTAATTAATTATTGTGGAGTTTATTTATATTGGTTTTAATTTAATTTATTTACCTTTTGGGCCTTGGTTTATTTATCCTTTGGATATATAATATATATATTACCTACCCTATTATTCGATTGGGTAAATTTGAGAGGGTAAGTAAATAATACTATTTAATATTAATTACCTCAAAATCATGCAAGGTTGATATATTATATAGTTTGGGGAATTTTCTGATTGGTGGATGCATTTCTATAGTTTTGGGTTAATTTTTTTATTTATTGGATTTGGTTGTGTGTTGCCGTGGTTAACATCTCCGCGATTGTTGCTTGAAGAATTTTAGATTTTTTATTGTTGAGTTTGGATTTGGATTGCTGGAGTTTTAGATTGGTTTATTGTGCTTCTTCGATTGCCTTGGCCATCACTTTGATTTCTCTAGGTTGGAGTTGAGCCTTTATTTTTGTGATTTTGATTTGCAGAATGGCTTTGTCTTTTCCATGTATTCTCAAATATTGTCTTCAAGGTTAATGGTATTTCTATTTGGTATTATAATAATGCATATTTATTTGGGAAGAAGTTTCAGGATTTTATTGATTCATACACTCTTGTGAAATGGATGTGACTATGTGATGCTGTGAAGTGGTTGCCTTTGTTGTGCATATTTTTATTGTTGTTTTCCTTAATTCTAAACTTATATAGCCTTTTTTTTCCTTTGATTATGGTCTAAGAGACATTCTTTTACCCCATTATATCCATTTGTGAAGTCCTGTGCAATTTGGGTGAGTTATGTGCAAGTCTGTGTACGTCTGTGTGTAGGGGGTGCTAGGAAATGTTGTTCATTCCAATAATATGATCATATTGTTGTTTTTTGAGTTTCCTTGGATTTTTTTTGTCCTTCCTCACCTTCTGGGAGTGTCTTGTTTTCATCATGAGAGCCTATGTTCAAGATTTTGAAGTTTCGTTACTTAATTCTTCTGTTTCATGCCATTTTTTCTCTTTGAACAAAACACTAAAACATGGCACCAAAATGCTAAAAGATGTCATGGATGCACTAAAATATCCTCCAAATGCACTAAACTGGGTTTTTGGTGCGCGGTTCTACTTTGAGTTGCCAAATTTTCCAGTTAGGTCTTGTGAAGTCACTTTTTCTGGATTTTTAGACTTTACCAAAGGCTTCTTGTGATTGATTTTATGTTCTCAAAGGTGTCTTTGATTTTATTTTTATCCTTGCATGATTGGTTTGAGCTCTCTTAGGATGGTTTGTACCTTACCATTGAGGGTTGTGCATATTCATTCTTTTTCTCCAGCAAGAGGATGATTGCCTTGTTGTTGAGGGATAGATTTTGAATGCTCCAGTGAGAAGATAGTGTCTCACCATTGAGGATGTGTTTGGATTTTCTTGAGCAAGAGGAAAGCTTGTTACATTTAAGTTTATTGCTATGCATTTTTTAGTGAAGTCTCTTGCTTCATATGTTGGTGTCATGGTTCATTTTGTGCTTCAGTTTTGTATCAGTGATATTGTAATTTTGTATCTTTTTATGTTGAGACTTCATGATGATATTGTGATTTTATTGTGGTTTATGTTTCACCCTAAGGCCTAGGAGCATGATTAATGAGAGTGGGCTTCCATGAGTCTGTCAAGGTCATGAGGAATGGATTGTTAGGATTCCTTGTTGTTTGGAGCTAGGGTCTAGACCATTTGGGTAGCTCATTGAAGGTTTATTGTAATAATCAAGTGATAAACTAATAATTAATCTTATGTGGGTTGGGTAGTAGTAACTCATTTAAGCAAGATAAGAAATGTGTTTCTGGTTCCCCATATCATGTCTTGGAATATAGAGTGAGGTGGTAGATCTTGTAACCAGATAAACTAAACTCCCTTGATTTCCTCAAAGGTTCAGCATGTGTATCATGGATATTGGGCTAAGTTCTAGGATATCCTTATTGGTGATGGTTTCACATGTGTATCATGGATAATGAGCTAATTTCTAGAATATCATTATTGGTGATAGCATGAGACACTATTCCCTACATGTTAGTCCTAGTTTCCTTATGCCATCGTGATTGGTAAGCCTCTGGATGTTCCATGGTTGTGATTGGTAGTTTGAGAGTTTGTTTTATCTCTTGGTTGTTAGGTGTAAGCCTAGGTCTAGAGTGTGAGTTGGAACCTTATGTCATCTCCTAGAAAGGGGGGTGGTTCCTTATTGGTTCCACATGGTCGGGCGGTTTGATGCCCTCTTCCATTGGGATGATCTTCTTGGATGCTAGCATGCGTGGATTTGGATTTGATGGATCTTCATATGCGAATGAATCTTGGATTATATTCTTGTATCATTATATCATGAAAAAGATGTAAATGTAATAGATATTATGTACTCTTGTATCATGTAATCATATGTATTAGGAAGTGATGTAGTTGAGATTATATTGGAAAAAGGAGGTATTCATTGTATGATTTATGTTGTAGAGAATGTGTTGGCAGTGGGCCAGCGTCCCTCGTGGGGATTCGCGACATGGTTTAACAACCTCCTGTGGATTTTATAAGTCTAGTGGTTGTATCGAGCATTGACAGGTCGATCTTTTGGTGCAATGACAACCCTATCTTGTAACAAGTGGTATTAGAGCTTGGTCACAGGTTTGAATCACGTAGGCCACGACGAGTGATGCTAGGAGGGGGATTGTTGGCAATGGGCTGGCGTCCCTCATGGGGATTTGTGACATGGTTCAACAACCTCCTATGGATTTTATAAGTCCAGTGGTTGTATCGAGCATTGGCAGGTCAATTGTTCGGTGCAATGACAACCCTAGCTTGTAACAGAATGTACATGTAATAGGTTGTGTTCATTATTGTACTCTTTATGTATCTTGGATAATGCTCATTAAATGGAATAATGGAATTGGCTCTGTGGATATGCATTTAGTGTTGTATGTTTGACTATCGTGATTTAAGGAAATAGATTAGTAACGTGGTAAATAACATCGAAAAATAATTATGGTGTTGTGATGGTGAATAAGTGATTGGGATTAGGAACATTTGAAATTGGTTCTTTAAAATGAACCTAATGGGGTTTAAATGGTTTTTACATTGTAATGAATGTATTCATGATAGGTGGATTAGTAAATGGTCATATGTATATGCATGAGAAGAGTAAATGTTAGTAGGATAGTGTGCATCAGAATATGAAAGTAATTATGATATCATGTTTATAATGAAATGTTCTCCCGAAGGTTATGTGTTATGGATAGATTAGGTAATGGCATTGAGATACCCTAGGGAAGAATGAATGTATGCATTGATATGTTAGCATTGTGTTGTTATTTCTTCTTGTGTGTTATGATCATGTGTTTCTGTTAATTAGTTCATGTGCACATTATGGATGGATAGATAGATGCATACGTATTTTGTAATCTTATATGTGGTATTATTTTATGATAAAAAAAAATTCTCTATTAGTATGTTAGATATGTTTATTTCTCTAGGGTATTTTGGTGAGCATTACAATAAATATTTCCAAGAATCTGGTGATGCATTCAAGGACAAACACATATTGCAATTAATTATTATTTTCTAAGAGAGAAAGTTGCAGACAAAGAGGTGAAATTAGAGTTTGTTGATATTACGGAGAAAATAGAAAACATTTTCACAAAATCCCTTCCTAAGGAGACTTTCTCGTATCTCTAGTATAATTTGGGAATGGTTTCTCCCTCCTATTGAATTTAGAGGGAGTGTTGAATTCTTTCCATAAGTAGACTTGGTAGTTTTGCATAGTAAATCGGTGCATAGTTTGGGCAGAAACAAAAACAGATTCAAGATGAAAGAGGGAGAAAATTTGGAGGAGTCTGAAATGCTATATATTTTAGATGATTTTGTTATCCTTTGACATTGATGTCAAAGTAGGAGAAAGAGAACCAAAATTTTGGATCTTTCAAGTGGTCCAAATGCTTATAAGTTTTCAATTATATCACATACGGGGAGTTTCAGGAAGGATAGGTTTGTGTTGATGTGCTAACAACATTTTGATGTTTTCCATGAATGACAAAGGGGGGGACTATTCAACATATGTTTCCATTGATGCCAAAGGTATGCTAGAGTAATTCGATTGCTGTCAATGGAGATCATTGTGGATTCAAATCAACATGTAATTGAATAACTACAACTATACTAATATCTATGTTTGAGCATTTAAGTTGCAAAGGTATAGTGTCAAGTTGTGAGTTAAGTTGGAGTATAATTATAATATCATCTTGTATCTATTCCAAGTTTTGAATGTGATTAAAAAGTATCTACTATATGTTACTGAGGTTTGTTCTCCAGTTTACACTAGCAACTTATTCTATTCTGAATTCTATCACACTTGAGGTTATGACCTGTGATTTGGAAGGGGAGTATGTCTATGCATGTGTTAGATTATAGAGTTTCATTTGTTGATGTTCAATAAATAGAATGTTAGAAGTTACAAAATGGTCATCATTCTTATTAGTCGACTGGATTGTTGTTTCGATTTGATATGTGAGAGGTTTGTAATGTGTTCTCACCAGAAATAGTGTGTGGATGAACATTGAGACCAGATAAGTCTACATTAGGTAATAAATAGTGTGTTCTTTCTTTTAGAGTAATGTGTGGGCTTTTAGACTTGGCTTATTACACATTTAGTGAAGGTTTATGTGGTTGACTTGCAAATGCATTAATATTTTTTTAGGTCGACCTGTGAATGTAATAATCATTTTAACACACATAGTCAATCTTTCATTCTCCTTTTTTTATTATAATCCATACTACCCTATTGCATGGAGAAACTCTACAAGCAATCACATATTAAGACAATTTATTAGATAACAGTATGGTTGAGCCTCCCTTACCTTTAGCATGCTTAGAAATGTAATGGGAAGATTCTTTCCAAATAAACTTGTGGTTGGTATCAAGAGTAAAATTAACAACCTTTACTTCTATTAGTATGACAAGATCATCGTGTTTACCATGATTAAATACCTCTTTACAATGTATTTCCTATTATGGGATTCAAGTCCCCTAGTGTTCTACCAAGATTAGTTAAATATCATCAAAATCTATCATAGAGAGGTATCAATAGAGTTCCTAAATCTATCAAAACATTTAGGAAATCTATCCTCTTTATCATTCCTCTTTGGGTAAGCCTCTAAGGCCCTTCCTTAATCCTTTATTTCTTTCTTTTTATTTCATTCATCCATTAATTGTAGGTATAGATTATTCCCAATATGGCAAGTTATTCCCACTAGGGAGGGAAGAATTCTCTAATTCAAGATTCAAGATCCCTTTTGTGATCTCTTCACTATCTAAATACCATATAATCCTTGCATGATCCTCATTATTATTCTATATTCTATTTTCAACTCCGTTAATTAGTTTGTCTAATACTAATTGTTGGGAATTATTTTCTTATATAGGATTATTATTAGACAAGGAGTTTAAATTTGGACTACACACATTATTATGTCTCATAGTGTCATTATTGTTATATTTTATTTTGCCATTGTCTTTAACACCACTTAGCCAACCTTTGTCTAAGACCAATGCAATGGCGTATTTTTGTGCATGATTAGAATTAGGAAAATAGTGCATATTGGTGTTGTTTACCTTGTTATGTTCAAGGCTAAGATTATTTGAATTTGTTAGGTTACTTGAGATTTGTAGATTTCCAAGGACTAAATCTTTAGCACGAAACTCATGTACAATGTTTATAACCTTGGAGGACACAACATTGGTCATGTTCTGAGGGTTTTGTCAGCAATCTTTACTAATTCATACATCACATTTTCATTATCACTATTTGTAGACACCTAAAATTGTCCTATCTAATTAAATAAATATCTTTATTTATTTAATTACTTTAGCCTAATTCTTCTATTAATTAAATAAATCTTTATTTATTTAATTAATTCATTTGTCCTCTTCTAGCCTTATTTCTCATTTAAATAAATACATTTACTTATTTAAATTCCCCTTTTCCTAAATTAAATAAATATCTTATTTATTTAATTGATCCCACTTCCTCTATTAATTAAATAAATCTTTATTTATTTAATTAATTCATTAAACTTGTCTACCTATGACACATGTCATTCATCTCTTAATTCCTACACTACCTACCCTCTCATTATTTTATTATTTTCTTTTACCTACCCTCTAATCATAGCCGACCATTTATCTTTTACACCTCTCAATCTTATCCTTCCATTTCATATAGTGTCTTCTATATAAGGAGATGCTTTCTTTATTATCAACCCCAACTATGCACCCCAATGATTATTCGACTACACTACGCTTTTGAACTTTCATATGCGATCCTACTTGCAACCACATTTCCGTTCTTTGTTGAGCTCTTGTGCACATATAAAATCTGAGAGCAAATATATCAAGCAAGATCAATGGAGATAGGAAGAATGCAGATCAAAACCCTATTGGACATGTGATGGTATAATCTTTGTGATTTCATTTGATTTGCATTGTCTTAGGTAATATTCATATGTTATGGTGGATCTTTGTTGTTGTTAGGCTAGGGTTTTGTGGTTGAATTCATTATAGCCTTTCAATATTGTTGTTATCCATTTTCACCATAAACATTTTGGCACGCCCTGTGGGACATGGATTTTTGTTAGATCTATGTTTTTTGCAAGTTTTCCTAACCATATATTGCCGTTTTGTAAAGCAATTTGGAGAATAACCTTGTGCAACTAGGGTTTTGGACACAAAATCAAGATCTTGGAGAGATTCGATCCGATCTCACAAATGGCTTGGCAATTTTCCACCAAATGTTTTTTGCAGGTTGAAGACAGTATCAAGAGCTCTCAAAGCAAAATTCAGATCTATTGGAGCATATTTTATTTTTCTATGAATTTTCTATGAATTTTCATAAAAAATTAATTTTGAGAGCAAATGAACGAATTTTTTGGATTTTCTTACATTTTTGGAAAGCTCTCATAATTATACATAGGATCTATTCTTTGTGATTTTAAGTTTGATGCAAAATATTTCCTAAAAACTAGATCTTTAAAAATTAGGGTTTTTCATTGTTTTGATCAGATCTCACACACGGATTTGAATTTTGGCATAACATTGTTTTTGCAGGTCAAGAACATTATCAGAGATTTGAAGTAAAAAAATCAGATTTTTTGGAGCATATTGGAAATTTCTATGAATTTTTTATGTATTTTCATGAAAAATTAATTTTGAGAGCAAATTAGCAAATTTTTTGGTTTTTCTTATATTTTTGGAAAGCTCACTGATTTATACATAGACTCTATTTTATTTTTTTAAAATTTGATGCAAAATCATTCCTCAAAAATTGGATCTTTGAAAATTGGGGTTTTGCATTATTTTGCTCATATCTCAAAGATTGCTCGGATTTGTTGCAGGAATTTTTTTATGCAGGTTTGTAAGACCATCAGGACTATCCAGTAAAAATTTCAGATTTTTAGATCAATTTTGCATTTTATATGAATTTTTTATGATTTTTCATAAAAAATTAATTTTTGGAGCAAATTAGCAAATTTTTTGGATTTTCTTACATTTCTGGAAATTTCTTGAAATTTTATAGGTGGTCTTTTTTTATGATGAATCAGATCTTTGAATTGGTCAAAAAAACCGCATTGTTGAAGGCCCCTATTTCACAAAGTCTTTTGGATCTAAAATTTACCTAACTTGTGTGCTTGCAGGAGGGGTATTATTGCAAAACTACTAACTAATCTTTGTTGCAGAATTTTGGCAAGGGTTTTTTATCTTTATTATGTGCCTTATTTTCATAGACTATCAAACACTTCAATTGGTGCACTAAAATTGAACTAGTGCTTTTTGTGTCTTGAGCAATAGCCTCTTTTTGTTTAATCTTTAGAGGGCCTGTCTCCCCATGTGGTCATTAGGACTACTAGTGAGGAGAGAACAACCCAAGTTGTAGCGAGGAAAACCCACCTCTTTCGAACCACTATAAACAGCTGTATCCATGGTGAAAACTATGGATAACATGTGTTGATTAGTTCATATCGACACTATGTCTCCCCATAAACCCGTTTGATCAAATTTATTTGATCAGTTGTAAGGGGTAACCCCTACTGGCTAGGAGCCTTCTGTATTTACAGAGCTAAAAGTGCCGCATGTATGGCCACACGAGCGGATGCCTTTACTAGCACCTTTTTGTTTTAGAAGCCGAAATTCTTCTAGTTGCTGGGTCAGGAGGTCGGACCTCTGGAGCGACCCACACACATACGATTCTTAGTAGAGATACAAAGTTTGCCACGGGGAGTTTTTGTGGGGACTGATGCTTGGCTGCCCTGAGAAGTGAGTGTCGAGGGTGGAGCCAATGGGGTCAAGCATCTAAGTATCCGCTCTAAATAGCGTAGCCTTGGGGGAAACCCCATGTGGGATCAACAACTATTGTCCTGGCCAGCCATAAGAATTGTGCTTGTCTTATTTTGAACAATCAAACATTCAAGACCTAACATCAAAACATTGTGTCTTTTGTGTTTTCAAGTGTATGCAAAACAATTTTACATCAAACAACACACTTTCTTTTGAGTCATGTTGAGTCTAAACACTTGCAAACATTGAGTCCTCATCAACATTGTGTCCTCTTGTCATTGACAACAGTCAAACAAATTCAGATTTGGTCACAAAAACAACTTCACAAATTGGAAAAATTTACAGTCCAACAAACAAGAGCAATCAGTTTTAGCATTCTTGAGCTTCCTAGGTTATCTTTTCAGGTTTTCATCTAGAATTCAACTTGTCTTTGGGTCTCACAAGGTCCATCATTGCTTTACATCTTGCATTACATTTACATTTGTCTAAACTTGAGTCAAAAGGTCACTTGCTTGTCCTCATCATACTTTGTCAACACATTACATACAACAACATTTTGCTAAGAAAACTATCATCTCTTTGGAAGCCACACCTACTCTACTACATACATACTTGGTCTTACACTTTGGATATTGCAAGTACACTTCAGATTCATTTACATTCCATCCAACTCTTGGTCTTCCATACTCTTTCCATTTTCATCTAGTCTCAAACATCTCGGTCAATACCTAGTTCATGGTTGAAACCCATTTCCAAAAATCTAGGAGAGAAGCTAAAGAGGCTCAAGAGTCCACAAACATGAGTTCCTATGAGTATGATAATGATGTCTTTTTCAATTTTGATCATACTACATTACCTGACTTGGATGCCTATAGAAACATTCCAAATGTTGAGAACATGGACACTATAAACAATAATGATACACACAATGACAATATGGACAACATTTCCATACATTCAGCAGAAGTGGAAGACTCCATAATGGATCCTTGTTTCAATAGATTGGTTGAGGAAATAATGAGGAGAGATAGACAATATTTCTTACAAGTGATGGCACAAAGGGAGCCAAGATCCCTCATGATTTTGACATGTCTCAAATAATGGAAAATCAACCTTTGCAACAACCTCACCTCAACATGGATCAAAGGAGGCCTAATAGTGGAGGCAATAGAAGACCACATCTTGTGCCTGAATCGCCATCATCTTTGTTTCAAAAACCAGAGGTCCCATACACACATGGTCAAGCATATGATACTCACCTTCGCAGACCATTATGGAAGTCTTATGCAGAAAAATATACTCAATCACATGCTAATGTTAAAGACCTACCACCAAAGCAATTGGATATTCAAAGGCATGCTCAAAATTTGGACACAAGGAAACCCCATGTCAAATTTGGGGGCAACACACTAGAACAAACTCATGACATTCCTATAGAGTATGGTATACATGGACAAAATAGATATTCCATTCCTCATCATGACTCTATACCAAGTGGTCCATATACGTAACATCATTATAGACCTCCTGCATATGAACATGTGTATGATCAATATCATCCATATATGCAACATGCTCCTCCTCCACCGAGTGGTTCAAGCATGGGGTATGGTCCAGGAAGTCGTTCTCCACCTAAGAACAATTTGGAACAGCAAATTAAGGACTTAGAAAAGAAAATGGAGGACATAAATGTACTGAAGCCAACCTACACAATGAGAGACATATGTCCCTATCCATTTGAAAAAAGCATTCCAATGCCTCCATTTCCTACACACTTTGCGACACCTAAGTTTGATAAGTATAGAGGCAAAGGAGATCCTAAGGCACATATAAGACAATTTTTCACATCTTATATTGAGGTAGCAGTAGAAGAGACATATTTGATGAGATTATTCCCATAGAGCTTAGGTGATCAAGCTATGGAATGGTTCTCCCAACTTCCACCTGGAATTAAGTCATGGGGTGATTTAGCAGAGGCATTTATCCAACATTTCTCATACAACATAGAGACAGACATATCATTCACTACCTTGTGCAACACCAAACAAAAGGATGGAAAATCTTTTTCATCATTTTTACAAAGATGGAGAAATCTAGCCAGCAGATGCTCTTGTGAAATTCCACAAAAACAAATGGTAGATATGTTCACCCAAAATGTTAACAAAGACATTGGTTATGACCTAAGAAAAGCTTGTTTTTCCACCTTCAAAGATGTCATTGAAAAAGGCTTAGCAACAGAGAAAGTCCTAATTGAACAAGGAGTCATTAAGATATTCAAGGAAAACAAAGATGACTTTAAAGGAAAAGATAAGCCAAGATTTTGGAATAAAAACAAGAACACAGTCAATGATGGTGTTGTGGATGCCAATACAGTATGACCCAAAATCATTTTTTCTAGATCAAGCTCTACAAACAATCAATTGAATACTCAAACAACTTCCAAATCATGAAGGAAGTACACTCCATTGGGAGAACCACTAGAATCAGTTTTCAAAAAGCTAGTGGCAAACAAAACAATAACCATTCCAGATTTGCCTCCATATGAGCCAAAGGTTAAACCAAATTGGTGGAATGATGATGAGTATTGTGAATTTTATAAGAGCAAGGGTCATAAGATAGGAAATTGCCATCGACTGAAGAACATCATACAAGATCTCATTGATAGAGGTGACATTGAGATTGAAGGACACTCATCCAATCAAGAACATGAGATGTTTAAGGAACCATTCCCAAGGCATGACAAGGGAAAAGCTAAAGCCATAGATGATCAAACCAACTATACCAGAGCATTCTATAACTATGATGCAACTATCAATCACATTTTGATGCACAATTATGTCTCTACCATTATCATCAAGGACAAAACGCCTGAGAATTCTACCCAAAGACCCAAAATTGTCCTAAAAGGAATTGGATCTTCTTTCGAACCAACCTCTGAATGTAATGTCACAACTCATTGAGGTAAATCCACTTTGCAAGGTGCTCCAGCTAAAAAAACTACTTCCTCATCAACCAAGCCTGAGTATGGCCTTGTAGAACAGTTAGGGAAGACACCCACGCTCATCTCCATCCTTGAGCTCTTACGCATATCCCCCACACATAAAGCCATTCTTGACAAAATCTTGAGAGACACTTCTGTCCCTACTAAGCTGAACGTGGACCAGTTTCAAGCCATGGTGAGATACCTTTCCATTCCACACTCCCTTACATTCACAGAAGCTGATGACGCCTCCGTAAGCCAGCCACAAAATGCACCTTTACACATTGAAGCCTTCATACACAAACATCGAATAAAACGAGTCCTGATAGATGAAGGAGCAGGTCTGAACATTTGTACATTGAGCACTATTAAACAATTAGGATATTTTGATAAAGATGTAAATTCTACAAACAAAATTACCATCAAGGCATATGATGATGAAGAGAGTTCATCCAAAGGCACAGTCACCTTTCCTCTCAGAGTTGGGCCGATTACCAAGGATGTGGTTTGTCAAGTCCTAGACCTGGATCTCACATACAATATCTTACTGGGACATCCTTGGATTCATGAAATGAGGGCAATACCATCTACATATCACCAATGCATTAAGTTTCCTCACAATGGAGTTGAAATAATAGTTAATGGTGATCCTAATCCATTCATATACTACAATAACTTGAGACCGAAAACTAAGACGATCATTCCAAGTAATAGGGAGGTTGTCCCTTCTTCTGCATACATTGATCCCGAATCATTAAAACCTTCAACATCAAAACAAGGTGAACTTAAAGGGAAATTTTAGGACAAGGGCATGGGTGAATACACCTTGAATCAAACCATATGCTTACAACAAGTTATGAATTCACAAAAGAATATAGAAGACCACATCCTAATAAGCAGGTATCTATCATTATACTCAAATGGGACCCTACTATCTTTCAAAGATGAGGTGAACTGGAAGAAGAATACTTATACAAAATGCTTTACAAAGACCCTGAAAATGATACACAAGATCGCATCAGCCTACCATGTGAAAAGTATGGCAAAGGATTCAAGATCCTACAAAAATTTGGGTATGATGGCAAAAGTCCTCTTGGCTTAAGAAAGGAAGGCATCATTGAACCTTTACAACCAGAATTAACATTCAAAAAGGAACACTCGAAAGGACTTGGTTTCATGACTTCCAAGGTAAACACTCAAAAGATAGGAGAAACAATACAAATCAAAGCTGACAAAATTCAACAAGAGAATTGCTATTCCATAGACTCCAATGAATGGGAATGGGGTTGAAACAAATCTGCCAGTGACTATGAACTCAGTGAGACATTCAGAGAACCAAATGAACCCACAGAAGAAGAGGAATTTTATAGAAAATTCAAGGTTGGTCAAGAAACAACCCCGGAGGATCCCATACAGTCCTTGCCTCTAGGTCCTAGGTTGAAATCACATAGAATGAGAACACCTATCCCAGAATGTGCTACTAGTGATGATAATTTGGATTCATTCATGATCGAGACTGATGAGGAGAGTGCCAACGATGACCTCAATAACTACCTCGCCATACCTGAGTATAACTACATTTTCCCTCTTAGCCCCGCTAACTTCGAAGACATCAAAGGCCCTCCCCTTGTTCACCACCAATTCATTGACTAGGACCATGAAGGATCTACACAGTTTGACACATTCCAAAATGATGAATCTTTTATTAACTATCTTGGCATACAAGATGATCTTCCCCCTGGGGACCATAAAGCGGGATACATTATAGAACTCAACAATGTGGCATATTTTGGTGAGGGTGTCGCGCCTTCTAGTCGCAAAAATATAAAAATAAAAACAAATCAAGGGTCTTATGGCGAAAACCACATTGTGGCATTGTCTAACCCCAAAAAGGTAAAAAGAAAGGATGTATCTGAGGGCGAAAACCTCTCTGAGGCACCCAAAGATGGAAGGCTAGACATTCTCCTAGCATCATATGAGGAAATGTCATCCATGTTGGTAGAGGAGACTATCAAAATAAACATTGGCATAGAAGAAGTTCCGCACAACATATTCCTGGCTCAATCTTTGACAGAGACAGAAAGGTCAAAGTTCTTAAGTTTCTTCAAAAAATGACAAATCAATTTTGCATGGTCATACGCTAATGTGCCTAGATTAGATCCGGATTTGGTAATGCATCATTTGACAGTTAAACCGAGGGCAAAACTAGTGAAATGGAAATTAAGAAAGATGCATCCACGAGTGGCATTATTAGTCAAAGCAGAGCTTGAGAAATTATTGGATGTCGGATTCATACGACCAATTGATTATCCTGAATGGATCTCCAACTTAGTGCCTATCAATAAACGAGATAGTAGCATCAATATATGTACAGACTTCAGAGACATCAACAAAGCTTGTCCGAAGGATGACTTTCCATTACCAAACATTGACCTGATTGTAGATCTCACAGCAGGTCATGCGATGTTATCTTTGATGGATGGATTCTCTGGTTATAATCAAATAAAAATCGCATCTGAGGATCAGCACAAAACGGCATTTACTTATCCTTGGGGAACTTTCTGTTGGAATGTCATGCCCTTTGGGCTAAAAAATGTAGGCGCTACATATCAAAGAGCCATGACTACTACCTTTCATGATCTCATGCACATTACTATGGAAGATTATGTTGACGACCTCTTGGGAAAATCAATAGATAGAGATACACATTTGGACATACTTTCAGTCGTCTTTGATCAGTTGGAAAAATATAAAGTAAGATTAAACCCCAAGAAATGTGTCTTTTGAGTAACCTCTGGGAAGCTCCTGGGATTCATTGTCTCAAAAAGAGGAATCGAAGCTGATCTAGAAAAAGTCAAGGCCATCCTAGAGATGCAACCACCAAGAAATATTAGTCAACTTCGATCTTTGCAAGGGAGACTTCAGTCCATAAGAAGATTCATAGCACAACTTGCAGATAAATGTAATCCTTTTCAGCACTTGCTACATAAAAACATCAAATTCAAATGGGATGATAATTGTCAATGAGCTTTCCAGACACTCAAAGATTATCTTTTGAATCTGCCAGTTTTGATGCCACCAGTTCTAGATCAACCTCTATTACTATACATATCAGATACTTCAACAGCACTGGGGACACTCTTAGCACAACAGGTTGATGAGGGTAAAGAAAAGGCAGTATACTACATCAGTCGCACCTTGGTGGGATATGAGCTAAATTACATACCAATTGACCATGCAAGTCTCATTGTGGTCTTTGCTTCGCATAAATTATGACATTACATGCTAACTCATAAAACTAAGCTGGTTGCAAGGATCTATCCATTGAAATACCTTCTCAATAAAGCAACACTTACTGGGTGACTAGCCAAATGGGTGATGCTCCTAAGTGAATTCTACATCGAGTATGTGGACAGAAAATCAATAAAGGGCAAGCTATCGCAGATCAGTTAGTAAATGCTCCCATGTTAGATGATGTTCCTCTAATTTCAGAATTTCCAGATGAATCCATTTTAACAATGTCACGTGCAAAGCCTTGGCAACTATACTTTGACGGCTCATACACACAGCATGGGGTAGAAGCTGGCATCCTCTTCATAACTCCTCAAGGGGATTCTATACAAAAATCATATCGATTATCATTTCCCTGCACTAATAACATGGTGGAATATGAGGCATTAACAACCGGATTATGGATTGCAGTTCAGTGGAAGATCCAGGAACTTCGTGTTTTGGGGGACTCTTAACTTGTAATTCGTCAAGCAACTGATGACTACCAAATAAAGGATGAGAAATTAATGCCCTATAAAATAATGGTGGATGACTTGAAACAACATTTCATGAAGATAGACTTTGAGCAGATACCAAGAGAGCGGAATCGAGCCGTGGATGCCATGGCTACAATTGCTTTACTAATCGATCTACCACATAATGAGACCTGTTATGAGTTCGTGGTGGACAACCTTTTGGTTCCCTCATATGAGATCACTCCTACTGAGATGATATGTGTCGTCGGTCCTATTATATGGTCCCATTTTCACATACCTTCATGACAATACCCTTCCTCCTGACCTATCCAATAACCAATGTTGCACTTTCATTCGCCAATCTTCTTGATATGTCATTTTAGCCAATATCCTATACTATCGAGGTCTAGATGGCACTCTTCTTAGATGTTTAGAATGGGATGAAGCTCAGATTGCATTATGTGAAGTTCATGAAGGGATATGTGGTCCACATTCTAGTGGTCCCACCTTAGCCAAGAAACTCATCAGGACTGGATACTGGCCCAACATGGAAAAGGACTCATATCAGTTTGTCAAGAAATGTAAGCAGTGTCAACTTCATGGAGACCTCATCCATATGCTAGTGCAAGAACTTCAACCAATTGTGACTCCTTGGCCCTTTTGTCAATGGGGACTCGATCTCATAGGCAAGATTCACCCTCCTTCTTCCAATGGTCATAAATTCATTATCACTGCCACAGAGTATTTCACAAAATGGATCGAAGCCATGCCTCTCATGCAAGTCACTGGAAACAAATTGCTACATTCATTCTCAACTATATCATTTGTCGATACGATATTCCTATTTCCATCATCACCGACAACTGGCATCCCTTCAAAAATTAGGATGTTCATGAACTCTGTGACCGCTTTCATATTACCCATCATTTCTCCACACCTTATTACCCCCAAGGTAATAGTCAAGCTAAGGAGTCTAATAAAAAAATCCTTAAAATCCTGAAAAAGACAGTCGATGACGCTAGTCGTAATTGGCCTATCCAACTTAATCCCGCACTTTGGGCCTACCGCACAAGTGTCCGCACACCTACAGGAGCTACACCCTATTCACTTGTCTACGGTGTTGAAGCTATCTTGCCTATTGAGGTCGAGTTACCCTCTTTAGGAGTCTCTTTTCAAAGCATTATCAGTGATGAAGACTACAAGGTCTCTCGCTTACAAGAACTTGAACTATTGGATGAACGAAGACAAACTGCTTTTAATCATCTCAAGGCTTATCAACAACGAATGAGTCATAGCTACAGCCATAAAGTCAAGCCTCACACATTTGAGGTAGGTGACTTGGTTCTCAGAGAAAATCCTAAAAATCAGCAAGACAGAGAGAAGAAGGGCAAATTCAAACCAAACTGGCTTGGTCCTTATGTCATCACAGTAGCATATGGATCTGGTGCATATCAGCTCTCAACCACAGAGGGTGAACCTTTGGAGGATCCTATCAGCAACATGTACCTTTGCAAGTTTCACACATAGCTCTACAGAGTATCCTAATTTAAAAATGAAAAAAAAAAGACAAAAAAGACAAAAAAAAGAAAAAAAAATCATAAAAATAAAAAATCGTTACTTGGTGAAAACCTAGCAAACATGCACCTTGTGACACAAAAAAATTTGAAAAATAGAAAAACATTTCGTCCAACGGTGAAAACCACTTCGGTGGCACCCTGGGCAAGTACCATGGTGAAAACTGGGTCACCGACACCATGTGTAGAGACATTGCTCCTCCCTCCTTCAGGATTCCATTTCATCCTTCACTTTGCACACACTCACAACCTATCCATTCATAACAAACTTACCTTTCCCATCATGGCGAATTATTTATCTACCTAAGATTGGTTAGCCATTCATAATAAACCTCTCTTTTCACCCCTTTCTGTCCATAATAAATCAGCTCCTATCTGTGGCTAAGGAAAATCCTACGTCTAGTGATGGGTGTGGAACTGAGAGCATCGCCTGTTCTGAGGAGTACAGTTTCTTCCAGTTTTCTTCAATCTATCTATGCGCAATCCGCAATAAAATGACACTTGCATCACAGCTCCGCAATAAAGTTACATCTTCTCTGCAATAAAGTATCAGTTGCATGTATTCAGTCAGTTTCAGATGAGACACAACAACAACAACAAGGGGCTTCAACAAATCAAATCTTTCAACAGACTCAGACAAAATTATGGTTCAGTGCTATCTATCCTTTTGTGAAAGTAAACATTGTGATCACAATCAAATATACTTATACAAGTGACAAGAGACACTAAACTTGAGGACTACAGTGGATGTTGGTGTCAAGTCTTGGTTTTATTTTGATTTTATCTTTTGGTGACAAGTCTTTTAGCTTTTCCAAGATGTCTTTCACTAGAGATTTTATCTCCAGGATGTCTTTGACTAGAAAGGCGAGGATGGGGTATCGTCACCTATTTTTCTTTTGCTATCTATGGATTGTCTCTTAGTAATGCTATGACTTGTCCAAGGATATGAGGACATTGAGAGTCTAGTGTGAACTAGGGCATTCCTTGTTTGTGACTGTCTTATCTCCATGCAAACAGGTACAATGACTTTCTGGGTCAAACATATGCCTCGATTGTCATAACCTATTTTGCCATAATAAATCTCAATGATGATAACGCACAAGAAGCTCTTTCACTTCCATATCTTCTATCTTTCATCCCCCTTTCTTGATTGACCTCCATCGTCCTTCTTGAGTCTGTCTAGCCTGCTATCACATGACTGAGTATAATGACACGCCATAGACATTTGCATTTCGTGTAGTTGCATCTGCATTACCACATATTAAGCATTTCATACATACATATAGATATCACAATTACATTGCATCCTGCACACAACACATATTAGCACATTTTACATTTTTATCATGTAAATAGTTATTTGCATTATCATATTCATCTGCATTTCATACATTCACATTTTCATTGGCATAACATATAAAACATAAAAGAACAAAAATATTGCATTTCATTATGTACATATTTGCATCCATATCATAACCATCACATAGAAACATACATCATGAAACATCTCATCACATAGGTACACATGCATATAGTTGCTGCAAGGATGAATCTCATATATATATAATCATAATTGTCATGATACAATGATGTCAAAATACATATGGATACACAGCCAACCCTCATGTCACCCTATCTAGACAAAGGAACCCACTGATCACTCCTGCCAGTACTATTGGTAGTGCTAATCTTGTCTATGTCATGGTATCCCAAGCCATGTGTCCAGCTCTCATCTCTACTCGTGGATCCTAAAACACTCATCTCAGTGCATCCCTATCTCGGTCTCAATCGTAAGGATCTAACTCCCCATTGATCAGTATCCACATAATCCTGTAAACATCCTCTAAGGTGATTGTCATCTCACCCATCGGCAAATGGAAACTACAAGTCTCTAAGTGCCATCTCTCAGCCAGCGTAGTCAGCAATCCCATGTTCGCTTGAAACTCAGGCACATACAGAATGAATTGCAAACCCATAACCTCAATCGTGGCTCTGTCCTCAAATGTCAGCTTTGGTCATAACTTTTGAGTCGATGGGAATCTCTCCCGTGACTCCAGCATAGGTAGATACTCCTGCAGTCAAGCAAATCAATCATGTCAGTCATAGTGGCATTCCCTGTTCATCACAAAATGTTGATCTTTATCCTAGTGCTTATATTTATCATATGGCTCTCTATACTAGTGACACTCACTGTTCATCACAAAGTGTTTCTTTTTATCCTAGTGGTACTCCCTGTTCATCACAAAGTGCTTCTCATATTTGCACTCACTGTTCATCATAAAGTGTTTCTCTTTTAGTACTCCCTGTTCATCACAAAGTACTCTATCTTGGTACTCCCTGTTCATCACAAAGTGCCTTGATCTATCCTATCCTAGGGCCTCTACTTGAGTGTATCCTCTTGAGTAGTTTCCTAATTGGCAACGTATGTTATATCACAGAATTGTCAATCCTAGCCCTATCTGCTATCCTAGTCTTCCCTAGAGGACATACTTGAGTGTATCCTCTCAGCAGCTTATCCAATCGATAGCGTATGTTCATCACAGAACTACCAATTTGTCCTTGAAGACATATTACCCTACCTAACATGCATTTATGATAACATTTATTGCGAAAAAGTACAAGGAGGTTTTGCGGTACTTACCGGCTCTCCTGCATCTACTGGCCTCTGAAATCGGCGAATGCGATTGAATCTGTGAACCAATGCCATCACTGCTAATTGCTGCTACTCTATTCTCTCTCTGCACTGATCTCTTGGATGTGTGGATGACAATGAGGATGTTTTCCCCTCGTGGTCTACCTTGTAGACTACCCTAGCCCTTGTCTCCCGAGTCAGTCCTCTTTATCCCATGACTCTGTTACTCTATCCTATCCAGTCAGTCTATTCTAGCCTTTATTTTTTATCGAGAGATTGTCTGCGATCTTTCCAGACATTTTCATCCAATCTCTCGAGGGGGCACATCATTCCCATCTTGGGGCAACTTTGTATCAGTTCATATTATCTTCTTTGAAACAACGCGACAAGTTGCATTGTCTCAAAGAGGGGCAAAATGTAGACACCTAAAATTGTCCTATCTAATTAAATAAATATCTTTATTTATTTAATTACTTTAGCCTAATTCTTCTATTAATTAAATAAATCTTTATTTATTTAATTAATTCATTTATCCTCTTCTAGCCTTATTTCTCATTTAAATAAATACATTTACTTATTTAAATTCCCCTTTTCCTAAATTAAATAAATATCTTATTTATTTAATTGATCCCACTTCCTCTATTAATTAAATAAATCTTTATTTATTTAATTAATTCATTAACCTTTTCTACCTATGACATATGTCATTCATCTCTTAATTCCTACACTACCTACCCTCTCATTATTTTATTATTTTCTTTTACCTACCCTCTAATCATAGTTGACCATTTATCTTTTACACCTCTCAATCTTATCCCTCCATTTCATATAGTGTCTTCTATATAAGGAGATGATTTCTTCATTATCAACCCCAACTATGCACCCCAGTGATTATTTGACTACACTACGCTTTCGAACTTTCATATGTGATCCTACTTGCAACCACATTTTCGTTCTTTGTTGAGCTCTTGTGCACATATAAAATCTGAGAGCAAATATATCAAGCAAGATCAATGGAGATAGGAAGAATGGAGATCAAAACCCTATTGGACATGTGATGGTATAATCTTTGTGATTTCATTTGATTTGCATTGTCTTAGGTAATATTCATATGTTATGGTGGATCTTTGTTGTTGTTAGGCTAGGGTTTTGTGGTTGAATTCATTATAGCCTTTCAATATTGTTGTTATCCATTTTCACCATAAACGCTATTATTATGGTCCTCCTCTTTAGATAAGGGATCTGAGTCCCTTGTACAAATCTTCATTCTATTACAGTTCTTCCTATATATCTCATTGTTTTGGTTAATTGACTATTTAATCTTATCTATTACTAGCTCTTGGGGTTTTTTTTATGTCTAAAGGTAGTATTAGGCACAAATAACTGATTGTTTCTCCTTTACTAGTTGACCCTCCTCCAACGACTCCACCATTGTCCTAGGTTATAAACTTAACATAGGGTGAGATATTTTCTTCACCTCCTTTTGTGACTATCTCAGAATGAATGTTCTTAGCCATTAACCCTAGATGACCCTTTTGGGTCATTGGAGGGCTCATCAGGTGTGTTAGCACTCACCATCATTAATCCCCTCATAATCTCAACCTCTTACAACAGGGCAACATTAAATGTTGGTTGATGGGGGAAGACCAAAATGAATAGGGTGGGAATAAAATAGGAATAATAAAACAAACCAAAGAAAACAATAACCACAAGCATCGACATACTCTAGAAAGAACAAGGAGAACAAAAATATGGGAAGGGCCACAAAACCTTAGTGGAGGAGGGCCAAATCCTCCTTCATCATTATAGATTGCCTCTATAATTGAAATAAATAAAAACTTTATGATGAAATAGGAATCTTACAGTCTATTAAAATTGATGTTGATCAATTTACTTGATAGAAAGTTGTTGTGATTGATTTTTCCTACCCATCTTGCTATAACTTGACAAAATTGAGCATGATTCTTGCTTTCTATAGAAGAGTTATGTTCAGACATTTAGCAACACCATTTGGTTAAGGAGTGTAAACTATATTTTTATCCCTTTCAATTCCAACTTCCTTGCATTATCTTTCAAAATCCAAAGACGTGTACTCACCCGCGTTATTTATTCTTAAACACTAGATTGACCTACCAATGTTCTTTCCAAACAAGAAATCAAATTTCTTAAAACTACTTAATGCATCAGCTTTCCTTTTAAGAATATATACCCACACCTTTCTAGAGTAATAATCTATAAATGTCATAAAGTATATTGATGCTCCAATAGAAAACTTTAGGGGATTGCCCCAAATAGCTAAATAATGTAGTCTATAATATCCTTACTTGTATGACAAGTCTTGAATATCCTTACTTGTATGACTAGTCTAAAATATCTTTACTTGTATGACTACCTATTTTAAAATTATTTCTACACTACATCTTTAGCCCTTTCTCAATCATATGGCCTAGTCACTGATGCAATAAATGAGTAGATTTATTTACTTCCTTAGATACCACTAATGCTTCACTTATTTGATATTCCTGGATCTAACTTGTAAATATTCCTAATCCTTTTAGCCTTCATGGCCACCAAAATCCCCTTGGACACCTTCTATGGTCAACTTTGACTAGTGATTTTGTAACCTCTAGAATCAATATTAAACTCCCAAGGAAGTTAAATTATTTTTGAGTTTTGGTACATGTTTTACCTCTTTCAATATATTTATAATGTCATCAAACATTTTAATCTTAATGCTTCCAATCTCAACAACCTTACAAGGACCATTATATCCTATCAGAGCAAAACTACCACCAATAGTTTGGTAATAAGAAAACCAACTCTTATGTGGAAACATGTGATACAAAGCACCAAAATCTAATAAGACCATTCCTCATGATATTGTGAACTCTTACAAACATATATTACTTCATAAACCATACCTAACCTTGTCTCATTTAGGTTAGCTTCCTTTATGGATTCATCCTTGGCTTCCTTCCTCTTTCAACAATATTTCTTGAGAAACCTTGATTTGTTACAGTACCAACATTTTCTCTTACCCTTTTGACTTAGATTTAAATGTACCTCTTGAATTTTTCCCCTTGTTAATGGACCATACCCTAGCCACCATTTCTTTTGTTGTGGAGGTTTCTATATTCGATTTCCTTTGCACCCCCTCAAAAAACAAGGCTTGCACAAAATAATCAAAGTCAAGAGTATATGTTGTGCTAAAGCTAATGAAAGTGATTAAGTGGTTCTAAGATTCAAACAATGAACAAAATAATATGTTTGTCTTGTCTTCATCTTTGTCTTTTTACACCAGTACTAGTTGATGCTCTGCAAAATGGACAATGTTAGACAAAAGCCTGTGGTTGTATAACACACAAACACAAGAAACAAAGACAAATGTTAGTGTCAATCAACCAAAAACTAGTCTAAGCAGGCATACCAAAAGAGACAATAAAAACATGATAAATTATTTAACTATGGAAGTAAATACAACAAGGCATCTCCAAATGCCTTCTACCATGCTCTTAGTTCCTTCTCCCTTGTTCCTCTCCTCTCCAAGTTCCAAATTAGTGTAGCTCTCAGCAGCTTTTTGCATTGTGGATGTCTTATGGAGGTTCAAGATTGTAGATGATTATGAAAAGTATGCAAATGCAAGCTTAATAACCAAAGAAAGATGAGTTATCTAAATGCTACTTGTTAATTTTAACAAAAAGAGTGAATATGACTAAAATATGCTAAATGCTCTCTAAAATTCTCTATAACTTACATGCATACAAGTTTTCAGGATTTGGAGTATGAAGAAATGGGCTCTATTTATAGGAAAAATAGAGCAATGGATGGTTGAGATTGAGTAATCTCAACAAGGGTCAGGATTGAATGATATTCAATCCATGTGAGGGCTTTCAACCCAATCCCAGGATGACAAGTATCAACATGAGAGGGGTTAAGAGGAGAGGGAATAAGCATTAAATGCTTGACATGACCTGAGAGTTAACTTGGGAGTTAAGGTCAAGGTTGGGTTGAGTGAATAATTTCTTTATTCAAAGAATAAAGCTTTTATCCAATGGATAAACTCTTGTGCAAAGGTTAAAGGGATAACCATGGTCAAAGCAATAAATGATTGAGGAGACACATGAGTCACATGAGGGTTGAGTTAGGGGTTAACCATAAATGGTCATGTAAGAGCCATAAGTGGTTTGGAAGACTTTAGAGGTTAATTTGTTGAACACACAAAGCATTTAATGTTTTTCAAAGACTTTGAAGTCTTTGAGAAGTGACTCCAAGTTGCTTAGGAATGTGACAATAATTAGGGGATGGATTAGGCTAATTAGGAAGGGGTTAGAAGAATCTAGAAGGGGGTTTAGGAGTGCAAGTGGATTTAGTGGATGAGGGAAAATAGGATTTTAGTTAAAATAAAATTAATTTATCTCAACTTGTGGTTGCAACTTGCATTTGTAGGAAAATGCAAGTGGGGGGGAATAAATGATTTAAATAAATGTTTTATTTAATTTATTTAAAAGAAGAAAGGGGATTAAATTGAATAAATAGGATTTATTCATTTAATTGATTGTGAATTTGGTTTAATGAATTAATTGAAATAAATTAAATAATTTATTTAATTAATAGGAGAATGTTTGAAGATGAATTAATTAAATATTAATTTAATTAACTGTTGGCTAGTGGATTTTTAATCAAATAAATAGCAAATATTTATTTAATTAAAATGGACAGATTTATGTGACTGCATTTGCCCCTCTTTGAGACGGTGCGGTTTATCACGTCGTTTCAAAGAAAGAAAAATAGGTGTGAAGAAATGCCCTATAAAATATTAATTTAATGGGTGGTATGCCCCCTCGAGAGATAAACCAATTTTTTTTGAAAAATCGGGCGATCTCTCGAAAAAGAATGAAAATTGGCAGGGTGGTAAAATAGAAGATTTTAGCAATACTGGTGAAAAATAGAAGAAATCGGAGATAAAATGGAGAAATGGGAGGCTCGGGAAGTTCACGGGGACCACGACAGTGAGCGGGGGAAGATTAGGGTTACATCGAAAGGTATATATGGGGAGGAAAGGGTGAAAACAGGTTCATTTGCATTCCCGTCCATAGTGAAAATTGAGCTCTGGGAGTGACCTTTTGGAAGAACAAGCAACAGTCAAGATGTCGGTTCCCATAGCAGAGCACCGATTAGAGAGAGTCTGATGATTCCAGCGGCCAGACGACTATGGACCAACGGTATGTGAATTTGAATTTTTAAATTTTATGCCTTTTTTATATGTTTTTTGCTGAGTCCAAGTTGAGTCAACACAATAGCGCTAAAACTGTGTTTTGGTGCTATTGGCAACTAAATTAGCACTATTGTGCCGCTATAGCGCTATTGCATAGTGGGTTTAGCGTTGTTGACAAAAGTTGCACTATTGTATAGTTGCTTTAGCGCTTTTGTTTGTTTGGCGCTATTGAGTAGTTGATTGAGCGCTATTGTTATGAAGTAGCGCTATGGTATAGTCAGTGTAGTGCTTTTGTTGGTTTAGCATGATTGCATAGTTGATTTAGCGTTTTTGTGATAGTATTAGCATTGTTGTGTTCAAAATAGCGATTTTGTGTAGGAAAATAGATGCCCCAATGTGTGTAAACAAGAATCTCCTGATTCCAATGATGGATGGATGGAGAGGTGAGGTGATAGTTGTTTTGAACCATAGCAGCCCTGATGAGACTTGGGTCATTAGGATAAATGCATGTTGAAGTCTAGGTGTGTCATGATTGCTTACCTATTGAGACCCGAAGATACTTGATCAAAGTATCTGTTGATAGTCTAGGTTTAAACTTAAGAAAGTTTGAAACAAAACAACTGATGATGATGGTTGATGCACGTGTGTAGGAGGATCTTCACGTCTTACAGATGTGCAAGAGGCATCCCGCCACACAGGTGTTGCGCGATCGATTGATAGAGGCCGAGGTGGATTGCATTGCAATGACAGGTCTGTATGATGTGATGTATATGTCCATGATTTGAATGAATTGCGGGTTGATTATAGCATTGGCAGAGTGGTGGCATAGTGAGACATGCACGTTCAACTTGGTGCAGGGGGAGATGATAGTGACACTGGAGGATGTATGGCACATTCTGCACATTCCTATTCAAGGAGAGCTGGTGAGCTATGACTGGGCGTGGGGGACATTAGCAGTGCAGAGATTTTTTGAGGAGGATGTCTTCATTGATGATGGGTTGATAGCCTGGGAGGACATAGCAGCCTTATATGAGCCATTACTAGCAGTGCTATCAGGGATTGTTGGGGGACTGCTTTGTCCAAATAGATGATCGCATGGACTTGCCGTTGGTTGGGGTCAGGTGATCGAATAGATGATTACAGAGGGGACCTGGTTTGCATGGGGACCATGTGTTCTATCGCACTTATATCAAGATCTACATGAGGTAGCATACCAAGGGAGGGGCTCATTGGGAGTGGGGATCACGTTGCTGCATGTCTAGGCATGGGAAGCATCTACCTGTTGCTTGACCAGTTAGTTTGAGATTCCGAGCAGTGGACCAGCCATATGTATACATGTATGGTGGTATGATGAGTCAGCCCCACCTGGGGAAGTTAGAGTGGTGGTGGCGGGCACTAGATGATCTGGATATAGTGATCTGGAGGCCATATATTGAGTGTGAGCCATGGGAGGATGATGTGGAGGCATTTTCGTATGTTTTCATGACACGATACCTCATTGGTAGGACAACCTACAATGTGGAGAGACATCTTCCTGGCAGAGTTTTGAGACAGTTTGGGTGGAGGCAGGGATTGCCCAATGGTTCAGGAGGGTATGCACGGGTAGTACGAGAGAGGTACTTATGGGGGCCATTGCTACCTTATGATCAAGCATTGGTAGAGTTCCACACACTACAGGTGAGACCATGGCATATAAGGTCAGGGATGGTAGATGTTGGGGTGTCAGAGGAGTATACGCAGTATATTGCAGCACATCCGATTCTGCGGCTATCATATCTAGCAGAGCCAATTCCAAATTTTGAGGAGGATAGGGGATGGAGATGGAGGAGGAAAGGAGGTCATGGAGTAGTATGTGGACGAGGGAGAGGGGATGGTGGTGGTGGGGATAGAGGAGGTGGTGATGGAGGAGGAGGAGGAGGGGTGGGGGTTTTGGAGGAGGTGGTGGATTCGGAGGTGTAGGTGGGGGTGGTGGATGATTACAGCGAAGAGGGAGAGATGGGCAGCCTTTGCGGCTATCTCAGGGACCTTTGATGTAGGGAGGCATGAGACTAGGTGGCAGGGATATAGGTGAGGGACAGGCACCTAGGGATACAAAGGAGGGAGCCACTAGAGAGGGAGCCACTGGAGAGGCACCTATGGATATGGGAGAGGGAGCTATAGGTGGAGATCTGCGGGACCATATGATATTATTTTTGCAAACTCAGCTCGAGGATATGGAGGCAGAGGTAGCAGCTAGAGATGTGCAATTGTTTGCATGAGAGTCAGAGTTGACTGTGGTGTTGC
The DNA here is from genome assembly GCF_030272615.1 of Cryptomeria japonica. NCBI lineage: Eukaryota > Viridiplantae > Streptophyta > Pinopsida > Cupressales > Cupressaceae > Cryptomeria > Cryptomeria japonica. The sequence goes on from NC_081409.1 coordinate 444,756,607, forward strand.
GGGAGAGGGATGAGGCCGTGGAGAGATTTGTGGCATTACAAGAGAGAGTACGGGTGGGAGCAGGAGTAGGAGCGCAGGTTCCTACTAGGGATGCGATGAGGGAGATGCGACGAGCATAGGGGGAGATAGATTATTGGCAGGGTTATATGAGCAGGCGGTGCCAGCTAGTCAGCGAGTACTTAGCTATTCACAGATGTGGCGGGCGAGATCAAAGTGCTCTCAGAGGATGTAGAGCAGTGGTGGTGTGATGGGTCCTCCATGGAGAGATAGATCAGGTGGTGATGGTGGTGTAGCATCTGGTCAAAGTGGCATCTGAGAGAGCATTTTGTATTTATATTATCATTTTGGACTGTGTCTTGGATGGGTCTTGGTAGCCAATATTTTGGACTTCATTGTACTCTGATACATGTATATTTTTGGTGATATGATATGATATATGAGGAGATCCCATATTTGGTGCTGATATGCATGTTGATGATATGTATGGATACTTATGTAGGATGATGATCTTATGTTTTATGCCTAGATGGATACTTGTACTTGCTATATGTATGTATTGATTAGATGATTCCTATATGCATGTTTGTATGATGATTTATGCGTACATGATGTCTATATGCATGTTTTATGAATGTGATGCTAATATGTATATGCAGGTTTATATGTGTGTGCATGATGTGCTAGTGATGTAATGCCTTATGTATGTAATATCATGATGATTATGTATGCATAATAAAATTATGATTAGGATGGTACTTTGGATTTTATGTTTGATGAGATAATGATATGCAATGATGTTATGATGTTATGATGTAATGCATGAAATGATTTATTTATATATGTAAATGTATCTAGATGTATATTAGATGAGTGGAATACGAATAAACAAATGTAAAGTACAAATGTTTTTTAAATGATGATTTCTAAATGAATGCATATGTGCAATGTATAAAAATATGATTCAATGATAATGATAATGCAATGATAATGCAACTCATGAATAACTGCACCTTAATGCAATTAAAAAGTAGAATGAATGCATTTTTGTAATGAATCCTAAATGAAATGAAATGAATGAGTATAAGAATATACTAAATGAATAAAATGAATGCACTTAACTAATGGATAGATAAATAAATGTATGCAACTTATGGGAATCTAAACAAATGTATGGTAAATAAGTTTAAATGATAATAAATGATGATTGGTAACTGATACTAAATGAATGCATAGTAATGGCTAATAATGATAGTTAATGCAAACAAGGGCAATATATAAATGAACCTAAATGTCATGATTATGCAATGATGAAATGATATAATGATATTAATGTAAATAAATGATAATGAACAATATGTATTGAAATGCAACTAAATGATATGAAATGCATTCAATGCAAATGCAACTAAATGTAATGATGAAGATATGATCATGATAGATGAATGCAAGGTTGTGTAGACTTTGCATAATGCACTAATGATGTATCAGAGTACTCTGTCATGATTGTATCCAAGACCAATTCATTTTTCAAATAACTTCTCATATTAACTTTGTTCACACTTGCATACAAAACCATGCCTATGAATAATGAATGAGTAAATGGATGAGCGATATGCAACGGAATGCAATATAAATAGATGAGATGGAATGACAATCCATAGTGCTTTATTTTCATCATTGAGCTTTTAAAATGTTGTAAGAAAATACAAGCAACTTGACATAATGATTCAAGATGACCTGAGTATTCCTTACATGGATTTTGATATAGCAAGTTAATACAAGAAACATGATATAATGGATCAAGTTGACCTGAGTATTGCTTGCAGCACAGACAATGATTATCTCCTTTCATGCATGACTTGGAACATCCTCCTTGATCTTTTGCAAATCATATCTCCTTTCAAGTTGACCTGAGTATTGCTTGCAGCACAGACAATGATTATCTCCTTTCATGCATGACTTGGAACATCCTCCTTGATCTTTTGCCAATCATATCCCGAGACAAGTTCATACCGGAGTAAGAGATAAACCATTATCGAGCTTGGATGAGGTAGTAGGAACCAAAGATGGAGCATTGTACCTATAAGCAAATAGCATATATAAAGAATAAAGAATATGGACCCTCAATAATGGTTCATGCTCATATGGTCGAGGTATATGTTGTAGTTAGCAAGCCATAGTGATCCATGACTGTATGTTGCATATGATCACGTAACTTAGTGAACTTCCCACGTAGACACCATTAAGGCATGCCCCAATACTTCATCGGAATAATTCACAAAAGACATACAAACAATGTCGTAGGAACCATCTTGGCTACTCAAATCACCTGTGGATATGCCAGAGTAGCATAGGAACCTGATATATATAAATGAATGAATAACCTAGAAATCAACCAAGTATTTGATAGCTTAAACATAATTTTCTTGTCAAAGAAAATGTCATCTTGTCTTTGTTTTGGTAAGGAAGGATGTATCCTTGTTAAGACAGTTGGTGTGTCGATGTTGATTGTTGGGTTGATGTGATAAGTGGCCATCGTTTGATTATTTCACAATGTTTGTTTGGTATCTACTTTGAAAAACGTATATACAATGTGTTGCCATGTTTTTGTTTGTTTGATGTTTTCTGATGTTTTTGGATTTTGATTGGTTTCCAATGTTTTTGGCATTTTGTGAGATAGTTTTGAATGTTTTTGGTATTTTGTGAGACATTTTTTAATGTTTTTGGTATTTTGTGAGACAATTTTGAATGTTTTTGGTACTTTGTGAGACAATTTTGAATGTTTTTGGTATTTTGTGAGACAATTTTGAAATGATGAACTCAATGAATCGCAAAATAATGTAGAATCCATTTCCATCAACTAGATTAAGGGCATTGCCCCCAGTTTAGACATGACCATGAAAAAGCGGGATGTGAAACGATTGCAGATCAATAACAAGCCATGGTTTGGACAGATGGATGAATGGATGAAATAAAATGTGATCACAACAAGTCTGAAAGACAATGGAGCCATAGCCTTTACGAGTGGTGCATGTTTGTCAGGATTTCACCATCGCATTTACCCAAGGTGCCACTAGAGTGGTTGTTCACCGTTTGGATGCATGATTTTTTCTTTACTATTTTGATTTTTTATTTTTTTTGTATTTTCTTCATGATATTTATCTGAATGTTTTTGGTGTTTTTCTGGTATGTATGGGATCCTGATGCTCTGTGTAGCTTAGGTAGAGGTGAATGTTGTTGATCGGATCTGCTAGCGGTTCTCCTTCTGAAGTAGCCAACTGATATGCCCCAGACCCAAATACAATAGTGATAACATATGGACCCAGCTTGTTTGATTCAAACTTTCCCTGATGTTCTCTGTTTGGTTGGTTACAAGGATTCTCTTGAAGAACAAGATCACCTACCTCAAATGTGCAAGGTCTAACTCGATGATTATAGCTTCTAATAAGCTTTGAGGTGATTGTATGCAACGTGTCATTTCTTATCAAGTAGCTCTAAGTCCTGAAGACGTGAGACTCTGTATGCTTCATCATCTATGAGATTATGCAAGGAAACCCATAGAGATGATATCTCAACCTCAATAGGAAGGATGGCTTTTGCTCCATAGACCAGTGAGTAGGGAGTTGCTCCTGTAGGGGTTCGAATGCTAGTTTGGTATGCCCATAGTGTTGGTTTCAATTGAACATGCCAATCACAGCTAGCATCATTGACTGTCTTCTTGAGGATTCTCCATATGTTCTTGTTTGATGCTTCGGCCTAACCATTTCCTTGTGGGTAATAGGGAGTGGAAAAGCAGCATTGGATATGAAACTTCTCACAGAGCTCATGGACATCTTGATTTTTGAAAGGAAGACCGTTATCTGTGATGATGGACATGGGCACACCATATCGGCAGATGATGTAATTAAGGATGAATGAGGCGATCTTCTTGTCAGTGACTTGGGTGAGTGGAACAACTTCGATCCACTTTGTGAAGTATTCAGTAGCGGTAATGATGAATTTGTGGCCGTTGGATGAAGATAGATGGATTTTACCCACAAGGTCAAGGCCCCATTGACAAAAAGGCCATGGTGTTGTGATTGGTTGTAATTCCTGTGTTGGTGCATGTATCAAGTCTCCATGAACTTGGCATTTCTTTCACTTTCTGACAAAGTAGTAGGAGTCTTTTTCCATAGATGGCCAATAGTATTTGGTGCGCATGAGTTTCTTAGCTAGTGATGGGCTGCTTGTGTGAGTTCCACAAATTCCTTCATGTACCTCTTCCAAGGCCTTTTTTATCTCATCATGTTCCAGACATTGAAGGAGAGTACCATCAAGACTGCGTCGGTATAGGGTTTCAGCAATAATGGTATATCGAGCAGTTTGGCGAATGAAGGTTTTACGTTGGTTATTTAATTGGTTGGGAGGAAGTGTGTGATCATGGATATAGGTGTAGAACTCACCATACCATGGGGATTTAGAACTAAAAAGGTGACATATCATCTCAGATTCAGGGATATCATAAGTGGGAATCCAAAGTTGTTCGACCAAGAACTCATAGCGTCTTGAATTTTGTGGAGGATCTAGGAGAGATGCAATGGTAGCCATAGCGTCAGCAGCTCGATTATGATCTCTGGGTATCTACTCAAAGTTGATAGTAGTGAATGATTCCTTTAATTTGTCCACCATTTGTTTATACGGCATGAGTTTATCATCCTTGGTCTAATATTCATCTGTTGCTTGTCAAATGACCAATTGGGAGTCGCCATATACTTGTAGTTCTTGTAACTTCCATTGTACAGCCAGTCAGAGTCCTGTGGTCAAGGCCTCATACTCATCTATGTTGTTGGTGCATGAAAAGGCAAGCCTGTAAGACTTTGGGATGTTGTCACCTTGAGGTGTGATAAACAGAATGCCTGCCCCCGAGCCATGCCTAGTGTATGAACCATCAAAGTATAGTTTCCATGGTTGTGTTGCTATGATCACAAATATCTCTTCATCTGAAAAATTGGAAATGAGAGGATGATCACCTATGAGTGGTGCATCGACCAATTGATCTGCAATAACTTGGCCCTTGATAGCCTTACAGTCCACATATTTGATGTCAAATTCACTTAGAATCATCACCCATTTGGCCAAGTGGCCTGTCAATGCTGCTTTGTTGAGTAAGTACTTTAGTGGATCGATCCTAGCAATGAGTTGTACTTTATGTGTTAATAGATAGTACCTCAGTTTAGTAGCTGCCAAGATTACTGCCAAGCAAGCTCGCTCAATAGGTGTATAATTGAGTTCATAGCCAACCAGTGTGCTAGAGATGTAGTAAATAGCACACTCTTTCCCTTCTGTATTATGTTGTGCAAGTAGTACACCCAATGTTGTATTTGTTGCTGATATATAGAGTAATAAAGGCCTACTTGGATCTGGTGGAATCAACAATGGTGTATTCATGAGATAGTCTTTAAGCATCTAAAATGCTTGCTGGCATTGGGTATCCCACTGAAAGCAGATGTTTTTGTGTAACAAGTGTATAAATGGGTGACACTTATTTGCCAGTTGTGCAATGAATCTTTGGATTGATTGTAGGTGCCCTTGTAATGTCCTTAGTTGACTGATGTTCTTTGAAGGTGGCATGTCCATGATTGCTTTGACTTTTGCTAGATCGACCTCAATGCCTTTGCTTGAGACAATGTATCCTAGAAGCTTCCCAGAGGTTACTCCAAAGACACATTTCTTTGGGTTGAGTCAAACATGATATTGTTCTAGTCTATCAAATATTTTCTCTAATATGTCTAGATGACCCTCTCTTGTGATTGATTTTGCCAGTAAGTCATCAACATAATCTTCCATTATAGTATGCATCATGTCATGAAATATGGTGGTCATTGCTCGTTGATAGGTCACTCCTGCATTCTTTAAACCAAAAGGCATGACATTCTAGTAGTATGTGCCCCATGGACATGTGAAGGTCATCTTATGTTGATCCTCTGGTGCGATCTTTATTTGATTGTACCCTAAAAAGCCATCCATGAGTGAAAGCATGGCATGTCCTGCTGTTAGGTCCACTATTATGTCAATGTTTGGTAGGGGGTAGTCATATTTAGGACATGCTTTGTTTAGATCTCTGAAGTCAGTACAGATACGGATGCCCCCATTTGGTTTGCCAACAGGCACAATATTGGATATCCAATCTGCATAATCAATTAGTCTAATAAAACCAACATCTAGGAGTTTACTTAAGTTTTGCTTTGACTAGTACTGCAATCTGAGGATGCATCTTGTAAAGCTTCTGCTTGACAGGTTTGGCTCCTTCTTCTATGGTGAGGTGATGCATGACTAAATCAGGATCAAGCCTAGGCATGTCTACATATGACCATGTGAAGTTAATCTGGTGCTTCTGGAAGAATTCAACAAACTTAGGTTGTTCCTCTAGAGTTAAAAGAGATGCCATATGTATGTGGTGAGGTGTTTCAGGAGTCCCCATGTTGTATTCTTTGGTTTCCTTGATGAGAATTGTTTTCACCCTCAGGCGCCTCAAAGAGGTTTTCACCATTGGATACACTCTTTCTTTTTACTTTTGTGGGATCAAACAGTGCCACAATATGGTTTTCACTGGAAGATCCATGTTTTATTGTTATATTTTTGCAGCTAAAAGGTTTGGCATCCGCCCCAAACTATGCTGCACTATTAAGTTCAATGGCGAATCCAACTTTGTGATCCCCGCTTGGTATGTTATCTCGTAGTTCCAAAAAGTCAATGATCGCCTCATCATTTTGGAAATGGTCAAGGCATGGGGGATTAGGTTGGTTCCATTCGATGAGTTCAGGATGGATAATGGGAATTACCTCATCAATTAGGTTAAGTTCGTTAGATGTGTCAATGAAGGTTAAGATGTTGTGGTGAAGGTCATTGATGGTACTCTCCTTATGAGAATCAGGTGTAGGATGTGACGTAGGGTTTGTGGAAGAAGTTTCCAGCTCAGGAACCCAAGAGGTCTTTATCTGTGCTTCTCCATAAACAAGGATGTCTTCACGGGGTGAAGGTAGTGATGCGTCTTCCTTATCTAAAGTATTAAGTTGTATGGAATCAAATTCCCACTGATGTGAGTCAGTCTCTGAGTCACTTTCCAGTAGCCGGTTACTATACCATACTGGGATATCCTTTGAGTTAAACATTGCAAGTGTGATTGGTTGATGTACCATTGTAGATGAAATGATTGGCATTGCAGGAAGGATTATAGGGATCAATGAATCTGATATGGGGAGTATTGCTAGTGTTGACTATGCTACTTCTGCGGGAACTGCTGGTGTCATAGATACTGTTGTGGGTTCTGATACAGTTGCTACTGCTAATGGTGCTATTGATGTTATTGCTGCTACTGATGGAGTTGTTGGTTTGATTAGTGGGATGATGGGTGTTGTAGATGGTTTTTTTGGGATTTTTAGCCTCGATGGGGCAGTTGCTATGGTGTTTGATGCTACTTTTATAATCAAAGGTGGCCTCTTTGTAATAGGTTAATATAGTGTTTTGCAGGATTTCCCTTTGAATCTGAGTTTGGGAAAGATCTCCTTTTGAAAGCCTAGTCCTGTGTTATCTTTGGGTTTTAATTCCGGCTGCAGCAGTTCATGTCGTCCTTGCTTGCAAGGTCCCAAAGCACTTTGACCATCATAACCCATTCTTTGCATAATGAGAAGTCCTTTGCTATACTGATATGTGGGAAGCTTAGCTTGTGGAATGTCGGTGGTGATGGGATATTTATAGATCCATTCTGCCAAGTCCTCATCTCTGGTCTCTTCTTCTTGACTCTTTCCAAGGATGAATGACATCGAAGTACATACTAGCTTGATCAGTGGTGTTTGAAGTAACCGTTGAGGTTTACCATGAGTTCTAGGAGAAGTGGGCATTTGTCCAACACAAAAAAGTTGGCCTAGATTGTATTCCCCAAGACCTTCCTCTGCTATTTTCATCTTTAGCTTCTCTTGCTTGGGTATAGGGGTGTTTGAACTGGAAAGAGAGGTTGGACTTACATATGAGGTGGAGGAGATGGCTTCTCTATTGTTGGGAACGATAATATCTGGTTGATGACTGATATTGTGACAATATGCAAAGGGGTTTGCATCACCCAGGATTGTGATTTCTACACCATTATGCGGGAACTTGATACACTGATGGTAGGTGGATGAAACAGCTTGCATGGTGTGTATCCAAGGTCTCCCTAACAATAAATTGTATAGTAGAGGAAGGTCCAGAACTTGACAAATGATGTGTTTCACCACAGGGCCCACTCGGATTGGTAGCACAATAGCTCCTTTGGATGAACGCTCTACATAATCATAGGCTTTTATTGTGATCTTCTTGTGGGGATCCACTGATTCAATTGCACATCCCAAAGCTATGACTAATTGTAGTGTACAGATATTTAGGCCTGCTCCACTATCGATCAAGACTCGCTTGATCCTATGTTGGTCGATAAACCCTTCAATATGGAGTGAGGCATTGTGAGGTTGTTGGAAGGAAGAGTTGTCACTTTCAAAGAAAGTGAGACAAGGTGATGACCTTAGGTTTCCAACCATGGCTTGGAACTGATATGTATTTAGATTTGCAGGGACTGACGCCTCTTGGAGAGCTTGATCCAAGATTGTTTTATGAGATGGGGATAGGCACAATATCTCTAAGATAGATATCAGTGCTGGCATTTTGTCTAACTGTTCCACAAGGTTATACTGCTTTGGGATAGATGGGGTACCTTGTGGAGCTACTTTTATGGTAATCTTGTCATGACGTGTAACAACATTGCAAGTGGAGTTGGGATTTTTTATGGTAATTGTAGACGTATAAAAATGACTATATTCCTAAATGAATATTTTATGTTCATTTCTCTATTTAATTAAATCTAATTTAATTAAATTATCCACATTCCTCTATTTAATTAAATAAATTACTCAATTTATTTAATTAAATTCAATAACCCTTTTTTAGGTCATTTAATTGAATAAATCATTTTATTTAATTAAATCTATTCTTCTAAACATTTTAATTAAATTTACATTTAATTAAATAGGGAATCCCAATTAAATAAATCTAATTTATTTAAAAACCTCCACTTGCAACCAAATTAAAATAAAACAATTTATTTTAATTAATCCTATTATCTCTCCATCCACTTGCATTTTCCTACATCTCCCACTTGCCTCCTAAACCCTATTCCTAACCCTATTCTAGATTCTTCTAATCACTTCTAAATTAGCCTAACCCATCTCCTAAATATTGTCACATCCCTAAGAAAGGGGAAGTCACTTCTCAAACCCTAAAAGTCTTTGATAACCATTAAAATCTTCAAGTCTTCAACAACTTTCTCTTCCAAACCATTAATGGTTAACTCAACCCTCTTGCATGATTAGAGACTTTTTCTAAACTTAACCTCCATGTGACCCAAGGGTCTCATCAAGCATTTATTTCTTTGACCATGGTTAGTCCTTAATCCTTTGCGACAAGAGTTTATCCTTTAGGTAAAACCTTTATCCATTGGATAACCCTAACCTAACCTTAACCTAACCTTAACCCTTACCCCCTAGGATAACCATGAGGTCTTCTCAAGCATTTAATGCTTCCTACCTCTCTTCTCAACCCAACCTTATGTTGAAAATTGTCACCATTTCATTGGTGCAAATTGCAAACATGGATTCCCAACTTTCAAACTCAACCCTTGATTAAATCTTTCAATCCTGGCCATCCATTGCCCTATTTTTGCTATAAATAGAGCTCTCATTCCTCCATTTTAGATCATCCAAGTCTTTAGCTTCATACTTATACTCAAATCCATCTAAGCTTTAATATCTCATTTATGCTCATCATTGAGCCTCTCTTTTAAATAGGAATTAATCTAAATATGCATGTTTAGAGTATTTTCCTTATCATTTAGCTTAATCATAGACTAATATATCATGCTAGGATAGTCTTGCTACTAATCTTATCATCTTATAATCTAGTTTATTGCATTTGTAAGATCATTCATAGCTTAGGATGCATTTCATAATAAAATCAATCAAAGCATCCCTCGTTCTTGCATTTGTCATCCCTAAACCACTTTGCTCAGTGATCTGAGAGCAAAGACATTGGTTTGAGGGACCTTGTGAGATAGAGAACCATGGAACCAACCTTGGGAAGCTGAGTCATCCTTTGTGACTCCATTCTTGCACCAAGAAGTCCTATGGATGTGTGAGCAAGTCTCCTTAGGCTTCATTTTTCACATTGTAAGTTCTATTGACCCGCTTTTCCTGCACACAGTAATAGTTGCAATTTGTTCACTGGCATCATATAGGTGATTCACAGTCTAATTATACGCGGCTTGCATATAATCAGTGGTATATGTGTTTCTCCCTGAAGTGGAAGGACCCCTTTGATCTTGGGATGGAAGTGGATTTTGAACATAAGATGATCATTGTTTGTTGTTTTTGGGTCATGTCCTTCAATTTCAATTTCACCTCGGTCAATAAGATCCTAAATAAGATCTTTCAATCTGTGACAATTGCTTGTCTTATGTCCTTTCCCTTGATGGAAATCGCAATGTTCAATATCCCACCACCATGAAGGTTTGACTTGAGGTTCGTAATTTGATGTTTTGGGTAAGGTCACCAGATTTTGAGAAACCAACTGACGTAACACTGTTTCGATGGGTTCCCCTAAGGGAGTGTATGTTCATTTTGGTTTAAAATTTTGTTGACATTGTCTGGTTTCCTCTTGAGATGTGTTGCATCCTTGATTTGGAAGAGCAACAGTGTTATTCTTGGGTGGGGGGTTCTGTTCTGCAAATCAAACCACAGGTTGTGCACTTTTGATAGTTCTTGCATCCACAACCCCATCATTGACGGCATTTTTTTTTTGTTCCAGAAGTTAGGCTTGTCACTATTGAAGCATGGGTGAGGGCCATCCTTTGGCTCATTATATATCTTGATAAGCCCTTTTTTTATGAGAGCCCGCTCACATTTTAAGCCTTTGGTGATCATGTCATTGAAAGAGTCTATGTCTTTTACGTCTAGGTGAAATTTCATTTCGTCGTTTAAGTTGGAAATAAATATTTCCACTAGTTCTTGTTTGTAATACCCTAAAATTGGTCATCTAAACCATGGGCCCCTAATCTCGACAACATCACCAAGGGGTCCTAACCAAAGGTAATTAAACTAATCTTGAGCACATTATTAATTCTTTAATTATCAAAAATCACATGGCAAATCAACCACTCAACATTAATTAAATATTGATTTAATTAATTGAATCATTTCCAAGAATATCATTTTGATCAATTATCCCATTTTAATTTATTAAATATCCTTGTATATTTAATTAATTAATAAATTTGCCATTCAATCATGCAAAAAGGATTAATTTATTACAAAGAGTTGAATTGAAAATAAAACAAAAAAAAGAATTGAATTGAGAGAGAAATCAAACTTGAGATATTATTTCTTTTTCTAAAATTAGAACTTGAAATCAGAAAAGCAATTTAATTGAATATGGAATTATTCTCTGAAATTGGAACTCCAAGCTTTTCAGAAAAAGAAGTTCAGTTGCATTGAAAAGACCTTTTTCTTGAATAAATTAAAGAATTGTCTATTTTTATCAGATGTGCATGGAATTAATTTATTATTATTTTCCAATGCAACTTGGACTTCTAATTTGAATGCATTTCAATTAAACTATAATTGGAATCTATCTCAAGGTTAACTGAACATGATTTCTCAATTATTTTTAATTAATCCTAAATTGAGCTTTTTTGTGATCCTCTATAAATTCAGTCTTCAACTTTCATTCCAATTCACCCTAGAGATTTTTGAGAACATGCTTGGAGATTATTATCACGCTAATTTCGCTATGGAGTCATTGAAATCATTGTGCTTTTTTAGATTACTTGCATCCATTTTACATTCATTATTGCTTGCATCCATTGTTGCTTGAATTGGTTATTATTGCTTGAATTATTCATCCATCTTGCATCCATATAGCTTAATATCATATAGATTAAATCCTTCGTCTTGGTGTAGTCTAGTCACTGGTATTGCTTATAAAAATCTGAGAGCAATCTTATACTCGCATCTTTTAGAAGGCAATTAGTCTCTTTGCTATGCTTTATTTCTTATTGATTATTGATTACTAACCATGCATATAATGACTTAATTGAAGTGTTGTGCTTGCAACTATAGGTTCACTTTTTCACACACACATCTCTAGCGCCCACCGTGGGGCTCGAAGACTACATTTTTTTTCGGCCTCCAAGACTGACTGCTTTATTTTTTGTTATTTTCCATATCAGATTTTTCGGTTCTTCGTCCGTACATCTCATACGACAATTCTTACAGGCTGAAATGACAAACTGTAGGTGTCGTACAAATTACAAACACATTATCGTACGAGTAGACCCTCTGTCGTATGAGCAGATCCTCTGCCATATGAGTCAACATCATCAACAATCTGGTCTCGTACTATACTACATCCTGTCTCGTACGAGTCAAGTATCTATCGTACGATTTTGTATTTTCTGGTAAAGGAGGCAAATTTCATATTTTTTTCATTTCTGATTGATTATTCTTACGATTGACCCTAACTGTCTATCTATCTATCTTAGAATTTTTCACAACCTAACTAGTTTTTGCAGAATGCTTGTTGAAGAATACGCTTGTCACACAAAGACAATATGACTACTGATTCGTTGTCTTTGCAGGTTGCCTGAAGGAGAATCGACTAAACATCATGTATTCTTTAAATTTATTTTTAGGAACCTAACTTGCTATCTAGTTAAAGAACAAATCTATCTTTTGTGCTTTTAGAAGATTCTAAGAGGTAGGAGAGTATGCTCTTGTCTTTTTCTAGACAATCAAAAATCCAGACCCTTGAAGCTTTTTCTTTGTTTGAGATTTGTACATCTTTAGCAGGCCTGCCCTCCCGAGGGGTTGAAAAACTCTTAAAGACGTTACGGCTGGTGTGAGGGGAATGACCTAAGTGGGAAAAGCTAGATGCCAAGTACTCCAACCCACTATAAAATAAACGTGATTTGATGAAAATCAAGTCAACGGCAGTGCTCAGGAAAAGCTCTCCTCCGTACCTTCGGGTATATTAAACCTTGGTTTTCAAGGCTGGGAGACCTCTTAATTGTGTTAATACCTCGACGCATCAAACGGATCCCTGACTAAATCCAATTTAAAATTAGAAGCTACCTGGTTCATCTCCGAAAGGGGGATAATCTTTGTGCAAGAGAGATAGTAACTCTCCCAAGATACTTGTCATTTCATGCCCCCATTAGCGTTTGGAGTTGGATAATATGGCGTTGAGAATCCATTGCGTGAGACTCAGCGGTCGTATTCTGATTAGCTATTGGGTGTGTACTTGAGTCTACAAGCAAAGGTTTTCTTTCCTCACCAAATTCCTTAGGGTTTGCATGTTGTGATTGGAGTCACTATACATACTACTTGTTTTCTATGTTTTCATCCCTGAAACAAAAACTAAAATACCAAAAATCAGTGAAGACCAGAAACAACTCAGTGAGTCAAAACTTTGTCCATGTCAGAAACTAGTACATCCTCAGTCAAAACTTTATCTATGTCAGAAACTAGTCCATCCTCAGTCAAAACTTTGTCTGTGTCAGAAGCTAGTCCATCCTCAATCGAAACTCTGTCCATGTCAGAAACTAGTACATCCTTAGTCAAAACTCTGTCCGTGTCAGAAACTAGTACATCCTGAGTCAAAACTCTGTCTGTGTCAGAAAATAGTCTATCCTAGTCAAAAATCAGTCCATCTCAGAATTGGTCATACTCAGCAATCAAAAAAACTCAAAATTTCTAGGCTCTGTCCTATGAACAGTCGTACGAGTCTGATAATTCATCGTCCAATATCACATCATGTGTCGTACGAGTCTTCTGGTTTGTCATCCTATACCTAATTTTGTGTTGTACGAGTCATTTCATTCTGTCTCCTGACTCTGTATCCTATGTCATACAAAACATAACTACTCTGAGTCTTTTGTCATCCTACACATGCCCATTTGTCATACGGTACGAGGCAGCAACTCGTACGAAACAAAACTATTGTCATCCTGTAGTTGCTAAATTATCATCCGATCCAAAAAATCTTGTCGTATGAGTCTCTGGTTTTGTCAAAATAGAACAGTCAAACTTGCCTAAAAACAGCTTACAGCAAACAAAATAATGGTTATCATTTTCCTGAGCATAAATAGATCAAGACAATGTACCTCTACCATTTACGTTGCACGATTTGGTCGATCACCTCTCAGCTAGTTCAATCAACTACCTATCAAATTTTAGTCACTTAGATAACATCTTATACAGGATAGATCGTTCCTGAAACCAGAATGCATCTTACACTAGGCTTAGAATCAACTTGGATAACATCTTAGATAGGATAGATCGTTCCTGAAATCAGACAAAATCTCAGTTGTTTCTCCCAAACAATACTCTAAACAGAACAACTAGCTCTGAAATTGATCTTGACCTCTGCATCACAAAACAACTCTAGGTCACACTAATCCATAAAAATGCCTATTCAAACTAGGAGTTCTCATAAGAAACAAGCCAAAGGCAAAGAACAAACCTTCACTTATCAAGATAATCCATTCTACGTGAAGGATCCCCTCACTGACATACCGTCATCATCAGGCGGACCAATTTTTGATGAACCGAAATCTCCCACTATACATGAGACAGAATACAATGATGGAAACAAAAATGACCGTAATATTCCTGAAAATCATAATGACTCATCATTATCAAGTGAGATTGACGAAGCTGTTGAACCTCCAGAAAAAGAAATCCTTGACTGTCAGAAAGACAAAGACTTTAGAAAAATGATGAAAACTATCATGACCTGAGAAAAGGAAGACTATTTCTTAGAACTAGCAAATCAAGGTGCCAAACTTCCTATTGGATATGATGTTCAAACACTTATTACTAAAAGGGAAGACTCACCTATAATCATGGTACACAAATAGTTACTAGCCTTACGGACAGAGCTCACAGAGCTGAAGAATAAGGACAAGTCCCTGAAACAATATTCTCTGGAAACAATATTTCCCTTCCCATTTGACAAGAATTTACACATGCCTCCATTTCCTTCACGAGTGGAAATCCCAAAATTTGACAAATATGACGATACCTCAGATCCTCAAGATCATGTTAGGGAATTTAGTGCTGCTTGTATGGAATTCATGCATGATCAAACCTACCTCATGCATCTCTTCCCAAGGAGTTTAGGGGGTCAAGCAATGGAATGGTTTTCAAGTCTACCCAAAGGAATAAAAACATTCGAAGAACTAATCCAACTATTTTTACAACAATACTCATACAACATTCGACATCCTGTGACTATGATCGATCTTTGTAATACTCAATAGAAAATAGGGGAACCTTTTCTTACTTTTCTCCAACGCTGGAGAAGGATGTTCTCTAGGTACCCATGACCTATTCCAAACTCTGAGAAAATGGATATATTTGTCAATAACTTGGTCCCCGAACTGAAATATAGCGTACAAATGCAAGTGCACCCATCATTTAACAAAATGGTAGATAATGCCATTTGAATGGAAGATGTGCTCATAAAGAAGGGAGATATCACACCTTGGAAAGAAACACAAACAGGATCTAGCTCTAAAGAGAAGAACAAGTATTGGAAATTTGTCAAAGACAACAACAAGAATGTTGTTAATGATGGAGTAGTAGACACTGTCAAAACCAACTCAAAATCCACAATATTCAACCTGGCTAGTGGTACACAAGCACTTAAAGCCGCTAAGATTGCAGCAGAGAATCCACCAAAGAAAACAAAGGAATGGTTCAAAGACAAGCCTTGGCTTTCCAAACCTAAGTGTGATTTTACTCCTCTTGAAGAATCATATGAGTCTACTTTCAAAACTCTATTGGCAAACAAGTTGATAACACTACTAGATAACTCCAGACCATATGATCCAGATGTCAAACCAAGATGGTGGAGAGAAAATGAATACTGTGACTTCCATCGGAATAAGGGTCATAACATAAACAATTGCATGAAGCTAAAACATGAGATTCAGGATCTCATAGACACTGGTAAAGTTGTTGTTGTGAATTATCCAACCAATGTTGATCATAAAGCATTTAAAGGCCCTTTGCCTGCTTATGAACAAGGTGATTCCTCAAAGACCAAAGGAGGTGCCAAGGTAAATTATGCTTATGCTAGCCAAGACAACATTATCAACATGATTGAACGTTCACACTCAGAATATTGCAATGTGATTATAGTTCAAGATAAACCAAATGAATCATGATATGCAAAAGCTCTGACCAGATCTCAAAAGAAAGTTACCCTCCAAGGAGCTAGTTCTTCCAAACTGGCTCAAGAAACATCAAATCCAATAGCCATGCCAAATAAACAAAAGGAATCAACCTTGGACAAATTTAAAAGATTAACCTCATCATCATCCTCTGGATACAGTGTGGTTGAACAATTGAAAAGGATAAATGCTCAAATTTCACTTTTTGAATTGCTACAGCTCTCACCTGCTCACAAGGAAATCCTAGACAAAGCATTGCTCACTACCACCGTTCCAAAAGATTTAGACATTGATCGGTTTTAGTATATGGTGGGTCATCTGACTTCACCTCACTATTTGACCTTCTCTGAGGAAGATGACAATTCATTAAATCATCCACATAACTAGCCATTGCATATTGAAGCCATGATCCACAAACACAGAGTTAAACATGTTTTGATAGATGGAGGCGCGGGGTTCAATATCTGTACTTATCATCTGCTTACACAACTAGGATTCTCTAAAAATGTCATTGATCCGAGCAAGAAAATAACAATTAAAGCCTATGATGAAGAAGAGTGGACCTCCAAAGGTTTGGTATCATTACCAATCAGAGTGGGACCGGTAGAGAGCGATGTCCTTTTCCAGGTTCTCGATATTCCATTATCATACAATATATTACTAGGCAGGCCATGGATTCATGAAATGAAGGCAGTACCATCAACATATCACCAATGCTTAAAGTTTCCTTATAATTGAGCTAGAGTCAATATTCCTGCTGATACAAATGTCATCTGTAATGCATTGACAAAGGGTGCAGATACTTTTGTGCCTCATAATAGGGCAGCCTCTCCAAATGAAGATCCAGAAACATTGATGAAAGACTTAGAAAAGAGATTGAAGATTACAGATACCGGCATGGATGGCTACAAGATAGAACCGGTACTATCATTAGTTTATCTCCCTCCATCGCCAAAATTGTTGGGCAAGCCATCAAAGGCTATGAGAACAAAAACTTCAGCTCCGAATACTATATATGATGGTCTCTTCATACAGTCTTCTACCTCCTTGGTGGATGAAATAGAAGAGGATGTTGTGTTTAACTGGCTCTTTAAGGAAGATAGTCCAAATGAGGAGGTATGACATTGTGAGATTTCCTCAAACCAATATGGTCATGGTTACAAAATGATTCAGTGCATGGGGTACTCAGGTATTGGTCCTTTGGGCAAACAAAAAGAAGGTATTACTGAACCAATTCAGCTACAAACCAAATCCGCACATGATAAAGTTGGACTGGGATACAATCCTAAAAAGACATCAAAACAAAAACATGTTTCTAAGTCTAAAGGCTTGAAAAAGATATCACCTTTAACATTACATGAAGCAAACACTAAACAAACAAAAGAAGAGTGTAGAAAAGAGAAAGAGGAATCAACAGTCAAGAAAGAAGAAATAGTCAGTGCTCAAGCTTCAACGGTATCAGCTACGACAATACAAGAAGTTGAGGTTCCTGAGGATATAAAAGATGAAATGGTAAGAATCAAAGAATTGTTTGCACCATTAAAAGTTCCAGTCACATATACTAGCAGGCAACAAGTAGATGATTCAGAGACTGATTCAAATGAGTATGAATGGGGTCCTGACTATCTTTTAGACACATCCACTACAGAAACTCCAGAAGAATCTAGTGGTGTCATATATGATACTCAAGAGTTGATGCGCATAAAACTAGAGAGGGAAATATAAGAAATTAGACAAAAGAGGCAAGCAAATTATGAACAAGCATTGAAAGAAGGAACAATACCAGAAAGCTTCTCATCTATGTGTCCTTATCCTAAAACAAAACAAATCAATTATAGCACTACACAGGAAGAGTTAGAAGCTGCAGAACAAGAACCAGTTATCAGTCCAGAAGAAGCTAAATGGAGTAGACGACAAAAAATCACAGAAACAATGAGACCATGTCAACAGGTGTGTCAGATACAAATGACAAATGAACTACAATATGAAGGAATTTGTAGCATTAAAGATGTTAGTATTGATACCATACATATGCTTACTAAATCACCTGAAAGAGACTTGGAAACTTCATCCGATAACTCTGATGATTCTGATGACTCTGATGATAGTCTTGTTCATGATGATACCCACTCATCCTCAAATTCTGAATCATCTGATACAAACAATGAAAAATTGCCTACTAGTCTTATTGTTGTTAAACCACAACATGATGTCCAGTCTGGCGTAGTAAATGACGTTATAAGTATGTCTATTGGATTAGATCGATTAAATATTAATGTGAACTTTAATAATCATGATCGGACTCTTCCTCATCTCGAGACACTTACGCAAGGTATCATTCTGGAACTTGATTTTTTGATCTGCAGTTGTGATAACAATACCGTGAATGCTCTTGAACCCGTCCAAAATTTGTCCTTAATACATCCCGAATTGATTGACTGTACTTTACAGAATCAAACCATGGATATACCTACTTTTGCCAATGACTATACATTATCCTATTATCTCAATGCAATCGAACCTATGAACTCTTCCACCAGTGAATGGAGTGAAAATATGACTGAAGAGGATATCAAGTATCTTAGTCGCAAAAACAAGAAAAATAAAAATAAAAGATCTGATGGTGAAAACCATATTGTGGCGGTATCAGAATCTAAAAAAGAGAAAATAAAGGACGTATCTAAAGGTGAAAACCTCTTTGAGGTGCCTAAAGGTGAGATACTTGGTATACTGCCCAGTCATTTTCAGGAGCACTCTTCCATATTGATCGAGCCAACTCAGCCAGTGAATATCGGGAATCAAGAGACACCACAAATTATTCATGTAGCTCAATCACTATCAGCAAAGGAATTGAAGGATTTCACTCAGCTATTCTTAGAGAAGAAAATAAACTTTGCATGGACGTACTCTGATATGCCAGGCTTGGATCCTGATCTCATTATGCACCATCTCTCAATCACACTAGGAGTAAAACCAGTTAAACAAAAACTCTGTAAGATGCACCCGCATGTCGCGTTATTGGTCAAAGTTGAACTAGAGAAACTACTCAAAGCTGGATTTATCAGAGCAATAGATTATGCTGAATGGATTTCCAACATAGTACCTGTGTCGAAGGCAGATAAATCTATCAGAGTTCATACAGATTTTAGAGATCTCAATAAAGCATGTCCAAAAGATGACTTTCCATTGCCAAATATTGATATGATAGTCAACATGACAGTTGGGTATGAGATGTACTCACTAATGGACGGATTTTCTGGCTACAATCAGATTAAAATCGCTCCTAGAGATCAAGAAAAGATAGCTTTCACCTGTGCATGGGGAACCTTTTGCTGGAACGTTATGCCATTTGGGTTAAACAATGCAGGAGCGACCAATCAAAGAGTAGTTACAACTATCTTTCATGACATGATGCATAAGAATATGGAAGATTATGTTGATGACAGCTTAGTGAAGACTATGAAAATATTAATGCATATTCAAGAGTTAGGTCCTATACTTGACAGAATGGAAAAGTTCAAGCTCTGATTAAATCCAAAGAAGTGTGCATTCAGAGTGACATTTGGTAAACTACTTGGATACATCATTTCAAAGAAGGGCATCGAGGTTGATCCTAAGAAGGTCCAAGCTGTAATGGAAATGCCGCCTCCAAAGAACATCAATCAAATGAGAAGTCTACAGGGACGTCAACAATTCATTAGAAGATTCATTTCTCAACTAGCAGACAAAGCTCAACCTTTTACAAAAGTATTGAGAAAATGAATAATATACAATTGGGATCAGCAGTGTGAACAACATCTTCAGTAGATAAAAGAGTACCTATCTAATCCACCGATATTGATGCCACCTATTCAGGGTGAGCCACTAATCTTATATATATCAGCAATTGATTCATCACTGGGGGCACTTCTGGCACAACAAGATGACAACAAAAAGGAAAGAGCTATTTATTACATCAGCAGGACATTGGTGTCTTATGAAATGAGCTACAGTATAATAGAAAAAGCATGCTTGGCATTAGTCTTTGCATCACAGAAACTGAGGCACTATATGCTCGCACATTCAGTCAAGTTGGTGGCCAAAATTGATCCACTCAAGTATCTTCTTAATAAAGCAAGACTCATCGGACGATTGGCAAAGTGGGTAATGATCCTTATAGAGTTTGACATTGAATATGTGGAATGCAAAGCCATAAAAGGACAAGTAATTGCTGATCAACTTGTTGAAGCTCCACTTGAGGATACTCAACCACTACATATTGAGTTCCCAGATGAATCAATAATGCATCTTACTCAACAACCCTGGAAGATGTACTTTGATGGTTCCTTTACTCAAAATGGTTCAGGTGCTGGCATACTATTCATTACTCCTCAGAAGTACTCAATTCCAAAGTCTTATAAGATTATATTCCCTTACACAAACAACATTGCAAAATATGAAGCTTTGGTGAATGGAATAAAACTAGCCATTGAATGGAAGGTTGCTGAATTGCATATTTATGGAGATTCTCAGCTAGTAGTCAATCAAATCAACAATACATATCAGACTCAAGATGAAAAATTGATGCCTTACAAGAGGATGGTAGATGATTTCAAGAATTATTTTTCTTTTGTATCATTCCAACAAATTCCTAGATCAACGAATAGAGCAGCAGATGCTATGGCTACCTTGGCATCTATACCTGAGCTATAGGAGTCCAATTTTCGCTTTGATTTCCTGGTGGAAGAGTTATATTACCCTGCTTATGATTCTCCTAAGACCCAAATAGTCTGTTCTATTATTGGACATGACTCATCCTGATACAACCACATCTATCCCTATCTATGTGATCAAATTATCCCTGAAAACCTTACTCGTAACTAGAAAAGAAATCTAACTTGAAATGCTTCGCGGTATGTTATCATAGCTAACGATTTATTTAGATGAGGTTTGGATGGTACTTTGCTTAGATGTCTAGAAACTGAAGAATCTAAACGTGCATTATCAGAAGTCCATGAAGGTATTTGTGGATCTCATTTGAATGGTTTTACTTTAGCTTGAAAACTATTATGGGCTGGCTACTACTGGCCAGATATGGAAAAAGATGCCATAAAATTTGCTAAGACTTGTGAGAAATGTCAGCTTCATGGAAATCTCATACATGCCCTGGCAAGGGACCTCATACCATTTATAACACACTAGCCTTTTCAGCAATGGGCCTTTGATCTCATTGGTCAAATATATCTGGCTTCATCCAATGGACACAAATTCATCATAACTACCACTGAGTATTTCACCAAGTGGGTAGAGGTAGTTCCGTTCACCAAGGCAACTGGTAAACAAGTCTCCTTATTCATCCTAAACTATATAATTTGCAGGTATGGGATACCTTCGTCCATCGTGACTGATAATGGAGGACAATTCAAAAATAAAGATCTGGACGAGCTTTGTGAGAAATTCAAAATAAAGAAACACTAGTCATTAGTATATTACCCTCAAGGTAATGGACAAGCTGAGGCATCTAACAAAAACCTACTGACTATCTTGCATAGAACAGTGAACAATTCTGGGAAGGATTGGCATCTACAGCTCAATCTTGCACTATGGGCTTATAGAACCAGTATCAGAACACCTACTAGGGCTACACCTTTTTCTTTGGTGTACGGGTCCAAAGAAGTATTACCCATTGAAGTAGAAATACCATCTCTAAGAGTTTTGTGACAACAGTTTCATGACAACAAAGGGAAGTTTGAACCCAACTGGCTGGGTCCCTACATTATTACTACAGTATTCGGCTGTGGTGCCTATCAACTCTCAAACTCGGAAGGAGAATAGCTCCGTGAACCGATTAACACCATCCACTTGAAGAAATTCATTGCTTAGCACTCTCTGCTTGAGCAAACTTGTACAGTTGGAAAAAGTCCTAAAAAAAATCCTAAAATCAGAAAAAGTCCTGAAGAAACCAGAAAAAAAAAAAGAAAAAAATAAATAAATAAAAAGAGAAAAATTGCCCTGGTGAAAACCTGGTAAACAGGCACCTTGGTAAAAAAAAAAATGAATCTCTGCCAAGCAGGTGAAAACCTGGCAAACAAGCACCTCTTGTACTCAAGTGCTCCATCTATCAACGCAACGTTGGCATTTCCCGCTTTCAAGTATCTTTTGCTTTCACTTGTACATATTTTTAGTCACTTTTGTGACATCCTTGTTCGTTAGAACCCTCATGACTTGAAACAAATCAACGTCCTAGTCTTAGGTTACTCAACAGAGCACATTACATATCCTAAGCAGTGTCAACCAAGTCATTATTCCATTAGTGAAACCTGGTCGTCCACTCCAAGTCAGTTACCTGTCTCCTGACTACTACAAAGTTTTTATCACTGAGTTCACAAGCAAAACAACATAACGAAAAATAATTACTAAACAGTTTGAACTATGAATGAAAATTTTCTTTGTATGTTGTCTTTTATATTGATTTTCGATTAATGTCCCTTTGAGTAACTCGAGGAAGTCTATTATGACTAAGAGAAGCATGGACTGGGGGGTGTAATATTTTCTTTATTTTCTGCTTGTAGGAATGATCCCGATGATCTAGAAACATATAAATAAGCTGGGTGTCTATGATAAGAGCTTTCACATTAAGGTGAAATTGCCTCACATACCTCGACTCCGCTTATTTGTATGCTACAGGGAGGTCCATGTTATTTCTTTGTCTATTTTGAGGGAATTTCTTTATGATGCAATTCGGGTCCCTGCAAAATTTGTCCAAGGATATGAACAAAAAAGGGTCATTGCGGACAAGATAACTAATATTGCACATTGAAAAAGAAAGGAACTCTAACCTGCCTGTTCTGTTTGTTATGCTCAGTGATGAATCTTAAGTATTTTAAATCCAATGACTAGGTTTAGGTTGCATTTTGCACATCATTTTGCATTTCATTCTACATTTTTGTGAATCTAGAATGATTTTGGTGTGATAATAATGATCTCTTCATTTGCTGAATGAGAGCTGAGAACGTCATCATTTCTTACGCTAGGTGGCCTTCTTTTTTATCATTATTTCTTCGATCGAGTACTTGTGTTTTGAGATGTTTAGCTGCATACATAACATTTCATATAGATTCATTCATTCATTTTATTATTAAATCATTTGAATTCATTTTATTGCATAGAAAGAAAACAAAAAAAAATTGCACTACTCATTTTCATTCATTTATTTGCATATGAAAAGACACGAAAACATAGACATTCATTATCATTTGCAATACATACATTCATGCTGAAACAAATACATACATGTAGAATAAAGCATATAGAAACATCTCATAATTGAATTGACACAAGTACGATGAAGTCAAATCGGATCTCGTATATATATATATATATATATATATATATATCATCTCAAGTCTAAGAGTACAAAATGATGTCCAATGACATGTACAAACTCCCATCGGAGCAAGAATCGTATCGGCTACAAAAAATGGGTGTGTCTACAAAAAAATATCCTAGCTACAAAAAGAATCATCTAGCTAGCACCCTCTCCCTCATCACCTGGTGGAGGAGGAGGAGCCTGATGCCCAGGATCCTGGTGCACTGCTCGTGCTCCCTCCGATCTAGCCATATACTGTGAATAGGGTTGCACCTGTTGTGCAACAGGAACTGCGACACTATATGCCGCCACATAATATGCAGCCCTACTACTCTGGAGCAGCACCTCCTATCGAAGAGACTCTATCTCTTCTCTCGACTCGGCTCTCAATGTTGTTATCTGGTGATCACGCTCTGCCCTAACCTCAACTAGTTGTCGGTCTCGGTCCGCCAGCTGAGTCTGAGACACTGTCAACTATGACTGCAGCTCTGCAAGGTGTGCTCTTATTGATCGACCCGTGTCAGCCCCTTGCTCTCTCGTAGGCTCTCTGTCGCCATCTCCACCACCATCTCCACCTGTGGCTCCACCCTGCTCCTCCCACCGCTGCCAGACCTACCTCAGAGCTACTCGCTCCTCCTCTCCCCCACCCAATCTCATGCCTACTCTCCCAAGGGATCCATCCTCACCCCTCTGTTATCCAATGTCAGCTCGCACTCCGCTGCTGCTAGCACCATGATCACCACCAGTCCATCGTGGAGCATCTAATCTCTGGCCTTGTCTCTGTGCCTGTCCCTGTGTCGGTGCGGGGGCATCATCCTCCACATCCTCAATATGAGGAGCATGCTCTCCAGGATCCATAAACCAAGGGAATGGATGTTGTTAAACATAATCCCTGTACTGGGGCTACCCCTGCATCTGCTATATCCTCCAGGTAATCCCACCTCAGCCGGTGTAAACCTGTCAGCTCCTACATCGCTAAAGCATAGGTAGCCTAGGTGACCATCCTTGTCTCTCCTCATCAGTGTATCGAGCATACGTCGTATACTCCTAAGAGATCCCCTACGGCCAGCCGTACTACCTCATCACTCGTGAAACGATGAATCGCTCCACAACAGTCTGCGGTCTCCCAATCAATGGCCATGTAACAAAAAGATCTCTCCGCACCGCCCGCCAGTCATCCCATGACTCCAATCCCCTATACGGTCTCCATATAATAGCTATCATATCATCAAGTTGTCATCGCCAGAAGTCTGTCTTGCCCAGATGGGGCTACATAATATATCTGACATACCTATAGATAATAGGTTGTCCGGGCTCTCTGCTATCATCGACTATCGACTAACAAATGGGAAGGTGCTCCCAAGCCCACACCTGTAAAATATAAACCCCTACAGCCATGCTCCACCCATCTCTATAGACAATCTCATGCATCTCCCGATACATGTGGGCCAATAAGTAAGAGCCCTAGCCAAGTCTCTGAGGGGTCTCTATCAACCTCTCCAACACACGGCCCCATCCGCTCTGAAAACCCTATTGCCCTTTGTCTGGCATCAAGAAGAAACCAATGAAACTTGCTAGGACACATGCCAGCGGATACTCCTCACTATACCTGCCCATCAATATATCCCAACCCATAGAACGAGTCAAGATATCAAGATCCCTGAATACGTTCCTAAGAGCCTGTAGTCCAGGTAACAATGCAGTATCATAATCCACATTATTCCCAGCAAAAGGGATATGAAAGATCCTGTACACATCCTCGGGAGTGATAGTCAACTCCCCAACTGGAAAATGAAAGGTATTATGCTCTGAATGAAATCGCTCGACCAACGCTGTCAGCATCCTGTGGTTCACACGGATATCAGGTAACCTCATTAGGTGAGTAAAGCCACACATATCAATATGATCCTGCTCAACCTCAGACAAATCACGAACCAAAGCCATAGTGGGAGGATATACACATCTGAAGAGCACAGGAGGTAAGCACACCTGCATAAAAACCCAAGAACAATCATCAGAAAACATTCCATATGAGCCTACGAGAGAAGTTAAACATCACGCAAATCCAAATAAGTCAAATGCAAAACCAAAATTTCATGTTTACACTTTCAAAAATGGTCACTATTTTTCGAACGACAAAATACAGTTAAACAGAATCTTGTACGAGTTAGGAATGGCTCTTGTATGAGAAAACAGCCTCAAATGACACTTTATTGGACCTCACACGACAAAATGGTCTCCTAATCGACCTATTGTACGATACAAGGGATACTCCTGTATGACAAATCTAATGGTCTTAAACGATAAAAGAAAAATTGTCAGTTTCTCGTACGAGATAGGATCCTGTCTCGCACGATAAATTGAGACACCCGACCCAAAACCCGTCAAAAATGTGAAAAATAAACAAAAAAGTTCAAAATTGAAAACATAAAGAGGCTAAAGATTGATCACTTACCGCTGGCTCGTAGTTTCAGGATCGAGTGTGACATCTCTGGCACTCAAATTGATGCTGACGAGTAGGGACCACCATTTTTCTTCGCAGAAGGTTTTTTGAATTTTCAAACTTGGAGGCTTCAAATGAATTGAAAATGACACTTTCGTCCTATATATAGCCTAAAACCTAA
This sequence comes from Cryptomeria japonica, assembly GCF_030272615.1. NCBI lineage: Eukaryota > Viridiplantae > Streptophyta > Pinopsida > Cupressales > Cupressaceae > Cryptomeria > Cryptomeria japonica. The sequence continues at coordinate 444,782,870 of NC_081409.1, forward strand.
TTTTTCAACTTGCTCCGATGGTCACGAAAATTTTACCCTTAGCTAATATGCCTACTCTGATTCCATTTTCGGGATCGAAATCGAAATTCGAGATCATCTTGCTAGTCAATTTCAAAATTTTGACCACTTAGTGCTTTTTTTTTCATCAAATGTTCATTCTTTCTTCAAATTGCGCTTAATTTCAAACACTAAATCTTAATTCAATTTCATTCTATGCTCAACATTATAGTCAACTCTACGCTCAAATTCTTATCAATCATCACCAAAATTTTCAAAAAAATCCTCATGATAAATTTATGCTCAAATAAGTTATTTTTGTCACACAATTGCCTATAATCAATCCCTCGCTATCTTTCGATTTCACTCCCGAGGGGGCATATTCACGACCTTATGACTTCACATCTCACAAGTCAAAAAAAAAATTTCAAAAGTCGAGCAAAATCTTTTCAATTAAAGGAAAATCAATCCTTATTGCTAAGGGGCATCTCAGCTTCATCGCTTCACATCAAGTTGAGATCTCTCAATCATCTGAATCAATCAATTGCTAGGGGCATATCAGTTTCATCGCTTCAAATCAAACTAATATTTGTCTTTCATCTGAATTAATCTCTTAACATTAATCAGTTTCATCGCTTCAAATCAAATTGATTATTCGTTTAAACTCAATCAAAAGTTTAAAGAGTTTCTTTGATCACTCTAAATCTAAGCAGGTGTTCAGTATTCGTTTCTTGATCAAGCTGGACGGTTTATTCTTCGCTCATCGTGTCTTGATCAATCAAGTTCAAGATGGATTTTTATCATCACTCACTGCATCTAAGATAAATCAAGTTCTAGATCAGTAAGATCAGCTTCTTGATCAATCAAGTTCAAGTTCGATATCTTTGTTTTCTATCATTCCTGAATTCAATCAAGTTCAGTATCGGTATCACTTTAATCAGACTTCATTCAGCTTTGTCGCTTCGAGTCAAGCTAAACACCTTTCTTTTCATCTAGTTCGTGATCAATCAAGTTCAGAACTGGCATCTCCTAGACATCACACATTCTTTGAATCAAAGCGCTGCTCGCACATTAATTTAAAGAGGGGCAAACATAATACCCTAAAATTGGTCATCTAAACCATGGGCCCCTAATCTCGACAACATCACTAAGGTCCTAACCAAAGGCAATTAAATTAATCTTGAGCACATTATTAATTCTTTAATTATCAAAAATCACATGGCAAATCAACCACTCAACATTAATTAAATATTGATTTAATTAATTGAATCATTTCCAAGAATATCATTTTGATCAATTATCCCATTTTAATTTATTAAATATCCTTGCATATTTAATTAATTAATAAATTTGCCATTCAATCATGCAAAAAGGATTAATTTATTACAAAAGATGAATTAATTTATTACAAAGAGTTGAATTGAAAATAAAACAAAAAAAGAATTGAATTGAGAGAGAAATCAAACTTGAGATATTATTTCTTTTTCTAAAATTAGAACTTGAAATCAGAAAAGCAATTTAATTGAATTATGGAATTATTCTCTAAAATTGGAACTCCAAGCTTTTCAGAAAAAGAAGTTCACTTGCATTGAAAAGACCTTTTTCTTGAATAAATTAAAGAATTATCTATTTTTATCAGATGTGCATGGAATTAATTTATTATTATTTTCCAATGCAACTTGGACTTCTAATTTGAATGCATTTCAATTAAACTATAATTGGAATCTATCTCAAGGTTAACTGAACATGATTTCTCAATTATTTTCAATTAATCCTAAATTGAGCTTTTTTGTGATCCTCTATAAATTCAGTCTTTAGCTCTCATTCCAATTCACCCCAGAGATTTTTGAGAACACGCTTGGAGATTATTATCATGCTAATTTCGCTTTGGAGTCATTGAAATCATTGTGCTTTTTTAGATTACTTGCATCCATTTTACATTCATTATTGCTTGCATCCATTGTTGCTTGAATTGGTTATTATTGCTTGAATTATTCATCCATCTTGCATCCATATAGCTTAATATCATATAGATTAAATCCTTCGTCTTGGTGTAGTCTAGTCACTAGTATTGCTTATAAAAATCTGAGAGCAATCTTATACTCGCATCTTTTAGAAGGCAATTAGTCTCTTTGCTATGGTTTATTTCTTATTGATTATTGATTACTAACCATGCATATAATGACTTAATTGAAGTGTTGTGCTTGCAGCTATAGGTTCACTTTTTCACACACACATTGTTCAGGTAACTGAAGAGAACGTCTGCTATACATTTGATGCCATTGTTGCAGAAAGACTAAAAATAGCTCACTTGGTTTTTGTTTAGTGTTACATAGATCAACCATTGTGATATCACGTTTAATATTGTGTGAGTAATGTGCCAAGAATTTTTTGATGAGTTCTTCAAATGTCCTAATGCCACCTGGTAATCGGGAAAACCATGATCTGGTTGTTCCACCCAAGCTTTGGGGAAAAAGTCGCATTAGGTATGTGTCCTCGTATGCCACTTTGAGACAGGTTGAATGGAATTCTCTAACATGATCACAAGGATCTCATTTTCCTCTATAATTTTTGAACTTGGGTGTTTCAAACCCTTGTGGAAAAGGTGGCATATGAAGATTCCTATCAAAGGGATAGGGACAAATGTCATTGAGTGAAAATTGATTGGTTTTTACACCACTATGAAGTTGTTGGGCGATATTTTTGACTTGTTGTCGCAACATGTCTATTTCATTTGGAGGAGAAGGAGGTGGGGGATTACCTTGATGAAGGTTATATCTGATGTTTTCTTGACCTATTTCATCCTCATTACGACTTTGGTGTTTTGATGCTTGTCTTAGTTGTGCAACATCAAAGTTAGAGGGTAGTTTGGCTCCCTCTTGAGCAAGTTTTAAAAAGTGAGCATCAGCATTGCTTGTGAGTATTTCATCAAACAGTCGATAAAAGAGAGGGTTGTGTTGTGCCCTTTCTATTGCCACAGGAGTAGGAGTACTTGGATTGTCATCATTTATGTTTCCCCCAAGGGCTTCTTGGAATTCATTGATATTTTCCTCCTCTTCCTCTTCAATTTCTTGTTGTCTAGACCTAGACCTGGTATGAGCCATTTTGTTTATAAGTTTTTGTTGAAGCTTGATCAAAATGATGATGATTTATTGATGAAATGAAAGATTGATGTTTGGTGAAGTGTTTTGCATACAGATCCCTAGCACTAAAGATAGATGTTACCAAAGTTCTTTCTTGAATTGCTTGTTGTGTTGGATTAACAAAGTTTGATGTGATAAGGTGTAGAGAAATCTGAGATGCATTACAAACTCAACTACCTAGTAATGAGAGGATACACTCAGAGACTAGTTTTAACCTGCATAGAAATGTCTCTTAGGATGAGTTTACCATAGATGTAGAGACACTCTAAAAGTGACGGATTTGCATTTGATTCAAGCATTATTGAAATAGAACTTAGGACAAAAACCTCTTGATGTTTTGAGAGTTGGAATGGATTTGATGAGATATGAATATGATAATGGATGAGATGTTCAACTTCAATAGAAACTTTATGTTACAAAAGGAACAAGTTGTTCCTCTTCTTGTTCAGGGGTTGGTGGTTTTGTTATCACTGTTTAAAAAATGGGTATTCTTTTCCCATAATTGGCTAAGTTTTGGAAGTTTTTGAGTTAGGTATGCCCTTGTTGCTTCAAAACTATTTTAAGTCCAAAGGGTTTTAGGGTTTAGGTTTTAATTGCTTGGATGTCTAATAAAAACCCTTTGGCTTCTAATTTTGCATTACTTTATTCACTTAAGTGATGGGTCCCTTAGTCGTGCGAGTGTCCCCCCATTGTTATTTGCCTAAGTGGTCGTTAAATACTTGTAAAATTTTACGCCTATCTCATATGCCTTTTCCTAATGTTTGTCGGGCCCCATAAGTATCGCACAACTCTCAGGTAAATCTATGACTTTCGTTGTTTCGTTGGGTAGAGTTGCTAGTGTGTTAGCCTCTGCGAAATAGCAAAAGGCATAAACGGGCCTGATTGGGTGCACTGGCAGCCAACTTAATGAGACTCCATCTTGTTTTGAATCCAATGGCTCGCGTTGACTCACAGCCGAAATAAGCATGCAAGTTACCTATCACGAAATAGAGAAAAGGTTTGGCGGGACCCAGCAGTGAGGACTTCTCCCTAGACTAAAAGGTGATCATATTTGAAAGAGATCAACGGCCCATGTTGATTCACGATCGGGAGATGCCCGAGGTTTATTAATCGCGAAGTAGCGAAAAGGTGGCGGGTCCTGCTAAAGGTGGCAATGAAGATGGTAGGTCCAGCTGGTGATGATTGAACAATGATGAGGCGCTCAGTTGGTGGTTCGTAGTAGGCCCGGGCAAGGTTGTCATAAAAGAAATAAACAATGAGCAGGTTCTTGAGATCTGATGGCTCGCGTGGATTCGTGAAGGTAAGATGCTAGTGAATTAAAGCCTGTGAAATGGTGAAAAGGCTGGTGGGCCCAAAGGACAGGCAAGGCACGAAGTCAAAAGTCAATCAACTCTGTTTAGATCCAACGATTCTCATGGTTTCATGGCCGCAAGCTGAATAAAGATTAATGTTCATGAAATGGCGAAAGACAGGTGGAAATCACACGAAGGCATGATGTGGTGTGATAGCTGGTGCATTTCATAGGGTTTGATAGTGATGTGTCGAATGCCATGTGTTTCTGAAGGGTAGTTGAGGGCCTGCCTAGGCGCAACCGGCAATTATGTGGGAATAGTGAAGTAAGACATGTGGCTGACTCGGAACTGAACCCGAAGGAGCTTCCAGAGCTAATGGTCGATTGCCATGTGGCATTTGTTAACTGGAGAACAAGTAGGGTAAGTGATTTCTGAATAAAGGGCCCACTTAAAAGGTTTGAAGCTTGTTAAAAGGTATCCATCTCGAGGTCGATCCAATGGTTTTCATTGTTTCATGGCCCAAAGATGCCCGTGGCTTAACCTCTGTGAAATGGCAAAAACCGCTAGCTGTCAAGATGAAGCGCGGTTAATTAGTGAGGTTGACAGTCCTGGTTAGGGTTAAAGATCGGGTGATTTGAGCTTGATCTAATGGTTCGCGTGGCTTCGTGAAAGAAAAGTGTTCGAGGGTTAAACCCCACAAAGTGGCAAAAAGGAGGTAGGGCCCGACACTAACATAGTAAGATCAAGTGGAGATAAAGACCGATCAAGTTCCATCCAATCGGACGGCTAGCGCGGCTTCGCTGGGTTAAAGTGCACATTGGCTACCATCTGCGAAATAGTGAAAGGATTTCTAGCCCGTTGTCGGATGAGGAAAGGTAAAAGGGTAAAGGCAGTGCAAATTTTATTTGATCTAGCGGTTGGCGTGACTTCGCTAGATGAACATGCAAGGGTGTTATGCTCTGCGAAATGGCAAAAGAGCGAAAAGAAAATACACAGACATGTTATGACCCGTTGGTGCCAAATTTTTGAATTCTTCCATGAATTCAATTCTGAAGGGACGGTTGAAGCATGCGGTATCAATGTCGCAGTTAAGAGCCTGATTATTGTATATGGTCTTACATCAATTGAATGTAGGCATTATTTCAAAGAGCTATTGCGAAAAGGTGGGTGCAGAGCAGACTTCTTCAAGCCAAGAATGGGTTTTCTTGTATTTTTTCTTAGCAATTACTTGACAGTTTATTTGAATTGGGGTTTTGTTCTATTATAGAATTGTTGTGGTTAGTAATTAAGTTACGTGCATAGTATTATTGAGATGGCAACTAAAAGGGAGTTCTCAAGAAAAGTTGATTACCATGAGAGAGCAATCTGTGATGATTTCCTGGAATAGCTAACCATGTCAACTAACACGGCAGCTAAGGTTAAAGAGTTGGTGCCAAAAGCTCCTCACCTGAGAATAGGAGAAGGATTGTACGACAAAGGCAATTGGCTGAGAGACCCGTATACAGGGTTGTCTGGGTTGGGTTTATTCAAGGTTGGATTCAGTATGAGACACTCCCCAGCCCCAATGAACAGTATTTGGGAGTTGGGTGTAGGCAAATTGGTGGTCCCTGGAGTGTTCATGGATGTGGATCTCCTAACTCAAATTGCACACAACTATGACCCCATTACAAAGAGTGTTAGGGACATAAATGGAAAAAACCTCATTGAAATAAATGATGAGGTGTTCAGAGATGTATTTGGGCTCAGTGAAGTGTCCAATTATTTGGAACCCATCAATTTTAAATCATTGGCTCAGGTTTACAATGCACAGAGGAATCATCTTAGGAATGGGCCTCTTAAAGAATTCTTTGTTAAAGTAGGTGGATTAACTGTTGTAGGACCTAATACCATGGAGCCTTTCTCCTTAAATCTATTCACTCTTAGAGCCAAGGGATTATATTGGTCACTCTGCCAAATTTTTGGAGAGGATGCTGAAGCAGACATGCCAACTCATTACATGTTAATGATTGCTCAAATTTTAAATCCTTCTCTGGCAGTGACATTTGATTATGCCCCCTATATTACTAATGTCATCCATGAAGGCTTGATAGGGATAAAGAATGGAAAAGTGGATAGGCCTTTTGGATGGTACTCCCTCCTCATGCACCTATTTCTATTCAAGGGTGGTGATTACTTTGCAAATGGAATGGATCTAGTGAAAGAAAAGGATGGAGAGAAGATGCCAGTTCAGTTATGGAGCACAGTGTTGTCATGGGATAGAGAAGATGCTAGCTACTTGAGGTTTGATAAGTGCTTTGCATCCAAGATTAGGACTCTTTTATGCTCAGAGAATCCAAGAGTCCCTAAAGTTCTTTTGGAGTTCCTTAGGCCAAAGGCGTTTGCTGAAGATATCAAAATTGTCCACAATTGGGGTGATATGTACTTATACCCTGTCTCCACAGTTTTCAGAGTGTACGGTTTCAAAGGCACTCCATTTTTGTTGCCATATTAGGTCCCACTAAAAATAGGAATTGCAAAAGTCCTCAGGCAAATTGGAAGTGTGCAAGAGGCAGAGCTAACAGGTAGAGGTAAAGGGACCATTTTCCCTACAATAACTATAGCACATCAGTTTCTAATAACTAAAGGTGGTTGGGAGTTCTTTGAAGATTTCCTTCAACCTTACCATTTATCAACTGCAGTATCAAGGTGTGCCGACCCTAAAGATTTATTCAACGGCATGTTCAGAAAAAGGGCAGTATGCAGAGGCAGACCTCACCAATTCCAATTCCCTGAAGACCTCATCAGAAATGAGTTCGATTTGGATGAGAAAGAGCTAAGGAAAGAAAAGTGGGTGGCCTACAAGAAGGCCCTAGATTTTGTGCACCAATTTGACACCAGCGATGACCCTTTGTCCAGCTTCCACCCCTTTGAATAAAAGGCAAAATTCTTAATTCTTTGTTTTGAAGATGTAATGCAGACATTGAAAGAGAAGAGGGAGGTAGTGATTAAAAATAACCCTGAGAAGGCAAGTTTAGTTTTAACTAAGTCTACATCTGCCAAATCAATCCCTCCAGGTGATTATGTGCTACATAAAAAGTCCAAATATAGTGTGTCGGTGCCAACAACAAGGGAGCCTTCTACTTCAAGAGGGAAGAGGAAAATACAAGATGTCATTGATATTCAGGACTCCCCAAAGAAGCAAAGGGTGGGAAAGGAAGTGCAATCTAATGAGCCCTTGTATTCCCCATCTCAATCCCCTATTCATATAGGAGATGAATAGGTAGCAGCTGAGCAACTATTATAATTAGACAGTCTTGGGGAGATAGCCTACACCTATGATGAAGTAGAAGAGGGAATGCTCAAAGAGCCCCTTAATGTTGAGATGAACATAACCACTAATGAGTTCAAAGGCCAGGAGCTGGATCCTGATATTAAAAAAGCTAGTGAGGATTTCTTGGCTGATAGCAACTTTGTCACATCAGGAGCTTTCATGCAATTCATGTTGAAGCAAAACATTGATCAGTTTAATGCTAGATGTGAGGAGAGGAAGAGTGAGCAGCCCCACAAGGATCCAGCTATGGTGGAGGAAGAAATAAAGCAAGAAATGGTCACAGAGTTCAAAAACATCACTCCTGAGCAAGGAAGAGACATGGTAGGAAAGGTCGGTGTACTCATTCTCCCTGAATGGGATATAGCAGATGCCTTGGTCTTAGAGGCAATAAGGAAGGAGACCACGCCTATGGAAGGAGTCACCTTCAACAAGGATAATGCTACCCTGGTCATGTGGTCTCTGAAAAGAGATGAAAATAGAAAGAAAAAGGACACCCTAGGGTCAAGCTACCTTGGAGGTATGATAGTGAAAAGAGTACAAAGCATTGGGGTGGTGGAAGCTTCTAGGACAGTCCTAGAGACTGCAAAGTTAAGTGTTGCAGTGGCAGAGAAAGAGGCAAAGGAAAAGGCAGATCTCCAAGCTTAGTTGGAGATAGTTTTAAAAGCTTACAGCAATGCCAAGGAGGAGGTAATGGGTAAAGATAGCATCATTGCCAAGTTGAAAAGCCAATTGGCTGGACAATACCATCAAGGTGAGTCCTCAACATTGAAGGTGGACAATACGATCTGGCTGGTGTGTAGAGATGGAAGGCGGGCGGCTCCAGAATTTAAATTTGAGCGGGAATTATGGATCGGCATCGGGACAACATGAGGAAGATGATTCAGAGATACCTGTTGAAGGAGGAGGTTCAGATGGTAAGGACCCCAATGATCCTATGAATTTGGGGGACCCATGGGAAGGACCAACTCCACGTGAAGAGCAGTTAGCAGTAGAGAGCGGGAAAGGGCAGGTTCAAACTTCAAAAATAGAAGACGGCAACTCGAAAGGAGCCCAAGGATAGCAAATGACTTGTGTTTCAGAGAACACAGTGGAAGGTAAAGATCATCCAGAAAAGGTTCTTTCGTCAACGGACCCTAAAGAGGGACCCAATGGACAGACACGTAAGTGGTCCTTGTTATTTGGGGTTAAGCCTAAAGGTAAGTCCTCATCGCCTCCTGTTAAAAACTCCTTGAATGTGTCTCAGGGCAAGTTTGCTATCATTGTTCCTGACCAAATCATTGATCAAAACATCACTAGAATGGAAAATACTTTGATTGGTTATTTCTTTGGATCTAGACCTAACATAGAAATAGTTCATGGATTTTTCAAAAGAAAGTGGAAACTGAAAGGTCAGGTTGATGTGGTAGCAATGAACAAAGGTTGTCTATCCTTCTCCTTTTCTTGTGATGAGGATAGAAGAAACATCCTATGTAGTGGGTCTTGGGAAATAGGCAAATACATCATGTACATCCAGAAGTGGTACCCTAATGTAGCGAAAGGAAAGAATTTTTTGTTGGCATTATGTGAATCAGTATAAGGACATAATGATATTGTATGTTGTCATTGATATCAATATGTGATGTGAAGTGAACCGGCATACGTGATATGTGAGAAGAGAGAACCGGCATATGTGTGAACCAGCATATATGTCAAAGTGAAGTGGTATACTTGTTCAAGATGAACCGGCACATGGAAGCACTGTGTGACTACCGGTTGATAGGTAGCTTCCACTTCAGGATTTCCGGTTGGAGTAGCTCAATCCTGTGTGGCTCAATCAGTGATCTCTGTGTGATGAGTTAACAGTATAATGAAGAATGGGTCATGTTGCTACATAAGCTCTGTGCACGTGAAGGATCTTGCATGAAGAAAACTATTCCTATCTACCTTGGGAATGTGCGAAGTTTGTCAAATGGTGATAATGCGTGATGGGTTATCAGCTGCCATGAAATCGGTGGATAATGGATGATGGAGAATGTCTTGAGATTGATTCAAGACTGTTGCATTTAATGTAGTATGATTCAACGGTCAGTATTGAACTGCTTGAATTGTTTAACCTAACAGGTTTAGGGTTTAGGGTTTTTGCTACCGACCTGTATGTTTCTTATAAGGTCGATGTTATGTTTCTTTAAAAAGTTGTTGGCAAAAGTTGTGAGTGTGTATCCAAGGGAAGTGATACGTGATTCTTTCCTGACCAAAGGAGAGAAGAGATACCTGCAAAGTGAATGTAAAGAAGGTGAAGAGGATCCAAAATGGATCTGCATTAGCATTGAGTGTTGTTACCAGATCATTGTAATTCATGTTGATCTCTAACCACTTCAACAGTTGTGAAATCCCTTAACAGGGTAGCCTTAACTGGCTTGATGCAAATCCCTTAACAAGGTAGCTTTAACCAGCTTGATTCAAATCCCTTAACCGAGTAACTCGAAGTTGATGAGTTTTGAGAAGCTATAGAGCTCTAGAGATCCTTTAGCTATTGAGTTCTTGAAATCCTCTAACAAGGTAACCCCAACCAGGTTTAACCCTTAACCGGGTATTGTAGTCATCCCTTAATCGGGTGATCCCTAACAGGATCGGTTCCTAGCAGAACCTATTGTAATGTCTTTAACCGGACAAGGCTCCTAACAAAGCGGACTTCTAAAGAGTTCAAAGGCAGATTATGGGTATTCATCCCCACCATGGTTTTTCCCAGTTGGGTTTCCACGTGAAAAATATGTGTGTCATGTGTGATGCTTTTGTCTTGTGATGCTTTGTTATTACCTGTTGAGCATATGATGGTTCTATGTTTTATGCGTGTCTATAAAACATACTGATTTAACTGTTGTGAAGATCAAATGATAGTTTACCTATTCATGCATGAGGGTGTAATGGTACTACAGTATTGAGCTAAGAGGAAAGCTTAGTGAGTGACTGGTTTACGATTGTTTTAGTTATTCTAAGTCTTACCTGTTGCACTCTATTTCAGCTAGTATCACTGCTTGCCAGTCATTTGAAGTATTTGTTGTCAAACTGGTTTTGGACTATATTTTTGTGTGTACTGATTCACCCCCCCCTCTCAGTACCAGTTTGGTACTATTGGTTCATCATTGAGTTATCAATTGGTATCAGAGCACTCTAGGTCCTCTGTGTTGTAAGCTTAACCGCTTGAGGTAAAGATCCCAGTCAAATGATGAAGAGGGAAGGTCCAAAGTTTAACTGGAAAAATTTTGGTATATGGAAAGATAGGATGAAGATATTCATCAGAAGCATGGGTGCTCAACACTGGAGTTATGTTGAGAATGTCTATGTTGTCCCTACCGGTACTCTCACTGATGATCAAAAGAGAGAGATACAAGAAAATGGGCAAGTCATGGAAGCCCTCATCAGTAGTCTTCCGACATTGAGTTTATTGATGTTCAGGACAAGGTAAATCCCAAAGAGGTATGGGATGCTCTTGAAAATATCTATGGTGGTGATGAACATGTGAAACAGGCTAAGGAAGAAAGCCTGAGAGGGAAGTTTGAAGATATGCGGATGGTTGAAGGTGAGACCATTCAGCAGTATGGAATAAGAATCAAAATAGTGGCTGGATAAATCAAGAGTGTGGGTGGTAAAATAGAAGATTCCACTATGGTAAGCAAAGTCCTGAGATCCCTGTTGCTGGTCTATGCAATAAGGGTTGCTGCTATCTAGGAGCTGAGATCAATAGACAAGTCTAAGGTATCCTTGGACTCCATCATAGCCAAGTTAACAGCATATGAGCTAAATAGTTTTGATGGCAATGTTCAAAAGACTGAATCAGCATTCAAAGCCTCTACTATACCATCTAGAAAAGGGAAAAAAGCTAGCACTAGTGGGGAACCTAGTCAGAGCAGAGAAATGAATGATGAGGAGATTTTGATGGCATTTGAAGCTCTCCTTGTCAAGAAGCTTCCTAAAGGAACTGGTAAATACAAAGGTAAGCTACCTTTGAAATGCTTTTCTTGTAACTGGATAGGACATATTTCTATAAACTGTCCTAATGGTGATAACAAGAACAAACCAGAAAGGTTCAGGAAATTCAAAGGAGGAAACTGGAGAAACTATTTTGTGGTAGTTGATGAAGGTGTCACAGATGAGGAATCAGAAGATGAAGAGAATGAAGACATTGTGTTTGTTGCTATAAAGGAAGATGTGGCAAACAAGAAGGCTCTTGTCTCCCAGTTTGATAATTCCAATGAGTGGATCATTGACAGTGGTTGTTCTCACCATATGACAGGTGATCGGAGAAAGTTTCTATCCTTGGAGGAGTATGATGGTGGTGTGGTTCACTTTGGCAATGATGCACCATGCATGGTCAAAGGTAGAGGTTCCATCTCTCTGAATGGAAAGAGCAGTGCTGACAATGTGTACTGGGTTGATGGTCTCAGACACAACCTTCTGAGTGTTTCCCAGCTAAATGACAGTGGCCTCACTCTGGAATTCAAGAATGGAGTTTGTAGAATCAAAGGAAAAGATGGTAAATTGGTGGCCACTGGCATGCAGACCAAAGGTAACCTATTTCATCTAAATGCAAATATAAGTACATGTCTTATGGCTAAAATTGATGATAGCTGGATATGGCATAGGAGACTCTGTCATGTAAACTTTGATAACATTGTCAAGGCTAGTAAGATCAAGGCAGTTAGAGGGTTGCTGGTGCTAAGAAAACCAGATAATACCTTGTGCAGAGAGTGTCAATTGGGGAAAATATCTTCCTCAACCTTTAAAGGTAAATCTTTCACTGCTGACAACTTGCTTGATCTTGTGCATACTGATTTGTGTGGTCCTATGAAAACTAGAAGTGTGCAGGGTGATAGGTGTATATGGTGAAAATGGATAACAATAATGACAATATTGAAAGACTAAATGGATTCAACCACAAAACCCTAGCCTAACAACAACAAAGATCCACCATAACATATGAAGATTACCTAAGACAATGCAAATCAAATGAAATCACAAAGATTATACCATCACATGTCCAATAGGGTTTGGATCTCCATTCTTCCTATCTCCATTGATCTTGCTTGATATATTTGCTCTCAGATTTTATGTGCACAAGAGCTCAACAAAGAACGGAATGTGGTTGCAAGCAGGATCGCATATGTTCAAAAGCGTAGTGTAGTCAAGTAGTCAACGGGGGTTTGATAATGAAGGAAGCATCTCCTTATATAGAAGACATTATATGAAATGGAGGGATAAGATTGAGAGGTGTAAAAGGAGGTCGGCTATGATTAGAGGGTAGGTAAAAGAAAATAATAAAATAATGAAAGGGTAGGTAGTGTATGAATGAAGAGATGAATGACATGTGTCATCGGTAGAAAAGGCTAATGAATTAATTAAATAAATAAATATTCATTTAATTAATAGAGGAAGTGGGATCAACTAAATAAATAAGATATTTATTTAATTTAGGAAAAGGATAATTTAAATAAATAAAAGTATTTATTTAAATGAGAAATAAGGCTAGAACAGGATAAATGAATTAATTAAATAAATACAGATTTATTTAATTAATAGAAGAATTTGGCTAAAGTAATTAAATATATAAAATATTTATTTAATTAGACATGACAATTTTAGGTGTCTACATTTTGCCCCTCTTTGAGACAATGCGGCTTGTCACGTTGTTTCAAAGAAGATAAGATGAACTGATACAAAGTTGCCCCAAGATGGGAATGATATGCCCCCTCGAGAGATTGGATGAAAATGTCTGGAAAGATCGCAGACAATCTCTCGATAAGAAAGAATGGCTAGAATGGACTGACCAGATAAAGTGACAGAGTCAGGGGATAATGAAGACTGACTTGAGAAATGAGGGCTAGGGTAGTCTATAAAATAGACCACGAGGGGAAAACATCCTCATTGTCATCTACACCTTCAAGAGATCAGAGTGCAGAGCGAGATAGAGTAGCAGCAGTCAGCAGCAATGGCAATGATTCACAGATTTGATCGCGTTCACCGATTTTAGAGGCCAGTAGAGGTAGGAGAGCCGGTAAGTACCACAAAACCTCCTTGTACTTTGTTGCATTTATTGTTGTCATTAATGCATGCTAGATAGGGTAATAAATGCGCTCTAGGATAGGGTCCAAAAAATGTCAAAAATATCCAGGCGCGTCTGCGTTGGTGCCAGGCACGTCTATGCTCGCTAGGCGTGTTTGCATTGGTGCCAGACACGTCTATGAAATTTAAGCATGTCTGTGTAAGGGAGGCGCGTCTGTGCAAAGAATAGGCACGTCTATGTGTTTCAGGTGCGTCTATGCAAAACAGGCACGTTTATGTAGTCTCTGAGCGCGTTTATGTCATGAAAGCGCATTTATGTCTTCAAGGTCAAATCGGTAGTTTTGTGATGAACATATGTTGTCGATTGGATAAGTTGCTGAGAGGATACACTCAAGCAGGTCCTCTAGGGAAGACGAGGGTAGCAAATAGGGCTAGGATTGGCAATTCTATGATAGAACATATGTTGCCAATTAGGAAACTACTCAAGAGGATTCACTCAAACAGAGGCCCTAGGATAGGATAGATCAAGGCACTTTGTGATGAACAGTGAGTACCAAGACATAGTACTTTGTGATGAATAGGGAGTACCAAATGTGAGTAGCACTTTGTGATGAACAGGGAGTGCAAATATAAGCAACACTTTGTGATGAACAGGGAGTGCAAAACTCGTAGTACTTTATGATGAACAGGGAGTACCACTAGGATAGATAGCAACACTTTGTGATGAACAGTGAGTGTCACTAGGATAGAATACCATATGCACTTAGATAAAAAAGTAGCATTTTGTGATGAACAGTGAATGCCACTATGACTTGACATGATTGATTTGATTGACTGCAGGAGTATCTTCCTATGCTAGAGTCACGGGAGAGATTCCCATCGACTCAGAGGTTGTGACCTGAGTTGACATTCGAGGACCGAGCTGCGATTGAGGTTATGGGCTTGCACCACATTCTGTATGTGCCTGAGTTTTGGGCGAACATGGGATTACTGACTGCACTGGTGGAGAGATGGCACTCTGAGACTTGCACGTTCCATTTGTCGATGGGTGAGATGACAGTCACCCTGGAGGATGTATACAGGATTCTACGGATACCAATCGATGGAGAGCTAATTCCTTACGATCGAGATAGAGACAGGGATGCCCTGAGATGAGTGTTCCAGGATCCGGCATTGGAGATGAGGGCTAGACATGTTGCTTGGGATACCATGGCAGAGACAGGGTTAGCGCTACTAGCGGTACTGGGAGGAGTGATTAGTGGGTTCTTGTGTCTGGATAGAGCAACATGAGGGTTGGCTATGGGCTGGGGAGGTGCACTGGAGACACTAGTTACTCAGCACACTAGATATGCCTGGGGACCGTGTGTGCTAGCACATTTATTTTATGAGCTGCATCAGTTTGTGTACCACGGATCAGTGGGATTGGGCTGTGGAGTGACATTACTACAAGTGTGGGCATACGAGCATCTACCAGTGACAAGGCTGATACACTTCAGGGGCAAGGGCCATGGACACAGTTTTGTGCATTTGTATGATATGATCACCTCGCAGCCACGGATTGGCAGGTTGGAGTACTGGCGGTGGGCTATAGATGAGATTGATATGGTTATATGGAGGCCATACCTGGGATGCAAGCAGTGGGAGGATGATGCAGTAGAGCTACCCTACACCTTCTGGAGTAGGTATTTGTTGGGCGGATGCCCTATGTACTGGAGAGGCAGCTGGTTGACAGGGTAGCCAGGCAGTTTGGTAGGATCCAATGGATGCCACGAGGTTCTGGTATGTATGCGCGGACAGTCAGGGATCAGGGGCACTTTGGGCCGTTGCTATCATATGATCAGGCTGTTACATAGCTAGTGGAGATGATGCCCTTACCCTGGGACATGTGGCTAGAGATCGAGGATGCCGGCATGGATGCAGAGTACACAGCGTATTGGGTCGAGCATCCATTCCCATGCCTGACAGATCTAGGAGAGTTGCTAGATAGAGATGGTGGTGGGGATGGTGATGATGATGGAGATGATGGGGGGAGAGGCCGACGGAGGAGGTGGGGTGTAGTTGGAGAGAGGAGGGTGGCACCGCAGAGGGAGGGTGGAGAGGACAGACAGGCTCAGATTGTGAGGGGTCGCGGTGGATTGCCACTACAGGTGCCAGTAGCACAGGGTCTCAAATAGGTGTAGGGACAGGGACAGAGGTAGGTATAGGTACAGCCACCGGTACAGGCACAGGGACAGGCACCCATATAGGGGGAGCCATAGGTAGAGGCACAGGGGGCCAAGGCAGAGGAGGATGAGCTGGTTGAGCTGAGGGAGATCTGTCAGGGACAGGCAGATGAGATCTAGGAGCTAGAGAGGGAGAGGGATGGAATGAGCAGACAGCTCAGAGATAATGAGTAGGAGCGGGACCAGGCCATTCAGCGCTACATAGAGGCTGAGATAGCAATGAGGGCTGGGAGGCAGGCGGCAGAGGACACAGGGGTTGTATATGCCTATGTCCTACAGGCAGGAGAGGAGATAGGCTACTGGTGGGATCTATATTATGGTGCAGTGCCACCAGATCAGCGGGCGAGAAGCTTCCATAAACCATCGTGGACAGCGATAACTACGGGAGGGAGCCAGAGGCGACAGGCATCCAGCAGTGGGGTTATGGGTCCTCCACCACCACCAGATAGAGGGGACAGGAGAGATGATCCTGAGGCGGGTCCTTCCAGGGCTCAGATTCTATCGAGGCTAAGCGGCTCCGAGGGAGGAAGTTCATCATAGCCGTAGAGGGCTCCCTATGTATCAGTATTGTACCATTTTGTATTATGATGTAGACACCTGCGGGTGATTGTAGCCATATGATTTTGACATCATTGTATCATGACACTTTTGATTATATATATATGAGAGATGATTCTTTGCGGCAGCTATATGCATGTGTACCTATCTGATGGTTATGTCATAGATGTATGTTTCTATGTGATGGTTATGATATGGATGCAAATATGTACAGGATGAAATGTCATATTTTTGTTCTTTAATGTTTTATATGTTATGCATATGCAAATGTGAATGTATGAAATGCTTATGAATATGATAATGCAAATAATTATTTACATGATGAAAATATAAAATATGCTAACATGTGTTGTGTGCAGGATGTGATGCAATTGTGATATCTATATGTATGTATGAAATGCTAACATGTGATAATGCAGGTGCAACTACATGAAATGCAAATGTTTTTGGCGTGTCATTATACTCAGTCATGTGATAGCAGGCTACACGGACTCAAGAAGGATGATGGAGGTCAATCAAGAAAGGGGGATGGAAGATAGAAGATATGAAAGTGAAAGAGCTTCTTGTGTGTTATCATCATTGAGCTTTATTATGGCAAGTAGGTTATGACAATCGAGGCATATGTTCGACCCAGAAAGTCATTGTACCTGTTTGCATGGAGATAAGACAGTCGCAAACAAGGAATGCCCTAGTTCACACTAGACTCTCAGTGTCCTCATATCCTTGGACAAGTCATAGCATTACTAAGAGACAATCTGCAGACAGCAAATACAAATAGGTGACGATAGTCCATCCTCACCTTTCTAGTCAAAGACATCCTGGAGATAGAATCTCTAGTCAGAGACATCCTGGAAAAGCTAAAAGATATGTCACCAAAAGATTAAATCAAAAGAAAACCAAGACTCGACACCAACATCCACTGTAGTCCTCAAGTTTAGTGTCTCTTGTCACTTGTATAAGTCTTATTTGATTGTAGTCACAATGTTTACTTTCACAAAAAGGATAGATCGCACTGAACCATAATGTTGTCTGAGTCTGTTGATAGATTTGATTTGTTGAAGTCCATTGTTGTTGTTGTGTCTCATCTGAAACCGACTGAATCCATGCAACTGATACCTTATTGCGGAGAAGATGGAACTTTATTGCGAATTGGCGATGCAAATGCTACTTTATTGTGGATTGTGCGCAGATAGACTGAAGAAAATTGGAAGAAACTATACTCCTTCAAAACGTGTAATGCTCTCAGTTCCACACCCATTACTAGATGTAGGATTTGCCTTAGCCACAGATAGGATCTGATTTATTATGAATAGAAAGGGTGAAAAGGGGGTTATTATGAATGGCTAACCAATCTTAGGTAGATCAATAACAAGCCATGATGGGAATGTGTAAAGTTTATTATGAATGTATAGGCTGTGAGTGTGTGCAAAGTAAAAGGATGAAAGTGAATCCTGAAGGAGGGAGGAGCAATGTCTCTACACATGGCGCTGGTGACCCAGTTTTCACCATGGTACTTGCCCAAGGCACCACCAAAGTGGTTTTCACCATTGGATGAAATTTTTTTCTTTACTTTTTTTATTTTTTGATTTTTTTGTTGTCACAAGGCGCCTATTTGCCAAGTTTTCACCAAGTAACGATTTTTATGTTTTTATGATTTTTTTTGTATTTTGAAATTTTTGATTGATTTTTTTTTTATTTTTGAATTAGGATATTCCAAAGAGCTATGTGTAGAACTTGAGAAGGTGCATGTTGTTGATAGGATCCTCCAAAGGTTCACCCTCTGTGGTTGAGAGCTGTTATGCACCAGATCCGTATGCTGCTGTAATGATGTAAGGACCAAGCCAGTTTGGTTCGAACTTGCCCTTTTTCTCTCTGTCTTGCTGATTTTTGGGGTTTTCTCTGAGAACCAAATCACCTACCTCAAATATGCGAGGATTGACTTTGTGATTGTAGCTGCGACTCATTCGTTGTTGATAAGCCTTGAGATGATTAAAAGTAGTTTGTCTTCGTTCATCTAATAGTTCAAGTTCTTGTAACCGAGAGACCCTGTATTCTTCATCACTGATAATGTTTTGCAAAGAGACTCATAAAGAGGGTAGCTCGACCTCAATAGGAAAGATAGCTTCAGTGTCGTAGACAAGTGAATAGGGTGTAGCTCCTGTAGGTGTGCGGACACTTGTGCGGTAGGCCCAAAGTGCGAGATTAAGTTGGATATGCCAATTACGGCCAACATCGTCGACTGTCTTTTTAAGATTTTAAGAATTGTTTTATTAGACGCCTCAACTTGACCATTACCTTGGGGGTAATATGGTGTGGAGAAATGATGGGTAATATGGAAATGGTCACAGAGTTCACGAACATCCTGATTTTTGAAGGGACACCCGTTATCGATGATAATGGAACCAGGAATACTGTATCAACAAATGATATAGTTGAGAATGAACGTAGCAATCTGTTTTCCAGTGACTTACATGAGAGGCACAGCTTCAATCCATTTTGTGAAATACTCTATGGCAGTGATAATGAATTTATGATCGTTGGAGGATGGAGGGTAAATCTTGCCTATGAGATCGAGTCCCCACTGACAAAAAGGCCAAGGAGTCGCAATTGGTTGAAGTTCTTGTGCTGGTGCATGGATGAGGTCTCCATGAAGTTGAAACTGCTTACATTTCTTGACAAACTGATATGAGTCTTTTTCCATATTGGGCCAGTAATATCCAATCCTAATGAGTTTCTTGACTAAGGTAGGAAGACTAGAATCTGGACCACATATCCCTTCATGTACTTCACGTAACGCAATCTGAGCTTCGTCACTTTCTAAACATCTAAGAAGAGTTCCATATAGGCCTCGACGATATAGGATATCGGCTAAAATGACGTATCGAAAAGATCGGCGAATGAAAGTGCGACATTGGTTATTGGATAGATCCGGAGGTAGGGTATTGTCACGAAGGTATGTGAAAATGGAACCATATAACTGGGACTCAGGACCAACAACACATATCATCTCAGTAGGAGTGATTTCATATGAAGGAACCAAAGGTTATCCACCTAGAACTCATAGCGGGTCTCATTCGGAGGTAGATCAATCAGTGAAGCAATTGTAGCCATGGCATCTGTGGCTCGATTCTGCTCTCTTGGTATCTACTCAAAGTCTATCTTTGTGAAATGTTGTTTCAAGTCATCCACCATTCTTTTGTAAGGCATTAATTTCTCATCCTTTGTTTGGTAATCATCAGTTGCTTGACAAATTACTAGTTGAGAGTCCCCAAAAACACGAAGTTCCTGGATCTTCCACTGAACTGCAATCCGTAATCCAGTTGTTAATGCCTCATATTCTGCTATATTATTAGTGCAACAAATGATAATCGATATGATTTTGGTATAGAATCCCCTTGAGGAGTTATAAAGAGGATGTCAGCTCCTGCCCCATGCTGTGTATATGAGCCGTCAAAGTATAATTGCCATGGTTTTGCATGTGACACTGTTAAAATGGATTCATCTGGAAATTCTGAAATTAGAGGAACATCATCTATCATGGGAGCATCCGCTAACTGATCTGTGATAGCTTGTCCTTTTATTGCTTTTCTGTCCACATACTCGATGTCGAATTCACTCAGGAGCATCACCCATTTGGCTAGTCACCCAGTAAGTGTTGCTTTATTGAGAAGGTATTTCAACGAATCGATCCTTGCAACCAACTTAGTCTTATGAGTTAGCATGTAATGTCATAATTTCTGTGAAGCAAAGAGCACGGCGAGACATGTGCGCTCAATTGGTGTGTAGTTTAGCTCATATCCCACCAATGTGCGACTGATGTAATATACTACCTTTTCTTTGCCTTCAGTAACCTATTGTGCTAAGAGTGCCCCCAGTGCTGTTGAAGTAGCTGATATGTATAGTAGTAGAGGCTGGTCTGGAATTAGTGGCATTAAAACTAGCGGATTCAAAAGATAATCTTTGAGTATCTAGAAACCCTGTTGATAGTTATCATCCCATTTGAATTTGATGTTTTTATGTAGCAAGTGCTGAAAAGGATTGCACTTATCTGCAAGTTGTGCTATGAATCTTCATATGGACTGGAGTCTCCCTTGCAAAGATCAAAGTTGACTGATATTTCTTGGTGGTTGCATCTCTAGGATGGCCTTGACTTTTGTTGGATCGGCTTTGATTCCTCTTTTTGATACAATGAATCCTAGGAGCTTCCCGGAGGTTACTCCAAAGACACATTTCTTAGGGTTTAATCTTACTTTGTATTTTTCCAACCGATCAAAGATGACTGAAAGTATGTCCAAATGTGTATCTCTGTCTATTGATTTGCCCAAGAGGTCGTCAACATAATCTTCCACAGTTACGTCCATTAGATCATTGTCATGCCCAAACTTTTGGGGCAAAACACAACCAATTTTTTTTTATAACCCTAAATTACGTGTAACCATTGCTTAAATGAGTTGATACATCTTAACAAGTTGTTCCAAGCGAATTCTTAAATGATATCGAATACTATCATAACAAAAATGATAACTTATATTATCAAGTGGATCGAAAAATTTCTATAAGAGTAATAATAAATTCACTCAAAAGTCCCCTTCATCACAGTTGTGCTTACTAGTACTTAATTAGATCCATTTTCTAATAAATAGACATTAATAGAATTCATTTGGTTTGATAACAATTATTTAATAAATATCGAGCTCCCGTCATCCTGTTACTACCCCCTTTCTTAATAATTTAATTTAAATGCAGAGTACTAAATAAGTTAATTTATTATCTCATCAGATTTAGTCAACAGATTGATTAAATCGAAATTCTCTAAAATATTTGACGAAGTTATAATTAATCTCCAATAGTCACTAATTTATTTTAGGAACTATTTACATTAGTTCTGACACTTAGTTTATAAATGTCAATTAAATACATAATGGAATTTGTCTCATAAGTTTAATCTCAACAGTCTATATTTAGGTTAAACTCCCAAAATAATAATAAAATCTAAAACCCCCTATTTTGATTTTATATATTTTAATGTAACCTTACGTTTATAAGAAAACATATTTTTAACAAAATTAAATCACTATTAAAATATTAGACCTACCACTTGCTCTTAAGCAACGTTATTAATAACTATTTTTAAAATTAAAATAACGTTAATATAAAAAATAATTTACAAAACTCTTTTATATATATAATAAATTTGTATATATTTTCCCTAACCAGAATTATTAACACATTACCCAACTTTGCTCATATTATATCTCTCTCTATGTCTATCTTAAAATATATATATATATATATATATATATATATATATATATATATATATATATATATATATATATATATATATATATATATATATATATATATATATATATACGATTTATATTTTTCTATTAAAGAAAATCCGTGAAACCCTAATTTTATTTGTATATTAATAGAGCCCTTTTTATTTTATTCCTTCTTATTTCTTTATTCTTTTTCAATCTTTCTTTTACCCTAGCCCTAACCGGGCTAGGGTTTTATCCTTGTGTTGCAGGGACGACTCATCCATGGCGGAGGTTTCTTTTTTTTTTTGAGGCGGCGGCGAAGAAGTTCTATTTTTTTTTACAGGGGGGGAGCAATGGCGGAGGTCTCAGAACTTGGGTGGCCATGGCGCCCATTAGTGGGACACCCCACTGGGTGAGACGCGGCCCACGCAGCGGCCTTGGCCATTGGGTGGGTCGCGGCCCACTGTGGGAGTCATGGACCACTTGGTGGCCGGCGCCCGCATAGTGGCATAGCCCACTGTGGGGGTCATGGACCACCCAGTGGCCACGGCCTGTGGCTACCAAACCCTCCCTTTTTCAGCCTCCATTTTTTTTTGTAGTATATATTCTTTTTTTCTATTTCATTAAATAAAATATGATATATATATATATATAAAATCATATCAGGAATGGAAATATGTTTACAAATATAAATAAAATCATATATATATATATATATATATATATATATAGATATATTTATGTGCACCTAATAATTTGAATGCATATTGCATTTGAGTTCATCTTTTCTAATCAGATGTACTTAATATTTCTCAGATTTAATTCGAGGTATATAAAAAAAATCCATATTGTTATTTTATGAAACCATCTATATAAATTTTAAACTTATTTCTGCAATAATTAATTGGTAAGATTTCATAATTTATACAGCACTATATAGATGAGTTATTATTCAAAACAGATAGTCCATTTATCTTTAGAATTTTTTTAAATTTCTGCATTAAGTAATAACAGAGTTACAATAGTATTAACAGTAACCCCCTCTCTTTTTTTGACCAAGAACAATGAAATAAATCTTAAAGGTAAACATTTTTTTTTTTGAATTTATTTTCTGCAACTAAATAAGTATTATATTACTTAAAATAATTAGACCATCTAACTCTAGGTTTACTTTCTGTAATAACAGTAAATAACAGGATTGACTAATCCTAAAATAGCAACTATCTTAAATTTTGAAATTATTAAATTACTATAGAGATGGTTATTTTATCTGTAGACTTTATTTTCTGTAATTAAAATAAAACCGCACATAACATAGAAGCACAAGTTTATTAGAAGATAACTTTTACATTTTCATGTATAGATCTAAGTGCTTTCATTTTCAGCCTTCTACATGCATGCAAAAATCAATTCTATACACACTAATATTTATTTCAAACTTTAGGAACTAAAATCAGAAATAATCATTTTCTTTCTTGCAATATAACTTAAATGACTATTACAAATATTTAAATCATATCTCCAAGATACTCTTGTCACTTTACAAATAGGTCCCTCATTTCTAATAACAGAGGAAAATACTTTATACATATTCCAAATATTTTTCTGCAACAACCATTTCTAGCCGCTTCTCCTTGACCTGCTAATTTCTTCTAACATCCTGCAATTACAATCAAAGAGATGACCATGGAGTGCTCACCTCCCAGCCTAAACTAACTAGTAGCCACCCCCAAGCTCGGAGAACCAAGCCCTAGACAGGTAACACACATGCAAACTCAAATAAACAAGGGAAAACAACCACAATCACATTCCCAACCCAGGCTACACTGCACCACACAATGTGATGTCTTTTCAAGGGTGGTAGTGGACCAAGTACCCTAAAGAGATTGCAAGTATGGTAAAACATATAGCCACCTCATGGCAAACCAAAACATATAGCCACCTCATGTCAAACCAAATACATCAAGCATCAACATTCATCAATGTTATCAAATCATGAAATCATATACGTTCTACATCTAGACATAGCTGACATACGTTAAATCAAGATTATCCAATCAATGGATCTTTTAGGATTTCAAATTCATAACATATCAAAATGTACACCACAAGGTGCAATAACTCTATAACTTGGTTCAATTACCTTTCTCACCAATCTATCTGTCTAACATAGTCCATTCTATTGAATTATAAATGATTTATTAATAGGTCAAACATGGTCAACTAAGTTAATAAAAGCTTGGTTTGGTGAAGGCCTTACATCCTCCTCCCCTAGAGTTCGACTTACTCCTGGAAGTCGCATGAGTAGAAATTTGAAGTAGGGACATAACATTTCCCTCCATTTCCATAAGTTACTCAAACTCTTACCTTGCCTACTAGAAGGATGAAATACCAAAATCAACTTATTATTGTAGTTAACTTACTATCTTCACAAGGTTAAGTTCTTAGTATTTTTATTACATTTCCCTTTGATCTTAGGTAGGTGTTTGCAAAGTTCTATCTTTCAACAACTTACATTATTGCGCCATCCAAATCATATCAATAACCCACATCAACTCCCACAATCAAGGTTACACATATTGAATTTTCCAGGAGTTCTACTTTGTTTAGGATTTGTTTAAAAGCATGTTTATCCTACTGTATTTTTGTCCATGCATGTTACTTAAGAAAATTGACATCACACTTAACCACAATGAATCTACTTATTCTGCATTCAAGGCACCTCATTGGGGTGTTAATACACTATTTGCTAAATCATCCTAGGTGCATAATTTCTTCCAACTTTCTTAGGTGGCAAGGCAAAATCAAATTTAGGTTCTTCAATTCCGCCCTTATATAGGGTAGTTTTCTACCACTAGGGATTAAAATATTTTTATATTTCTAGGCTCCCAGGTTTAAGTTTTATAGGGAACATTATTCGCCATTTCCAAACATTAAGGTACACAACAATCCCATTCCAAGGGAGTGATGGAAGTTATTAAAACTTATTTTAGATATCATCCACGCAATCATCTCCATACCCATGCCAAATTTACCAGTCAACAATCATTACTTTCACAATTCATTAGGTCTAGGTCACATTATTGTTATAAATTTTCTCTTTTAGATTACTCGCAATTAATTTTATTTAGGAGGATATTCCTTCCTTTATCTTAATTTGATAAAAACACATTCTTTGTTAATTCTTGTGCCTAATTTCACTCCCTTGCGGTATTGTCCCTTGACACGCTATCAGTAGTTCTACGAACATGATAGATATTACACAAATCACATCACTAGGGCTAGTTATATCAACCATCAAAATGACCACTTGACACTTTTCAAAAATACAAGTTACTTCTGCCAAGTCCAATAAAAAGAAGAAAAATGTCGGCAATTGAAAAATATTAAAACTAGAAACATGGCAAGTGCCATAGTTCATATAAAAAGAAACATAAATTTACTGGTCTTCTCTTCACAAACAAAATAAATAAAAAGAAAGTTCTAGCCCCAGTGTCACAATATACTCTTCAAAGAAAATCAAAATTAATGTTGAATCAAACTCGAAACAAGATGACCATTCTAGCCATGCTATAGGGAGTAACCACAGCACATCACCCAAGATCACGCATCCTGAGTGTGTTAGGAAGTGATTATTAGACTCTTGAGATTTTAGATTCTTTAAAATCCTTTATCGATTTATGAAATACATTCTTATACACAAGAGATCACATTCATTTTTATAAATCATGTTCCATTTTAACCTTCACGTGCTAACTATTTCAAGCAACACTTTCCGATATAATCCACTATCTATTTAGGGTTATTAACATCCTTAGTTATATCAAACAGGTGATTGCACTAACTCTACCATTCTCCGTCCATTCCTCTTGGACTTCCATTAATTATCTTAATATGCTAAGCCCTGACTCAATGTTACGTGGTAGCTTCAAGCATCGGCACTTTCATGTCTTACATGCACGGTTAATAGTTTGGTACAAAATTGACACTTGTTTACTTGGAATCTCTTAGGATTTGAATAATGTAATCTTATAGTTTTACTAGGGACATTATTTGTTTTCTTAGCACCTTATGTTAGCTCCTTTTATTTCCACCTTTAACATTCACTTGCCTTCATTAGGCAGGAGCTTTTGCCAAAGTACTAACACCTAAGGTTAAGAGCCATTTGGGGTGGATTTATTGTCGAGTAAGGTCGATAACGGTTGACTACAATTTCTACCCACACCTTTCATGACATAGTTCAACAACTCGGAGAGTGGACTTATTTTCTCTTACTTCACTTATGCAACTATGAAATCAAGGGGGTGTGCACTCGAAAAGTGACCAACACCCATCCTTTTAATTAAAATTTAGTAAAGAGGGAAGTTGTCTCATCCCATATTACTTATTTATATATACTAACTAGCCATTTCCGACCTATCACAACTTACGATTCCCTTCGATCCACAAAAAAAATAAACACTTTATCGTCATAATATTTTGTTACCTAATTACGATATAACTTAAGGGTGTCCAATAACTACCAATATCTTAAGACTCTCATAATTTCCAAGTTCTCCCTTAGCTAACCACATAATTCAGCTCCTTATCAATGTTCTCATAAATCATTTTATACTGCCAACTAATTCTCATTAAAACTATAGTATTATATTATTGTTATACAATCCTTCCATAAGCCATTTCCATCTGCATGTTGCTTCATCCATACCTAATGTTTTCACATACTTTCACACTTGAGTGTCGTAATTTGCAAAGCTTCTTCGATTGTGTTTAGTAGTTAAATTGTGATACATATTGTCTTGTACCTAGGGGCTAACCATGATTGGATTGCACTTTTCTTCTTAGTTTTCTGAATGAACATTAGTTACTTGTTCCTAGATTATAAGATCTTAATTCCTTTACACCCCTTGTACTTCAATGGGGATTTTTGTA
Source organism: Cryptomeria japonica (assembly GCF_030272615.1). Taxonomy (NCBI): domain Eukaryota; kingdom Viridiplantae; phylum Streptophyta; class Pinopsida; order Cupressales; family Cupressaceae; genus Cryptomeria; species Cryptomeria japonica. The sequence continues at coordinate 444,809,630 of NC_081409.1, forward strand.
TGATTCCTAAATCAACTTTACTCTCTCTTCCATTATTTACTTTTTCCAAGATTATCTTCCCATAAAGGAACTAGTTGAGGTTTTACTTGTTTGTTTTCCCAATTATATAGCCATGGATTAATTTAGGGTTTATTGTAAATACATGTTCTTTACCCAAAAAGTTCATGCCTCCCTTTTCCTTATTTAACTCACCTATAGTATTACTAGGGTTTACTGATCAAGGGAATTTCCATTCATTATTTTAGTTCTTATCTTCAAGGTCAGCTCCACTATATTGCTACAAACATTGTCCAACAAATGCTCTTAGTAAGAACTCTAGTATGACCACCATCTTAAGGTACCTAGTCATTAGGCTAGGTTAATGCTTCTTTCTATTATTCGCAAGAGTACCTCTTAACTCTCCTTCATTGTTGTCTCCTATGGCGGCCTTGATCTTTTTAACCATCATAATTTCACATAGCTTAAAATTTTATTTTGATCTACCTCGATTCTTATTTATCTTATTTATTGTGCCTTTATCTTAGGTCTAACTATCTTGCTTGTCTTGCCATGTCAAGAACATATCTCGATGGATGGCATTCTTTTAGTTATCATCAAGAGTATTTTATTGAAAAATTAACTCCTCATACTTGATTTGATTAGGGCAATTATTGCGTTTAGGTTCCAATTGAATGGTAACCTCATAAGAGAAAAAGTACTAACTTGCGTTATTAAACACCGAAAATACTTCATATAATAATTGAAATTTTCGCAGCCCTTGGGGTTTTATTATGCTATAAGCCTTATGACTAATCAGTTCAAATTTTAGGGCTTTTAGTGACCCTTGGAACCCCTTGAATTGATATATGTTGATCTAATGATTTACCAGAATTTTCACTTTGTTATTTCACAAGTTTCCACCTAGGTGTTATACTTCAAGCCATGGTTTGGTTTCAACTAAGTTATAAATGTAGCCCATGTTCACTAGTGTATGAACCTAGGGCTCTGATACCAAAATGTCATGCCCAAAAGTATGGGCATGACAATCATGAAAGATAGTAGTCATGGCTCTTTGATATGTAGCGCCTGCATTTTTTAGTCCAAAGGGCATGACATTCCAACAGAAAGTTCCCCAAGGACAAGTGAATGATGTTTTGTGTTGATCCTCAGATGCAATCTTTATTTGATTATAACTAGAGAATCCATCCATCAACGATAACATTTCATGACCCGCTGTGAGATCTACAATCAAATCTATGTTTGGTAATGGAAAATCATCCTTAGGACAAGCTTTGTTGATGTCTCTAAAATCTGTACATATTCTGATACTCCGATCTAGTTTACTGATAGGCACTAAGTTGGAGATCCATTCGAGATAATCAATTGGGCATATGAATCCAACATCCAATAATTTCTCAAGTTCTTCTTTGACTAGTAATTCCACTTGTGGATGCATCTTTCTTAATTTTTGTTTCACTGGTTTTGCCCCTGGTTTAACTGTCAAATGATGCATTACCAAATCCAGATCCAATCTAGGCATATCAGCGTATGACCATGCAAAGTTGATTTGTCATTCTTTGAAGAAACTTATGAACTTTGACCTTTTTGACTCTATCAACGATTGAGCCAGGAATATGTTGTGTGGAACTTCTTCTGTACCAATGTTTGTTTTGATAGTCTCCTCCACCAACATGGATGACTTTTCCTCATATGATGCTGGGAGAATATCGAGCCTTCCATCTTCAGGTGCCTCAGAGAGGTCTTCGCCCTCAGATACGTCCTTTCTTTTTCCTTTTTTGGGGTCAGACAGCGCCACAGTGTGGTTTTTGCCATAAGACCCTTGGTTTGTTTTTATTTTCATATTTTTGCAACTAGAAGGCCCGACACCCTCCCCAAAATATGCCACGCTATTTAGTTCTATGGTGTATCCTGCTTTATGGTCCCTGGGGGAAAGATCATCTCGTAAGCCCAGATAGTCGTTAAAAGCTTCATCATTTTGGAATGTGTCAAACTGTGCAGGTCCTTCATGATCCCAATCAATAAGTTGGTGGTGGACAAGAGGAAGGCCTTTAATGTCTTCGAAGTGAGCGGGGCTAAGAGTGAAGATGCAGTTATATTCAGGTATGTCGAGGTAGTTATCAAGATCATCATTGGCACTCTCCTCATCAGTCTCGATCGTGAATGAATCCAAATTATCATCACTAGTAGCGCATTCTAGAACAAGTGTTCTCATTCTATGTGATTTCAACCTATGACCTAGAGACAAGGACTGTGTGGAATCCTCTGGGGTTGTTTCTTGACCAACTTTGAATTTCCTATTGAATTCCTCTTCTTCTGTTGGCTCACTTGGTTCTCTGAATGTCTCGGTGAGCTCATAGTCACTAGAGGATTTGTCTGAACCCCATTCCCATTCATTGGAGTCTATGGAACAGCGATTTTCTTGTTGAATTTTGGCAGCTTTGATTTGTAATGCTTCTTCTGTCTTTTTAGTATGAACCTTGGAAGTCATGAAACCAAGTCCTTTGGAGCGTTCCTTTTTGAATGTCAATTCAGGTTGTAAAGGTTCAATGATGCCTTCCTTTCTTAACCCCAGAGGACTTTTGCCATCATACCCAAATTTTTGTAGAATCTTGAACCCTTTGCCATACTTCTCACAAGGTAAACTAATGTGATCTTGTGTATCATTTGCAAGGTCTTTGTAAAGCATTTTGTATAAGTCTTCCTCTTCCAGTTCACCCCATTTTTGGAAGATTGTAGGATCCCATTCAAGTGTAATGATAGATACCCGCTTAGTAGGATGTGGTCGTCCATATTCTATTGGTGAATTCATGACTTGTTGTAAGTACATGGTCTAATTCAAAGTGTATTCACCCATGCCTTTGTCCTAGAATTTGCCCTTACGTTCACCTTGTTTTGATGTTGAAGGTTTTAATGACTCAGGATCAATGTACGCAGAAGAAGGAACAGCTTCGCGATTACTGGGAATGATGGTCTCAGTTTTTGGTCTCAAGTTATTACAATATATGAATGGATTAGGATCACCATTAACCGTTATTTCAACTCCATTGTGAGGAAACTTAATGCATTGGTGATATGTAGATAGGACTGCCCTCATTTCATGAATCCAAGGATGTCCTAGCAATATGTTGTATGTGAGATCAAGATCAAGTACTTGACAAACCACATCCTTTGTAACCGGCCCAACTCTGAGAGGTAAGGTGACTGTGCCCTTGGATGAATGCTCTTCATCATCATATGCTTTGATGGTGATTTTGTTTGTAGAATTCACAGCTTTGTTGGAATATCCCAATTGTTTAATAGTGCTCAATGTACAAATGTTTAGACCTACTCCTCCATCTATGAGGACTCATTTTATGCAATGCTTGTGTATGAAGGCTTCAATGTGTAATGGTGCATTATGTGGCTGACGTACGAAGGCGTCATTAGCTTCTATGAATGTAAGAGAGTGTGGAATGGAAAGGTATCCCACCATGGCTTGAAACTGGTCCACGTTCAGATCAGTAGGAATGGTAGTGTCTCTCAAGATTTTGTCAAGAATAGCTTTATGTGCAGGAGATATGCGTAAAAGCTCAAGGATGGAAATAAGCGTGGGTGTTTTTCCTAACTGTTCTACAAGGTCATACTCAAGCTTGGTTGATGAAGAAGCGGTGTTTTTAGCTGGAGCACCTTGCAAAGTGAATTTACCTTGACGGGTTGTGACATTACATTCAGAGGTAGGTTCAGAAGAAGATCCAATTCCTTTTAGGACAATCTTGGGTCTCTAGGTAGAATTCTCAGGGTTTTTGTCCTTGATGATAATGGTAGAGACATAATGGTCCATTGAAATGTGATTGATAGTTGAATCATAGTTATAAGATGCTCTAGTATAGTTGGTCTGGTCATCTGTGGCTACAGATTTTCCCTTGTCATGTTTTGGGAATGGTTCCTTAAACATTTCATGTTCTTGATTGGATGAGTGTCCTTCAATCTCAATGTCACCTCTATCAATGAGATCTTGTATGATGTTCTTCAGTCGATGACAATTTCCTATCTTATGACCCTTACTCTTATGGAATTCACAATACTCATCATCATTCCACCAATTTGGTTTGACCTTTGGCTCATATGGAGGAAAATCAGGAATTGTGATTACTTTGTTTGCCACTAGCTTCTTGAAAACTGACTCAAGTGGTTCTCCCAATGGAGTATACTTCCTTTGTGATCTAGAAGTTGTTTGAGTGTTCACTTGATTGTTTGTAGAACTTGATCCTGAAAAAATGAATTTGGGTCGCACTGCATTGGCATCAACAACACCATCATTGACTGTGTTCTTGTTTTTATTCCAAAATCTTGGCTTATCTTTTCCTTTAAAGTCCTCTTTGTTTTCCTTGAATATCTTAATGACTCCTTGTTCAATTAGGACCTTCTCTGTTGCTAAGCCTTTTTCAATGATGTCCTTGAAGGTGGACAAACAAGCTTTCCTTAGATCATAGCCAATGTCTTTGTTAACATTTTGGGTGAACATCTCTACCATTTGTTTTTGTGGAATTTCACAAGAGCATCTACTGGCTAGATTTCTCCATCTTTGTAAAAATGATGCAAAAGACTCTCCATCTTTTTGCTTGGTGTTGCACAAAGTAGTGACTGATATGTCTGTCTCTATGTTGTATGAGAAATGTTGGATAAATGCCTCTACTAGATCACCCCAAGACTTAATTATAGGTGGGAATTGGGAGAACCATTCCATAGCTTGATCACCTAAGCTCTGTGGGAATAATCTCATCAAATATGTCTCTTCTGCTGCTACCTCAATGCAAGCTGTGAAAAATTGTCTTATGTGTGCCTTAGGATCCCCTTTTCCTCTATACTTATCAAATTTAGGCATCACAAAGTGTGTAGGAAATGGAGGCATTGGAATGCTCTTGTCAAATGGATAAGGACATATGTCTCTCATTGTGTATGTTGGCTTTGGTGTATTTATGTCCTCCATTTTCCTTTGTAAGTCCCTGATTTGTTGCTCCAAATTGTTCTTAGGTGGAGATCGACTCCTTGGACCATACCCCATGCTTGAGGCACCAATTGGAGGAGGAGCATGTTGCATATATGGATGATATTGATCATACACATGTTCATATGGAGGAGGTCTATAATGGTGCTACGTATATGGACCACTTGGTATAGATTCATGTTGAGGAACGAAATATCTGCTTTGTCCATGTATACCATACTCTACAGGCATGTCATGTTCTAATGTCTTGCCCCCAAATTTGACATGGGGTTTCCTTGTGTCCAAATTTTGAGCATGCCTTTGAATATCCAATTGCTTTGGTGGTTGATCCTTAGCATTGGTATGTGATTGAGCATATTTTTCTGCATAAGACTTCCATGATGGTCTGTGAAGGTGAGTATCATATGCTTGACCATGTGTGTATGGGACCTCTGGTTTTTGAAACAAAGATGATGGTGATTCAGGCACAAGATGTGGTCCTCTATTGCCTCCACTATTAGGTCTCCTTTGATCCATGTTGGAGTGAGTTTGTTGCAAAGGTCTATTTTCCATTATTTGAGACATGTCAAAATCATGAGGGATCTTGGCTCCACTTTGTGCCATCATTTGTAAGAAGTATTGTCTATCCCTCCTCATTATTTCCTCAATCAATCTATTGAAACGGGGAGCTATAATGGATTCTTCCACATCTGCCGAATGTATGGAGAAGTTGTCCATATTGTCATTGTGTGTATCATTGTTGTTTGTAGTGTCCTTTTTCTCAACATTTGGCATGTTTCTATAAGCATCCATGTCAAGTAATGTAGTATGATCAGAATTGAAAAAGATATCATTGTCATACTCATAGGAACTCATGTTTGCAGACTCTTGAGCCTCTTTAGTTTCTCTCCTAGATTTTTGGGAACTGGTTTCAACCATGAACTAGGTATTGACCAAGATGTGTGAGACTAGATGAAAATGGAAAAGAGTATGGAAGACCAAGAGTTGGATGGAATGTAAATGAATCTGAGGTTTACTTGCAATGTCCAAAATGTGAGACCAAGTATGTATGTAGTAGAGTAGGTGTGGCTTCCAAAGAGATGATAGTTTCTCTTGATGAGGTAAGTTGACCTTGACTCTAAGTAAGACCAAATGAGACCCAAAGGTGATAGACCTTGATGAGGGACCACTTAGCAAAATGTTGTTGTATGTAGTGTGTTAACAAAGCAAGATGAGGACAAGCAAGTGACCTTTTGACTCAAGTTTAGATAAATGTGAATGTAATGTGAGGTGTAAAGCAATGATGGACTATGTGAGACCCCAAGACAGGTTGAATGCTAGATGAAACCCTGGAGAAATAACCTAGGAAGCTCAAGAATTTTGAAACTGACTGTGTTTGTTTGCTGGACTGTAAAAGATTTCTCAATTTTGAACATAGATGTGCCTATATACTGCACAGACGCGATTTCCTGACACAGACATGGTTCTGTTTAACACAGACGCGTTTCTGAGATTTTTGTAAAATGCAATGTCAATTCTAAGAACACAGACGCGTTTCTGCCCTTCACAGACACGGTTATACGACACAGACGCTATTATGTCAAACACAAAAGCGTTTCTGCAAAATTTGTGCAATTTTTTTCCAATCTGTGAAGTTGCTTTGTTGTGACCAAATCTGAATGTTTGACTATTTTTTGTGACAAGAGGACATAGTGTTGATGAGGACTCAATGTTTGCAAGTGTCTAGACTCAAAAATATGACTCAAAGAAAGTGTGATGTCTGATGTAAAAATGTTTTGCATACACTTGAAGACACAAAAGACACAATGTTTTGATGTTTGGTCTTGAATGTTTGAATTAAAATAAGTCAAGCACAATTCTTATGGCTGGCCAAGACAATAGTTGTTGATCCCACATGGGGTTTTACCCCCGAGGCTATGCTATTTAGAGCAAATACTTAGATGTTTGACCTCACTGGCTCCACCCTCGTCACTCACTTCTCGGGTTAGCCAAGCATCAGTCCCCACGAAAACTCCCCGTGGCGAACTTTGTATCTCTACTAAGAACCGTATGTGTGTGGGCCGCTACTAGAGGTCCAACCTCCTACCCCAACAACTAGAAGGATTTTGGCTTCTAAAACAAAAAGGTGCTAGTAAGGGCATTCACTCATGTGGCCATACATGTGGCACTTTCAGGTCTATAAATACAAAAGGCTCCCAGCCGATAGGGGTTACGCCCTACAACTGATCAAATAAATTTGATCAAATGGGTTTATGGGGAGACATAGTGTCGGTATGAACTAATCAACACATGTTATCCATAGTTTTCACCATGAATACAGTTGTTTATAGTGGTTCGGAAGAGGTGGGTTTTCCTCGCTACCACTTGGGTCGTTCTCTTCTCACTAGTAGTCCTAATGACCACACGGGAAGACAAGCCCTCTAAAGATTAAACAAAAAGAGCCTACTGCTCAAGACACAAAAGACAATGATTCAATTTTAGTGCACCAATTGAAGTGTTTGCTAGTCTATGAAAACAAGACACACAATAAAAATCAAAAACCCTTGCCAAGGACCTGCAACAAAGATCTATTAGTGTATGCGGGAAAAGTGGGCTGATAAAACTCAATATGTGAAAATATTTCAAAATACTAGTCCACACACACACACAGGACTTCTTGGTGCAAGCTATGGAGTAACAAAGTATTACTCAGCTTCCCAAGGTTGGTCCCATGGTTCTCTATCCTACAATGTCCCTTAAACCAATTTTATACGTCTACAATTAGTAGTTTGGATTGTTTGAAATAATCACCCCTTCCTGCAAGCACACAAGTTAGGTAAATTTTAGATCCAAATACTTTGTGAAAATAGGGGCCTTCAACAAAACAATTTTGCTTTCAAGACAAGTTGCACCAATTTCGTTAGCTAGATCTGCAAATGTTAGCTCAAAATAAATCAGATCTAAAAATAAAATTGAATGACTAAAAACTTGAATCAATAAAAATCCGAAATGCAAATAAGTATACATAGACGTGGTTACCCTAAACACAGACGTGGCTCTCTGATGCAGACACGCTTCTATGAAACACAAACGCGGTTTCAAAACGCAGACGCGGCTTCTAGACACAGACGCGCCTAAAAACACCACAGATGTGACTAAAGAACACAAACGCGGTTTTTAGAATCTGCAAAAAAATAAAATACTATCGAGGATGTAGATGCGATCCAAGATGTCGCAAACATGGCAGAACACCATAAACGTGATCCAACAGTACGCAGACATGAAAATACCAAAATGTCATCGAAAATGTCAGATCTGCAACTTCAAAATACAATATCTGCAACAAGGATGTTAAATGCAAAAGGGACAAGTGTCCCACCGGACGTGCCAAAATGTATATGGTGAAAATGGATAACAATAATGACAATATTGAAAGACTAAATGGATTCAACCACAAAACCCTAGCCTAACAACAACAAAGATCCACCATAACATATGAAGATTACCTAAGACAATGCAAATCAAATGAAATCACAAAGATTATACCATCACATGTCCAATAGGGTTTGGATCTCCATTCTTCCTATCTCCATTGATCTTGCTTGATATATTTGCTCTCAGATTTTATGTGCACAAGAGCTCAACAAAGAACGGATTGTGGTTGCAAGTAGGATCCCATATGTTCAAAAGCATAGTGTAGTCAAGTAGTCAACGGGGGTTTGATAATGAAGGAAGCATCTCCTTATATAGAAGACACTATATGAAATGGAGGGATAAGATTGAGAGGTGTAAAAGGAGGTCAGCTATGATTAGAGGGTAGGTAAAAGAAAATAATAAAATAATGAAAGGGTAGGTAGTGTATGAATGAAGAGATGAATGACATGTGTCATGGGTAGAAAAGGCTAATGAATTAATTAAATAAATAAAGATTCATTTAATTAATAGAGGAAGTGGGATCAATTAAATAAATAAGATATCTATTTAATTTAGGAAAAGGATAATCTAAATAAATAAAAGTATTTATTTAAATGAGAAATAAGGCTAGAAGAGGATAAATGAATTAATTAAATAAATAAAGATTTATTTAATTAATAGAAGAATTTGGCTAAAGTAATTAAATAAATAAAATATTTATTTAATTAGACATGACAATTTAGTTGTCTACAATAGGTACTTCATGATTCTCACTGATGACTGCTCAAGAATGGTGTGGGTCACATTCTTGAAAGACAAGTCTGAAGCCTTTGTGAAATTCAAGGCTTTTAGAGCATTAGTGGAGAAGGAAAGTGGTAAAAGAATCAAGTGTCTCAGAACCAATCAAGGAGGGGAATTTACTTCTGATGAATTCAATAAGTACTGTGAAGAATTTGGCATCAAAAGGCAACTGTCTGTCCCCCGGACTCCACAGCAGAATGGCCTAGCAGAGAGGAATAACCAGACTATGGTTGAAGCAACTAGAACCATGTTGATTCAAGGAAAGGTAGCTCACACCTTTTGGAAAGAAGCGGTGAGCACTGCAGTCTACACTATGAACCGGGTACTCATCAAGAAAGGTAAGGACAAAACTCTTTATGAGTATTGGACCGATAAGACACCTATGGTCAGCTACTTTAGGGTATTTGGTAGAAAATATTACATCAAGAGGAGTGAACATCAGGGCAAATTTGAAGCTAAATGTGATGAGGGAATATTCCTAGGATATTCCACCAAGAGTAAAGCTTTCAAGTGTTACAACAATAGGACTCAGAGAATTATGGAAAGTATCAATGTAAGAATTGATGAATCCTCTGAGAAAACTGAGGAAACCAGTAGTGAGCAAGCTATGAATGAACTGGTTGCAACCTTCTTGGAACCGGTTGTCAATAAACCAAGTACCAGTAACAGTGTTCCTGAACCGGTGAATGTTGATACTGATGAAGATGAGGATGAAGAGGAAAAGAAAGAAGAACCAGTCAAGACCACTCCTCGGTATGTCAAGTTGAATCATGATCCTAAGCAGATCATAGGAGATAAGGATGCAGGAATCCTTACAAGGAGAAAGATCAGAGAAAACTCATGTATGATCTCTGAATTTGAGCCTAAATCATTCAAAGAGGCTCATAAAGATGAAGACTGGATCAAGGCAATGGAAGAGGAACTTGATCAGATAGAAAAAAATGGTACATGGTCCTTGGTACCCAGACTGGAGCATAAGAATGTCATTGGCACCAAATGGGTGTTCAAAAACAAGCTAAATGAGGATGGCACAGTGATCAAGAATAAAGCCAGATTGGTGTGCAAAGGATATGCTCAAGAAGAAGGAGAAGACTATGGAGAAACCTTTGCTCCTGTAGCTATATTGGAAGGAGTTTGTATGCTTCTTGCATATGCATCTTTTAAAAGGTTCAAAGTATATCAAATGGATGTAAAATCTGCATTCCTAAATGGTGTACTTGAAGAGGAGGTATATATAGAGCAACCAGATGGGTTTTCCCTATCTGAAGACAATGATATGATGTGCAGGCTACATAAAGCCTTATATGATCTAAAGCAAGCACCTAGGGCATGGTATGAGTGCCTACATTCCCATCTTGTGAAGATTGGATTTGAGAGAACAAGTGAAGATAGCAATATCTACTTGAAGTCTGAAGGAGATCAAATCCTAATCTGTGAGGTTTTTGTTGATGACATTATCTTTGGTGGAGATGACAAGATGAGTCATGAGTTTGTTGATGAGATGAAGAAAGAGTTTGAGATGTCACTCATAGGGGAGATTAAGTTCTTCATTGGACTACAGATCCAGCAGATGAAAGATGGAATCTTTATCACTCAGTCCAAATATGTCAAAGAGGTGTTGAAGACTTTTGGCATGAAAGATAGAAAACCGGTTGGTACACCGATGGTGACCGGTTGCAAATTGACAAAAGAGGATGATTCCGCACTGGTTGATGAGAAGGAATACCGATCAATGATTGGTAAGTTGCATTATGTAGTGCATAGCAGACCGGATATTGCACATGCAGTTGACATTACTGCAAGGTTCCAGAAAAGTCCAAGAGAATCCTACTTGATTGTAGTCAAGTGGATTCTTAGGTATCTGAAGGGAACAGTTGACTATGGATTGTGGTACCCATACAGCAATAATTTCAATCTGAAAGTGTTCACAGATACTGATTGGGCAGGTAATGTGGATGACCGAAAAAGCACAACTGGTGGTGCATTCTTTCTTGATGGTAGACTGGTCTCATGGATGAGTAAAAAGAAGAGTTGTATCTCTCAGTCTATAGCGGAAGTGGAGTATGTTGCAACTTTTATGAACTACACTCAGACAATTTGGATGAAGCATGTACTAGAAGGCTTCAAAATCCCTGTATCTGAATCGGTAAGTATATTCTGTGATAACACAAGTGCTATCAATATTTCAAAGAATTTGGTTTTACATTCTAGAACCAAGCATTTTGAGCTTAAGTATCATTTCTTGAGGGAAAAGGTTCAGAATAAAGAGATTGCACTGGAACATGTTTCCAGTAAGGAGCAGTTAGTAGACATATTCACCAAGCCTCTTCCAAAGACTACATTTGTGCAGTTAAGAGGTGAATTGGGGGTACTGCCCCTTCAGGTGGTGAATTAAAAGTAACTATTCCACATCAGTCAGGTATTGAACAGTCAAATTTTTGTTGATTGATGTGTTGAAGGATGCTACTCCTCAGGGGGAGCAGCATAATGGAACAGGGTTGCTTGTGCCTCCACTTTGGCATTGTTGTCAAAGGGGGAGAAGGAGTGAAGTGGAGAGATATCTTTAAGGAGTGAAGCGGAAAAGATATCTGCAGGAGAAGATGTGAAGCGGAGAGATATCTTTGTATATTGCCATCAATGCCAAAGAGGGAGATTGTTGGCATTATGTGAACCGGTAGAAGGACATAACGATATTGTATGTTGTCATTGATGTCAATATGTGATATGAAGTGACCGGCATATGTGATATGTGAGAAGAGAGAACCGGCATATATGTGAACCGGTATATATGTCAAAGTGAAGCGGTATATTTGTTCAAGATGAACCGGCACATGGAAGCATTGTGTGACTACCGGTTGATAGGTAGCTTCCACTTCAGGATTTTCAGTTGGAGTACCTCAAGCCTATGTGGCTCAATCGGTGATCTGTGTGTGATGAGTTAACAGTATAACGAAGAACAGGTCATGTTGCTATGTAAGCTCTGTGCACGTGAAGGATCTTGCATGAAGAAGACTATTCCTATCTACCTCGGGAATGTGCGAAGTTTGTCAAACAGTGATAACGCATGATGGGTTATCAGCCACCATGAAATCGGTGGATAATGGACGATGGAGAATGTCTTGAGATCAATTCAATATTGTTGCATTTAATGCAGTATGATTCAAAAGTCAGGATTGAACCGCTTGAATTGTTTAACCTAATAGGTTTAGGGTTTAGGGTTTTTGCTACCGACCTGTTTGTTTCTTATAAGGTCGATGTTGTGTTTCTTTAAAAATTTGTTGGCAAAAGTTGTGAGTGTGTATCCAAGGGAAGTGATACGTGATTCTTACCAAACCAAAGGAGAGAAGAGATACCTGCAAAGTGAATGTGCAGAAGGTGAAGAGGAGCCAAAATAGATCTGCATTAGCATTGAGTGTTGTTACCAGATCATTGTAATTCCTATTGATCTCTAACCACTTCAATAGTTGTGAAATCCCTTAACAGGGTAGCCTTAACTGGCTTGATGCAAATCCCTTAATAGGGTAGCCTTAACTGGCTTGATGCAAATCCCTTAACAAGGTAGCTTTAACCAGTTTGATCCAAATCCCTTAACCGGGTAACTCGAAGTTGATGAGTTATGAGAAGCTATAGAGCTCTGGAGATCCTTTAGCTATTGAGTTCTTGAAATCCTCTAACAAGGTAACCCCAACCAGGTTTAACCCTTAACCGGGTATTGTAGTCATCCCTTAACTAGGTGATCCCTAACAGGATCGATTCCTAGTAGAATCTATTGTAATGTCCTTAACCTGACAAGGCTCCTAACAGAGCGGACTTCTAAAGAGTTCAAAGGCAGATTGTGGGTATTCATCCCCACGTGGTTTTTCCCAGTTGGGTTTCCACGTGAAAAATATGTGTGTCATGTGTGATGCTTTTGTCTTGTGATGCTTTGTTATTACCTGTTGAGCATATGATGGTTCTATGTTTTATGCGTGTCTATAAAACATACTGAACTAACTGTTGTGAAGATCAGATGATAGTTTACCTATTCATGCATGAGGGTGTAATGGTACTACAGTATTGAGCTAAGAGGAAAGCTTAGTGAGTGACCGGTTTACGATTGTTTTAGTTATTCTGGGTCTTACCGGTTGCACTCTGTTTCAGCTAGTATCACTGCTTGCCAGTCATTTGAAGTATTTGTTGTCAAACCGTATTTTTGTGTGTACTGATTCACCCCCCCCCCTCTTAGTACGGGTTTGGTACTATTGGTTCATCATTGAGTTATCATTTTTTGGCCCAAGTTTCGGTGTGGGTCAAGCTCCCTAGGCTCCCAATGGAATTCTGGGAGGAAGACGTTTTTGCAGGAATTGTTAATACCTTTGGGGAGCTTATCGCTATTGATCATATCATGACTTCTAGAAGAAGGTTGATCTATGCTAGGATCTGTGTTGGAGTTAGACCTGATTCGAACATGCCAGAGGAAATAGAGATAGAATCAAAACTGGGGAAGTGGAAGCAGAATATTGTTTATGAAACAATCCCCTTCGCCTGTTTTCATTGTAAAAAAGTTGGACATTGGGCTAAAAAATGTCCATCTATAGAGGATAAACCCCATATGCAAACTAAGGGTTGGAAAAAAGTGGACAAGTCACTAAAAGCTTAGGAATCCAATGATCCTAATCAGGAGAAGCGGACTCAGAGAGGACGGGTGGAGGAAGAAATCACCAGTGAAGTGGGTAATGAACTAAAGATTCAGATGTTGGAACAGGGTGTTAAGGAATCAGTACACAAAGAAAAAGACAACACTCAGCAAGAGGATCAGAAAGAGGACAAGACAGAGGTAGAGAAATTAGATAAACAGCCCATAGATAATAAAGAGGAAGGAGATAACTTCAACCTTGTTTCAAAATCTCAAGATCAAGATAAAGAAATAGACTGGTTCCAGGAGACCCAACCTGATACCATTTTGGGCCAAGGGCTATCAGAAATCTCATTAACTACCCCAACAAAGGGAAAGTTGGCCTATTCAGAGGAACAAGATCCAAAATGGGGAGATGAAGAGGACATAAAAAAGGCACTAGGGAAGAATGAAACAAAGCAGGAGGACGAAGAAGTAGCAGAGGATAAAAGAAGGAACAAGCACAAAAAAAAGAATAACAATAACCTAGTAAATAGTACGCTAACTAGAAACACCAGAAGCAGGCTTGGTGATGTAGGAGCGCAACACACTTCTCCAGGAAGACACTCAAATGCCAAAAAAAGATCATTGGAAACAAGCAGGAATTTAGCAGATGGTACCCAAAGAAACATCTTTAAGGCAGGTATTTCTAAAAATCCATGAAAATCATCTCTTGGAATATTAGGGGACTTAATAGTCCTCACAAACATAATTTAGTTAAAAACATGATTAGAGACAAAAACCCTGACATTTTTTTGATTCAAGAAACTAAGATGGTTAAAGATAAAGTTGAAAGTTTGAATATTTTCAAAACCGGAGGAGTCAGCGGAGGTAGTTTAGAAGGTGCTTCGGGAGGAATTGTTACATTATGGAACAAAAACAATATAGAAGGAGGGGTGTTAATTCAGGACAACAATCTGGCCTATATTAGATTTAAGCACATTAAGAGTTGCATTACTTGGGTCCTAACTAATGTTTATGCTCCTAACACTAAGACTGGTCGAAGTGAGATGTGGAGATACCTTACTGGGCTGAGAAGAAGGTTTGCTAAGGATAGCTGGATAATTATGGGAGATTTCAACACTCCCTTGAAGGAAAATGAGAAAAAGGGAGGGAGTCGTGCTAATCTGGATGGCAGATTGGACCTTATGGACTTTATAAACAATAATGCCATTCATGATCTCGAGTTGCAAGGAGTCAAATACACTTGGACTAATAGAAGAAGTGGTGAGAATTTGATTCAAGTTAGACTTGATAGAGCTCTTCTTTCCTTAGATTGGTTTAATCTTCATGAATGTTCTTTATCTTCTCACATAAGGGCAGGATTAGATCATTACCCTATAACCTTCATGGCTGAAGTAAAGAATAGAAGGAGACATTTCCCTTATAGATTTGAAAAAATATGGACTAGAAACCCATATCTGGAAAGTAAGATTAAGGACTGGTGGCAGGTCAGTATTGAAGGCAATGCCATGTATAAAGTGGTCAAAAAGCTGAAGAATGTTAAAGATAATGTCAAGAAGTGGAATAAGGAATGCTTTGGGAACATCTTTACCTCAAAAGCGACAACCCTCTTAGAACTCAAGGAAATCCAGGATGAGATATAGAGCAATGGTTACACCTATATGTCTAGAAACACTGAAGATACTATTCTTATGAGATATCATGAAATAATAGATAAACAGGAAACCTATTCGAAACAAAGATCGAGAAATGTCTAGTTAAAGGAGGGGGATAGGAACACTAAATACTTCCATATGTCCACCCTAAGACATAAGGCCATAAAAAGAATAGTACAGATTAAAATGAATGGCAGATGTGTTGAAGATGATGATTCCATGAGCAAGGCTACTATGGATTTTTTCTCTAATTTACTTGCTAAGGATCAGAATTTGAATATACAGGCCCAAAGGGAACTTCAAGACAGTATACCTACCATTTTGGGGGATGATCAGAATGATCGTTTAACTGCCATTCCTTCCCATGATGAAATTCTGATAGCTGTTAATTCCTTTGAAGACAACAAGGCCTCAGGCCCAGACAGCTTTCCCATGTTCCTCTTCCAAATGTACTGGCATATTATTGGAGATGATGTTACCAGAGCTTGAAAGAGTTTTTTGGTGCTAGAAAACTTTTGAAAGAAGTTAATGGTACTTTTATAGCTCTTATACCCAAAAAGATGGGGGCAGATTCAATGGATCTTTTCAGACCTATAAGCTTATGCAACTCTCTCTATAAGATTATCTCTAAGGTCCTTACCTCTAGAATTCTAAAATTGCTTCCTTCCATTATTCCTCCTCAGCAAAGTGGTTTTGTCCCGGGAAGGCAAATTTGGACTCTATTATCTCTGTTCATGAAAATATCCATTCTCTAGCCTTTTCTAAAAAAGAAGGTTTTTTTCTGAAGCTTGACCTCTCTAAAGCCTATGATAGAGTGGATTGGGATTTTATGATGGATGTTCTTTCTGCTTTTGGTTTTAATCCTAGGAGTGTTGGCCTTATCAGGCAACTTGTTTCTTCGGCTACTTTCTCTGTGTTGTTGAATGGCTCCCCCTCTCCTTTCTTTAAAGCTTCAAGAGGTCTCAGGCAGGGGGACCCTCTATCTCCAGTGATCTTTATCATCATGGTGGAAGTTTGGGGAGATGTATTGGAAAGCTGGTTGAGAAAAGGGAATTTTGTGGTTTGAATCCTTCTTCAGCAGATCAAATATGCTCTCATCGGCAGTTTGTTGATGATTATATTATAATGGGAAAAGCCACTGTGAAGGATGCGAGAAGACTAAAAAGGGCTTTGGATAACTATGGAGAGGCTACTGGTCAACTTATAAACTGGTCTAAAAGCTTTGTTTATTTTATCAATACCCCAGAGAGAATGAGGATTAAAATTAGTAACATTTTGGGTGGCCAAATTGGTAGCTTGCCTGCTTCCTATTTGGGGCTCCCCTTAGGTCAAGATCCTTCGGATACCTTTTGGGGAGCCTTGGTGGATAAATTTCATAAAAAGTTGTCTGGATGGAAGGGAGCTCTACTTAGTCAAGCTGGTAAGGTTCAATTGCTAAAAACCACTCTTCAAAGTATCCCTCTCTATGCCATCAGTCTGTTTAGGATTCCTACTAAGTATGCTGAGGCCATTGAAAAAATTCAGAGATCCTTTTTATGGACAAGGGTTGAGGAGAAGAAGAGAATGAACTTAATTGCTTGGGAGAAGGTCTGCAAGCCTATGAATAAAGGTGGTCTAGGCCTTAGAAGAATAAGAGGCATAAATGAATACCTTATGGCCAAGCAGATTTGGAGAGGATATAGAAATCAAGGAGAGTGGAAAAAAAATGGGACAACAAATATAAAAGCCAATGTCCGAATCTTCAAAGTTTCCACAAAGTGGAGATTATCCCAATTGGATCCAATATTTGGAAAAATGTCTCTAGGACTAGAGACTTAATTATGAAAGGCACAAAATGGAAGTTGGGGAAAGGGAATCTTATTCAGTTCTGGGAGGACCCTTGGCTTTTGGAGCTCCCTTTAAATGAAAACCCTGAGTGGAACAGATATCAGAACCAATGCAAGGAAAGATTTGGAACCAAGGTGGAGGATTATTGGAAAGATGGATAGTGGAAAGACTTATCTCAAGTGGATCAGTCTTTGGGTAGTTTGAACAAAGTCATGAACTCATTGGTGAGGATTGAAGAAGAAGACCAGTTAATTTGGAAACTCACAGCTAGTGGTACTTTTACTATGGCATCTCTTTATCATCAACAGTACAATAACATGGAAAGTCCTTGCTAGGCTAAAGCTTGGGTGAAAGGTCTTACCCCCAAGATCAACATTTTCTTTTGGATAGCCCTTCAAGACAAAATTCTTACTACAGAGAATATCAGAAAAAGAGGTATCAGCATGCCAAGTTTCTGTACTCTCTGTAAGCAGAATGAGGAGACAATAAGCCATATGCTCTTTCATTGCCCCTTCTCAGTTGATGTTTGGGGAAGTTGTCTAGATCAATTCAATATCAGTTGGAGCTTCCCCAACTCGATTCAGGAGATTTTCAAGTGATGGAATCATCCTTCAAAAAATAGAACCACTACCTTATTATGGAGAATTGCTTTACCTCACATATGCTGGGGTATATGGAAAGAGAGAAATGATAGAATTTTCAGAGAGAAGAATACTAAGGCTAACATTGTGTTTGAAAAAATAAGAAGAAGTATAGTGGAAAACATGAATATTATAGGTGGTATTGTTAATCCTAACACTAAGGAGGATCAATTTGTCTATTAAAAATGGAGATTAAAAGCTCAAGAGAGCATCCAGAGTAATCCTAGAGAGGGAGTGATATGGATCAGTCCACCTAGGGGATGGATGAAAATCAATTTTGATGGGGCCTCTAAGGGAAACCCGAGGGTTACAGGATGTGGAGTGGTCCTAAGGGATGAATGGGGAATATGTAAAATCATAAAGTGTATTCCTATAGGAAATCAAACCAATCATGTTGCCGAAGCCATGGCGGCTTATCATGGGATTATCCTTGCCAAAGAAGCCAATTGCACTAAAGTTTGGTGTGAAGGAGACTCCTTAAACATTATCAATTGTTTAAATATGAAATTCCTGCCATCATGGTCAATTAGTAATTCTATTAAAGCTACTAGAAAAATTAGTGAAGAGTTTGAAATGTGTGTTTTTACACATGTTTACAGGGAGGCCAACTCTTGCGCTAATTGGGCAGCCAACCTGGCTTGCCAATCGGGAGACATCATTACTAGTTATGGTGAAATGGAGATTGCAAGTGAAATGAAATCCTTGCTCAATCAAGACCGAAGCTATACAAGGCAACGTGGTACTTTTAATCATTATTTCTAATGACCTTTCCACCTTTTTCGATGCAGGGCTTGCTTGAAGATAATGAGCTATTAAATAGGTACCATATCATTATTATTTGGCATGGATTATGGGCGCTCTTACAAAATAACCACAGAAACCAGAGGAAAAGTTATCAAAATGAGAGAAGGCATTGCAAGGAAGGTGCTGGAAAAATGGGAGGTAACAAGAAAAGATTTGAACCTGCGTCCTGCTCTGAATGGAGAAAGAACGAAGAAGTCTGGGGTAACCTTCAACAGGGGGGTCTCAATGTTTTCATGGAATGACTAAATGGGAAGGACCCCACAATCGCCAGCTATTTCATCAAGAACTGGAAAAATGGAAAAATTCTGATTGGATCACATATGATGAATGTAGATGAAGAGGTTATCACTGAGGCCACGGGGATGACTACCGAGGGTATGAAATTTTACAGGGACAGAGGGATATCAGATAAAGCTGCAGACAAGTTTCTTGTTACGGATGGTGAGAGAAGAAAGATGATCAAAATTGACAACTCCTACCACTCCCCGAAGAGAATTTGTAGGCCATGGAGGTTTGTCTTATTTTCTTCTATTGAATATATTACCTTAGATGGTAGGTTTACCAGGGCATATGGGCATCACTTCATCCTTCTCAACCATTTCCGTCATGGTGAAAGGGTTAGCCTTCCCTATTACCTTGCCTGTTCAATGGATCATATAATAAAGGAGATCTAGAAGGACCCTAAAGGTGATCATGCCCTCCACCAAGGGCTTATGGTCCTGGTTTATAAAATGCTAAAGGGGAAGTGCATTGAAAAGCCTATTAAAGGCAAAAATGCCAGAGATGAGACTACGGAAAGTAAGGATAGTGGTTTCAACTTTGATTCAAAGACCAAGGGAGAGTTGAGAGAAAATAGAAAAAAAGGGAGGATTAGGGCCAAAAAGAGGAGGATTATTGTGGAATCTGAAATGTCGGATTCTGAAACTGAATCCCTTGAGGAAAAACCTGTTAAAAAGAGGAAAGGGAAAGCCTCTGGAAAGAAGGCTCAGGAAAAAAACACTAAAAAGGGTAGCATTTCTAATCTCAATTATGTTCTGGTTGAATCTGAGGAGGAGGATGAAGAAAATAAGAGGATTGATAGTTAGGACAAAGAAGGGGAGGGTAGCGCGGTTAAGGATAATTTGGAGACCGTGAACACCACTAGTCTGCATAATGAGGAAAAAGGGGGTCAAAGTGATAGTGGTGACAAAGATACTATTTAGAATTTCTGTGAGATCATTGTTACTATGGTGAAATATATTAATAGTTTGAAAACTAATTCATAGGCCATGGCAAGAATTACAGTTGGTGACAAGCCCTTGGCGGAGCATGTTAAAGAGTTACTGGTCGTTCTGCATAATGCAGAAGCTATTGAATGTATGGTTGGTAAAATCTTAGCAACTGAAAAAAAGGTCAATGAGATGGGAGACAGAAAGGAAATGGAAAACAAACTGAAAGATTTTGGCAGCAGAATCGACAGGCTGGACCACAACGTCAAGCAGATTGCTGATCAAAATTTCCAAATCCTCAAATCTTCAGTGGACAACATGAACATCTTTATCAACAGGTTCAAGAATAATGCAGAGAAGGATGGTGATAAAGAGTAGGTGAACAAGAAGGGTCATGAAAGGAGGACCAGAGCCAACACAAAGAATAAGGTCGACATCGATGGTCATGAGCTGGAGGATATGAAGACCTCAGCGAACAACATGAAACAAATGGTTGTTCACGCTGAGGAAATTCTTAATAGTATTTAGTTCCAGTTGTTGTCCTTGGTTCTGTCTCTTTGCTATCCTTATGCTTTCCTTTTGCTTCTGAGTTTTTAATGTAATGATGTTTTAAGTTGTTCCCTTCCGATGGGTTCATTTTGTCTTTTTGCAAGTGATCAGGCACTTTTTTTAGCTTTTCTGTTTTCCTGGCTTGTAAAAGGTTCGGGTACCTTTCAAAGACCTACTTTTACTTAATCAAAACATTGATGATCACCTCTTCTCCTACACAGCCTCCACCTACTAGCCCTATCATTGACTTCCCACCATCTCCAGCACCTTCTAGTTCCCAATTGGTTGAGATCACTCCCCATGAGTTGGAGAAGCTAAAACAGGCCCAAGCCATGTTTGCAAAGAAATATGAAGAGAGAGTGAGAGCTACAATTTTGAGTTTTGCTGACACCATAGGGTCCTCATTAATGTACAACAACATGAGCAAAATTTTGGACATGTGGAATGAGCTCAATGGAGACAAGGTTGTTCTAATGCCTATTTTTGACAAGTGGAAACCCAGAGAGTAGGATCTAGAACTTATTTGTGTATCTTATGATGAGGCAGGGGCTAACCCCATTATCAAATCCACTTGTGACATAACAAAGGATCTAACAAAGTTAGCAGAAGGAGTAGATAATGCAGATAGAAAGATCAACTTGTACAAGAAAGAGTACACTGATCAAGTATTTGAATTACTCCCAAGGGGTTTTGTCAGTCCAACTCAATTGAAGGATAAACAAACATGGCTTAATGAATTAGAAGCCAACCTATCATTAAGAATAAAAGGAATCATTAATATAGATGATACTTCCCTATTTGTCAAAATAATTGAGGAGATAGATAAAATCAAATCACACTATGGTTTTCTAAATTCAGAGGTCAACAAAATGAGGAACTCTTGGAAAAGATTAGCCAAGACGAATGGAAAAGTGATTAACTTCTCGTGGCCTGCTGACGATGTATACCAGGAGTGGACAAGAAAGTACATGGTGATGGATGTAGAGCAGTTAGAAGAGGTTGCAACAGAACAACAAGAAAAAGAAGCCACAAATGTTGAAAAGGACTTGTAACTGCTTCTTGGAAAAGACTCTTGTTTGTAACAAACTTTCTTTTGAAAGGTCTGAAGCTTGTATGCATCCATATTAATATAAATGGATACCAGGACTTCTAAAAAAGGATCGCAAGTAATTGTAAGAAAACGTTGCAGAAATTTATCTAAGCTTTCTTTAAGTCTTATGGAGAACATTCAAGTGTCTTGTAATATTTTCTGAATTAAATATCAATACACAAACCATCAACTTTGAGCCTAGAATCCGTGTTGTCTTCAAGTGTGCTTGCAAATATTTGTTGTTTTCAATTTGTGTAATCTAGGGTTATTCATTTGAATATGGATTGTAAGGCAATCTTAAATAGATGTGTTTCTTAGCTTTTCTCTTCAGGAGGGGAATTAAATATGCAGAAATCATTTCTATAAATAAATTCCTTGTGGGAGACTTTGAATTTGATGAATGCTATCTAGTTGTGATGAGGGTAAATTCTTATGCATGTCAGGCATATGTGGGGTTTTATAGAAGCCGAAGTGATGGGATGAATGGAGATGTTTAATTGTGAGATTATTGTTTGAACTTAGATGACTCTGTGGCCTGGATAAGGTACTGGTATCTATTGTGGTTATCTTTTACACATCTTGTAGGTCGATACTGAATATGAGCATAAGTTTTATTTTTTTGTTTCAGTTAATTTTGAGGTGATAAGATCCACTATTTTTTTGGACAATGGTTACGGTGGATTTTGTTTAAAAGTGTGAAATAATTCACCTAAGGTATACCCGCCTGAACTTTGGATAAGTTCGAAGTGTAGAAGGTTATAAAACCTTGTTATATGTTGCTCTGAAGTTTCCTTCTCTTTGATTTCTCTTCTATAGATAGAGTTTATTATTTTATTACAAGGGTTTTTAAGGGGAATCAGAATTTGAGAACAAGAAGTTCTACCCTAGCTAAGTTATATGTAATACAAATATCTGGAAAGAAGGCAAGATTGATCTTGCCTCCCTTGTTTTGATGATAACTCAAAGCTCTATATTGAGTAAAAGCTCTGTGATTTAATGACTCTTGATCAAACTCATTTGATTTCCCTTGAAGGTAAAGACGCATGTGACGTAAGAAGGTTCTATGAGAGACAAAGATTTGTCTATTAAGATAGAAGATTTTCCTCCTTTTGAAAAAATCCTTTGTGCTTAATGGTCGTTTCTTCAAGTTGATGTGTTGATGAAGATTCTTCTTTCTCAAGATGTGAAGAATGGTCATATAATTCAACACTTTTTGTTGTTGCTCTTGGTTTTTGATCTTTTGTTTTTTAAAATGTTTGTGTTGGATGAATACTTGTTTTGGATTTTGGTTTTATGATGTTTCTTTGACAAGAAAACAAAGAAAGCACACAAACACAAGAATATGCCTCAAAAGGCACAAGTAAGTATGGGTCTAGATCAACCCAATCTTTTGAACTTTTTTTTTATGACCCTTTCCTTCAAATGTATTTTAGGTGTTTCCAAAGCCTGAAGTCGGCTCAATTTGCACTAGTCTTGACTCAAAAATGAAAATACTTCAAACACTCTTTATCCCTAAGGTCAAATGGCCAGTTGCGATAATTTCAGCCCACATCTTGATATTTCTTCGACTTTGGTACTACATACCTTATGAATCCCGTCATGGCAGGTAAGGATGTGATATAGTAAGTCTTGCGTGAGCATAACAAATAGATGATCCCTATGATGGGGGAGTCACCACTTTTATCGGGCTACAAGTAACCTTTCAAAAAGCTATGTTTCTACTCAAGGAAATATGTATGGTGAGTGTCTTGGGAGCAAAACCATCTATGCTCTTGCACTGAATTTTTCACAAATATCCTCAATCAATAGAACGAGTGGGCTTCTACTTAAAAGTGT
This sequence comes from Cryptomeria japonica, assembly GCF_030272615.1. Taxonomy (NCBI): domain Eukaryota; kingdom Viridiplantae; phylum Streptophyta; class Pinopsida; order Cupressales; family Cupressaceae; genus Cryptomeria; species Cryptomeria japonica. Next base: position 444,833,039 of record NC_081409.1, read on the forward strand.
TTAGTAATTTTTGATGTTTTTGGACATAAGTTCATTCTGCAGTGACTCACTTAAGAGCCTTATAACTTGTGGTGGGGCCCATTTGTCCTTTCGAGAAGTTACATTGTAGGAACAGCTATACCCAAGGCTACAACTTTTTCTCTCACCTGATTTCTATAGCGGCTCGAAGGATTTACCACGCGAGGTCATTCCCAAGAGTGATGTGTCTCTTGGCAGACCTCTCTTAAAAAGACAAAATTTTGAGTGTTACTAACACTTTTCTCTTGCACCTAGGACCACGAAAGCCAAGGGAGAGGATAGTGTGTGTTAGAAGTGGGACCACTCGACAAACTCTTTTGCACAAGTGTGCCAAACACAAAATACACTTGTTCTTTTTAACTTGTCATTGCAATGATGTTCTATCTAATTGGAGATGTTGCTCCAACAACCATGATGTTCTTTTTAACTTCAAAGGCAATATGTTTGAGTAAACTAGAATTTGAAATCCTAGTCAACTGAAATTGAAACACGTATGCATGAAGTAAAATCGTTTTGCAAAAATGAGACAAATTGATTGTTCTTTTTACTTGCACAATAAGTTGAAGTGTTGATTGTGAATTTTCTTAATTTTGATGCAAGAAATGAGATTTTGTGTTGTCGATTTTAAGCACCAAAAGAAAATTTTGATTCCTAATTTTGCAAGAAATAAAGGTTTGTTTTGTTGATTTTAAGCACCAAAACGAAATTTGAATCCTAACTTGCAAGAAATAAAGTTTGTTTTGTTGATTTTAAGCACCAAAATGAAATTTGAATCCTAACTTGCAAGAAATAGAAATTGTTTTGTGAGTTTTAGAGCACCAAAAATGAAAAAAATTTATTTTTAAATAACAAAAAGGGTTAGCTTTAAAACCTGCACATGAAGTGAAAAGTTAGTAAAATCCGAAAATATGGTGGGCTTCCACAAGCCTAAAAAATTTATTTTATCAGCTACATGGCCTTTTTTACAACGTTTTGTTACAATAGTGCTACTCTGTGTGACAACAGAAGCGCTACTTAACACAAACGCGATAAAGTATAGACAAGAGCGCTAAAGAAAAATACTTAAACAACAATACAAGCGCGCTAAAGTATAGATAAACGCGCTATTTAATAATCAAAAGCACTATAATATGGGAAAGAGCACTAAATTTGAGACAATAGCGCCATTGTAAGAACAATAGCGGTAAAATATCAAATTGCAATAGCGCTAAAGTGCAAACAAAAGCACCAAAGCACGACCTGTGTGTCAAGATAAACAGTCAAAAAGTTAGTTTGTTAAAAAAAATGTTGTCGGATTCACGTCGGGTTCACCAAATGATGCTCTGCAAAATGGGAAATGTTAGACAAAAGCATGTGATCGTATAACACACAAACACAAGAAACAAAGACAAACGTTAGTGTCAATCAACCAAAAACTAGTCTAAGCAGGCATACCAAAAGAGACAATAAACATGATAAACTATTTAACTATGGAAGTAAATACAACAAGGCATCTCCAAATGCCTTCTACCATGCTCTTAGCTCCTTCTCCCTTGTTCCTCTCCTCTCCAAGTTCCAAATTAGTGTAGCTCTCATCATTTTTTTGCACTATGGATGCCTTATGGAGGTTCAAGATTGTAGATGATTATGAAAAGTATGCAAATGCAAGCTTAATAACCAAAGAAAGATGAGTTATCTAAATGCTACTTGTTAATTTTAATAAAAAGAGTGAATATGACTAAAATGTGCTAAATGCTCTCTAAAATTCTCTATAACTTAGATGCATAAAAGTTTTCAGGATCTGGAGTATGAAGAAATGGGCTCTATTTATAGGAAAAATGGAGCAATGGATGGTTGAGATTGAGTAATCTCAACAAGGGTCAGGATTGAATGATATTCAATCCATGTGAGGGATTTCAACCCAATCCTAGGATGACAAGTGTCTACATGAGAGGGGTTAAGAGGAGAGAGAATAAGCATTAAATGCTTGACATGACCTAAGAGTTAACTTGGGAGTTAAGGTCAAGGTTGGGTTGAGTGAATAAATTCTTTATTCAAAGAATAAAGCTTTTATCCAATGGATAAACTCTTGTGCAAAGGTTAAAGGGATAACCATGGTCAAAGCAATAAATGCTTGAGAAGACACATGAGTCACATGAGGGTTGAGTTAGGGGTTAACCATAAATGGTCATGTAAGAGCCATAAGTGGTTTGGAAGACTTTAGAGGTTAATTTGTTGAACACACAAAGCATTTAATGCTTTTCAAAGACTTTGAAGTCTTTGAGAAGTGACTCCAAGTTGCTTAGGAATGTGACAATAATTAGGGGGTGGATTAGGCTAATTAGGAAGGGGTTAGAAGAATCTAGAAGGGGGTTTAGGAGTGCAAGTGGATTTAGTGGATGAGGAAAAATAGGATTTTAATTAAAATAAAATTTATTTATTTCAACTTGTGGTTGCAACTTGCATTTGTAGGAAAATGCAAGTGGGGGGGAATAAATGATTTAAATAAATGTTTTATTTAATTTATTTTAAAAAGAAAGGGGATTAAATTGAATAAATAAGATTTATTCATTTAATTGATTATGAATTTGGTTTAATGAATTAATTAAAATAAATTGAATAATTTATTTAATTAATAGGAGAATGTTTGAAGATGAATTAATTAAATATTAATTTAATTAACTATTGGCTAGTGGGTTTTTAATCAAATAAATAGCAAATATTTATTTAATTAAAATGGACAGATTTATGTGACTACACTAGTTAATTATCACATAAGAGTATTTAAAATATTTAAATAATCAACAATTTTTATTTTTTTTCAAAACAAGGTGGCAGTGCCACTTAATATATTTTATTATATAAAACTGATTCAAAGAGCTCCCAAAGAAAAGAACCAGTAAGAAAAACTATGATCCTTGCTCTACAATACATAGAAAGGTTGTGAGATTTAAATCTCAAATATGCCAAAAAATACAATATCTTATAGTGTCCAAAATACCGAGTGCCATAAAACATCCCCCAGTATTGAATGCTTTCTGGAATGTATTGAACAAGATGTAGTCTAAACCAAAACATCACGAGAGCTGTGCACATTTACATAGCAGTCCACAATCTGTCTCACTTATGAATTTATCCAACTTACAATCCAACACACTTCTCAAATCGATATCCCTTCACAATATACAGATACAGCAAAACCACAGGACCCTGCACTTATAATACCACACATACCAATTTATATCATTATGAAAAAGAACATTATATAGCTATATGTAATATTATCCCGTACCCATATCCTCCAAAAATTTTCCCTTAAGAATTGGATAAGAATCAAAATCACAATTCGGACCCATCATATTAAGTTCCTCCTTGGAACTTCCCATATTTGCCAAATGATCTGCAACCCAGTTCCCTTCTCTATACACATGTGAAATGGTGAAGTATGTAAATGTATCAATTAGTGTCCATGCTTGTTCAAGTAAATATCTTATCTGCCAATTATCAATATCTCATTATGCAAGCATTGATAATAATAGTTGAATCACCTTCAATGTGAATATAAGAGATGTTCAGTTTTTTTACTAGTAGAATACCTTCAAGTAAAGCATATGCCTCTGCAAAGTTGTTAGTACTCGGCAGAATAAAAGTAGCTTTCAAAGCTAAAACACATCCTGTGTGATCCCTTATGATACTCCTATCCCTGCATCACCTGGGTTCCCTTTAGAGGAGCCATCAAAATTTAGTTTGAAATGCATTAAATCTGGAGGACACCATTTCACTTTATTTCTATCAATTTTACTAGTTCTCACTCTCGAAAGACAAGGTGATATAGGAATAGAGATGCCCTTCCAACAATTAATAACTTGATCATCCCAAGAAGTAAATTCCCTATTTGAATTGAACTGATTTGAAACTTGAGCATTAACCAGTTCTAATACTGATTTTTCAATATAATTGAAAACATCAGAAAGAGGAGATGTTTGCTTTCTAAAAATACGCTTATTTCTTTCCCACCAAAGTGACCATACTACTATGGATGGGATCACTTTCCAAATACATGCAAAAAGAGAGGATGAGTATAAGATTGGCCATGACTGGAACAAATCCCATACATTATCTGGAAAGCTTATCAAGCACAAACATCCAACAATAGTGAGCAAAATCACATTGGAGGAGGAGATGATCTAACGTTTCGCTGTGTTCACCACAAAGTACACAAGCAAATGGATGTGCAATATTCAATTTAACAAGTCTCTCACTGGTGAGTATTCTCTTATGTAGAGCAAGCCAAGAAAACATCCCTGCCTTGGGAAGAACACTATTGTTCCAACAGAAATTGTAGGCTCTTTGTGAATAGGATTGAACAGACATTTGATGAATTGCCTTATACCCTTCATTGATAGAGTACTTTCCATTCTTCGCAGGGAACCATATCAATTTGTCCAAACCATTAGAGATAAAGATAATGCGGTTCTTGAGAATTAGAGAAAATTTTACCTTTTGACCCGGGGAGATTGGGAGTAGAGCTGGCTTCTTCCAAATGACATGATTTGAAGGCTTCTCAAGATCATCTATGTAATCATAAAGGTGAGAACCCCTATGAGTAGTAAATATAGGGATCACATCTACTAGGGACTCCTCAAGATTAAGAGGGGGGAGACCACTCCATGAATCATGCCAAAAGTTGACTTCTTTGCCATTATGTACTTACCACGATAAGTATCTAGTAATCACATTCCTAGAGTCCATCATGAAGTTCCAAACTGCAGACCCTGATGGAGGATCAAGGATGGTAAATATACGTGAAGGGGTAGGAGTATCTAAATACTTTTCTTACATAATTTGACACCACAAAGCATGTGGTTTTTCATACATATTCCAAACTAGCTTTCCCCCAAAAGCCTTATTTCATTTTACTACCGTCATTCATTTGTAAAATATACAATCCTCCCTTCAAGTAGATTTAATTTGTTAAGGATTTTGTTATTTAAAGATTATTCATTTTTCTCTATAAGCCTACCACTATTTCCTCTCCAACAATATTAAAAAGAACATCATCTATGAAACACAACTAAATTGTGCTAAGAGCTCTTATCTAGATCTTCTTAGTCCTCATTAGTCATGTTCGCAATTTTCTTTAACTTGCACAAACAAGTCACACATCTTGAGCTTCCATAGCTCAAATTTATCCTTCAAATTAAACTTTTGTACCTTGAACCTTGCATTTGAAACCTTAACCATTTGATGTTGTTAAACAAACATCAAATCTTAACATAGTTGCTAAAAAAAAGGCTCTATTACTATTTGTTGATAAAACATGATCTTGCATAGTAATATAATATTCCAACAAAATTAGTTGCAAAGAAAAAAGAAGAGATAAAATAGAATAATCAAATCACATTCAACTAGACATGGATTTGTGTGATAAAACCTTGACAACATGCCATTAAAACATCCATTGGGTAAAGTACTATTATTCTTATTTCTTAGAGGAAAATTTACACTCTTCAGGAAACTACGAGTGCAAATTAAATTTTCTTTTCAAGGCTACAAAGATATATATAATATCTCCCACATAACATCTGTCATCAAATTTAGAAAAAAAAATTATTTTCTCGTAAGGAAACAATAGGTTTTCTCTTAAGGAAAAAGTTTTTTTTTAAAGATAAGATGAAATAAGGGTTTTTTAAGATAAGATGAGATGCAATTTGCTTTATATTTTTGTCATAATCCAACAAATCATTGGTCTCCAAATCACCACTATTGAAGAAAAACTTATGTTTGTGCACGTAACAAACTATAGGTATACCTACTCCTCATAAGATAATCAAACACAACATAAACATCTAATATAATATAATATTGAATGAAGTAATATCAATAAATTGAATTAAACTAAAATTCATTCTAAGCCACATGATCCATATATCGCAATGTCAAAGTCAATAATCATCATAATCATAATTTTGAATTAGATAACATAATTAAATCACATATAATATTATAGTAAAAATAATGAAGCAAAAATACTGCAACTATCCATACATATAAAATCACAACAAATGCATCCCATAATACATAGTTGGACACTAGATGCTAATACAAAATATCACTTATAAAGCACATTGATGACAATACAATACATCACTAGTGAGTACAATATTAGAACCAAAGTAAAGTCAAATAGGCATACAAGAAATATTCTTAGGGCATTACACATCTAGAATATGTGTGTCCTTTCTCACTTTAAAGCATTGAAGGAGAAATATTGTAACACTTTTTTATTTAGTGCACTATAAGATAAAACGAATTTGCATTTTAAGGATATCACCTCCTACTTCAATCTTTGTATAATTTTGGGGGTTGATTAAGGAGAGCTTATCTCCTTATATTGTAATTGTAGTGCCCCTCCCCGATTCATCTTTTCTTTTATGCATCGATAGACTTTATGAACCTAGTTAGACTCTTTATGATGCTTTTGATAGATACTTATGGCTTTATATATTTTTAGATGCTTATAGTTGATGCCTGACAATTTATATTGACATTTGATACATTATGATTTATGTAGATGATGATACATTCTGGACTACTATGGTAATGAACATATGCTTTGTGTGTGTGTGTGTGTGTTGAGGTTTTGATTTGCTCATGATGATATGATGTTATATGTTGTACATACTTCATACTTACATTGGATGTGAGGAGGTTATTGATGATGTTATGTTTCCATGATTTTTTTGCCACTGCAAATGTAAAATGGATGATGTTACAACACTTGTTTACGAGCATGGTATGATGTCATGAATCTCTTTCACGTATTTGATTATTTCATGTTAAATGTGATGTGTATGTTGTTGTATAGACATTGGTGTGTGTAGGGATGCAGGTACTAGACATCAACTCCACTTAGTTTCATAGGTTTGAGCGTGTCCCTAATCCCAGTGGCAAGTTGATCAAAGGTGACATGAGGTTCTATCCCACTCTAGGCTTAGTTAGTACCTTGTGAGTCTAGTGTCGTGGTTAGAGTGGTCTTGTTAGGTGTTGTGTGGTATTTTATTTTACCCTTGTTGGGATGCCTTGTGGAGTTGTGGTTATTAATTAAATTATTAATCAATTGATAAACATAGTTTATTGGTCATTAAATTAATGTAATGGTTGGTTTGAATATTTAAATATAAATGTATTTAACTATTGAGAGTTAATAGTATATTAATGTTTATTTTGTGGGACCATATTCAATTAAGCATTTACATAATTTGTGCATTGGTTATTTATTTTATTCGTTTATTTCCATTGTTTACCCCTTTTACTTATTTGTTTTATTGTTTACTTACCCTCTTTTATTGTTGTATTTGGAGATTAATATTATTTTATAATATTTTACCTCAATTTTTGCAAATGGTTGGTAAGTTTAATATTATTTTTTATTATTTTGATTTTGGCTATGATGAGGTATGATTTTTTGGATGATTTTAAATATGGAGTTTTGATATTTGTGAGAGGTTCTTTTTAGCTGGAGATTTTATTGGAATTCTAGATTTTGGTTCTTGGATGGATTTTCCTGTAAATTCAGGATTGGAGTTTGGCTTTGGATTTGCTTGTAGCTATGATTGTGTTAGCTAGTTGTGGATTTGGCTTGGCTATGTCTCTTTTGTAACTTTCTCTTTTGCATTTTCTTCACTTCTAGGTTGGTGGATCCTGAATCCCTTCTATGCTTTTTTTATTTATGAAATATTGTCTACTCTATGTATGTGAAAAGAAATAAGGATTATTGTGTGTGAAATGGGTGATTTTGTGTTTAATGCAATATTGTAGTTTCATTCTTTGTAATGGAGTCTGGTTCTTTTTTCTGTGTATTGCCATGAGATTTTGACTTGATGGATTTATATTTGTTCCTTAGAGGATTTGTGTTTTCAATGCCTTAGATGACTTATTTGTCCTGCACTTTTGTGTTTTGATCATTGGTGTTGTCGGGAATGCGAATTTTGTGCAGTGAACGGGCAATATATGTATTGGTCTGAGTTTTATTGTTGTCATTAATGGTTTTGATCTGTGTGGCTTTAATTCTTGGCCTTTTATTTCTTTAATGATATTGTTGTGTATATGAGTTGTAAGAGTCCTTTCGTTCCTATTTTGGATGTTAGAATTCATCTATGTTTCATTTTTAGACTTATTGTTTAATTTTGTTTCACATCTGAGTCATTTTGGAATCTTTGTCAAATGCACCATTCTAGTGAATGTATGTGCTAATGTTTCAGCTATATGCACCACCATGTTTGTCGAATGGACTATATTGGATGGTATATGCCATTATGTTGCTCATATGCACTAGTCGATTGTGTTAATGTGTCAAACTAGTTAAGAAATGCACCATTTTGGGTCCCTTAAGCGCTAAAGGAGTTTGTATATGTGCCAGACAATTAAGTGAAGGTTGTCAATGCTCTGTGTGAAAGCGCCAGTTGAGTTTATGTATGCATTATTCTACTCTTTTGGGTTTTGCCAATCCTTTTGTGCAGTTTGAGACTTATTTTATCAAACCAGAGGCTTGTCCAGTTTTGTTTGTGTTTTCCCTATGTTGTTCCAGTATTGGTTTACATTGTTCTGAGTTGGTTATGTGTTGCAAATGGCTATTTGGTTAATGTTTTATCCTGCAGAGGATTATTGGAATTCATACTTAGAGTTATATCATGCTTGAGGTTAATGGCTCTTGGTTGAAATGATATTATTATATGAGAATTTTGTATTATGACATTATGAATCAGACGTGTTTATGATTCTGATTGGATATGGATCCTTTGGATGGATATTATGTGGTTTCTTTGGAAGAGCCTTATTTTCATGAGTATGTTATGTTATACTATAAGGTTTAGGAACATGATAGGGAGAGTGGATTACAAGTGAGTGTTAGGGTCATGAGAGTGTTAGTATAGGTTTTTTAGTTTTCCTTATTTTAGGGGGTATTTATTTTTCCTACACCTTTTATTTAAGTTTTCTTAGTTATTAAGAGTGGTTAATATGAGGACACGTGGTGAAATACTTTAGCTACATGTGTAACTCTCTACCTCACAAGGGTAGTTGAGTTACACACCCTCTTTTGGCTTGTTGTTCCACCTCTCATAACTACTATTTTGTCATTTCCTATGTGGGTTAAGGGGTAGTTGGGTTTCTCACCCTCTTTTGGCCTTATATGCCAGCTTTCTCAACTCCTTTCATGTCTTCATGTATGGAGGTTGTGCCAAATGTTTTCTCATTTACCTAGAAGGTGAAACCTCCCACTTTTTATCGGTAATAGGATTTAATGCACCCCTTAGATGTATATGCTATTATTTTTCTATATAATAAGAACTATACTCTCACCTTCACTAGTTCAATGATAGCTCGGTGAGAGTCTTCTCCAAAATTCTCCTTTGTCTATTTTTTTTTTTTCTCATATCAGATTTTTATTCATTTAATTATTTTGATCTTCAATCATTTATTTCTTGGAGTTGCATGTGATCTACGACCAACATCGGATCCTGGCTCAGTTCTCGCTTCTCACGGAATCTAATATGGTATCAGAGTTGTATTATCTGGTATAGCTCATTTTTTTACTGCTTTTTTGAGAGATTTGAGACTATTAGATAGCTAATATTTTTTTTTTAAAACCAAGTATGCTCTTTTCCTGCATTCTCATGTGACCTGGAGAATTGGAACAATTTAAAGGAAAATAAGCTTCTAGATTAATCTGGTTTATTATATATGTGATCCTTTGAGATCTCAATGATTGCAACATTTTGGTAATATTAGAGGCTTCTTTAGCATTTCCAGAGTGTCCAGAAGGCTTGAGAAATTCAAAAGTGACTTTTATTTCACCAAAATCAGAGTTTGGAGGACACAATAAAAAAAAAATCAAAGTGAAATCTTTTTATTGGAGCTATTTTTATTTCATCTTTAGAATTACAACTTTCGCTTATTTACAAAAAAAAAAAATTGGGTTTTCTTTCTAGCATCAAAAAACTTCTGGATTTTTAGTGTTGATCCCAGAAAATTAATATTTTTTTGCAAAAATTGAGTTTGAATAGGGCATGAGCCATTTTTCTAGCAGGCAAATTCAACAACCCTTTTTGAAAATTGCATAATTTTTTCCTCAGGTGTCAGATTTTCACAAATGAGTACTTGACAGAAATCTAGAAATGAGCACTTTCCATCCATGCAACTTTCATTTTTCCATCAGATATTGTAGGTTGAATTAGGTGCATTGTTTTCCTTGAACAAGTCATATATTTCACCTCACAACTCAATTTTTTCAAAAACGAATAGTTGTTGAAAAGGTATTGAAGAATATTACACAACTATAAAACTAACATTTTTAGATTTTGCATCAAATTTATTTAATTTATTTGTATCAAAACTTTTTTTTTTGCCAATGGAACCTTACAAAGCATAGTAATCAGATAAAAATCCTTGTAAATGCACTAATTATAAAGTGATAGTTCTGATACTTAATATAAGTATAGATCTAATAGCCAACAAGATGAGAGGGGGGGTGAATCATATAAACTTAATCATCCATAAAAACATCAAATTCAACCTCGGTAACATATATATCATTAATATAACCAAAACTGTTAAACATGCAAACTCAAAAGCATATGAACAATATAAACCTCATAACACCAGATTTAACGTGGAAACCCAAATAGGGAAAAACCACTATGGGATTTCAGACCCACTAAGAAATATACTCTTCTAGAGTATTCTCGGTTAAAAGCAAATCCTGTTAAAGATTACAAACACATTGCTAGATGTGACCCGGTTAAGGGATTTCCCTCAGATCTGTTAGCATCTTCACTTTGTTAGAAGTGACCTTGTTAAAGGATTTCAAACATTCAATCAGAATGTCACCTTGCTAGAGGGTTTACATATAAGACTATTAAGTCCACTCGGTTAAGAGATTTTCTGTCACTTTCACAAAATAACAGTAATAAAAATCTATCTGCAACTTCACATCTAAAATGTTAAAGCAGATTCCTATTTGTTCATTACAATCTAGACATAGAACTAATCTTGTCTATTTACTGGGCTTCTATACTCTGTTATTCTAACAGCTCTTCAAGCTTCTGTGCTCGGTAATCACTATGTAGCATTCCTATGCATACACTTGCCTGCATACATTGTTTATCAACAGTTTCTTATTTATAAACAAGTAGGTAACCGCTTAATCTCCTTGATCACATTTCCCATGATCAATCATAGCCATCAGATCTTCAATCTTGTCCAGGTTCAATGCATCTTTCGATCTGAAAATGTTTTACCCCGCCTTGGAACTTACATAATAGTCTTGGAACTTATGCCAGGGTATTGCGGTTCAATCTAAGTTGTAGATCTTCATGCCAACTTTCCATTGCCTTAGATTCGTTAACAAACTTCTTCCACGGCTTACCAATCATTTAATCCACTCTAGCTCATCAGCTTCCTTCATTAAATACCATATGTAAACATTTAATGCATTTTGTTATAGCTCGGTTACAACTCGATGAATACTAAACTCCACTCGGTAGACATTCTACCTTCATTAACCGATAGCAATAACCTTAGGGTTTACCAACTAGGTTCCTTAGGGTTTACCGACTAGGTTCTTTGCTTGATAACATAGTATAGTATTAACCTTTACAATTTAAAACATATGTATGATGTTAAAATAATCTAAAACATCATGATTTTGTCATTGTCTGACTCAGTAGTAGTTGCCCATTGAATACCTTATTCATCATATTCTTTCCTATGTCTTTTACCGACATCTTTATAATCTTCATATCATACTTCTCAAGATATGGCAACATCATACTGAATTAGAAAATCAATTTCTTGACATCAATGACAAAATAATAATATCAAGACAGTAAAACATCTTTAATCAGTTATATCCATAATCATCAACAACCTTCTCAATATCCTTAAGAAATGCCAACAATCTTTCATTGTCTATTATAATGCAATATTGCCAACAATCTCCCCCTTTGGCATTGATGGCAAAACCAATTGATTTGACCTTAATAGATTCGGATTGCTGTGATTCTGAAATGCTGAAATGCTCTCCCCCATACATTAGTCTTCTTCCCAATCTGTAGTCTACTCAGTTTTCTCTTAGTCTTCTCTCCATTATAGTAATATTCTAGTCTTCTCCCCCTTTGACAACAATGCCAAAAAGAAAATAAAGAACTAAAACATAATTTCTTTTTGTAAGAAGTGATTTCCTGCTGTTGTGTATCAACTGAATCTTGGTTAGAGCATTTGTCTTCAATTCTTGTTCCCTCTAATATTTCTTGTATTAATTCTAGTACACTTTTAGAAAACATCCTAAAGTGTATAACTCGGCATCAACTCCCAAAAGATATTCATTAGAGTCATCAGATTGATGCTTTCACCGAACTCGGTCAATGAGTAGAAGATGGGGGTAGGACCCCTAACTTGCTTCTAAGATATTCAAAAGTGTCCTTTGGTAGTGGCTTGGTGAAGATATCTACTATTTTATCCTTTGTGCTAACATATTCCAACACTACTTTCTTCTCTTGAGCTTCTTCTCTAAGATAATGATATTTGATAGATATGTGCTTTGTCTTAGAGTGCATAACAGGATTCTTTGAAATATTAATGGCACTAGTATTGTCACAGGATATAGTTACTGGCTCAGTAACTTTCTCATTTATACCTTCCAACAGTTGTTTAATCCATGCAATGTTGGTACAATTCAATGCTGCAGCAACGTATTCAACTTCTGTTGTTGACTGTGAAACACATCCTTGTTTCTTGCTAAGCCAACTCACTAGTCTTTCTCCTAAAAAGAAAGCTCCTCCACTTGTGTTTTTTATGTCATCAATGTTGCCTACCCAATCAGCATCAGTATAAACTTTTAAATCAAAATCATTTCCTTTCTGATATACTAAGCCATAATCCTCTGTTCCTTTCAAGTATCTAAAAATTCTTTTGATTGTTGTCATGTGTGTTTCCTTAGGATCTGTAGAGAATCTTGCAACTATACCTACTGCATGTGCTATGTCTGGTCTACTGTGAACAACATATTGTAGTTTTCCAATCATGGATCGGTAGAGTGTCTCATCAACAGATGCAGATTCATCATTCTTAGATAATTTACAGTTGGTAGTCATAGGAGTACTTAGTGGTTTTGAATCATCCATTCCAAATTTCTTCAAGATTTCCTTTATGTACATGGATTGAGTAATGAAAATCTCATTTTTCATTTGCAGTATCTGTAAACCTATAAAATACTTTATCTCACCGATTAATGACATCTCAAATTCTTTTCTCATTTCATTTCCAAAGTTCTTGCATAAAGAGTCATTTCCACAAAATATAATATCATCAACAAATATGGCTGAGATCAGTATTCCATTTTCATCATTCTTCATGTACATGTTGTTGTTCTCACTTGTCCTTATAAAACCAATCTTAATCAAATAAGAGTGCAATCTTTCATACCATGCTCTTGGTGCTTGTTTCAAACCATATAAGGCTTTGTTCAATTTACATACCTGATCTTTATTATTGTCTTCAACAAATCCTTCAGGTTGTTCAATGAAAATTTCTTCTTCTAATATTCCATTCAGAAATGTAGATTTGACATCCATTTGATATATCTTGAAGTTCTTGAAAGCAGCATAGGCCAACAATGTTCTTACTCCTTCAAGTCTAGCAACAGGTGCAAAAGTTTCACCATAATCAATTCCTTCTTCTTGAGCATAACCTTTGCAAACTAATCTTGCTTTGTTCTGAATGACTTCTCCTTTTTCATTTAGCTTGTTTCTGAAAATCCACTTTGTACCGATTACATTTTTGTCCTTTGGTCTTGGGATTAGTGTCCATGTGTCATTCTTCTTGATTTGATCAATCTCTTCTGTCATAGCATTTACCCAATCTTCACTGTTAAATGCCTCTTTCACTATTCTTGGTTCAAATTCAGATATCAAACATGTGTTCTGTCTCAGTTTGTTCCTTGTCATCAATGGATCATCCTTATCTCCTATAATCTGACTTGGTGCATGATGTCTTCTGACATACTTGGCTAATATAGGCTCGGTAGGCTCTGTATGATCTTCTTCATCACTCGGTAACTGAATATTCTCTTCATTTTCTTCAACAATTTTCTCGGTAGGACTTCTCGGTTGAACATAGACAAATTCATCATAGTCTCCTGGTTCCTTGGAATTTCCTTCATCATTTCTTTCTACAAATTCATCAATTTTCACATTTGCACTTTCTACTATTTTGTTAGATGATTTGATCAGACATTTAAATGCTTTGCTTCTGGAAGAATAACCTAGAAATGTTCCTTCTTCACTTTTCTGATCAAACTTGCCATTTCTATCATCTTTATGAACATAGCATCTACTTCCAAAGATTTTAAAATAACTAACATTAGGTTTCTTATCATACCAGATTTCATATGGTGTCTTCAAAGTACCTTTCTTCAATTGAACTCGGTTCAAGGTGTAAACAATTGTGCTTATTGCTTCTCTCCAAAATGTTTGTGGCACCTTCTTTTCAATCATCAGTGTTCTAGCACAATCCACAATAGATCTGTTTCTTCTTTCAGCTATTCCATTCTGTTGTGGAGTTCTTGGTGCAGAGACTTGTCTTTTAATACCATGATCATTGCAGAATAAGTTGAATTCATCAGATGTGAACTCTCCTCCTCTATCTGATCTAAGACATTTTAGTTGTCTTCCTGTTTCATTTTCAACTCTTGCCTTGTACCATTTAAACATTTGAAAAGCTTCTGATTTTTCCTTTAAAAACATTATTGACATCATCCTTGAATAGTCATCCACAAATAATATGAAATACTTATCACCATAATAACTTTGAACTTTCATAGGACCACAAAGATCAGTGTGCACTAGATCTAAAATTCCCTTAGAAATGTAAGACTTACTTGTAAAGCTTGATCTTGTCATCTTACCCATCTGGCATCCTCGGCACATAGCATTCTTAGGTTTTTCAAGACTCGGTAGGCCTCTTACTCTGTGCTTCTTACTTATTTTGATCAGATTATCAAAATTTACATGACAAAACCTTTTATGCCATAACCAGGTATCATCAATCTTTGCATGCAAACACTTATTCCGAGTTGAGTCAAGTTGAAATGTATTACCTTTTGTTTGTGTCCCGATAGCAGCTAACTTTCCATTCTTATCATGAACTTTGACAATTCCTTTCTGAAATTCTATTCAGTAACCTATGTTGTTTAGTTGTGCTACACTCAACAAATTGTATTTCAAACCTTCAACCCAATAAACATCATTGCATCTTGCATTATCAAGAAGTGTTATAGACCCTTTACCTCTTACCGGACATGGTGCATCATTACCAAATCTAACATAGCCTCCATCATAATCTTCTAATATAACAAACTTGTGTTTATCTCCTGTCATATGATGTGAGCATCCACTATCTATAATCCAAGAATCATTAGTGTTTATGTGAGATATTAGGGCTTTTTCTTCATACCATTCTTCATCTGAGCCATCCTTGATAGCCACATAAACAACTTCCTCTGTATCAATCTCATCTGATTTATCATCGTTAGATTCCTCATCAGCTATTAAGCATGTCTTTCTATCTCTTCTTCTGAAGTCTTGGTGTCCTCTGTAATGGTTATCTTTCTCTCTGTTATCTCGGTAATCTCTCTTTTCAGTAAAATCTTTGTCAGGACAGTTAGAAGCCATATGTCCTATCTTATCACAATTGAAACATTTCAAAGGTAGTTTTCCTTTATACTTACCTTTGCCTCTCGGTAACCTTTTGGCTAATAGTGCTTCAAACTCTTCTTGCTTTCTGATTTCTTCATAAAGTTTGTGTACTTCTTCCATGTTCTTCCAAAATCTTTCACTTGCTCCACAATGATCTCCTTCAGAGTACTTATACTTTCTTTCATTGTAGTCATTAGATTCATCAAGATGAAAAGAACTAAATGCAGATTCAACTTTATTTACCGAAGATCCACTGTTATCAAAATTACTTAACTCAAATGCATGTAGCTTACCAATAGTAGCATCCAAAGAAACTGGCATATTAGGTATAGACCTCAATTCATTGATTGCAGAGACTCAGATTGCATAAGCTGGTAGAAGGGTTCTTAACAACTTACTTGTTATATCCTTTTCTTCAATAGTTCCACCTGCTCCTTTGATTTGATTGACAATCTCTTTTAGTCTTGTACTGTACTAAGTTATGTTCTCACCTTCATTCATCCTCATAGATTCAATTTGTCCTCTCAGACTGTCTACTTTTGCTCTTTGAACATGTTCATCTCCTCCATATACTGATATGAGCTTATCCCACATTGCCTTTGCATCAATGCAACCTTCTAGATCATTAAACTTTGAATCGGTCAATGCAGATGTTATTTCAATCATTGCTTGAATATGTTCTTGCTTCACCTTTATCTCTTCCATAGTCAATGGATAGGTGCTTGGTGTGACAAAATCATTCTCCAGATAGTATACAGCATATTCTCCAACTCCTGATAGATGTAGCTTCATCCTTTTCTGCCATGTAGAGAAACTTGACTTGTTCAGCTTCGGTACATCCCTCTTATACATCTTTGGATCTTTAACTCAAGTGCCTTTAAACTTTCCTTCCGGAGTCCAAAGCTCTGATACCAATTGATAGTTCTGATACTTAATATAAGTACATATCCAATAGCCAACAAGATGAGAGGGGGGGGTGAATCATATAAACTTAATCATCCATACAAACATCAGATTCAACCTCGGAACATATATATCAGTAATATAACCAAAACTGTTAAACATGGAAACTCAAAAGCATATGAACAATATAAACCTCATAACACCAGATTTAACGTGGAAACCCAAATAGGGAAAAACCATTGTGGGATTTTGGACCCACTAAGAAATATACTCTTCTAGAGTATGCTCGGTTAAAAGCAAATCCTATTAAAGATTACAAACACATTGCTAGATGTGACCCGGTTAAGGGATTTCCCTCAAATCTGTTAGGATCTTTACTTTGTTAGAAGTGACCTTGTTAAAGGATTTCAAACATTCAATCAGAATGTCATCTTGCTAGAGGGTTTACATATAAGATTGTTAAGTCCACTCGGTTAAGAGATTTTCTGTCACTTTCACAAAATAACAGTAATAAAAATCTATCTGCAACTTCACATCTAAAATGCTAAAGCAGATTCCTATTTGTTCAATACAATCTAGACATAGAACTAATCTTGTCTATCTGCTGGGCTTCTATACTCTGTTATTCTAACAGGTCTTCAAGCTTCTATGCTCGGTAATCACTATGTAGCATCTCTGTGCATACACTTGCCCGCATACATTGTTTATCAACAGTTTCCTATTTATAAACAATTAGGTAACCGCTTAATCTCCTTGATCACATTTCCCATGATCAATCATAGCCATCAGATCTTCAATCTTGTCCAAGTTCAATGCATGTTTCAATCTGAAAATGTTTTACCCCACCTTGGAACTTGCATAATAGTCTTGGAACTTGTGCTAGGGTATTGCGGTTCAATCTGAGCTGTAGATCTTCATGTCGACTTTCCATTGCCTTAGATTCCTTAACAAACTTCTTCCACGGCTTACCAATCATTTAATCTGCTCCAGCTCATTAGCTTCCTTCATTAAATACCGCATGTAAACATTTAATGCATTCTATTATAGCTCGGTTACAACTCGGTAACAACTCAATGAATACTAAACTCCACTCGGTAGACATTCCGCCTTCATTAACCGAAAGCGATAACCTTAGGGTTTACCGACTAGGTTCCTTAGGGTTTACTGACTAGGTTCTTTGCTTGATAACATAGTATAGTATTAACCTTTACAATTTACAACATATGTATGATGTTAAAACAATCTAAAACATCATGATCTCATCATTGTCTAACTCAGTAGTAGTTGCCCATTGAATACCTTATTCATCATATTCTTTCCTGTGTCTTTTACAACATCTTTATAATCTTCATATCATACTTCTCAAGATATGGCAACATCATACTGAATTAGAAAATCAATTTCTTGACATCAATGACAAAATAATAATATCAAGACAGTAAAACATCTTTAATCAGTTATATCCATAATCATCAACAACCTTCTCAATATCCTTAAGAAATGCCAACAATCTTTCATTGTCTATTATAATGCAATATTGCCAACATAAAGCGCCAACCTTGTAATATTTGGGGAGTGATATTCGAGACTAGTGGAATGGGGGGTGTCTTGTGTGTCTTCTTTCTTGCACTTTTCCTTATTCATTGTAATCTATTTTGCTATCATGGATGCATCTACAACTCCTCTTTTAACACCATATAATTATTTTGAATGGAAATATAAGATGATAATATATTTGAAAAGACATGGATAGCATCATATTACTATGGGACTTGAAAATGAATCTCAAGATGCTATGGAAAAGCTTAAATGGTTTAATAAATGTGATGAAGCTTTTGGTATTTTGTGTATGTCACTCTCTCCTGGCCTTCTTTTTCACATTGAATCTCCCACTTCACCAAATGCAATGTGGACCACTTTGGAGAACCTCTTTGGTAAGCAGGATGAGCTAAGAGGTCATCAGTTGGAGAATGAAATCATAGGGTTGAATTCAACCAATTTTGACACTATAGAGGACTTCTTCACAAAAATCAAGTCTATAAGATTGCAATTAGAAAAATGTGGAACTAAGAAAGATGACAAGCAACTGATCTTGAGTATTCTTTCTAAGCTTGGTCCTAACTATTTAGTGTTTGTTGAACTACATTTTATGCTACAAAATATGCTCGAGGTACCACATTCAAAATGCCTTCTCTAGATGATTTTGTTGCAAAACTTACTAGGTAGCAAGAAAAATTGGTTCAAATGGGTACAATAAAACCCTCTAAGTCACATTCCTTAGCTGTAAATCAAGGCACAAAATAACAAAAAGGGTCTAGTAAGCAAGATAAGAAACAAAAGAACCAATGAGAGAAGAAGATTGATAAAAAAATTCTACTTCAAAAGAAAATAATTAGACCTCTTCATCATAAGGTGAACAACCTAAGAAGGAGAAGGTCAAGTGTTCTTATTGTAAGAGGCCTAGTCATGATGAACATAAGTGTTTAAAAAAACAAATTGATCACCTTTCACATCTTTTTGAAAAGAATAATATCAAGGTGTCTGATTCAGTCAAACAAAGTTCATTAGAAGGATCTTCAAACGACATAGATAAGAGTAAGGGGAAAGGGTAAGGCCCTAGTTGCTGTTGCTTCACAACCTAATTCTTGGATAACCGATTTGGGTGCTTTGCACCAAGTGGCTTCTTTAGAAGATGATTTCATCTCTTTAGAGACATGTTCTATGCCTACCATACTAATGGGTCATGAAACTCCTATTGAAGTGCGTGGGAGAGGGTCTATTTATGTGGGTGAAGGAACATTTGAGGATGTCCTTTTTGTTCCATCTTTATCAACTATTCTCCTATCTGTGTATCAGATCACTCACACTGGTATTGGCAAGCAAGTTGAGATCACATCAGTTACAATGGTAATTAGTGAAATGCTTAATGGGTCTATTGTTGCTATGGGAAAAGTGAATCATCATTCTAGATTATATCAGTTTTCTCACTTTGTTCTTGACTCTCCTAACTAAAAGTGCAATTTTGTGTCACCCTTTTTATAAAGGAAGTGGCCAACACAACTAAAATTGTTTTACTTCAACTGCAGAAAAGTGACATTTCTAAATTAAATTTCAAAATGATGTAAACAGACCAAATGTGGAAATATTAATGAAATTTATATCTCTTATTTAAAAAAAAATTGAGATTTTTTTATATATTCAAAGATAGATTTTTATTGCTAAAAAATGTTGAAAATCAGAGGTTCTAGTCGGCGTCACCAAAAAAAAATTATAAAAAATTATGATTTTAATTTTCCAAATAGAGGACATATATATGCAGTGCTAAAAAAAAATTAAATTTTGATGTATATTTTTCTCGTAATAATATTTTAAAGTCCAACATAGCTAAATTTGATAGTTTTCATTTGGCGTCACCTTCTGTCTACTAAATTTATCATTATCAAAAAAAATTATACCCTTTTGGAGAAGATTCTCTCATCTAGTGAAAAATATATATTTTTTAATTTTTTACTTTCAAATCAACCTCTTTTTGAACTTAAAAAACCTACTTGCAATGTTTAAAAAATAAAAATATTAAAATTAATCAAAATATTTAAAAAATTATGTCCAGATTCCTAACTTCAGGCTCTACAAAAGGGTATTTTTTTATTTTTGTACAAAAATATTTTGCTTGAAGAAAAATAGAGTAGAAGTGAAAAGTTTCAGAAATGTAGATAAAATGGTGATTTGTTGCCAAATCACCTGACACATAGGCGAGTTCTATTGAACTTAGTTTAACCGAACTCTTGGCACCATATAAGTGCCATGACAACACCAATGGGCGCCACGCGACAAGAAATAGTCCGGTCAAACTTAGTTTTGCCAAACTGCGCCAGTTAGCCCAAAGGGTGACAAAATTTTGTGTTTTTGCCCTCCCTAGATAGTGTTACTCACTCATGCAGATGAGGTGAGTTGTTTGTGGCATCAACGATTTAGCCACTTGAACTACCGTTACTTGCAACAACTCATTCAACAAGACATGGTTTCAGGGTTGCCTTCTATTTGATTTTCTAATAGAGTTTGCTAGGGATGCATTCTTGGTAAGAATCTTGAGGATAAGTATGATAAAGGAAAAGCATGGAGATCTACATAGCTATTGGAGTTGGTACACAGTGACTTGGTAGGACCATTTCCACAACTATCTTTCAGCAAGGCTAGATACATCTTGACATTTATTGATGACTTTTCCAGATATACATGGGTTTACTTTCTCAAACAAAAGTCTAAGGTATTTGAGAAATTTCTAGATTTCAAAGCTTTTGCAGAGAAACAATTTGGGAAGTTCATCAAGGTTCTGTGTACAGATAATGGGGGTGAATATGTTAATAATCAGTTTGAATAGTTTTGTGCTTCAAAAGGTATCAACATGCAACACACAATTCCATACAATCCTCAGCAGAAAGGTGTCGCAGAATGCAATAATAGGTCTTTGAAGGAGATGGCCAATTGTATGATTCACTCCAAATCTTTGGCACCTCAGTATTGGGCATAGGCCATCAACTATGCATGTTACATCTAGAACTAAGTTCCTTACAAAGTTGTGAAGGGGGTAACTCCTTTTTAAGCTTGGATTGGTCGAATGTCAAAAGGTATAGATTTCTCCATCCCACTACTCATGAGTTGTTCATTGAGAGGAGTTTTCATTTTGAGGAGAGTTCTTCTAGTTATTCTCATACCACTTCTCCATCCACTATCACATTGGAGACATTGCATCATGATGATAGTTCTTTAGAGGATATTAATTCTCCTAATCTTGATGAGGAGTCTTCTTCCTCCACTTCAGATGGTGATAGTGATGATGAGGATTCACATTCCTCTCATAGTCATCATTTAGAGGTTGATGATTCTCCCTTAGACTCTCTAGCCTCAGTGCCTCTTTGGGCTCGACAAATATTTGAGTCAACAAGAGATTGACTTGGTGATCCATCAGATACTAGAAGAACAAGTTCACAATTTCAGTAGGCTCCACATCTCTTCATTGTAATCCATAGTCTTTTTAAGAATCTTTAGGTGTTCCCAAGTAGAATGTTGCAATGCAAGAAGAGTTTAATTCCTTGGAAAGGAATCACACATGGGATTTAGTTCCTCTTCCTAAGGGAAGGAAACTTGTTCGATGCAAGTGGATCTATCGAATATAATTTGTAGCGGATGGATCAGTTGATAAGTATAAGGCTCGCTTGGTAGCGAAAGGATTTTCCCAAGTTTCAGGGATTGACTACTCTGAGACTTTTGTACCAGTTGCTAAGATGAATTTCATCTGACTTGTCCTTGATATAGTTGCAACCCATCACTGGGAAGTTCATCAGATGGATGTGTAGAGTGCATTTCTTCATGGTGACCTTCAAGAGGAAATCTACATGGAGTAGCCACAAGGGTTTGTTCAGGATCCTTCACTTGTGTGTCAACTTCAAAAGTCTCTTTATGGCCTTAAATATGCTCCTCGAGCTTGGTATGCCAAGATGAACTCGTTCCTTCTGATAGTTGGTTTCACTTAATGCCATTCTGATCCGAACATATACATTCTACAATAGGATGAAACTCTCACATTTTTGGTTCTCTATGTTGATGACTTGTTGATCACGGGGAGTCACTCATCCACCATTAAGATAATGAAAACTTCTCTACATGATAGATTTCTAATGCCAAAATTGGATCTTCTGCATTACTTCTTAGGGACTGAGTCACTCAGTCTTCTTTAGGTATCTTCCTTGGACAACCCAAATATGCACTTGATATGCTCTCCATATTTTGCATGGTTGGTTGTAAGCCTACCCCTACTCCATTTTTATTAGATGTCAAATTTGAGGCTAAGTGCTCTTCACCCTTGGTTGATGGCACTTTATATCGACAACTTGTTGGGAGTCTCATCTACTTGACTCATACGAGACCCAACATTTCATATGTTGTGGGCATGGTCTCTAGATTCACACATGAGTCACATGAGTTGCATTGGAAATAAGCTAAGTGGATCCTCCACTATATTCAGGGTACTCATAATCATGGAATTCAGTATGCAAGATGCGTGGATATTGACTTGGTGGGATATATAGATTTAGATTGGGCAGGTGATTCTTAGGATCGCAAGCCTACTTTAGGCAATTACTTCTCACTTGGTTCCAGTCAAGTTTGTTGGCTGAGCAAGAAGCAATCTACTATTTCTCTTTCATAGAAAGAGGCTAAGTCTCAAGGGTCAGTTAATGCCACCATTGAGGCTATTTGGCTTTAGAATATTCTCATTGAGTTTGGTATTCCAATAAAAAATCCTACCATCATCTTTTGTGATAGTCAAGGTGCTATACAGATCTCAAGAAATCTAGTTCATCACCAAAGGATGAAACACATTGAGATACATATGCACTACATAAGGGAGCTGATTTAGGAAGACATCATTGATCTTAAGTATTGTTCTACATTAGAGCAGACTACAAATATCTTCACCAAACCCTTCACCGAAAGCAAGTTATTTCACTTGCGATCTTTGCTTGGGATGGGACAAGTGTCTACTTCAAGAGGGGCTTCTTAGTCCATTCTCTCTCTCTCTCTCTCTCTCTCTCTCTCTCTCTCTCTCTCTCTCTCTCTCTATTTAAAGGGGGGGCTATTCCCCTTATGGGGGGCTTCTTCTTTTGGGGGATATTTATGTACATGGGTACCTAACATGGCCTCATTTGTCGGGGCCCATATTTTCACCCACTTAAGCTACGCTTAAGGGGGGATGTTAGTGTAGGCTTTTAATTTTTCCTTATGTTAGGGGGGGTATTTATTTTTCCTATACCTTTTATTTAAGCTTTCTTAGGTTATTAGGAGTGATTAATATGAGGACATGTGGAAAAATACTTCATCTACATGTGTAACTCTCCACCTTACATGGGTAGTTGAGTTACACATCCTCTTTTGGCTAATTATTGCACCTCTCATAACCATTATTTTGTCATTTCCTAAGTGGGTTATGGGGTAGTTGGGTTTCTCACCCTCTTTTGGCCTTATGTGCCAACTTTCTCAACTCCTTTCCTGTCTTCATGTAAGGAGGTTATGCCACATGTGTTGGCATTTACCTAGAAGGTAAAACCTCCCACTTTTTATGGGGAATAGGAGTTAATGCACCCCTTGGATGTATATGCTATTATTTTTTGATATAATAAGCACTATACTCTCACCTTCACTAGTTCAATGATAGCTCAGTGAGAGTTATCTCCAAAATTCTCTTTTGTCTCTATTTTTTTTTCATATCAGATTTTTCTTCATTCAACTATTTTGATCTTCGATAATTTGTTGTTTGGAGTTGCATGTTATCTATGACCAACATCACATCCCAACTCGGTTCTCACTTCTCGTAGATTGTAACAGAGAGATAGGATGCAAGAGATTCCTTGAGATGGGTTTTGAGGTCTAGACTACTAGGAGATCTAATTGAAAGTTTGTGTTGTAAGCAAGAGATAACCTTGAATAATAAATTAATCTAGATGGGTTGGATAGTAGTTTTTACCTTAATAAGATAATGAAATTATTTGTTGTGCCCCACTGATGTCCAAGAGTGCTAGTACAATCTCAGGATGAGATTGGGAAGGCCTAGGATAGGCAACCAAACTCCCTTGATTCTCTCAAAGGTTGAGACGGTTCCACATGGGAATCATGGGTGTTGGGGTAGGAGACCACCAAGATAATCCCCTTTTTTGTCATGATAGCATGAGATGACACTCTTTCCTATATGTGTCCTAGTTCTTTAAGCTTTATTTATTGGAATCCTCTGGCGTCTTGTTGCCTTTGTGTTCTATGGTTGAGCCTTGTATTATGTATTTGGTTATGTTTTGTGGCTAGTCTTTAGTTATGTGTATGTCCTTTGGTTTTTAGGTGTTAGCCTAGGTTTAGAGTGTGTGTGGGACCTTATGTCATTCTTGATAGTGCAGGGGGTGGACCTTATTGGTTTCAAATGGTCGTGTGGTATGATGCCTTCTTCCATTGAGATTTTCCTTCATTTGAATACCCTAGGGAATGTTACCCTATGTGTTATAAGTTAATTTCCACTTGTGTTATTATGTTCATATGTTCATGATCGATTGATGCATGCTTTTATTTGGAGATCACATGAGCTATGTATGTGTGTAGTAATGGATCTATAAAAAAAAATCTCTATTACCTTGTTTAGTTGGTTAGTTTCTCTAGGGTATTTTGGTAGGCATTACATCTGGTATTAGAGCCCATGTTTGATTGATGTCAGTGACATCAGAAGAAGAATTTTCAGTCAGAATTTTTCTCATGGTGCTAGATCTTAGGTAGATATGGATCATAATAAGAAACATATTAAGCGCTTCCACGCTTCTCAGTCGGTGCAGGGTTCTCAACAAAACTCTAGTAGAGGCAAATTCTAGTAGTCCAGTGCACCCTTGGTGAGTAGAGGTTTCAATAGAGGAGGTTGTTTCACTTGTGGACAATAGGGTCATATAGAAGTACATTTCCCTTAGAGATCATCAAAGATGTCTAGTCAAAGGCCAACGACTTTGGAGCCTACACTAGGAGATGCTGGGAGATCTCAATGAGTCTTTGTGGTGGTTGATAATCATCAGGCTGAGCATCAAGGTATAGTTGTGGAGACCACAAATGAGATAGGTGGTATTTCTTGTTCAGTATTGTTTGCTTCAAGTGCTTCAGATTCTTTTATTTCTCCATGTTTAGTCGAGCGATGTGGGTTCTTGGTGGAAAAGCAAGCCGATAAGTGGTAGGTTGAGTTAGCAACATGTTCCAAGGTGGCAGTGGAGTCTCTTGTTCATGATTGTATGTTGGATTTAGGAGTTTGTTCCACCGTTATGGACCTTCAAGTTCTTTGGGGTCCTATGGTGTTGTGTTGGGTATGGATTGGCTTGAGGCACATCAAACTAAGATTTATTGTCTTCATAAGAGGGTGGAGTGTCTTGATGATTGTAGTGAGAGAGTGGAGATTGTAGGTGTGCAGTGACCTATTTCTCTTCATATGATTTCTGCTATGTAGTTGAAGTGGTGTGTGCGACAAGGATGTCAGTTGTATTTAGTCATGATGAATGACTTGGATGAGGCAGAGGGTCAGGATGATCTCTTTCATTGTCACCCTATTCTTCAAGAGTTTTTAGATGTTTTTTCCAATGAGATTCTAGGTATGCCAGCTAAGCGTGACATTGATTTTCAGATTAACCTAGTTCCCAGAGCTAAGACGATATCTAAGGCACCATATCGGATGACTACTTACGAGTTGAGTGAGTTGCGGTTATAGTTGGAGGATTTGTTAGCTAGGAGATTTATTCATCTTAGTATTTCTCCTTTGGAAGCACTAGTTCTATTTGTTGAAAAGAAGTATGGATCTGTTCATTTGTGTATAGACTACCGACAGATGAATAAGGTGATAGTGAAGAATCATTATCCTTTGCTAAGGATCGATGGTATTTTTTATTAGATTAAGGATGCTAAGGTCTTAACTAAGATAGATCTTAAGTCTAGATACCATTAGTTGTGGATTTGGGAGGAGGATATTCATCAGACAACTTTTCGCACTTGGTATGGACACTATGAGTTTACAATGGTTCCTTTTGGGCTTACCAATGCACCCTCAGTTTTCATGAGTTTGATGAATGGAGTGTTTAAGACTTACCTTGATATATTTGTCCTTGTGTTTCTTGATGATATATTGATATATTTGAGGACTGTAGAGGAGCATATGAGGCAGGTATTGTAGTGTCTTAGTAAGAATCAGTTGTATGCCAATTTGGCTAAGTGTGAGTTTTTCTAGACTAAGGTGAAGTATCTAGGCCATGTTATTTCAGGAGAGGGTATCACAACTTGGATCCCTCTAAGATTCAGGAAATTGTGGATTGACCAACACCTACTAATGTGGGCGAGGTTTGTAGTTTTATGGGCCTTGTAAGATACTATCGTCAGTTTGTTTAGGGGTTCTCAAGGATAGCTCATGCTGTCACTTCTCTTCAAAGGAAAGGGAAGACATTTGTTTGGTTAGAGCAGTGTGAGACAACTTTCCAGATTCTTAAGGAGCATCTGATTAGTGCACCTATCTTAGCAGTGCTAGCAAGAGATTTTGTTGTGTGTACTGATGCTTCTTTGGAAGCTTTGGGAGAAGTTCATATTCATGATGGTCACGTGATTGCCTATGAGTCTCACAAACTCAAGGACCATGAGTTGAATTATCCCACTCATGATTTGGAGCTAGTAGCAGTTGTTCATGCTTTGGTGAGATGGAGGCGTTTTCTTCTTGGGCATCGATTCAAGTTGCATAGCGATCATCATAGTTTGGAGTATATCTTTACTCATCCAAACTCGAATGTCAAGCAACATCGATGGATGGAGTTCCTTTGTGAGTATGATTTTGAGGTTAAGTACATTCAAGGGAAGGAGAATGTCATGACAGATGCATTGAGTCGTAGGAGGCATGAGTTATCAGTGATGACTCTCAGCATGGATTTGAGGAGTTGGATTCTTAGTGCACTTCCTTCATATGCTTGGTACCAGGAGGTGAGAGTGGAGATTGCTTTAGGGAGATCTCTAGAGGGGAGATTTATGGGCTATTCCTTGGAGTAAGATGGTCTTCTTTGCAATTTGGGATGTATTTATGTACCAACTTTAGATGAACTTTGTGTTTTGATCTTGACAAAGGCACATCGTGCACCTTACTTGGTACATCCAGGTGTCAAGAAGATGCACACGCATCTTCGTCAGTTGTACCATTGGTCCGGAATGAGATGAGATATAACAAATTTTGTGTCTCAATGCTTGGAGTGTCAGTGGGTGAAGGCCAAGAACCAACATCTCGCCGGATTTTTGCAGTCGAACCTGGTTCTAGATTGGAAATGGGATATCATATCGATGGATTTCATTGTTGGGTTGTTGATTTCTTCTCGCCATCATGATGCTCTCATGGTCACCATTGATAGGTTGACCAAGGTGGCACACTTCTCTCCAATTCGATCTTCCTACACAATAGCGTCAGTGACTCAAGTTTTCATGGAGGATATAGTGAGGTTGCATGGAATTCCTCATCGGATCATTTAGATTGAGACCCTGTATTCACTTTTGTGCTATGGACTTCTCTTCAACATGATTTGGGAGATCTGTTGAACTTTAGTTCAATGTTTCATCTAGAGATAGATGGGCAAATTGAGAGAGTTAATTGAATTCTTGAGGATATGCTTCAAATGTATATCATGGATCAATAGTCGTGATGGGAGGACTACCTATATTTGGTGGAGTTTTCCTATAACAATGGCTATCATAGTTTGTCATTCAAGATTTGTATGGTTGACCATGTTGTTCACCTTTGAGTTGGGATTGTTTGGAGGATAAAGTTCTCTTGGGGGAAAAGATGCTACATGAGATGAAGCAATAGGTGACATGTATTGGGAGCATTTGTGGCAGCACAAGATAGATAGAAGAAGTATGTGGATGCTCATCATGTGGATCAACAATTTTTTGTGGGTGACAAGGAATTTTTAAGGGTTTGTCCGCAAAATAGTCCTATTCGTTATGGAAAAATCACTAAGTTGGCACCTTGTTTTGTTGGACCATTTGAGGTTTTGGAGAGCATCGATCCTATGGCTTATCATCTTGCCTTACCGCCCAGCTTGTCTTGCATCCATGATGTGTTTCATGTATTTGTTTTTGAGGCCATATTTCCCTGATGTGACCCATGTTTTGGATTGGAATACTTTGCAGGTAGAGGATGAGCAACTTTTTTTGGAGCCCATGTGCATTCTGCAGCATCAGGGCTAACCCTTAGGGGTCATGATATAGAGCAGGTAAGGGTCTAGTGGGACCTGAATGATGATTCTTCAGTGACTGGGGAGGATGCAACATGGATGAGAGAGATCTTTCCCTATTTGTTCTCGGGCTTCTAGGAGTAAGCCTAGACCAAGGGGGGAGGATGTAGTGCCCCTCTCTGATTCATCTTTTCTTTTGTGAATCAATAGACTTTGTGGACTTAGTTAGACTCTTTATGATGTTTTTGATAGATACTTATGGATTTATTTACATTTTTTATGCTTATAGTTTATTCTTGAGATTTCATATTGACAGTTGATACATTATGATTTATGTGGATGATGATACATTCAAGACTACTATGGCAATGGACATATGTTTGGTTATCTTTATGCATTCTTATATATATGTTGTGGTTTATATATACTCATGATGATATGATGTTATGTTTTGTTCATACTTCATACTTGCATTGGATGTGAGGAGGTTATTGATGATGTTATGTTGTCGTGATTATTTTACCACTGCAGACGTTAAAGGGATGATGTTATAACACTCGTTTACAAGCATGGTATGGTGTCGCAACTCTCGTTCACCTATTTGATTATTTCATGTTAAATGCAATATATATGTTGTTGTATAGACATTGGTGTCATGCAGACCTGTATGCAGGTACTAGACATCGACTCCACCTGGTTTCATAGGTTTGAGTGTGTCTCTAATCCTAGTGGCAAGTTGATCAGAGGTGACATGAGGTTCTATCACACTCTAGTTTTAGTAGGTTCCTTGTGAGTCTAGTGTCATGGTTAGACTGGTCTTGTTAGGCGTCGTGTGGTATTTTATTTTACCCTTATTGGGATGCCTTGTGGAGTCGTGGTTATTAATTAAATTATTAATCAATTGATAAACATAGTTTATTGGTGATTAAATTAATGTAATGGTTGGCTTGAATATTTAAATATAAATGTATTTAATTATTTGAAGTTAATAGTATATTAATGTTTATTTTGTGGGATCGTATATTTAATTAGGCATTACATTATTTGTGCATTGGTTATTTATTTTATTAGTTTATTTCTATTGTTTACCCCTTTTACTTATTTGTTATATTGTTTACTTACTTACCCTCTTTTACTATTGGCTTTGGGAGTTGTATTTGGAGATTGATATTATTTTATAATATTTTACCTCGATTTTTGCAAATGGTTGATAAGTTTAATATTATTTTTTATTATTTTGATTTTGGTTGCGATGAGGTATGTTTTGGGGGTTGATTTTAAATATGGAGTTTTGAGATTTCTGGGAGGTTCTTTTTGGCTGGAGATTTTATTGGAATTCTAGATTTTGATTCTTGGATGGATTTTCTTGCAAATTGAGGATTGGAGCTTGGCTTTGGATTTGCTTGTAGTTGTGATTGCATTGGCCGGTTATGGATTTGGCTTGGCTATGTCTCTTCTATAACTTTCTCTTATCCATTTTCTTCACTTCCAGGTTGGTGGATTTTGAATCCCTTCTATGTTTTTTTATTTATGACAGATTGTCTACTCTATGTATGTGAAAAGAAATAAGGTTTGTTGTATTTGAAATGGGTGATTATGTGTTTAATGCAATACTGTAGTTTCATTCTTTGTAATGGAGTCTGGAGCTTTTTTCCGTGTATTGCCAAAAGATTTTGGCTCGATGAATTTATATTTATTCCTTAGAGGATTTGGGTTTTCAATGCCTTGGAGGAATTTTTTGTTCTGCACTTCTATGTTTTGATTACTGGCATTGCTAGGAATGTGAGTTCTGTGCAGTGAACGGGCACTATATGTATTCGTTTGAGTTGTATTGTTGTCGTTAATGGTTTTGATATGTGTGGCTTTGGTTCTTGGCCTTCTATTTCTTTAATGATATTGTTGTGTATCTTGAGGTGTAAGAGTCCTTCCATTCCTATTTTGGATGTTAGAATTTATCTATGTTTCATTTTCAGACTTATTGTTTAATTTTGTTTCGCATCTAAGTCATTTTGGACTCTTTGTCAAATGCGCAATTTTGATGAATGTATGCGCTAATGTTTTAGTTGTATGCATCGCCCTATTTATTGAATGCACTTTACTATATTGTATATGCACCATTATGTTGCTCAAAAGTGCCATTTTTTTGCTCATATGCACTAATCAACTGTGTAAATGCGCTAAACTAGTTAATAAATACAATATTCTAGGTCCCTTAAACGCTAAAGGAGTATGCATATGCGCTAGACAATTAAGTGAAGAAACCAATGCTATGTGTGAAAGTGCCAGTTGATTCTATGTATGCGTTATTCTACTCTTTTGGGTTTTTCCAATCCTTTTGTGCAGTCTGAGACTAATTTTGTCAAATCAAAGGCTTGTCCAGTTTTGTCTGTGTTTTCCCTATGTTGTTCCAGTATTGATTTGCATTGTTCTAAGTTGGTTATGTGTTTCAAATGGCTATTTGGATAGTGTTTTATCATGTAGAGGATTATTGGAATTCATAATTGGAATTATACCATGCTTGAGGTTAATGGCTCTTGGTTGAAATGATATTATTATATGAGAATTCTGCATTATGGCATTATGAATCAAATGTGTTTATGATTCTGATTGGATATGGATCCTTTGGATGGATCTTATTATGTAGTTTCTTTGGAAGAGCCTTATTTGCATAAGTATGTTATGCTATACCATAAGGTTTAGGAACATGATAGGGAGTGTAGCTTTCAAATGAGTATTGGGATCATGAGAGATAGGTTTCCAGGAGATTCCTTGAGATGAGTGTTGGGGTCTAGACTACCAAGAGATCTCATTGAAAGTTTGTGTTGTAAGCAAGTGATAACCTTGACTAATAAATTAATCTAGATGGCTTGGATAGTAGGTTTCACCTTAATAAGATAATAAAATGAGTTATGGTTCCCCACTCATGGCCTAGAGTGCTAGTACAAGCTCAGGATGAGATTGGGAAGGACTAGGATAGGCAACCGAAATCCCTTGATTCTCCCAAAGGTTGAGATGATTTTGCATGGATATCACAGGTGTCAAGGCAAGAGACCACTAGGATAATCCCCTTTTTTGTTGTGATAGCATGTGACGACACTCTTCCATGTATGTGTCCTAGTTCCTTAAGCCTTGTTTTGTTGGCAGCCTCTAGCATCTTGTTGCCTTTATGTTCTATGGTTGAGCCTTGTATTGTGTATTTGGTTATGTTTTGTGGCTAGTCTTCAGTTATGTCTATGTCCTTTGGTTGTTAGGTGTCAACCTAGGTTCAAAGTGAGTGTGGGACCTTATGCCATTCTCTGGAGCATGGGGGGTGGACCTTACTGGTTCCACATGGTCGGGTGGTATGATGCCTTCTTCCATTGGGATTTTCCTTCGTAGGAATTGTTAGGTCCCAGAGACAACTGAGAGGGGGGGGGGGGGGGTGAATCAGTTGTCTAATAAATTCAAACCAAAAACCAATTAACCAACTTGATGCTTAATACCAGTAAACCAGTTAAGTATGTCGGTAGATAGTGTTAACAATAAATTGCTATACCGGTAAGGATTAATGCATGAAACATAAACATAAAGTCATCCACAACACATAACACCAATATTTGTACGTGGAAACCTTGTAAGGGGAAAACTGCGGTGGGAAACCTTACCCACAATCAGATGATACTACTTCAGATAGTAAGTGTACATAAATGGGGTCTGCACATGCAGAAAGGCCAACAGCCTAGATCTCACTGCTCAATCACAAAATGGGAGTCACACTGACTACAGTTGGATGGTTAAATCCAATAAGAATGTACTGCACAAAATAGCATCTTCATATGCTGGATTCAGTACCGGTGTAATGCTGATATGCTTATACAAAAACCTAGCTTCACCTTCAAATGATGTCTTCATGTATACCTCTGCTTAATCTCGCATATACATTCACTCAATTCTTTTTTCGCATTCCACATCTGATCTTACAAATAAGATCTTACATTTATACCATAACCTAAGACCAATTTTAGTAGGTCGGCTCTACAAGATATTACAATAAACATTTTACATACAATATAATATCCGATGTAATTAACCGATTAAACATGTCGGCTTAATGCATTTACATCAATAATAAATCATCTCCATAGCATGCCATGCTGATCTGGAAAAGATAAACTTGCCGGTGTAACCCTAGATAACCCTGGACCTATTTGCCGGTAAAAGCAAATATGCAAATATGAATATACCAATGATCAATTCTTTAAACAAAGTATACACACAATGTCTTCGACATTACCAAGTGTCTTCCATATCATTCCAGGTACCGGTGAACATTATATCTTGCCGGTGAATCATATACCAGTAACTGTGCAATAGTTGCTTGTCGGTGAATGTTGTTGGATCTCCAAAGTGCTTGTTTTTCAGTAGGTGTTGACATCAATGACAAAACCATACAAAAATACCAACAATCTCCCCTTTGGCATTGATGGCAACACAAGATGGAAAAACCATCAAAGTGCCAAAACAAAAATGCCAAATACCAAAAACCAACAATCTCAATTTCTCCCCCTGGGAGCAACATGAGTTTATCCAAAGATTTATTTTCAATACCAATCTCTCCTTAAAAGATAATGTGTTTTTCCATAGATATCTCTCCCCCTTTGACATCAAATGCCAAAGTTACAAAAATCAAGTTCATACAAAATACCAACTACTCACCCTAAGAAGTAGCTTCCTCATCAAAGACCGGAATAAAAGATTTGTCTTTTAATTCTATCGGTTGATGACAATCATCAACTGTCCAAGTCTCTACCAGTGGTGGTATGACTCCAAGATGATCTCTGAGATATTCAAAAGTCTCCTTAGGCAAAGGTTTTGTGAAAATATCTGCAAGTTGTTCTTTAGTATTCACATAAACCAGTTTTATCTCTTTTTCTTCAACTTTTTCCCTTAGAAAATTCAGTTTGATAGAAACATGTTTTGTTTTAGAATGTAATACCGGATTTTTAGATATATCAATTGTTGCAGTGTTATCACAATATATAGTAATGGGTTCCTTGCATTTTACCTTTATGTCTTTCAACATTTGTTTAAGCCATAGTACCTGTATACAATTAGTTGCTGCTGCAACATATTCTGATTTTGTTGTTGATAGAGATGTACAACTTTGTTTCTTACTCAACCAAGAAACTAATCTCTTTCTAAGAAAGAATGCTCCTCCAGTGGTGCTTTTTCTATCATCCACATCTCCTACCCAATTTGCATCTGTGTATGCACATAGGTCAAAGTTTTCATCTTTAGGATACCATAATCCAAGATTTGTTGTGCCTTGTAAGTACCGGAAAATCCTTTTTACTGCTAATTCATGATTTTCTCTAGGATTACTTTGAAATCTAGAAGCAATACATACTGCATTCATAATATCA
Source organism: Cryptomeria japonica (assembly GCF_030272615.1). Lineage (NCBI taxonomy): Eukaryota > Viridiplantae > Streptophyta > Pinopsida > Cupressales > Cupressaceae > Cryptomeria > Cryptomeria japonica. Next base: position 444,866,867 of record NC_081409.1, read on the forward strand.
GGTCTGGTTTGTGTCAAATACAGTAAACCTCCTATCATAGATTTGTATCTAGTTGGATTAACAGGTGTAGATTCATCCCTTTGAGATAATTTGTCATTTGTAGTCATAGGTGTGCTTACCGGTTTAGAGTTCTCCATCCCAAATTTCTTTAGTAATTTTTTCAAGTACTTGGATTGACTAAAAAATATGCCTTTATTAGTCTGTGAAATCTACAATCCTAAAAAGAATTTTATTTCTCCAATCATAGACATTTCAAATTCTTGTTGCATTTTAATAGAAAATTCCTTACATAATCCATCTTCTCCTCCAAAGATTATATCATCGACAAATACTTCAATAATCAAGATGTCATCATTAGTTATTTTGTAATATAAATTGCTATCTGCATTTCCTTTAGTAAAACCAATCTTTAAAAGATACTTATCCAATCTTGCATACCAAGCTCTTGGGGCTTGTTTTAATCCATACAGAGCTTTTCTTAACCTGCAAACCATATCATTGTCATCTGTCAAGGAAAATCCATCAGGTTGTTCAATATATACTTCCTCTTCAAGATCTCCATTCAAAAATGCACATTTAATATCCATTTGATAAACTTTATAGTCCTTGTGAGCTGCAAAAGCCAAGAATAATCTGACTGCCTCAATTCTGGCTACCGGTGCAAAGGTTTCATTGTAATCAACTCCTTCTTTCTGAGAATATCCCTTACACACTAGTCTTGCTTTATTTCTGACAACTTTACCATCTTCATTAAGTTTGTTTCTAAATACCCATTTGGTTCCAATTACATTTTTATCTTTAGGCTGGGGAACTAATGTCCAAGTATTGTTTTTCTCAATTTGTCCTAATTCTTCTTCCATAGCTTTAATCCAAAATTTATCTTCATATGCCTCATTGATAGATGATGGTTCAATTTGAGAAATAAGACATACCTCTTCATTTGCCAATCTTCCTCTTGTCATAACTCCTTTAAATTTGTTTCCAATTATCTGATCTTCAGAATGATTCAATCTTACATACCGGGGTGTCTTAGTTTGTTGTTGTTCTTCAATTACTATGGAATCCTCTGATGATACTGGGGTAACTAGATCTTCATTCTGTACCAGTGGATTCAGTGTAGGTTCATTTGTCATAATTTCTGTTGCCGGTTCAGTGTCTATATACCTTGAAGTTCCTCTGAATTGTTCATCAATCTTTACATTTGTACTCTCAACAATTTTCTGCAATCTCTTATTGAAACATCTATATGCCTTGCTCTTAGATGAATAACCAAGAAATATTCCTTCATCACTTCTAAGATCAAATATACTCATCTCTTCTAATATAACATTTACTTCCAAAAATTCTGAAATACTTAAGAGTGGGAGTATTACCAAACCATAGTTCATGAGGGGTCTTACCGGTTTCACCTTTGATGTGAACTTTGTTGAATGTATAGACATCAGTGCTAACTACCTCTCTCCAATACACATGTGGTAGATTTGCTTTTGATAACATACTTCTTGCTGCATCCAAGATAGTTATGTTTTTCCTTTCAACAACTCCATTCTGCTGTGGTGTCTGGGGTGCTGATAGCTGTCTTTTGATTCCATTCACTTCATAGAATGTATTAAAGTCCTTAGATGTGAATTCTCCTCCTTGATCTGATCTTAAAAATTTGATTTTCTTACCGGTTTCATTCTCAACCATTGCTTTGAACAATTTGAACTTCCCAAGTGCTTCTGATTTTTCTCTGAGAAAAGTAACCCAACACATTCTAGAATAATCATCAATAATTAGCATGAAATATCTATCACCTTGTAAGCTTTTAGTTCTAGCTGGACCACATAAATCAGTGTGAATTAAATCAAGAGCATTATTGGATTTTTCTGGAATACTTTTGAAACTAGCTCTAACTTGTTTTCCATATTGACATTCCTTACAAATTGTATTCTGAGGTTTCACAATTTTAGGTAGATCTCTAACTGCCTTAGAAGTACTGATCTTTACCATGCAATCAAAGTTTACATGACATAGTCTCTTATGCCATAACCAACTTTCATCTCTATGTGCAATCAAGCATGCCTTTTCACTATTATTCAAATGAAAGATATTACCTCTAGTCTGATTATCAGTTGCAATTTCCAAACCAGTTCTATTCATGATTTTGCATTTTCCATTTTTAAATTGTAACTGAAATCCTTTCTCAACTAATTGACTAACATTTAAAAGATTATGCTTTAATCCTTCAACATAGTAGACATTGTCAGTGTTATGCTTACCATCAAGAAATATTGAACCCTTACCTTTGATTGAACAGGCTTTGTCATCTCCAAATCTTAATAAACCTCCATTGTATTCTTGAAAGTTCAAGAATTTACCTTTGTCTCCAGTCATGTGATGTGAGCATCCTGAGTCAATGTTCCATTCATCCTTTGCTTCAACTTTAGCTGCTAGGGCTTGTTCTACCAGTTGATCAGTAGGTGTCAGTTGATCCTCTGTTATAGCAACAAAAACCCATCCATTATCTGTTGGATTCTCATCAGAATTATCAGTCACACCTTCATCAACAATGTAACAGGATTTGTCTTTGTTCTTCTTAAATCTGTATCTCTGATATTCAGGATTAGGCTTATATGTTCTTCTAGCTTCTTCTCTTAGTCTAGCATGTCTTTTAGGGCATCTTGAAGCCATATGACCAATCTTATTGCAGTTAAAACATTTAAAGGGTGCTTTACCTTCATACTTACTTCCAACTGGACCTTTTGGCATTTTTCTTGCAAATAGTGCTTCAAGTTCTTCAAGCTCTTCATTCTCCTTCCTGGTTTCTTCAAGTTCTCTTGAATAAAAGGCTCTCCAGTCTGATTTGTCAAATGATGGAGTAGATGATGTTGGTGCTTTAAAGGCCAAATCAATTTTTATAGTAGCAACAGGACCAAATTCCTCAATTTCAAAGGCTGAAAGTTTTCCAATCAATGTATCCCTAGTTACTGATGTATTAGGCATTGTTCTTAACTCATTTATAGCAGTAACCTTCATTTTATATGCCGGTGGCAATCCTCTTAAGATTTTTGAAACAATTTCATCCTCACTCAGAGTTCCTCCACAACATTTAATACCCAAAACAATTTCATTTACTCTTTCCATAAAAGCAGAAATCCTTTCATCTTCTTCCATTTTCAGATGTTCATACCTGACTCAGAAGATTTCAAGTTTTGCAACCTTGACTGTGGAATCTCCTTCATTTAGTGTTTCCAAATTATCCCAAATAGCTTTAGCAGTAGACCTATCTGATAATCCCATGATTTGCTGATCTGATAATGCACTCAAAAGTGCTTCTCTTGCTTTGCAATCATTCTCTTCATCTTTAGCTAAGGTAGTTGGAGCAGTCTGACCAGCTACAGCAGTAGTATAACCATTCTTTGTAACTTCCCAGATGTCTTTACCAATGCAATTTAGATGTGTCTCCATCCTGATCTTCCATATCCCATAGTTGGTTCCATCAAGTTTAGGATTGTCCTTCCTGAAGTAATTAGTAGACATTAGATCTCCTCAAGTTGTTAAACTTCTGCAAAAGAGGACTAAGCTCTTATACCAATTGTTAGGTCCCAGAGACAACTAAGAGGGGGGGGTGTCTAATAAATTCAAACCAAAAACCAATTAACTAACTTGATGCTTAATACCAATAAACCAGTTAAGTATGTCAGTAGACAGTGTTAACAGTAAATTGCTATACCGGTAAGGATTAAGGCATGAAACATAAACATAAAGTCATCCACAACACATAACACCAAAATTTGTACATGGAAACCCTGTAAGGGGAAAAACCATGGTGGGAAACCTTACCCACAATCAGATGATACTACTTCAGATAGTAAGTGTACATAAATGGGGTCTGCACATGCAGAAAGGCCAACAGCCTAGAGCTCACTGCTCAATCACAAAATGGGAGTCACACTGACTACAGTTGGATGGTTAAATCCAATAAGAATGTACTGCACAAAATAGCATCTTCATATGTTGGATTCAGTACCGATGTAATGCTGATATGCTTATACAAAAACCTAGCTTCACCTTCAAATGATGTCTTCGTGTATACCTCTACTTAATCTCGCATATACCTTCACTCAATTCTTTTTTCGCATTCCACATCTGATCTTACAAATAAGATCTTACATTTATACCATAACCTAAGACCAATTTTAGTAGGTCGGCGCTACAAGATATTACAATAAACATTTTACATACAATATAATATCTGATGCAATTAACCGATTAAACATGTCGGCTTAATGCATTTACATCAATAATAAATCATCTCCATAGCGTGCCATGCTGATTTGGAAAAGATAAACCTGTCGATGTAACCCTAGATAACCCTGGACCTATTTGCCGGTAAAAGCAAATATGCAAATATGAATATACCAATGATCAATTCTTCAAAACAAAGTGTCCACACAATGTCTTCAACATTACCAAGTGTCTTCCATATCATTCCAGGTACCAGTGAATATTATATCCTGCCGGTGAATCATATACCAGTAACTGTGCAATAGTTACTTGCTTGCCGGTGAATTTTGCTGGATCTCCAAAGTGCTTGTTTTCAGTAGGTGTTGACATCAATGACAAAACCATACCAAAATACCAACAAAATACCCTATGGAATGTTACCCTATGTGTTTTAGTTAATTTCAGCTTGCGTTATTATCTTCAAATGTTCATGATTGATTGATGTATGCTTATATTTGGAGATTACGTTAGTTATGTATGTGTAGTAATGGATCTTTAAAAAAAAATTATCTCGATTTCCTTGTTTAGCTGGTTAGTTTCTCTAGGGTATTTTGGCAAGCATTGTATGTGTGAAAAAGTGAACCTGTAGCTGCAAGCACAACACTTCAATTAAGTCATTATATGCATGGTTAGTAATCAATAATCAATAAGAAATAAACCATAGCAAAGCGACCAATTGCCTTCTAAAAGATGCGAGTATAAGATTGCTCTCAGATTTTTATAAGCAATACCAGTGACTAGACTACACCAAGACGAAGGATTTAATCTATATGATATTAAGCTATATGGATGCAATATGGATGAATAATTCAAGCAATAATAATCAATTCAAGCAACAATGGATGCAAGCAATAATGGATGTAAAATGGATGCAAATAATCTAAAAAGCACAATAATCTTCAATGACTCTAGAGCGAAATTAGCGTGATAATAATCTCCAAGCGTGTTCTCAAAAATCTCTGGGGGTGAATTGGAATGAGAGCTGAAGATTGAATTTATAGAGAATCACAAGAGAAAAAGCTCAATTTAGGATTAATTGAAACAATTGAGAAATCAGATTCAGTTAACCTTGAGATAGATTCCAATTATAGTTTAATTGAAATGCATTCAAATTAGAAGTCCAAGTTGCATTGGAAAATAATAATAAATTAATTCCATGCATATAGGATAAAAATAAACAATTCTTTAATTTGTTTAAGAAAAGGGTCTTTTCAATGCAACTGAACTTCTTTTTTTTTTGTTTTGAAAAGCTTTAAGTTCCAATTTTAGAGAATAATTCAATAATTCAATTAAATTGCTTTTCTGATTTCAAGTTCTAAATTTAGAAAAAGAAATAATATCTCAAGTTTGATTTCTCTCTCAATTCAATTCTTTTTTTTGTTTTATTTTCAATTCAACTCTTTGTAATAAATTAATTCATCTTTTGTAATAAATTAATCCTTTTTGCATGATTGAATGACAAATTTATTAATTAATTAAATATACAAGGATATTTAATAAATTAAAATGGGATAATTGATCAAAATGATATTCTTGGAAATGATTCAATTGATTAAATAAATATTTAATTAATATTGAGTAATTGATTTACCATGTGATTTTTGATGATTAAAGAATTAATAATGTGCTCAAGATTAATTTAATTGCCTTTGGTTAGGACCTTGGTGATGTTGTCGAGATTAGAGGCCCATGGTTTAGATGACCAATTTTAGGGTATTACATTTGCCCATCTTTGAATTAATGTGCGAGCATCGCATTGGTTCAAAGAATGTGTGATGTCTAGGAGATGTCAGTTCTAAACTTGATTGATCACGAACTAGATAAAAAGCAAGGTGTTTAGCTTAACTCGAAGCGACAAAGCTGAATGAAGTCTGATTAAAGTGATACTGATCCCGAACTTGATTGAACTAAGGAACAATAAAAAACAAAGATACCGAACTTGAACTTGATTGATCAAGAAGCAGATCTTATTGATCTAAAACTTGATTGATCTTAGATGCAGTGAGTGATGATAAAAATTAATCTTGAACTTGATTGATCAAGACACGATGAGCGAAAAATGAACCGTCCAGCTTGATCAAGAAATGAACACTGAACACCTACTTAGATTAAGTGTGATCAAAGATACTCTTGAAACTTTTGATTGAGCTTTAAACGAATAATCAGTTTGATTTGAAGTGATGAAACTGATTAACGTTAAGATATTAATTTAGATAAGAGACAAATATCAGCTTGATGTGAAGCGATGAAACTGATATGCCCCTAGTGATTGATTCGATTCAGATGATCAAGAGATCTCAACTTGATGTGAAGCAATGAAGTTGAGATTCCCCTTAGCAATAAGAATTGATTTTCTTTAATTGAAAATATTTTTCTTGACTTTTGATGAAGATTTGAAAAATTATCTCGACATTAAAGATGTAAGGTCATAAGGTCACTTGTATGCCCCCTCGGGAGCGAAATCGAAAGATAGCGAGAGATTTTAGGCAATTTTGAGCAATGATAAGTTATGTGAGCACAAATTGATTTTGAAGAATTTTGAAGATTGAATTGATTACGAAATTGATTCATAAATTTGAAATTGAGATTCAATGTTGAAATTGAGAAATTGAGCGCAAATCAAAGAAAAAATGAGCATTTGATGAAAAGAGCGCTAAGGGGTCCAAATTTTGAAATTGACTAGCAAGATGATCTCGAATTTCGATTTCGATCCCGAAAATGGAATCAGAGCAGGCACATTAGCTAAGGGTACAATTGTCGTGACCATCAGAGCAAGTTGAAAAATTAGGTCTTTGGCTATATATGGGACAAAAGTGTCATTTTCAATTTATTTTAACCCTCCAAGTTTGAAAATTTGAAAAACCCTTCTGCGAAGAAAATGGTGGTCCCTACTCGTCAGCATCGATTTGAGCGCTAGAGACGTCATAATCAACTCCGAAACTACGAGCCAGTGGTAAGTGATCGATCTTAAGCCTCTTTATGTTTCCAATTTTGAATATTTTTTATTCATTTTTCACGTTTTTCATGGGTTTTGGGTCGGGTGTCACGGTTTATCGTGCGAGACAGGATCCTGTCTCGTACGAGAAACTGACAAATTTTATTTTGTCGTTTGAAGCCATTAGATTTTTCGTACGGGATTCACCCTTGTATCGTACGACAGGTCAGTTAGAAGACCATTTTGTCGTACGATGTGTAAAAGTTTGTCATTTGAGGTTGTTTTCTCGTACGAGAGCCATTCCTGACTCATATGATATGTTGCTTAACTGTGTTTTGTCGTTCGAAAGACAATGATCATTTATGAAAGTGTAAACATGAAATTTTACTTTTGCATTTGACTTATTTGGATTTGCGTGATGTTTAACTTCTCTTGTAGGCTCATTTGGAATGTTTTTTGATGATCTTTGTTGGGTTTTTTTGCAGGTGTGCTTACCTCCTATGCTCTTTAGATGCGTATATCCTCCCACTATGGCTTTAGTTCGTGATTTGTCTGAGGTTGAGCAGGTTTATATTGATATGTGTGGCTTGACTCACCTGATGACGTTACCTGATATCCGTGTGAACCACGGGATGCTCACAGTGTTGGTAGAGCGGTTTCATTCAGAGCATAATACCTTTCATTTGCCAGTTGGGGAGTTGACTATCACTCCCGAGGATGTGTACAGGATCCTTCGTATCCCTTTTGCTAGGGATAAGGTGGTTATGATACTGCATTGTTACCTGGACTACAGGCTCTTAGGAACATATTCAGGGATCCCGATATCTTGACTCGTTCCATGAGTTGGGATATATTGATGAGCAGGTACAGTGAGGAGTATCCACTGGCATGTGTCCTAGCAGGTTTCATTAGTTGCTTTTTGATGCCAGACAGAGGGCAACAGGGTTTCCAGAGCGGATGGGGTCGTATGCTGGAGAGGTTGATAGAGACCCCTCAGAGACTTGGCTGGGGCTCTTGTTTGTTGGCCCACATGTATCGGGAGATGCATGAGATTGTTTATAGAGATGGGCGGAGCATGGCGACACGGATGTACATTTTACAGGTGTGGGCTTGGGAGCACCTTCCCATTTGTCGGCCAATTGTAGATGATAGTAGAGAGCCAGGGCAGCCGATTATTTATAGGTATGCCGGATATATTACACAGCTCCATCTGGGCAAGACAGACTTCTGGTGACGATAGCTCGATGATCTGATAGCTGTCGTGTGGAGACCATACAGGGGGTTGGAGTCATGGGATGACTGGCGGGCGATTTGCAGGGACCTTTTTGTTACACGCCCACTGATTGGGAGGTCACAGACTGTTGTGGAGCGATTCATCTTTTCACGAGTGATGAGGCAGTACGGCTGGCCTCAGGGGATCTCTCAGGAGTATACAGTGTTTGCTCGATATGCCAATGAGGAGAGACAGGGATGGTCACCTAGGCTATCCTATGCTTTAGCGATGCAAGAGCTGACAATTTTACACCGCCTGAGGTGGGATTACCTGGATGATATAGCAGATGTGGGGGTATTGCCCCAGTATAGAGATTATTTTTAGCAGCATCCTTTCCCACGGTTTACAGATCTAGGAGAGAAGGCTCCTCATATTGAGGATGTGGAGGATGATGCCTCTGCACCAACACAGGGACAAGGCCAGAGGCAGGGCCATAGGCAGGGACAGAGATCAGAGGCTCCACGACGGACTGGTGGTGATCCTGGCGCTAGCAATAGCGGGGTGCGAGCTGATGTTGGACAGTAGAGGGGTGACGGTGGATCCCTTGGGAGAGTAGGTGTGAGGTTGGGTGGCAGAGAGGAGGAGCGAGCAACTCTTAGGCAGGTCCGACAGCGACGGGATGAGTAGGGTGGAGCCACAGGTGGAGCAGGCTGCAGTCACAGTTGACAGTGGCTCAAACTCAGCTGGCGGAGCAAGACCGATAGTTGGTCGAGGTTAGGGTCGAGCGTGATCGCTAGATCATAGCATTGAGAGCAGAGTCAAGAGCAGAGATAAAGTCTCTATGACAGGAGGTGCTTCTCCAGAGCAGTAGGGTTGCATATTATGTTGCAGCATATAGTGTCGCAGTTCCTGTTGCACAGCAGGTGCAACACTATTCGCAGTATATGGCTAGATCAGAGGGAGCACGAGCACCTCGATAGGATCCTGGGCATCAGGCTCCTCCTCCTCCACCAGGCAATGAGGGATAGGGCGCTAGCTAGATTATTCTTTTTGTAGCTGAGATATTTTTTGTAGACACACCCATTTTTTGTAGCCGATACGATTCTTGCTCCGATGGGAGTTTGTACATGTCATTGGACATCATTTTGTACCCTTAGACTTGATATGATATATATATACGAGATTCGTTTTTGATGTCATTGTACTTATGTCAATCGATATGAGATGTTTCTATATGCTTTATTCTATATGTATGCATTTATTTCAGCATGAATGTATGTAATGCAAATGAATATGGATGTCTATGTTTTGGTTTCTTTTTATAAATAAATGAATGAAAATGAGTAATGACTAATGAGTAATGCAATTTTTTTGTTTTTTTTATGTAATAAGATCAATGTAAATGAATAATAATGAAATAAATGAATCTATATAATATGTTATGTATGCAGCTAAACATCTCAAAACACAAGTACTCGATCGAAGAAATAATGATAAATAGACCACTTAGCGTAAGAAATGATGATGCTTTCAGCTCTCATTCAGAAGATAAAGAGATGTTTACTATACCGAAATCACTCTAGATTCACAAAAATGCAAAATGATATGCGAAATGCAACCTAAACCTAGTCACTAGATTTAAAATACTTAAGATTCATCACTAAGCATAACGAACACAACAGGCAGGTTAGAGTTCCTTTCTTTTTCAAAGTGCAATTTTAATTATCTTATCCGCAATGACCCTTTTTTGTTCATATCCTTGGACAGATTTCACAGGGACCCGAATTGCATCATAAAGAAATTCCCTCAAAACAAACAAAGAAATGATATGGACCTCCCTGTAGCATACAAATAAGCAGAGTCGAGGTATGTGAGGCGATTTCACCTTAATGTGAAGGCTCTTATCATAGACACCCAGCTAATTTATATGTTTCCAGATCATCGGGATCATTCCTACAAGCAGAAAAAAAGAAAATATTATGCCCCCAATCCTTGCACCTCTTAGTCACAATAGACTTCCTCGAGTTACTCAGAGGGATAATAATCAAAAATCAATATAAAAGACAACATACAAAGAAAATTTTCATTCATAGCTCAAATTGTTTAGTGATTGTTTTCTGTTATGTTGTTTTGCTTGTGAACTCAGTGATAAACTCTTTGGTAGTTAGGAGACAGATAATTGACTCAGAGTGGTCGACCAGGTTTCACTGACGGAAGAATGACTTGGTTGACACTGCTTAGGATATGTAATGTGCTCTGTCAAGTAACCTAAGACTAGAACGTTGATCAGTTTCAAGTCATGGGGGTTCCAACGAACCAGGATGTCACAAAAGTGACTGAAAATATGTACAAGCGAAAGCAAAAGATGCTTGAAAGCGGAAAATGCCAACGTTGCGTTGATAGATGGAGCGCTTGAGTACAAGAGGCGCCTGTTTGCCAGGTTTTCACCTGCTTGGCAGAGATTTATTTTATTTTTTACCAAGGTGCCTCTTTACCAGGTTTTCACCAAGGCAATTTCTCTCTTTTTATATTTTTTCTTTCTTTTCTCTTTTTTTCTTTTTTTTTTTGATTTCTTCAGGACTTTTTTTGATTTTTAGGATTTTTTTCAGGACTTTTTCCATTTTTTTAAATTTTTTTCAGGACTTTTTCCAACTATACAAGTTTGCTGGAGCAGAGAGTGCTAAGCGAAGAATTTCTTCAAGTGGATGGTATTAATCGGTTCACGGAGTTGTTCTCCTTCCGAGTTTGAGAGTTGATAGGCATCAGAGTCGAATACTGCAATAACAATGTAGGGACCCAACCAGTTGGGTTCAAACTTCCCTTTATTATCTCGAAATTGTTGATTTTTTGGATTCTCTCTCAGAACTAGGTCACCAACTTGAAATTCTCTTTGTCGAACTTTCTTGTTCTACCCTCTGGACATTCTCTTTTGATACACTCTAAGATGATCAAACACCACTTGTCGACGCTCATGCAGCAATTCGAGTTCTTGCAATCTGGATATTCTATGATCTTCATCAGTGACAAGACCTTGCAAAGAAACTCTGAGAGATGGTATTTCTACTTCAATAGGTAATACTGCTTCAGACCCGTACACCAAATAAAAAGGTGTAGCCCCAATAGGTGTTCTGATACTGGTTCTGTAAGCCCATAGTGCAGGATTGAGCTGCAGATGCCAATCCTTCCCAGACTTGTTCACTATTCTGTGCAAAATAGTCAGTAGGTTTTTGTTAGACGCCTCAGCTTGTCCATTACCTTGAGGGTAATATATGGATGACTAGTGTTTCTTTATTTTGAATTTCTCACAAAGCTTGTCCAGATCTTTATTCTTGAATTGTCCTCCATTATCAGTCACGATAGACAAAGGTATCCCATACCTGCAAATTATATAGTTTATGATGAACAAGACGACTTGTTTACCAGTTGCTTTGATGAGCGAAACTGCCTCTACCCACTGGGTGAAATACTCAGTGGCAGTTATGATGAATTTATGTCCGTTGGATGAAGCCGAATATATCTGACCAATGGGATCAAAGGCCCATTACTAAAAAGGCCAGTGTGTTATAAATGGTATGAGGTCCCTTGCCGAGGCATGTATGAGATTTCCATGAAGTTGACATTTCTCACAAGTCTTAGCAAATTTAATGGCGTCTTTTTCCATATCTGGCCAGTAGTAGCCAGCCCGTAATAGTTTCCGAGCTAAAGTAAAACCATTCGAATGAGATCCACAAATACCTTCATGGACTTCCAATAATGCACGTTTAGATTCTTCAGTTTCTAGACATCTAAGCAATGTATCGTCCAAACCTCATCTAAATAAATCGTTAGCTATGATAACATACCGCGAAGCGTTTCGAGTTAGGTTTCTTTTCTCATTACGAGTAAGGTTTTCAGGGATAATTTGATCGCATAGATAGGAATTGATGTGGCTGTATCGGGATGAGTCATGTCCAATAATAGAACAAACTATTTGTGTCTCAGGAGAATCATAAGCAAGGTAATATAACTCTTCCACCAGGAAATCAAAGTGAAAATTGGACTCCTGTAGCTCAGGTATAGATGCCAAGGTAGCCATAGCATCTGTTGCTCTGTTCGTTGATCTAGGAATCTGTTGGAATGATACAAAAGCAAAGTATTTCTTGAGATTGTCCACCATCCTCTTGTAAGGCATCAATTTCTCTTCTCGAGTCTGATATGTATCATTGATTTGATTGATGACCAACTGAGAATCTCCATAGATATGTAATTCAACAACCTTCCATTCAATAGCTGGTTTTATTCCATTCACCAAAGCTTCATATTCTGCAACATTGTTTGTGCAGGGAAACAGAATCTTATAAGACTTTGGAATTAAATACTTCTGAGGAGTAATGAATGGTATGTCAGCACCTGAACCATTTTGAGTAAAGGAACCATCGAAGAACATCTTCCAGGGTTGTTGAGTAAGATGCATTATTGATTCATCTGGGAACTCGATGTGTAGTGGTTGAGTATCCTCAAGTGGAGTTTTGACAAGTTGATCAGCAATTCCCTGTCCTTTTACATATTTGTGTTCCACATATTCAATGTCAAACTCTGTAAGGATCATTACCCACTTTGCCAATCTTCCGGTGAGTGTTGCTTTATTAAGAAGATACTTGAGTGGATCGATTTTGGCCACCAACTTGACTGAATGTGCTAGCATATAGTGCCTCAGTTTCTATGATGAAAAGAGTAATGCCAAGCATGCTTTTTCTATTATATTGTAGCTCATTTCATAAGACACCAATGTCCTGCTGATGTAATAAATAGCTCATTCTTTTTTGTTGTCATCTTGTCGCACCAGAAGTGCCCCCAGTGATGAATCAGTTGCTGATATACATAATATTAGTGGCTCACCCTGAATAGGTGGCATCAATATCGGTGGATTAGACAGGTACTCTTTTATTTGCTGAAGATGTTGTTCACACTGCTGATCCCAGTTGTATGTTATTCCTTTTCTCAATACTTTTGTAAAAGGTTGAGCCTTATCTGCTAGCTGAGAAATGAATCTTCTAATGGATTGGAGACATCCCTATAGACTTCTCATTTGACTAATGTTCTTTGGAGGTGACATTTCCATTATAGCTTGGACCTTCTCAGGATCAACCTCGATTCCCTTCTTTGAAATGATGTAGCCAAGTAGTTTACTAGATGTCACTCTGAATGCACACTTCTTTGGATTTAATCAGAGCTTAAATTTTTCCATTCTGTCAAGTATAGGACCTAACTCTTGAATATGCGTTGATCTTTTCATAGTCTTCACTAAGGTGTCATCAACATAATCTTCCATATTCTTATGCATCATGTCATGAAAGATAGTTGTAACTGCTCTTTGATAGGTTGCCCCCATGTTCTTTAACCCAAATGGCATAACGTTCCAGCAAAAGGTTCCCCATGCACAGGTGAAAGTTGTCTTTACTTGATCTCCAGGAGCGATTTTAATCTAATTGTAGCCGAAAAATCTGTCCATTAGTGAGTACATCTCATACCCAGCCATCATGTCGACTATCATATCAATATTTGGCAATGGAAAGTCGTCTTTCAGACATTCTTTGTTGAGATCTCTAAAATCTATACAAACGCTGATAGATTTATCTGCCTTCAACATAGGCACTATGTTGGAAATCCATTCAGCATAATCTATTGCTCTGATAAATCCAGCTTTGAGCAATTTCTCTAGTTCAACTTTGACCAATAGTGCTACATGCGGGTGCATCTTATAGAGTTTTTGTTTAACTGGTTTTACCCCTGGTGTGATTGAGAGATGGTGCATAATGAGATCAGGATCCAAGCCTGGCATATCAGAGTACATCCATGCAAAGTTTATTTTCTTTTCTAAGAATAGCTGAGTGAAATCCTTCAATTCCTCTGCTGATAGTGATTGAGCTACATGAATAATTTGTGGTGTCTCTTGATTCCCGATATTCACTGGTTGAGTTGGCTCGATCAATATGGAAGACCGCTCCTGAAAATGACTGGGCAGTATACCAAGTATCTCACCTTCAGGCGCCTCAAAGAGTTTTCACCTTTAGGCACGTCCTTTATTTTCTCTTTTTTAGATTTTGACACCGCCACAATATGGTTTTCGCCATCAGATATTTTATCTTTATTTTTCTCGTTTTTGCGACTAAGATACTTGATATCCTCTTCAGTCATATTTTCACTCTATTCATTGGTGGAAGGGTTTATAGGTTCGACTGCATTGAGTTAATAGGATAATGTATAGTCATTGGCAAAAGTAGGTATATCCATGGGTTGATTCGCTAAAGTACAGTCAATCAATTCGAGATGTACTAAGGACAAATTTTGGATAGGTTCAAGAGTGTTCACGGTATTGTTATCACAACTGCGGATCGAAAAGTCGAGTTCCAGAATGATACCTTGCGTAAGTGTCTCAAGACCAGGAAGAGTCAAATCATGATTATTAAAGTTCACGTTAATATTTAATTGATCTAATCCAATAGACATACTTGTAACGTCATTTACGGATTGGACATCATATCATGGTTTAACAGCAATAAGACTAGTAGGCAACTTTTCATTGTTTGTATCAGATGATTTAGAATTTGAGGCTGAGTGGGTATCATCATGAACAAGACTGTCATCAGAGTCATCGGATGAAGTTTCCAAGTCTCTTTCAGGTGATTTAGTAAGCATATGTATGGTATCAATACTAACATCTTTAATGTTATAAGTTCCTTCATATTGTGGTTCATTTATCGTTTGTATCTGACACACCTGTTGACATGATCTCATTGTTTATGTGATTTTTTGTCGTCTACTCCATTCAGCTTCTTTTGGACCGATGACTGGTTCTTGTTCTGTAGCTTCTAACTCTTCTTGTGTAGTGCTATAACTGATTTGTTCTGTTTTAGGATAAGGGCACATAGATGAGAAGCTTTATGGTATTGTTCCTTCTTTCAATCTTTGTTCATAATTTGCTTGCCTCTTTTGTCTAATTTCTTGTATTTCCTTCTCTAGTTTTATACGCATCAGCTCTTGAGTATCATCTATGACACCACTAGATTCTTCTGGAGTTTTTGTAGTGGATGTGTCTGAAAGATAGTCAGGACCCCATTCATACTCGTTTGAATCAGTCTCTGAATCATCTACTTGTTGCCTGCCAGTATATGTGACTGGAACTTTTAATGGTGCAAACAATTCTCTGATTTTTATGACTTCATCTCTTATATCCTTAGGAACCTCAACTTCTTGTATTATCATAGCTGATACCGTCAAAGCTTGAGCACTGACTATTTCTTCTTTCTTGACTGTTGATTCCTCTTTCTCTTGTCTACACTCTACTTTTGTTTGTTTAGTGTCTGCTTCATGTAATGTTAAAGGCGATATCTTTTTCGAGCACTTAGACTTAGAAACATGTTTTTGGTTTGATGTCTTTTTCGAATTGTATCCCAGTCCAGCCTTATCATGTGTAGATTTGGTTTGTAGCTGAATTGGTTCAGTAATACCTTCTTTTTGTTTGCCCAAAGGACCAATACTTGAGTACCCCATGCGTTGAATCATTTTGTAACCACGACCATATTGGTTTGAGGAAATCTCACAATGTCATACCTCCTCATTTTGACTATCCTCCTTAAAGAGTCAGTTAAGAACATCATACTCCTCTATTTCATCCGCCAAGGAGGTAGAAGACTGTACAAAGAGACCATCATATATAGTATTTGGAGCTGAAGTTTATGTTCTCATTGCCTCTAATGGTTTACCCAACTATTTTGGTGATGGAGGGAGAGAAACTAATGAATGTACCGGTTCTATCTGGTAGCCATCCATGCGGGTATTTGTAATCTTCAATCTCTATTCTAAGTCTTTCATCAGCGCTTCTAGATCTTCATTTGGAGAGGTTGCCCTATTATGTGGCACAAAAGTATCTGCACCTTTTGTCAATGCATTACAAACAACATTTGTATCAGTGGGAATACTGACTTCAACCCCATTATAAGGAAACTTTAAGCATTGGTGATATGTTGATGGTGCTGCCTTCATTTCATGAATCCACAGCCTGCCCAGTAAAATATATGACAATGGAATATCAAGAACCTGGAAAAGGACATCTCTCTCTACCGGTCCCACTCTGATTGGTAATGATACTAGACCTTTGGAGGTCCTTTCTTCCTCATCATAGGCTTTTATTGTTATTTTCTTGCCGGCATCAATAATGTTATCAGAGAATCCTAGTTGTGTAAGAAGATGATAAGTACAAATATTCAACCCCGTGCCTCCATCTATCAAAACATGTTTAACTCTATGTTTGTGGATCATGGCCTCAATATGCAATGGCTGGTTATGTGGATGATTTGATGAATTGTCATCTTCTTCAGAGAAGGTCAAATAGTGAGGTGAAGTCAGATGACCCACCATAGACTGAAACCGACCAATGTCTAAATCTTTTGGAAAGTTGGTAGTGAGCAATGTTTTGTCTAGGATTTCCTTGTGAGCAAATGAGAGTTGTAGCAATTCAAAAATTGAAATTTGAGCATTTGTCCTTTTTAACTATTCAACCACGTTGTATCTAGAGGATGATGATGAGGTTAACCTTTTAAATTTGTCCAAGGTTGATTCCTTTTGTTTGTTTGGCAAGGCTGTTGGATTTGATGTTTCTTGAGGCGGGTTGGAAGAACTAGCTCCTTGGAGGGTAACTTTCTTTTGAGATCAGGTCAGAGCTCTTGCATATCATGATTCATTTGGTTTATCTTGAACTATAATCACATTGCAATATTCCAAGTATGAAGGCTCAATCATGTTGATAACATTGTCCTGGCTAGCATAAGTATAATTTAGCTTGGCACCTCCTTTGGTCTTTGAGGAATCACCTTGTTCATAAGCAGGCAAAGGGTCTTTAAATGCTTTATGATCAACATTGGTTGGATGATTCCCAACAACTACTTTACCAACATCTATGAGATCTTGAATCTCATGTTTTAGCTTCATGCAATTGTTTATGTTATGACCCTTATTCTAATGGAAGTCACAATATTCATTTTCTCTCCACCATCTTGGTTTGACATCTGGATCATATGGTCTTGTAGCGTCCTAAAATTGCGACACTTGCAATTTCGACTGCATTTCAGTCTTCACGATGACGTTGCAACACGCAACCTGAATGGAGACCCCGAAACCTGATTATGACACTGAAAACTGCATTTTCTTGCACCCTGGCCTGAACCTCCTTTGCACCCTGCTGTCCCGGGAGGTGGGACCAGAGCGCCCAGCGCCCTGGTCCCTAGGACCATGGCGCCCAGCGCCTTGGTCCCTGGGTCCTATTTTGGGCCCGGTCTCTTTTGGACTTCGGGTCTTTATGTTTGCAAATTGGAAAATTATCTTTCCTGGTCGGCCTAAGGTCGGGAAAATCAGTCTATCAGCCCTAAATGACAAGTATATAAACTACATTTTCCTCTCCCATTTGGGTAAGAAGGATATATGATATACAAGCGTGGAAACTATACTCAAGCATTCAAGCATTCAAGCATTCCTTCAAGCAATTGATCATTTCAAGTCTCCATTCAAGGCTAAGTGTTGCATTCAAGACAAGGATTCAACCATTGAAGAGGAGATCACTTACAACATACTACTACAACATACAACATACAACATCTATACCTTCGCACATAAGGATACAAACATCCTTACAACAAGGTATTAGTACTTGTTTTACATTACATACATTGACATTTACAGCATTGCTCATTTCTTGGTTAATTCCAAAACCGGGGTTTGACCTAAAGGCAAACCCCTAATCCCTAACCCCCCAATCGTCTTCGCTTTTCTGTGTGTAGGTTGCAGGTACGCGACTGAAATTGAAGATCTGGAATTCTTGTGCAGAGACGAACAGATCCCCCTTCGTTTCGCAGATTTTTCGGAGGACCGTGGCGCCGGGCGCCATCGTCCTGACAACTTTTGCTCAAAATTGCAGGACAGCGCCGTATCGACATTTTACTACTAATTCCAGGTCTGCAGCTTCATCCTATATCCCTATCTCAGTTTATAAGCGATTCTTTGTCACTTTCTATGCATTCCTAGCTTAATTCTCCTATGCACATTCTTTACAAAAGAGGGTAGCCTTGCTTTCTTAACCCTTGAAACACATTTAGCATCCAATCTTGCATTGTGTGGGATTGGATCTTGTGGGTTTCAACCCCTCTTTTGAATGTAAAGTCTCTCCCCTAAGTGAAAACCATCAACCCTAGTGAATCTCCCTTCTCTCTCCTTGGAGTTGGAAGAGGGGAGAGCAACTAGGGTTCGATCGCGATTTTCCGCTTTATAGGTCTGGAGTTATCTGGTAGTGTTATCAAGTTGTTTGCTAATAGAGTTTTGAAAGCGGATTCATATGATTCTTCAAGAGGAGTAAAATCACGCTTAGGTTTGGAAAGCCAAGGCTTTTCTTTGAACCATTCCTTTGTTTTCTTTGGCGGATTCTCTGCTGCAATCTCAGCAGATTTAAGTGCTTGTGTACCACTAGCCAAGTTGAATATTGTGGATTTTGAGTTGGTTTTGATAGTGTCTACTACTCCATCATTAACAACATTCTTGTTGTTGTCTTTGGCAAATTTCCAATACTTGTTCTTCTCTTTAGAGCTAGATCCTGTTTGTGTTTCTTTCCAAGGTGTGATATCCCCCTTCTTTATGAGCACATCTTCCATTCGAATGACATTATCTACCATTTTGTTAAATGATGGGTGTACTTGCATTTGTATGCTATATTTCAATTCAGGGACTAAGTTATTGACAAATACATCCATTTTCTTAGAGTCTGGAATAGGTCGTGGGTACCTAGAGAACATCTTTCTCCAGTGTTGGAGAAAAGTAAGAAGAGGTTCCCCTGTTTTCTGTTGAGTATTACAAAGATCGATCATAGTTATAGGATGTTGAATGTTGTATGAGTATTGTTGTAAAAATAGTTGGATTAGTTCTTCGAATGTTTTTATTCCTTTGGGTAGACTTGAGAACCATTCCATTGCTTGACCCCCTAAACTACTTGGGAAGAGACGCATGAGGTACATTTGATCGTGCATGAATTCCATACAAGCAGCACTAAATTCCCTAACATGATCTTGAGGATCTGAGGTACCGTCATATTTGTCAAATTTTGGGATTTCCACTCATGAAGGAAATGGAGGCATGTGTAGATTCTTGTCAAATGGAAAGGGACATATTGTTTCCAGAGAATATTGTTTCAAGGACTTGTCCTTATTCTTCAGTTCTGTGACCTCCATCCGCAAAGCTAGTAACTGTTTGTGTACCATGAGTATAGGTGAGTCTTCCCTTTTAGTAACAAGTGTCTGAACATCATATCCAATAGGAAGTTTGGCACCTTGTTTTGCTAGTTCTAAGAAATAGTCTTCCTTCTCTCGGGTCATGATAGTTTTCATCATTTTTCTAAAGTCTTTGTCCTTTTGATAGTCAAGGATTTCTTTTTCTGGAGGTTCAGTGTCTTCGTCAATCTCACTTGATGATGTGGAGTCATTATGATTTTCGAGAATATTACGGTCGTTTTTGTTTCCATCATTGTATTCTGTCTCATGTATAGTGGGAGATTTCGGTTCATCAAAAATTGGTCCGCCTGATGACGACGGCATGTCAGTGAGTGGATCCTTCACGTATAATGGATTATCTTGATAGGTGAAGGTTTGTTCTTTGCCTTTGGCTTGTTTCTTATGAGAACTCTTGGTTTGAATAGGCATTTTTATGGATTAGTGTGACCTAAAGTCATTTTGTGATGCAAAGGTCAAGATCAATTTCAGAGCTAGTTGTTTTGTTTAGAGTATTGTTTGGGAGAGACAACTGAGATTTAGTCTGATTTCAGGAACGATCTATCCTGTCTAAGACGTTATCTAAGTTGATTCTAAGCATAGTGTAATATTTAGTCTGGTTTCAGGAATGATCTATCCTGTATAAGACTTTATCTAAGTGACTAAAATTTTATAGGTAGTTGATTGAACTAGCTGAAAGGTGATCGACCAAATCGTGCAACGCAAATGGCAGAGGTAAACTGTCTTTATCTGTTTATGCTCAGGAAAATGATAACCAGTATTATGTTTAATGTAAGTTGTTTCTAGGCAAGTTTGACTGTTCTATTCTGACAAAACCAGAGACTCGTACGACAGGATTTTCTGGACTAGACGATAATTTAGCAGCTACAGGACAACAATAGTTCTGATTCATATGAGTTGCTGCCTCGTACCATACGACAAATGGGTATGTGCAGGATGACAAAAGACTCAGAGCAGTTTTGTTTCGTACGACATAGGATACAGAGTCAGACGACAAAATAAAATGACTCGTACGACATAGGATTAGGTCTAGGACGACAAACCAGAAGACTCGTATGACACAGGATGTGATATAGGATGATGAATTATCAGACTCGTACGACTGTTCACAGGACAGAGCCTAGAAATTTTGAGTTTTTCTGATTGCTGAGTATGATAACTGAGTATGACCAATTCTGAGATGGACTGATTTTTGACTAGGATAAACTAGTTTCTGACTCGGATAGATTTTCGACTTAAAAATGGACTAGTTTCTGACATGGACGAAGTTTCGACTCAGGACGGACTAGTTTCTGACACGGACAGAGTTTCGACTTAGGATGGACTAGTTTATGACACAGACAGAGTTTCGACTTAGGATGGACTAGTTTCTGAAACGAACAGAGTTTTGACTCACTGAGTTGTTTCTGGTCTTCACTGATTTTTGGTATTTCAGTTTTTGTTTTAGGGATGAAAAACATAGAGAACAAGTAGTATGTATAGTGACTCCAATCACAACATGCAAACCCTAAGGAATTTGGTGAGGAAAGAAAACCTTTGCTTGTAGACTCAGGTACACACCCAATAGCTAATCAGAATACGGCCGTCGAGTCTCACGCAATGGATTCTCAACACCGTATTATCCGACTCCAAACGCTAATGGGGGCACGAAATGACAAGTATCTTGGGAGAGTTACTATCTCTCTTGCACAAAGATTATCCCCCTTTCGGAGATGAACTGGGTAGCTTCTAATTTTAAATTGGATTTAGTCAGGGATCCATTCGGTGCGTCGAGGTATAAACTCAATTAAGAGGTCTCCCAGCCTTGAAAACCAAGGTTTAATATACCTGAAGGTACGGAGGAGAGCTATTCCCGAGCACTTCCGTTGACTTGATTTTCATCAAATCATGTTTATTTTATAGTGGGTTGGAGTACTTGGCGTCTAACCATTCCCACTTAGGTCGTTCCCCTCACACCGACCGTAACGACTTTAAGAGTTTTTCAACCCCTCGGGAGGGCAAGCTTGCTAAAGATGTACAAATCTCAAACAAAGAAAAAGCTTCAAGGGTCTGGATTTTTGATTGTCTAGAAAAAGACAAGAGCATACTCTCCTACCTCTCAGAATCTTCTAAAAGCACAAAAGATAGATTTGTTCTTTAACCAGATAGCAAGTTAGGTTCCTAAAAATGAATTTAAAGAATACACGATGTTTAGTCGATTCTCCTTAGGCAACCTGCAAAGACAACGAATCAGTAGTCATATTGTCTTTGTGCGACAAGCATATTCTTCGACAAACATTCTACAAAAACTAGTTAGGTTGTGAAAAATTCTGAGATAGATAGATAAACTGTCAGGGTCAATCGTCAGAATAATCAATCAGAAATGAGAAAATTATGAAATTTGCCTTTTTTAACCAAAAAATACAGAATTGTACGACATGCACTTGACTCGTACGGGACAAGATGCAATATTGTACGAAATAATATTGCTGATGATGTCTGCTTGTACGACAGAGGATTTCTGCTCGTACGACATAGGATCTGCTCGTACGATAGGATATTTGCAATTTGTGCGACACCTGCAGTTTGTCGTTTTAGCCTATAAAAATTGTCCTACGAGATGTACGGACAAAAAACTGAAAAATTTGAAACCTGGAAAATAACAAAAAATAAAGCAGTTAGTCTTGGAGGCCAAAAAAATGTAGTTTTAGGGCCCCACGGTGGGCGCTAGAGATGTGTGTGTGAAAAAAAGTGAACCTGTAGCTGCAAGCACAACACTTCAATTAAGTCATTATATGCATGGTTAGTAATCAATAATCAATAAGAAATAAACCATAGCAAAGCGACCAATTGCCTTCTAAAAGATGCGAGTATAAGATTGCTCTTAGATTTTTATAAGCAATACCAGTGACTAGACTACACCAAGACGAATGATTTAATCTATATGATATTAAGCTATATGGATGCAAGATGGATGAATAATTCAAGCAATAATAATCAATTCAAGCAACAATGGATGCAAGCAATAATGGATGTAAAATGGATGCAAATAATCTAAAAAGCACAATAATCTTCAATGACTCTAGAGTGAAATTAGCGTGATAATAATCTCCAAGCGTGTTCTCAAAAATCTCTCAGGGTGAATTGGAATGAGAGCTGAAGACTGAATTTATAGAGAATCACAAGAGAAAAAGCTCAATTTAGGATTAATTGAAACAATTGAGAAATCAGATTCAGTTAACCTTGAGATAGATTCCAATTATAATTTAATTGAAATGCATTCAAATTAGAAGTCCAAGTTGCATTGGAAAATAATAATAAATTAATTCCATACATATAGGATAAAAATAGATAATTCTTTAATTTGTTCAAGGAAAGGGTCTTTTCAATGCAACTGAACTTCTTTTTTTTTTGTTTTGAAAAGCTTTAAGTTCCAATTTTAGAGAATAATTCAATAATTCAATTAAATTGCTTTTCTGATTTCAAGTTCTAAATTTAGAAAAAGAAATAATATCTCAAGTTTGATTTCTCTCTCAATTCAATTCTTTTTTTTGTTTTATTTTCAATTCAACTCTTTGTAATAAATTAATTCATCTTTTGTAATAAATTAATCATTTTTGCATGATTGAATGACAAATTTATTAATTAATTAAATATGCAAGGATATTTAATAAATTAAAATGGGATAATTGATCAAAATGATATTCTTGGAAATGATTCAATTAATTAAATAAATATTTAATTAATATTGAGTAATTGATTTACCATGTGATTTTTGATAATTAAAGAATTAATAACGTGCTTAAGATTAATTTAATTGTCTTTGGTTAGGACCTTGGTGATGTTGTCGAGATTAGGGGCCCATGGTTTAGATGACCAATTTTAGGGTATTACAAGCATTACAATAACAACAACCCTTTAAGGTATTTTAAATATTGTTAGTCCATAGATATCGAGGAAGAGTAGAGTAGACTTATTCACCAAGACAATTTTTTTTTCAAAATTTCATTGTATGAAGGAATAAATTTGAACTAAAAAGATAAGCCCACAACTACAAATTTATCTTTTGATAGAACACAAATCAATTGCAAATATTGACACATTTTATCTAAGAAGCACTATTTTTTGAACATACACAATTTAATTCTAGAACCTTCTCCATTTTACACCTACTCTTGAATCACAAAACTAATTACCACTTCTTATTTATTAAATTATATTTTTCTAAATTAACATATACATTTAATTGATTTTTAATACCTTACTATATTTAATCAATTAAATATAGACTAACAAAACTATTTATACTTTATATTTAATCAATTAAATATACCTTACACCTACTCTTGAATCACAAAACTAATTACCACTTCTTATTTATTACATTACATTTTTCTAAATTAACATATACATTTAATTGATTTTTAATACCTTACTATATTTAATCTGAAACTAATTATACCTATTAATTACTCATTTATTTAATCTAAGGAAAACTTATTTTCCATATACTAAATTCATCAACTTTTAATTAAAAACCTTGGTGTTCATAAAGTGGATAGAGAAAACGTCAACATTCCTTGTTGCTAGCAGACTCATTATTACAGGACAGTAATGGAAGTGGGCCCTAAACAACAGAGGTAAAGGGCATGGATATGCGATCTTCCCCATTTCAATGCTTTTACAAACATAACTTGTTGAGTTTCAGCATTGTCTACGTTGTGGTTTCCAAAGGAATGCTAATCGGATTTCACGCTAACCTGTAGGGTAAGTAAGTCTTAGTTTTCGATTTGAGATTCAGCTACGCTTTGCAAAGACGGCAAATGGCAAAGGTGGGGGCTGTTATGTTCTCGATTTTCAGTAAACGAAATGTCGGTCGGATGGGCTGCAGACTCTTGAGTTCTGACAACCGCACAGAAGCCCTTATTCATGAATTCAACAAGGTCAGTCCTTTTATATATAAAGATTCAATACTAATGAAAAATGGTTTTTTTATTAATAGCAGAATTCAGTATCAATGGGTTTCTGTTTCTGTGACAGTTGGGCTAAAGTGTTTTATATGATGGTAGTGTACCAAGCCCTTTTTGGATTCTGAAGACAAAAAATTGTAAACATGGAAGGAACGGTCTTGGATAGAGTAACACAGAAGCGTTAATTACCTTTTATAAGTTTATCTTCATTTAGAAGCCTTGGTTTAGATGAGACAAGCCCAAAGTTAGACTATATTGATTCAAAATATATGCAATTTAAACTCTTGAAGACCATCTATGACTTTGAGCCTTCTGCAGCCGGAATACAATTTTACGAAAGCAATTTAAAGGACACGATTCTCCCACATAGTTTATTATATCTGATTACCTATTATGCTTAGTTTTCTTTCTAACGCTTAACTTTAGCTATTTGTTTACGATTTTCCGTATCTCAGAAAACAATTTGATCATTGAATTGCTCTTCAGCCTCTAACTTCAAAATATCTGAAATAAAAACTTAAAAAGAGAGACAAGTTGTAGGATTTTTGCTTACTAACTATAGAACCTGAATCGCGAAGTCTTCCAATTGTAGGCATTTGTTAACTAGCTGGGATGAACATATCTTCTGATTAGACTCAACGGATCGGAAACATAATAAGTAACCCAATGCAACATTCTATAACATCAAAGTAAAGGTGGACGAGTAATATACCGGACAATTACAGCAAGATAGAATGATAAGTTGTCACTAATTACTCAGATCAGGTTCTCCACAGAATGACAGAATACTCCCTTACAGTGGTAAAATTACAAGGCAGCATATACATCGAGGCAGCATATGTTTAATTGACAAGTCTGGGGTGTGTATATTTTTGCTACATTGTCTTTCGTTCAAGCTTTGCTACCTTATTGGTTGAAATCATTTTCAATCAATCATATGAAGCCTAATTACAGTTTAGGCTTTTACTGTCTAGCATGTATTCGAAGCGTAGCCAATTCAAATTATCCTGGTTTGCAAAATAGATTATTTACAAAATTTATGTTATAACTTATAAGCATACTAGCAAAAAACTTACTCAAATAACCTACTATGGCAATAAATCAGTATACCCAAAGATGAAGATTTTTTCAGTTAATTTAAAAAATATAGGGAACCCAGAAAACACTTGGAAATTCAGAAAAAAAGGAAAAAGTACTGCTTTTACATTCAAAGGCAATTTAATTGAATAGGGGTAGATAGAGTGAAAGAAAATGGGAGTTTACACATCATATTTTGGAATATTTTTCATCAATTATTAAATCGCTGATTATCTTGTACATCACATGGTACATTACTAAATAGTTTGACTTCAAAGTTTGAACTTAAAAATCAACAATCGACTGTTTATAAAGTCAACCTACAAAATATAAGGTAAGCAAGAGCCAATTACTCTTGCTGCTACAAAGTATGCTGTTACACTACGGGGCTATAAATTGTGATGATAAATCTCCTAAGTTGATAAATGTCATCAAGATCACACTTGGCATCTCCTGAGATAGAAACTCCTTCTCATAAAAAACTGGCTCCTCATCATTTGCGATCCATTCGGAACTTGGCTGTAATGTCCCTTTTCTGGATCATTCAATATTTTGCCCTAAATTCACAAATCCAAATGAGACGTAGAATGCAATACAGTTGGAGACATAATTCTCACCCAAGAATAAGACAAGATAAGTCTGTTTTGGAAAGCTGCAACCAAGTTAGATAATTATGTAGGTATAATTCATGAGATACATCCATTTCTAGGGTTAAGGAAAATATATATTTATAACACATAACAAATCTAAATGATTATGTGGGGGTTCTGTTGACGTGTTTTTTATGACAGTGTCCAACATAGAATAAAGTTGCCCAACGGTCACTTCACTCTCTCTTGATCAAAGTGCAATTGCATGCTGATATTGTAGGAGAATCAGACAATCGACTCCAAGGTTCCTTTATGCTACGGGTGTGACTCAGTTGGCTGATGTGATTGCTGGTAATCCAAGGGGCCTTACGTATGTCGAAGAAATTTTATGCAAGCTCAAGTATTTATTGACACGGATGATTTGCAACGAAGCTCTAAGTTTTAGATTTTTTCAGATTTTGAAATATGCAGAAAGTAAATAGGAATAGGGCAAAGGAAAACTAGACTAAAGGGGAATCTAATCCTAGGAACAAGGAGACGGGATAACTTGCACAAAATCCAACCACGCTTCGCTTTGCCAGCAACGCACAACTACACGAAGGCGGTGCAATCTTCAGGGGGTGTGTTTGAGGATTTTCAGATCATCAAGAGAAACCATCAAATCGAACAACTTCTCTTGATAACCGAAGTTAAACTTACACATAAGACGGAGGCTCAGGCTAACTTTGCACGGTATGCAACAATCAGTTGCATACCAAAAGTATGAGCACGAATTTGGCGACAAGCGATCCTATCAAATCCAGTTCGTCTAATAGCATGAAAACAAATCTAATCTATGAAGAGAATGAGACCATGCGAGTTCCAAAACAGCACAAGAACACACCAACAATTGAACAATGTATTAAGTGTTTGCTTCAAAAAACTCTTAGCAACAATCTCTGACGATAGTCTCTCCTGAATCTTGCACGTGAAAAATGAAATGTTTTTTTTCAACTTATATAGAATTCCCAAGAGGCATCAAATTAGTAATTGCATTTATGGCGCGTCATACTTTACTTAATTACTATGCCATGCAAGGCAATCTCTCATGCGTGTGAGTTCAAATTTAGAACTTTCCTTAAACGCTCCAAGTCATGCGTCATACTTGGAAGATTCCCCCTGCCAACTCATTGATTTCATTCTTTCCAATTCTAAAGGATCTTTCTTAGGATTTGCTCGATTCCACTCCAACTTGCCATTTCCTGCTTTAGAAGGAATTTTCATGCCTCTTCTTCACATCCCTATTTTTTAGGGATCTTCCTAAAATTTAGGAGTCAGGGTCATTGGATGGGGAATTTCGTCTCGATTCTGAATCTATAAAAATTTCCATATTTGGTCGGGATTTGATGTCTAAAATAGCATAACTGAAAATTCGCCCGAGGGGAATTCTTCTTTTATTCCTCCTTGACTTCTTGGATTCCGTGCCTTGGGCAAAATTTCAAATTTTTTGCTTGAGTGAAATTTTTTCACTACGCCAAGGATTCATGAATTTTCCCTCTGTGAATGGCTTTCTCAATTCAGCGCCCCAGCCCAGACCTGGGCGCATTTTCAACATGTCCATGGAGAGGTGGAAAATTCCACTTGTGAATTCATTCCTCATTTTGGCGCCCCAGCTCTGACCTGGGCGCATTTTGGAGATGTCCATGGAGAGGTGGAAAATTCCACTTGTGAATTCATTCTGGGTTTTAGCACCCCAGCCCTGACTTGGGCGCATTTTGGCCATGTCCATGGAGAGATGGAAAATTCCACTTGTGAATTCATTCTAGGTTTTAGCGCCCCAGCCCTGACTTGGGCTCATTTTGGCCATGTCCATGGAGAGGTGGATTTTTGCACGTGTGAATGACTTCATGAATTCAGCGCCCTAGCCCATACCTGGGCGCATTTTGGCCATGTCCATGGAGAGGTGGATTTTTGCACGTGTGAATGACTTCATGAATTTGGCGCCCGAGCCTTGACTTGGGCGCATTTTGGCCATGCCCATGGAGAGGTGGATTTTTGCACGTGTGAATGACTTCATGAATTTGGCGCCCCAGCCTTGACTTGGGCGCATTTTGGCCATGTCCATGGAGAGGTGGATTTTTGCACTTGTGAATGACTTCATGAATTTAGCGCCCTAGCCCATACCTGGGCGCATTTTGGCCATGTCCATGGAGACATGGAATTTCCTGCTTGTGAATGACTTCCAGACTTAGAATATTTTGGCCTTCCACTTCAGGGATGATTCTTCAGATTTAGCCATTTTAGACCCCTGCCTGTCTGCTTTCAACTTTCCAGATTTAGAAGTGATTGTGCATGTTGATTCTCCGCTGTCTGCTAGCCTGATCCTACCACAAATAGACTTTCCCGAAATAGAAACTTTCCAAAATGTCAGAGTTAGAGCCCAAGACAAGACGCAGGATGACTTACTAAAAATAGAAATTTACTAAAAATTGAAATTACTAAAAATAGTAAGTTTGATTTTTGGCAAAATGGCGACATTCCGGGACTCGAAAAAATCCCCAAAAAATAGGGACTTTCTAAAAATAGAAAGTTGCTCCGTTTGGGCTCAAATTTCACTGGGAGGTCCCTTGAAGGGTCCTGATTGCAGTCGTATGCTTAGTTTTCCCGAAACCCTAACAAGAACCCCTAAAATCTAGGACAAAAGGCAAAACCCTAGAAAAAGGACGAAACAGGCCCTAGACCTCACAGAATTTGCTTGACAGAGAAGCAGATTAACCCTAACTGACTCCCAAACATCCGTAACGCGGAGAGATTGAAGAGATTGCCACTGACACACACAAAAACGAAAGCCAAACGACCAAAAGGGCCTAAAAGTTAGGGGGGTCCCTATCTGGGATGGGGTGATGTGTGATTAGGTCACAACATCTGGCGACTCCACGGGTGAAGTGTTGAGAAACACTTCAGGGTTTGAACCCAGAGTAAAATTCAAGTACGTAGGTATCAACCTTGTTCCAGGAGATCATCAAAAGCTCTTAGAATTAGTTATGGCAGGCTAGTGGTATCTGTACTTCAAAAGCATCCGGGACATTGCCTCGCTGCCAGTCAGGCGTCCATAGCCCCGACGAGGTTGTCTCTGGAATTCCACGAACATAGCTCCACTGCCGGCCGGGTGTCCATAGCCCCGGTGGAGTTATCCGCACACTCCCAAAGCCAATATTTTGATATTTCTTTTTATTTTTCATCTTTCTTTTTTTAATTGGTATTTCATTTTGTTCCCGTCAATTCCTTTGGCTCATAGGTGGTGAAGCCTACTATGGGTTTGGAGATTCCAGTGGCGCTGAAGCAAGACGTAGAGTTTTCACCAACCATAACTTTTCTCAAAAGATCTGAATGACTCAGGACAGGGGTCCGGGTACCGTGGAAAAGATAGGCCAAATAACACCACCACCCCACTGACAGACAGAGACTCCAAACAATTCAGGCCACTCCAAAACCCTAGACCCTAAGCAAGACCACACGAGCGGACAAGCTCGAGGGAAACCGGCACCGAAGGCCGCAAACCAAAACCAAAGCAAAAGCAAGCAAAACACACCAAAAGAAAGAACCCAAAAACCCTAGATTAATATGGTACAAAGAAGGCTTCACAGAAAGGCCTATGATTGGAAATAATGCTTGGGGAACTGTCCATTGACGGGCAATGGGACGTCCTCCCCGATCAAATCCTTTAATCTGAATGCATTATCCCTGAGGATCTCGGAAATTTGATAAGGACCCATCCACAGCTTGTCGAATTTGTCATGATCACCTCTCCTCTCATGAGCCTTGTCCTAGTACAAAACCAAGTCGGAAATCTGGAAACATTTGACCTTGGCTTGTTTGTCCCGATCAAATCCTTTAATCTGAATGCATTATCCCTGAGGATCTCGGAAATTTGATAAGGACCCATCCACAGCTTGTCGAATTTGTCATGATCACCTCTCCTCTCATGAGCCTTGTCCTAGTACAAAACCAAGTCGGAAATCTGGAAACATTTGACCTTGGCTTGTTTGTCAAACCATCGTTTGACCACTCCCTGATGCTTTGTAAAGTTGTCTAGTGCTTGGTCTTTCTTCTCCTCGAGGTGTAACAACTGTGAGAGACGTGTTTGAATCCCATCTTCACCATCCAAATATTCTTGCAAGAATTGCAAAGTCGGGATTCTCAGTTGGATGGGAAATACCGGATCTTGTCCGTAAACTAGGTGATAGGGAGAAGTTCCCAAGGAATTCTTCACTCGTGTCCTGTCTGCCCAAAGAGCGAACCTTAGCTGCGTGTGCCAATCCTTGGGGTTCTTGTCCAACAGCTTCTTGATAGCACTCAACAAATTCTTATTTGTGGATTCTACTAGCCCATTTCCCTGGGGATAGTAATTCGAAGAGAACTTCAATGTGATTCCATACTCGAAGGCCCAGTTGGAAAACTTTAATGATGAGAATGCAGGACCATTGACACACACCAAGGCGTGTGGACATCCAAATCTTGTAATAATGTTCTCTTCAAGGAATTTGATTACCACATCAGAGGTACACAGCTTTAGGGCTTGGGCTTCGGACCACCTGGTGCAATAGTCTGTGGCGGCAAGAATGTATTCCTCTTGTATAGGACAGCTCCTTGCAACATCTCAAGTATATTCCTTCATGATTCCTCTTGTATAGGACAGCTCCTTGCAACATGTATTTCTGGCTCTTCATTCTTAATGCCCTTTTTTGGACCGGGTTCAATTGCGGAGGGCATTTGTGGTTTAGTAGATAGAAAACAACCTCATCATACCATTCTCCGGGAGACACCTCTTCCAGAATATAAGTCTGTTGTATAAGTCCAGGCCCTGTTGTGGCGATTGTCTGGGCCAATGCTTGGCCTCAGACTATTTTCATTGGTTGTATCTCAATATCATATTCTTGGATTGTGGCGACCCACTTGCCTCTTCTCTCACCCAATTCATTTTGCATTAATAGAGTCTTCACCGCTGCATCAGGGACAATGGCAAACACCTTGCTTCTTAATAAATAATGTCTGAACTTCTTAATACTCTTGACCAATGCATAGGCCTGTTTCTCCACGTTCGGGTACCTCAACTCTGCGTCTTTCAATGGAGAACTCATAAAAGCAATTGGGTG
Organism: Cryptomeria japonica; assembly: GCF_030272615.1. Classification (NCBI taxonomy): domain Eukaryota; kingdom Viridiplantae; phylum Streptophyta; class Pinopsida; order Cupressales; family Cupressaceae; genus Cryptomeria; species Cryptomeria japonica. The sequence goes on from NC_081409.1 coordinate 444,898,344, forward strand.
TTCATCTTTCTCTTCGTTCCTCTAGGTGAGGACTGCCGCGCAGGTATGTTCTGAGGCAAAGGAATACAAATAGAAAGGTTTGGTATAATCGGGGCTGACCAGGATCGGGGCATTGACAATGGCTTGCTTTATTTCTTCAAATGCTTGCTTTGTTGGAATTGTCCACTCGATCTTTGCTCCTTTCTTCAGCATATCGTTTAGTGGCTTTACGATTTCAGCAAATCCAGTAATGAACTTCCTGATGAAGTTAATCTTACCAAAGAATGACTTCAATTCTCTTTGACTGGCGGGCAAGCCGATCCTGGAAATGGCCTCAATGCGATTCGGATCTATAGAAATCCCTTTCTCGGAAATAACATGTCCAAGAAGTTTCCCTCCAGTAACGCCAAACATACATTTCTTGGGATTCAAAGATATCTCGTACCTTCTACAGCGTTGGAAGATTTTCCTCAGATCATCCACATGATCTTCCCTTCTTTTGGAGAATACTGTGAGGTCATCCATGTAGATTATTATGCACTTTCCCACTAAATCACGGAATGCTATGTCCATTGCCCTCTGGAAGGTGGCTCCTGCATTGATCAAACCAAATGGCATTCTGCTGTAGGCGAAGGTGCCCCACTTGGTGGTAAAAGCTGTCTTCAGTCTGTCCTCTTCCTCTACCAGAACTTGGTTATACCCAGAGTACCCGTCCAGGAATGACATCATTTGAGATCCATTGACGATTTGCAACACCTCGTCCAAAGATGGCAGGGGGTAGTTATCCTTCTCGGAAGCCCTATTCAGATTCCGGAAGTCTATACATAACCTTATTTCTCCATTTTTCTTCCTCACTGGAACCAGATTGGCGACCCATGTCGAGTGCCTGACTGGAAATATTATCCTTGTTGAGAGCAGTTTCTTAACTTCTTGATAAATCAGCGGCTCTAGTAATGGATTCACAGGCCTCTGTCTCTGCCGGAAGGGTTTGCTTCCAGGCTTTAATGGAATTGTGTGGGTGAAAAGGGAAGTATCATATGTTTTCAAATCCTCGTATCCCCACGCGATAACATCAGAGAATTCTTTCAGGTTCTTTAAAACTCCTTCCTTTTCTTTTGTGGTGCAAACTTTCCCAATGAACACGTTCTTTGTTTGCCCATCTTTCCCCAAGTTGACAGCTTCGCATTCACTTCCTTCTGTAGTTTGATTCTTGCTCAACCTATCAGGATCATAGAGTCTTTCCATCTCAATCATTCCCCGGGGAATAGTATTTGTTCTCAAGTTCATTATTCCGTTGACATCAAATTCTGCTTCTTCAAGTTCCTCTTCATCAATTATCTGTGTCGTAAACACCTCTGAGTTTGTAAGAAAATCCAAGATGTGCTTATCATCTTCGAAGACTTGGAAATTTGTAACGTTATCTGGCACGGAGGGAACTGAAGTTAATTCAACCGTAAATTTCTTCAAACCTTCCATGGCGAGGGGTTCCAAGGAACTGGCTGCTTGAGCCAATGCATTAGCAGCCTCATTGTCACCTCTGTGTATCGTCTTGATGTTGAATGCATCAAAACTCTCAATCAGGTCCCATACTCTGTTACGGTAGCGGCACAGCCTTTTGTCATGACAAGCATATAATTTTCTTATTTGCCGCACCACAATCTGTGAATCTCCCAGCACGTGCAAGGTCTTTGCCCCTTTCTGGATTGCAAGGAGCAATCCATGGACCAATGATTCGTATTCAGCTACATTGTTAGTGCAGGGGAATTGCAGCCTGTATGCCGCCAGGTAAGCTTCTCCAGTTGGACTAATTAATTCAATTCCAGCGCCACTCCCATTCTTGGATTTGGATCCATTGAACCTTAAGGTCCACATTTGATTAGCATTTTGGATTCGGGGTGGTTGAAGAGCTTCTTTCTCCTTTTCTTCTTTTTGAGAATCCTTGTGATCTGGAACTACCCTGGAAGGGGCTCCAGGATTACTGGTCTCTACCATATTTGCTATCGCTGGATTCGAGGGAGCCACTTTTACTACTTGTTCAATAGCAAGTTTACACATCTCGCAGGTAAGTTCTGAATGGAAGGTGTTATGGATTCTGCACCAATTGGGTAGCAATAGATCACGGGTGCCAATGCCTTTGCCCAACTAGGTTTCTTGCTCTAAACTTCTCATGACGAACTCTCTGAAACTGTCAAACATATCTTTACCTCCACCTGGCTGTTCTTCAGGATCATCTTCAACAAGAATCTCCGTGGAATCAGGCATTTCTTCTGTCCGTTCCATCTTTGTTGAGCCATGCAGCATCAAAATCTCCTCAACTTTGGGCCTGTAAGTACCCAAGTCGGTCTCCAGAAACAGGATCTCATTGCCTTCTCCATATTCAGTGATCGTCAGGCACAATTTGGGTGTGCTATCAATTCGGATCTGGTTGGGAACGCCCTTCCATGGAAGCCACATGTGGGAAAAGTCGGTAGAGATATATCCATTTAACTTCCTCGACCAATCTCTACTTAGCAACATGCCATATCCGTCCGGGATATCCACTACTGAAATGTCAATACAACTCTGCACCCTAGGGTCAGCGGCCAATTGCATGTGGATGTTGTTGAGCTCCCCAACAACGGGTACTTCAGTCTTGTCTAGCTGTGTGACCTTCTTGTTTGTATGTAAAGGCATTATCCCGAGTTTCCGACACACTGCCAATGGCATTACGTTGCTTGAAGCACCAGAGTCTATCAGGCAATTGTGTAAGAGTTTGCCAAAAATCCTGACAGAGCCCAGGAAAGGAGCAGGCTCATCCCTTCCAGTGTAACAAATTGTGGGCTTCCTTCTCTGTTCTCCGTCGTTGATAATTTCTTGGTTCCTCGCCTTTTGCTATGAATCTTGTCTTGTAGCTAGTGCTTGGATGATCTTTGTAAAGGTTGGCTTTACAGGTTCACTAACCTTCTGAGTTGTTTCTTCTTCCCTTGTTACAGGGGTATTTTGCAGGGCTGGTTGAGTTGTCGCAGGATGCTCTTGTGGATCACAGGGAGAACTCTGCACCATTCCGATAAAGCTTGGGGGCTGTTGCGGAGCGTTGAATGCATCGGGAAAAACTTGTGGTACATCCTGAACAATATTTGTGTTTGATGCCAGGTTTGAATTGTTGGGCGTATTCCTTTGAATGTTCGTCATGGCTTGCGGGACACTCCTAGGTACTGGAGCATCACTCAGGCTTCCCAACAACAAATCTCTCATCTCAGGGATTTTCATTAATTCGAACAAAGGTAAGCTTATCTTAATCTTCTTGAACTCTTCCAGAACGTAAGAGCTTAATCTTTTTAATTCCTCCCTGGGAGGATTATCTGGTTGTCTCCTTTCTGCAGGTTGAGCGGATGGTGGGACTCGTTCATTCTGAGGAGCAGTTGTTTGTCTATACTTTGGTGAATCCTTTGGCAGACCAGGAACGTTGTTGGCGTTGGGATTGGGCGGAGTTGAGAAATTGTTTGGAGGGATAGAAGACGTAAGGGGCTCATGGTTCCGATAATTTCTTTGATATGCCCTTGGGGCGGCATTTCCATTTGTTTGTTGGAGTGCTTGAACCTCGCCAACCGCCTCCACTAGAACACTATTATTCAAGGGAGGAAAAATGTATCCATCTTTAACCTGAGGCTTATCAGGCAAGGCTTTTGATAATCCTTGATATCCTGGGGTCTCCACAGGGCCATTTGCTGATGCTGGTGGGAATCTGTAAGATCCCTGTGGTGGCATGTAGTCTTCAAATTCAGGTGGAAATCTGAAATCTTCTAGAATGAGGGCTTGGTCATATCTTTGTGTCGGGACTATCTCATATCCCATTGTTGGAGGATTTTCAGGACCTTCGGAATTCCTCATTTCTTGCCGGAAAATATCAGCAGCTACTTGAAATTCATGACACTACAGCTCAGAATGCTGATTGGTATTGTGCAGCCTACACCAGGTTGACAGGGCAGCTTCTGCAAGAAATATCTTATCTGCCGGCCTGTTGTCGGAGGGTGGCGGATTGTCCAGTGGTGAAGGCACACCCCCATTATTTGGTGCTGTGTTCCATGCTTTCTTATGGAATCCTTGATTATTATTGTTATTTTGAAAACCATGATTGTTGTTTTGATGCCTGGTATTATGCCCTTGATGGTTTTCATGATGGTTCGGAGGGTTATTATGGTAGCCTCTGTTGCCCCCTTGGTATGGCTGATAATTTCTTTGCATGCTTTGCATCTGGTTATTCTGATTTCTAAGGTAACTCACTTCAGTAGATAGCTTTTTCACTTGCTCTATCAATTCTTTCATATCATCCCTTTCCTCTTGGGTTCTAGATGGAGTGGCTGTGTTCTGCAGATAGACCAGCTACGATGGCGGGGCCTGTGATATTGGGGCCCCTAGATGAGGCACCAACTGGTTCGCTGGCGCGGGTACTGGATTAATAGCAGGGAGATAATTTGCCACACCAACTTGTGGATTATAAGGCATCGTTCCTGCAGCAGTCGCTGGTGATTGTAGGCTAATCTTGAAAGCTTCATCATAGGCCGACTTCAAACTTCATCATAGGCCGCCTTCAAATCAGCGGGGTTGGTTTGCTGGACAAACATAGAGGTGAAACAATCCAGCGCAGCATAGTATATATTTCTGGCTGCTTCATCATTTACATTATAAGGGGAGCGTAGCCTGGAGTAGGCTCTCTGGAATGTGTTGTTAAAGGCGCCAATTGGCTCCCGTTCTTGTCTCCTTACTTCGATAAATTGCTGATACACTTCTGCTGGGGAGACAGGCAATCTGAACTTCGCCAAGAATGTGTCTTTCATTTGTTGCCAAGTTCCAACAGAATCCACCGGCAGGTTGATGTACCAATAGAATGCCTCTTTGCCCAAAGAATATGGAAATAGTCGACAGGCGACATCCTCGTGTTGGATATCTCTATTCTGGAGAGTATCTTCAAACACTTTAATATGTTCTTCAGCAATACGATTGACATCGTTAATGTAGAACTTGGTGCAGAAATGCTCTGGATTCTTTGGCATGTCATGATATGCGGCAAAAGAAGCGAGCAGTGAGGCATTCACAGGACGCCAATTCAATCCCGGGACTTCTTGTTGTTGTTGTTGCTGCTGCTGCTGGTGTGCCATCGCAAGTATCGGATGTTGCTAAACAACTAGTTGTGTTGGTGCTTGAGTGAACCTTTGTTGAATACCCGCACCAGCTACTCTTGTTATTGTACGTTGTGATGGTGGGGTCTGGAACAAACGGGTCAAATCTTTGACACTTGGTGAACCTTGACTTGAGGATGCGGTTTCCTTCTTCCCATGTCTTGGCTTGAATGTAAGCTCTTGGAATTCCTTCGCTCCCGGGGTAGATCGCAGAATCCTTTGATGTCTTTCTGGTGAGAATGAATTAATACGCTCCAGCTTCTTGGATCACTGGAGGCGGAGAGCACGTGGAGCAAGTGGGAACCTTTGGTTGAGCAAATCTCTTTCAATCTCAACGGCGATCTCAATAGCCTTCTCTCGTTCTCCTTGCAATACCAGCCGAATTTCGTTGTACTGTTCCTTGCTTCTACTTATATTTTGAGCAAAATTAGCTAAGTCAGCAATGATATCCTCCTGATGATCGTGAAATCCCAAACCAGGCTGTAAAACAGGAGGTGAACTTCTAGTGCCAGGTAGCACCATCTTGAGTCATAACTTCCTCTTCGAACAATAAAATTTCTTCTTCAAATGAAATAATGCCCTCCTTCTAGTGCCAATTCTGTTGACGTGTTTTTTATGACAGTGTCCAACATAGAATAAAGTTGCCCAACGGTCACTTCACTCTCTCTTGATCAAAGTGCAATTGCATGCTGATATTGTAGGAGAATCAGACAATCGACTCCAAGGTTCCTTTATGCTACGGGTGTGACTCAGTTGGCTGATGTGATTGCTGGTAATCCAAGGGGCCTTACGTATGTCGAAGAAATTTTATGCAAGCTCAAGTATTTATTGACACGGATGATTTGCAACGAAGCTCTAAGTTTTAGATTTTTTCAGATTTTGAAATATGCAGAAAGTAAATAGGAATAGGGCAAAGGAAAACTAGACTAAAGGGGAATCTAATCCTAGGAACAAGGAGACGGGATAACTTGCACAAAATCCAACCACGCTTCGCTTTGCCAGCAACGCACAACTACACGAAGGCGGTGCAATCTTCAGGGGGTGTGTTTGAGGATTTTCAGATCATCAAGAGAAACCATCAAATCGAACAACTTCTCTTGATAACCGAAGTTAAACTTACGGAGGCTCAGGCTAACTTTGCACGGTATGCAACAATCAGTTGCATACCAAAAGTATGAGCACGAATTTGGCGACAAGCGATCCTATCAAATCCAGTTCGTCTAATAGCATGAAAACAAATCTAATCTATGAAGAGAATGAGACCATGCGAGTTCCAAAACAGCACAAGAACACACCAACAATTGAACAATGTATTAAGTGTTTGCTTCAAAAAACTCTTAACAACAATCTCTGACGATAGTCTCTCCTGAATCTTGCACGTGAAAAATGAAATGTTTTTTTTCAACTTATATAGAATTCCCAAGAGGCATCAAATTAGTAATTGCATTTATGGCGCGTCATACTTTACTTAATTACTATGCCATGCAAGGCAATCTCTCATGCGTGTGAGTTCAAATTTAGAACTTTCCTTAAATGCTCCAAGTCATGCGTCATACTTGGAAGATTCCCCCTGCCAACTCATTGATTTCATTCTTTCCAATTCTGAAGGATCTTTCTTAGGATTTGCTCGATTCCACTCCAACTTGCCATTTCCTGCTTTAGAAGGAATTTTCATGCCTCTTCTTCACATCCCTATTTTTTAGGGATCTTCCCAAAATTTAGGAGTCAGGTTCATTGGATGGGGAATTTCGTCTCGATTCTGAATCTATAAAAATTTCCATATTTGGTCGGGATTTGATGTCTAAAATAGCATAACTGAAAATTCGCCCGAGGGGAATTCTTCTTTTATTCCTCCTTGACTTCTTGGATTCCGTGCCTTGGGCAAAATTTCAAATTTTTTGCTTGAGTGAAAGTTTTTCACTACGCCAAGGATTCATGAATTTTCCCTCTATGAATGGCTTTCTCAATTCAGCGCCCCAGCCCAGACCTGGGCGCATTTTCAACATGTCCATGGAGAGGTGGAAAATTCCACTTGTGAATTCATTCCTCATTTTGGCGCCCCAGCTCTGACCTGGGCGCATTTTGGAGATGTCCATGGAGAGGTGGAAAATTCCACTTGTGAATTCATTCTGGGTTTTAGCACCCCAGCCCTGACTTGGGCGCATTTTGGCCATGTCCATGGAGAGATGGAAAATTCCACTTGTGAATTCATTCTAGGTTTTAGCGCCCCAGCCTTGACTTGGGCTCATTTTGGCCATGTCCATGGAGAGGTGGATTTTTGCACGTGTGAATGACTTCATGAATTCAGCGCCTTAGCCCATACCTGGGCGCATTTTGGCCATGTCCATGGAGAGGTGGATTTTTGCACGTGTGAATGACTTCATGAATTTGGCGCCCGAGCCTTGACTTGGGCGCATTTTGGCCATGCCCATGGAGAGGTGGATTTTTGCACATGTGAATGACTTCATGAATTTGGCCCCCCAGCCTTGACTTGGGCGCATTTTGGCCATGTCCATGGAGAGGTGGATTTTTGCACTTGTGAATGACTTCATGAATTTAGCGCCCTAGCCCATACCTGGGCGCATTTTGGCCATGTCCATGGAGACATGGAATTTCCTGCTTGTGAATGACTTCCAGACTTAGAATATTTTGGCCTTCCACTTCAGGGATGATTCTTCAGATTTAGCCATTTTAGACCCCTGCCTGTCTGCTTTCAACTTTCCAGATTTAGAAGTGATTGTGCATGTTGATTCTCCGCTGTCTGCTAGCCTGATCCTACCACAAATAGACTTTCCTTAAATAGAAACTTTCCAAAATGTCAGAGTTAGAGCCCAAGACAAGACATAGGATGACTTACTAAAAATAGAAATTTACTAAAAATTGAAATTACTAAAAATAGTAAGTTTGATTTTTGGCAAAATGGCGACATTCCGGGACTCGAAAAAATCCCCAAAAAATAGGGACTTTCTAAAAATAGAAAGTTGCTCCGTTTGGGCTCAAATTTCACTAGGAGGTCCCTTGAAGGGTCTTGATTGCAGTCGTATGCTTAGTTTTCCCGAAACCCTAACAAGAACCCCTAAAATCTAGGACAAAAGGCAAAACCCTAGAAAAAGGACGAAACAGGCCCTAGACCTCACAGAATTTGCTTGACAGAGAAGCAGATTAACCCTAACTGACTCCCAAACATCCGTAATGCGGAGAGATTGAAGAGATTGCCACTGACACACACAAAAACGAAAGCCAAACGACCAAAAGGGCCTAAAAGTTAGGGGGGTCCCTATCTGGGATGGGGTGATGTGTGATTAGGTCACAACAGGTTCAACCATATTGAGGGCTGAGATGGGAGAGACATGATAGGGTGCGCTAAATATCCCTACCCTAGGCCCAAGAGCGGAAACTCTATCCCCCTTTGCCTCATGTGGTCCTTAACCATGCTCATGAGGTGGTGTACCTAGTGGAGCTTATACACCATTACCCTCTACCATGCCATCCTTATCTCCTCTTATGATTGAGGATCCTTTCTAGTTCACCTCAACAACTGACCAATATAGGGTTCGTAGGGGAGACTACAATAGGGTGCCCTTAACTCGACCCCTAGGCCCAAGAACAGAATCTCTGTCCCCCTTGGCCTCATGTGGTCCTTAACCATTCTCATGAGGTGGTGTACCTAGTGAGGCTTGTACGCTGTTCATAAATAATGTATAAATTATTAAATGCATAGATATATGTATATTATATTAAATAATATTAAATATCTCCAACTATATAATATGTATATACTAGGTTCATATACTATTAAATGCATAGATATATGTATATTGCATATAATAATTCATGCATTCATTAGATATATACATTCCCATCCACATACAACTATTATAAATACATATATATTTAATTATTATCTATGCATACCACAAAAAATAGATATCTTACTAAGATCAGGTCTGCTGCATATGAATGTCTGTGCTTGATTTTATGTCATCATCAGTTGGATCGATTGCTTGGTCCTTTCCCTCAAATGAGGACCCACCTTATATATCTTTTAAGTGAGACAGATGGACACATCCATTTTCAAAGATCACCACCTTGCCAAAGGAGGCGTCTCTTCTAATGACTGCTGCCTTTCCTTAACTCGTGACCCCTTGAGACATACCATTTGTAATGTCCCCTTTTCCATTGCCCTATTTTTTTTTGCCCTAAAATCACAATTCCTAAGTAAATTAAGGAATGAAATAGAGATTTCATTTACCAATTAGATCCTAATTAAGACCCCTCAATCATGTTAGATATAAAATCGATCATTTCTACTAGGGTTAGGGACATTATCTTAATCACTATTGTAAACTACGTAATATGCACGTGGGATTCCTTTAAGGTTCTACCCAACAACCCATTGTCATTATGGAGCACCTCTTGGGAGATCATACAAGGCCCCTCGAGCCATTCCATCCAACTCAGGAGCATGGAATTACATCCGTTATTCGGCCTCCCAGCTCCACTTGGGGTGTTTCTATCGGAATGGCTTCCTAGCTACTTGCATTCCTCATATGCACTATTTCCACTCCATAATGGGACGACAGATTGGATGAGAGCTTTAAAGGAATCGTTATACCTTTTCTAGTATGCATAGACAACATAGTAGCAAGAATAACAAAATATATATAAATCTATATATATATATATATATATATATAGAGAGAGAGAGAGAGAGAGAGAGAGAGAGAGAGAGAGAGAGAGAGAGATTGTAGCGATATGTGCTATCTATGTGGTAGCAATTTCTTAGGTTCCCTGTAGAATCAAACCCGAATTCTTTGTCACTTGTCACTATCATGGTAGGCGAGAAGTATAAGGGCACAACAATGAAGAAATTGACATTCTTCACACATGTTTTAGGTCAACGACATGGGAAGGCTTAATACTGCTTTGCTTTAAGTTAAACGTCCCAAGGGAATTGGGCCATGCATTCATAAAATATCAACACAAGCTAGAGCGCAATGACAAGGAGCTTTGGTCAACAAGAATTGGGAAGAACATGGAGCCCTTTGCCGTACTCAAAGCCGCTCCTACTCACGAAGGGCACGTCTAATTGAATCTGTCATGCATGCAGCCACCTCTATTATAAGGTCACTTAGAGCAACCATTTCCTAGACATATGACTCCTACACGCTTGGAGTGACACACTCACACAGACAAGCTTGTCTTGATCAACATAAATAATGTCTCTTGAGAAGGGACCACATTCTTTGAGAGCAAGAAGGAAGGTTGGAGCTAAATATCAGTCAGGTTTAGGTAGTAGGAACCTGCATAAATAATTTTCCTTGAGCAAGGTCCACATTTTCTAGGGAGAGGAGGGAATATTGGAGCTAAATATTGTTCTTACATCGATTGGCATTTTTTAGTATTTAATGATAGAGCACATTCTTTGTGTTGTTGAAACATAATCTTTAAATTCATCAAATGATACTTCAACAAGCTATGCAGAACTCAGTCACCCAAGACTATCTCAATAAACTTATGCAAGAAATCTTTGAGAATGCCATTTGATTGGTTGACTAAGACATGCCGGAGCATTAAGAAATCCAAAAGGCATATTAGTTTGATAAAAAGCCCATTTGTTTGTGAGGGCTGGCTTGTTCATATCATCTAGGTGGTTGCAATCTTGGAAATAGACAGAAAACTCATTGGTGAATGAGTTGAATCTGCAGCTTGCGACAAGGTCTAGTATTTCTTCAGTGAATGAGATAGGAAAAAGATCTTTGATTGAAATCCTGTTAAGTTTGCAAAATCAATAAAAAGTAGAGCTTTCCATTCTTTGTCTATACTACTTCATGTGGATTGGTCCATTCATTGCTTTCATGACTGAAAAGCTCCATATTTCAATTATTTATTAACTTCTTTCTTGAATCCGTTCCTCAGGTCATGCAAAATTCACTTAGGCTCCCATGCATGCTGGTGTATAACATTTATATGCCTTGTTATGCAAAGTTTCACTTAGTTTAGCTTGATGGGCTAGGTTAGAATATTTCATTTATGCAAATAATATGATTTGTAGTCTTCATAATTTATAATATCTACCTTAGATAGTTGAACTAGATGTCAGTCCTAGTTAGTATCCTAGTCCACAACCTTGTTCACTACTCAATTTAACTCAATGTCAAATTAAATGATAGAGTTTGCTAGACTTGTTTAATGAGTTAACTGTAACATCCTGTTATTTTTTATTATTTAAATAATGCATTAATAATCATTTTTGTCTGATTGATTAAATTCTCAAATGAAATTAAACACTAAAATAATGAATATGTAAATAATAATGATTATATGTTAATGACATGATGATTTGAATTTAAATTAAATGTTAGTATAGCATGATGTTAGACGGTTACTTATAGCATTTCTGATTCCATTTATAACATGATTAAGCTACTAATGGCTCAATGAGTGTGACAGGATATAGAAAGAAAGAAAGTTATGCAAGTATGACCAAGGACGAGAACATGACTGAGGTAGGAATACTTAGCAATCAGGTAAAATATAATCAGGAAGGGACACTCGTGTGCACTACATAGGTCATGTAGTAGATGCATTTGAATGACAACAAGTGTTTTTAGAGTGACTGATAAGCTTATGTATCATGGACTTTTCATTGCTTAAAAACATCATAGAAGAGAATAAGAATTTCTTGCCATGTTTCGTGATCAATGTATTCATACTTGATTGTTCTGCTTCAATGACAGGTAAATACCAACCTTCTGCTTCTGGATATTGTCTTATCATTATTGAACATAATGCAGAAAAATGAATAAAGCTTCTGTAGCAAACGCGTATAGGTGTATCCATATTGTCATAGACATATATTTAATATATGCTCATATGTCTATATGCTTAAATCACATAAACCCATATGACTATATATTGTGTACATGTATGACAACATGAACACACATACTCATAAACATCTAGAATTATGATATATGTTATGTAATGCTTCTTTTATGCATTTTGAAATACATGACTACATCATTGTATATTAACTTATATGTATATATGTATATGTATGTTAAGACATACACATACATACATACGTATAGAGGTATAGAATTAACATCTTATTGCCTTTTCAACCTTATCATAACCATTCAATCCATCTTATGGTTATCAGCCAGCAATAATAATACTTGACTTATTGAATATTTGAGTAACCAGCTTGATGGTAAGCATGATCGATTCTTCAACTTCAAGAAAACAGTCAGTAATCAATATGGAAAGTTGTAAAAACACATAGTTGTTTCTAAATGAAAAAAAAAACGCCTCTATTACGCGGTAAACTGTGTGAATGCTTTTGTAACCCTCATCGAAATGGGAAATCTTCTTCTGAAACGCCCAAGACAGGGCATGTGAAATAATGGAAGCATGATTATCCAACATATAGAAGAGAATAGAGAGGGATTTTGGCAGGCGATGGGGAAGAAAAACAGTAAGATATTGTTGGTGATTAGTAATAAACAAAGCTAGCATTGTTCAGATCTACAGTTTGAGGAAAAGGATAATGATACAGTAGTTCAAGGGCAGAAAGATTGGGGGTTAAGAAGACTGCAATATAGGCAGCATGTTGTTTATCTTGAAGGCTCTGTTGTCTCTTTTAGACAAGGTTCATTCTGTTGCAACCCTTCTTCAATCTGCAATATTATTTCAAGTAGGGTTATTCTCCTTTCACATAATACTTTCTTACAAATTTTATTTTGATTAATGAATGTAGATATCTTTTCAAAACAAAAAATATAGGGAGATAGAGAACTTAAATTTATGCAGACCTTTAGGAAAGAGGTTCTAAATTAAGAATTGAATTTAAAACCAGAACTCATAGGTATTTATACATATAAAACTTATTTGAAATTTAGTGAGAAAAGTAGATCCTTTGCATAGATACAACTGCAATAATCTTGCACAATCAAATCTGCATATGAAAATCTCTCTGTATTATTGGATAGACTCAATGTAGGAAAACAATAATAAACTGAATTCTCTTTTCACTGCACAACGGAACTTAGTTGTATAACGAACAAAGTAACCGGAAACTCCTATGTCCCTCCTTGGGCGCACGTATCCCCGTATCCAAAATGGATACATATCCGATACAGTCCGGATACACATTGGATACTGTACCCATGCATGCCCAAAAAACCTTTATTTCCAATCGTGCCTAATACTATGTGATTTGATTTTTTCAAAATTTGACGCAAATCTTCTTAAGTTTAATTTAAAAAAACTTCATTCATGCAATTGTTTTAAAAAAAATTGATATAAACAAAACCTACACCAAATGAGAAAGACAAATGAAATGTTTTTCTATTTCAACAACCCATTTTTTTGGGTTATCTTCCAGTGCAACTCTTTGAAAATTGTGTTAAATATATGTATATGTGATTTTATGAATGTCATATCCAGCTGTATCCATATTGGGGCTCTTAAAAAATGGCCATATCCATATCCGACACCATATCCGTATTTGGATCCATATTCGACACCATATCTGTATTTGGATCCATATCCGTGTCCATGCAACTTTGATAATGAATAAACCTGTATAACAATCATTGTTAGATGAAAAGGAAAGTAGAATGTTAAAACAGTTAATACATGAAACTAGATTGCATTCAACTACTCTAGAATGTATGTTATGAGTCATTGCCCTATGCTGTTGTGATATGTTCTGCATTTCAGTTCTCACTATATTTATTTCTCTAAGAATGTATGCTCATATTATGTATATAGTATGCATGCATACCTATATGCATATCATGCAACATACCTTCTTTTAAAGACATTAATATATTTCTATTTATTTTAAAAGAACGCATTTGCATAATATGTAATCAGTATGCATATAAGTACATACATATCATGTGTCATACCTTCTTTTATATAATTTTTTGTTTTCTCATGAATCTGAATGTATATTCCTGTATAAAGCATTTGAAACAACCATGTAGAGATATAGTAAAATTGCATTTAGATAGTGTTAGCTTAGTTATGCATTCATGAAACAGCCATATAATTAAATATTTCAATTGGATGCATGATGTGATAAGCAATATGCAGTTTAATTACAAATTATGCATTTGAACAGCCATTCAGGAATTGATATCAGTTAACTAGAAATGCATCTGCATCATGTATGATTGTTGCTTATGTGTATGAGGAGCCTTGTTTCCAAGATAAGATGCCATATGTGGAACTACAGAGATGGATTATCCTCTTTACAGGAAAGTCCCCTTTTATAAGTGCTTTGGCCAAAGCCATGACATTGAAATAGATGGTTTCTGCGTAGCAAATTTAATTATTTAAATCTCTGCCACATCCTGATATTAGGTTGCATTTCATGGTAGTTATGCACATGACATATCAGGTTGCACCGAGTATCTCCCCCTGCTATTGTGTTTTCCAGGTTGCTAGGCTTTCTGAGCAGGGTCGGTGGTTCTTTGTGTTAGGAAGGACTCTGGGGAAGCAACTTGATTCGTGTTTGGGCGGTAAAGCGCCTCAGCCATGCTCTCGTCCCTTGGCATCACAGAGTTGTTTAGTGATGAAATTTGTTTCTATCTTTATCAGTTATATGTATTTTGAGTTTTACCATGTACTTATGTAATTTGGCAAGATGGCCAATCTGTTGTAATCATGAGGTGCTATAACTTGGATTGTGCACACATGGATTATGTTGTAATTCAACATTTGGATCAATAACGAGATAATAATTTTATTTTTCATTTATGTTTTCACTAAATTTAAAATTTGAAATTTATTAATGTTTATTTAATTTGGATAAAAAGTGAGGACGTTACATTAACTCTAAATCTTATTGATCAAAGAGAGTTATTTCTCAATTAGAATTATTCAACATTCAGTGAGGTTTTCATCCTCTTTTTTCTGTAAAAATCCATCCATGTAATTCATTTTTAACTTGAATCATTTTAGTTAAGAATCATTTTTTTGTGCCTCACAATTGTTACAGTATCATACTGTTGAATTTTTTAAGATTCTTTGGACGAGTTTCTGGTGTCTATGGAGTATGGAGTCCTTGAGCAAATTCAATTGTGGAATTCAACATGGTTATAAAGCTTGTGTGTTTGCATTAACCACTTTTTGCTTCTTGGTTGATTCTTCTTTGCTGCTCCTTTTTTGGCATATTCTCTTCATTTTGAGATCTAGATCTGCTTATCAATTTGGAGCCGTTCCAGAGTTTTTTTGATCCATTGATTTTTGGAGCAAAATAGACTTCACCATTGCATTGAGGAAGCCAAAAAACATTTTTTGAACTTTTTTTCATTGAAAACAAAGTATATATTGTGATTCTGTCATTTATGCAGTTTTCTATTGTCAATTTTAGTGTAAATGGATTTTTTTTTAGCATTTAATTTATTCAAAATCCACAGCAGCCAATACATCATGCGGTAATGAAAAAATCTCCTTCTTGGGTATATCAAGACTTAGTTTTTTATTTGGATTTCGTCGACCATTCTTTCCTAATGCACATTGATATGTTTTTTTCAAATAATTCATTACTGAAAACATCTAAAAAAGGAGTTGCAAAAGAATATTTTTGCACTTGAAGCAGGCATAGATAGTTCTGTTCTTTTTTTTAAGGTCATAACCATGTCTTAGGCAACCCATTTTTTGCTGCATTGCAGCCTTTTATGTTCACACTCAATCACTCTACAAGATTCTCTTGTCTTTGTCTGTGGGTCTATTTGCTCTCTGCAGCCCCATTCATCTTTTGTGGCTCTTGTTGAAGACCTGATAGGCTGTCTATAATTTTAATTTTTGTGTCTGCTGCTTGCCAGTGCTTGGACATTCACCTAAATTGCCATCACAATTTCAAACCATGCTTGGCCTCATTTTTGCCCAGCATTCAAAATGGTTGCCTATGTTTGAACGTCAACTTTTTACAGTGTCTGATAACGCCACTTGACGAATTCCAGCCTCTTCCATTCCCTCTCAGTGCTTTACCACAGTGCTCTTAGTGAGCACATGAACATTCATTGTAAAAGACGATTGCATGCAGCTGGTTTAGTAGGAGTTTAGACCTTCCACAAGGTAAAATTTCTATTGTTTTTGATGTTGTTGGTAGTGTAGGTGCTAAAATGTTCTTTTGAAGGAGGGACATATTCTTTTTTTTGAAATAATTCTCCTTAGTGGAATTTCAAAATTGTAATAGCAAAATTGTAAGATGATGATGAGTTAGAAACTTGATAATTTCAGGGGTGACATTGCAATCAACACCATTGTTTGTGCCTATTGTAATCTTGTGTTGATTCGTACTCATTATTGCAACAACACAAACTTGTATTGTTTTTTTCTTTTGTGTTTTTCTATCTTTACTCCTACATTGACAACCATGTCAAACTGCAGATTTACTCTTCTTCACACCTTTCATTTTTGTAAGGAATCTGTGATATAGGATCTTAAAGTGTAGGCTTCTACCATTAACAGCACAAACAATGATATATGAGAAGATCAAATTCTTCAGCTACTGTGATGAAGCCCCTTGACACTTATTAGCCTTTTAGTTTCACTAGATCTCAAGTTTTGCATTCGTGTTGTGGAAGCTACATTTGGTGCTTGGGAGAAGCTTTCTTACTTGTTTAAAAAGACAGATGCCACGAGGAGACACAAGTTGGAGAATGCACTTGTGAGTTTAAATCCTCAAAACATTGGTATCATATGTTTGTGTCCATATTTGAGACAATTATGAAGTTGTGGGGTGCTAAGTTCAAAATGTCCATAGTTGGTGCATTTTGTGAGCAGTTGTCATGTGATCAAGAGAAGCTCATATAGATAGGTATACTTTCTAAAAGATATTCACTTGTGCATATGCTCCAGACGGTTTGAAGTAGACCAGGACACTGTCCAAAGAGTCAAAAGGCTCCAAAGATGCTCTCTCCCAGAAGTAGGCGTTAATGAATGAAGTTATGAACCTAAGATATGAATCTTCTGCAAATACTGGGATCATACAGACTCCATGTGCTAGAAGAAGATAGCAAAGCCAGAAGCTGCATTGAAGAAGCACAGTCTCAAGTGGGACAATGAACTGGATCTATTTTCACAGTGTTCTTTAGGTGACAAGAAATCAGTTGCCTTTGTTAGTTCCGGATTTTAATTATGGATTTGCACTGTTTGCTACTGTTCTTCTTTCTCCTACACATAATGGATTATAATTTATTGATTCAAAGGCCACACATCATATGGCCAAGTCAAAATCCCACTTATCTACCCTCTCATTGTAACACAAAATATTTGTTGAGAGTCATTCTTTTTAAGATATTTAAGAGTAGGCAATTTTGTGGTAGATAAGGGACAGTTGTAAAAGTTTTTCCATGTGCCATCACTTTCACAGAACCTTCTGACTATTCATCATATCACCCATTTAGGAGATGGCAAAAATTTTGAAAAGTTTTTCCATTTGTCCTTACTTTCAGAGAACCTTCTGTCTTTTCATCAAATCACCCATTTAGGAGATGGAAAAAATGTTAAAGTTTTTGTCCAATGGAGTTGTAACAAAGTACTTGAAAGATCAGTCGGTCATTGCCATTGTCAAGGTTTGTGATTTCTCTCAGTTGTAAAAGTTTGATGACTGTGGGCTGTGACCACCTTTGGTCATTCTGACCAGGCTTGCATGCCCACTTCTTTTTGCATTTCTTTTGAGGATGACAGCACATTGGATGATGAAATTGAGGTAGAATACTCTGATCTTCCTCCATCAGCTAAGCCACTAGCTCCAGTATCTCCATTCACTTTCAGGAAACCACTTCATAGGATCCACATTTCTCAAGCCACTGTGACTCCATCTACTGGGATCGTTAGTGATCTATTACGACATACAATTTTTTTCCTATTGACACTTGATTCCAGAGATGTTGATTGGCCCCAAAGGAATGTTGATCAATTTAAACCGCTTTCCAAACCCAAGTTTCTTGCAACATGACAGTCATGGACCTTCCATTAACCATGTTGCAGATATTTTCTCTCAGCTGGTTATTGAGGCACTTTTTCCACATCTGATGTCTCTAGGATTGATGAAATTAGTCTTTAAGGGGGATAGACTTCTAATAACCCATTCCTTGCTCTGCTACCTGTTGATGTGTTTTTTATGCACATAACAATACAGAATAAATTACCAAAGTAATTTACCCTCTCTTGAACAAAATCACCTCAGATGCTAAGAATGAGATCAACTAAAATGATTCCAAGGTTTCTACATGTTAGGTCTTGACGAGTGGGTAAGTTCAGTGGTTGATGTGAATTGCTGTGTTTCACTTTGGGGACTTACGCAAATGTTTGGATTATCGTGAATGATGTGGAATAGGTGTGCTGACAACTTAAGATTTATCAATATGGCTCTGGATAAAAAAGGGGGAAAAAGGATAGGGTTCATGAAATCTATTCTAAGACTAGGAATGTAGGAAATGATGAATGGATCTAGTGGAATCAAACCAGGCAAGGTCTCACAATCAGGTATTGACACAAGCTTAGTGCAATCATCTAAGGTATACTTAATGATTTTCAGACTATTACCATCAAACGTAGACACCATCCAAGTTGATGCTTGTCAACGGACGCATAATAGTTGAAGTTATGCTTACTCAAACTCCAGTTGACCACACAAGGCACACTTACCAGCGGCAAGAGGCTAGTGGTATGGATTAAGGATTCCACACAAATAAATTCAACAAATCTTCCACTCAATCTAACATACATGAAAATAAATTCTAATCTAAATTCTAATCTAACTTGGAGGAATTGAGAACCATGAATGCAAATACAACAGTTGAAGAGCAAAATCACCAACAATTGAACAATGATTAGGATTCAAATAGCTGTAGCATATACCAACAATTCTACAAAAACTCTCTCTTACAAATGAGAGACAATGGGGCATATATAGAGTCTCTTACAAAATGGATGGCCCAGATTGATCTAAGATCAATGGTCGAGATCATGCCAACAAAACCCTAGAATTGCCCTAATTAGGGTTACATAAAAAATGGTGCCACCAACATATGGCCCAATAGAAAGATACCTAGTCATCATATAGGGAATCTTCTAGAAGATTCCTTCCTGCATCTCTCTCTCTCTCCTAGCATACTCCAAGAATCTAGCCAATACTAAATCTAACTCCTCCATGGAAATGCTAGGCAAGGTATCCTGTTGTAAATCAATCACATCCAATGAATCTGAGCAAGCATTCAAAGTGTTATCCCATTTTGGCATGAGCTTCTGCGAATTATGAACATGAATCAACAAAGAGACCAAGTCATCTATTTGACTCTTCTTCAAAGAGTCCAATTGACAAAAATACATAAATTTCATCTTGTCTTTTAATTCGGCTAAGTGTAAACTCTCGTTCCCAATGAATTCTTAACGCTTGTTCTATCTGCCCAAAGGGCAAATCTCAATTGTGTGTGCCAATCCTTCGGATTTTTCTCTAACAATTTCTTAATCACACTCAGCAAATTCTTGTTCGTAGATTCGGCTAACCCATTACCCTGAGGATAATAGTTCGATGAAAACTTAAGGGTTATACCATATTCAAAAGCCCAATTTGAAAACTTTAATGATGTAAAGGAAGAACCATTATCACAAACAATAGCATGTGGACAACCAAACCTGGTAATGATGTTCTCCTCTAAAAATTTAATCACGGCATCAGTCGTACATAACTTCAAAGCTTGAGCTTCTGACCACCGAGTACAGTAATCAGTTGCGGTTAGAATGTACCTGTGTTGCGCAGAGGAAGGTGGATTGATCATACCAATGAAGTTGATACCCCACATAGCGAAAGGTCTGGACTCGATCACGGGCTGCAGTGGCATGGCTGGATTCTTCTCTCGAACGGCAACAACCTGGCATGTGTGACACGTCTTCACATGTTCATGAGTATCTCGGAACAAGGTAGGCCAGTAATAGCCTGCTCTCAAAATTTGGTGCGCAGTAGCCAAGCTTGCACCATGACCTGTCCCAAATCTGTTGTGAAATTGTTCCACAATCTGTTTAGCTTCATTCTTTCCAACACATCTCAAATATATTCCTTCATGATTTCTTCGGTATAAAACTGAGCCTTGTAACATAAAATGCTGACACTTCAATTTTAATGCTCTCTTCTGAGCTGGGGCCATATGCGCGGGGCATCTATGGTTCAATAAATAGCAAACAATATCTTTATACCATTCATCTGGAGTGACATCTTCAATCGTATAGACTTGTTGGATTAATCGGGGTCCATCAACTGCTAGAGTCTGCGCTAAGGCTTGACCTCGAACAAGTCTCATTGGTTGTATCTCAATGTCGTACTCCTAGATAGTGGCGATCCACTTTCCTCTTCTTTCTCCTAATTCATTCTGCATAAGGAGCGTCTTAACTGCTGCATCTGGGACAATGGCATGAACTTTTGTCCTCAAGATGTAATGTCTGAATTTCTTTATTGCTTTCACCAAAGCATAAGCTTGTTTCTCTACGTTCGGATATCTCAGCTCCGCATCTTTCAACGGCGCACTCATAAATGCTATGGGATGTTCATCTTTATCTTCGTTCTTCTGTGTAAGGACTGCAGCACAAGTATGTTCTGAGGAGAATGAATACACATAAAAAGGCCTCGCATAATCAGGACTGACCAAAACAGGAGCCTCAATGATGGTGGACTTGATTTCTTCAAATGCTTTCTTTGCTTCTGTCGTCCAATCCATCTTAGCATCTTTCTTCAACATTTCATTCAGTGGTCGTATTATCTCAGCAAATCCAGAGATAAATTTCCTCACAAAATTAATCTTACCAAAGAAGGACTTCAGTTCTTTCTTACTGCTTGGGAGGTTTATCTTAGATATAGCCTCAACTCTTTCTGGATCAATGGAGATTCCTTTCTCTGAGATAATATGTCCTAACAATTTACCTTCTGTAAACCCGAATATGCATTTCTTGGGATTAAGAGATATCCCGTATTTTCTGCATCTTTGAAATACTTTTTTCAAATCTTCAATATGATCTTCTCTTTTCCTTGAGAAAATTGTAATGTCATCCATGTAAATAATGATGCATTTTCCAGTTAAATCTTGAAATGCAATGTCCATTGCTCTCTGGAATGTGGCTCCAGCATTGATTAAGCCAAATGGCATCCTTCTGTATGCAAACGTACCCCACTTTGTGGTGAAGGCTGTCTTTAATCTATCTTCATATTCTACCATCACCTGATTGTATCCTGAATATCCGTCCAAAAAGGACATCATCTGCGATCCATTCACAATCTGTAAAACCTCATCCAATGATGGAAGTGGGTAGTTATCCTTTTCTGATGTTTTGTTCAAATTTCTAAAATCAACACAAAGCCTTATCTCTCCACTCTTCTTTCTAACTGGGACCAGATTGGCGACCCACGTTGAGTGTCGCACAGGAAAGATAATCCTTGTTGACAACAACTTCTTCACTTCTTGATATATAAGAGGCTCCAGCAAAGGGTTCACTGGCCTTTGTCTCTGCCTAAATTGCTTACTGTCTGGTTTCAGGGGAATGGTATGTGTAATGATTGATGTATCATATGTCTTCAAATCATCATATCCCCATGCAATCACATCGGGAAAATCTCTCATGTTCTTTAGTATGCCTTCCCTTTCACTGGGTGTGCATGTTTTCCCTATGAATACATTCTTAACTTCGTTGTCATTCCCCAAATTCACCGCTTCACAGGCACTTCCACTTGAGTCATGCAATCTTTCAATCTTCATTTTATCTTTATCAAACATTCTTTCTAGTTCTATCATTCCCTTAGGAATGAAGTTTGTCTTCAAATCTAGGATACCATCTGAGTCATATTCTGCTTCTTCGGCTTCCTCTTCATCAATAACCTGACTCAGGAAAACATCTGTATTTTTCAGAAAATCCAATATATGCTTATCATCTTCAAAAACTTGGAAATTGGTGACATTATCTGGTACGGATGGAACTGATGCGAGTTCCACTGTAAACTTCTTCAATCCTTCCATGGCGATGGGTGCCAAGGAACTAGCAGCCTGTGCAAGAGCATTTGCCACTTGATTCTGTGATTTGTATATTGACTTGATATTGAAGGCATCAAAGCTCTCGATGAGATCCCATATCCTGTTGCGGTATTTTGTCAATCTTTTGTCGTGGCAGACATATTGCTTCCGTACTTGTCTTACTACAATCTCTGAATCTCCAAACACATGTAAAATCTTCACTTTCTTCTGAATGGCTAACAACAATCCATGAACTAATGATTCATACTCAGCAACATTGTTCGTACATGGAAACTGCAATCTATGGGAGGCCAAATAAGTTTCCCCAGAGGGACTTATTAATTCAAATCCAGCTCCTGATCCCTTCTTTGACTTTGAACCATCAAATCTCAATGTCCAGACTTGATCTTCCTCATGTATTTCTTCTTTGATTTTATCTGTAATTTCTTCATCTGGCCTAGGAGAGGCCTCTCTAATTTCAAGTGTCAGAATTTCAGGAATTCTCGTGTATTTGATTCAAAGCTACCTTGCACATCGCGCAAGAGAATTCAGAATGAGCAGTATCGTGAATTCGGCACCAATTAGGCAACAATAGATTTTGAATGCGAGCACGGTTACCTAACTCAACTCCCTGCTGGATATTCTTGAATACAAATCCTCTGAAACTTTCAAACATATCAATTTCCTCATCTGTATCATGATCACTTTCAACTACCATCTCTGTGGAATTCACAATCTCATGATTTTCTTCTATCTTTTCAACTGGGTTTTGAAGCATCAAAACCTCTGCAACTTCGGTTTGTAATTCCCTAGATCTGTTTCTTGGAAAAGAATTTCATTGTTTTCCCCATATTCTGTTATCATCAATCTTAATCTTGGGGTACTATCTATCTTGATCTGGTTTGGTACACCTCTCCATGGCAACCACTTGTGAGAGAAATCGGTTGAAAAGTAACCATTCAGTCTTCGTGACCAATCTCGACTCAGGAGCATGCCATATCCATCTGGAATGTCTACAACTGATATATCTATGAAGTGCTAGACTCTTGGATCTGCAGCCAACTGCATATGAATATTGTTCAACTCTCCAATCATAGGTACCTCTGTCTTATCTAATTGTGTAACTCTTTTACTAGTCTGTATGGGAATGAGACCCAATTTCTCGCATATAGCCTTTGGCATTACATTACTTGAAGCTCCGGAATCCACCAGACAATTATGTAAAAGCTTGCCGAAAATCCTTACTGAAAGCAAGAATGGGGCTGGCTCATCTTGATAATTCACTGCTGGCTTATCCCTATGGACTTGTAAGCTCTCTTCTTTTTTCACACTTTCTTTGGAAACTTCTTTTTTAACCGTGCTCTCGACAAAAGCAATCTCACTCTTAGGAGGGATTTCACCCTTGGTAGGATTTTCAGTCACAACTGGTGAATCCTTAACTCTCTTTACATTATCTCTTGTGAGAAAAGCTTTGCCTTCTAGCATATCTTCTTTCTTTGGCACATCTGCCATCTTTACTAACTCTTCTTTCTTGGGCATATTAGATGAATCTTGAACACTACATGCCTCTTCTGATGACTGTTGAATATTTGGTTCATCTTGAACCATATTTATGCTCGCTTGAGGAACACTTGAGCTCCTCTGAATGTTGGAACTGGTTTGAGCTGATGCTGTCTCGACAGTATTCTCATTTAATCCATTCATTAATGTATCTCTGATATCAGGTACCTTCATTAGTTCAAACAATGGTAGGCTTACCTTGATTTTCTTGAATTCTTCTAACACACATAGACTCAGCCGTTTCAATTCCTCTCCTGAAGAGGGAATGTTCTTCTGTCTATACTCAAGTGAATCTTGTGGATAGCTTGGTGTATTGCTAGCACTTGGATTTGGTGGCGTAGCAAAATTGTTCGGAGGAATGGAAGTAGTTAAAGGCTCTTGATTCCTCTGATTCCTCTGATAAACTCTTGGTCTAGTGTTTCCTGACGATTGATGAAACACTTCTTTAATTCCTTCAACTAAAACACTGTTATTCAATGGTGGGAAATAATAATCTGGATCTTCAATAGGTCCATTGGCTGAAGCAGGTGGGAATTGAGAAGTAGGCGGAACCATAGGTCCATTCGCCGATTCTGGAGGAAATCTTCCACCTTGTTCGCACATTAAACTTTCTTCATAAACTGGAGGAAACTTGAAATCCTCAATGATTAATGCTTGGTCATATCTTGTAGTGGGGACAATTTCATATCCCGTTGTTGGAATGCTTTCTGAAGCTTCATTATTTCGCACTTCCTGCTGGAAAATGTCAGCAACAACCTTAAATTCGGGACAATGCAACTCTGAATGCTGACTAGTGTTGTGTAATTTGCACCAATTTGATAAGGCGGCCTCCGCGAGGAAGACTCTGTCAGCCGGTCGACTTTCCGAAGCAGGCGGATTGTCAAGAGGTGACGACACATTTCCATTGTTGGGCGCAGTATTCCACGTTCTCCTCTGGTAGTTCTGATTATTGCCACGATATCCTTGGTTGTTCTGATAATTCTGATTGTTACTCTGGTAACCTTGATTGTTGTTTTGATTACCACCTTGATAATTTCTATGCATATTGTAGAGCTGATTGTTCTGGTTCCTCATGTGAGTAACCTCTGTAGATAATTTCTTTACTTGGTCTATTAACTCTTTCATTTCTTCTTTCTCCTCCTGTGTCCTTGTGGATTTCACAGCATTTTGCAGGTACACTGGATGCGTTTGCGGAGCTTGAGAAATGGGTGCTCCAGGGTGGAGTACCAACTGATTTGATGGCTGAGCAACTGGATACATCGGCTGTGGAACTTGATTCATTATTGATGTATGATGCACCAAAGCTTGGCTTAAATTTTGAATTTGATTGGCGGCCGCAGGCGACCCCAAGTTGAGCAAAGGTCCACTAAGATTCTGACATAATATTTTACTAACTTCTATTGCCTTTGCATATGCTTCGTTCAAATTTGCTGGAGGGGGATGAGTTCGCACAAACATAGCTGTAAGTGGATCTAAAGCATGATAATATATCTCTCGAGCATCTGGAATAAGGTAAGGAGTCTGCAACCTTGTGTAAGCTTTCTGGAATCGGTTGTTGAATGAATTGATAGGTTCATTCTCTTGTCTTTTGCACTCAACAAACTGTCTATGCAACTCTGATGGGGAAATTTGGATTCCAAACTTTCCAATGAACGTATCTTTTAATTCTTCCCATGAAGTGATGGATCCTGTAGGTAAATGGATGAACCAATGATACGCTTCTTCTCCTAAGGAATAGGAAAAGAGTCTGCAAGCAACATCCCCATACTCAATCGGTCTATTTCTCAAATGGTCTTTAAACATCTTGATGTGATCTTCCGTCGTCCGGCTTGAGTCACTAGCATTGTACTTTGAACAGAAATTCTCCGGATTCTTCGGCATCTCATGAATGTCATCGAAAGCGAGCGGTGATGGGTTGGTAACCAACTAGGTAGCACCGTTTGGAGGTGGTCCTTGATTCTCGGCCATCTCTTGGTCTTCTTGTCGAAACTGCTGAGCTTCCTCTTGATTTGGATCTGGAGGATTTGGAAAAGTATTGTCTTCTCTCAGCACATCCCTTGGATTGAATACTCTATCTCTATCTGCTATATCAAAATTTGGTGAAGCCTCCTGCCTTCCAAGTCTGGATCTGCGAGGAGTCCTCAACTCACAATGTCTTCGATCACCAGGAGTAGATCTTAGAATTCTTTGAAGTCTCTCGGGTGAGAAGGAATTGATGCGATCCAGGGTGATCTATCTAGGATCAATCCGGACTTGTTGTAATCTTTGAGCAATCTGCTCCTCAATTTGTTCGTCAATTCGTTCAGCTATCTTTTCTTCTTCTTCCAAGATAAGAGAAACTCCAATGTATTGTGGTGCACTTGTTTTCACTTCCCAGGCAAAGTTGTTCAAACTGGATATAATCTTTCTTTCGTGTCCCAGGATCGGTTGCTTGAGCTCAAGTTCGTTCAATTCAAGCTCGTTTGTTCTATCAGGATCAGGTAGCACCATGGTATTTCATACTAACTTGAAATCTTCAACAGGTTCAATTTCTTCCAAGCTGATTGGTAGACTGGTTCTCACGATCAACTGCTCCAGGAACAATGATAATCAGAGGCAAGCTTCCCAACTGCTCTTCTTTGTCTATCACTTTTCTTACTTGTCTGAATTCAGCGTGACTATTTTGGTTTCTCCAAGCAAGAGTGTTGAATTGTGAAATGATATCTCTTTGTTCACCTTGGATAAGTTCTTCTTCAGGCAACACCATTCCGGAACATAATCTTTGAATGACTGCAAGAATGTTGAGTGCGAAGGAGGGACAAAAGTCCTGGATAACTCCTGCAAACAAGATTTGAAGTCGAATTGTCTACGCATTTAGTGCGTTCAAGCCCTCCTTCTAGCACCAATTCTTTGTTGATGTGTTTTTTATGCACATAACAATACAGAATAAATTACCAAAGTAATTTACCCTCTCTTGAACAAAATCACCTCAGATGCTAAGAATGAGATCAACTAAAATGATTCCAAGGTTTCTACATGTCAGGTCTTGACAAGTGGGTAAGTTCAGTGGTTGATGTGAATTGCTGTGTTTCACTTTGGGGACTTACGCAAATGTTTGGATTATCGTGAATGATGCGGAATAGGTGTGCTGACAACTTAAGATTTATCAATATGGCTCTGGATTTGCTTCTTACTAAAAAAGGGGGAAAAAGGATAGGGTTCAGGAAATCTATTCTAAGACTAGGAATGTAGGAAATGATGAATGGATCTAGTGGAATCAAACCAGGCAAGGCCTCACAATCAGGTATTGACACAAGCTTAGTGCAATCATCTAAGGTATACTTCATGATTTTCAGACTGTTACCATCAAACGTAGACACCATCCAAGTTGATGCTTGTCAACAGACGCATAATAGTTGAAGTTATGCTTACTCAAACTCCAGTTGACCACACAAGGCGCACTTACCAGCGGCAAGAGGCTAGTGGTATGGATTAAGGATTCCACACAAATAAATTCAACAAATCTTCCACTCAATCTAACATACATGAAAATAAATTCTAATCTAAATTCTAATCTAACTTGGAGGAATTGAGAACCATGAATGCAAATACAACATTTGAAGAGTAAAATCACCAACAATTGAACAATGATTAGGATTCAAATAGCTGTAGCATATACCAACAATTCTACAAAAACTCTCTCTTACAAATGAGAGACAATGGGGCATATATAGAGTCTCTTACAAAATGGATGGCCCAGATTGATCTAAGATCAACGGTCGAGATCATGCCAACAAAACCCTATAATTGCCCTAATTAGGTTTACATAAAAAATGGTGCCACCAACATATGGCCCAATAGAAAGATACCTAGTCATCATATAGGGAATCTTCTAGAAGATTCCTTCCTGCATCTCTCTCTCTCCTAGCATACTCAAAGAATCTAGCCAATACTGAATCTAACTCCTCCATGGAAATGCTAGGCAAGGTATCCTGTTGTAAATCAATCACATCCAATGAATCCGAGCAAGCATTCAAAGTGTTATCCCATTCTGGCATGAGCTTCTGCGAATTATGAACATGAATCAACAAAGAGACCAAGTCATCTATTTGACTCTTCTTCAAAGAGTCCAACTGACAAAAATACATGAATTTCATCTTGTCTCTTAATTCAGCTAAGTGTAAATCACTAGCATCACTAACATCAACACCCAATAATTCCTCAATCGAGGCAAGGATTTTCATCTGAATGTCCCGAATTAATCCTTCCATCTCCATACAACTCGATTGGGCATTCTCATAAGCTGATTTCTTCAAGGCTAGTGCACAATACCAGCCATGGAAATTATATATGTCTCCACTGTGCACAATGTTCTCGTTGACCAAGGTGGAATTAGGAACCTTCTTTAATGCCAGGAGGCGTGGAATAGTCTTCTCTTGGATAGGCCGGAATTCCTCCAAAACTCCCTCCAAATATTGGATTCTGAATACAAGCGTTGTTGTCTTATCATATGCTTGGACAAACTAAGTAAGGAAATCATCTGCCTGCTTCCTTGTGCTTTCAATCCATTTTTCCGCCTCTGAGTGTGTACCTCTCGCTACCTCGCAGTGTGAATGTATTCCATGATCAACTGCAATAGGGAAAATAAGGGTGGGATTCTCACGCCTTGTCCCTTCAATATACTCTCTGAGTCTAATATTTTCTTCTTTGTACCTTTCATTCTCCGCAATCGCTGTGTCTAACTTTGCATTGATTGCTTGGAGGTTGTCACCAATCTCCTGGAATTCTTGCCCTGCAGATGGACGACCAAGGGCGACTGAAGTGATCTGGAAATCCATGGGAGTAGCAATGTCCGCTGTCACGCCGGCTCTAGGAACAACAATCTGCGCAATCCGCATTCCTGTCTCATCTCTAGCAATGTGCGACAAAATCTCTGCTCTCTTGGGCTCCTTCTTCTTAGCACTCCTAGCTAGGTAGTCATCAATATCATCAATAGGCTATACCTCTATCATTTGTTTACTTTTTTCCATACTCTTCTTCAACCATTCAGGAATAGCGGTCATCTCCATAGCATCATCGAGACATATTTCTCGATCAAGGTCCTTCAGTGCCGAGATAACTTCATCATTATCATCAGGATTATTCCTGGTTCAATCATATACATCTTTTCCCAAACTAACTTTCAAAAGGACAGTAGGGGATCCCGGCTGGTCTCATTCTCATTAGGAGGTGCAGATGTCGCTGTGGCATGAAATTCCTGAGTATTCTCTGGTAATATCACTGTGTTGGAACATTGCTGAGTCTCTTTGTTCTGTTCGGTTACTTCAATCACTTCAATTGATGAGACACTAGGAGGGGGTGAAGGAAGGATAAGTGGAGGAATGATAGTCTTTTGTTTCTTCTTCACATCCTCAATCTTCTTCCCTCTAGCCTTGACTTCTCTTGGCGTGTTCTTCCTTCTCTTGGGAGCTTGACTCTCTTCGTCTGCATGAATCTTGACATCATTGACAGTCCTCTGATCATCCTCGGAAGTAGACTCTTCCGGCTTCATCCTTTCATAAGTGAAGGGAACACCCATGTCAACTAATCTGTTCATCTGCATATCTACCCATGTGCGGGGGAAATTCAAAACCTCTCTCATCAATACATTCAACTCAATCTCTTTTGACTTTGACCAATTTGGCAATAGGATTGCCTTCTTCATTTCATTCTCATAATGTGGGTGTGTATGATCTCTATCATCTAATACCTGATCAGGAATGAGGAAAAGTCCACACTTCCTCATGAAATCCACTGACATTCTGGACCACATTCTTCTCTTCACTGCTTGTTCATTAATTAAGTTAGCCCAATAATCTTCTATGTCAACCTTATGAGTGAACTTCTCTCCTCTGATCCTTCCGACCTTCTTGTCTGGATCAAATCTTTCTCTTTTTTTGTATGTTGCAAATCTGTAGAATGCAATCTCCTCACCTGCAGTGCTGGCAACTATGGCGGATTGGCAGACCTCTGACGTCTTCCCAACTGAAATAGGGAATGTCATTCCTGTCCTGTGCTTCTCTCTCTGGATAACATCGAACTCTAGAAGCTGTCTTACCACTTCCAACAATATCATTCTGTCAGTCGGATACCTAGGAAGTCTGTAGGGTTCAGATTGAAACCCATGAATCTTGAGGTATGTGAAAGTAGGGAACTGTATATACCATGATCCGTATTTCTCTATTAACTCTGTTACCTCCTTGGACAATCTTCTGTGGATTTTGCCCTGTAGCATCCGCGTGATGTACATAGTGAATGCATCATTCACTCTCTTATAGTCTTCAATTCTGTGCATACTCAACTGGGGGTAGCATTCATAACTCTTAAACAGTCCTTGCCCATTCCCGACTTCACCTTTGCATATTAGTCCTCTGTATGAAACAAATCGTGCAAGTAGGTACACCAGGTAAGAAGTTATGGCAAATGACTTGGACCACTCTACATTCCTCAACTGGAAATCCAGGTTGTCACTTATGATCTTGGACCAATTCACTAGCGTTCCTCTAAGACAATCTTGGATGAAGTAGAACATCCATCCATGAAATATTGCTCCTTGCGGCATTCCCATCACTCTATTGAGTAGGAATATCAAATCATTACATTCCTCCTTAAAATCCATGCACATAAGTGTCTTGGGAGCCTTGGAATGATGATTCCTAGGTTCAATCATCCACTCTTTATTAATTAAACTCTTGCATACACCCATTTTCTTCGTGTATTTGTTTGCATAATCTTCCTTGGTCACATCCTTCATGTCTGTACTGCGTGGAATTCCGAATACCTCAGCAATGGCATCCTCAGCAAGGCAAGTGATGACAACACTCTTGGGACTCTTGATCATTCTTGTGAGCGGATTGTAACATCGTGCACACTCCAGGATCAACTCACTGCACTGTATGGATTGTGGAAACCCAGCGGCATGGAAAATGCTAGTCTTCATAATATTCGCATATGCTGGAGAAGGAACCTGATATCTGGATCCGAACATCCGACGCTGCATTTGGTCGAAGTCTAGGAAATGCATGTTTGTATCAGTGATCTCCTTCCATCTGGATGAAATCTTAAACTCTGGATAAAATCCAGTCTCCAACGTCTTCAGCAACTCTTTCCTTTCCTTGTATCCTGACTTTGACATCGCACCTATACGAAGCTGGAAGTTAGTTCTAGGATAAAAATAAATACTTGTAATAAAATTCTTGACTTTCTAGAGATTTAGCTAGTTTATAGCATGGAGTCAGGAAAATGATCCATACACTTGGTAAATTTTAGCAATTATGTTCAACGTGTGACAACACTAAGGCATGGAAGCCTTCCATAAAATTCATTTATACCTCCTTAGAAAATATGCAAGCAAAGAATGCAAAGGAGTATATCGGATAAGTGGTGACTAAGGAAAAGTGTGAAAGGTTGTGTTTTCACACAATGAATGTCCGAAGACACCTTCCGCAGTCAACAATGGAGGTCAAAATTCTGAAGACAACCTGGAAATTCAGACTTTCAAAACATGTTGTAATCTTCAAAATGTGCATAAAATCAATAAAAATCAGTTTTATTGATGAAAACAATCATTTTTTGGAATGTAAGTATCGCTAGTAAAATTTAGTTTTCTGAGGACAAGTCTGAAAATCGAACACTTTAGACTTACCAGCACCTTGCAAAGTGGTTTAAATCCCTGAAAATGATGAAAAATTGCTAAGGAAACAGCCCCAAGCAAATTCGCCAAAATTGGTTAGGTGGCTGGAAATGAAAATTTCTGAGGACAACCGCCTAACAATGGAGTTTCAGACCTGCAACAGCGATAAAATGGTCTAAAAAGTGCACAGAAAACTCCATAAAACACCTCCAAATGCTAAATGTTTAAGTTGGAATTGGCTGGGCAATAAAAACTTAAGTCTGAAAATTAATGGCAGCCATTAATGGAGGTCAAAATCTGAAGCAAACCTTAGATCTGAAGCGAATCAGCAGGCTGGAAATGATGGTAGCCACCAAACATGCATGAAAATCATCAAAATATGGCACCAAAACACCTCCCAAGCAAAATCGAAATTTTCCCAAGTCTAGCGCCAATTCTTGGAATTCTGAAAATTGTTGCCAATGGTAGCTTAGATCTGCAGCAATGGAGGATGGCAACAATCTGGAAAAATCGCCCAAGTTGGGGTTGAATACCCCAAACACAAAAAATCGCCTTTCTTAGCAAAAAATCAAAATTTTCAAAATTTTGAAAATTGTTGTTAATGGCAGCAATCTGCAGCAATGAAGGTCTGAACAACAGCAAAAATAGTGGAGGAAAAATCGCCCAAGTCTCCAATCATGAATTTGCCAATTTTGACCAAAAATTGCTAAATTTGGAAAAATCGCCAAACTTAGCAAAAATAGAAAATCTGAAACTGGTCTTTAATGGCAGCCAAGGAGGAATAAATCAGCAAGTTGGAAAAAATGGAGGAAAATAAATCCTCAATCCTACACTTCACAAAAACGCCTTGCTAAAAAATTCGCCCAACTTGGAGAAAATCGCTCTCATGGAGACACCTGACATAAATAATAATAAAATAATGCTGAAGTTCTTCTCATATACTTGCTTTCATCTCCAACTTTTACCACACAAGCAATGTGGGATAAAAAACACTTGTATAAATACTTGCTTGGTGAAACCCTAACTTGCTTCTAGAAGGTTCAAACATTTAATAATTATTGCAAGTTATTAAATTTGCTTTTAAATTTTAAATAATCATTTAATAATTATTAAAAGCAATCAAAATGGGCTTTTTATTAAAATATTCCAATTTAAATCCAAAATAAAGCCTCCAGGGGGAAATCGCTATAGGTTGGGATTAAAAAATCCCTTCAAAATCGCTTAAGTGTCAAAATTCGTCCCATAGGGGAAATTCGACCCATGCTTGGATAAAAATCCATGCTCAAATTTATCAAAATGCACATAAAAAACCTCCCAGGGGAAAATCGATGTGAGTTTGGACAAAAATCCAGACAAAAATGCACTCATTTTGCAAAAATCACCCCCCAGGGGAAATTCAATGGGTGTCTGGACAAAAATCCACACTCAAAACTCACTTAATTTGGAAAAAATACCTCCTTGGTGGAAAATCGACCTCAGTCTGGACAAAAATCCGGACTCAAAACTCTTCATAATGTTCCCAGTGGAAAATCGATCCCTGTCTGGATAAAAATCCGGACAAAAATCCTCACTTAGTTGTCACAAAAATCCTGTGGAAAATCGACCCAGGCATGGAATTATCCTTGCACTCCAGTCCGCACTTCCAGGGGAAATTCAATGGCAGTCTGGATAAATCCTGACACTTAGCCAAATTTTAGCATCTCCAGGGGAAATTCGATCCAGGTGTGGATAAACAATGGGGGAAATTAGTGGCCAGTATGGATTCCAGGGGAAACCCATGTGTAGTATGGATTTTGAGTGGGGGAATGGGTTGGGTAGTCTGGAATGTGAGGGGAAAATCACCTCTAGCATGGATTTTGACTCTTTAGCCCTTGGAATAAGGATTTTATCATTTTAACCACTCAAAATCACTCAGCGACTTTAAATTTAACTGGACTTAGACTAATTTTCCAAAAATATGAGCGAAACGCTAGGAAAATGTTGGAATAAAGTGCGAAACCAACTTAAATATTACCTTAGGAGCGAGAAAACAACTCCAAAAGGTCTATGAATACCTTGGCACTTTAAAATCATTGATGCTCGTGTTTAAAAACACGTTAACGTTCAATAGGTCTAACACTTAGCAAAACTTAGGATCATTAAAATATCATCTTTTGCAACTTGATCCTAACACTTCAAAACCCTAGACGGCACTAGGCATGATCAAAGCTCCGAGACTCGGGCACGGGAAACGCAAAATTGCCCACTAAGCAGCCAAAACCCTAACCTAACAACGCAAGAAGCTGGAAAAGAGGGGGTCCCCGTTAGCAATGGGGCGATGTGTGAAAAGGTCACAACACTACCCTATGTCAAAACTATAACATTTATACACCTTATTATGCTAAGTTTAACTTAGCTAGGTAGCTTAGGTTAGAATGCTTCATTTATGCAAATAGTTTAATTTGTAAAGTTAATAATGCCTTCTTTCCCTTGATACCTTAAGTCAAACTTACGGGTGGATGTTGATGTTTAATATTTATACACCTTGTTATGCTAAGTTTAACTTAGCTAGGTAGCTTAGGTTGGAATAGTTCACCATGCAAATATTTCAACTTGTAAAGTTGATAGTTCATAATATCCACCTCATAGTTGAGCTAGAAGTTAGTCCTAGTTGTAATCCTAATCAACATGCTAGTTCACTTCATAATTGAACTCAAAGTCAATGTAGATGATTGAGTTTACTAGACTCATCTTACGAGTTAACTTTTAATCACCTCGAATAAACGAGGATTAACTCTTAATCAAAATTAGTCAACACTCATTTAGGATTTTATTACTCAGCGTCTTAAAAGGTCACCCATTAATTTAATTTTTAGCTTGTTAAAATCATCTCTCTCTCTCTCTCTCTCTCTCTCTCTCTTTATTGGTATAGTGTCATACTATCAAATTGTTAGACTCCCATCAGGTGGGTTTTATGTGTTCATGAGGTCCGTGGGTAAATTCAACAGTTCAAGTTTAGCACCCTCCTTCAACAGGATTCACATTTTGCCAAGTTCACCAGGCATTTCTCATAATTGTATAAGACCAGGTAAAGACATGTTTAAATTTGCAAAATGCTCATTTACTTTGGCAACTATTTCACCATCCCTTTAGTCACTAATCTATACTTCATGTCCAGTTTTCAAACAGATGTAATCTGTATTGAAAGGGTGAACTTTGAGAGAACCTTGATAGGAATTCAGCATTTTGTGGATCATCAGTAGTCTCAGCCTACTTGCAATAGTTGTGGAACTTCTATTTGTTCAGTTTACCATTAGATCTGCCATCATGCTGTAGTTTGGGTGAATTTTGGAATGCAAAAGAAGGAACCGCAATCAGCTGGCTACCCAAAGACATGGGTGCTGAGATCCTGTTGGTATGGTCTCCCACAGTCAGAGAGCTAGGTGGGGTGTCTAGGCTTCAGGTGAGAACTGCAGAATTTGACACAGATGCATAAGCATTAAATGGTATGATGACATGGGAATTATGCCAGAACAGAGGAATGATTAAATCAGACTGTATGTTGTGTTCTTCAATTGGACTTGCTTAGCATGATTGTCTAGGGTTAGCTGACAGGCTTAGATGTGAAAATGGATCAAGGTTTCAGCAATAGAATTCTAACACAGTCAGATCCAAGTTCCAACCACCATTGCCAGTCCAGATGACCAGCGAAAACAAAATTAATGGGGAACCAATGTTTTAATTGATAGGGACAAACATAAACTAATATCTACATATTATTAGGTATCTAGAGCACCTTTTGATTACACTCAATAGATCTGAAACATAACACAAGCAACCCCAACATTGCATCGAATAAAAATGGAAAAGGACAAACCATACATGAAACAATTCCACAGCAAAAGAAAATTATAGCGTTTCATTAATCATGCAGGTCAGGCTATCCACTGAATGGCAGAAGTTTTGCTTACCTCGGTATTATCACAAGGCAGCATACAAAGAATAAAACTTATTGAATAATTTTCTTACAAGTTTTTGCTATATACAATTTTTCCTGCCTAATTTTTCACTACAAGTTTCACTGTCTTATTGGTTACCAGTTCATTAGAATAAACTACAATTTAGGGTTTCAACCTTTAACAACCCTCCTACAAATGTCACTATTGTAACAATAAATGCACCATTTATTCCTGCTAATAACATAAATAGGGTGATGCATGCAATCTTAGCTTTTATGGATTTCCTATATCAAATTTTCCCAATTGACATTTTTCATCATTTTTTGTTTCTCACATTTTGCAAGAGATTTGGATTTCACATAGTTGCATCCATAATCATCACTTGTTCTGGATCTTATTAGTTTCTATATACCAACTGGCAGATAACATTTCCAGCAAGATCATAGCACATATCAGAGAAAAAGGCCATTGATGGACTACATAATAAAATGGGTAACTGTATAATCATTCAGGTTTGAAAATTAAAATATTTAAGTTTTTAAAATTTAATAGTGGAAGAGTCATTAACCCAGCTAAAAACACAACCTAGAAGATGCAGCTTGTATGTGAACTTTTCCAATGTAATTAAAAGTCCTATATGGGTGCTATTTGTGGAATTTAATGGCTTGAGAATGCTTGCTTGCTAGAAAGCATATAATGCCTAATGATTTACATGAAACGTGTATTAGCCCCCTTCACAAGGATTTTATGATTGATTGACTATTTTTAAGTGTTTTTATCTGTTTCAGGAGCTGGAATTTGTGTTTGGTCAGCCTCCATCTGCTTTCAACTCTGATTCTCAAAGCCATGGAAATATAGCAGTGGAAGAGGAATCCAGTTCAAGACAATTGAATGAAAAGAGTCCTGTTCTCTCTCATGTTGATGCCCATGGCAAGGCCAATATGGTGGATGTCTCGGACAAGCCAGATACCAAGAGGATGGCCATTGCCAGTTGCAAAGTTCTACTCGGAGAGAAAGCATTTCAGCTTGTGGTTTCCAATCAGATTTCAAAAGGGGATGTTCTCAATGTGGCGAAGATTGCTGGAATTTGCGGGGCAAAACAGACAAGTAATCTGATTCCTCTTTGCCATAACATAATGCTAAGCAAAGTTCATATGGATTTGATTCTGAATAGTGAAGAACATGCTGTTGAGATTAAAGGGGAGGTAACCTCAGTTGGCCAAACAGGTGTTGAAATGGAAGCAATGACTGCGGTTTCTCTGGCAGGATTGACGGTATATGACATGTGTAAAGGAGTTTCAAAGGATATCCAGATTACTAATGTTCAACTGCAAATGAAGATGGGAGGAAAAAGCAGCAGCTGGGTTAGAAATCAATAGATACTGCACTGAGAGACTTTTTGCTGTGATGGCAGATGTGATTTCACATTTGATACTTACAGCAAATAGCCAACTAAATTTGCCTGTGGTAGAATATCCATTGAAAATACTTGAAATAAATTTATTTTTAGCATCTATCATATTCCAAAGAAACATGCCCATGTTTCCATGTATTTCTAACGGGAAGGTTTCAAGTTTCAACTGAGTAGCAGTGGTCATGTTCCAATATGAAAAAAAGTTACTGATGGTGGATCAAGCAGTATCCTTTACTCAGAAATAGTCCTTCCATTAACAGACCTAATTTTGTAAATTTGCATGTGACACTGCCAATTTACAAAATTCATGGAGGAAGTAACTTGGAAATCTGTAATTCGTTTATTCTGATTTCCTCCAATCTGGTTTTTTTCATAGCGAAATTTTTTTTCTTGAGATTGACTAGGCAAACCAAAAGATAAAGATTGTTTCACTTAGTCTGGAAAATCTAAAATATCAGGAAATTAAAAAATGCTCTAGAATTTATAAAATTATGGAAAAATTATAAATTATAGAAAGAGGCTGTTTTTTAAAACTTTCATGCCAAATCAAGATTTAACTGTGATTTTGCAGATACACTCTCAATTAAACTGCAATTTTTCAGATACAATCAATTTGAAATTTTGGATTTTTGCTGCTGAATTTTTGTGCCTCAGGATTCAATAAAATTGTGCATCCAGATTCCATACAATACCAGCACCTACTATTTGTATTAGTCTATTAGACATATACGACACATGAAAAATGATTAAATGGTGTTCTATATTGTTATAAGCAATCTGTAAACTATACTACTTTATGTGTGAATTTGCATTTGGATATTTGTCACTTGTTTATGAAATGCATAGATGACCAGCAAATAACGTCTCAAGTAGACATAATGTATTGAGGAAGTGGCAATGATGATAAATAGTACTGCAAGATGTTCTGCCTTATTCTTGACTAATGATATACATCATTTGCGGGTTAAAGCAGCAGTTAAACATAGTTTCTTTTTGATGTACTCCAGCATTCCTTTGTTATATCAGCTGGACTTTGCAGCATCAGACTTTCCAATAATTACAATTGAGCCGTATGTAAGCTTTTTGTTACTGTAATCGGCAGGGAATGTGGAAACAATAATTATTTTTCACAATTTTTTTAACTACAATTTTTTCTGGACAATATCCTAAAACTCTGTAGGAAATAGTAACTGGAATTTCAAGATTAAAATAGGTCACCTTCCATCAGGAGAAAGGTTACAGTGGAGACAGTTTAAAACTTAATCAGAAAGG
Organism: Cryptomeria japonica; assembly: GCF_030272615.1. Lineage (NCBI taxonomy): Eukaryota > Viridiplantae > Streptophyta > Pinopsida > Cupressales > Cupressaceae > Cryptomeria > Cryptomeria japonica. The sequence goes on from NC_081409.1 coordinate 444,936,341, forward strand.
GTGTCAAATAAGCACTTCCAACAAACCTCTCAAGCACTAAAATTAGAGGTGATTCAAAACTAGCACTTTAGATGGTTAAAAGGTGAGCAACTCCCAAAAGCCTAATCCTAAGAGGTCAAAATTTACTATACTACTGTTGGCCATAGTCAATCCTCTGATGCAGGAAACAATAGTTACCTCCGTGTTACAGTTTTGAAACTTATATTGACTTCAAAAATGCCTGAAATGCCGAATGTTTCTATAAATGGCTGAGAAATGTCATGCATTTGTGTGAACAACTTGGTATTCACCCTTCAAAATTAAAAAAAAATCACTCAAAGAAAAACCAAAAAAAGTAACCTGCCTTTAAATTCCTTTTTCCAAACCAAAGGAAAAATTAAAATTCTGCTCTCTCTAAGCCATAAAACAATTACTAAAAGCAAATAGAATATTTAACTTCCCATTTCATTTCTACTACCTTCCTCATCGTTGCTTTAGTTAACTACTTGAAGGCTTTCCATTGCTGCTATGATTTTTAGATTATACAAGCATGTCCATAAACTCCATCATTGCTGTAGTAACTACTTATAGGCTCTACGTTGTCAGCTGAACACATACGTAAGCCCAAGAAGCAAAGAGAAAGAACTTTTTCCACTCAATTATACCATGCAATAAACATGCAAGTATGATCATATTTGTTCTATTTTGAAATTTTTTGCATTAGCACACTCACTTTTTTGTCAAAATTGCATTTTAGTTTTTACACAATCATCAGATCTTAAAGAACCTACAACACCCAAAATTTGAAAAATAGATTAATCTTTAAGGTTCCTTCAACCTTTCCACTCAAACCAAAGATGATACTCAACTTTGGCATGATATTTCATATTACAAATACCACATTCCTTGCATCAAGCCACCTAAAGGGGAATAGTGGTCTCAAATCATAACATAAATAATAATAAATCATATTATTGGTGTTATCTAACCACATAAGAATGATGCAAATGGTGATCGCAACTACCACATAGAAACCCATGTATCATGAAGTATCCTCATGTTGTACAACTTTATGTCCAACACAACCAATGACATGTCTTATAGGCCCTTGACAAGTACTAGTAATTGCATTAGTGTTTGCAGCTATGCTATGACTCCAACCTGTAATACCCTAAAACTGGTCACCTAAACCATGGGCCCTTAATTTCGACAAAATCACCAAGGTCCTAACCAAATGCAATTAAATCAACTTTGAGCACACAATTAATTGATTCTTCAATCATCAAATATTACATGGCAAGTGAATTATTCTATATTAATTAAATATTTATTTAACTAATTAAATCATTCCAAGTAAACCATTTTGATCAATTATCCTATTTAATTTATTAAATATTCTAGCATATTTAATTAAAATAAATTTTCCATATAATCATAAAAAATAATTAATTTATTACAAAAGAGGAATTAATCACAAAGCAAGACTTAAATTGAAAATAAAATAAAAAAATTGAAAGAGAAATCAAACTTGAGACATTATTTCTTCTTCTAAATTGAGATAACTTGAAATCAGAAAAGAAATTAAAAAGAATTTAATCATTCTCTAAAATTGGAACTCAAAGCTTTTGAGAAAAGAAGTTCCGTTGCATTGAAAAGACTCTTTTTTTGAATAAATCAAAGAATCACATGGAAATCTCAAGGTTAATTGAATATGATTTCTCAATTATTTCAATTATCCTAAATTGTGCTTTTTCTTGATCTCTATGGCGATTCTCTATAAATTCAGCCTTCATCTCTCATTCAAAACACCCTGGAGATTTATTGTTATTATATAATTTTTGCGCCGGAGTCATTGACGATATTGTGCTTGCCTTTTGAGATTATTGCATATTAGTTTAATTTCATTTTGCATATTTCATGATTGCTTGAATTCATATAGTTTACTATTCATCCATCTAGCATAATCTTACATCCATTTAGCTTAATATCATGCTCATATAGATTAAATCCTTCGTCTTGGTGTAGTCTAGTCATTGATATTGCTTATACAAATCTGAGAGCAATCTTATACTCACATCTTTTAGAAGGCAATGGGTCGATTTGTTATGGTTTTCATATTCATGCTTATATTTGTCTAATCATATATGTAATGACTTAATTGAAGTGTTGTGTCTTGCAGCTTACATAATTATTCCCCCTTTTCACACACATTTTTGGCCCCCACCGTGGGGCAGAAGATTACATCTTTCGGCCTCGGAAACTTTTTCTTATTTTTTTCAGATTTTCGTCCATACAGTTGCTGTGAATTATCATACGAGTTTTCCCATTCTACTGAACGAAAAACGACAAATATCGTGCGATCTCGTACAAATTATCGTACGACTCGGTGAGAATTGCTGTACGGTATTCTGGTTTCTGGGTTAAAAGAAGATTTCATTCGTCGAGTTTTCTCATTCAATTTTTATCATGCTAACGCTGACCCTGGCTTGTTGTTCATCTATCTGAGAAATTTTCACAGCCTAATTAGTTTTTGCAGAACGCTTGTCGAAGAATATGCTTGTCAAACAAAGACAATATGACTACTGATTCGTTGTCTTTGTAGGTTGCCTGAAGAGATTCGAGCAAACATTGTGTATTCATTAAATTCATTTTTTAGGCACCCAACTTGCTATCTGGTTAATGAAAAAATCTGTCTTTCGTGTTTTTAGAAAATTTTGAGAGGTAGGAGAGTATGCTCTTATCTACATAGACAATCAGAAATCTAGACCCTTGAGGCTTTTTCTTAAGTTTGAGATTTGTATATCTTTAGCGAGCCTGCCCTCCCGAGGAGCCTTTAAGGCCAAAGCCATTAGGGCCAGTGAGAGGGGAATGACCCAAGTGGGAACGACTAAACGCCAAGTACTCCAACCCACTATAAAATAAACGTGATTTGATGAAAATCAAGTCAACGACAGTGCTCGGGAATAGCTCTCCTCTGTACCTTCGGGTATATTAAACCTTGGTTTTCAAGGCTGGGAGACCTCATAATTGAGTTTATACCTCGACGCGCTGAACAGATCCCTTACTAATTCCAATTAAGATTAGAAGCTACCCGGTTCACCTCCGAAAGGGGGGATAATATTTGTGCAAGAGAGATAGTAACTCTCCCAAGACACTTGCCATATCGTGCCCCCATTAGCGTTTGGAGTCGGCTAATACAATGTTGAGAATCCATTGTGTGAGACTCAGCAGCTGTATTCTGATTAGCTATTGGGTGTGTACTTAAGTCAGCAAGCAAATGTTTTCTTCTCTCACCAATTTCCACAGGGTTAGCGTGTTGTGATTGAAGTCATTATACATATTGTGTGTTTACTGTGTTTTCATCCCTGAAACTGAAACTGAAATACCAAAATTGGAGAAAACAATAAACAACTCAGTAGTCAAAACTCTGTCCATGTCAAAACTAGTCTATCCTAGTCAAAACTCTGTCTGTGTCGAAACTAGTCTATCCTAGTCGAAACTCTGTCCGTGTCAAAAACTAGTCTATCCTAGTCAAAACTCTGTCCGTATCAAAAACTAGTCTATCTCAGCTGTCCAAAAAGTCAGTGAATCTCAAAACTGGTCGTCGTAAGTCATTAAAACCTCTGTCTATCAGAAATTGTCTCTGTCCAGTAAATTGTCGTACGAGTCTTCTGATTTATCATCCTGCTACATATCTTCTATCGTACGAAATTTTTAATCAGGTCTAACAGTTTGTCATCTGAGCCTCAGTTTTGTGTTGTACGAAACCTGATAAACTGTCGTCCTGCTTAGGGAATTATCGTCTGGTCTCTGATTTTGTGTCGTACGAAAAACCATTACATTCATCAGTTTGTCGTCTGAGGTATACCCATCTGTTGTAGGAACATAGACAACAACTCGTACAAAATTCTGTTTATCTCGTCCTTAAGCTATTAAACTGTCGTCTGGTCCTGTAAAACCTGTCATACGAATCTCTGATTTTGTCAGTCCAGAACAGTCAAACTTGCCTAAAACAGTCTACAAGCATAAAACTGGTTATCATCATTGTGAGCATAAACAAATCTGAACAGTGCACTTCTGTCGTAGTGTTGCACGATTTTGTCGATCATCTTTCAGCTAGTTCAATCAACCATTTATCATACTTAAGTCACTTAGATAACGTCTTACACAGGATAAATTGTTCCTGAAACCAGACCGAGTCTTAGTCACTCCTCTTAAATCAAACTAGGTAACTTAGATAAACGTCTTACACAGGATAGATCGTTCCTGAAACCAGACTTAGTTGCTTCTCTCAATCGATACGTTAAACGAATAACTAGCTCCAAATTTGATCTTGATTTCTGCATCACAAACAACTTTAGGTCACATTAGTCAATAAAAATGCCTATTCAAACCAAAAATTCTCGTAAGAAAGCTGCCAAGGACAAAGGACAATCCTTTTCATACCAAGATAATCCATTTTACGTAAAGGATCCTCTCACTGATAAACCTTCATCATCAGATATGCCAGTTTATGATTAGTCATTGTCTCCCACCATATCTAGAACAAAACAAGAAAGACACACTGCTAAACATAAAACTTATGATGATCTTAGTATCTATGACACCGACAGTGATTCCTCATCAAGTGAATCTGAAGCCTCTGAACTCCAGAAACTGATATACATAAATGTCAAAAAGATAAAGGTTTTCGAAAAATGATGAAGGTTATCATGGCTAGAGAAAAAGAAGACTATTTTATAGAATTAGCAAAGCAAGGAGCTAAACTTCCTACTGGTTATAACGTTGAGGCCCTCATCACCAAAGAGGAAGAGACACCATTAGCAATGGTAAACAAACAATTATAAGCGTTGCGAATTGAGATCACAGAACTGAAAAACAAGGATAAATCATCAAAACAATATTCTCTGGACACAATATGCCCCTTTCCATTTGACAAAAACATTTACATGCCTCCATTTCCTTCACGAGTGGAGATCCCGAAATTTGATAAATATGATGGCAACTTAGATCCCCAAGACCATATCAGAGAATTTTGTGCTTTATGTATGGAGTTCATGCACGACCAAACATATCTCATGCACCTTTTCCCGAGAAGTTTGGACAAGCTATGGAATGGTTCTCAAGCCTACCTACGGGAATAAAAACTTTTAAAGAATTAATCCAACAATTTCTACAACAATACTCCTATAACATTCGTCACCCAGTCACTATGATAGAGATTTGCAATACCAAACAGAAAACAAGAGAGCCCTTTCTCATTTTTCTCCAACAATGGAGAAAGATGTTCTCTAGATATTCACAACCTATTTCAGATTCTGAGAAGATGGATATCTTCGTCAACAACTTAATCTTTGAATTGAAATATAGTATCCAAATGCAAGTGCACCCTTCATTCAACAAAATGGTAGATAATGCCCTCAGGATGGAAGATGTGCTTATAAAGAAGGGAGATATCTCACTTTGGAAAGAAACACAACCGGGATCTAGTTCCAAAAAAAAGAACAAATATTGGAAATATGGCAAAGACAACAACAAAAACATTGTTAATGATGGCGTTGTAGACACTGTTAAAGCAAAATCAAAATCCACGATATTTAACTTGGCTAGTGGCACACAAGCACTCAAAGCAACTGAAACCACAACAGAAAATCCTCCGAAGAAAGTAAGAGAATGGTTTAAAGAGAAACCTTGGCTTTCGAAACCTAAACATGAATTCACTCTTCTGGAAGAATCATACGAATCTGCTTTCAAAACTTTATTGGCAAACGATCTGATAACCTTACCAGACAATTCTAGACCATATGATCCGGAAGTTAAACCAAAATGGTGGAGAGAGAATGAATACTGTGACTACCATCAAAATAAAGGTCACAACACAATCAACTGCATGAATCTCAAGCATGAGATTCAAGATCTCATTAACATTGGCAAAATTGTTATGGGAAATCACACAACTAATGATGATCACGAAGGTTTCAAAGATCCCTAACCTGTTTATGAAAAAGGTGATTCCTCAAAGTCAAAAGGAGGTGCCAAAGTTAATTACACCTATACTAGTAATGACAATGTGATTAACATGATTTAGTTTTCTCAACCTGAATATTGCAATGTGATTATAATCAAAGATAAACAACATGAATCGCAAAAGGAAAATGCTGTTACCCGCGCTCAAAAGAAAGTCACTCTCCAAGGAGCTAGTTCTTCAACTCCTGCTCAAACAATGTCAAACCTACCAACCTTGTCAAACAAACAAAAAGATACATTTGATAAATTTAAACAATTAACTTCATCATCATCTTCTGGTTGTAGCATTGTCGAACAACTAAAAAGAACAAATGCTTAAATCTCCATCTTTGAATTGCTCAAAATCTCTTCTACTCATAAAGAGATCCTGGACAAAGCGTTACTCACAACTAATGTCCCAAAAGATTTAGATATCGATCGGTTTCAATCTATGGTGGGTCACCTGACTTTGCCTCATTATCTTACTTTCTCTGAAGAAGATGACAACTCGCTGAATCACCCACATAACTAGCCATTGCACATTGAAGCTATGATCCATAAACACCGAGTTAAACGTGTTTTGATAGATGGAGGCGTTGGGTTGAATATTTGTACCTATAATCTGCTTACACAGTTGGGGTTTTTTGAAAATGTCATTGATCCAGCTAAGAAAATAACAATCAAAGCTTATGATGAAGAAGAAAGAACCTCTAAAGGTCTGGTACTATTACCAATCAGGGTAGGACTTGTAGAAAGAGATGTTATTTTTCAGGTGCTCGATCTTCCTTTGTCATACAACATCTTAGTAGGCAAGCCATGGATTCATGAAATGAAGGCAGTTCCATCTACATATCATCAGTGCTTAAAATTTCCTTATAAGGGGTTGAAGTCAATATTCCTGCTGATACAAACTCCCTCTATAATGCATTGACAAAGAGTGTTGATACCTTTGTGCCTCATAATAGAGCAGCCTCTACAGCTGAAAGTTCAGAAAACTTGATGAAGAACTTAGAAAAGAAATTGAAAATCACAGATACTGGCATGGATGGATACAAGATAGAACCAGTACTTTCACTCATTTCTCTTCCTCCATCACTTAGACAATTAGGAAAACCATCAGAGGTTATGAAGCCACAGACTTCTACTCCAAATGTCATATATGGCTGTCTTTTTGTACAATCCTCTACTTCCCTTGCAGATGAAATTTTAGAGGACGTTGTTCTCAAATGTCTTTTCAAAGAAGATAGTGAAAACAAAGAAGTAAGACATTGTGAGATTTCCCCGACACAATATGGTCCAAGATATAAAATGATTCAACGCATGGGATATTTAGGTACTGGTCCTCTCGGCAAAAATCAAGAAGGTATTATTGAACCCATTTATCTACAAACAAAGTCTGCAAATGACAAAGTTGGACTAGGATACAATCCGGGAAAGAGATCAGACAAAAAATTGTTAGGTCCCGAAGACAACTGAGAGGGGGGGGGGGGGGTGGGGGAGGGGTGAATCAGTTGTCAAATAAATTCAAACCAAAAACCATTTAACCAACTTGATGCTTAATACCGGTAAACCAGTTAAATATGTTGGTAGACAGTGTTAACAGTAAATTCCTATACTGGTAAGGATTAATGCATGAAACATAAACATAAAGTCATCCACAACACATAACGCCAATATTTGTACGTGGAAACCCTGTAAGGGGAAAAACCACGGTGGGAAACCTTACCCACAATCAGATGATACTACTGCAGATAGTAAGTGTACATAAATGGGGTCTACACATGTAGAAAGGCCAACAACCTAGAGCTCACTGCTCAATCACAAAATGAGAGTCACACTGACTACAGTTGGATGGTTAAATTCAATAAGAATGTACTGCAGAAAATAGCATCTTCATATGCTGGATTCAGTACCGGTGTAATGCTGATATGCTTATACAAAAACTTAGCTTCACCTTCAAATGATGTCCTCATGTATACCTCTGCTTAATCTCGCATATACCTTCACTCAATTCTTTTTTGCATTCCACACTTGATCTTACAAATAAGATCTTACATTTATACCATAACCTAAGACCAATTTTAGTAGGTCGGCTCTACAAGATATTACAATAAACATTTTACATACAATATAATATCCGATGCAATAACCGATTAAACATGTCGGCTTAATGCATTTACATCAATAATAAATCATCTCCATAGCGTGCCATGCTGATCTGGAAAAGATAAACCTGCCGGTGTAACCCTAGATAACCCTGGACCTATTTGCCGGTAAAAGCAAATATGCAAATATGAATATACCAATGATCAATTTTTCAAAACAAAGTGTCCACATGATGTCTTCGACATTATCAAGTGTCTTCCATATCATTCCAGGTATCGGTGAACATTATATCTTGTCGATGAACCATATACCAGTAACTGTGCAATAGTTGCTTGCTGGTGAATGTTGCTGGATCTCCAAAGTGCTTGTTTTCAGTAGGTGTTGACATCAATGACAAAACCATACCAAAATACCAACAAAAACATGCTTCTAAGTCTAAGTGGAAGAAAAAGACACTGCCTTCACTATCACAAGAAGTAAACACTCAACAGACTCAAGAAGAGTATGAAAAATAACAAAAAGAAATAGCAATCAAGAGAGAGGAAATAACTGGTAATCAAGTCCCAATGATATCAGCTACAACATTACAAGGAGTAGAAGTCCTAGAGGATATGAGAGAAGAGGTAGAAAGAATCAAGGAATTGTTTGCACCACTGAAAATTCCAGTCACATACACTGGTAACAACAAGTAGATGATTCAGAAACTGACTCGAACAAGTATGAATGGGGTCTAGATCATCTCTCAGATACATCTAGTACAGAAACTCCAGAAGAGTCCAATGGTATCACAGATGAAACACAAGAGCTAATACACTTAAAACTACAAACAAAGATAGAAGAAATCAGATTAAAAAGACAGGCAGACTATGAACGAAAGTTGAAAGAAGGAAGGACAGAAGAAAATTCTTTACCTACTATGTCTCTCTCTAATAGGACAGAACAAATCAGGTATGGCACTACACAAAGAGAATTGGAAGCTACAGAAACAAAACCAGTCATTAGTCTAGAAGAAGCTGAATGGAGTAGAAGACAGAAGTTCACAGAGCCATCAAGGTTATGTCAACAGGTATGTCAGATACAAGTGATAAATGAACCAAATCACGAAGGAACTTACAGCATCAGAGATGTAGGTATTGACACTATACATACATTCACTCAATCACTTGAAGAAGAGTTGAAAACTCCCTCTTATGACTTTGATGACTCTGACAATAGTCCTTTTGATGATAATACCTATTCAACATCAAACTTTGACTCCTCTGTCACGGATGTCGGGAATCTATCTAATGATCTTGTTACTATCGAACCACGCTATGTAGTCTAGTCTAGCATAGAAAATGGTGCTGTGAGTAGGTCTATTGGATTTGATCAACTAAATATTAACGTGCACTTCAATGATCATGTTGTAACTATTCATGGTCTCGAGACATTTACTCAAGGAAGTCTTGTAGAACTCGACTTGTCAGTCCGAAGTTATGATGATAATACCGTGAACTCTCTCGAACCTATCCAAACTTTATCTTTGGTACATCCTGAAATAATTGACTGTAGTCTCCAAAACCAACCTATGAATGTACCTATATTTGCCAATGACTATACGTTAGCCTACTACCTTAATGCAGTTGACCCAATGGAATCTTCCACCAACGAACAAAGTGAGAACATGACTGAAACAGATATCAAGTATCTAAGTCGCAAAAATCAAAAGAAGAAAAATAAAAGATCTGATGGCGAAAACCACCTTGTGGCGGTGTCAAAATCAAAAAGAGAAAAAATAAAGGACATACCTAAGGGTGAAAACCTCTCTGAGGCACCTGAAGGTGAGATACTTGATATACTGCCAAGTGATTTTTCAGGAAAGGTCTTCTATATTGATTGAACCAACTGAGCCAGTAAATATTGGGAGTCAACAGGCACTGCATATCATCCACTTAGCTCAATCATTATCAGCAGAAGAGTTGAAATATTTTAGCAATCTCTTCCTAGAAAAGAAGATCAACTTTACATGAACATACTCTGATATGCCAGGTCTAGGTCCTGATCTCATCATGCACCATCTTTCTATTACACCAGGAGTTAAACCAGTCAAGCAAAAACTCCGCAAAATGCACCCTCATGTGGCACTGTTAGTCAAAGCTGAGCTAGAAAAATTGCTAAAAGCTGGATTTATCAGAGCAATAGACTACGCAGAATAGATTTCAAACATAGTACCTATGTCAAAGGCAAACAAATCTATTAGGGTTTGCACAGACTTCAGGGATCTCAATAAAGCATGTCCGAATGATGATTTCCATTGCCTAACATTGATATGATAGTGGATATGACTACTGGATATGAGATGTACTCACTACTGGATGGATTATTCGGTTATAACCAGATCAAAATAGCTCCCGGAGATCAAGAAAAGACAACTTTCACTTGTGCATGGAAAACCTTTTGTTGGAACGTCATGCCATTTGGACTAAAGAATGCAGGAGCAACTTACCAAAGAGCAGTAACTACTATCTTTCATGATATGATGCATAAGAATATGGAAGATTATGTTGATGACACTTTAGTGAAGACTATGCAGAGATCCACACATATTCAAGAGCTAGGCCTTATATTAGATAGAATGGAAAAATTCAAGCTCCGACTAAATCCTAAAAAGTGTGCATTCGGAGTGACATCTGGGAAACTACTTGATTATATTATTTCAAAGAAAGGAATTTAGGTTGATCCTGAGAAGGTCCAAGCTATAATGGAAATACCACCTCCAAAGAATATTAGTCAAATGAGAAGTTTACAAGGACGTCTCCAGTCAATCAGACACTTTATTTCTAAGCTAGCAGATAAGGCTCAACCTTTCACAAAAGTATTAAGGAAAGGAGTAACATACAACTGGGATCAAGAATGTGAACAACACCTTCAACAAATCAAAGAATACCTATCTAATCCACCAATACTGATGCCACCAATTTAGGGTAAACCATTGATCCTATACATATCAACTACTGATTCATCATTGGGGGCACTTCTGACACAACATGATGAAAATAAAAAAGAGAGAGCTATATATTACATTAGCAAAACATTGTTGTCTTATGAAATGAACTATACTATAATAGAAAAAGCGTGCTTGGCATTGGTCTTTGCATCATAAGAATTGAGACACTACATGTTAGCACATTCCATCAAGCTAGTAGCTAAGATTGATCCTCTCAAGTATCTTCTCAACAAAGCAACACTTACTAGAAGATTGGCTAAATGGGTCATGGTTCTTACAAAGTTTGATATTGAATATGTGGAATGCAAAGCCATCAAAGGACATGTGATTATAGATCAACTTGTTGATGCTCCACTTGAAGACACTCGACCTCTGCATATAGAATTTCCAGATGAATCAATAATGCACCTTACTCAACAATCATGAAAGATGTTCTTTGATGAGTCTTTCACTCAAAATGGTTCTAGTGCTGGAATACTTTTTATTACTCCTCAAAAGTATTCAATCCCGAAGGCTTATAAGATTATTTTCCCTTGCACAAACAACATTGTAGAGTATGAATCTTTGGTAAACGGGATCAAGTTGACTATCAAATGGAAGGTTCTGGAATTACACATCTATGAAGATTCTCAGCTAATTATCAATCAAATCAATGATACATATCAAACTCGAGATGAGAAACTGATTCCTTATAAGAGAATGGTGGATGATCTCAAGAAATATTTTACTTTTGTATCATTCCAGTAGATTCCCAGATCCACAAATAGAGCAACAAATGCTATGGCCACGTTGGCATCCATACCAGAGCTACAAGAATCTAATTTTCTCTTTGAATTCCAGGTGGAAGAGTTACATTACCTTGCCTATGATTCTCCTAAGTCCCACATGGTCTGTTCTATTATTGGACATGACTCATCTCACTACAACCATATTTACTCCTATTTACGAGACCAAATCGTTCTAGAAAATCTTATCCGTAATGAGAAAAGGAACCTAATCCGTAATGCTTCATGGTACGTCATCATTGCTAACGATCTATTTAGGCGAGGTTTGGATAGTACTTTGCTTAGGTGTCTAGAAACTGAAGAGTCCCAACGTGCATTATTGGAAGTCCATGAAGGTATTTGTGGATCTCATTCGAATGGTCTTACTTTAGCTCGAAAACTACTAATTGCTGACTACTACTGGCCAGGCATGGAGAAATACACTATAAAGTTTTCTAAAACTTGTGAGAAGTGTCAACTACATGGGAATCTCATACATGCTCCAGCAATGGATCTCATACCCTTCATTACACATTGGCCTTTTCAACAATGGGCCTTTGATCTCATTGGTCAAATATATCCTGCATCATCCAACAGACACAATTTTATCATAACTGCCACTGAGTACTTCACTAAGTGGGTAGAAGCGGTTCCACTCATCAAAGCAACCGGTAAACAAGTAGCTTTGTTCATCCTTAACTATATCATCTACAGGTATGAGATACCTTCATCCATTGTGACTGATAATGGAGGACAATTCAAGAATAAAGATCTAGATGAGCTCTGTGAGAAATTCAAAATTAAACAACACTGGTCATTCGTATATTACCCTTAAGGAAATGGATAGGCTGAATCATCTAACAAAAACCTGCTGACTATCTTACACAAAACAGTAAACAAATCTGGGAGGGATTGGCATCTGCAGCTCAATCCTGCACCATGGGCTTATAGAACAAGTATTTGAACACCTAATGGGGCTACACCTTTTTCTTTTGTGTATGGGCCCGAAGTAGTATTACCTATTGAAGTGGAAATACCATCTTTGAGAGTTTTTTTGCAAGGTCTTGTTATTGATGAAGACTACAGAATATCTAGATTGCAAGAACTTGAGTTGCTGGATGAACGTCGACAAGTGGCATTTGATCATCTGAGAGTGTATCAAAAGAGAATGTATAAAAGATATAACAAGAAGGTTCGACAACAAGAATTTCAAGTTGGTGACCTTGTTCTGAGATAAAATCTTAAAAATCAACAGTTTCGAGACAACAAAGGGAAGTTTGAACCCAACTGGCTGGGTCCCTACATCGTTACTACAGTCTTTGGCTCTTGTGCCTATCAGCTCTCAACATCGGAAGGAGAACAACTCCATGAACCGATTAACACCATCCAATTGAAAAATTTCTTTACTTTGTATTCTCTGCTCCAATAACCTGTACAACTGAAAAATGTCCTGAAAAAAATCTTAAAACTCACAAAAATAAAAAAAAAAAAAAAAAAAAAGAATCTTTGCCAAGCAGGTGAAAACCTGGCAAACAGGTGCATCTTGTACTCAAGTGCTCCATCTATCAATGCAACGTTGGCATTTCCCGCTTTTCTACATCTTTGATTTCGCTTGTACATATCTTTTAGTCGCTTTTGTGACATTCTGGTTCTTTTAGAACCCTCATGGCTTGAAACTTATCAATGTCCTAGTCTTAGGTAATCAACTGAGCAAATTGCGTGTCCTAGGTAGTGTCAACCAAGTCATCTTTCTGTCAGTGATACCTAGTCGTCCAATCTGAGTCAGTCACCTGTCTCCTAACTAGTGAAGAGTTTTATCACTGAGTACACAAGCAAAACAACATTACGGAAAACAATCACTAAACAGTTTGAGATATGCATGAAATTTTCTTTGTGTGCTATCTTTTATATTGGTTTTCAATTATTATTCCCTCTGAGTAACTCAAGGAAGTCTATCTTGACTAAGAGAAGCAAGGATTGGGGGCATAATATTCTCTTTGTTTTCTACTTGTAGGAATGATTTTGATGATCTGGAATTATCTAATCAGCTGGGTGTCTATGATAAGAGCCTTCACATCAAGGTGAAATCACCACACATACCTCAACTCCGCTTATTTGTATGCTACAGGGAGGTTGACATCATTTTTTTGTCTGTTTTGAGAGAATTTATTTAAATGTGCAATCCAGATGCCTGCGTAATCTGTCCAAGGATATGAACAAAAAAAGGGTCATTGCGGACAAGATAATTAATATTGCACATAAAAAGGAAGGAACTCTATTCTGCCTGCTATTTTTGTAAACGCTCAGTGATGAATATTAAGCATTCCAAATCCAGTGACTAGTTTAGTTTACATTCATTTTGTATTTTCTGCATTTCGAGTGATTTCTGCATCATAACAATGATCTCTTTATCTTTTGAATGAGAGTTTGAAGTATCATCATTTCTCAGCTAAGTGGTCTCTGTTTCATCATTTCTCCAATCGAGTACTTGTGTATTGAGATGTTAGCTGCATACATAAGCATCTTATATAGATTCATACATTCATTGCATTCTCATTATTGCACAAAAAAGAAAAATAAACAATTTGCATTACTAATTACTCATTTTCATCATTTATTTGCATATGAAAAGAAACAAAAACAAACATTCATATTCATTTGCATTCCATACATCCATACTGAACATATATGCATACATTTAGAATAAAACATATAAAAAAACATCTCATAAATCAATCGACACAAGTACAATGAAATCAAATCAAGATCTCGTATATATAATCATCAATATCTCGGGGTACAAATGATATCAACTGTCATCTACAATCTCCCATCGAAGAAAGAATCGTATGGGCTATAAAAAATGGGGTATCTAACAAAATCTAAGAGCTATAAGAAATATAGCTCTCTGCCTCTCACTCATCGGAGGAGGTGGAGCCTGCTGACCGACATCCTATCTTGGTGCCTGATCTCCCTCAGATCATGCCATGTATTGAGAATAGGGGACAACCTGCTGCTCTAATAGAACAACTACGCTATACGCTGGCATATATTATGCTGCCCGACTAGTCTGGTGCAAAACCTCCTGCTGAAGAGCATCTCGCTCTGCCCTCATCTCTGCGACCTAACGATCGTGCTCTGCTCTGAGCTCTACCAACTATCGATCTCACTCTACCCTCATCTCTGCGACCTGACGATCACACTCCGCTCTGAGCTCTGCCAACTGTCGGTCTTGCTCTGCAAGCTATGTCCGAGCCACTGTCAACTGTCACTACAGACCTGCTAATCTTGCTCTCATCGACCATGCTGCATCAACTGCCCCCTGATCCCTCACAGGCTCTCCACCTCCATCTCTACTTCCATCTCCACCCTGCTCATCCCTCCTCTATTGTACCTATCAAGGAGATGCTTTCTCCTCCTCTCCTCCACCCTCCGTTGTCTTAACACCACTCATCCTCACACCAACAACTCCTAGAGATCCACCCTCTCCTCTCTGCTACTATCTCCCCCTGACTGGTACCCTACTGTTGCTCACACTAGGATCACCACCTACCCGCCTAAGAGCCTCTTCTCTCCATCCCCGTCCCTGTCTCTCTCCCTGTGCCTATCCTTGTGCCTATGCAGGGGCATCATCCTCAATCTTCTCTATGAGAGGTACCTGCTCCATCGGATCTGTAAATCTAGGGAATGGAAACTGCTAGAACCAATCCCTGTACTAGGGTAATACCCCTGCATCTATGATGTCATCCAAGTAATCTCACCTAAGTCGCTATAACCCTATCAGTGCCTGCATGCTCAATGTGTATGACAACCTAGGGGCCCATCCTCGTCTCTCCTCATCTGCATAACAAGCGTACGTAGTAAACTCCTATGAAATCCCCTGAGGCCTACCACACTGCCTCATAACCCGAGATACAACAAATCTCTCAATGACTGTCAGGGATCTGCCCATAAGAGGACGAGTCATGAACATGTCTCTCGACACAACTCTCTATTCGTCCTAAATATCTAGACCCCTGTACGGTCTCCATATGACAACTATCAGGTCATCCAGCTGCCGTCTCCAGTACTCTGTCTTTCCCAGATGGGGTTGAGTAATGTATTCAGAATATCTATAAACAATCGGTTGATGTGGATCTTTGACATCATCCATTATAGGTCTGCAAACTGCGATATGCTCCCAGACCCATATTTGTAAAATCAATACCCTTGCAACCATGCTCTTCCCCTCTCTCTATACAATCTCATGCATCTCATGATACATGTGAGCTAATAGACAAGAACCCCATCCTAATCTCTCAAGGTGATCCACAAGCCTTTGTAACATCCTAGCCCAACTGCATAAGAAACCTTGCTATCCCCTGTCCGACATAACAAAGCAACCAATGAATCCTCCCAAGACACAAGCCAGTGGAAACTGCTCACTGTACCTGGTCATCATATCATCCCAGCTGATAGCCCATGTAAGGATGTCCTCATCATGAAATACCTGTCTCAAAGCTAGTAAGCCAAGACGTTGTGCAGAATCGTAATCAACCTTATCTCCAGCGAATGGAATCCTGAGAATCCTATAAACATCCTCAGGAGTGATGGTCATCTCCCCAACTGGTAAATGAAATGTGTTATGCTCAGAGTGAAATCTCTCCACAAGTGCAGTGAGCATCCCGTGATTAACACAGATATCTGGCATCTGTAGAAGGTGGGTAAACCCGTACAAGTCAATATGTGCTCTGTCTAGATTGGATAACTCACGCACTAGCCTCATAGTCGAAGGATAGACGCATCGAAAAAGAACATGTGGTAATCGAACCTGCAAGAATCAAACAACAGAGCATCAGAGAATCATCCAAATTTTCTATAAAACAACTTAAACATCACGCAAATCCAAATACATCAATTGCCAAATCAAATTTTCATGTTTGCACCCTTAAAAAAGCTCACTGTTTTTTATATGACATTTCACAGTGTAGGCAAAAACTCATACAAGTCAGGAATAGCTATAGGATGACAAAAGACTCTAATACGACACAAAACAAGCATTCACACAAGAAAAAGTTCTATCAAGCAAACTTTCGTATGACACAAGGGGGTGTCTTGCACGACAAAACTAATGGCTTTAAACGATAAAACAAAAAAGCATAGTTTGTCGTACGAGATAGAATGTCATCTTGCATGACAAATCACAAATGATCGACTTTTAAACGCCATAAAAAGAAAGAATACAACAAAAAAATTCAAAATTGATGAAATGAAAGGGCTAAAAATTAGTCACTTACCATTGGCTCGTAGTTCCGAGGTCGATTATGATGTCTCTGGCGCTCAAATTGGTGCTCCTGGATTGGAATGACCATTTTTCTTTGCAGAAGGCTTTTCAAATTTCAAACTTGGAGAGATTAAAATGAATTGAAAATCACACTTTGACCACTTATATAGCCAAAACCCTAGTTTTTCAACTTGCTCCGATGGACATGAAAATTGTACTCTTAGCTAATTTGCCCATTCTGATTCCATTTTCGGGATCGAAATCAAAATACGAGATTGTTCTTCTAGTCAATTTCAATACAATTTGGACCACTTAGCACTTTTCATCAAATGCTCATTATTTCTCCAATTCACACTCATTTTCTAATGAATCAACGATAAATCTTCACATATTCCTCTGAATCATTTTTCGCGCTCAAATCATTATCATCACCAAAAATTTCTGAAAATCATGAACCCTCGCTATCTTTCGATTTTGCTCCCGATGGGGCATACTCATGACCTCACATCTTCAAAGTCAAAAAATATTTTCAACTAAATAAAATCAAACAAATTCTTATTGCTAAGGGGCATCTCAGCTTCATCGCTTCATATCAAGTTGAGATCTCTCAATCATTTGAGTCGAATCAATCACTAGGGGCATATCAGTTTCATCGCTTCAAATCAAGCTGATATTTGTCTTCATCTCAATCAGTTTCTTAATGTTAATCAGTTTCACCACTTTTCATCAAGCTGATTATTCATTTAAACTCAATCAAAAGTTTAAATAGTATCTTTGATCACACGCTCAATCTAAGCAGGTGTTCAGTTTCATCACATCAAATCAAGCTGGACAGTTTATCTTCGCTCATCGTGGCTTGATCCATCAAGTTCAAGATCGATTTTATCTTCGCTCATTGTATCTAGTTCAATCAAGTTCTAGATCAGTAAGATCCACTTCTTGATCAATCAAGTTCAAGTTTGATATCTTTGCTCTCTATCGGTCCTAGTTCAATCAAGTTCAGGATCGGTTTCGCTTTAATCAACTCTATTCAACTTCATCGCTTCAAATCAAGCTAAACACCTTTCTCTTCATCTGGTTCGTGATCAATCAAGTTCAGAACTGGTATCTCCTAGACACATCAACTATTCTTTGAACCAATGTGTTGCTCGCACATTAATTCAAAGAGGGGCAAATGTAATACCCTAAAGTTGGTCACCTAAACCATGGCCTCCTAATTTCAACAACATCATCAAGGTCCTAACCAAAGGCAATTAAATCAACTTTGAGCACACAATTAATTAATTCTTCAATCATCAAATATTACATGGCAAGTGAATTATTCTATATTAATTAAATATTTATTTAATTAAGTAAATCATTCCAAGTAAACCATTTTGATCAATTATCCTATTTAATTTATTAAATATCCTAGCATAATTAATTAATTAATAAATTTTCCATTTAATCATAAAAAAGGAATTAATTTATTACAAAAGAGGAATTAATCACAAAGCAAGACTTAAATTGAAAATAAAATAAAAGAATTGAGAGTGAAATCAAACTTGAGATATTATTTCTTCTTCTAAATTGAGATAACTTGAAATCAGAATAGCAATTAAAAGGAATTTAATCATTCTCTAAAATTGGAACTCAAAGCTTTTGAGAAAAGAAGTTCAGTTGCATTGAAAAGACTCTTTTCTTGAATAAATCAAAGAATCGCATGGAATTACCTGTTTTCGTCTCAAGTGCATGGAATTAATTGAATTATATCTCTAATGCAAACTCAAACTTCTTTTCTGAATGCATTTCTATTAAACTATAATTGGAATCTATCTCAAGGTTAACTGAATCTGATTTCTCAATTATTTCAATTATCCTAAATTGTGCTTTTTCTTGATCTCTCTTGTGATTCTCTATAAATTCAGCCTTCATCTCTCATTCAAAAACCCTGGAGATTTATTGTTATTATACAGTTTTTGCGCAGGAGTCATTGAAGATATTGTGCTTGCCTTTTGAGATTATTGCATCTTAGTTTAATTTCTTTTTACATATTTCATGATTGCTTGAATTCATATAGTTTACTATTCATCCATCTAGCATAATCTTGCATCCATTTAGCTTAATATCATGCTCATATAGATTAAATCCTTCATCTTAGTGTAGTCTAGTCACTGGTATTGCTTATACAAATATGAGAGCAATCTTATACTCGCATCTTTTAGAAGGCAATGGGTCGATTTGTTATGGTTTTCATATTCATGCTTATATTTGTCTAACCATACATGTAATGACTTAATTGAAGTGTTGTGTCTTGTAGCTTACAAACTTATTCCCCTTTTTCACACACACACAACCAAGTATCAATTGGAGGAGCCAGATTATAGAAATAATTGCATACCACACTTAACTAATATAATGTGGATACAAGACAAGTAGGCTTGCACTATGAACCATATGGTTTTAATCAATAAAGGAGCCAATCAAGGGACACAAAATTAATGGAGAAGTACAACCTTCTAATGGAGGCCCAATTTCTCTCAACCTCTAGTTACACTAGCATGCTCTCAACTTTGAGGGTTGTTTCTATGGGAGATAGCGACACAATATTCACATAAATCATGGAGGAATATTCACAACACTATCCTACCCAAACTAGAAACAATTACACCATCTCAATGTAAAATCCATGCTGAAATAAAACATTGAATGCAAATCATTTACACTTCTTAACACATGTAAACAACTATCACAAGGGGGTGCACAAATGCGGATTGTATGTGACATCAACAATACACTACTTCCAAGGTGAGTATCCTATATCACATACTTGAGATACAAACAAAATATTAACACAACATGAACAAAATAGTGATATAGGTTTACACTATGCATCAACAATGTGGTACTAATTATGAGGTGTTTAACAAGGTATTATACCATTTATGGAAAAGTACAACCTTCTAATGCAAATCCCATCTCTCACAACCCCTAGTTACAATAGTCCACTCTCAAAGTGGAGTGGGGGCCAAGGTTAAAAGTCAACAAAGCAATATCAAAAGGAATAGAGAAGTATGAGAGAATTTAACAAAACTTCCTACATGAGATGGCATTAACACTCATAATTCACATTTAAACTCCATACTCATTCTAAACACAAATGCAACACACAAGCACAATCGAAATGGGTGAAAATTTTTGGGTTGTATCCTTTTCCATAATGTTATTCCCTAATATTGATATCTAGTAGCGGATGCTCAAGAGAAGTCCATAACATTCAACAAGTGTTCACATGTACATCCAAGTCAACACTTCTTTCACATACATGCCATGAGATACATCTTATTTTTATCTTGAATAGATACCAAACATTCAATTCATTTTATTATTAAACTTAAGATTCCTCAAAGAGTTTTCAGATTCAAAATTTTCATAATCATACATAAAGAACATTTGATTTGTGTAGGAGATTGACTAATCTTTTCAAACATTTGCAATCATTCAAAAGTATTGTACAACTTTTAAATATAAGGAGAATAATTGAATGTTTCTTGTCTAACAATTAGTTCCATAATATGAAAGTAAGATTGAATATAAAAAAAGTTTACAATAAATACATAAGCTAAACTTTGTATCATAAACACCCCATTTCAACTATTCTTATTTCACTTATCTAGCCATATGAATATAATAGTGCACTAAGTAGACATAAATCAATAATACAATTACTCTTGGGGGAAACACACTAGCTCAAATGGTTGGTAAGGTTGTATGAAGGCTTTGGGCTTGTCCCATGTAGGTCCAAGGTTCAACTCTTGCTGGTTGGATTTAACTAGTGGTTGGGATGTTTGAGCCCGCTCAGTCATTCACAGGGGACTAGTGTCACCTCAACTCGCTCGGGATACATCAACATTAAAAATAATAATAATACAATAACTCTTCTTAACTAATGATAATTGTTGCAAACTAGAAATTCATGAATTATAATAATAAGGAACTTGTTGGAAAATACTAGAAACAAAGAATCATAGGTTAGATCCAAGGATAATTGTCCTAATGGTCTAACAACCTTGAGAGGTTTCAATAAATGGAATGTAAAGCTTCATAACAATTACCTCTTTTTTTTTAGTCCAATGTGATTGTTTTCATTGCCCAACCCTCACTATTACACAACATTAGCCAAGAACATTTTCATAATTAGGTAGAGATTCCAATGAGGAATTCATGGTAAATCTTGCACTCAGAACTCTATGATCAATACTCTAGGTTAGGAGGTGATACAACTACATAGACACATGTCTAAACTTGACTTAATACCAACTAGAAATGAAGTATCATCGTTAGAATTGGGACACATGTCTAAACTCAACTTAGTAACAATTGGAAATGGAATACTTACCAGCTTACAGTCTTGCATTTTAAAACTCTGCAAAATGGTGTCTATATACTTACTCTGGCTCAACCAAAGCTCTTTGTGAACCAAATAATTGCTGATTTCCATCCCAAGAATATATCTAGCAGCCCCCAAATCCTTCATATCAAATGTGCCAGAAAGCTAAGTTTTGAGCTCTCTAATCATTGCCTTGTTGTTACCAATAAACAACATGTCATCAACATACAAGACAATAATTAGTAACTGATCATCAATAACCTTAATATAAACACAATGATCATCTTCACTTCTAACTATAGCATCATAAATTATCACCAATACAATTTACACCTTATGTTTGTGCCCCTACTTTAGCGTGATCTATCCCCATCATCTCTAGGTCTGATTTGTGCTAATTACCCAACTTTGTGTCACGAGCAACCTGTTGTGAGCCCCACACAGTGGTACCCACCTCCCTGCATCTTTTTTTGGTCTCTTTTGCAATGGGACCAGGGCATGGTACATCCTGGTTTGGACCATGTTGCCCTAAAATGCCATGGTCTCCCTCAAAGGGGCCCAAATTTGAAATGATGCAAGTTTTGTGTTTCCCAGATAGAGATTCATCCCCGTGGCTATACATGACCGTTGGAGGTCGGCTTAATCGGTAATTTACCTAGAATCCCCTATATAAAGACATTATATCAATTCATTTTTAGATGTAAGACTTGATCCATTATCTACCTAAAGTATTCATGCATCCATGAAGCATTCATCAAGCATTTTCACAGATATTCAAGGCTACACATTCATCATTCAACCATTGGAGAGAAAAGTCATGTCAATTATCATGCAAGCATGCATGAGTGATTAGGATTTTTTAATGTTCATGTCATTTCATACAACATTTATGATTGCATTCAAATAGAAAAACATCATCATAAAAAATTACAGATCTAAGGTATATCTATTCAACATTTGCTTCAATATTTGCATTATTCCATTCAAGGTTAATTCCTAAACCAGGGTTTGACTTAAGAAAACCCCTATTCCCAAGAATTTCGCTCTTCTTTCCATGTGCATGAAATAGGTACAGAGCTGCATTTGGGAGGATCGATAGAATTCATACAGACAAACGGGTTCAACTTTTGATGGTGAAAAATTTGGAGAACCATAGCAAATTGATACTAGCTGGTCCTTAAAAAACATGTCAAACTTTTGGGAACAGATCTGAAACATATTCTTTTTCTTAGATGCAGGTTGGTGTCTTTGTACAACATCTATAGCTCATTGTTTCTGCCCGACCTCTTCAATAGTCACCTATTTTACCCTAATCTTCAACAATTCAATTCAATTCAAGGAGGAGAAAGCCCCTATCCAAAGGATGCTGGAATCTAATCAAAATATTAATCTATCAAGGCTAGATCTATTGTATTCCTCTCCTCCCTAATGTAATGGTTAATTAGGTAGTTAAGTGGTTTTATTATCTTAATTTAACCCTAGCCCAAATTTTCCACCATTACACTAACATAACCCAACTTTAATGCAAAAGCATCAAACTTTTGGTACAACATTCTGTGTGACTATTTCAAGCCATACAATGATTGTTTTAACCTACAAACCAAGTTTTCTTTTCCTTTCTCAACAAAACCATCAGACTGTCGCATATAAATCTCTTCTTCAAGACTCCCATGCAAGAAAGCATTTTTAACATCTATTTGCACTATCTGAAAATCACAAGCGGCAACAATAGATAATAAGAATCTAATAGAAGTTAGCTTAGCAACATGAGAGAAATTCACTAAAATCAACTCCCTCTTTGGGAGTAGCCCTTGGCCACCAACCTGACCTTGTACCTCTCTAATCGACCATCTGCTACAACTTTCTTCTTAAATACCTACTTGCATCCAATGGAATTTCTTCCTTGGGCAAAATTAATAAGATCTCGGGTATCACAACTATCCAAAGCCATCATCTCCTCTTGCATGGCTTGCATCCAAGACTCGATTTCCTTGGAAGAGAGTGCTTCCCTGTAATATCTAGGTTCATCATCAGTACTTAATAAAGCAAACTTGCAATGAAAATCAGTTGGGCTATACCTATCAACTGAATTCCTTTGTGTTGTGGACCTTCTCAGAGGTGGAGTGAGAGGTTCTTCCTCATTGTTTTCAACTTCTTCTATTACTACAAATTCTTCAAAATCTTCACTTGAACTCTCTTCTTCTTCTTCTCCATCTTCTTGTCCATCTCTTTGTTCTTCCACATGTGCATCTTTCTACTTAGTTTCAAAATGCACTATCTTTGACTTTTCCTTTGGTTGTTCTTCACTCAAGTCAGCTCTAAATTCCCTAAAAACACATCTCTAGAAAATATCATTTTACGTGTTAGAGGATTCCGAAGCTTATAACTTTTACATTTTCACCATATCCTGCAAAGATGCATTTATGAGTGTTTTGATCCAATTTATATCGCTTCTTTTGAGGCACATGAACAAAAGCCTCACAACCAAAGACCCTTACATTTGAAACTAGAGGCTTTTACCCAACCACATCTCAGAAAGTGTTTTATCAACAAGAAATTTTTAAGGAGTCCTATTAATTAAATAACAAGTACTACTAACAACTTCTACCCAAAAATATTTATCAAGCTTAGCACTACTTAACATGCTCCTAACTCTTTTCATTAATGTATGGTTCATTCTTTTTGCTACCCCATTTTGTTGGGGAGTGTAAGGTGTAGTCTTTTGCCTAACAATTCCTGCAAGTTTACAAAACTCATCAAATTCCTTAGAGCAATATTCACCCCCATTGTTAGATCTTGATACTTTCATCTTATAATCTGATTTCTTTTTGACCAATGTCTTAAATTCCTTAAACTTAGTGAAAATTTCATATTTTGAAGGCATAAAATAAATCCAAGTATATCTTGAGACATCATCAACAAATAGGACATAATACTGAGATCTATTCAAAGAGTCAACATCCACTTGACCACATACATCCTAATGAATAATCTCTAAAAGTCTCTAAGCTTTATTAACTTGTTTAGGAAATGAAGATTTATTTTGTTTACCAAACACACAGTGCTCACAAAAATCACTCTTACTAATAGAATAATAAAAAATCCCCTCAACTAGTTTCTTATTCGGAATAGTCTTAAGACCCTTTTCACCAATGTGACCCAATTTATGGCATCACAACATACATGCATTTTCAGTCCTAGTTACAAAAACTAAATTACAAAAAGTAGAAGCATGTAACTTAAACAAAGTCCCTTCTTGAGATCCTTTAGCCACTACCAAACTTCCCCTTATCAACTTGCAACCAGACTCATTAAATGTCACATGCATTCCAAAATCATTTAACTTGGAAACCGAAAGTAAAATTTTTGCAAGATTTGGAATATGTAAAACATTATAAATGGAAACAATCCTCCCATTAATGAAACACAACTTTACCTTTCCTTTTCCAACAATCTTCACCGAGGTGTTATGGACAAGAAAAACTTCTCCTCCATCATATCCTTTATACTAAAAAACACCACTGCTTATGAGGAGGCATATGGTAAGAAGCACTTGAGTCAACAAGCCAAGCATCATTACTAATAGAGTTAACTGAAAATAAATAAAGCATTGAAATCACCATCATCTAAGGACTTATTTATGGAAGCTTCAAAACTCTTTTTTTTGCTTCTACACTCCTTCACATGCCCTCTTTTACCACTGTTCCAAAGCTTCACTCTACTCTTTTTGAGGGTCTTAAAATGTCCTTTTGACTTATCCTTATTTTCATCCCCTTTAGGCCCTTTTCCCTTAGGCCTTCATCGAACATGCAAGGCATCTTGGGAGCTAGATTCATGGTCTTTCTCCTCTTCTTCTAAAAGAAGTATGGGAATCACACTGTCCATCTTAGGCTTCACACCACCACTACTTATGGCAATGATTAAATTTTTCCAAGAATCAAGCAAAGAGAAAAGTAGAAGAATTCATTTATCTTCATCTTCAATAGTAACATCTATTGATGCAAGCTGACTTAAAATCAAATTAAAAACATTCAAATGTTCAACAATAGAATCACCATACCTCATTTTCAAATAATACAAATACCTTTTCAAATAAGGTTTGTTAGACAAACTCTTAGTTTGATAGATATCACCTATTTTTCTCCATAGCTTGTATGCAATGGATTTTGTAGAGACATTCAGGGGGACGAACTCAAAAAGAAACAACTGAATGGTTTGTTGTGGCTTCTTGTCTAACTTTTTTGACTCATCATCTGTCAAGGAAGAATCCTCTGGTTATTTTCTTTTGAAAATGGCAACCATTAGTCTCTCTCTTCTAAGATATCCTCAACTTTCAAATTTCATAGCTTGTAACCAGTTCCATTGAACTTCTCAATATCTTTATGAGAGGTGGAGGCCATGGTATACAACCTTTATCAAATCTGCAAAAAACCCACAATAGCAAAAAAACCTTCACCACTTATAGAGAAAGGCATCCCTTCCTCAAAAAAATCTTTAGCTCTGATACCAAACATTGTAAAACAAGGTGAAGAAAGCTTGGAATATGAACTTTAAAATAATATTATTGCAAATCTAATTTAACTAAAGATAAATCCCTGGTAAAGTGATTGCAGAATAAAAACAAGAAGAAGAAAACCATAACACATGAAACACTAGATTTATGTGGAGATACCCTTTCGAGAAACAAATCCACCACATAAAGAGTTGCACGTATATTACTAATAAAATGAAGATTATAATAGAAATACACTTCCCTTGTAGACCTTTGTAATATCCAGCAAAACTTTGTTATCTTAGAAACTAAACAAGACTGAAAGAATAACTCTAGCTTAAGGTCCCAATTTATAGAGATTTTTGAGGATGGATACCACCACATGCTATCACCAAAAAATAGGCTACAAAAACATCTGGAAAAACTGATGTGTATCTCCATGAAATGAGTCAAAAACACCCTAAATAGTCTCTTACAAATTCTCTTATAGCTGTCATAAGGCATCTCTCATGCATGGGTACCTACTTAATGATTTCATCATAAATAATGTCATAAAATCAATAATGACTATCATAACAATTATAGAGGCTCTTACAACCCCTTACAAGTGTCCAACCACCTCAAATAGAGGCTTCCAAAAGGGGTCACCTAGTTATTTTATCCTCTTCTCCAAAGACAAATAGTAAAAGTAACTTCATGTCTACATGGTCTCTTTCACCACCATTGGTTAAATAGTTTAACCTCTTATGGGTAAATTGGAAAAGATCTTATGAAAATAATAAATTAAAGGATTTACAAGGTTGATGAGACCTAAATTTTAACACCAAGATAATAGATCACCTTGGAAAAGACCACAAGGGATTGAAAAATATCTTTTAGGAGAACCATTGAAGAGAACTCGAAATTGAGGAGTAGAAATATAGGTGAATACATACTGAATCCAATCCTTCACAAAACCAAATGCTTCTAACACCTTAAGCAAAAATTTGCAATCCACTTGGTCATAAGCTTTCCTGATGTCTAACTTTACTAACATATAGGGCGTAGTAGTATAGTGAATTGAGTGGATGATCTCTTAAGAAATGATAATCCTATCAAGGATTGAGTGATTCAAAATAATTCCAATCTACTCCTTAGAGATAATGAAAGGCAGAGGATTTTTAATACATTTATCCATTTCTTTAGAAATGATTTTGTGTAATATATTACAAAGAGAGATGGGGAGAAAATCCTCTAAAGAAAGTGCATTCTCCTTTTTAGGAATGAGAACAATAAATGTATTATTGATTTTCTAAAGTAGGCTAGACTTTGCCCCAAAATCCTCGTTAGTGACCACGACATCTAATTCTATGATGTGCCTTCAATTTTGATAAAATCTGACTAAAAAGCCATCTAGGCCTGGAGATTTATCAAGGTGAAGCTGAAATAAAGTTGTCCTTAATTTAGTAGAAGTGAATGGAGCTAAAAGAATTTGATTTTGTGCTTCTAAAATTATTCTTGGAATATTTTCTAGGAATATTCTCTAGGTAGATAAATTAGAACCCTCTTAGTTGTTAAGCAAATTGGTGAAGAAGACCACTGTATGAGATTTTAATCAGTTAGGAACTTCACAAAAATAGTCATTCTATAGTTGAAGTTTGGAGATGTGATTCAAGCCTCGTCAGAATTTGGTAATAGAGTTCAAGTATTGTGAAATTTTGTCATTGTCTTTAAGCCAAGGTTCTCATGACTGACTTTTGTTTCCAATAAACTTCATCCTTTACCAATAATTTCATATAATCCTTTAGCAACTCTTTTACCTTCAAGACTTTGTGAACTTGATCCATCCCAGAAAGAAATATTTCCTCATTAAGTTGTTCCAATTCTTCCTCAATTGAAATCTTTGTGCTAAAAATGTTTTTGAAATTGACTATGTTCCAAAGTTTTAATTATGCCTTGATGTATTTAAGCTTAGAAAATAATTTAAACTCTTAGTCCTAACCAATTGTGATTTGACCTACCATGTTTCAATATGGTTCAAAAAATATTTTTCTTTAAACCACATATTTTCAAATAAGAATGGATAGCAGAGAATCCCTTTTTCACCTGATAATACATATAACTGAACTAGAAAGTGGTTAAATCCTAAATAGGGGATAATACTATTCTCAAGAAAATAAGATATAGAGATTAAATCTCATCCACAAAGAAACTTGTCTATTTTTTTTGTAATGTTATTAAATCCTAATCTTCTATTCTTATAAGTGTGGATACCATTTTTCATTGCTATGTCTAACAAGTGTGGATAACTTTCTTTGTATGGGTTGCCTGTTGTCTTTAGGGGCAGTCCCTATTCTTTTGGTTGTTCTATCTAGCTATGCTTTCAATGCTTTATCTATTTTATAATCTGATGTAAAGGGTTTTGGGGCCTCTTCAAAACCTTCTTTTCACTTAATAAAAAACAGATGATTTGAGTTACAAAGTGTGCAAAGTCCAATTCTGATTATTATTTTTTTATCACACCCCCACATTTTTTATAATTGTCAAGAATGATATTGAAGTCCCCCCAAGAATAAGCAAATCTAAAGGATGTGCTTGCGTAAAATGTTCTAAATCCAACCATAATTTATTTTTCTTAAGTGCTTGAATCGGACCATAAACATTTGTTAAGATGAAATTCATATTTGCAAAAAGACTATGCATGTTACAACTAATCCAAGGCTGAGCATCCATCAATGGTTCCAAAACTACAATGTGTACTCTCCAAAATATCGCCTTTCCCCAAGAAGCTCCATCATCTTAAACACTTTCTTGTTTCCACGTATAGTGTCATAATTTGTAATCATTTAATTATGAGTTTAGTTTAACACTCTCCTTAGCACTTAGTTTAATTTTGGCATTCCTCTTTACACTATAGGACCTTTTCTAGTATTAAATTTAAATTTAATTCAAGATTATGAGTCCTATCTTATCTTAAAACATCAAAACACTCTTCTTTGGGCCTTTATTTGAAGTGTGCCCTTTATCTTATCTCATTTTAAATTTCAATGCAATTTCCCCCCACCTTAAATATTGTCATTCTTCATATAAATTACAGATCCAATATTAGTGCCTTGTTATCTTGTGACACTAAAAATTCAAGCCTATTTTGTTAGGACTATGTAACTTAGCCACATAGTCTACACTTTTTGCCTATAATTTGAAGAGGATTATTTTTTAGCCTTGACATTTCTAGATCTATCCTCAATATGAGAAAATGATTATTTAAAGTTGGCTAAAAAGTGAATTTACCTTGAGAACCCTATATAAGACATCATTCCTAGTGCATTTCATCATCTCATTATTATCTCATTCTTCTAATTCAAGAGCAGTTATTATGATTCAAGAGCAGACCGGAATATAAGGAGCAACAAACTACACCAAGGCATCTTCAATTATGTTTTCATGATGGATTTTATGATGATATATCATGTTATTGCATCAACACACGGAGGACTTATCCTAAGGGCATTGCATCATCATTTGAAGTTATAATCATTTCAATTAATAATTTCATTTAGATTTCTATTTCTTTCCTAATCATCATTGTTGTAGGGTCAATTCCAACTTGGGGTTTGACTTAGGCAAGCCCCTATGTAGCCCAACACCATTTTTCTCTCCTTTTGTGTAGATATAGGCTTGAAAATAGGTTTCAGATTCAGATTGAGGACACATGAGCACAATGTAGATAGAGACAGGACTAGTGAGACAAAATTCAACTGAAAAGAGGAGGACTGGGGTGCCTAGCTTCATAGTCTAGGTGTCATGACTTGCAATTTGACCAAAGGATAGTTTGGGAGCTCATAATTTCTATAATGGTCACCAAAATGTAATGGTGGGTGAAAAATGTGTGAATGAGAGATCAAGAGGAAAGCTACCCTTTCCCTCCAAGGAGAGATGAGAGTTTCACTACTGATTTCCCTTCAAATACTTTTCATGCATTACATTAGAAGAGGGGGGGAAAATTCACTAGATTCAACCTCCAAAGAAGAAGATAGAATTCTAAATGAAATGAGAATGATAAGTTAATCCCCTCTTCTACTTGGAATAGAAAGGAATTGATTGAATTATGTATGGAGACTAAGTGCAAAAGTGAAAAAGAACTGCTTATAACTTGAGATCGAAGCATGGGATGAAGCTATGTACTTGGATCTGGTAGTAATATGTCGAGACAAAGCTGCCCTATGAATTTGAGGAAAAGTTGCTCGGACTGTGGCGAAAGTGTATACAGACCTCTGAAAAATCTGCAAAATGAAAAGTGTTTTTCCACCTCTACAAATGGAGTCCAAATACGAAAGTACAACTACACACCTAAAATGTACACATAGACAAGAGAGGAAAAGGGGTTGGGATTAGGGGTTTGCATTTAGGTCAAACCCCAGTTTTGGAATTAACCAAGTAATGAAAGAAAGTACTTGCAAGTAAATATAAATGGAAGACTGAAATGTAAATCACCTCAAGGAAGATTGTGATAGAAATGTTGATAGAAATGCTTGTATGAAGTTGAATGTTGAAATGGATCTCCTCTTCAATGGTTTAATCCTTGACTTGAATGCAACACCTAGTCTTGAAGAGAGACTTGAGATGCTCAATGCTTGAAAGGGATGCTTGAATGCTTGAATTCTCTTGAACGCTTGATTGCCAATTCTCACCTTATTGAACTTATTGAACTCTTATTTCTTCTTCCAAATGAGAGGGCAAATGCAACTTTTATACTTGTCAATTAGGGTTAATGAAATCAATTTTTGTCACAGGCCGACATCGGTGAAGTTTTCCCACTCATTGCGCAAACTTCTATGCAAACTTAGGAAAGGTCCTACCCCAAAATAGGGTAGGGATAGGGGCGCCACGCCCCTGTCCTACCCTTTTCTCTAGGGTAGAGTGTAGACAAGATGGTGCAGAGGGCAAGGGAGAAGGAATTTTTGGGGGTTGAGCAATCTTTGGTCTTTGATAAGGCTAGGGGATTCAATTTATCATGCGTGAGGACCCTAATGTAGTTGAAAATTGCTATGGTCTCAATTTTATGACACTACAAGTTCGATTAGATTATTGTTTTGTAGCTAGACACTTGTTAGGATTAGGGCTCTTAACCATAGTGTCCACCTAGTTTGAGTTTAGATTTCTATCATCGGTTCCTCTCTACATCCCCTTTCCAGTTTTGTACATCTTAGTTCATTTCTAGACATGTATTTGTTTGTTTATGTTGTTTATTTTTAAATTTGCACTTTTTAGCCTAGTTCTTTGCATTACTTCTTACCCAATTAATCAAATGAAAAAAGAAAACATCCAAAACCAAGTGCCTATCTTTCCCAAGGGTTTATAGTTGGACCTATTGGTTGTTCTCCAATGTAATTAATGGGATTGGGTTTGATTCCTAGTTTTTAGACTATTGAGTCTCATTTCCCTACATTACATCACCCTTTTAGAATTTTCAAGAAAAACTCAGTTTAGTTAAAAATAGTTTGGTCTCTTGAATAAGGAGGATATGTGAAGATGATATGACCAATTGTTACTTGACCAAGCATTTCTTGTTAGGGACATTGAGACACTTAACATTCCATGAAGAGATCTTCATTGTTGTCTAGGAAGGGGTTGGTTCTTCCTAGATCTTAGCATTATTGTAATATTGACTTGCCCTTCTGCTTCCATGACAATGGATCTCTTTTCTTGATTTGATTTTTAATATTTTTCTTCCCTTATATTCAAGAGAATTAAAGATGGCTTCCCTTTTGTGAGGCCTCACCTCGACTCAGTTTGACATTCAGTGGATTTTATATTTTAGACTACTATGGATACTTTATTTTGGTGCATTTTGAGACTTAGAACTTATATGATTTCAGGATATTGGATAACATTGCTATGATTTGATGATTTACTTACATGCTTTATGGGATAGAACACTACATGAGTATTAGATAGAATGATATTGCAATGATAGATGTCGTTATTGAATTTGCAGAACTTTACTTTGAATATAGAACTATGATGTATGTTTAGTTTATGTGAATTGGGGATGAAAATTGCTTATGTGAATTTGCTTGACAAAAGATGTATTTAATCTGTGCAGATGAAAAATTGTATGCAAGTAATGATGTGCATTGTTGTGTTATTGAATTTTATTATATATGAATATTTGGGAGTACTAATGTGTAAATTGAGATGCGCAGGAAATTTACCATGTGACCATGGAAAATTACGGAGAATCAAACCTAGACTTATGTATGTTCGTAAAGCCAGGGTTTGTCTATTTGGAGAGACAACACCCCGTTTGTGTTGTATTTTATTCGTACTAGTATATGTTGCATGTGTGTCATGTGTTATTTGAATTTTTTTGTGTAAAGACCTCAAGAGACAATTTCATGTTTATCTTTGTAAAAGTATTTTATTAGTGATCCTTGACACATGTGTGGATTTAAATTTAAATATTTTATTTTGTCTCTTGATGGGAAAGTGTTAATTATAATTAATTTTAAATAAAATAATGTGTTGTCAAAAAGATATTTTGAGGATATAATATTTGGAGTGGTCAACTTATGTTTGACCCGAAAATAAACTTCAGAGGGGTTTAAAATGGGTTAAATGAACACCTAGGGGTGGTTTATTAGGGTTTCCTGAAGCCCATAAGGCATACCTAGGGGTTAGGGGTAATTTTAGGCAAGTTTCTACTTTATTATGATCTTTTTAACGCTTTAAAAATTGGTTTTTTTGAGTTGAGCGAAAATTGGAAATGGAAGTGAAAATCAAATCAAGATTTTCCCTCTTGAAAGGAAAGTCTTTTTGCATTTTTGCTTTCTTCCTTCTTTTTGTTGATTTTTTTTTAGAATCCTGTGAGAACTCAGAGAGGGAGCTTCTTAAGGAAGATTTTTGGGGAATAGCTGGTTAATCACCCACTCTCCATTTTTGGAGACAGAAGGAAAAACTTGGAAGAAAAATAATGTTATGGGATAAAGAAATTGATTAAGGAAAAATAAAGAATTGTGGATTGGGCAGCTCTTCTTCAGATATCATTATAACCTAGGGGCAGAATAAGGTTGGTTTCATTTTTACTTTTAATGTCTTGTTCTTGTTTATTCTGAAAGTTGTTGAGTAAGAAAATCTGTAATCTTGAAAATGAATGTTTTGAAAATCCTTTTGGTTTTGTTTTGTGAATAAATGTGTTTTGGGAGTTTTCTCAAGATCTCTCTTTCTCTTGGGAGAGAAGAGGATCTTGAGGGTGGTAGCAGTGACAGCCCTCGGGTGAGAGACTCTCTTTTGAGAGCGATCACAAGGGATCTTTGTGTGACCCTTGCTACATGGCCTGTTTGTGCAATGGGGGTCATAAGGAGGGTTATAAGGCTAGAATGCCTTTGGGGGGCATAAGGATTATGGGGTTGAGATTTGATATTTTATTTGTGCCATGAGGTGGCTTTCTTGTTATTACATACTTGCAGATTCTCCTCAGGGTATTTGGTCCACTACCACCCTTTGAAAATGTTCACCACCAGAGTGTGGTGCTGTGAAAGCCAGGTTGGGAATGTGTCTGTAATATTTGTATGTTTTGTGTTTCTTTGTGTTGCCTGTTTGTTACCCGTCTAGGAATTGGTTCTCCGAGCTCGGGGGTGGCTACCAGTTAGCCTAGGCTGGGAGGTGAGCACTCCGTGGTCAGTTTTGTGTTTTCTATTATGCAGGAAATCCAGAGGAAAGAGGATAGAAATTCATGAAAGATATTCAGAAGATGGAATTTTGAAGATATTTGAATTCAGTTGCAGATGTTGTTTTAGAGTAGTTGTGAAAGAAATGCCTCATTCAAAAAAAAAGAGAGAAGCAAGTTGTAATTTTGTAATTACAGATTTGAAGTCTTATTGTTGTGACTGTTCAGAGAAAACATTCTGTGAATTTGGTAGTATATATTAGAGATGTTTTAAAGAAAGTGAAAAGGCTTGATT
Organism: Cryptomeria japonica; assembly: GCF_030272615.1. Lineage (NCBI taxonomy): Eukaryota > Viridiplantae > Streptophyta > Pinopsida > Cupressales > Cupressaceae > Cryptomeria > Cryptomeria japonica. Next base: position 444,970,249 of record NC_081409.1, read on the forward strand.
TTACTTCTAGTATAATTGAAAAAGAAAAGTAAATTAGTGATGCATGCAAAGCTTTTTGTTTTATGAAGGAAATAAAAAGTCTGTTTTCATTTAGATTTTTACTTGTATTTTTAATTAAGTCAAATTAGAAGTTTATTTAAGCTGAAAGCTTTTAAGTATTTTAGATAGCAAGAAAAGTTGTTTTATGTGAATATTTTATTTTAAGAAATATTAAAGGATTTCTTATTACAAAAAAAAACAAAAACGAATAATGAATCTTTGTGAAATACTTTAGATTGTATTTATGTTAACTTTAATTTAGAAGTTTATTTTTTTTTTAGATGCATTTAAATTTATATATATATATATATATATATATATATATATATATATATATATATATATTTTATATTTTTGATTTATCTTAAGGTCATCTTTTTCCTTTATGATATTAGCGTAAAAAAAATTGCATGTAATAATTCCCTTTTAAAAAAAATATATAAATTTTATTTGGAATTAAATTTATCTTGTTATTTACGCATGTTAATTTTTGTAAATACCATACATATTTATATATATATACATATATATATATATATATATAAATATATATATTTATATATTTATATATATATATATATATTTAAATGTTAATGTTTTTAAAAAAAAAATTTAATTAAAAAAAATTTATGTTGGGGACCCCGCGGGTTCCACTGTGTGTACGCACAATGGACGCCCGCGCGGCGCCCACTGTGTGCACACACAGTGGAGCCGCTTGCGGCTCCCACTGTGTGGGCACACAGTGGACGGCCGCGGCCGCCACTGTGTGGCCACACAGTGGTGCCGCCAGCGGCGCCCACTGTGTGGGCACACAGTGGTGCCGCGGCGCCACTGTGCGCTCACACAGTGGTGCGCGCGGCCAGCCACCACCTAATAACCTCCGCGACCTGCAAGTTATTTCGGACATGGCCGCCGTAGGATCTTCGGCCCGCCATGAGCTCTTCGCCTGTTAAAAAAAAAAGAAAATGGGTAAAACCCTAGCCCGATAGGGGCTAGGGAAGTTTATTTTTTTTTTAAGATCAAAAAAATAATATGTAATTTGGATTTGGGTATTGGTTAAATAAGAATTTAGAACCCTAATTAGGGTTGGGGAAATTAAGAGATAATAATTAGAAAGTTGCAATGGATTTAGGAGGATAGGGTTAAAATATTGATATATAAGTAGAATATATATATAAATATATATGTTTCCATATATATATATATGGGAATATAAATATGTATATATATATATATATATATGATTTTTTTGAGTTTTATTGATTTAAGAAATTAAATTATTATTATACAGAATATATGCATAATCTATATGTATATATATGTACATTTTATATGTACACAATATTGATTTGAAAAAAAAGAAGTATAAAGAAGAAATTAATTAAATTTGCTAAGACTATATAGTCATAATGGGGAATAAATTAAAATATCTCTCCTAATACTTTTAGTATGATTAATTTAATAAAACTATTAATTAAATATCTTTTGAAGATAAAATTTAAACCAGTAGGTTTTTTTCCGCAATTAGAATATAACTGATTGTCGATGCTTCGTTCGTTTCAGAATGAGCTCGAATTTATTAATGGAATTTTCTCTAATGCTTGTCGCAAGAGTGTGCTTATTAATTAAATTAGTATCTTTTTTAAAAAAAATTTGTTCCGTTTTTGCCCTAAATTTTGGGCATGACACCTTTGCTAACATCAAATTTTACAAGGAAAGAAATGGGATCAACATTCAATGTTGTAGTTGCCCTATTAGTAAGTTCAATATTACCATCCCATTCATCTTTTGTTGCCAACTCCATAAGTTGAGAGAGACCCAGATTTTGGTCCTCAACTACAATGCTATTCAATATATCACAAGCACTTTCAAGTGTTTTCTTCTAGGAATTTGAAAATTCAAGTAGATGTTGGGAAACTTGAAGAGGAGTTAAATCCCTTGATAGAGGAGCAAGAGAAAAAGTCAAAGGAGGAACAAATGAAAGAATATGATTGCAACCAAAAGATTCAAGATTTACATCCTTACCATTATCATGAAGTCTTACTGTATTGGATTTAGGGAGGAAAGTATCTTGTTCCAAAAGGATTGAAGGAGTTACAAGATTCCCCTCTTTTGAAGGTCCCTTGCAATCCAATACTTTTGTATTTTATGCCTGCCATTGGTGTTGATTAGAATAGAGAAAACTAAGGAACCGACATTGTCAAACAATTAGAAGCAAAATGTCCATGACCATGACAAGTAGAGCAAGGGTAGGAGTTGAATCTATCTCAATTTTTTGCTTCAAGGGCCAACTTTTTTTTTTTTTATTAGGCAAAAACAAGTTTTGAGGGGACCCAAAACCCCTTACAAAAGAGAAACATGGAATGGAACCCAATAGATAAGGCTACCCAGAAAGATAGACATTAAACACCAGCAACCCAAACCAACACAAGAAAACAAGATAGCAAGAAACTATCCCCAAGGATTTATAGGCACCTTGTACAAGAGGAAAAGACAACACGCCCAAACCACAAACAAGAAACCAAAGTGAGCCTAATAAAAATGCTAGCATACACCAAGGAATGCACACAAATAGGGGTTTTAGCTGGCTCCCTCAACTAGAAAAGGAAAAACAACACATTACTTCTTCCCTTTTTGGGAGCGAAGGAGCATATCAAAAGCAGTCACAGATTTAGATTTTTTCCTTTTCACCAATATCCACCCTTCTTCCACCTTCATAGCAGAATCCATCCAAGAAGTTGAGTGCAAAGGACCTAAGAAAGATCCAGCCAAGCCCAAAGGACCAACAACATCCAAAGAGCCAGCAACATCGACTACCTCCCTATCAGCAATGGGAAGGACAACCACATCAGAAGAAACACCAGCCTATGACCCACAAGCCCCAGTAGCTACCATAGGCCGTGAAGAATGAAAGCAATGGGAAGGGTCAACTTTTGTTATAAGTTCTAGTTCCTCCCAATATGAGGAGTTCATATCCAATTCAATACAAATTCGCACATAGATGCTAAAATCTCTTGACAAAAGTGCTCACTCATCTTAATGTAAGAGTATAAAGCATCACCAATATCATGAAGAGAACCTTCGTTTCAATATTCTAAAGTTAAATTACAGAGTTTCATCTGTATACACCTAAAAATGGTCTGAAGATAATTAAGTAAATAAGCAATTATTTAATTAATCCCCCTTCCTAATATAATTGAATTCATTAGCAATTTGATTAAATCCCTTTCATCTACTTATTAATAAATCTAAGAATTTATTTCATAGGTTCATTTCAATAGTCCCCTTTGATTAATTAATCCTCCCCCCATTTAATTCATTTCTTCTAATCCCCTAATTAATTAAAACAAATCAATTTATGAGTTGTTAAAAGTTAATTAGCCTTTTCCTATTATTTGAATTTTTAAATTCAAATTACCCACAAGCCTCCCGACTTCTAACCACCTAACCTAACCATCCCATAACCGAACCCATTCCACCTAACCCCAGGTTTAACTAACCTTGTCCTATCTTGCACATTCTAACCTCCTTATCCTAACCTCCTATGGTGTGGGTATTCTCCCCTTGAGACACATGGCACTTAGGCATGTCTCCTCCCTTGGACACTTGCCCTCTTATGAGCAAGGCTCCTTGACACTTGTCACCACAGGGATGAAAAGTGTCCCTCCCTCCAACCTCTTTTCCAACCTCCTCCAATTTCACCCTTGATATCTTTAGATCAAATCTTGACCGTTGATTCCTACCACCTCACCCCTAGCCTTGGAAATCCTATAAATATCCCCAATTTTGGAGCACAAAGGATCCCATCTCATACCAATTTAGGCTTTGTTACTATAGGCATATCCATTTTAACATATCATTTGAGCAAAACAGAAAACTTCATTGATCAAAAAATTGTCCAAATAGTTTTTTGTCTCTGTTCTGTCCTCAGTCGTACAAGCTTTCTAGTTTGTCATACGAGAAATCTAGTTTATCATTTGGTTCAGTGAGAATTGTCATACAAGTCAGTTTAGCAGAACCTTTTTTGTTATCTTTTGTCATCTAGTTCTATGGTAAGTGTCGTATGAGTTTAGGCCTTTGTCGTGCAAGATTTCTATTTTATTGTATGGATCTGTCTAAATTGTCGTCTGAGACTGTCTAAACTGTCGTACTAATTTCTGTCTCTATCAGTCCAGAGTTGTCTTCTTGCATGTCTTTTTCAAGCCTGACATGTTTTCTTGGTCAATTTACAGTGAGCATAAACACCTAATATCTGTCATTCTATGCTTAGATTATTTTCTTGGTTCGCTTGGTCAAGTTATCTTCTGTCAAATCAGATTCTAGAGGTAGACACCTCAAAGATTTTCAAGTATTCACCTTCAACAAGTTCAAGATCTAAACATCTCAAAGTGCAATATCACCCTCTTTGATAAACTGATCACTCAAAACATAGTTTCTCATCAGGATCTATCATCCTCTATCACAAAACTACAACATTTGGTTAGGATAACCTTGTCCCACATCATAGGATATATCATTCCTATTGGACTTGGTTTTATCAAAATCATCATCATTACACTCCAAAAACCGAAGATTGAAAAACTTGCAAACTTTCAAACACTTGAATTATCTTTTCATGTCATAACACTCTATCATATCTACGTTGATAGTTGCTCATTTATTGAAACACCTTCTAGACAATCAAATCCTTGCAAAATATCCAACACACGTGTATGCATGTTTTAACTAGAGCGCAGAAATGGAAATCAAAATATTTGAAATAATTGAAGATTATAGGAACATGGAACATGAAAATTAAATACAAGAAGGGGAAATTGTTGTGCCTATGAAGTGTATACTTGCAGCTGAAACACAAAACACTCAATATATCATTACAAGCATGGTTAGCAAATTTAAAACAAATAAAGATAAAACCATGGCTAATCGATCTATCGCCCCCTAATAAATGCGAGTGTAGATTTTGCTCTCAGATCTGTATAAGCAAATTCCATTGACTTGACTACATCTAGATGGAGGATTTAGGATGATAATGATGCATTTAAGCTAGAAAAGAGCATGATTAAGCTACATGATTCAACTATTATGCTAGAATATAAGCTAGATCTAAGAATGCAGTTGCCTATAATAACAATGCTCAAATGATATGCTAAGATCAATATACCTATAGTAACAATGCTCAAGATGCAAATGAGATGGGATTATTATTTCTCTAAAATGGGGTCTATTTATAGGATTTTCAAGGCCAGGGTTGAGGTGGTAGGAATCAACGGTCAAGATTAAGTCTGAAGATATCAATGGTGAAATTGGAGGAGGTTGGATGAAAGGGAACATTTTCCATCTCTATGGTGACAAGTGTCAAGAAGCTTCTAGAAAGGTTGGATGAGAGGGAACATTTGTCATCTCTATGGTGACAAGAGTCAAGAGGCTTTGTTAATGAGAGAGCAAGTGTCTAAGGAAAGGGGACATGTGGCCCAAGAATGCCATGTGGCTCAAGGAAAGTGTAGGTTTAATTAAACCCAGGGTTAGATGGAATGAGTTAGGTTTAGAAGGGGTTAGGTTAGGTGGTTAGAAGTTAGGAGGCATGTGGGTAATTTCAATTTAAAATTCAAATAAGACTAATCAATTCTCAACAACTCATAAATTGATTTGTTTTAATTAATTAGAAGATTAGAAGAATTAATTTGAATTAATTAATCAAAGGGGATTATGAAAATGAACCTATTAAATAAATCCTTAGATTTATTAATAAGTAGATGAAAGGGGGAATTTAATCAAATTACTTAGTGAATTCAATTAAATTGGGAAAGGGGATTAATTAAATATTTTCTTATTTAATTAATTATCTTCAAACCATTTTTTAGGTGTATACATTTTGCCCCTCTTTGAAGCGAGGTGTGATAAAATGTTGATTCAAAGAATAATCTCATTTTGATAATGATATTGGTTTGATAAGATGCCCCAACTCTTGATTGATAAATTGTGATATGATGATGCCCCCTCGGGAGATCAATTGAGATAATTGATCTTTGGAGTTTTTGGATCTTTGTGAAATTGATATCCCGATTAGAAGTGATTTGATGTTTGCAACTATGGTTGATGAAAATGCGAGCTCTACAATCACGGTGATGTGGCTCTTGATTATTGATAAAGCTTGATTGGTTAGATTGATAAGAGCGAGATTCAGTCTGGTTTCAGGAATGACACCTCCTGTACAAGACAAAGATGATCAAAGCGTCTAGTTTCAGGAACAATATATCCTGTATAAGACATGATCAGAACGTTTGGTTTTAGGAAAGATACATCCTGTATAAGACATGATAGAGTCGTTTAGATTAGATTGATAGAATTGATAAGATTGATTAGATAAAGAACTGATAGTTTGTTGATATCAAGTTGTAGAAAGATTCGGATATGCTGATGTTGATTTTGTTGAGAGGGATAGCATAAGATTTTTGCTAGGTTGACAATATCTGGAGAGATATGAGTCATTAGTTTGATTGCATAAACACTTATGATGATACCTTGATGATTCTTGTGATAGATTTAACCTTGGATAAAAGGAGCATGCGAGATCCCGTGCAAGAATGAAATGCAAGCTAAAATGTAAATGCAAAGCTACGATTAGACCAATCACTAGATTATTGCATTTTGTCATTATTGAGCTTTTAAAATGTGGGAAGTGAGTGCAAACATCGATGGTATAATTAAACCATGATGACCTGAGCACTTCTTTCCTATATTTTGATATGGCAAGTTAGCACAAGCATCGAGGTATAATTGAACCAAGAAGCCTGAGTGTTGCTTGCATAAAACAGGCAGCATTAATCATTTCAATACGTAAATCAGAAATGTCTTCGATGATACTCCAATGATCATGTCCCGAGACAAATTTGCACATATTAATGATTAATTTTTAGACACCAGACAAGAAAAATATCATGTTCCTTCCTTGTTCCTCTAGTCAAAGACATCCTGGAGTCACTCAGAAATCATGATAGTGAAAATCAAGATATAAAAAAAAGTTGAACAATCATGTTAAAATCATTATCCAAAAGATATCATCCATTGAAAAGTGTGTGATGTGCTTAGAATGACTTTGTGATAGTTTGATGGTTGATAATTTGATCTCGTGTTCAACGTTGGATATGTCTTAGTGTTCGCTTGATAAGAGTTGTCTAAATGTTTGTTCTACCTATTTGATTAAGCTCAAAATGATCAGGAGTTTGCCCCTAGCTAAGTACAAGATTTTGCCCCAAGCCTAGAAACAAAGCCGTTATGCTATACTCAATAATTCAAACCATGGCAAGAAGCCACCTGGGATGCCTGCGTATGTACAAAGGCTTGATGATGGATAAGGATAGCGCTGATGGAAAATGAATGCAAGAAAAAAGATGCATGGACTAATAGATGGAAGAGCTAGCAGATAGATAGCGCCTGTTTGCCAGGTTTTCACCATTTGTTTTTATTGCTCTTTTCTCATATTTGATTTTTTTTGGATTTTCTATTTTTCACTGTTTTTGATTTTTTTGCTTTTTCACTTTTTATTTATTTATTTTTTTGCTTTTTCAGACATAGAATTTCTTCAGATGCATGCTATTGATGGGTTCATTGAACTGATCTCCATCTTGTGTTGATAGTTGATATGCTCTTGATCCAAATACTGTTGTGACCACAAATAGACCTAACCAGTTTGGTTCAAATTTTCCTTTCTTTTCTTGATCTACCTGGTTGCATGGATTTTATTTTAGCACTAGTTCCCCTACTTGAAAGACTTGTGGTTTGACCCTGTGATTATAGCTCTAGCACATTCTTTGCTGAAATACCTTTAAATGATCAAAGACATTTTTTCTTCATTCATGGATCAGTTCTAACTCTTGTAATCTAGATACTCGTTGTTCTTCATTTGGGATGAGACCTTTTAATGATACTCATAGAGAAGGTATCTCTACTTCTATTGGCAGTATTTCTTTTGATCCATAAACAAGAGAGAAAGGTGTGGCACCTGTTGGTGTGTGGATACTGGTACACTAGGCCCATAGAGCAGGGTTTAATTGAATATGACAATTTTTTCCAGCATCATTCACTATCTTTTTGAGGATTTTTAGAATAGTTTTGTTTGATGCTTCTGCTTGCCCATTTCCCTGTGGATAGTAGGGTGTGGAGAATCTGTGTTGGATCTTGAATTTCTCACATAGCTCTTGTACATCCTAATTCTTGAACGGTCACCCATTATCAGTGATAATGGTTATTGGTAATCCATAGTGACAGATGATGTAATTTAAGATAAATGCAACAATTTGTTTTCCTATGATGTTTGTGAGAGGTACTGCCTCAATCCATTTTGTGAAATATTCTGTAGCTACAAGGATGAATTTGTGATCATTAGATGAAGAAGGATTTATCTTTCCTACTAGATCAAGACCCCATTGGAAAAAAGGCCAAGATTTTGCCAAAGCATGAAGTTCTTGTGCTGGTGCATGAATCAAATTCCCATGGATTTGACATTGTTTACATGTTCTAGCTATCTGAAAAGAATCTTGCTTCATAGTCGGCCAATAATAGCTCAAGCATATGAGTTTTTTCAAAAGGGTAATACTGCTTGAATGAGTGCCACAAATGCCATTATGGACTTCATGTAAGGCCTTCTCAGATTCTTCTTGTTCGAGACATCTTAAAAGAGTGCCATCTAGACCTCATTTAAATAGGGTATCTAAGACGAGAGTAAAATGGGAGGATTGGCAAATAAAGTTTCTCTTTTGATTTTTCGATAAGTCGAGAGGTAGGGTGTTATCTTTCAGGTATATGTAAGTTTGACCATAGTGTGAGGAATCATGCCCCACAAGGTGACAGATAGTTTGAGAATCAGGACAATTATAAGTAGGGTAAAACAATTCTTCCAACAGGAATTCATAATATTGTTGATTTTCCTATGTCTGAAGGAGAGAAGCAAGTGTATCCATGGCGTTTTCTTCTTTGTTGTCATTACTTGGAATCTGTTGGAAAGTTATTTCTACAAAGTATTTTTGATATCATCAACCATCTTTTTATAAGGCATTAATTTTTTGTCCTTTGTTTGATAGTCATCATTAATTTGATTAATGACGAGCTAAGAGTCTCCAAAGACTTGAAGTTGTGTAATGTTCCATTCTATAGCCATTTTGATACCTATATCCAAAGCTTCATATTCTATGGTGTTGTTGGTGCATGGAAAGCTTAATTTGTATGCTTTTGGGATTGTATGACCTTGTGGTGTGATGAATAGAATACCTGCTCCTGATCTGTGCTATGTATATGAACCATCAAAGTATAATTGCCATGTTTTTGTGGTGACTGTTTGGATATCAGCATCGGGAAACTCAATTTGTAAAGGATGATCATCTTGAAGTGGTGCCTCTGCTAGTTGATCTACAATGACTTGTCCTTTTATAAATTTTTTGTCAACATACTCAATATCAAACTCGCTCAGGATCATGATCCATTTTGCTAGTCGTCCTGTTAATGTTGCCTTGCTGAGTAAATATTTCAAAGGATTGATTTTAGCAATCAATTTGATGGAGTGAGATAGTAGATAGTGTCGTAACTTTTGAGAAGCAAAAACTACTGCTAAGCATGCTTTTTCTATTGGTGAATAGTTGATCTCGTATCCTACTAGTGTTCTGCTGATGTAGTAGATAGCTCATTCTTTTCCTTCATTATCTTGCTATGCAAGCAAAACTCCTAATGATGCTTCGGTGGTCGATACATATAGTAATAATGGCTTTCCTGAAATTGGTGACATTAGGATGGGTGGTTGTATGAGATATGCCTTGATCTTGTTGAATGCATCTTCACATTGATGGTCCCACTTGAAATGAACATTTTTGTGCAATAGATGAGTAAATGGTTGACATTTATCTGCTAGTTGAGCAACAAATCTTTTAATTGATTGGAGTCTTCCTTGGAGTGATCATAGTTGACTTATATTCTTGGGAGATGCCATTTCCATGATTTCTTTAACCTTAGCTGGATCCACTTCGATACTTCTAGTTGAAACAATGTATCCCAATAGCTTTCTTGAAGTTACCCCAAAAGCACATTTCTTAGGGTTTAGCCGTAGCTTATATTGTTCTAACTAGTCAAAGATCTTTTCCAGTATCTCTATATATTCTTCTCTGTTGTATGATTTAGCCAATATGTCATCCACATAGTCTTCCATGAATATATGCATCATGTCATGAAATATAGTTGTCATAGCTCTTTGATATGTAGAACCAACATTCTTTAGTCCAAAAGGCATGACATTCCAGCAGAAAGTACCCCATGGACATGTGAAAGCTATCTTTTCTTGATCTTCAGGTGCTATTTTGATCTGATTGTATCCGGAGAAACCATCCATTAGAGAAAACATGGAGTGTCCAATAGTTAAATCTACAATGATGTCGATGTTAGGCAAAGGAAAGTCATCCTTTGGACATGCATTATTAAGATCTCTGAAGTCTGTACATATTCTGATGCTTTTATCTGGTTTTGAAACACAAACGATGTTAGATACCCATTGAGGATAAGCTACAGGTCTGATGAATCCAACATCCAATAATTTCTTTAGTTCTGCTTTGATTAGAAGAGTAATATGAGGATGCATTTTCCTTAACTTCTGTTTGACTGGTTTGGCTCTTGGACTAACATTTAAGTGATGCATAATAAGCTCTGGATCTAACCCTGGCATGTCTGCATAGGACTGGGAAAAATTGATTTATCATCATTTGAAGAATTCCACATATTGTTGCATTTCTTGCTCAGATAGAGAAGTTGCTGGATGAAGAATCTTTGGTTGCTTCGTTGTGCCAATATTAACTACCTCTATTGGTTCGATCAAAATGGATGACCTTTCTTGATAGTGCTCAGGTAAAGTGTCAAATCTCCCATCTTTCAATGCCTCGAGGAGGTTTTCACCATTAGATGCATCCTTTCTTTTTAATTTTTCTTGATCTAATGTTGCTAATAAATGGTTTTCAGCATTAGACTTGATATTCTTTTCGTTATTTTCACTTTTGCGACTAGGAGATTTGGCACCCACTTGTTTGGAAGATGTGTTGCTGAAATTCCTGGTGAAGGTTGTTACAGGTTTGATTGTATTAAGATATATAGATATGGCATGGTCATTTGGAAATGTATCAATGGCGGTATGTCCTTCATTTTCCCAATCAATAAGGTTGGGGTGGATTAGAGGTAAGGGGTCTTTAGGTTGGGATGTTTCAAGGGTATCAAGGGTCATGATATATGTATCAAAGTTTTCAATATGTATGTCGATGTCTAGAACGGTACTCTCATCAGAATGACCTCGTATAAGAAACTCCTGATCATCCTCGGTTAAGTCCAAGTCAGCCGAATGTGATTCTAATTCAAGTGAACTAGTTCCTGACGTTTGTCCTACATACGTGTGAACTACATCAACTCCTACATCTCCTTCAAAGCAATTTTCTTCAGCTGATTCTTTAGAGTGATAGGAATCCCATTCCCATTCATTAGAATCTATATCACTTGTAGCTTGCAATCTACAAATTTGTTCATATAGCATTTCTTCTATTTTTATGGTTATGGTTTTTCTTCTTTCATATTCAACCTCTTTAGGACTAAGATTGAGTTCTGTCAATCTTGGTATGAGCTCTCCTTGATTAATCTTAGGTTCATGTTTGTTTTGACTGAGATTTAATGCTACTTGAGAGGTGCTTTTAGTTTGTTTCTCTTGTTGATTTGAAGTTTTCTTCTTTTCCTATTTCATGTTTGTTGGTGTTTGTTGCTTAGCTAATGTTTCTTCTCTTTTAATTTCCAGTTGTTCTTGTCTGTTTTCATATTCCTCTTGTTGTTGACTAAAAGATGTGTCTTCTGGTAAAGTAACTTGTCCATACACTAAGCCTATTTTGTTTGTAGTCTATTGAGTATAAGGTTGGATAGGTTTTGAGATACCTTCTTTTATTTTTCCTATAGGACCTGTTCCAGTGTAGCCCATTTTTCTGAGAATGTTAAATCCTTTTGCATACTTTTCTGTAGGTATGCAGACATTGTTGATCTTTTGTTGAAATTCTTCATCCTTGTATAGCCACTGTAGCACATCTTTGTCTTCTATTTCCTCTAATAAGGTTCCATCACTAACAAATGCTCCATCAAATATCAGAAGATGTTTTACAATTGGTTGTTGTTTAGAGTTTGATGGTTTTCCAAAGGATTTAGGAGAAAGTGGTAATTGTGATATTGAATATTCTCCATTCCCTCGAACTCTTAGCTGCATTTGTTTTTCCATATTTGACAAGATAGAGGCAAATGATTGTTCCTTGGATTGTGTGTTTGAAGATGTTGCCTCCCTATTATGAGGAACAATGACTTATTGAATTGGTTTAATATTACTACAATATTGAAATGGATTTGAATCTGCTGAGATCGTGATTTCCTACCCACTGTAGGGAAATTTTAAGCACTGATGAATGTAGATGGAACAACTTGTATGTCATGTATCTAGGGTCTTCCTAAGAGTATGTTGTATGATAAATCTAAATCTAGAACTTGGCATGCTGTGTCATTCTGTAAAGGTCCCACTCTGATGGGTAACATCACAATTCCTTTAGAGGAACGTTCTTCTTCATCATAGGCTTTAATGGTGATCTTTTTTCGGGGTTCAAATGCATCTTCTGAATAACCTAGAGCATGGACAAGACTCAAAGAACATATGTTTAAGCCAGCTCCTCCATCTATTAGGACACTTTTAACTCACATCTTACGAATGATGACTTCAATATGCAAGGGAGCATTATGGGGATGTTGCAAGGACATGTCATCTTCTTTGGTGAATGATAAGCAGTGAGGGGTTGTTAGGTGTCCCACCATGATTTGGAATTGATCAATATCAAAATCTTTGGAAACTGTTGTATCTACTAATGCTCGTTCAAGAATTTCTTTGTGTGCAGGTGAAAGCTTTAACAATTCTAAGATGGATATTTGTGCGGGTGTTTTCTATAATTGGTCGACTAGATTGTATTGTTTGGTAGTGGATGATGCATTTGTCATAGGACCTATCAAAACAACTTTGGCTTTGCTTCTTGTGATAGCATGAGCAGGTTCTTGATTTTGTTTTTCTTTAACTACAATCACGTTTACCACATTATCATATGTATGAGCATAGTTTACCTTCGCTTTACCCTTACCATTGTTTGTTGCTAATGATTCACCTTTCTCATAGTTTGGAAGTGGAGTTTTAAAAGCTGTATGAGATTCATTCGTTGTATGTCCATCCACAGTTATTACTCCATTATCAATCAAATCTTGGATGACATGTTTCAACTTTTGACAACTATCTGTGTGATGTCCCTTGTTTCGATGGAAATTGCAATAATGGTTATCATTTCACCAAGGTGGTTTTATTTGAGGTTCATAGTTCCTTTCTTCTGGCAAAGTGATCAATTTGTTTGCAAGAAGTGTCTTTAGTGTTGACCCAAGGGGTTCACCAATGTTTGTAAATTGTCTTCGAAAGAAATTTTTAATAGTTGCTTTTTGGTGATGGTTCTTTTGCTGAGTCGCTGCTGAGTGAGTGGATAAATTAAAGACCGGTTGCTTTGGTTTCACATTGTTGTTATCCACTATTCCATCGTTGATGATATTTCAATTTCTATTCCAAAACTTTGGCTTATCATTGTGATTGTTATTATTATTGTTGTTGTTAGTAGGAGGATGAACTCCATCTTTATATATTTTCAACTCACCTTTCTTTATCATGGCTTCCTCCATTCTGATTGCATTATCAATCATTTTTCCAAAACTTTGATTTCCTTGCATTTTTAAGTAATAACTCATTTGATCATTTAAGTTGTCGATGAATAAGTCCATTTTTTCGTACTTTGGCACTATATGAGGATATCGTGAAGTTAACCGTCTCCATCATTGTAAAAATGTCATGAAAGGTTCTCCACTTTTTTGTTTGGCATTACATAGGTCTAGCATTGTTATTTCATGTTGTATGTTATAAGAGTATTGTGAAATAAACGTATCCACCAACTTTGAGAATGATCTGATTCCAGGTGGAAGTTTGGAGAACCATTCCATAGCTAGTCCAGTTAAGCTTTTTGGAAATAATCTCATCAATTAGGTATCCTCATGTGCAAACTCCATACTCATTGTGCAAAATTCTTGTATATAATCTTGAGGTTCAGTGCTTCCATCATATTTTCATATCTAGGAGTTTCAAAACCTATAGGAAATGGTATCATGTTTAGATTTTTGTTGAATGGATAAGGACAGATTTCTTGAAGTGAGTATCTTCTAACATTTCCTCTTTGCATATCTTGAATTTGTGTTTGTATTTTTTGTATTTTTTGTGTGAGAGTTGTGATAGGATTATCGACATGATTTGTTCTTGCATAACCATGATTTTTCATTCTAGGAGGATCTAGATCTCTTCTTGTGTCATCTCTAGTCCTTCTTGTATCTTCATTGGATTGAACGTTATTCAGAATTTCTACTTCATCTCTTTTGGGTATGTAAATTTCTTCATTGGTTCTGGTATTATTGGGAATTGATGTATCATTCATGTGGAGACCAAAAATATCTTCGTATTGTTCGTTATTAGGAGGAGGATCACTTTTCTTTTGTGTCAATTTGTTCACATCAAAATCTTGGGGGAGTGTAGCACCAGATTTTGCTAACATTAGGGGAGTGTAGCACCGGATTTTGCTAACATTAGGAAATATTTTTCTTTTTCTTCCTCCAATAATTTCTGCATAAATTTATCGAATTGAGGATCTTTTTTGATGTCTCTAATATTTTGTTCTATTATTTCTTCTTCGACTTGTATTTCATCTTCGTGTTCCATGGTTCTATGCTCTTCAGTTGTTTCCAATGTTTCAATTTTCGTCTCTATGATTCTTCGTCTCTAAGCTCTGGTTAAAATGGGCATACACGTGTGTTAGATATTGTGCTAGAATTTGATTGTCCAAAAGTTGTTTTTTATAAGTGATCAATTATCAATGTAAATGTGATAGCGCGATATGACACGAAAAGATGATTCAATTGTTTAAAAGTTTGCAAGTTTTTCGATCTTTGGTTTAGGAGTCAATGATGATGATTTTATAAAAACTAAGTCTAGTAGGAACGATATATTCTACGATGTGGGACAAGATCATTCTGACCAAAAATTTTTAGTTTCATGATAGAGGATGATAGATCCTGATGAGAAACTATGTTTGAGTGATCAGTTTACCAAAGAGGGTGATAATGCACTTTGAGATGTTTAGATCTTGAACTTGTTGAGGGTGAGCACTTAAAAATATTAAGGTGTTTATGTTCTAAAGTCTAATTTCGATAGATGATAAGTTGACCAAGCAAACCAAGAAGACAATCCAAGCATAGAATGGCAGAGAACAGGCGTTTATGATTACGAGAAATTGATCAAGCAAAAATGACAGATCCAAAAAAGGCATGTAGGACATAGCTCTGGACTGGCAGAAACAGAGACTCATACGACAACCTATATAGCCCCAAATGACAAAAGATACAAGCCCATACAACAAACTAGGATTTTCATGTGAATAAGAACACGCTCATACAACAGACTATACACCCTTAAATGACAAAAGATACAAGGCCATATGACAAACTAGGATTTTCATGTGAAAAAGCATAGGCTCGTACGACAATTCCTACTGAGCCATACAACTAAATATGAATCTCATACGACAAATGACTAGCCCATACAACAAACTTTTCTAAACCATATGACAAGATAAATGACTCGTATGACTGAGAGCAGAACATAGGTAAATGTGTTTGTTTGGTCGAATTTTGATCAATGAATTCTGATGTTTTTCTTATGTTTTCCAGTTTTTAGATGTCTGATTTTTCAATTTAGGGATGTATACATAGAAAACACGTGATATGTTAAGTGACCTCAAGCATGCTAAACCCTAAGGAAGTTGGTTGAGGAGAGAAAACCTTTTCTTGCAAACTTAGGTACACACCCAATAGTTAATCAAAATATGACCGCTGAGTCTCACACAATGGATTCTCAATGTCGTATTATCCGACTCCAAACGTTATTGGGGGCATGATATGACAAGTATCTTGGAAGAGTTACTATCTCTCTTGCACAAAGATTATCACCCTTTCGAAGGTGAATCAGGTAGCTTCTAATTTAACTGGCACTAGTAAGGGATTCGTTCAGCGCATCGAGCTATAATACTCAATTAAGAGGTCTCCCAGCCTTGAAAACCAAGGTTTTCTATACCCGAAGGTACAAAGGAGAGCTATTCCCGAGCACTACCATTGATTTGATTTTCATCAAATCACATTTATTTTATAGTGGGTTGGATTACTTGGCGTTAGCCGTTCCCACTTAGGTCGTTCCCCTCTCACTGGCCTTAATGGCTCAGAGTTATTAGCTCCTCGGGAGGGCAGGCCCGCTAAAGATATACACTAATGAAAGTAAAAGGTGAGTCTAGATTTCTGATCACCTAAGAAAGGTGAGAGAATACTCGCCTATCATGAAAACCACAAAATACATGATTGTTCATTCCTTTAGCAAAAGATAAGTGTGCCTAGAAAAATTTAAGGAATACACAAAGTTTTGTTGAATTCTTTTTAGGCAACCTGTAAAATAGATCCATTAGTAATCATGATGTGTTTGGTTGAAATAAGTCTTTGGCTAGTGTATCTTCAACAATCGTCCTACAAAACTAGCTAGACTACCAAAAAGCTCATAAACAAATCGGGGTTAGCATTATTAATGATCAGATTAAAACTTGCAAACCCTAAAATGCTATCTATTTAAGGAAAATAGAAGCAGAAAATCATATGCCACACTTTACCAACTCGTATGATAGAAATTTAGATCTCACGGGAAAGCAGAAATAGGTTCGTACGATACATAAATGAGCTTATACGATTAAAGAATGGTTATCGTGCCAACTCACAAAGAAGTTCGTATGAGCCAGCAAAGGAGCTCGTACGAGTTTCTAAACCAGATCCAGGAAGAGATGATTGTTGATGAAGCTTAAGAGACCAAAAATGATAATTTTGACCCCACGGTGGGTGCCAAAATGTCATGCTTGTGAAGTGTATACCTGTAGTTGCAACACAATACACTCAATAGATCATTACAAGCATGGTTAGAAAATTTAAAACAAATAAAGATAAAACCATGGCTAATCAATCTATCGCCCCCTAATAAATGTGAGTGTAGATTTTGCTCTCAGATCTGTATAAGCAAATTCCAGTGACTTGACTACATCTAGATGGAGGATTTAGGATGATATTGATGCATTTAAGCTAGAAAAGAGCATGATTAAGCTACATGATTCAACAATTATGCTAGAAAATAAGCTAGATCTAAGAATGCAATTGCCTATAATAACAATGCTCAAATGATATGCTAAGATCAATATGCCTATAGTAACAATGCTCAAGATGCAAATGAGATGGGATGATTATTGCTCCAAAATGGGGTCTATTTATAGGATTTCCAAGGCCAAGGGTGAGGTGGTAGGAATCAACAGTCAAGATTAAGTCTGAAGATATCAATGGTGAAATTAGAGGAGGTTGGAAAAGAGGTTGGATGAAAGGGAAAATTTTCCATCTCTATGGTGACAAGTGTTAAGAAGCTTCTAGAAAGGTTGGATGAAAGGGAACATTTGTCATCTTTATGGTGACAAGTGTCAAGAGGCTTTGTTCATGAGAGAGCAAGTGTCTAAGGAAAGGGGACATGTGACCCAAGAATGCCATGTGTCTCAAGGGAAGAGTAAGTTTAATTAAACCCAGGGTTAGATGGAATGAGTTAGGTTTAGAAGGGGTTAGGCTAGGTGGTTAGAAGTTAGGAGGCATGTGGGTAATTTGAATTTAAAATTCAAATAAAACTAATTAATTCTCAACAACTCATAAATTGATTTGTTTTAATTAATTAGAAGATTATAAGAATTAATTTGAATTAATTAATCAAAAGGGATTATGAAAATGAACCTATTAAATAAATCCTTAGATTTATTAATAAGTAGATGAAAGGGGGAATTTAATCAAACTACTTAGTGAATTCAATTAAATTGGGAAAGGGGATTAATTAAATAATTTCTTATTTAATTAATTATCTTCAGACCATTTTTAGGTGTATACAGAAATAATAGAACAATATCTTAGAGAAATTAAACAAGATCCTAAATTTGATAAATTTATGAAGAAAATATTGGAGGGAGAGAAAGAAAAATACTTCCTAATGTTAGCTAAATCTCATGCTACACTCCCCCAAAATTTTGATGTGAGAAAATTAGGACAAAAGAGAAGTGGCCCTTTCTATAATAACAAACAATATGAGGAAAGTTTTTGGTCACAAAAAGGATGATGCATCAATTCTTGATAACACAAGAACTAACGAAGAAAATTATGTTCTCAAAAGGGATGATGTAGAAATTCTCAACCATGTCAAATCTAATGAGGACACAAGAAAGAGTTGAGATGATACAAGAAGAGATCAAGACCATACAAGAACACACACTCATGATTATACAAGAACAAATCATGTTGATAATCCTATCACAACTCTTACACAAAAAATACAAATGTTGCAAACACAGATTCAAGATATGCAAAGAGGAATTGTTAGAAGAAACTCGCTTCAATAAATTTGTCCTTACCCATTCGACAAAAATCTAAACATGATACCATTTCCTACAAGTTGTGAAACTCCTCGATATGATAAATATAATGGAAGCACTGATCCCCAGGATCATATACAAGAATTTTGCATGCTGAGTATGGAGTTTGCACATGAAGATACATGCCTGATGAGATTATTTCCAAAGAGCTTAAGTGGACTAGCTATGGAATGGTTCTCCAAACTTCCACCTGGAATTAGATCAATCACAGAATTGGTGGATAAGTTTGTTTCACAATAATCTTACAATAGTCAACATGAGGCCACAATGCTCGACATATGTAATACTAAAAAAAAGAGTGGAGAACCTTTCATTCCGTTTCTACAAAGATGGAGATGATTACCTTCAGGATATCCTCGAACGGTGTCCAAATATGAGAAAATAGACATATTCGTCGACAACCAAGAAAGAAATTTGTATGATTTGGCCAATAGGTCATCCGTTATCAATCATCTTTAACCATGCAGGGTGAGTCACTTTAGGCAAGCTGCATTCATGGAAGATTATGTGGATGACATATTGGCCAAATCATACAACAGAGAAGACCGTATAGGAATACTGGAAAAGATCTTTGACAGGTTAGAACAGTATAAGCTACATTTGAATCCCAAGAAATGTGCCTTTGGTGTCACTTCAAGAAAGCTATTGGGATACATTGTTTCAGATAGGGGTATCTAAGTAGATCCCGCTAAGGTCAAAGCAATCATGGAAATGGCATCTCCCCAGAATATCAGTCAACTAAGATCACTCCAAGGAAGACTATAGTCAATCAGAAGATTTGTTGCTCAGCTAGTAGATGAATTCCAACCATTTACTCATCTATTGCATAAAAATGTTAATTTCAAGCGGGACCATCAATGTGAGGATGCATTCAATAAGATCAAGGCCTATCTCATGCAACCACCCATCCTAAAGTCACCAATTTTAAGAAAGTCATTGTTACTTTATGTATCAACCACCGCAGTATCATTAGGCATTATTCTTGCACAACAGGACAATGAAGGAAAAGAATGAATCATCTACTACATCAATAGAACATTAGTAGTATACGAGATCAACTATTCACCAACCGAAAAAAGCATGCTTGGCGGTAGTTTTTGCTTCTCAAAAATTAAGACACTATCTACTATCTCACTACATCAAGTTGATTGCTAAAATCGATCCATTGAAGTATTTTCTCAGTAAGGCAATAGTGACAGGAAGACTAGCAAAATGGATCATGATCCTAAGTGCGTTTGCTATTGAGTATGTTGATAGAAAAGCTATCAAGGGGAAAGTCATTGCCAACCAACTAGTAGAGGCACTGCTTTAAGATGATCGTCTTTTACACATTGAATTTCTTGATGTTGATATCCTTTACAGGACGGGGATCAGCTCGAGGAATCCATCAATAGCATGCATTTGAATAAGTTTTATGTCTGAAAAAGTAGAAAATAAAAAATAGTGGAAAAGCACAAAAATCCAAAAACAGTGGAAAAGAAGAAAATCAAAAACAGTGAAAAAGCAGAAAAATAAAAAAACAGTGGAAAATCACAAAATACAAAAACAACAAAAATAGTGAAAAATAAACAAAAAAAATCAAATATGAGAAAAAGTGCAATAAAAACATATGGTGAAAACTTGGAAAATAGGCGCTATCTATCTGCTAGCTCTTCCATCTATTAGTTCATGCATCCCTTTGCTTGCATTCATTTTCCATCAACGTTGTTCATATCCAAAATAAACCTTTGTACATACGCAGGCATCACAACTGATTTCTCACCATGGTTTGGATCATTGGGTGTATCATAATGACTTTGTTTCTAGGCTTTGGGAAAAATCCTGGACCTAGCTGGGGGCAACTTTTTAAATCATTTTGAGCTTAATCAAACAGGAAGAACAATAGTTAGGCAGCTCTTGTCAAACGAAACTGAGACACTTCCAATGTTGAACATGAGATCAAATTGTCAATCATCAAAACTATCACATGTCAGTCTAAGCACGACACACACATCACTGAATGGTATCTTTTGATTAATGATTTTTTTTAACTTTAATCAATGATTGTTCAACTTGTCTATCTTGATTTTCACTATCATGATTTCTGAGTGACTCCATGATGCCTTTGACTAGAAGAACAAGGAAGGAACATGATATTTTTCTTGTCTGCTGTCTATAAATTAATCATTAATATGTGAAAATTTGTCTGAGGACATGATCATCGGATTATCATCGAAGACATTTCCGATTTGCATATAGAAATGGTTACTACTGCCTGTTTTACGCAAGCAACACTCAGGTCATCTTGGTTCAATTATACCTTGATGCTTGTGCTTACTTGCAATATATAAATCCAAGAAATTCGTGCTCAGGTCATCATCATTCAATTATACCATCGATGTTTGCACTCACTTCCCACAGTTTAAAAAAATAGCTCAATGATGACAAAATGCAATAACCCAGTGACTGGTCCGATCGTAGCTTTGCATTTCATTCTTGCATGGGATCACAAAATCTCATCTTATCCAAGGCCAAATCTATCGCAGGAATCATCAAAGCATCATCATACATGTATACACAATCAGAACAATGACTTATCTCTCTCTAGATATTGTCGACCCAACATAAATCTTATGCTACCCCCTCAAATGAACCCACATCAACATATCTGAATCTTCCTGCAACATGATATCAACAAACTATTAGTTCTTTATCCAATCAATCTTATCAATTCTATCAATCGATCGCATCTGATCTCTTTTATAATGTCTTATATAGGATGTATCTTTCCTGGAACCAGGCGTTCTGATCAAGTCTTATACAGGATATATCGTTCCTGAAACCAGACACTTTGATAATCTTTGTCTTATATAGGAGGTGTCAATCCTGAAACCAGACTAGATCTCGATCTTCTCAATCTAATCAATCATATCCAATTAATCAATCTCTATAAATGATTACATCAAGAACCACACCATCGTGATCAAAGAACTTACACTTTCATAAATCAACATTGCAGAAATCAAATCAATTCTAATTGGGAAATCAATTTCACAACGATCCAAACAATCCAAAGGTCAATTATCTCAATTGATCTCCCGAGGTGGCATTATTGTACCACAATTTATCAATCAATGTCTAGGTCATCCTATGGAACCAATATCATCATCAAAATGAGATTATTCTTTGAATCAATGCGTCATCACACCTCGCTTCAAAATGTTGGCATTTGCATGAAGATTGCATTAATGAAATGTTATGTTGTCATTGATGTCAATTAACCGGTAATGATATTGTTATAATGTTGTTTTGTAACCGGTAGGTAAGTTTGTGGAGTGAACCGGTATTTCTAAGTATTAGAGAGTTGAACCGGTAAACCCTACCTATTAATTTGATAAACCCTAACTAGTCAAGTTTGGTGAATTGGTTGTATTGGTTTATGATCCGATGATGAGTGGTAATGATTATGACACATATGCTTATTGTATGGAGAGAGTTTCAAAGTGTTTTTGGCGCGTTGAGATACTGGTTTTTGTTTAGGGAATGAGCAAGTATATTGCATGTAATGCAAAGCACATGATGAGTTACCGAGTTCTATGAAGCGGTGATCAAGGAGCGATCAAAGCTTTCTTGAATGATGTGTATAGATTGTTATGTAATCCAACGGTCATACTTGAACCGACTTATTTATAATCTCTATGAGCGAATTAGGTTTTTGTTGTGTTACTGACCTAATTGGTTTATTTATAAGGTCGATGAGTTGTTTTGTTTCAGAGTTGGAAAAGTTTCAATTGAGTGTGTGGTTTTCGAGCCGGATGATGTATCTGCAGTTTGTGTAAAGGCAGATAGGAGCATAAAAAGGATCTGAACAAGCAAGTGTAGTGCTATTCAAATAGATCAGCAAACTCCTATTGTTCTCTAACAATTACAACAGTTTTTGAAATCCCTTAACCGGGTAAGCTCTAATAAGCTTGGTGCTATTTAAATCCTCTAACCAGGTGGTCCATTAGCTTATATTTCAAATCCTCTACCAAGATTACTCCTCAAAGGGTATTGATTCTAACAAGGTATTATAGTCAATCCCTTAAGTGGGTGGTCCCTAATAGGATTTGTTCTTAACAAGACTTTTTGTAAAGCTTTAATAGGCTTCTCTGCTAATAGGGTGAACTTCAGAAGAGTTCAGATAGTTATCTTGTGAGTCTCATCTCACTATGGTTTTTCCCATTTGGGTTTCCATGTAAAAACATTGTGTCACGTGGTGAATGTTTTTGTGGTTATGTTTTCTATGGTTGATTTTATTAACTACTTAATCCACTTTGATAAGTCATGATAACCAGAAGCAATATAAAATCAAGTTTTACTTATATCAGTAAGAGTATTTGGATGTTTATGAGTTTCAAGTTGTTTACTGTTAATCTATTGTAATAGTCATCTAGTTTATTCTAACAGTGATATTGCATTTATAGTTTAGTGGTTTAACTTGTCAAGTCTAAGTTTACTTTGAGAGGTTGATTTTGAGATTGGTAAGAGTTTATTATCATTTTTTCTATCTATTGATTCACCCCCCCATCTCAGCAGTTGATCGGATCCTTATTAACATCAATTGGTATCAAAGCACCACAGGTCCTCTAAGGTCTAAGCCTAACAACTTGATGTAAAGATCTTGTAGAACATGATGAAGAAGGAAGGTCTGAAGTTTAATAGAGAGAACTATAGAATATGGAGTGATAGAATGAAAATTTATATCAAGAGTCTAGGAAATCAATATTGGGAACAAGTTGGTACTCAATATGTTGCACCTAGTGGGATTATGACTGATGATCAGAAGAAAGAACAACAAGAAAATAATCAAGCATTGGAGGCTATTATCAGTTCTTTGTCTGATGCAAAATATGTTGATGTCCATGGTCTGGAGACTGTATATGAGGTATGGAAGAAAATTTAAGAGATTTATAGTGGTGATGAACATGTGAAGATTTCCAAGGAAGAGAGTCTAAGAGGAAAGTTTGATGACATGCAGATGGATGAAGGTGAGAATATCCAACAGTATGGTCAGAGGATAAAAGAGATAGTTTGTGAGATCAAGAGTGCTGGTGGTAAAGTGGAAGATGCCACAGTAGTTAGTAAGGTGTTGAGAACACTTCTACCGGTCTACGCTATCCGAGTTGCAGCCATTCAGGAGCTAAAATCTATTGACAAAACTAAGGTAACCCTTGACTCCATCATTGATAAACTTACTGCTTTTGAATTAAATGGTTATGATGATAGTGTTCAAAAATCTGAGTCTACATTTAGAGCTTCAATTTCTAACCAGTCTATGAGGAAAAGTAGAGATGTCAGTCACAGTTATGAATCTAGATCCAGCAGAGAAGTTGATGATGAAGACAATTTGGTTGAGCTTGAAGCATTGTTGGCCAAGCGGTTGCCCAGAGGATCTAGTAAATATTAAGGTAAATTACCTTTGAAATATTTTGCATGCAACAAGATTGGACACATTGCAGCTAACTGTCCTAATGGTGATAATGAGCACAAGCGAGAGAAGTTAAAGAAGTACAAGGGAAAAGGCAAAAAATATTGTCTTATTGCAGTTGATGATGGTATCACTGATGAGGAATTTGATGGTGATGCTAATGAAGGCATTGTGTTTGTAGCCATAATAGAGGCAACATCTAATCAGAAGGCTTTAGTTTCTCGCATGGATATTTCTGATGATTGGATCATTGATAGTGTTTATTCACATCACATGACCGATGACTGGAGCAAATTTCTTTCCTTGAAGGAATTTGATGGCAGAGTTGTAAGATTTGGTAATGACTCACCCTGCATGGTTAAAGATGATTGATAATGCAATGGCATCAAAATTTTGAAAAGATGATTGATAATGGTATCGAAATGGAAGAAGCTATGGTAAAGAAGGGTGAGTTGAAGCTATACAAAGAAGGGGTTAATCCTCCTAACAACAATGTTAGCAACAATAACAATGATAAGTCTAAATTTTGGAATAGAAATCGAAATATCATCAATGATGGGATAGTGGATAATAACAATTTAAAACCAAAACAACCAGTTTTCAATTTATGCAGTCACTCAACGGCGGCTCAACAAAACAAAAATCACCAAAAATCAACTTTCAACAATTTATTTTGAAGGAAATTTACAAACATTGGTGAGCCACTTGGGTCAGCACTAAAGACGCTTCTGGAAAACAAATTGATTACTCTTCCAGAAGGAAGAAATTTTGAATCTCAAGTAAAACCCTCTTGGTGGAATGACAACCATTATTGCGATTTCCATCAAAACAAGGGACACCACACGGATAATTGTCAGAGGTTGAAACATGTCATCCAAGATTTGATTGATAATGGAGTGATAACTATGGATGGACATACGACAAATGAATTTCATATAGCTTTCAAAACTCTACTTCCAAACTATGAGAAGGGTGAATCATTAGCAACACATAATGGTAAGGGTAAAGCAAAGGTGAATTATTCTCATACATATGATAATGTGGTAAATGTGATTGTAGTTAAAGAAAAACAACATCAAGAACTAGCTCATGCTATTACAAGAACCAAAGATAAATTTGTTTTACCGGGTCCTACAATTAACACATCATCCACTACAAAACAATATAGTTTAGTGGATCAACTATAGAAAACCCCTGTGCAAATATCCATCTTATAACTTTTAAAGCTTTCACCTACACACAAATAAATTCTAGAAAGAGCATTAGTAGATACAACAGTGTCCAAAGATCTTGAGATCAATTCCAAACCATGGTGGGACATCTCACAACCCCTCACTACTTATCATTCACCAAAGAAGATGACATGTCCTTGCAACATCCCCATAATTCTCCTTTGCATATTGAAGTCCTCATTCACAAGACGCACATTAAACATGTCCTAATAGATGGGGGAGCTGGCTTAAACATTTTCTCATTAAGTCTTGTTCGTGCTCTAGGTTATTCAGAAGATGTAGTTGATCCCCCAAAAAAGATCACCATCAAAGCATATGATGAAGAAGAGTGTTCCTCTAAAGGAATTGTGATATTATCCATCAGAGTGGGACCTTTGCAGAAAGACACAACATGCCAAGTTCTTGAGTTGGACTTATCATACAACATACTCTTGGGAAGACCCTGGATACATGACATACAAGTTATTCGATCAACATGTCATCAGTGCCTAAAATTTCCCTACAATGGGCAGGAAATCATGATCTCAGCAAATTCAAATCCATTTCAATACTATAGTAATCTAAAACCAACTCAAGAGGTCATTGTTCCTCATAATAGGGAGGCATTGTTTTCAAACACACAATCCAAATAAAAATCATTTGCCTCAATTTTGTCAAGTATGGAAAAACAAATGTAGCTAAGAGATCGAGGGAACAGAGAATATTCAATATCACAACTACCACTTTCTCCAAAGTCTTATGAAAAACCATCAAACTCTAAACAACAACCAATTGTAAAACATCTTCCAATATTTGATGGAGCATTTGTTAGTGCTAGGACCTTATCAGAGGAAACCATCAAACTCTAAACAACAACCAATTGTAAAACATCTTCCAATATTTGATGGAGCATTTGTTAGTGCTAGGACCTTATCAGAGGAAACAAAAGACAAAGATGTGCTATAGTGGCTATAAAAGGATGAAGAAGTCCAACAAAAGATCATCAATGTCAAAATACCCATTGAAAAATATGGAAAAGGATTTAACATCCTTCAAAAAATGGGATACACTGGAAAAGGTCCTATAGGAAAAAGAAAAGAAGGTATCTAAGAACCTATACAACCTCATACTCAGCAAGTTACAGACAAAGCAGGCTTAGGGTATGGATATGTTACTCTACCAAAAGACACATCCTCTAGCCAACAACAAGAGGAATATGAAAACAGACAAGAACAACTTACAATTGAAAGGGAAGAAACATCTGCCAAGCAACAAGCACAAGCAAAAATGAAATGGAAAAAGAAGCAAGCTTCAAATCAATAGAAAAAACAAACTAATGGTACCTCGCAAGCAACATTAACTCTCAATCAAAACAAGCAAGAACTTAGTACTAATCAAGGAGAGCTCATAGCAAGGTTGACAAAACTCAATCTCAGTCCAAAAGAAGTTGAATATGAAGAAGAAAAGATATAATAAGAAAAATAGAAGAAACAAATCAAATGCTATATGCATAAATCTGTAGATTGCAAGCTGCAAGTGAGACAGATTCTAATGAATGGGAATGGGATTCCTATGATTATGAAGAATCAACTAAAGAAAATTGCTTTGAAGAAGATGTAGGAGTCGATGTAGTTCACATGTATGTAGGGAAAACATTAGAAACTAGCCCACTTGAATTAGAATCACATTCAATTGAGTTGGACTTAATTGAGGACGATCAAGAGCTCCTTGTGTAAGGTCATTCTGATGAGAGTACCATTCTAGACATTGACATACATATCAAAAACTTTGACATCTCCATCATGACCCTAAATACCCTCGAAGCATCCCATCCTTAGGACCCCTTCCCCCTAATCCACCCTAAACTTATTGATTGGGAAAATGAAAGACATACTGACATTGATACCTTTCCTAATGACCATGCCATATCCTTATATCTTAATGCAATCGAACCCACAACAACTTTCACCAGGAATCTCAACAACGCAAATTCCAGTCAAGTGGGTGCCAAATCTCCCAGTCGCAAAAGTGAAAATAAAGAAAACAATATCAGGTCTAATGCTGAAAACCATTTATTGGCAACATTAGACTAGGACAAAGTAAAAAGAAAGGACACATGTAGCGGTGAAAACCTCCTCAAGGCATCGGAGGATGGGAGATTTAACACTTTACCTGAGAACTATCAAGAAAGGTCATCTATTTTGATTGAACCAATAGAGGCAGTTAACATTGGCACAATGGAGTAACCAAAGATTCTCTATCCAACAAATTCTCTATCAGAGCAAGAAATGTAACAATGTATAGGATTCTTCAAATGATGCCAAATCAATTTTGCCTGGTCATATGCAGACATGGTAGGGTTGGATCCAAAGCTTATTATGCATCACTTAAATGTCAGTCTAGGAGCCAAACCAGTTAAGCATATACTAAGGAAGATGCATCCTCATATCGCTCTTCTAATCAAAGCAAAACTAAAGAAATTACTGGATGTAGGATTCATCAGGCCTGTAGCATATCCTCAATGGGTATCAAACATTGTTCCTATTTCCAACCAGATAAAAGTATCAGAATATGCAAAAACTTCAGAGATCTTAATAATGCATGTCCAAAGGATGACTTTCCTTTACCTAAAATTGACATCATTGTGGATTAAACTACTGGACACTCCATGTTTTCTCTAATGGATGGTTTCTCCAGATACAATTAGATTAAATTAGCACCCGAAGATCAATAAAATACAACTTTCACATGTCCATGGGGTACTTTCTACTAGAACGTCATGCATTTTGGACTAAAGAACACAGGTGCTACATATCAGAGAGCTATGACAACAATAATCCATGACATGATGCATACATTCATGGAAGATTATGTGGATGACATATTCGCCAAATGATACAACAAAGAAGACCATATAGGAAGACTGGAAAAGATCTTTGACAGGCTAGAACAGTATAAGCTACGACTCAATCCCAAGAAATGTGCCTTTGGTGTCACTTCAGGCAAGCTATTGGGATACATTGTTTTAACTAGGGGTATCGAAGTAGATCCCACCAAGATCAAAGCAATCATGGAAATGGCATCTCCCTAGATTATCAGTCACCTAAGATCACTCCAAGGAAGACTATAGTCAATCAAAAGATTTGTTGCTTAGCTAATAGATGAATGCCAACCATTTACTCATCTATTGCATAAAAATGTTAATTTCAAGTGGGACCATCAATGTGAGGATGCATTCAATAAGATCAAGGCCTATCTCATGCAACCACCCATCCTAATGTCACCAATTTTAAGAAAGTCGTTGTTACTTTATGTATCAACCACCGAAGTACCATTAGGAGTTATTCTTGCACAACAAAACAATGAAGGAAAAGATGTTAGGGTTCCCACAGATACTGAGAGGGGGGGGTGAATCAGTATCTAACTGGTAATGAGATTTTCTTAAAATAGAACATGTAGAACATAAAGTAATAGTATACCGGTATGCAAGAATTAATGTAAATAACAGAATCAAAAACATCCACATGAAAAGAACACCATAACACAAGATGTTTAATGAGGAAACCCGGTGTGGGAAAAACCTCGATGGGATTTGTGACCCACAATATTCACTTACTGGCCAATAAGAGAATATTACTTACAATAGGGGCCTGCACATGTTGGAAGGCCAATTGCCTAGAGCACACTGCTCAATAAGAAGTCACACTGACTTACAATGAGGATTATGCAAATCCAATGATCTGTACTGCTTTACAATAGCATCTTTAATGCCAGATTCAGTACCGGTTCTTGCTCTGTTCTTTACATATACCCTTGACCTACAATTTGCACATTAGGTCTGCCTTATAATTTTCTTTATGCTTCCTATCCATATCCTACAAATGACTACAATGATCTCTTTTATATACAAGAGTCATTTTACAATTTGCCAAGTTAGCTTACAATAATAAACAAGATATTACATATCAAAAATCCTGTCGGCCTCTGTGCCAGTATACATCTTTTCTTCTATGCCGGTGCCGGTGTAGATTGATCTTGATGATGCCGGTGCACTGTCTTGTTTGAATAATGCTTTTCCGATATAATTTCTTTCCAGTGCCATAGGATTGCAAGGTTTCCATCAATGACAAAACCTTCAATCACATACAATGTCTCATTAGAGTGTCCATATGCCAACAAAAGAATGAGTTATCTACTACATCAGCAGAACATTAGTAGGATACGAGATTAACTATTCACCAATAGAAAAAGAATGCTTGGTGGTAGTTTTTGCTTCTCAAAAATTAAGACACTATCTACTATCTCACTCCATCAAGTTGATTGCTAAAATCGATCCATTGAAGTATTTTCTCAGCAAGGCGACATTGACAAGAAGACTAGCAAAATAGATCATGATCCTAAGTGAGTTTGATATTGAGTATGTTCATAGAAAAGCTATCAAGAGGCAAGTCATGCCAACCAACTAACAAAGGCACCACTTTAAGGTGATCGTCCTTTACATATTTAATTTCTTGATGTTGATATCCTAACGGTCACCACAAAAACATGGCAATTATATTTTGATGGTTCATATACACAACATGGATCAGGAGTAGGTATTCTATTCATCACGCCTCAAGGTCATACAATTCCAAAAGTGTACAAATTAAGCTTTCCATACACCAACAACACAACAAAATATGAAGCGTTGGTTATAGGTATCAAAATGGATATAAAATGGAACATTACACAACTTCAAGTCTTTGGAGACTCTCAGCTCATCATCAATCAAATTAATGACAATTACCAAACAAAGGATGACAAACTCATGCCTTAGAAAAATATTTTAGATGATTTCAAGAAGTATTTTTTAGAAATAAATTTTGAGAAAATTACGTGGAATGACAACAAAGCAGCAGATGCCATGGCAACACTTGCTTCTCTACTTCAGACACATGAAAATCAAGAGCGTTACGAATTCCTGGTGGAAGAGTTGTTTTACCCTGCACATAATTGTCCTGATTCCCAAACTATCTGTCACCTTGTTGGGCATGATTCCTCCTACTATGGCCAAACTTACACATACCTAAAATATAATATCCTCCCTCCCAACTTATCAAAGAACCCAAAGAGAAACTTTATTCTCTAATCCTCCCATTATACTCTTGTTGCAGATACCTTTTTTAAATAAGGTCTGGATGGTACTCTTTTACGATGTCTTGAGCAACAAGAATCTAAGAAGGCCTTAAATGATGTCCATAATGGAATTTGTGGCACTCATTCAAGTGGTCTTACCCTTTCGAAAAAACTCATACGCTTGGGCTATTATCAGCCAACTATAGAACAAGATTCTTTTGAGATAGCTAAAACATGCAAAGAATGTCAGATCCATGGAAATTTAATTCATGCACCAGCACAAGAACTTGATTCTTTAGAAACATCTTGGCCTTTCTGCCAATGGGGTCTGATCTAGTAGGAAAGATAAATCCTTCTTCATCCAATGGTCACAAATTCATCCTTGTAGCTACAAAATATTTCACAAAATGGATTGAGGCAATACCTCTCATCAATATCAAAGGAAAACAAATTGTTGCATTTATCTTGAACTATATCATCTGCCACTATGGAATACCCATGACCATTATCACTGATAATGGGCGACCATTCAAGAATCAGGATATACAATAGCTATGTGAAAAATTGAAGATCCAACACAGATTTTCCACACCCTACTATTGACAAGGGAATGAGCAAGCAGAGGCATAAAAAAAACCTATTCTTGAAATCCTCAAAAAGGTAGTGAATGATGATGGAAGAGATTTGCATATTCAATTGAACCATACTCTATGGGTCTACCATACTAGTATCTGCACACCAATAGGTGCCATACCTTTCTCTCTTGTCTATGGATTAGAAGAAATACTGCCAATAGAAGTAGAGATACCTTCTCTACGAGTATCATTAGAATTGATCCATGAATGCAGAAATAATGCCTTTGATCATTTGAAGGTATATCAACAAAGAATGTTCCACAGTTACAATCACAAGGTCAAACCGAGAGAATTTGAAGTTGGAGAACTCGTACTAAAAGAAAATCCACGAAACCAGTTAGATCGAGAAAAGAAAGGGAAGTTTGAACCAAACTGGTTAGGTCTGTTTGTAGTCACAATAGTATTTAGGTTAGGAGCATATCAGCTATCAACACAGGACAAGGATCAGCTCAAGGAACCCATCAATAGCATGCATCTGAATAAGTTTTATGTCTGAAAAAGTAGAAAATCAAAAAAAGTGGAAAAGCAGAAAAATCCAAAAACAGTGGAAAAGAAGAAAATAAAAAAACAGTGGAAAATCATAAAATACAAAAACAACAAAAATAGTGAAAAATAAACAAAAAAAATCAAATATGAGAAAAAGTTCAATAAAAACATATGATGAAAACCTGGAAAACAGGCGCTATTTGTCCACTAGCTCTTCCATCTATTAGCTCATGCATTCTTTTGCTTGCATTCATTTTTCATTAGCGTTGTTCATATCCAAAATAAACCTTTGTACATATGCAGACATCACAACTAATTTCTCACCATGGTTTGGATCATTGGGTATATCATAATGACTTTGTTTCTAGGCTTTGAAAAAAATCCTGCACCTAGCTAGGGGCAAATTTTTTTTATCATTTTGAGCTTAATCAAACAGGAAGAACAATAGTTAGGCAACTCTTGTCAAATGAAACTGAGACACTTCCAATGTTGAACACGAGATCAAATTGTCAATCATCAAAACTATCACATTTCAGTCTAAGCATGACACACACATATCACTGAATGGTATCTTTTGACTAATGATTTTTTTAAAACTTTAATCAATGATTGTTCAACTTGTCTATCTTAATTTTCACTATCAATATTTCTGAGTGACTCCATGATGTCTTTGACTAGAGGAACAAGGAAGGAACATGATATTTTTATTGTCTACTGTCTGTAAATTAATCATTAATATGTACAAATTTGTCTTAGGACATGATCATCGGAGTATCATCGAAGACATTTCTGATTTGTGTATAGAAATGGTTACTACTACCTGTTTTATGCAAGCAACACTCAGATCATCTTGGTTCAATTATACCTTGATGCTTGTGCTAACTTGCAAACTCAAAATCCAATAAATTCATGCTCAGGTCATCATGGTTCAATTATACCATTGATGTTTGCACTCACTTCCCAAAGTTTAAAACAAAAAGCTCAATGATGACAAAACGCAATAACCCAGTGACTGGTCCGATCGTAGCTTTGCATTTGCATTTCATTCTTGCATGGGATCACAAAATCTCATCTTATCTAAGGCCAAATCTATTGCAAGAATCATCAAAGCATCATCATACGTGTATACACAATCAGAACAATGACTCATCTCTCTCTAGATATTGTCAACCCAATGCAAATCTTATGCTACCCCCTCAAATGAACCCACATCAGCATATTTGAATCTTCCAACAACATGATATCAACAAACTATTAGTTCTTTATCCAATTAATCTTATCAATTCTATCAATCGATCGCATCTGATCTCTTCTATCATGTCTTATACAAGATGTATCTTTCTTGGAACCAAACGTTTTGATCAAGTCTTATATAGGATATATCATTCCTAAAACCAGACAATTTGATCATCTTTGTCTTATACAGGAGGTGTCAATCCTAAAACCAGACTAGATCTTGATCTTCTCAATCTAATCAATCATATCCTATCAATCAATCTCTATCAATCATCACATCAAGAACCACACCATCGTGATCAAAGAACTCACACTTTCATCAATCATTGTTGCAGAAATCAAATCAATTCTAATTGGGAAATCAATTTTGCAATGATCCAAACACTCCAAAGGTCAATTATCTCAATTGATCTCCCGAGGGGGCATCATCATACCACAATTTATCAATCAATTTCTGGGAAATCCTATCAAACTAATATCATCATCAAAATGTGATTATTCTTTGAATCAACGCGTCATCACACCTCACTTAAAAGTGTTGGCATTTGCATGAAGATTGCATTAATGAGATGTTATGTTGTCATTGATGTCAATTAACCGATAATGATATTGTTATAATTTTGTTTTGTAACTGGTAGGAAGAGTTAATGAATGGAAATGTAACCGGTAGATAAGTTTGTGGAGTGAACTGGTATTGCTAAGTATTGGAGAGTTGAACCAGTAAACCCTACCTGTTGATTTGGTAAACCCTAACTGATTAAGTTTGGTGAACTGGTTGTATTGGTTTATGATCTAATGATGAGTGGTAATGATTATGACACATGCTTATTGTATGAAGAGAGTTTCAAAGTGTTTTTGGCGTATTGAGATAACGGTTTTTGTTTAGGGAATGAGCAAGTATATTGCATGTAATGCAAAGCGTGCGATGAGTTACCGAGTTTGATGAAGTGGTGATCAAGGAGGGATCGAGGCTTTCTTGAATTATGTGCAGAGATTGTTATGTAATCCAATGGTCATACTTGAACCGACTTATTTGTAACTCTATGAGAGAATTAGGTTTTTGTTGTGTTACCGACCTAATTGATTTGTTTATAAGGTCGATGAGTTGTTTTATTTTAGAGTTGGCAAAGTTTAAGTTTAGTGTGTGGTTGCTGAACTAGATGATGTATCTGTAGTTTGTGTAAAGGCAGATAGGAGCATAAAAGGATCTGAACAAGTGTAGTGCTATTCAAATAGATCAACAAACTCCCGTTGTTCTCTAACAATTACAACAGTTTTTGAAATCCCCTAACCAGGTAAGCTCTAATAAGCTTGGTGTTATTTAAATCCTCTAACCAGGTAGTCCATTAGCTTAGATTTCAAATCCTCTACGAAGGTTACTCCTCATAGGGTATTGCTTCTAACAAGGCATTATAGTCAATCCCTTAACCGGGTGGTCCCTAACATGATTTGTTCTTAAAAAGAATTTTTGTAAAGCTTTAATAGACTTGGCTCCTAATAGGGAAAACTTTAGAAGAGTTTAGATAGTTATCTTGTGAGTCTCATCTCACTGTACTTTTTCCCATTTGGGTTTCCACATCAAAATATTGTGTCAAGTGGTGAATGTTTTTGTGGTTATGTTTTCTATGGTTGATTTACTTAACTACTTAATCCACTTTGATAAGTCATGATTACCGACAACAATATGAAATGAAGTTTTACTTATGTCAATAAAAGTATTTGGATGTTTATGAGTTTCAAGTTGTTTACTGTTAATCTGTTGTAACAGTCAACTAGTTTATTCTGACAGTGATATTGCATTTTTAGTTCAGTGGTTTAACTTGTCAAGTCTAACTTTACTTTGAGAGGTTTATTTTGAGATTGATGAGAGCTTATTATTATTTTTTCTATCTACTGATTCACCCCCCCATCTCAGTAGTTGACCAGATCCTTATTCTTTCACCATACCATCAATTGGTTTTAGAGAACCACAATGTCCTCTAAGGTCTAAGCCTAAAAACTTGAGGTAAAGATCTTGTAGAACATGATGAAGAAGGAAGGTCTAAAGTTTAATAGAGAGAACTATAGAATATGGAGTGATAGAATGAAAATTTATATCAAGAGTCTAGAAAATCAATACTGGGAACATGTTGGTACTCAATATGTTGCACCTAAAGGGATTATGATTGATGATCAGAAGAAAGAGAAACAAGAAAACAATCAAGCACTGGAGGCTATTATCAGTTCTTTGTCTAATGCAAAAAATGTTGATGTCCATGGTCTAGAGATTGCATATGAGGTATGGAAGAAACTTGAAGAGATTTATAGCGGTGATGAATGTTAAGGAATTTAGATCAGGGATAGAGAATACAATAGTCTAGTAATATGTAGTTAGGATAGACTTTAATAAGATCACTACAATGAATATGTTTTACCTCTGATTTGTATATATATAACTCTAACTATTAATCTTCTATGATAATATCGATAGCTTGCTGGTTCGTGAAACTGCCACAGTTATTGGTTTTGGTTCATAGCAAGTGTCGATGCCTATAAATAAAAGGATGAAGATTCATGTCCATGTAGGGGCATGACTTCTACATGGCTTATGCCACGCAGAGTCATGACCCTTCATTCAATGTCATTATATATTACTTACTTCAATCCGAATGAGGCTATATCCTTAACACTCCCTCTTAGCAAAAGAGGATTGAATTTCATAATTAAGTTTTAAGAAACAATATTCTAGATATACACATTCATTTGACATGACCATTCACTTAGTAACACTTACTAGTGAAATACTTCATATCTTAGAGAGATATGGATTATCTGATATCCAACATTATGGGACAGCAACTACTTGAAGTCTTATAAAATTACAATCTTGATTCTAGTGACAATTGTAACATTGTCATTATCACAGGTGAAATAATTTTAGTATCATGATATCCGACACATTCCGGGACAACAAATTAATGTAGTCAATCATGATATGATTGTTATCATAATTTCTGACATATTTCGAAACAATCATTTAATGATAACAATTCAATAATTCATCATAGCAAATTTAGTATCAATATTTCTGACACATTCTGGGACAGCAACTTAATGTAGTCAATCTTGATAATAGATCAAGCTATTGTGAAAGTCATCACCTTAAAATAGCAATCTTACACTTACATCACATGAAAGATCATCACCTTCCATGAAATAACACATACATGCAATATTGCATTTAAGATATTCATGAATATATCAATTACATATGATTAAGATTAATATAAAAAATTTCCATTATAATTTAGTCATACCAAGTTTACCTCCAAAGTACTCCACTTTCAACTTTGCAAGAGGTTTGGTGAATATGTCGACACTTTTCTCTTTAGTGCTGATGTAGGTGAATTTGATGACATCTCTGTCTACCATATCTCTTATGTAATGGTATGGGATTTCTATATGCTTGGATCGATTATGAAAAAATGGATTTACAGAAAGTTTGATGTATCTTTGATTATCATAGTGAATCACAGTGGGGTTTAGGGGCTTCCCAAATAGTCCAACTAGCAATTTCCTTAACCATATTGCCTCACGTGCTCCCATGGAGGCAACCATATATTCAGCTTCAGTGGAACTCTGAGCAACTACTGACTATTTTTTGCTAAACTAGGATATCATAGTTGATCCAACACTAAAGCAACACCCTGTTGTAATTTTACGATCAATGGAACTTCCTGCCCAGTCAGAATCAAAATACCCTTGGAGTTGTATCTCAATATTTTTAAACTTCAGGTCAAGTCCAATAGTGCCATGCAAGTATCTCAGAATATGCTTAGCAGCCATTAGGTGAATCTTCTTAGGTTCGCACATGAAATGACTTAACACATTGGTAGCGTAACAAATATCAGGGCGAGTGTTTACCAGGTACATAAGAGATCCAATAATTTGTCTATAGTATGTAGGATCTGTAGGTTCTAAATCTACTGCTTTATTTTTGAGCTTATGAAGATTTATTTCCATTGGAATGGATAGAGGCTTACAATCTATCATACCAAATTTGGTCAGGATATCAGTTGTGTATTTTCCTTGATTTAGGAAAATATAATTCTCTTTTTGCCATACTTCTAGGACCAAAAAATAGTGTAGTAGACCTAGATCCTTCATATCGAATTCAGCCACAAGATCTTGTTTGCATTTTGCAATGAGGTGATCTTCTCCTGTTATCAACAAGTCATCAACATAGAGAACAAGTATTAACATGTCACCATCTGATATTTTGAAGTATATGTTAGAGTCTGCTTCATTTTTGGAATATCCTAATTTGGAGAGATAACTATCTATCCTTCCGTACCATACCCCGGGAGCTTGCTTAAGGCCGTAGAGAGTTTGTTTTAGTCTACACACATAGAGATTTCTATCATGTGTAGCAAAGCCTTTAGGTTGTTCTATTATACTTCTTCCTCAATAACACCATTTAAAAATGTGGTCTTCACATCCATTTGGTGTATCTTCCACCCTTTGGAAGCTGCAATGGCAATGATGGTTCTTAAAGAAGTATATCAGGCAACTCGAGCAAATGTCTCTTCGTAATCAATTTCAGCCTTTTGAGAGAACCCCCTAGCAACGAATCTGGCTTTGTGTTTTTCAATACTACCATCTAGTGCATATTTGATTTTGAGTAACCACTTTGATGAGACAACTGATTTGTCTTTTGGTCAAGGTACAATGTCCCAGACATCATTTTTTAAGATAGATTGGTATTCCTCAATCATTGCATCTTTCCAAGCTTGACATGTTAAAGCCTCTTCAACATTTGATGGTTCAGATTTTGTAAGTTCGGTCATGAGGGCAACATAGCATGATTGACTTCTTGTTTTCTTATTCTCTTTGAATATTTCATCGGGTTCCACATTATTTTTTTCAAACATCTTTCTTGCCCATAGTGGTCTTTTCTTGTTGCTAGGATTTTCAACATTCTCGAAATTAGGTGATTGAAGTTCATGATTTTGTATACTATTCTCCCTCTGATTTTCAATTGTAGCATTTTCATCTGATTTTGCAGTTAGATCATCTTCTGCACTTAGAGATAGTTTATAAGCAGCATCTTCTTCAAATTTGACATCTCTACTGATTTTAATGGATCTTCATCCTAGAATATAGACTCTGTATCCTTTAGTGGTTTCACTATAGCCAACAAATATGCCTTTCTTTCCAGAGGGTTCTAGTTTGGTTCTCTTTTCTTTAGGAACATGAATATACATGTGGCAACCAAATATTCTTAGATGGCTTAAATCTGGTTTATTTCCTGTAAAGGCTTATTCAGGTGTTATATTCTCTAGGATTGAATGAGGGCATTTGTTTTGAATGTACACAACTGTATTTGAGGCTTCAACCCAAAATGAGATATGTAGATTTTGATCATGCATCATGGCTTTAGCAGCTTCGATGATGGTTCTATTTTTTCTTTCTGCAACTCCATTTTGTTGAGGATTATAAGGTACAATAAACTCCCTCTTAATCCCAACACAAATACAAAATTCTTTAAAGTTTTCAGAGATATATTCACCCCCATTATCTGATCTTAGAGTCTTTATTTTCTTCCTAGTTTGATTTTCCTCTAGGACCTTAAATATTTTAAATTTCAATAACACTTCATTTTATTCTTTGAGTTTTATGAAATAGATCCAAATTTTCCTAGAGTAATCATCAACAAATATCATGTAATACAAGAATCCCCCTAGTGATGGTAATGACATTGGACCACACAAATCAGTGTGGACAAGTTCTAGTACAAATTTTGATTTGTGTTTACTTGAGGGAAAGGACCCTTTTGAGTTCTTCCCTAGAGAACATCCTTTACAAGTTCCAACATGATCAGAGTTTAGATTGGGTAATCCTGTGGTAATTTTTTCTATAGAAGGTAGGGCACTAAATCAAAGATGTCCTAATCTTCTATGCCAAACTTCATTAGAGTTTGATACTTCATAATTTAGTGCTTGTTTTTGAGTATTACATAATTTGTATAAACTACCATCTCTAGATCCTATAGGAACAACATTCTTTATGTTAGAGTTTTTAGGCCAGAGTAGAGCTTTATCTTCATGGAAGGTGACATGATATCCTTGATCAACTAGTCCTAAAATAGAGACCAAATTCCTTTTGATACCTAGTACAAAGAGAACATCTTTCAATTGTAATGTAACTCATGTTCTTAATTGAATTGAGCAGGTCCCAATTCCTTTCACTGGATAGGTAGAATTGTCTCCTATTGTAACTTCTTTAGTTGAGTGCCCTTCAAAGGTTTTGAATTGATCTCTAAAACTAGTTATGTGTCAAGATACTCCACTGTCGATTATCTACATATGTTTGTTTGAGTTTAGTTCACTTGATAAGGCTAAGAAAAATAGAGGATTCTCTACTTCCTTGACTTCAACTATGGTTGCTTGAGCTTTCTTTCTTTCTGGGCAGAACCTGTGAGTGTGTCCAAATTTATCACACTTGTAGCATTGAATCTTGGAGAAGTATTTGCTTTTGTGATTATTTCCTCTCTTCTATTTGAACATTCTTTTCTTCCCTTTGTTTCTTGTGTTAGCATATAGTGCTTGAATTTCTCCCCCTTTGTTTGGACCCAATCCTCTTGTGATTAGTCAAGATTATTCTTGAGTACAATCATTCTGGATCTGATCAAATTTTGGTAGTGTCGAACGAGCACTAATGCCTTGAATAAAGGATTCCCAACTGGATGGTAATCCCTTAAGTGCTATTAGATATAGCTCCATATCTTCTATATTATTCCCAATAGTTGACAATTGGTCTTTTAATTCTGAAATCCTCATGAAATGGGATGTGATTTTTCTCCTTTGTTCATGTAGATATGCATTAATTGCTATTTTAAATTGAGCAATCTGCTTGTGTTATTTATTTCATATGAGTTTTGAATGGTCTTGAACATATCATAAGCTATAGTTAGTTTTGAGATGGTTGGGAGAATGTGATCTTTAACAACATCAATTATGATTTTCTTAGCCTTGTTGATGTGTCTTTTCCAGTTTGTTTTCTCTGGCTTGTCTTCAGGCATCTTAGTATCTTCTTCTTTGTATGCAACTAGTTCAAGTTCTTGAAGAATTGTTGTTATTCGAATTCTCCATGAGACAAAGTTGGATGCGCCTTCGAGTCTATCCTCCATTCTAACACTGTTCACCATGATTGATTTTGCTTTGATTCTGAGTGCAAGTCTGATTTTTTTTTAGAAAAGAGGTGTCACTATTTTATTATTTCTCTACCAACATGGCTCTGATACCATGTTAAGGAATTTAGATCAAAGATAGAGAATACAATAGTCTAGTAATATGTAGTCAGGATAGACTTTAATAAGATCACTGCAATGAATATGTTTTACCTCCGATGTGTATATATATATAATTCTAACTATTAATCTTCCATGATAATATGGACAACTTGCTGGTTCATGAAACTGCCACAGTTATTGGTTTCGGTTCACAACAAGTGTTGATGCCTATAAATAAAAGGATGAAGAGTCATGTCCACGCAGGGACATGACTTCTACGTGGCTTATGCCATGTAGAGTCATGACCCTACATGGACATGACCCTTCATTCAATGTCATTATATATTACTTGCTTCAATCCGAATGAAGCTATATCCTTAATAATGAACATGTGAAGATTGCCAAGGAAGAGAGTCTAAGAGGAAATTTTGATGACATGCAGATGGCTGAAGGTGAGAATATCCAATAGTATGGTAAGAGGATAAAAGAGATAGTTGGTGAGATCAAGAGTGCTGGTGGTAAAGTGGAAGATGCCACAGTAGTTAGTAAGGTGTTGAGAACCTTGCTACTGGTCTACGCTATCTGAGTTGCAGCCATTCAAGAGCTAAAATCTATTGAAAAAACTAAGGTAACCCTTGACTCCATCATTGGTAAACTTACTGCTTTTGAATTAAATGGTTATGATGGTAGTGTTTAGAAATATGAGTCTACATTTTTAGAGCTTCAGTTTCTAACCCATCTATGAGGAAAAGTAGAGATGTCAGTCACAATTATGAATCTAGATCCAGTAGAGAAGTTGATGATGAAGACAGTTTGGTTGAGCTTTAATAATTGTTGGCCAAGCAGTTTCCCAGAGGAACCAATAAATATAGAGGTAAATTACCTTTGAAATGTTTTGCATGCAACAAGATTGGACACATTGCAGCTAACTGTCCTAATGGTGATAATGAGCACAAGCGAGAGAAGTTCAAGAAGTACAAGGGAAAAGGCAAAAGAGATTGTCTTATTGCAGTTGATGGTGGTATCACTGATGAGAAATTTGATGGTGATGCTAATGAAGATATTGTGTTTGTAGCCATTAAAGAGGAAACATTTGATCAAAAGGCTTTAGTTTCTTGCATGGATAATTTTAATGATTGGATCATTGATAGTGGTTGTTCACATCACATGATCAGTGACAAGAGCAAATTTCTTTCTTTGAAGGAATTTGATGGTAGAGTTGTAAGGTTCGGTAATGACTCACCTTGCATGGTTAAAGGTAAGGGAACTATTTCTCTTAATGGAAAGAGCAGTGCAGATGATGTCTATTGAGTTGAAGGTCCAAATCACAATCTTTTGAGTGTTGCTCAACTCAATGAAAGAGGATATCCATTAGAGTTTAAGAATGGTATGTGCAAAATCTATGGGAGAAAAGGTGAACTGATTGCAACCAGCAAGCAGACTAAAGGTAACCTGTTTCACCTAAATCCTAAAGTCATCAACTGTTTAATTGCTAAAGTATATGATAGTTGGATTTGGCATAGGAGATTTTGTCATATAAATTTTGATAACATTATTAAACTAAGTAATTCATAGAAAATGAGAGGTTTGCCTTAGTTGGACAAATAGATTAATGCTCTATATAAGGAATGTCATTTGGGAAAGATGACATCCTCAACTTTCAATAGAAAATATTTTTTAGCGAAACATCTATTAGATTTGGTTCATACAGACCTCTGTGGACCAATAAGGAATAAAAGTATTCAAGGTGATAGATACTTTATGATCTTCACTGATGTTTTCTCAAGAATGATGTGGGTCACATTCTTGAAAGATAAAATAGAAGCATTTAGTAAGTTCAAGGCATTTAGGGCCCTAGCTGAAAAGGAGAGTGGTAAGAAGATAAAGTGTCTGAGGACTGATCAAGGTGAGGAATCTACTTCTGAGGAATTCACTAGATATTGTGAAGAAAATGGTATCAAATGACAACTTTCTGCACCGAGGACACCACAACAAAATGGTATTGTAGAGAGGAACAACTAGTTAGTTGTTGAAGCTTCTATAACGAAGTTGATACAAGGAGGTGTAACGAAAACTTTCCGAAGAGAAGCTGTCAGCACAACTATCTACACTATGAACTAGATTTTGGTAAAAAGAAGTAAGGATAAGACTCCTTATGAATACTGGTATGGTAGATCACCTAATGTTAGTTATTTTAAGATATTTGGAAACAAATGTTTTATTAAGAGAGGTGACTATGTTAGCAAGTTTGAGGCTAAAAGTGATGAAGGTATATCTCTTGGTTATTCCACCAAGAGTAAAGCCTACGAATGATATAACAACCAAAAATAGTGAATCATTGAGAGTGTTGATGTCAAAGTGGATGAGTATCCTGAAGTCTCAGGGGAAAACAATATGGAGAAAAAAGATGAAGATCCTTGCATTTTATTTTTGGAACCAAAACCCGTGAAACCTGAAATCGGTAAAGAGAATGTTGTTGTAAAACTGTTGTCACTGAGGATTGCACCCATGATGCTAAGTTCAAAAATGAGTAATCATGTGAAACATGGAAACACCTTCGAGCCTGTGGGTTGCTCAAAGTGAAGGTGAATCTTCAGAGATCATGTCGACTTCCTGTTTAGTGAATCTCTTATAAATACTATTGATAAGAAAAGGGATAAAAAGGGATAGAAAGCTTGCATGTAATGAAAATCTATTCTAATGAAGGTGATGCACCAAATATCTTATCTGAGATCTGCAACCTGCTTAACTCGCAAAACCTTCAACAAATAACCTTGATTGCTTCACAACTCAACTAAACATGTAGATGCATAAATATTTCCTAGAAAAGGATGAATTTAATGCATGCACGAAGGAAAACAACAATTTTTCATAACTTCAAGCAATTAAAATCAAATAACACAAACTAGAACCTGCAACTAACACGTATCTCCTTGCACCACAAATTGAATGAATGGGATAAATTAGAGGATAAAAATCACAGGAAATTATCAAATCATTCATTCACTAGATAATACAAGAAGTACCAAGAAGGAAATCTGCTGCTATATTACTGAGAAATAAAGGAGTGCTGCTGTTATAAAACTCAAATATTGCTGAGCTACAATGATTTTTTGCAAAAATGTGTATGGAAAAAAGAAAGAAACAAAGGGAAAAAAGGAAAGAAGGAATATATAAAAATTATGATGAATCCCCTTCAAAACCCTAAAAGTACTACATGAGAAAAGCCTTGGGCGAATCTGCCCCAAAAAGGCATAAAAAATCATGCATAATACTATAAAATAATAATCTTTACTGCTCAAAAGGACTGCCACTGATCCTGCATGAAGAGAAACCCTCATTACTGAATGTGGAATTGCTAGTCTCACCCTGAATAGCTCCATTGAAAAAACAAACCTCCTGTTTAAAAATATGCATGTCTAAATGCAAAAAATAGCTATTCCCATGTGAAAGTTTCATGATGAACTGAACTATAACTGTATGGAAAAGAAATCCCACTGAA
This sequence comes from Cryptomeria japonica, assembly GCF_030272615.1. Classification (NCBI taxonomy): domain Eukaryota; kingdom Viridiplantae; phylum Streptophyta; class Pinopsida; order Cupressales; family Cupressaceae; genus Cryptomeria; species Cryptomeria japonica. The sequence continues at coordinate 445,013,857 of NC_081409.1, forward strand.
AAAATCTTATGCATTCCCTGGCAACTGCTCTCTGTGTTGAAACTTCTATTTAAAATGGTTGAAAAAATGCATCTCTTTGTCTCGCGAGATTTCCAACGGTATGTAACACTTGCATATTTAGACAATAAATAAGCATCTACATTAATCTTTCATGCATAAATTCATCTGCTTGCGTGGCAGGCTTTTCACCGTTCAAACAACCAGTTCTGAGTCCACCATGCAATTTGTATTATTCCCAGCCATTGGATTTCCTGCATTGACCATGACTGCTTGCATTAACTATTTCGTTTACTTCCTAGTAGGCCCCACCATTTGCTTTTGTCTCTGCTTGTTTGCTTTCTTCATCCTGGGCCCATGGGAACGAGCGACGATAATGAACTTTGAACCATTAAACCACTTTGAAATGTTGAAGCACTTTGAACCAGTTCAAAGTTGACTTAAAAAATATATACATCCGCTCGTCTGTAGCCTTTGGATCCAACTGGGTGCCACCTTAATTGCCAAGTCATCAATCGCCATGTCACATGAGATAACCAATGAGCATCTTTCTCTAGTGGTATAGCGATAGCCCTTAGATCTTTCGGACTATCGTTGATCTTTCCTCAACTTGCTTGACCTTTAACCTTGACTGATTTTTCTCTTGTGCCGCATGTCAAGATGTGTCACCCTATGATTGGCTCATGAGATCTGCCTGGGCACCACCTGTCTACCAGGATTTCCATGCATCTTTCTCTGTTAGATATCCTTCTTTTGGCCAAAGTATTCCCTCGGTGAGCCGTTTACTAGTCTTATCAAACCTGCAGTTTCATCGATATTATTATGTCGATAAAACTAAGCCTTTGGTGAAACCTTTTCAGGACTCATCGCAGCCAAGGTCTGCTCGATGTCGATGGAACTGAGCTTTCGATGAAACCTTTTTGGGACTCATTGTGGCCAAGATTTGCTCGATAAGTCACCCATCCGTGCCATGTCACCAGCCACTAGACCGCCACCTGTCTACCGAGCCTGCCATGCGTCTTGCTCTGTTGGATATCCTTCTTCGCCACATCATCATTCACCAGGTCGCAATGATATCTGGCGAGCATCTAACCATCGTGATAGCCATTAGATCACCTATATCACCGTTGATCTTTCTTCAACTTGTTCGCTCTTTAGTCTCTTCCTGCCAGCCGATCATAAAATTAGGACGCCTTGAGATGCATGTGCATGGGGTCCACCCGGCCACGAGATGCCTCTTGTCAAAAGCTTTCAAGCTTTTTATGCTTGATATGTGTGTGACTTTACATTTAAATAGTGAAGATTTCCTCCTCACTACCAATGTGGGATAAGTTCTTTTCACGGCCCCTGCTGTTGTATGTGGCCTGCACTTGAATGTTAGTCATGAAAACTTATGAGCCTTCCTTTGCCACTACTTAATCAGGCGACAGAGTGAATTCAACATTCTTAAATCGGCATGCTGAGCTCAACCTCTTTGGGAGCCCATTTTAACCCACATGCTGCATTGCTTCTCCTATATCTGTACATGAAGCAAACAAGTTAGAGAAAAAAAGGTGTATTTCTGATTTCTTGCTCATGATTTGGACCTTTTCAAAATGAATGCAAGGCTTCATTAGGGCACCAAATTTGGCATGTGCAAAATTTTGGTAACAGTATCAGTTCGACCGGAATAGGTAGATTCAGAAGAACATGATGATAATGAAGAACCTAAAGATAATGATTATGTTATTCCGAGGTATGTGGGACTCAATCACAATCCTGACCTACTTATTGGAGATAAGGATTCTGGAGTGCTAATTAGAAGAAGAATTAGAGAAAATTATTGCATGATCTCCACTATTGAGCCTAGAAAGACTAAGGAAGCATTTGGAGGTGATCATTGGGTTAAAGCTAGGGAGGAGGAGCTTGATCAAATTAAGAAGAACAATACATGGACCCTAGTACCCCAATCGGTAAATAAAAATGTGTTAGGTACTAAGTGGGTATTCAGGAACAAGCTGAATGAAGATGATGTAGTAGTTCACAACAAAGATAGATTGGTTTGCAAAGGTTATGCACAAGAAGAAGGAGAAGATAATGGTGAGACTTTTGTACCAGTGGCTGGACTGGAAGGTGTCATAACTTTACTTGGATTTGCAACACATGAGGGATTCAAAGTATATCAGATGGATGTAAAGTCAACATTTTTAAATGGAATACTGGAAGAGGAAGTATACATTGAGTAGCTATATGGTTATGCTTTGACTGATGAGAAAGACATGGTATGTAAGTTTCACAAAGCACTATATGGATTAAAGCAAGCACCGAGAGCATGGTATGAAAGGCTTCATTCACACCTGATGAAGATAGGTTTCCAAAGAGCTAGTGAAGATATCAACATATATCTCAAATATGAAGGAAAAAAGATTTTGGTTAGTGAAGTGTTTGTAGATGATATCATATTTGGAGGTAATGATGACATGAGCAATGACTTTGCAAATGAAATGTAAAGTGAGTTTAAAATGTCTCTAGTTGGAGAAATAAAAAATTTCATAGGTTTGCAAATACAACAAATGAAGAGTGGTATTTTCATCACGCAATCTAAGTATGTGAAAGAGGTATTAAAGACATTTGGTATGAGTGGCTATAAACCAGTTGGGACACCAATGGTTACATGTTGTAAGTTGTCTAAGGAAGATGATGCCACATCTATTGATGAAAAGAAGTACAGGTCAATGATTGGAAAATTGCACTATGTTGTTCACAATAGACCGGATATAGCTCATGTAGTTGGTCTAGTTGCTAGATTTCAAAAGAATCCAAAGGAAACACATTTGATAGCAACCAAGAGGATATTCAGATATTTGAAAGGCACTATTGATTATGGATTATGGTATCCATATGAAGGAGACATTGACTTGAAGGTGTACACAGATGCAGATTGGGCAGGTAATGTTGATGATAGGAAAAGCACAACTGGTGGAGCATTATTTCTTGGAGGAAGACATGTTTCATGGAGTAGAAAGAAGAAGAGTTGTATATCACAGTCTACTACTAAAGCTAAATATGTTGCAGCTTATATGAATTGTACCCAAGCTATCTAGATGAGGCACATTTTGGAAGGTTTCAAGATGAAGTTTACAGAACCTGTAAAGATCTTATGTGACAATACCAGTGCCATCAATATTTACAAGAACCCTATTTTGCATGCATGAACCAAGCATATTGAATTGAAGTATCATTTGTTGAGGGAAAAAGTGCAGAGTAAAGATGTGATCTTGGAGCATGTTTCTACCAAGGAGCAGCTTGTAGATATCTTTACTAAACCTCTACCTAAGACTACTTTTGAGTATCTTAGAATTCATCTAGGGTTTGTACCCCTTCATGAGGTGAATTGAGCATGATGTAGAGTACATCAGTCCCAGAGATACTTGCAGAATTTTACAACCGGATTGATCTGGAGTGGAGTTATTCCACAGGGGGAGCATCAAGTTGTAGGTTGTTGATGCTGAACAATGAAGTGTGACATTGCATGTTTTACTTTCAATTTGGCATTATTGTCAAAGGGGGAGAAGAACTATGTGATTATGTGGAGAAGAATTTTATGATTGATAGAGAAGATCTACAACCAACTTGTAGTTGAAGACAAGCTAATGACAAGGAGAGTGCATGGTAAAATGTAAACCAAGATTCCTATTCAAAATCATAACAATCAATGGTATTGATAATTATATTTCCATCAATGCTAAAGGGGGATATTGTTGGCATTTGCATGAAGATTGCATTAATGAAATATTATGTTGTCATTGATGTCGATTAACTAGTAATGATATTGTTATAATATTGTTTTGTAACTTGTAGGAAGAGCTAGTGAAGGGAACTGTAACCGGTAGGTAAGTTTGTGGAGTGAACCGATATTGCTAAGTATTAGAGAGTTGAACCGGTAAACCCTACCTGTTGATTTGATAAACCCTAATTGATTAAGTTTGGTGAATTGGTTATATTGGTTTATGATTTGATAATGAGTGGTAATGATTATGACATGTATGCTTATTGTATGAAGAGAGTTTCAAAGTTTTTTTGGCGTGTTGAGATAACGGTTTTTGTCTAGGGAATGAGCAAGTATATTGCATGTAATGTAAATCGCGTGATGAGTTACTAAGTTTGATGAAGCAGTGATCAAGGAGAAGTCAAGGCTTTCTTGAATGAAGTGCAAAGATTGTTATGTAATCCAACGGTCATACTTGAACCGACTTGTTTGTAATCTCTATGAGAGAATTAAGTTTTTGTTGTGTTACCGATCTAATTGATTTGTTTATAAGGTCGATGAGTTGTTTTGTTTCAAAGTTGGCAAAGTTTAAGTTGAGTATGTAGTTGTCGAACCGGATGATGTATCTGTAGTTTGTGTAAAGGCAGATAGGAGCATAAAAAGGATCTGGACAAGCAAGTGTAGTGCTATTCAAATAGATCAGCAATCTCTTGTTGTTCTCTAACAATTACAATATTTTTTGAAATCCCCTAACCGGGTAAGCTCTAACAAGCTTTGTGTTATTTAAATCCTGTAACCAGGTGGTCCATTAGATTGGATTTCAAATCCTCTACCGAGGTTACTCCTCACAGGGTATTGCTTCTAACAAGGCATTGTAGTCAATCCCTTAAATCGGGTGGTCCCTAACAAGATCTGTTCTTAACAAGACTTTTTGTAAAGCTTTGATAGGCTTGGATCCTAACAAGGCGAACTTCAGAAGAGTTCAAATAGTTATCTTGTGAGTCTCATCTCACTGTGGTTTTTACCATTTGAGTTTCCACGTCAAAATGTTGTGTTAAGTGGTGAATGTTTTTGTGGTTATGTTTTCTATGGTTGATTTTCTTAGCTACTTAATCCACTTTGATAAGTCATGATAACCGACAGCAATATGAAATGAAGTTTTATTTATGCTAGTAAAAGTATTTGGATGTTTATGAGTTTCAAGTTGTTTATTGTTAATCTGTTGTAACAGTCAACCAGTTTATTCTGACAGTGATATTGCATTTATAGTTCAGTGGTTTAACTTGTCAAGTCTAAGTTTACTTTGAGAGGTTGATTTTGAGATTGGTGAGAGTTTATTATCAGTTTTTCTATCTACTGATTCACCCCCCCCTCTTAGTAGTTGATCAGATTCTTATTCTTTCATCATACCATCACAAAGAGGAGCAAAATGTATACACCTAAAAAATGGTCTAAAGATAATTAATTAAATAAGCAATTATTTAATTAATCCCCCTTCCTAATATAATTGAACTCATTAGCAATTTGATTAAATCCCTTTCATCTACTTATTAATAAATCTAAGGATTTAGTTAATAGGTTCATTTCAATAGTCCCCTTTGATTAATTAATCCAAATTAATTAATCCTCCCCCCATTTAATTCATTTCTTCTAATCCCCTAATTAATAAAAACAAATCAATTTATGAGTTGTTCAAAGTTAATTAGCCTTTTTCCTATTATTTGAATTTTTAAATTCAAATTACCCACATGCCTCTTAACTTCTAACCACCTAACCTAACCATCCCCTAACCTAACCCATTCCACCTAACCCTGGGTTTAACTAACCCTATCTTATCTTTCACATTCTAACCTCCTTATCCTAACCTCCTATGGTGTGGGTATTCTCCCCTTGAGACACATGGCACTTAGGCCACATGTCTCCTCCCTTGTACACTTTCCCTGTTATAAGAAAGGCTTCTTAACACTTGTCACCATAGAGATGACAAGTGTCCCTCCCTCCAACCTCTTCTCCAACCTCCTCCAATTTCACCCTTGATATCTTCAGATCAAATCTTGACCGTTGATTCCTGCCACCTCACCCCTGGCCTTGGAAATCCTATAAATATCCCCCATTTTGGAGCACAAAGGATCCCATCTCATATCAATTTAGGCATTGTTACTATAGGCATATCCATTTTAGCATATCATTTGAGCATTGTTATTATAGGCAATTGCATCTTAGATCTAGTTTTATTTGATCATTTTCTAGCATAATTCTTGAATCATGTAGCTTAATCAATCTCTTTTATAGCTTAATTGCATCATCATCTTAGTTTAATCATGCATATCATAAGATTAATTAGCCTCTTGTATCAATATATCATAATCAATCTCATCTAGCTTGCATATCATATCATTTCAAATCCTTTGTCTAGGTGTAGTCAAGTCACTGGGATTGCTTATCTAGATTTGAGAGAAAATCCACACTCGCATTTCTTAAGAGGCGATAGGTTTCTTTGTCATGGTTTATATTTCATTTGATTTCAATTTTCTAACCATGCTTGTAATGATCTATTGAGTGTTTGTGTTGCAGCTGCAGGTACCCTACTTCAGACACACAACATAATCCATGTTGGAGTTTTATCCAATGACTAAAGCCAACGGTTGAAGTTATGTTCCTAGTCTTTGGTAAAGAATCCTATGCCATCCATCAATTAATGTTGGGCTAGTATCTTTTCCTTCAAATTTGTTGACAAGCACTCAACTAGAAAATATCTATTAGGTAAAGATTTTAAAGAAACCTAAAACCCCAACACTGAGACCACCAATTATAAATTTTTATTCAAGATGACCATTTTCTAGCCTGTTTGACAAAGATTGCTTGTTCCTTTATTTGATTAACCACAAGAGCCAATATCTTGAAGAAACAACAATAGCCTTAAATTTTTCTATACAATTTGGTGTGAGCTTTGTTGGTTGTTTTTGTTGGGTGCAATCTTTAAAAATCCATTATTTTGTTGAATTTGGTTCGAAATAATGATTACAAAGTGGGTAGGATTGTAATTACCCCAAATAAATTTGATTGGCTCCAGTTGCAACAGAGTTAATGAACCCACAATTTTGTGCTAGAGAAGACCCAGGATGAAAGTGTACATTTGTTAGGAGGTGAATTCGACTTGGTTGGAGCTCTAAGTTTTGTCATTCATTGAGAGATACTATGGAAGGATACTATTAAGTCTATATTTTTAATGCCTCATGCTCAATTGTTTTACTTATTTAAATCCCTAATATCATGGGCCAAAAAACTTTTTTGGCAACTCTCTTGTTAGCCATGTTTAAATATAGTAATGTTTAACACCAAAATTGGACATTACAAACCCCTCCAATGGATTGAGATTATGTAATGCCCGCCAAAATACCCTAGAGAAATATAGCTAACTAACAAGAAAATAGAAATAATTTTAAAAAAATAAAAATTAATCACTACAACACACATAACTCAATAACATTTTACTTTCACCAAAATATTCACTAACCATACACAATCTACTTAAACATGATCATCAGAATATAATACACAATCAAAAATAAACAAACTTCCATTAATAATCATTCCATAGGGTATCTAAATGCCATTACTTAATTAACTCTAACACATAGACACAACCACATCTATGATACCTTTCACAAAACTTCTAGCATGCATTTCCTAATCAATTACCTTCCTTCTTAACATGCGAATCATTAACTATCATAACATAATCTATCACCTTCCTATTTGACCCTTAGATTAATTTTAAAATACCAAATCCAAATGTTCCTAATCCCTTTCTAACCATCTATCAACATGATATCACCTTATTTTATGTATAATAAAAGTTTGCAACCACATTAATTGTATCTTAATTCTTTACTGCAAGTCTATTGTCAAATTTTTTTGAAACCATGCTTCCTGCTCATGATGCTTCTGTTGTCGATAGGGTTTCTCTAGATGGTGTGGATGTTACTGGGCCGGCTGCCACTGAAATCTTGCGTGATGAGGCAGCCCCTTTTGTGCCTGCAGCGGACGGTGAAAAACACACTGTGTTTGTGTGGCAGCCAAGGGGGGTAATGTTGCGAACGATCCACAAAATGTTTTGGAGGCTTGGAGGGGAGGGTAAAATACAAATTTTTGTTTTTATGGCCCTTTCATTGCCACCCTTGGTCATAAGGTACAAAGATAGTCTAGGGAGAGGTTTGGCCCAGTCTCATGCTCCATGTTGATTAAGTTGTCCGAGGAGTCTGAGAGAGATAGATTTGAATGATTCTATCCTCTCTTCTCGTGGAGTGATCTATAGGTTCAAGGGTTTTTAGCCCAGTTTGCCTAATCTACATACTTGGATTTATGAGCATTGGGGGCCGCTCATTTCTGATAAGGTACATATTTACCCTATGGGTAAAGGATTTTTTATAGCTAAGTTTGAGAATGTAGAGGATAGAAAAATGATTTTATGTGGTAATTTTTTCAGCTGGGAAGATAAATTTGTATTGAGGATTAAATTGTGGCATACTGATTTCAATCCATCTTTGGAAATGTTTAATAAGATTCCAATCTAGGTGCAACTCCCTAATCTCCCCCTTCACTTTTGGGTGGATCCTCTATTTGAGGAGGTGGGTGATGCGCTTGGGGATTTTTTTATGGTTGATAATGATTCTAATGATATCTATCATTTCAATTTTGCTCGTCTCTTGGTTGAGATAGATATTTATAAAGGGTTGCATTCTGAGATTTTTTTCAATAATTTTAAGGGTTGTTGGGTTCAACCCTTAGACTATGAGGGGACCCCCTTTAGATGTAGGAGATGCTTCAAAATTGGTCATGCGGCTTCTCATTGTGGTTTTGAGAAGAAATATTTGGTGGCTTCATGGTGGAAAGGGGCGTTAGTTTAGTACTACATCATTGAGAAAAAATATAAGCATCATTTGGTTTCTCAAGAGGCTGCACTGGATTACTAGCGTGATTCTTTGGTTGTGCGGGATTCCCAGCGCGACTCTTCGGTTGTGTAGGAGATTTCTGTTGGGGCTGTTGGTTCTAATGGGCTTTGCTAGCTTCAGATGGAGACTCTGTTTGAGTCCCCTATTGATCAAGGGAATGGGCCCCAGGTGTCTACTCCCTGCATCAATATTAGGGGTAATATTGGCTCGTTTGCTGGGAGAGATTCTGTCAATGTGTTGGTGGGTGTTTCTCCTGCTGGTTTTTCCTCTTAGGTGGGGGTGGTTTTGTTGATTGGCATACTAAGACCACACAAGTGGAGGAGGGTTGGGTCACTGTTCAAGGAAAGAAAGCTAAGTGTTCTTCACCCTCTTATGATATGACTTGTCATTCCCACAAGAGCAAAGTTAAAGGTAATTCTTGATGGGCTGGCTTTTGGCTGGCTATTGGTTTTTGTTTCTGGCTTTGGGAGCCTCTTGTATTTTGGTTGTCTATTTATCTAATGCTTCATCTTTAAGACAACTTCTCTTTTGAGTTTTTCTGATTCTAATTCTTTTAGAATCTCCTTTGTAAAAGGTTTCAGGGACCCCTTCAAAACCTGGTTTTTCCTTAATCAAAAACATGATATCACCTTTCCACATAAAACATCATCTAATGTAAACCTAGCTCATTTCCTTTAAGAACAACCATACATGCCTACAAGATAACTCACACATAATCATATTCAAGAGGTAAGTACTAATAAATAAATAGCATCTTTTCAATTAAGAATACATATTTCATTCTAACCAAGATCATGTAACATTCTTAATACTATCTACAAGGAATACATAAGATAATCAAGTAACATTTCTTATTCATGAATATTCAAATACAACATTGATACTAAAATGATTACATCAGCATAATATACTACAATATATCATGTCCTAATACATATGAATGCAACTAACAAGATACATAATCTCCTTCAAAAATACAATATAATCTTCCTCATGATGCATGATACATTAATTATAATTTCAATACATAGAATATGCTCCAAGAATCCATCCGCATAAAGAAGAGATATGATGCCACATCCACACACGCTAGTATCCAATGAAGAACATCCCATGGAAGATGGTATCAAACCACTAGACCATGTGGAAACAATAAGGAACCACCCTCCATGCTAGGAGATGACATAAGGTTCCAACACACACTCTAGACCTAGGCTGACACCTAACAACCAAAGGACAAGAAATACAACCAAAGAAAAGCAACCTAATGAACAATAAGCTAAATCACATCACAAAGCTATATCATAGAATATAAGCTCCCAGAGGCATACCATCAATCAAGGCATAAAAACCATGGACACATGTAGGAGTGGAGTGTCATCACATTCTATCCTCATGAAGAAGGTATCACCCTGATTGACATGTCGAAGCATTTTATCCTCATAAAGAAGGTATCACCCTGATAGACATGTCGAACCATCTCAACCTATGAGAGAATCAAGGGAGTTTGGCTTGCCATCACTATGGCCTTCCCAAGCTTATCCTAAAACATCCTCCATAGGACTAAGCATTGGGGCCCAAAACTAAATTGTTATCTTGTTTAGATGAGTCCTATTTACCCAACCCAACTAATTAATTATTAATTTTATCACTTATTTAATCAAGAAAAACTTCAAATGTGCCCTTATGGTCTAGACTCTAAGCATCCTTACAAGGATCCCTCAGCAACCTATTTCTCACAATCCTAGTCATCACATGAAATCCCACTCCACTCCCCCTTACCATGTTCCAAGACCTTAGGGTATACACAATCAATAACATTAGATTAAAAAGGAAGCTCAATAACAACATCCTGAGAATATGCAATCCAACCAATATACATAAGCCACAAAGCCAATAGCATAAGAAACTAAGAGCCTCAAAAAGTCAATCACAAGAGCAAACATAACACTATCCATTACTCAACTATATATAATGATCCTCCATGATAGGGATTATCAACCTAATGGAGAAAAACAAGACAAAATCAATGGCAAGGCACTATGCAACTGGCCGAAGCCATAAACACATCAAATAATCAAGTCTAAACTATAAACAATATTGGAAAAACTTAGAAATCTCAACAATTGCCTCTAGTACAAAAGACACAACCAGGAAAACTAACTCAGAACCATAAAACCATCAAAATTACCATGACAGGCCAATTTAGTGCATCCATAGGAAAGAATAGTGCATAGACCATGTCTTTTAGCGCATTGACCAATTCTTTAAGTGCATATACAAATTTTAGTATCACATTGACCACTTCATTTAGCACATAGCCCAAATCAGCATAACCACACCAAAAGACTCAGAAAACATAATTTAAACACATAGGATTAAACTAAGACTCAAACATGATCTCAAATCAACCCAGCAAAGACACAATATCAATTATAAACCAAAGGACTTAACGAATAACACAATGGGAATCAATAAATGGAGATATACTTCTCACAAGCATAGATACAACTCCCAGAAACATACAGGAAGCCAAAAACTCAAACCAAAATAAATAAGGACTTAATCGGGGTAACAAACCATCCCAGGAACATAATGCAAAATGACAACTCTAATCCACATCTCTCCAATCAGAAACAATATACACATTAGGCAATAGAAATCACAGAGAAGCTACAAAGCCATACATGACAACACTTAAAACAACAAGAAATAATAAACATATACACACATATACATTAACCCCAAGCTTATAGTATAACTTTATAATTATTCCTTTTACAAATAATCCCAAATCTCCTGCAAACAATATTTCCAAAAGACACAAAGAATACAAGCTTTTCCTGAAAAATGAAAAATGCAAAAAGGAGAATATTAAACTAACCTGGAAAAATAGAAGTGATGGAAAAATGAAATCAAAGAAGCACAATAAATTCCAATCAAGCTCCAAGAAAGAAAAATCAAAGATCCAAGCTCCAAAATCAATCCAAAAATACCAATAATGCAGAAAGTCTCTTAGGAAACCAACCCAGGCAATGCACCGGAAAAATAATTAAATAAAAATTTATTCAAAACTATAGCCAAAATCCAACCAATCAAAAAATTCCCCCAAAACTATATTGCATACCTACCATGCATAAAATCGAGGTAAATAATACTATTAAATAATATTACTTACCCTCAAATTAAACCAATAGAGTAATAAGGTAGGTCAAAAATATATTATGTCCAATTAAACCAAATGGTAGAAATAGGAAATCTAATAATAATAATAATAGGAATAACCAATTAAATAAACCATGGGCACGATAAAATATAAAAGCCCCAATAATAAAATAAATTAAAGGCAATATAAATAAATACCACAATAAGATATAAAACCACTCACCATATAAAATAATAAATCCAAAGCTCAATAAATAAAATAATTAAACATTAAATAAATAAATATTAAATAAGCATAAAATCATAAATAAATATTAAATCTCATCAATAAATCATCCAATAACAATTAAATAACCAAACTATATAATAAAGTAGTTTTAACATTAATAAACTATATAAATCAGTTTTTAATTAATTAAATAATCGAATAGTCACAACGCCACAAGACTCTTACCACCAACTCAAACCGAGACACTTAAACTGACAAGGGTGACAACTTAATCTTAGAGTGTATAGAGGGAACTCATGCCATCTCCAATCAACTTGCCATTGGGACAAATACACACTCAGACCTATGAAACCAGGTGGAGTTGATGTCTGGTGCCCATAATACTGCAACCACTGATAAGCACGAGACAACATATATATATATATATATATATCATTAATTTTTAGAAAAGTGAGAGAGAATCACAACACCATTTCATGCTCGTACTAAGTGATATGAGATCGTCTCTATCACGAATGCAGTAGTAAGACAATTGCAACCATCATAGCATCAACTCGATCAATATAATCATGGAATAGGGTTACATAATCAAGATGCTGTCATAATCTCAAAAACATCATAACCATACATGAATTATGAGCACATATAAGTCATCAAATGCAAATCCAACATCATAAATCCAGGTTATGTCAATCATACATAAGAGTCATCATATAACATATGTCCAAATAAAATGTGTAACACCATGAAATAGCATCTACGATATAAATAGAGTCATAAGTAATCATCCAAATATCAACAATATTTCTAAATTAGTCTATTGATGCATAAATCAAAAGATAGGTCAAGGAGGGACACTACAGATTAACTCATAACTCACAAACTAATTATAATAAAAATATTAATTAAGAAGAAAAATAAACTATCTTCAATTTCCTACAATATGTGATTTTTAATGACAGAGAAAATTGATTGTTTGTAGCTTAGGAAATAGTGCTTCTGGAGTAGATTGTATGAAGCTTTTTTGACATTGCTTCTTCCCTTTTTAGGAAAAATTGATTGTTTGTAGCTTCTTCCCTTTTTACAAGATTGTATTTTGAAGAAAAAGCAAAATTTCCATTCTTCACTCGGTAATCCTTTCGTCTTCTTCCATTTTCAGGTTTTGATATCTCACCCGGTAACCATCAAGTTTAGCAATCTTCACTATAGGGTCACCTTCATCAAGAGTCTCCAACATATCCCATATAGCCTTTCGAGATGATTTCTCAGTTAATCCCATTATTTGCTGATCAGAAAAGTGCACACAAGAGGGCTTCTCTTGCTCTACAATCATTCTCAGTCTCCTTGTCCAGGTTACCTGGAGGAGGATTGCCAGTGTTAGCATAGTATTTTTACAAAATATTTTGTGCTATATGGAGGTCTTTTCTTTTATCATATGACCATTTATTGCTGGTTTGCATGTGCAGGAACCTTATTAGCATGAGTAAAGTTTTCTAAGGATCAATTATTTCAGGAATGTCAAGGTATCACTTGGGCGTACTAAGGGCATGCACCGAGTATAAACTATACAAGGAATCCAGTATGGAAGCATTTAATCGGCAGAGAAGTCATTATGGTATAACCTAAGATTGTTTTCTAGTGTGTATTAGACCCTCTGGGATAGTTGGGATCACTAATATTCAAGGTGGATGGCTCATTTGTTCAAAATTGTAAAATTTACATTACCGGCATAAGTAGTCCCAATGAAACAGCATTGGAAAGCAAAAGAAGGATTATCAGCATGATATATACCGATAAATAGGAGGGCAGATTCATTGGAGCACTTCAATAATATTCAGCATGGTGCACGCTCTTGGAAAAACATACCATTGGGATAGCTTGTTCTGATGAGGCAGAAGTTGGGTATTTTCTATCGACATGTATCGGGCGATCGAAAATAATGAAAAAATTCTATCCCGATACCTGATGAATGATAGGAACTAAAGGTGGGTCCATCGAAGAAAAAGACCATATCGGAATAGTGCAAAAATAGTGAGGCCAATCTTGGATGACATGGAGAATTGGAAGGTAGAACTATCAGTATTACCTATACCGATAAAATAGACTCAGAGGTATAAAGCATAAAAGTGCATCAGAGACTCATCAAGACTTTGAGAGGAATAGAAAAAGGCTATTCCGACCCCTGATGAAGATAAAAGCGCTTGCAGGATATCGGTGTGAATTATACCGATAAAGTAACATTAAGTGAAGACTCATCAGGACATCGAGAGAAGAAATTTTATACTATGCCAAATCCCGATAGGACTATTAGGGTGGATGGTGAGTTGCAAGGAGTTCTTTGGGGTAAGTTGTGCCAATAACGCAGGGAGCTTAGTCAGAATGTGGATTTATATGTTGAGGTCATCGAGACATCGGAGGGACATAAAATGGACTATGTTGATACCCGATGGGTTAAGTAAAGGAAAACCGAAGGCAGATGCATTGGAGAGAGTTATGCCGATGGATCATGAAAACAAAAAGGAAAGCCAAAACTGAAGGAGTATCCATCGGGATAAAGTGAACCATTGGGATAGGAGAAAAATTGCTATCCGGAGACCCGATAAGTCGGTCGGGATAGATTGTGTTGATTAGAAGGTAAGAAGCGGTAAAGTCATAACAAACGACGCCAAACAATTGAATCATTGGGAAAAGTCTTGCCAATTAGCCATTGAAGGGCTTGATGTGAAAAACTGACAAAATGGCTTCCATTAAATGCTTCCATTGAGTAGGTCTGATACCACACGAAGCAGATCCATTAAGTTTGTAGAAATTAAGTACAAGATTGGACTCCTTGGGATATATAGCTAGTGTTGGATAACAACATTTCACACAAAGTTATTGTAGAAAGATGTAGGGGTGTTTATTGAGAAATATTCTGAGTTGCTGAGCATAGAGAAAAGGAATTTGTAGAGATGGAAGGGTCAAGCTCAAAAGGGAAGTGAAAGGTTGTTGAAATATCCAGTACCACACCAAAAAAATTAAAGGGTGAAATTAGTGAGGCTCAAAGAAAATTAAATCAAGACATGATAGATCAGATGGGCTCTCCAAGAGCTAGGCCGCACAGACATAAGGTGAATTTGCCTATTCAAGACCAGTTGGAAGATAGATACAGATAAATTGGAGATGTATTCACAACAGTGCGAGGGCACGAGTTGTTTCTTTTCCATTACTTCCGCAGGGATGAGCCCATGCCAATTTCAAACCTGTGGAGTACCGGTATAGGTAAACTCATGGTACCTAATGTCTTTGTAAATATTGACTTGTTGAAGCTCTTGGTAAGATATTATGATACAAACAAGCGATGCATTTTATTGCCCGATGGGACTGCTTTAGTTCACTTTGCAGTAGCCACAATTCAGGAGGTTTTTGCAGTAGATCTAGAGGCGAATGTGCCCTTATCTTTTGTGGAAGTTGAAGAGGAATACAAAAAAATGGATACTACATACCAGGGTTGGAACCTCGCTATCCACAAAGCAGAGAAGGGGAGGCTAACAGAGGAAGACGGTCCTCCTTATGATATGACTATTTTTAGAAATATTTACAGTATACATATATGGTATGTGGTTAGGTTGGAGGAGTTGAAGCTCATGATATAGTAAACATAGGACCGCTGGTTTTAGCAGCAGATATTCAGAGACATGAGCCTAGATCTTTTGATTTTGCTTCATACCTGGTGAATAGACTTCATGAAGGCTTCTTGAACTTGAAAGAAAATCTAGACAATCACTTCAAGCATTATTCGCTATTAATGCATATTATTTTATTTTATGGGAGATTTAGAGGGTTATGGCTAGAAGGTTTGAATGTAAATATAGTTGGGAAGAATGGACAGGATCAACCAGTGTAGTTATGGGTTTCTCTCTAGGATTACAGATATGTAAATTCTCATTACCTCAAATTTGAAGAATTCTTTGTTAAGCCAATTTTCTTGCTTTTTGGTGAGCCTCTACAGGGATCATTTTTTGAGGATGTAAAGAAGTTTCTTAGGCATCATGAGCACAAAAATCCAAAGGTTAATCACAATTGGGGTGATTGGTACCCATGCCAAAATTTCACTTTAGTTTGGTGCTATGGATTTGAAGGTTACCCCTATGTGCTATCGAAGCCTGCACTGGATAGGATTGCTTTTTTAGAAATTGTAAGGCAATTAAGTTTCTCTAATGCCAAACATTTTGGATGTGCACACAAGAAAGCCTTCCTCCCTAGAACACTTCATTTCCTAGATTTTAAAATTGTATCTACCAGAGCATATGAGGCTATTGACATGGAGCTGGTGGATGAATACAATCTATTCTAGCACACATCTAGAACGCATTATGATCATGAGGGCTACATCCACATGAACAAGATGCGACAAGAGGTGGAAGATTACTTTCATCAAGAGGATGAGTTTGAAGACGTGTAAAAATAGGGAAGTGGAGGAGCTTGCAGAGGTTATGGAGACCTTGGAGAAGAAACTAGAGGAGAGAAGACAAAGACTAGAAAACATGGAGGGAGACCTAGCTCAAAGTGATTCAGGGGAGAATGAAGTAGTTTCCAAGCTCCGTGCTCCTGAGAAAGAGAAGGAACCAGAAGCACAAGATAAGCTCCATGTTGCGCTAAATGTAGAAACAAATGAGAGGATGACAAAGCACATTTCATTTGTTTCAGATGATCAATTCATCAAGTCTAAAGAGTTTAAATCCTTCTTACACCACTTCAAAGGGAAGAAGCTAAGGGAAGCAATTCCAAATATCATACTAGAGAATGAGGAGGAAATATTGCAGAAGCTTAAGACTGACATTGATGCAGAAACGGAGACAATGACCCCTTGAAGAGGAAGGCAGTTACTAGTGGAGGGAGGTATTATTCTTTTCCCATGATGGGATTTGAGTGCATCTTTTATTTTTGACATTTTATTACATTAAAAAAATAAGGACTTGAAGTTAAATGTCCAAGGGGTTAATGATATAGTTATTGGATCAAGATATGATCTGGATGAACAAGAAATGTTGTTATGGGAATTGTACCCCCTGAATAAAAGGCCAAAAATCATAGATGTGGATAAAGCTTTTGGTCACATGATGACCCTAAAAGTTGGAGAGGTAGATCCTATGGTCACTGCTGACATAGGTATCAATATCTCAAAATTCAATAAGGCTCAGATGGAACACGAGATAGCAGAGAGAAATAAATATAAGGCCTTATATGAAGAAACCCTTAAGAGGAGTGGGCATCTGATCCCTCAAATTACTGATTCAGGAGGCCACTGGAAGAAGAAATTTGAAAAATTAGCTTATGAGCACACTAAGTTGAAGAGGGAGATGAAGAGCATCAGGGCTGATACTGCTTGTGTATTTATGAGTAAAAGATATGATAACATGGAGAAGGCATTGTATGAATTCTGGGATGTATATCAGAGGAACATGGACAATATGGTTTCTAACACTAGAATTTGAGATAGACTCAACCTGTTGTTACAAGATGCATCGACTAGGGAAAAAGTAAATAAAAAGGTTCAGGGTTTGCTTGTCACACATGATGAATTTATGAAGGAATTGAAATCTGAATTTGATGAGTGCCAGCAAATTGTTCAGCATGGTGTTCCCAGTTTGGTAGATGATGCAAGTGTCATTAAGGATAAGACCGTGTGGCTTTCTGAATGTAAGTCTTTACTTAGTGAAGCCCAAGCCATTGCCAAGATTGATATTCTTGATATGAATGATACAACTGATTAGTTTGAGAACTTCTATGTGATCAAGAACGCAGCTAGGGATGTAGTGTTATACACTACAACTTACAAAGATGCGGGTTATTTGCAACACATTCAGAAGTGCAGATAGCGGCTAGATCAAAAATCTTAGTTCATTATTTAGTTTTATGTTTGTAATGTAATTGATGTTTTAGTTAGGCTATTTAGTTCTTGTTTAGTTAGTTGTCTAGGATAATGAAAGGGTGTGTCCTTTCATTCATATCTCTTAACATGTGTATTTATAATGAGTCATTTTCTATGTAAAGACATCTAGGATTCAGAAAAAAAATAATGCTTGGAAGGACTACAAGTTATATGTATTAGGGAAGTCTATAGGAAGAAGAAGCATATTTTTTGTGCAAACAGACTATAATGGAGTATTTTCAAGTGCATCTTATGTATGCAATCATCTCCTAAGGATTAATATATAAAGGTTCATTGTTTCTTTTTCTAAATATGGTGCATACTTCTGTGTTGATGAGTTATCTTTGTCCTCTTGATAAATCTGTGCCATCACATGTTGTTACATTAATTATGAGATTGGGTTTTTCATTTTTGTGTAACACATACTGAAACCTTCATAGTTGATGATTAATATTGTCTCAGGAGTTTATAAGAATTTTTGTCCACAAAGTGTCATAAATATCCCTGGATAGAGGCACTAGTCTGTTATTTATCTCTTAAGGTCCTGGTTGGCCATGCATTTAAAGTCCTTGATAGAGAAACGTTCTTCCCAAATTTTATATGAATTGATCTTTGCATATTTCTTTTAAGTCCTAAAAGCATTCTTATTCTTAATATACTATCATAATCATTTTCTTTTCTTTACAAAGGCATTCACTTAAAGCACATAATAAAGCATAATTATAGAACAACAATTTGCCAGTTTTGTAATTTGCTAAAAGGCTTAAATCCAGTTTAAATAATCTCTTTTGTGCTTGAGAGGAAGAGGTATACCCACCTAGGTTCAGTGGAGCCTTAAGTGTAGAGGGATTTTCTCTTTGACCATCTCTATTCATTGGCCAAGGCTAGTTGGATTAGTTGAGGATTTGGAAAACCCTTAGGTTTTCCAATCTATGGTTTTGGGCACCAACATGTTGGTGACTCTGCTAGGGAGTTGTGATAAGAAGTATTCAAATTTTTTCATGGTTTCACTTCAGACTCTACTGGAGGAGGGAGCCTGGAAGATTAGTAAAAGATATTGTTCCTCTTAAGAGGCGGTGAATCTACATTTAATACATGAATAATAGTTGGTATGTTGAGAAAATAAGAGAAACCCCTAGGAATTTGTCAATAAGATTTATGCAGTGGAGGAGGTCTTTGCACAAAGGACAATAAGATTTTGATCAGTTAAGTCCCAAGAAAAGGAACAAAGGGAAAAAATCAAACATGGAATTTGAAGGATATAAGAGATTTCCTAGTAGGGAGGAAGATTCTTCATCTGCTGGCAAATATGAGAATAGAGATGAAAATCCTTTTTATAAAATAAATGCAAAGGATAATAGACATAGCCATGATGAGATCATGATTGTTGAGGAGCAGTAAGAAAAATAGTGGGATGAACTTATTCTTAAGATGGCTGATATGAATGTCGATGATGCCAAGATGGTGAGGGCACTTGAAAGGCAACCAGATTGGGTGTTACAGAAACTCAGAATAGAGAGAAATAATATTTCAATCCCCAAGACAAACAAGGTAGGAGAAGAGATAGGTGAAACAAGTAGACAAGTAGTTCCAAAATATAGTCCTCCTCATATGAGAAGAATGGACCAGCCTTTTCTAACTTATGATAACCCATTGGTATATGAAAATAGAAGATGGAGGGATGCGCATAGAGATCAAAGTGAAGAGAGGCAGGAGGATGGAAGAAGGAATGAAGATGGGGGAATTGATGGGAACTAGATTAACACAAATAGGGGTAACCATGTAGGAAATAATGGATATGGTAGCAATCAAAATAATGGACATAATAGAGGTAACAATGGCAATTATGGAAGTGGCAATGGTGGGGGTAGGAACAATAATAATGGTAATAATAATGACAATAATAATGGTGGTGGAAACAATGGTAACAATGAAAATTATGGCAACAATGGTGGATTCAATAGAGGAATTATGAACAATCAAAGCAACCATCATGTTGGCAGAAAACCCTTAATCATTAAAAGATACAGATAGTTGGATTTCACTGGCATTGTTGTTATCCAAATCAAATCACTAATGATTTGAGATTAGAAATCCCCAAATTCTCAGGAAATGGATTTGATTCAGCAGAGCAGCATGTAGTTAATGTAAAAAATATCATCAAAGAATTTGAGATTCCTCATGAAGATTTATTCATGAAATTGTTTGTTCAATCTTTGACAGAGGATGCAGGGGAATGACATAGAAGCCTTCCTAATAGATGTATTTGAAGCTAGTAGGAATTTGTAATGCTATTCTTGGAAGAATTTGGAGATCACAATGATCCTTCATTTGCATCCCATGAATTAACAAGCATAAGGAAGAATCAAAATGAATCAGTTGCTGAATTTAATAAAAGATTTAATAAAGTATTAAATAGAATACCCAAAAATGTTAGACCTGTTGATTCATTTTTTATTTTTCATTTGAGTGCTTTTGACAGATAAACTCATTATGAGATATTGTCTCATAGACCTGACACTTTATAGCAAGCATTCAAGACAGCTGCTACTATTGAAAATAATAGGAAGGTGGCTGGGAAGGTTGCTAAGAGAGATGATCCAAAGCTGAACAACTCCAAGATTCCCAAGAAAGATGATCTTACTTAGATCATGAACATGCTTAAGGACCTAAAGGGTAAGAAAAATCATAATGAAAGGCCACCATACAAGAACAATAAGAAAATAAATTACAATAGGCCAAGGTTGCATGACATGCCATATAACACAAATTGGAAAGATGGAAAACTAGTAAAACCATGTACAAACAAAGAGACTCCCGACCCATTAAAGAAAGCCAAAAACTTTGTAGATGAGTATCCATCATGTGATGTATGTAATCTGCCTCATGCTACAGAACAATGCATGATTGCTCAGGGATTGATAGAAGAGGAAGATAAAAATGAGGATTATGAACCAACTGTGAATGCCCTTTCATCTGATCCATATTGGGAAAGGAATGAGGATTTATCTAAAGAAGAAGAAAATTCTGATGTGTATCAAAGAAGAGAGAATTTTCAATATAGTATACAACAGGTTTTTTTTTATGATGATGAAGATATCCCTGCTTTGAGAAAATTGTTTCAGGAGGAAGCAATGCCTTCTTTAAGAAATTTGACTGAAGAGGAGAAGAAAGCTTTCACTATTGCAGTTGTGGAACAAGTGAAAAGTAATTACCAGCCGAGGAATAGGAATGTAAATAATTAGCAGGGCAAGCCAACAGGTATTTTTTCCAAGGTCACAAAATCTGGTGGAACCAATAATAACGTAGCCAAGGGCAAGGATGTGAGTACCAAGAGAGGGACAAAACCGGAAAAGACTAAACAAATTGAAATGCCAAAATTGGTTAAGCCAGTGGAGAAAAAATAAATTAGTAAGCCTTTTTCAAACTGTGGAACTTTTATGTCTCAAGCATTGTCTCGGGTAAAAATTTCTATGCCCTTGCTTGAAGTGTTGAAATTTCTAGAGTATAAGGATGAGACCTTGAAAATTATATCAAATGTTGGTGATATAAGAAAAGATGCTTTTGGGTTGAAATAAGATCCTCCAGTGATTTACTTAGGCACGTCTATCACAAAAAACCTCACACAAGTTGATCCATTCTATTTGACATTGTTAATTAATAATAAAATGGTCAAGAACTATATGATAGATTCAGGGGCAGCACTGAAAATCATGCCTGAAGATGTCATGAGAGAGATCGAGATATGTGTTGACACACCTTATGGTAAGTGTTATGCCATGGACAACAGGTTTGTACCTGTGGTGAGTATTATGAAATACGTAGAGTTCAGGTTTCTAGCTTGCCCGGATACCACATATAAGACATACATCATAGTGGTACAAGTTCCTACAAACTACAAAATGTTGTTGTCCAGGAAATGGTCAAATTTGGTGGCTAGTCACGTTCAACTCGATCTATCCTATGCTACTATTCCAGTAGAAGGGACAGCGGTGAGGATAAACAGAGAGCCAAGATCTCCATATCTCATAGAAGAGGTTGATCCTGATGAAGCAACTTGCTTTTGCCATTCTGATATGGACAAATTTTAGGTAAGTATTTCTAAACCTTTAGAGATCAATAAAGTTACACAAACAGTTAAACAAAATGAAAAATTAATTTAGAAATTATACTTTGATGGTGCCTACAGTAAGGAAGGAAATGGAGTAGGAGTTGTACTTATTTCACCTAATGGAATTTTTTTTAAATACTCTTTCTTGTTAACTTTTGAATTTACTAATAATATTGTTGAATATGAGGCCCTCTTATTAGGACTTAAACTAGGAAATAAACATGGTATTAAGGTACTAATGGTTTATGGTGATTCAGAATTAGCCATTTCACAAGTTAGAGACAAATTTGCTACAAAAATGGAAAATTAAGAAACTACAGGAATGAAGTTTGGGATTGCATTGAATTATTTGATGCTTTCTCCATCAATTGGACTGAAAGATCCAATAATATTTGGGAAGACTTCATGGAAAACTTGGCTATCAAGCACAATGACATCCCTTTGGATGACATTACCCAAGTGGAAATCAAGACTAGACCGTCAGTGCCTGATAATGTAAAAAGTTGGCAAGTCTTTGATGATGACATGGATTTACTAAAATTATTATTTTGTGAAGATCAGTATGAGCACCAGCGGATTGATTGGAATGGGCTGGTGGAGGACAAGGATGACAAAGCAATTGTACTTGGGCAAGAAGTATTGTAGCTAAAAACTAATAAAATCCCAAAAGGATTGATAGAGCTTGAAAGAATGTTTGATGATAAAGATGTAATGAATTTCAGGCCTAATTTAGGAGGATGTGAGGAAGTTGAAAAGGTAAAATTGGGAAATGAAAGCAACCCAAGAGAAGTATATATTGGAAAGAAGCTCAAACCAAAAATTAGAACAAAATTGATTAATCTGCTAAGGAAGTATAGGCACATTTTCGCTTGGTCATATGATGACCTTAAAGCATAGAGGGAAGATTTGTTCCAGCATGAGATACCTTTGAAGCTTGATGCAAAACCTTTCAGACAAAAGCAAAGGCCTATAAATCCTACCTTGGCTCCTAAGATGAAGGAGGAGTTAATGAAAATGAGGAATATAGGGGTAATGAATTTCAGGCCTAATTCAAGAGGATGTGAAGAAGTTGAAAAGGTAAAATTGGGAAATGAAAGAAACCCAAGAGAAGTATATATTGGAAAGAAGCTCACACCAAAAATCAGAATAAAATTGATTAATCTGCTAAGGAAGTATAGGCATGTTTTCGCTTGGTCATATGATGACCTTAAAGCATACAGGGAAGATTTGTTCCAGCATGAGATACCTTTGAAGCCTGATGCAAAACCTTTCAGACAAAAGAAAAGGCCTATAAACCCTACCTTGGCTCCTAAGATGAAGGAGGAGTTAATGAAAATGAGGAATACAAGGATTTTTGAACTTGTAAGGCACTCAACATGGGTGTCAAATTTAGTATTAGTAAGAAAGAAAAATGGTGATATTAGGTTATGTGTAGATTTCAGAAATCTAAATGTTTCATCTTTGAAAGATAACTATGCTTTGGCTAACATGGAAGCTCTATTGTAGAAAGTCATAGGAAATGAATTGTTATCTATGATGGATGGCTTCTCAGGCTATAATTAAGTCAAATTTAGGGAAGCAGAAAAGTTCAAAACTGCTTTCACTACACCTTGGGGTACCTATGTTTATGCTAGGATTCCTTTTGGACTAACAAATGCAGGAGCTACATTCCAAAGGGCTATGGACGTGGCCTTTGAGGGTATGATTGATTGTATCTTGGTAGTGTATCAGGATGATATGACTGCTTATTCTAAAAAGGTAGAAAATCATTGTGATGATCTAGGAAAGATTTTTATTAAAGCACTAGATTATGGCATATCTTTGAATCCTAAAAAATGTCATTTCGGGTTTACTGAAGGAAAATTGTTAGGTCATATTGTCTCAAAAGATGGAGTTAGAATTGATCTAGAAAGGATTGCTGCTATTGATAAAATTCAAATCCCAAAAACTGTTATAGCAATCCAATCTTTCTTCGGTCAAATCAACTTTGTGAGAAGGTTTGTTTCAAATTTCTCTAAAATCATAAAGCCTATTGCTAAAATGTTGAAAAAGGGTGCTGAAATAAAATGGATTAATGAAGCTCTTGAAGCCTTTGTAAATATCAAAAGAGCCATCAAGGAAGCCCCTGTTTTAAAATCACCTGATTTCTCTAAACCTTTTCAAGTATTTTCATTTGCCTCATTCCATACTATTGTTGCTGTCATGTTACAAAAAAATGATGAGGGTCATGAACAACCAGTGGCATTTTTTAGCAAAACATTGCAAGCATCAGAATTGAATTATGATTTGAATTAAAAACATGCTTATGCTCTTGTGAAAGCTATGAAATCTTCTAGACCCTATCTAGTTGGTGTCACTGTTATTGCCTATGTACCAAATTTTGTTGTTAAAGACATCTTCAGACATTTAAAAACTATTGGAAGGAGATGCATATGGATAAACCAGATCCAAGAATTCAATATTGATCTAAAAATCACAAAGTTGGTAAGAGGTTAAGGTCTAGCGAAGTTGATGGCAAAATCCAATCTTGAAGCAGCACAAGTAAATCAGGTAGAGTTGGAGGATGTACAAATTAGCATTGAGAGGTGTCCCTGGTATGAAAATATTGTATATTACTTGAAATAGATGAAATATCTGGATAACTTGAATGATAGTCACAAGAGAAGTTTAAAGCTTCAAACATCTAGGTATGTATTACTTAATGGAGACCTATACTGGAAAAAAAGAGATGGTGTTCTTCTATTATGTCTAGATGAGTGTCAAGCGTCTGTTGTTTTAAAAGATTTACATGAAGGTGTATGTGGAGGCCACTTCTCAGCTAAGACCACTGCTCATAAAATTCTTAATACCAGTTATTATTGGCCTCAAATTTTCAAGGATTTCCATACTTATATCAGGAAATGTGAGGCTTGTCAAAAGTTTTCAGGGAAGCTTAAATATTATGGAGCCATTCCTCTCAGACCCATGCATACAGAGGAACCATTCTAGATGTGGAGTATTGAGTTCATAGGTGAGATATCAAACAAATCTAGTGGGGTGGGCATAAATGGATTTTGGTGGCTATTGATTATTTTACTAAGTGGGTTGAAGCCATTCCCACAAGACAAGCTACTAGCAAAGTTGTGATAAAGTTTCTTTTGGAAAACATTTTGACTAGATTTGGGGTACCTCGAAAGATTGTGCTAGATAATGGGATGTGTTTTAGATCAAATTAGTTTTTTGATTTCTATGAAAATAATGGCATCACTTTGTCATATTCATCATCTTATCATCCCCAGGGAAATGGACAGGCAAAATCCAGCAATAAAAACTTGTTGAAAATTATCAAAAGGATGTTGGGTAATAATAAAAGAGATTGGGATTCGAAATTGACATTAGCAGTATGGGCTAACAAAGTGACAATTAAGAAGTCCACAGGATTTTCTCCATATGAGCTTGTATATGGCAAAGAAGCATGGTTACCTTTGAATAATCTACTCCCAGTTTATAAATTTGTTGCAGAGGAATTTTCAGAAGAAGTAAACTTTATGGGAGACAGATTGATGGCGTTGGCTGAGTTCGATGAATGTAGAAGAGAAGCTCGGGAAAGAAACATACAAAGACAACAAATGGTAAAGGCTTTACATGATAAGAAAGCATGTGACATGTCATTTGAAGAAGGGGAATGGGTGTTAAAATGGAATGCCAAAGATCAGGATAAAGAGAAGCATGGTAAGTTCAATGTGCTCTGGCTAGGACCTTTCATCATTTCAGAAAAACTAGAGAAAATTCTTATTACTTGCAGGATATTGATGGTCAGGTGTAGGAGTTCCCAGTTCATGCTCAATATCTTAAGCATTTTTTCTCTTGATGAATAGGGAGTATTTTTGTATCATAATATTTTAAATTTGTTTTTTCTCTCTGTTTTCAATTTTCATTTTTGGTCTGCTTTCTAGAGATAACTAGGATCTTTCTATGTCCATAAAGAGAACATACATCCCCAGAAAGAGCCATTGTTAGCATAGTATTTTTACAAAATATTTTGTGCTATATGGAGGCCTTTTCTTTTTATCATATGAGCATTTATTGCTAGTTTGCATGTGCATGAACCTTATTAGCACGAGTAAAGTTCTCTAAGATCAGCTGTTTTAGGAATGTCAAGGTATCACTTGGGCACACTAAGGGCATGCACCGAGTATAGACTGCACAAGGAATCTAGTATGGAAGCATTTAATTAGCGACAAAGTCATTATGGTATAACCTAAGATTGTTTTCTAGTGTGTATCAGACCCTGTGGGATAGTTGGGATCACTAATATTCAAGGTGGATGGCTCATTTGTTCAAAATTGCAAAATTTTAATTATCGACATAAGTAGTCCCGATGAAACAACATTGGCAAGAAAAAGAAGGATTATCAACATGACATATACTGATAAATCAGAGGGCAGATTCATTGGAGCACTTAAATAATATTCAGCACGATGCGCGCTCTTGGAAAAACATACCATTGGGATAGCTTGTTCTGATGAGGCAGAAGTTAGGTATTTTCTATCGGCATGTATCAGGAGATAGGAAATAATGAAAAGATTCTATCTCGATACTCGATGACTGACAAGAAATGAAGGCAGGTCCATCGGAGAAAAAGACCATATTGGAATAGTGCAAAAATAGTGAGGTCGATCCCCGATGACATGGAGAATTGGAAGGCAGAACTATCGGTATTACCTATACCTATAAAATGGACTCGGAGGTGTATAGCATAAAAGTGCATCGAAGACTCATCGAGACTTTGGGAGGAATAGAAAAAGGTTATTCCGACCGCTGTTGAAGATAAAAGCACCTACGGGGATATTGGTGTGAATTATACCGATAAAGTAACATTAAGTGAAGACTCATTGAGACATCGCGAGAAGAAATTTTATGCTATACTGAATCCTGATAGGACTGTTAGGGTGGATGGTGAGTTGCAAGGAGTTCATTGGGGTAAGTTGTGCTGATAATGCATGGAGCTTAGTCAGAATGCGGATTGATATGTTGAGGTCATCGAGACATCGGAGGGACATAAAATGAACTATGCCGATACTTGATGGGCTAAGTAAAGGAAAACTGAAGGCGGATACATTGGGGAGGGTTATGCTAATGGATCGTGAAAACAAAAAGCAAAGCCAAAACTAAAGGAGTATCCATCGGGATAGGAGAAAAATTGCTATCCGAGACCCGATAAGTCGGTCAGGATATATTGCACCGATCACAAGGTAAGAAGCGATAAAGTCATAACTAACGACGCCAAACAATTGAATCATCGGGAAAAGTCTCGTTGATTAGCCGTTGAAGGTCCTGATGTGAAAAAATGACAAAATGGATTCCATTAAATGCATCCATTGAGTAGGTCCGATGCCACACGAAGCAGATCCATTAAGATTGTAGTAATTAAGTACAAGATTGGACTCCTTGTGATATATAGCTAGTGTTGCATAACAACATTTTGCAAAAATTTATTGCAGAAAGATATCAGGCGTTTATTGGGAAATATTCTAAGTTGCTGAGCATAGAGATGGAAGGGTCAAGCTCAAAAGGGAATCAAAAGGTTGTTGAAATATCCAATACCATGTCAAAAAAATTGAAGGGTGAAATCAGTGAGGCTCGAAGAAAATTAAATCAAGACATGATAGATTAGATGGACTCTGCAGGAGCTAGGTCGCACAGACCTAAGGTGAATTTGCCTATTCGTGACCACTTAGAAGATAGATACAGAGAAATTGGAGATGTAATCACAATAGTGCGAGGGCACGAGCTGTTTCTTTTCCATTACTTTCGTAGGGATGAGCCCATGCCAATTTCAAACCCATGGAGTACCGGTATAGGTAAACTCATGGTACCTAATGTCTTTGTAAATATTTATTCATTGAAGATCCTGGTAAGACATTATGATACAAACAAGTGATGCATTTTGTTGCCTAACGGGACTACTTTAGTTCACTTTGTAGTAGCCACAATTCAGGAGGTTTTTGCAATAGATCTGGAGGTGAATATGCCCTTATCTTTTGTGGAAGTTGAAGAGGAATAAAAAAAATGGATACTACATACCAGGGTTGGAACCTCGCTATCCACAAAGCAGAGAAGGGGAGGCTAACAGAGGAAGACAATCCTCCTTATGATATGACTATTTTCAAGAAATATTTAAAGTATACATATATGGCATGTGGTCAGGTTGGAGGAGTTGAAGCTCCTAATGTAGCAATCATAGGACCGCTGGTTTTAGCAGCAGATATTCAGAGACATGAGCCTAGAGCTTTTGATTTTGCTTCATACTTGGTGAATAGACTTCATGAAGGCTTCTTGAACTTGAAAGAAAATCCAGACAAGCACTTCAAGCATTATTCATTGTTAATGCATATTATTTTATTTTATGGGAGATTTAGAGGGTTATGGCTAGAAGGTTTGAATGTAAATACAGTTGGGAAGAATGGATAGGATCAACCAGTGCAGTTATGGGTTTGTCTCTGGGATTACAGATATGTAAATTCTCATTACCTCAAATTTGAAGAATTCTTTGTTAAGCCAATTTTCTTGCTTTTTGGTGAGCCTCTGCAGGGATCATTTTTTGAGGATGTAAATAAGTTTCTTAGGCCTCATGAGCACAAAAATACAAAGGTTAATCACAATTGGGGTGATTGGTACTCATGCCAAAATTTCACTTTTGTTTGGTGCTATGGATTTGAAGGTTACCCCTATGTGCTACCGAAGCCTGCACTGGATAGGATTGCTTTTTTGGAAATTGTAAAGCAATTAAGTGTCTCTAATGCCAAATATTTTGGAGGTGCACACAACAAAGCCTTCCTCCCTGGCACACTTCATTTCCTGAATTTTGAAATTGTATCTACCAGAGCATACGAGGCTATTGACAGTAAGCTGGTGGATGAATACAACCTGTTCCAGCACACATCTAGAACGCATTATAATCCTGAGGGCTACATCCACACGAGAAGGAAGAGATAAGAGTTGGGAGGTTACTTTCATCAGGAGGATGAGTTTGAGGAAATGTGTAAAAAAAGGGAAGTGAAGGAGCTTGCAGAGGTTATGGAGACCTTAGAGAAGAAACTAGAGGAGAGAAGACAGAGACTAGAAAACATGGAGGGAGTGTTAGGGTTCCCACAGATACTGAGAGGGGGGGGTGAATCAGTATCTGACCGGTTATGAAATTTTCTTAAAACTAAATATGCAGAATATAAAGTAACAGTATACCGGTATGCAAGAATTAATGCAAATAATAGAATCAAAAGTATCCACATGAAAAGAACACCATAACATAAGATGTTTAACGAGGAAACCCGGTGTGGGAAAAACCTCGGTGGGATTTGTGACCCATAATATTCACTTACTGGCCAATAAGAGAATATTACTTACAATAGGGGCTTGCACATGCAGGAAGGCCAACTGCCTAGAGCTCACTGCTCAACAAGAAGTCACACTGACTTACAAAGAGGATTTACACAAATCCAATATTCTGTACTGCTTTACAAGAGCATCTTCAATGCCAGATTTAGTACCGGTTCTTGCTCTATTCTTTACATATACCCTTGACCTACAATTCGCACATTAGGTTTGCCTTATAATTTATTTATTACATTCTATCCATATCCTACAAATGCCTACAATGATCTCTTTTATATACAAGAGTCATTTTACAATTTGCCAAGTCAGCTTACAATGATAAACAAAATATTACATATCAAAAGTCCTGTCGGCCTCTATGCCGGTATACATATTTCCTTCTGTGCCGGTGTACATCTTCTATGCCGGTGTACATCTTTTGTGCCGGTGCCGGTGTACATTGATTTTGTTGATGCCGGTATAATGTCTTGCCGGTGCCATAGGATTGCAAGGTTGCCTGTGTAATGCTTTGCCGGTATAATGTCTTGCTGGTGCCATAGGATTGTAAGGTTGCCATCAATGACAAAACCTTCAATCACACACAATGTCTCATTGGAGTGTCCATATGCCAACAATCTCCCCCTTTGGCATTGATGGCAACACTCATGAGAATTTTCAAAAAGATATCCAAAAATGTGTATACCAAAAAAAATGTTACCAAAAATATGAGGGCTCCCCCTGAGCATGTGATCCCTGTGTTTTGAATTTTCTCATCTACTACTCCCCCTTTGGCATCAATGACAAAGGTTAGTAGATTTGTAGTTGTACCAATACATAACCTCAACCTTGTAGTTGGGTAGTTATTATCTGAAGAATATCTCCCAAAATTCAGTTTATACCATCCATAAACTTCTTGCTCTCCTTTATTGCTATCTTAGTTTTGTGTACTGTACCGGTGAGATGCTGCAAGTGCTCTGCCGGTGTTTTGCTACCTTGTTTTAGTGCCTCTGAGAATTCCTTACGCAGAGATGTTAAGTAGTCCAATCTTGGACTTAGTTTAGATCTCAAAAATTTTGCCTTGTTTATTATTTTCTCTTTTTCTCTTTCTAATTTAAGCAATTCTTCCTTAAAATTTGTTATCTTTTCCTCAAAAACTGATAATGTATCGGGTGAGTTAACAAAATTATCAGCAAGTTTATTGATCTCTTCCTGTACCTTGCTTATCTTTTTGTCTACATCTGTGGTCAAAAGGTTTATCTTACAGGTGTCTTTATACAGAGTTTTGTACTCTTTCAATAAATTGCACAGTTCCGGTAGAAGTGTGTCAAATTCCCTGTTACACTTCTTTATTCCTTCCTCAAAGAATTTCTGTTTTCCTTTTTCTACACTTTCCTTTACAGTTTCTACCTTTGTTTGCTCAAAAATTCCAGAAATATATTTACAAAGTGTATCCAACTGGCCTAAAGAATCTTTGTTGGCTATATTACAATTTGGAGCTATAAATTTCAAAACTGGAATTGAATCATCTATTGCTTTATAGGCTTGTGAGCTATAATCAGTTATTTTCTTGATAGAATCGAGCAATACCTCTATTACATTTGATGATGACCCAGTAAACTGAGTGCCGGTGGAAGGGACCATGCTGGTATTGACCTTTGGTAGGTCTGTTTGTGTCTCCACAATTTTTCTTGCATCATTTCTTACCAATGGCATCTGTTCTGGAGCCTTTAGCTCTATTGGTTGTTCTATTTGTGTTCCAGATTCCTTCTTTTTCTCTGAATCTACTGCCGGTTGCTCTTGGTTTCCTATTTCCAGTTGCTCTTTATTATTAGATTTATCTGTGGTATCCTTATCTACCACTATGTTGATTTTTGAGTATCAATATTCACAGTATATAGGACTTCAGGATTAGGATTGTTATCCTCTGTGTCCATACTCTCAGCTGCTGGTTGATCTTTTGCAGTTGTTTTTACCGGTGGAGTATTTAAAGGAGGTGGGGGTAAGTTGTCTCTAATCTTGATAACTTGGTGGTCCACCAACTTTACCTTTCCCTTTGTCCTTTTAATATACCAGAATGGGCTTGGGATTCATATATTCTTCTTGTTTTTCTTTTTCAACCAAGAAGCTATCCCAACCATCTTTTGTTTTAGTTGAAACTTCAGTAACTCTACCTGCCATTAATGATATTTGCCAGTGTGTAGTGGAAAAGACTGTCCGGTTGGCCTGAGCTATCAAATCATCAATTTTCTTAGGTGAGTTGGCCGGGTATACTGCAAGTAATTTCTCTATTTTTATATTCTTATCCAACTCAATTATTCCTTGCCTTTTGGCCTCAAGTCTTTTATATAATTCATCAGGAATTTCATTTAGGACTTGCATCAAAAACTTTTTATACATGTCCATGTGTAGTATAACACTTTCCTCAATTTGTCCTTTCTCATCTTCGGATAGGGTGTCATAGATTTTCCCTATGTTTTTCAATTTTCCTTCCTCTGTGATTTCATCCAGTAATATGTCAAAAGGGGCCAAGTCAGTGTCTATCTTCTTCTTCCTTTTGGGGGTCAACTTTTTCTTAGGTGTGGCTTTCTTGACTGGAGACCTTACAGCTTGTTGCTTTTGTCTTGTCCTTCTAGGTGAAGGAGTGGATACCGGTGAGGGGTCTCTTTTCCTCACAACTCTTTTGAAAGTTGTTGGCATATCTCCTTCTGAGGAGGTGTCTACCAGTGATAGATGAGTTTCAGGCTGTTGGGTTGCCAACTCTTCTTCGGTTATGCCTGTTTTCTTCAATACATCATCTTTTAAGGCTTTTGCTTGCCTGCTTCCTTTCCTCACAGATGCCTCAACTTTCTTTACTCTCTTCTTAGATTGAATTTGACTTTCAATGTGCTCAGAACTACCAAATACTTCTTCCTTTGGTTCATGGGGGGCTTCCAGAAGTGCTTTGGCATAAGTTTCGACTATGTGGTCATCTGCTTCATACCCCATTTCTGTAACCCAGATTGTTCTTGGGATGACTGCTTCCATCCAGATCTCATCCTTTTTGATTACAAAACAAATGTCATCCTTGTATTTGTTGACAATTTCCTGTGATAGTCTGATCCTCTTATTCATTTTGACCTTTAGTGCTTGAAAATATTCATGGATATTCTTTTCTCTGTTTTCACCCATGTTGTTGAATAAGTCAGACAATTGTTTTCCTACCGGTATTTCAAATCCAAAATCCTTGTTGCCTATATCGGGAGCCTGTTTGGTTATA
Source organism: Cryptomeria japonica (assembly GCF_030272615.1). Taxonomy (NCBI): domain Eukaryota; kingdom Viridiplantae; phylum Streptophyta; class Pinopsida; order Cupressales; family Cupressaceae; genus Cryptomeria; species Cryptomeria japonica. Next base: position 445,046,585 of record NC_081409.1, read on the forward strand.
TGTAGCATTAAGCATACAAGCAAATTTACAAATCTAAAGGTTCCTTTCTTATCCTTCTTGATTTTTGCCAAGTTGTCAATTAACTCATCTTTTAACCATTCACAGATATCAATTTTTACATTGTTCTTAACCATGTCATAAGCACTTTTTATGCATAAACTGGAAACAGAGTTAAGCCTATTTGCATGAGTTGCTTTGTAATTTAGAATCATGCTAATGAATCTCACATTTGTATCAGTCACATCATTAACCCTCAATGATCTTTTGTCAGATGTTGCACCAGTTAATTTCGTTACTAGGTCATTGGAGACCTTCTTGGTTTTGTCGGGTCTGGTACTGGTGGAAGGTAACCCTGTTACTGCTTCCACAGCTACCTTTGTAATTTTGTGCACTGAGTCAAGCCAAAAGAATGAGCCATGTACCCTACTGAGAACTATCCTAATCATTTCCTTGGGAAATTCAGGAATGCAGAGGATTTCAGTGAATCCTAGGGTTTCAACAATTTTATGTTCAGGTTTCACATTTCCGACATTGTCACATATAACAGATTTGTACATGTCTTTGATTTCTTCATCACCTAATTCCTCTATGTTGCAATGAATGTACATTCTAGGGTCTTCTGCATAAACAACACCCTTTGGAATTTGGGAAAAAGCACCTGTGTTGTCATCTTTCTTAGCTACCTTGAGAACTAGCTCAAACACGGGCCTAGGTCGTTTTATAACTTCGACTACTGTAGGGTTTGCTATGAATTCAGGTGCAGAGGAGGATGCCATGATGATAAATACCTTTTTCTACCTTTGGATGGATTTATTGCTGAAGTGCTTGCCTCTTTGCTTGGAATGCCTTAGCTCGGAAATCTTCGCACTCTCTGAAGGTTTGAATTCACGGTGAAATGAAATGGAGCCAAAACTTAATTTATAAAGTCTTTTCTGCCACCTACCACATTAATTGTCTATCGGTAATGTATTAAATCAACTTTATTTGCTGGTAATGAAGGATTTTCAACTTCTTTTCTCTAACCGAGGGAATAATAGCACATGTGTCATTAAATTGCCAAACCCTCAAGATAATTTTCTTCAATTTGATGAAGAACATCCTACCGGTGGAGCATTGCTCTGTCCTGCCGGTGGAGCATCATATTGTCCTGCCGGTGAAGCATTTTTTGGTTCTACCGGTGGAGGAGTAACCCCAATATTTAGATCACCTTTTCTAATCCATTTATTTGAAAATTCTTGCTTAACCTCTTCAACCTTTTCTTTACCTTTCAAGCTAGTACTTTTGTTATCTACCGGTGTACCTTTACTTCTACAAAATTTAGCAATATGACCAATTTTGTTACATGCATAACAAGTTACATTATTTTTCTGAATAGCTTTCCCATAACCTATGCCGGTTTGTGTTCTGCATTTATTTGATAAATGACCAAATCTTCCACAAACATAACATCTTACATTCATTCTACAATTTTCAGAGTTATGACCAATTTTGTTGCATTTGGTGCATTGACCGATGGGAGGATTGATGTTCTGATAATTCCTAGATCTACATTCATTTGCCTTATGACCATATTTATTACAGTTAAAGCATTTTCCATTGAATTTGTAAGTATTAGAGGGTCTTACCGGTTTGCTTTGATCCTGGGTATTTGCAGTACCGGAGTTTTCTCCAACTTCAAATCCAACTCCAGAATTGTCACCTTTGGGTTTTTGATTCTTCAATAAGGTACCAAGTTCTTTTGAGCTTTTCTTGAATTTTTCTTTGTGTTGATTTGCAGTTTCCAATTCCCTTTCCAAGATCTCTTTTTGTCTCATTAGTTTATTTGAGTCATTTTGAGTATGCATCAGATCTCTCTTCAACATATCATTTTCATAGCTAAGTCTTGTGTTCTCATTTGCTGCATCACTTAGTCTTCTAGTCAATTCTTCTTCATTCTTCTTTCTATCCTCAATCTCTTTGTAGAATCTCATAGTCATATCCTGCATTTCATTTTTTGTTGTCATGATCTCTTGTTTCAATTTGCTTATCATATCATTTAATGATTCCTTTTCATCATTTTCATTTTGCAATTTTTCACAAAGTTCTCTTCTCTTGTTCTTGTAACAGTAAGATTTTCTTGAAGTGCCTGAATAATGTCCCGAGCTGCTTTTAAATCATCTTCTAATTTGATATTTTTCAACTTCTCTACATCATAGTCAGTAAGAGCTCCTTCAAGTTGCTTCATTAGATTTTCCATCTTTACCAGTGTCAAGATCTTCCTCAAGCTATTAGGCTTTTGAAAATAGAGGACCAGGCTCTGATACCAATTGTTAGGGTTCCCACAGATACTGAGAGGGGGGGGTGAATTAGTATCTGACCGGTTATGAAATTTTCTTAAAACTGAATATGCAGAATATAAAGTAATAGTATACCAGTATGCAAGAATTAATGCAAATAACAGAATGAAAAGTATCCACATGAAAAGAACACCATAACACAAGATGTTTAACGAGGAAACCCGGTGTGGGAAAAACCTTGGTGGGATTTGTGACCCACAATATTCACTTACTGGCCAGTAAGAGAATATTACTTACAATAGGGGCCTGCACATGCAGGAAGGCCAACTGCCTAGAGCTCACTACTCAACAAGAAGTCACACTGACTTACAAAGAGGATTTACACAAATCCAATATTCTGTACTGCTTTACAATAGCATCTTCAATGCCAGATTTAGTACCGGTTCTTGCTCTATTCTTTACATATACCCTTGACCTACAATTTGCACATTAGGTTTGCCTTATAATTTATTTATTACATTCTATCCATATCCTACAAATGCCTACAATGATCTCTTTTATATACAAGAGTCATTTTACAATTTGCCAAGTCAGCTTACAATGATAAACAAAATATTACATATCAAAAGTCTTGTTGGCCTCTGTGCCGATATACATATTTCCTTCTGTGCCGGTGTACATCTTCTGTGCTTGTGTACATCTTCTGTGCCAGTGACGGTGTACATTGATTTTGTTGATGCCGGTATAATGTCTTGCCGATGCCATAGGATTGCAAGGTTGCCTGTGTAATGCTTTGCCGGTATAATGTCTTGCCGGTGCCATAGGATTGTAAGGTTGCCATCAATGATAAAACCTTCAATCACACACAATGTCTCATTGGAGTGTCCATATGCCAATAGGGAGACCCAGCCCAGAGTGATTCAGGGGAGAATGAAGTAGTTTACAAGCTTTGTGCACCTAAGAAAGAGAAGGAACTAGAAGCACAGAATAAGCTCCATGTTGAGCTAAATGAAGAAACAGATGAAATGATGACAAAGCACATTTTATTTGTTTCAGATGATCAATTCATCAAGTCTAAAGAGTTTAAATCCTTCTTATACCACTTCAAATGGAAGAAGTTGAGGGAAGCAATTCCAAATATCACATTGGAGAATGAGAAGGAAATGTTCCAGAAGCTTAAGGCTAATATTGATGCAGAAACATAGACAATGACCCCTCAGAGAGGGAGGTAGTTGTTAGTGGAGGCAGGTATTATTCTTTTCCCATGATGGGATTTGAGTGCATCTTTTATTTTTGAAAGTTTATTACATTCAGACAATGAAGACTTCAAGTTGAATGTCCAAGGGGTTAATGATATATTCATTGGACCGAGATATGATCCGAATGAACAAGCAATGTTGTTATGGGCATTGTACCCCCCAAATAAAAGGCCAAAAATCATAGATGTGGATAAAGCTTTTGGTCACATGATGACCCTGAAAGTTGGAGAGGTAGATCCTATGGTTAGTGTTGACATAGGTATTAATATCTCAAAATTCAATAAGGCTCAGACGAAACATGAGATAGCAGAGAAAAATAAATATAAGGCCTTATATGACAAAACCCTTAAGAGGAATGGGCATCCGATCCCTCAAATTACTGATTCAAGAGGCCACTGGAAGAAGAAATTTGAAAAATTAGCTTATGAGCACACTAAGTTGAAGAGGGAGATGAAGAGCATCAGGGCTGATACTGCTTGTGTATTGATGAGTAAAAGATATGATAACATGGAGAAGGCATTGGGCGAATTCTGGGATGTATATCAGAGGAATATGGACATTATGATTTCTAACACCAGAATTCGAGATAGACTCAACCTGTTGTTACAAGATGCATCGACTAGGGAAAAAGTAAATAAAAAGGTTCAGGGTTTGCTTGTCACACATGATGAATTCACAAAGGAATTGAAATCTGAATTTGATGAGTGCCACCAAATTGTTCAACATGGTGTTCCCAGTTTGGTAGATGATGCAGGTGTTATTAAGGATAAGACCGTGTGGCTTTCTGAATGTAAGTCTTTACTTAGTGAAGCCCAAGCCATTGCCAAGACAGATATTCTTGATATGAATGACACAACCAATTAGTTTGAGAACTTCTATGTGATCGAGAATGCAGCCAGGGAGGTAGTGTTCAACGCTATAACTTATGAAGATGCAGGTTATTTGTGATACATTTAGAAGTGCAGACAGCAGTTGGATCAAAAATCTTAGTTCATTGTTTAGTTTTATGTTTGTAATGTAATTGATATTTTAGTTAGGCTATTTAGTTCTTGTTTAGTTAGTTGTCTAGGATAATTAAAGGGTGTGTCCTTTCATTCGTATCTCTTAACATGTGTATTTATAATGGGTCATTTTGTATGTAAAGGCATCTAGGATTCATAAAAAACATACTTCCTAGAAGGACTGCAAGTTATATGTATTAGGGAAGTCTATAGGAAGAAGAAGTATCTTTTTTGTGCAAACAGACTATAATGGAGTATTTTCAAGTGTTTCTTATGTATGCAATCATCTCCAAAGGATTAATATATAAAGGTTCATTGTTTCTTTTTCTAAATATTGTGCATACTTCTATGTTGATAAGTTATCTTTGTCCTTTTGATAAATCTGTCATTTGATTTGCTATGATGTGCCATCAAATGTTGTTACATTAAATGTGAGATTGGGTTTTTCATTGTTGTGTTACACATACTAAAACCTTCATAGTTGATGATTAATATTGTCTCGAGAGTTGATAAGATTCTTTGTCCACAAAGTGTCATAAATATCCTTGGATAGAGGCACTGGTTTGTTATTTATCTTTTAAGGTCTTGGTTGGCCATGCATTTAAGGTCCTTGATAGAGAAACATTCTTCCCAAATTCTATATGAACTGACCTTTGCATATTTCTTTTAAGTCTTGAAAGCATTCTTATTCTTAATATACTATCATAATCATTTTCATTTCTTTTCAAAGGCATTCACTTAAAGTACATAATAAAGCATAATTGCATAACAATAATTTGTCAGTTTTGTAATTTGGTAAAAGGTTTAAATCCACTTTAAATAATCTCTTTTGTACTTGAGAGGAAGAGATATACCCACCTAGGTTCAGTTGAGCCTTAAGTGCAAAGGGATTTGGTCTTCGACCATCCCTATTCATTTCCCAAGGTTAGCTGGATTAGTTGAGGATTTGGCAAACCCTTAAGTTTTCCAATCTGTGGTTTGGGAACCAATAGCCAGATCCCAAATTATAGGGTGTGACACCATTCTATGTGATCTCCCAAATCTCCTTTCCAAGACATCTCATATGAGTCTCCATCCGAATCTTCTATACTATGCAATTTGTTCTATCAAGCCTCGTAATATCCCTTTGAAAGATAGCTCTAGAAGAACTAGATGAAATTGAACTGTTAGTCACCATTGGATCTTCCTCAAGTGGTTAAGCTTTCTGCAGAGAGGACCAAAGCTTTGATACCAATTGTTAGATTGTTTAGATAATCGATAGATAACTGAGAGGGTGGATGAATTAGCTGTCAGATATTACCAGAAGAATTAGCAATTTAAACTTTAATATCGGAACCCAAAACATTAATACCGGAATAGCACTTAAACCAATTAAGCATAAACAATAATCACATAATAAAATCCATCCACATAACACTAATATTTGTACGTGGAAAACTTGGTAAAGGGAAAAACCACGATGGGAAGCCTACCCATAGTCAGATAATACTTCTGCAGTAAGTATGTGAATTACTATTGAGAGGACTACAATTGCAGGAAGGCCAAGAGCCTAGAGAACACTGCCCATCACAAAAGAAGTATCTCTGACCATATAAATCCAGAGTACATTCCGGAGAAGTGTTGAACTACAAAAGATAACATGTCCTATGCCAGAGTACAGTTCCAGTTAATCTCAATACCGGAGGACTAAATCCTCTTCCATAAACACAATTGGATTTCCAATGACCGACCAACTCCTCTTCCTGAATGATATTACATTATTTGCACATTACATTCCTTGACCATCACCTCTTACATTAACCATGATGATCTACATTAAGATCATACATTTATTTATACAAAACCCTTGACCATAAACAATTAGGTCGACCACCAGACAATAAACCGATTACATAATTACAAACCATGTCGACCTTAGACCAAACAAATAATATCCAACACATAAGCCATCCTAAAAATACATCAATAAGTCCTTTCCACACGTTACATTAAATCTGGTCCATAACCTAGATCAATCAGGATCAAGTAAAGGTCCATACGCCACAACAATGATCTCCAACCGCCAAGTCTCGAACATGATCACCAAGAACATCCTAAAACTCCACCAGAAGCCGCATCAACACCACTTATGCAATTCATCAAAGATCTCCATCAAAAGCTCTACTAGTGAAACCCTTGCTGGAACCAAAAACCAATCTTCTAATCAAGCATAATAGCATGCAATCTCTAGACCAAAACCAACTGACCAAATATGAGTATAAGTATCATGAATAAGCCAATTCTATCACCAAACTATACCGTAGCTTGTCGGATCATGTCGGATCCAAGTTAACCAAAAACCACTCAATCTATCAGGACCAGAAGGGTGCCGGTAAAGCATCCAAATAGCTAGTGTTGACATCAATGGCAAAACATCAATGCAACACATATCAATTCTATCAAATGGCCAACAATCTCCCCCTTTGGCATTGATGACAATACTAGATGTGAAAAACATCTAAGTACGAAGAAATGTCAAACAAGTCTCCCCTTGTGGAAGATAACCAACAATCACTTGCATATAGCTCTGAATAACTCTCCCTTTTACTTTTCTTATCTCTCCCCCTTTGAATTTTTTATTTTCTTTACCTTTTTCACATCAATATCTCTCCCCCTTTGACATCAATGCCAGAAATATGACATAAATATCAAAGTAAAAAGATAAGCCTCTGAGAAGCTGACTACCCCCTGAGCAGTAGCATCCCACATCAGTGCCAGAATGAATAGTATCTATGATAGTGCATGCCAAACTGATGCCAAGTTGCATCAATCAATTCTCTGTCGGAGGGGAAGAAACTCCCAATTTGTCTCTCAGGTACTCAAATTATTTCTTGGATAAAGGTTTAGTGAAAATATCTACAATTTGCTCTTTAGTGTTCACATAAACCAATCTAACTTCATTTGCTTCCACCTTCTCCTTCAAAAAGTTATACTTGATAAATATGTGTTTTGTTTTAGAATGAAATACCAAATTCTTTGATATTTCAATAGAAACAGAGTTATGTAGTACCCTCACTTGTTTGAACTGATACTTTGTTTTTATTATTCTCAGTAGATACATTATCATTGGTTATTTAGAATTGTATAACTTTGTTTCATGTTTTATCTGATTATGAGACATATGTTTTATTTGCAGTATTTATGTATTTATGTTTTATGGCATTATATGGTTCATTGCTATGTACTGATGCTTTACTTCATCTATGCACTGTGTGTTGTGTATCTGCGAGTGTATGGGATGCATGGGGACGATTTTCCTTCACTCATCTCGGTGAGACAGGGAACGTCGCGAATCTCCTTCATTGGTGTGTATGTTAAAATTTTGATATATGTATATATGCATGTGTGGTCGGTGATGCAGGATGTTGCAGGTACAAGTACCGGGTAGGTACGAGGTATCGTCTCCACCTGGCTACACAGGTCTGAGCGTGCCTTATATTTTCCGATGGAAGTGAAGGAGATAGTAGTTGACCCTAATTTTAGTCAGTTACACTCGGGTGAGTGCCTTCAGTAAGTCATTCTGTCAATTGGTTGGGTTTTCATATTTTGTTGTTTGATTTTTATAAAGTCGCTTGATGCTTGCTTAGTCTGCGTATCCAGTGTCCCAATTTTTGTATGTAATTGGTAACTGTTACGTTTATTACGTCCATAAGAGTAGTTATTTGAGTTGAGATAAGATAATCGTATTATCAGTAGTTATATTGCCATCGGTTTACTGTGATAGTGGATTATGCGTGTATATAATTAGAATCATAAATATGTCATGTTTTATAAACTTTTCGAACGTATAATATATACGTAATTCAATTATTTGAAAATATATATATAAGAAAATGCCACTCGTTATAATATTAGAAAAATCAAAAATACATATTTACAAAAATGATTGCTAAGGAAGGACTAATATCTAAATAATTATGTTAACAAAAGTCATTAATTAATTATTTAAATATAATAAAGGAAGGGTATTAAAACATAATAGCAAAAGTTTATTAAAGAAAACAAATAGATATTGTTTCGACCTTATAAAAGGTGGCGGGTTTAGGTTTTGGTTGTTTGGGCTATGGTGGTCGATGGTAATATCGACCACCCCCCTTAATATAGGGAGGGGTCGGTATTACCACCGACTACCCTCCTCCTTCGCACACCACGTCTCCTTCTGCCATAAACTCAGCAGACAACACACGAGGTGGGGGATTCTGCGGGTATATTGCAGTCAGCAAATAAGTACAGGATACCTCTCGCAGTTTTAAACAATGACCATCACCTCTCCACGTTCAGTCTTCTCCACGAGCTCCAGTTCGTTGGCAACCAACAACTGATGGACCGGTTTGAAAGGAAAATGAACTGGCACGCAAGGTAGAACTAAACCGTAATCCTTAATGGACTCGAGACCTGGCAGTTAGAATGCTCAAGTCGCTATTTGCAGATGCATCAGTGAATGAAACAATAAGTCAACCCCTCCACCCAGCCGATAGGTGTCATAATCATTATCAATGGAGCGCCAAAGACTGAAGATAACAAGAGGTGAACTCTCTGCGTGGAGGAAGTAGAATAGTTAGTGGAAAAAGAGTCTCAGTCGATAGCTATCACTCAGCCAAATTTAGGGGAGCGATAGATGTGTTCTTTTAGTATAAAAAGGGGGTGTGGGTAGAGAGCAAAGGGAGGCTTTTGGGGTGACATCCAAGGAAGGAAAAAGAACGTAGAGAGGAGAGTAGAGATAGTGAGGGTAGCACATGTTTTTGTAGTGTCAAGTGTGTGGTGTTTTTGAGAGGATAGTGGTTGATAGATTCAAGAGAGAGAGAGTTGTTTGCCCGTATCTTGATAGAGTTGGAAACATTGGTGTAAAGGATTGCAAGCAAGATATATTCATCAACAAATGGGCGTCAAGGACTTGCAAATTGATCATCGCTTCAAGTAGGTCGGAAATTTCTTAGTGTTTAATCATTATTATTTGCAATCTTAGTTATATATCATGCTTATGAAATAAATATGGTCATGTTTTAGTTATTCGTTAGGGATTGATTAAATAAAATAATTTAGTATTAGTTGTGATTACATTATGACTAAAGAAGTGGAATAGTTTTAAGTTTAAATTTCTTAATGGAAGTAGGGTATGATTTATGTTCAACACCTAGATATTAAGATTTTTTTGACATAGCTATAGGGGAGTTCTGAGAAGTAATAGTTTACCATGGACACGTTACAGAGATGGTACGAGCCAAGCAAACAGCTCGCAAATCAGTAGCGAGTTATGCTCACTACTTAAAAGTCAAGAAAGACTCTTTGACTCCTGTCCAGCCCGTTGAGGAGGACAACCCTGCCAAAGAGAACCCAGCTCCAGAAGGGAGCAAAGAAATAGAAAAAGGTCCTATTCAGAGCCCAACCAAAACAGCTACCACTGAGAAAGGAAAAGAACCCAAGTCAGAGTGTTCACCTGAAAAGCCAATAGTGATTAGTTTGGACTCGTCGGAGGGGTATACCCCCTTGAGTGATAATGAGTCTGTGGGGTACTTTCCCCGAAGCGAAAGCAAATCTGAAGGATATACTCCTTTAGATCAGGTTGAGTTTGACGAGTGTACTTCTCCGTATTTTTTGGAGGAATGATGTAACACTCTTGTATTAAAAAGATAAATAAATAAAAATAAAGGCATTCTTCTATGAAGAAAAGTATTACGTTTTATTGTAAAGATTTTTCTGATGAAATGAATATTTCTATTTTAATCTTTGTTATTTGTAGAAATGGAAATTATTAAGGTAACATACCTATAGTTGTTATCAAGAGTAATAGAACTCTTAAACTTGTCATTACGTGTAAAATTATGCATTTTACCGACCATATTGTTCTCTGTGTCTTGACAATCATGTTTACGTTTTGCAAGTTAATTTTTGTGATAAGAATTGGTACATAGGATTATCATGTTTTATATGGCGGTCGCAACTAAGTACATTATGTCATGTTGTCAATTTGTCTTGTGTTGTGACTTGGCCAGTATATATTAGATGTATAACCTTAAGGGACTGAGCCGCTATGAGTTGTTAGTGATGGCCCAAACCTTAGGTTAGTAATTTTATCTTTCATTGAGATAGGTCAAGTTTGGGAATGGCTATTTGTGTTGCCATAGAGTTTTGTAGATAGAACTAACCCATAGTGTCCTAAGAGAGAGAGTGGCTTTCAAGCAGGAACTGTGCCGAAGAGGTAACAGGATAACCCGTAGGAAGTTGGTTAAGAAAGTGAAAATCTAATAAATGACTAGGGAAGGGTAGAATAAAAGTTAAATGAAATAATGTGCCTCGCACATAGGTGAGTGCTAGTATAGGGCTCATAATGTAGTGAGAAGGCCTGGAATGGCAAACTTACCACCTTGTCTTCATGAGAGGATTGGTAAGGTCCGCATGAGTCTTAGTTGGAATCGGAGGCTCGGGAGAGGTCACCAGGATAACCCAGGATGGGGGCCGGGACCTATGGAGGCTGTACCATGGTATCCACCATAAGACATGCAATGACACTTTCTCCTTAGTGTCACTAGTGTTCAGTGTGTTAGGTTACATGAAGGTAAGTGGAGTCTTGTAGTCTTTTTGTTCTTGTATCATTTTGCTTGCTTGAGGGTTATCTACTATCTCCAGCACGGTGGGGTGGTTCCTTTTCGGAATCACATGGTCGGGTGGTAGTGTCACTTCCCATCGGATGTTCTGTTACGTATCTTTGGGCGAGGAAGGACTTCGCTGATGATCTTGGATCATGATTCATGTACCGACTCTTCTTCCTATCCATCTTTCAGTTAAATACTAGAGGTTTGAAAGAAACTAGATGTAACTAACATTTTGTATCATTTTAGCTCATGATGTAATTTCATTTTGAAAACATGTATTTTGAATATTGAAAGCAAAGAAATATTGTTATATATGCTACTTCAATTACTGATTTCTGATGTATAAAATATATGATTGCTTGAAGAAATTTAGATTCTTTCATTGCGGAAACTTTATCTTAAATATTTAGTTTATGAAGTAATATTTGTTGGCAACCCTTAGGAAATTCAGGTGTAAAACTTCCGCTATGTTATTAGATGTACTAAGGGTTAATTTATGCATTAAAAAAAAAATAAAAAATAAAAAATATTTCACCCTTAGTTGCATAGATTATGATATTTTCCTTTAGGGTTCCTCACGGGGCATTACATTTGGTATCAGAGCCAAGTTTCAACATTGGGTACTCTGGGTTTGTAGTGTGCCTATTCAACTTGTTTCTTTATTTAGGTTCTAACATATGTGTTTTCCCTTGTTATCCTTGTTTTAAATCTACATCTCTTCTCTTTTGTAGTACTCGGTCATGGCTAGGAGAGCTAGGGGAGGTGGCCGAATGGGTGGTCGCAATAGAGGCAGGGGTAGAGGAAGGGGTGGAGGATGAGGCCATGATTCGGATCATCATAGTCCTTCACCACCACCTACTCATGTTAGTGCTGAGCCAGAACAGTCTATTCATCAGGACTTACCTCGTGTAGAAGAACAGGTTCCCGAAAGGGAAGAGCTGAGACAAATGTTTCAAGAGGTTCTTGCTAGGTTAGGCCCTAGGCCTGAGGTTGTGCAGCCAATGCCAGAAGAGAGAGAGAGGGAAAGATCACCTAGAAGGGTAGGGATTGCAAACAATGAAGATCCAGTTTCTTTGGGTCACATAAAGGACTTGATGAGGTCCAATCCTCGTTTCTTTAATGGCATGGGCACTGGTCTAGAGGCGGAGACTTGGCTTATCGGTCTGGATAGGTGTTTTGCTATGTTTCCATATAGTAGCAACACCAGGGCAAGATGTGCTATTATGCGTCTTGAAAACTTCGCATCAATCTGGTGGAGACTGGAAGAGGAAATGATCGGTGTGTGCATTAACACTGTGACATGGGAGCTGTTTCTAGAAAGATTCAGGGCACGGTTTCTCTCACCCCAGTGGAAACAGACTCGGGCAGATGAGTTCCATGCACTGCGACAGTATGGTATGACGGTAGACCAGTATGAGCACAGATTCTATGAGCTCAAGCAGTATGCTGGAATTGGTAATAATGAGGCTATGCTCGTACAGCATTTCTTGAGGGGCTTGAATGATCGCATTAGTGGAGGTGTTAGGGTGTTCGAGCCAACTTCAGTAGAGATAGCTGTGGCAAAGGCTCGATTGGTAGAGCTAAACCTTAGCCGTGCTCTTGGTGGGCAAACAGGTGTGCAGATGGGGAGTGCTCCTTCCAGTGGGAATAGAGCTCGTGGTAATCAGTTTCAGTCAGCTGCACCATTTAAGGCTCCGTAGGCACCTACTAAGGGTGGACCACAGCAACAGCAACCACCAAAATCGAAACAGTTCTAGAGCCAGAAAGGTGGCAATGCTCAATTTAGAAAAACAGAAATTGGTAGAGGGGCAGACAGGGCCCTACAGGGGAATCCTCGCAAAGTGCATCTCATGCTCCTAGCCAGGGAAATTATCAGCAATCCAATGGTCCGACAAGTAATAGAGGAGCTTGCTTCTCTTGTGGGCAGTATGGTCACAGAGCTGCGCAGTGTCCTCAGCGTTTCCACAACACAGGTAGTCAACGGCCGGCAGTGTCAGAGCCTACAGTGGGAGATGCGGGCAGATCTCACAGAGTGTTTGCAGCGGTGGATAACCGCCAGGCTGATCATCAAGGTACAGTTATAGAAGCAGCAGGTATGTTGCGTGGAATCCCTATCTCTGTACTTTTTGATTCTGGAGCTTCAGATTCTTTCATTTCTTCGTCTATTGTGGAGCGGTGTGGACTCACGTCTGCTAAGGAGATGAATAGGTGGCAAGTAGAGTTGGCAACAGGTGTCCGTATTTCTGTAGATGCCTTTATCCCCAGATGCGAGTTGAATTTAGGAACCATAGTTACTTCAGTTGACCTTCGAGTCATTCCTTTGGGTTCTTATGGAGTTGTGTTGGGAATGGATTGGCTATCTTCTCATAATGCTCACGTAGATTGTCGCAAGAAGACAGTGGAGTGTGTAGATGACCTTGGCAAGGAAGTGGAAATTGTTGGAATTCAGAGACCAATATCCTTACGTATGATCTCTGCTATGCAACTTAAGCGGTGCATGCGTAGAGGGTGTCAGCTTTTTGCAGTTACTCTTGAGGACATGGATGAGTTAAAGAGTTGAGAAATCGCTCTTGATAGTCATCCTATTCTTCAAGAGTATGCTGATGTATTTCCATTAGATATTCCTGGTATGCCTCCAAAAAGAGACATAGATTTTCACATTGATTTGGTTCCTGGTGCAGAACCTATTTCAAGAGCTCCATATCGAATGACTACTCAGGAGTTAAGTGAATTGAAGTTACAACTAGAAGAGTTGTTAGCCAAGGGATTTATTCATCCTAGTGTTTCTCCTTGGGGTGTGCCTATTATCTTTGTTAAGAAAAAGGATGGTTCTCTTCGGTTATGCATTGATTACCGACAGCTGAATAAGGTAACCATCCGAAATCGATATCCTTTGCCTCGTATTGATGATCTTTTTGATCAAGTAAAGGGAGCCAAGGTATTCTCTAAGATTGACTTGAAATCTGGATATCACCAGTTGCGTATCCAGGATGCAGATATTCATAAGACAACGTTTCGCACTCGTTATGGTCACTATGAGTTCACAGTAGTACCATTTGGGTTGACGAATGCACCTTCAGTTTTCATGAGCCTCATGAATGGGGTTTTTCGCACCTACCTTGATCATTTTGTCCTTGTGTTCTTAGATGACATATTAATTTATTCTAGAACTATGGAAGAACATGAAGGTCACTTACGACAGGTAATGCAGTGCTTGAGGGAAAACCAACTTTATGCTAATTTGGCAAAATGTGATTTTTTTCAATCAGAGGTAAACTATCTTGGTCATATAGTTTCAGGGGAAGGTGTATCCGTGGATCCGTCAAAGATCCAAGCCATTGTTGAATGGCCAGTACCAACCAATGTTTCAGAAGTTTGAAGTTTTATGGGTTTGGCCGGATACTACCGTCGATTTGTTCAAGGCTTTTCCCGAATAGGTCACCCGATCACTTCTCTACAGCGAAAAGGGAAGAAATTTGTTTGGTCAGAACAATGTGAGTCAGCTTTTCGTACCTTGAAGGAACTCCTTGTCAGTGCTCCGATTTTGGCAGTTCCAGATCCATCTAGAGATTTTGTAGTATGCACAGATGCCTCTTTGGAAGGTATAGGTGCAGTGCTTATGCAAGATGGAGGGGTGGTTTCTTATGAGTCTCACAAACTCAAGAACCACGAGTTGAACTACCCAGTTCACGATTTGGAGTTGGTAGCTGTAATTCATGCCTTGGTTAGATGGCGACATTTTCTGTTAGGGCATCGTTTTGAATTACATAGTGATCACCGTAGTCTACAGTATATTTTTACACAACCAAATTTGAATGCTCGACAACGGAGATGGATGGAATTTCTTTGCGAATATGATTTTGATGTTCGATACATTCAGGGAAAAGAGAACATGGTGGCAGATGCTTTGAGTCGTAGGTGGCATGAAGTTTCAGTATTGTCCCTTGGAGTTGACTTGAGAGAAAGGATTCTCAGAGTTCTCTCTCAGGATACTTGGTATCAAGATGTTAGAACCATGATACAGTCCGGAAGGTCTTTAGAGGGAAGATATTCTGGATATAAGCTTGAGGCAGATGGACTTCTTCGTCACCATGGGCAGATCTATGTACCTTCTTTAGAGGGTCTTCGCGTCTTGATCATGACTGAGGCCCATCGTGCACCTTATTCGACACATCCAGGTGTCAAGAAGATGCACACAGATCTCAGACAAATTTATCATTGGGAAGGTATGAAATGTGACATTGCTGATCTCGTGTCAAAGTGTTTAGAATGTCAGTGAGTGAAGGCAGAGCATCAGCACCCAGCAGGGCTTCTTCAACCTAATTTGATACCAGATTGGAAATGGGATATCATTTCCATGGATTTCATTGTTGGGTTGCCTATCTCTTTGCGTCGGCATGATGCCATTATGGTCATAGTTGATAGGTTGACTAAGGTTGCTCATTTTGTTCCTATTCGAGCTTCCTATACAGCAGCAGTGGTGGCACGAGTCTTCTTGGAGGAAGTAGTGAGACTGCATGGGGACCCGAGGCGGATCATCTCTGATAGAGATCCTGTCTTTACCTCAGCTTTGTGGACCTCACTTCAGCATGCTTTGGGAACTCAGTTGAAATTTAGTTCAGCCTATCACCCAGAGATGGATGGGCAGACAGAGAGAGTGAATCAGGTTTTGGAGGACATGCTTCGCATGTATGTTATGGACCAGCAGTCACGTTGGGAGGATTATATCTACCTTGTAGAGTTTGCATATAACAATGGATATCATAGCTCTATAGGTATGTCCCCCTTTCAGGCATTATATGGTCGTCCTTGCCGTACTCCTTTGAGTTGGGATCGGTTAGAGGATAGGGTGCTTTTAGGTCCGGATATTCTTCGAGAGATGGAGCAACAAGTGGGGCGTATTCGAGAGCATTTGGTAGCTGCACAGGATAGGCAGAAAAAGTATGCAGATGCTCATAGGATAGATCGTCAATTTTCTGTTGGCGACTGTGTGTTTCTGAGAGTGCATCCACGGAAGAGTCCAATCCGTTATGGGAAGGGTTCTAAGTTGGCACCTTGGTTTGTAGGCCCTTTCGAGATTCTTGAGAGGATAGGTCCTGTTGCTTACCGCCTTGCCTTGCCACCGAGTCTATCCCGCATTCACGATGTCTTTCATGTTTCAGTTCTTCGACCTTATCACCCTGATGTGACACATGTTCTTGATTGGAACTCTTTGCAGGTCAAGGACGGGCAGCTTTCCATGGAGCCCGTGCGCATTCTTCAGCATCGGGATTTGATCCTCAGGGGTCGCACCATCGACCAGGTAAGGGTCCTATGGGACCCAAATGATGAGACCTCGGCAACTTGGAAAGATGCAGTGAAGATGAGAGAGTTATATCCATATTTATTTTAGGCTTCCAGGAGTAAGCCTAGTCTTGGGGGGAAGAATGTAGTACCCTCACTTGTTTGAACTGATACTTTGTTTTTATTATTCTCAGTAGATACATTATCATTGGTTATTTAGAATTGTATAACTTTGTTTCATGTTTTATCTGATTATGAGACATATGTTTTATTTGCAGTATTTATGTATTTATGTTTTATGGCATTATATGGTTCATTTCTATGTACTGACGCTTTACTTCATCTATGCACTGTGTGTTGTGTATCTGCGAGTGTATGGGATGCATGGGGACGATTTTCCTTCACTCATCTTGGTGAGACAGGGAACGTCGCGAATCTCCTTCATCGGTGTGTATGTTAAAATTTTGATATATGTATATATGCATGTGTGGTCGGTGATGCAGGATGTTGCAGGTACAAGTACCGGGTAGGTACGGGGTATCGTCTCCACCTGGCTACACAGGTCTGAGCGTGCCTTATATTTTCCGATGGAAGTGAAGGAGATAGTAGTTGACCCTAATTTTAGTCAGTTACACTCAGGGGAGTGCCTTCAGTAAGTCATTCTGTCGATTGGTTGGGTTTTCATATTTTGTTGTTTGACTTTTATAAAGTCGCTTGATGCTTGCTTAGTCTGCGTATCCAGTGTCCCAATTTTTGTATGTAATTGGTAACTGTTACATTTATTACGTCCATAAGAGTAGTTATTTGAGTTGAGATAAGATAATCGTATTATCAGTAGTTATATTGCCATCGGTTTACTGTGATAGTGGATTATGCGTGTATATAATTAGAATCATAAATATGTCATGTTTTATAAACTTTTCGAACGTATAATATATACGTAATTCAATTATTTGAAAATATATATATAAGAAAACGCCACTCGTTATAATATTAGAAAAATCAAAAATACATATTTACAAAAATGATTGCTAAGGAAGGACTAATATCTAAATAATTATGTTAACAAAAGTCATTAATTAATTATTTAAATATAATAAAGGAAGGGTATTAAAACATAATAGCAAAAGTTTATTAAAGAAAACAAATAGATATTGTTTCGACCTTATAAAAGGTGGCGGGTTTAGGTTTTGGTTGTTTGGGCTATGGTGGTCGATGGTAATATCGACCACCCCCCTTAATATAGGGAGGGGTCGGTATTACCACCGACTACCCTCCTCCTTCGCACACCACGTCTCCTTCTGCCATAAACTCAGCAGACAGCATGCGAGGTGGGGGATTCTGCGGGTATACTGCAGTTAGCAAATAAGTACAGGATACCTCTCGCAGTTTGAAACAATAACCATCACCTCTCCACGTTTAGTCTTCTCCACGAGCTCCAGTTCGTTGGCAACCAACAGCTGATGGACCGGTTTGAAAGGAAAATGAACTGGCACGCAAGGTAGAACTAAACCGTAATCCTTAATGGACTCGAGACCTGGCAGTTAGAACGCTCAAGTCGCTATTTGCAGATGCATCAGTGAATGAAACAATAAGTCAACCCCTCCACCCAGCCGATAGGTGTCATAATCATTATCAATGGAGCGCCAAAGACTGAAGATAACAAGAGGTGAACTCTCTGCGTGGAGGAAGTAGAATAGTTAGTGGAAAAAGAGTCTCAGTTGATAGCTATCACTCAGCCAAATTTAGGGGAGTGATAGATGTGTTCTTTTAGTATAAAAAGGGGGTGTGGGTAGAGAGCAAAGGGAGGCTTTTGGGGTGACATCCAAGGAAGGAAAAAGAACGTAGAGAGGAGAGTAGAGATAGTGAGGGTAGCGCATGTTTTTGTAGTGTCAAGTGTGTGGTGTTTTTGAGAGGATAGTGGTTGATAGATTCAAGAGAGAGAGAGAGTTGTTTGCCCGTATCTTGATAGAGTTGGAAACATTGGTGTAAAGGATTGCAAGCAAGATATATTCATCAGCAAACGGGCGTCAAGGACTTGCAAATTGATCATTGCTTCAAGTAGGTCGGAAATTTCTTAGTGTTTAATCATTATTATTTGCAATCTTAGTTATATATCATTCTTATGAAATAAATATGGTCATGTTTTAGTTATTCATTAGGGATTGATTAAATAAAATCGTTTAGTAGTAGTTGTGATTACATTATGACTAAAGAAGTGGAATAGTTTTAAGTTTAAATTTCTTAATGGAAGTAGGGTATGATTACGTTCAACACCTAGATATTAAGATTTTTTTGACATAGCTATAGGGGAGTTCTGAGAAGTAATAGTTTACCATGAACACGTTACAGAGATGGTACGAGCCAAGCAAATAGCTCGCAAATCAGTAGCGGGTTATGCTCACTACTTAAAAGTCAAGAAAGACTCTTTGACTCCTATCCAGCCCGTTGAGGAGGACAACCCTGCCAAAGAGAACCCAGCTCCAAAAGGGAGCAAAGAAATAGAAAAAGGTCCTATTCAGAGCCCAACCAAAATAGCTACCACTGAGAAAGGAAAAGAACCCAAGTCAGAGTGTTCACCTGAAAAGCCAATAGTGATTAGTTCGGACTCGTCGGAGGGGTATACCCCCTTGAGTGATAATGAGTCTGTGGGGTACTTTCCCCGAAGTGAAAGCAAATTTGAAGGATATACTCCTTTAGATCAGGTTGAGTCTGACAAGTGTACTTCTCCGTATTTTTCGGAGGAATGATGTAACACTCTTGTATTAAAAAGATAAATAAATAAAAATAAAGGCATTCTTCTATGAAGAAAAGTATTACGTTTTATTGTAAATATTTTTCTGATGAAATGAATATTTCTATTTTAATCTTTGTTATTTGTAAAAATGGAAATTATTAAGGTAACATACCTATAGTTGTTATCAAGAGTAATAGAACTCTTAAACTTGTCATTACGTGTAAAATTATGCGTTTTACCGACCATATTGTTCTCTGTGTCTTGACAATCATGTTTACGTTTTGCAAGTTAATTTTTGTGATAAGAATTGGTACATAGGATTATCATGTTTTATATGGCGGTCGCAACTAAGTACATTATGTCATGTTGTCAATTTGTCTTGTGTTGTGACTTGGCCAGTATATATTAGATGTATAACCTTAAGGGACTGAGCCGCTATGAGTTGTTAGTGATGGGCCAAACCTTAGGTTAGTAATTTTATCTTTCATTGAGATAGGTCAAGTTTGGGAATGGCTATTTGTGTCGCCATAAAGTTCTGTAGATAGAACTAACCCATAGTGTCCTAAGAGAGAGAGTGGCTTTCAAGCGGGAACTATGCCGAAGAGGTAACAGGATAACCCGTAGGAAGTTGGTTAAGAAAGTGAAAACCTAATAAATGACTAGGGAAGGGTAGAATAAAAGTTAAATGAAATAATGTGCCTCGCACATAGGTGAGTGCTAGTATAGGGCTCATAATGTAGCGAGAAGGCCTGGAATGGCAAACTTACCACCTTGTCTTCATGAGAGGATTGGTAAGGTCCGCATGAGTCTTAGTTGGAATCGGAGGCTCGGGAGAGGTCACCAGGATAACCCAGGATGGGGGCCGGGACCTATGGAGGCTGTACCATGGTATCCACTATAAGACATGCGATGACACTTTCTCCTTAGTGTCACTAGTGTTCAGTGTGTTAGGTTACATGAAGGTAAGTGGAGTCTTGTAGTCTTTTTGTTCTTGTATCATTTTGCTTGCTTGAGGGTTATCTACTATCTCCAGCACGGTGGGGTGGTTCCTTTTCGGAATCACATGGTCGGGTGGTAGTGTCACTTCCCATCGGATGTTCTGTTACGTATCTTTGGGCGAGGAAGGACTTCGCTGATGATCTTGGATCATGATTCATGTACCGACTCTTCTTCCTATCCATCTTTCAGTTAAATACTAGAGGTTTGAAAGAAACTATATGTAACTAACATTTTGTATCATTTTAGCTCATGATGTAATTTCATTTTGAAAACATGTATTTTGAATATTGAAAGCAAAGAAATATTGTGATATATGCTACTTCAATTACTGATTTCTGATGTATAAAATATATGATTGCTTGAAGAAATTTAGATTCTTTCATTGCGGAAACTTTATCTTAAATATTTAGTTTATGAAGTAATATTCGTTGGCAACCCTTAGGAAATTCAGGTGTAAAACTTCCGCTATGTTATTAGATGTACTAAGGGTTAATTTATGCATTAAAAAATAAATAAAAAATAAAAAATATTTCACCCTTAGTTGCATAGATTATGATGTTTTCCTTTAGGGTTCCTGACGGGGCATTACAGTTATCACAATGAATAACTACCGGTGCATCGTAATCCACCTTTATATCCTTCAACATTTGCTTCATCCATAAAACATGTGTACAGTTCATAGCAGCAACAACATACTCATCTTCAATAGTAGATAAAAAAGCACATGACTGTTTCTTGCTGATCCATGAAACCAACTTCTTTCGAAGAAAGAAAGCTCCACCGGAAGTATTTTTCCTGTCATCAACATCTCTAGCCCAATAAGCATCTGTATATGCACATAAATTAAAGTTATCATCCTTAGGGTACCATAAGTCATATTCTGATGTGCCTTCCAAGTATCTAAAAATCCTTTTCACCGCCATAGCATGATTTTCTCTAGGATCACTCTAAAATCTTCAAACAATACAAACAACATTCATAATGTTAGGCCTAGTTTGAGTCAAATAGAGTAGACCTCCAATCATAGATTTGTATCTTGTAGGATTTACTGGTGCAAAAACATCTTTTCTTGTCAATTTCTCACTTGTAACCATAGGAGTACTTACCAGTTTAGAATCTCCCATACCAAATTTCTTTAACAATTCCTTAGCATATTTAGTTTGATAGATGAAAATGCCTTTGTCAATCTACGTAATCTACAAAACTAAGAAAAATTTCATTTCACCAATCATAGACATCTCAAAGTATTTCTCTATATTCTTAGAAAATTCTATGCATAACTTATCTTCACCTCCAAAAATAATGTCATCAACAGATACTTCAATAATCAGTATGTCATCATCAGTGATTTTATAATATAAATTACTATCAACACTACCTTTAGTAAAACCAAGCTTCAAAAGATATTTATCCAACCTTGCATACCAAGCTCTAGGTGCTTGTTTCAATCCATATAATGTGTTCCTTAACCTGCAAACCATGTTTGTATCATCTGATAGTGAAAAGTCATCAGGTTTCTCAATATAAACTTCCTCATCAAGATCCCCATTCAAGAATGCACATTAACTTCCATCTGATAAACCTTGTAGTTTTTATAAGCAACATAGGCAAGAAATAATCTTACAGCTTCAATCCTAGCTACAGGTGCAAATGTTTCTCCATAATCAATTCCTTCCTTTTGAGAATATCCTTTACAAACCAATCTAGCCTTATTCCTTATAACTTGGCCATCCTCATTCAATTTATTTCTAAAAACCCATTAGGTTCCAATAACATTTTTATTTTTAGGCTGGGGAACCAAGGTCCATGTGTTATTTTTCTCAATCTGATCTAATTCTTCTTCCATAGCTTTCAACCAATGTTCATCTTTACATGCCTCAATTACTGATATTGGTTCAACTTGTGAAATTAAACATACCTCATTAGTTTCAAGTCTTCTTCTTGGCATCACTCCATTTCTCTTATCCCATTGATTTGATCTTCTGAATGATTCAATCTCACATACCTAGGAGTCTTTTGACTTTTTGTTCCTCTTCCCTGTTCTTCAGTCATTGCCGAATTCTCTGATATTGTTGAAGTAACTGGTTCAACTCTCTATTCCGGTAAAGGTTCTACTAGTTTAGATATAATCATTTCCACTGCTGACTTTGTAATGCCCCGCCAGGAACCCTAAAGGAAAACAACACAACTAGGCAACTAAAGGGTGAAATAATTTTTTTTTGTTAAAGACTAAGTGTACTAACTATAATCATTGCACGTTTAACAACACAACGGAAGTCTATCATAAGTTTTCCTAAGGGTAACCAACAAAGATTAATTTCATAGATTATATTACCACCACAGTTAATCCATTCAATAAGATAAATTGAAAACTTAAGTTTAAAACTACACATACATCCCAAAACAAAGATATAAAAGTATTCCAATGTATCCAATTTCCATAAATCATTTAAACATAAGATCAAAACAATAACATTCATTTCATTGACATAATAATATTAAAATATCCATAAATACATGGCTTCCAATAATACCATTGGTTACAAAGATACAATATCAAGGTTACATAAAAGTCTGATACAATGACCACAAGGTCTCAACTGAACAATGATCTCGAACAAGAGCTAGTACATAAACCACGATCCAAGAAACACCAGCGAAGCCTTTCCTCACCTGAAGATACAATCAAGAACATCCGATGGGAAGTGGTACTACCACCCAACCATGTGATCCCGAAATGGAACCACCCCACTGTGCTAGGAGATAGTAGAAAACCCTCAAGCAAGCAAAGTAAGACAAGTACAAAAGGACTACAAGACTTTGCAACCATCCATGTAACACAACTCACAAAACACTAGTGACTCTAAGAAGAGAGTGTCATCGCATAGCTTGATGGTTACCATGGTACAGCCTCCATAGGTCCCGACCCCCATACTCAGGTTTCTCCTGGTAACCTCTCCCGAGCCTCTGGTTCCAACTAAGTCTCATGTGGACCCTACCAATCCTTTCGTGAAGACAAAGTGGTAAGTTTGCCATTCCAGGCCTTCTTGTAACATCATGAGCCTTATACAAGCACTCACCTATGCACGAGGCACATTTATCTTAATTAATATTTAATCTACCCACCCCCTAATCAATTATTAGGTTATCACTTTTTAACTAACTTTTGATGGGTTATCCTGTCATCCACTTCAGGCACGACCCCCGCTCGAAAGCCACTCTCTCTCCTAGGACACTAACAGGAAATGTTTCTCTCTACGAGAACGCTATGGCGAAACATGCAACCATAAACAATCTTGACAAGCACAGGTGAAGGATACACAAATACCAACCCAAGATTGACCATTTGGACAAAAACACACAATGGCTCATTTCAAATAGGTTATACAACAACACCTGGTCTAGGAGAAATAATAACATAGGACACAATGACAATTTAACCAAAATTGCAATGAAATAAAACTTGACTGAGAACACAATATACGCAAGATCCTATTACAAACAATCTTTCCTTAAAAACAGCCAAAGCATAAATAACATGCAATTTACGAATTTCGAGATAACAAGAATTTACAACTATTTAATACCAAAATCATCCATCTTGTCATTTGTCCAAAAAGATTTAAAATAAATTTACATATGTATTAATCTCCTAATGTATTTCCAATATGTATATCGAATTTAAAATTATATAAATACTAAATTCTAAATTCTTTATTCTTAAATTGACAATTAAAATAAAATAACTATATATATATATAAATATACATATATATATATATATATATAAATATACATATATATACATATATATATATATATGTATATATATATATAAATATACATATATATATATATAAATATACATATATATACATATATATATATATATATATAAAATACATATATATATATATATTTAAATATACATATATATATTAACACATTATAATTATTTTATTATTATTTATTATTTGATTTTTTTCTATTTAAAAAAAAACTAAATAACAAATAAAATAATAAATAAAATTAAAAACTAAAATAAAAAATTAAAATTAAAAATCTTTAAAAAAAAAAAAACTAGTGACGGCTACCAAGGTAGCGGTACTACCATAGGCAGCTAACGCTACCCTTAGGTAGCGCTGCTGTCCTATGGCAGCAGTCGCTACTTTTGGGTAGTGTTGTTGTCCTAAGACAGCAGCCGCTACCCTTGGGTAGCGCTGCTGCCCTATGGTAGCAACCACTACCGAAGGTAGAGCTGCGTGGATAGAGGCATAGCCTCCCCACATAATTTAATAAATTAATTTTTTTTTTAAATTAATTTTTTTAAAAATTATATATATATTTTAATAGATTTTTAACAGTAATAATAAAAACAATATTTTTCCAATAATTCCTTTTTCATAGAATTTAAGTAAAATAATAAAATGAACAATATTTTTTTTAAATTTAATTAATCCAAATAAATTTAATGTGTAATTAAATTTATTTTCTTAAGGTAATTAAAACCATTTCTTAGGTAAATACCCTTTCTCACAAATCTTGTAATTTCCATGCATCCTAAAATCTGACAAATTTTCTATAATAATTTCCCTTAATTTTCTCAAAATTATATACTTCCCATAAATTAAAAATACCCATCAGACAAGGATTTTAAAACAAAACTCGAATTCACTAGAAGAGGGTTTTGAATTTGACAATTATTTTACACACACATCAAGCAGAGACAAATAGAAATATTTTTAATAAAACACACAACTAAGAAATCATCCAACCTGGTATAGCTTTCCTGGAAGAAATCTGTAGAAGAGCCCTAATCCCTTCAATAACTTCCAATAAATTTCTTCACCTAAATTCTTGACCTGTTCCTGTGTGTAACTAAAATAAAGACCTAACCCCTATTTAAACTAAAATTCTAGGTTCAATATCTTTTTGACAAAAAACCTAAATTTAGAATAATAGTAATTTTTTTATTTTATTTTCTAAATTTATCACATGCAATAATTAAAAAACATTATTCTTTCTTTACTTTTCTCATGCACATTAATTAATTATCTAAATAAAGAATTAATACAATATTTTAATTCTGAGTAATCCTTTTATTCATTTATTTATTCTTTTATTTATTTAATCATATATTTATTTAAAATTCAAGGAAACAATAAATATATTTAATCTAATTTATTTAAATAACAATATATTTCAAATACCATGTAGCTTGCAACTTAATTTAATAATTTCTTTAATTAACTAAATTTATAATCTCAATGCATAAACAATACAATACTGAGATAATTTCATAAAATTAAATCCACTAAAACACTCAAATTAAACAAAGCTCAAGCAATTACCCATAAAAGATAAAATGACAAAATACGAAGACCGAACTAATTGACAAAACGACTAACTGACGACATTCATATGAGTGTAACTGAGTAAAATAGGGTCAACTACTATCTCCTCCACTTCCATCAGAAAATATAAGGCACGCTCAGACCTGTGAAGCCAGGTGGAGACGATACCCTGTACCTACCCGGTACTTGTACCTGTAATATCCTGCATCACCGAACCACACATTCATATATATATATAATATAGAAAACACGACATACACACCGATGAAGGAGAATCGCGATGTTCCCTGTCTCATCGAAATGAGTGAAGGAAAATCATCCCCTTGCATCCAATACACTCGCAAACACACAACATATAATTCCACATTGCATAAATAAAGTAAAATGTCAGTACATAGCAATAATACATAAAATGCCATAAATCACAAGTACTGAAATACTACAAATAAATTATACATCTCATCTCCAAATAAAGCATAATGTCATAAAAGTCTGAATAATATGTTATGGTAATGTATCCACTGAAAAACAACCAATAATAAAATATGAGTCTAATGAGTTCAAACTAGTAGGGGTACTACATTCTCCCCCCCAAAACTAGGCTTACTCCTGGAAGCCTAAAATAAATAAGAATACAGTTCTCTCATCTTTACTGCATCCTCCCAAGTCGCCGAGGCCTGATAATTTGGGTCCCATAGGACCCTTAGCTGGTCGATGGTACAACCTCTGAGGATCAAATCCCGATGCTGAAGAATGCACACGGGCTCCATGGAAAGTTGCCCGTCCTTGACCTGCAAAGAGTTCCAATCAAGAACATGTGTCACATCTGGATGATAAGGTCGAAGAACTGAAACATGAAAGACATCATGGATGCAGGATAGAATCGGTGGCAAAGCAAGATGGTAGGCAACAGGTCCTATCCTCTCAAGGATCTCAAAAGGTCCGACAAACTGAGGCGCCAACTTAGATCCCTTTCCATAATGGATCGGACTCTTCCACGGATGCACTCTCAAGAAAACACGATTGTCAACAGAAAACCGACGATCTACCCTATGAGCATCTGCATACTTCTTCTATCTATCCTGTGTTTCTACTAAATGCTCACGAATCCTATCTACCTGCTACTCCATCTCCCGAAGAATATCCAGTCCTATAAGCACCCTGTCCTCTAACCAATCCCAACTCAAAGGAGTGCGGCAAGGACGACCATACAATGCCTGAAAGGGGGACATACCTATGGAGCTATGATATCCATTGTTATAAGCAAACTCCACTAGATATATATAGTCCTCCCAACATGACTGTTGGTCCATCACATACATGCGAAGCATGTCCTCTAATACCTGATTTACTCTCTTTGTCTGACCATCTGTCTTTGGATGATAAGCTGAACTAAAATTCAACTAAGTCCCCAAAGCATGTTGAAGTGAGGTCCACAATGATGAGGTAAAGACAAGATCTCTATCAGATATGATCTACCTCAGAATCCCATGCAATCTCACTACTTCTTCTAAGAAGACTCGTGCCACCATTGTTGCTGTGTAGGAAGCTCGAATAGGAACAAAATGAGCAACCTTAGTCAATCTGTCAACTATGACCATGATGGCATCATGACGACGTGAAGAGATAGGCAAACCAACAATGAAATCCATGGAAATGATATCCCATTTCCAATCCGGTACTAGATTAGGCTGCAAAAGCCCTGCTAGGTGCTGATAAACTGCCTTCACTCGCTGACACTCTAAACATTTTGACACAAAATCAGCAATGTCACGTTTCATACCCACCCAATGATAAATCTGTCTAAGGTCTGCGTGCATCTTCTTGACACCAAGATGTATTGAATAAGGTGCACGATGGGCCTCAGTCATGATCAAAACATGAAGACCCTCCAAAGGAGGTACATGAATCTGTTCATGGTGACGAAGAAGTCCATTTGCCTCAAGGTTATACCCAGAAAATCTACCCTCTAAAGGCCTTCTGGACTCTATCACAGCTCTAACATCCTGATACCAAGTATCTTGAGGAAGAACTCCAAGAATTCTCTCTCTCAAGTCTACTCCAAGGGATAATGCCGAAACTTCATGCCACCTACGACTCAAAGCATCTGCTACTACGTTCTCTTTCCCCTGAATATAACGAACCTCAAAATCATATTCGCAGAAGAATTCCATCCATCTTCACTGTCGAGCATTCAAGTTTGGCTGTGTGAATATATACTGCAAACTGCGGTGATCACTATGCAGCTCAAACCGATGCCCTAACAGGAAATGCCACCATCTAACCAAAGCATGAACTACAGTTGCCAACTCTAAATCATGAACTGGATAGTTCAACTCATGGTTCTTGAGTTTGAGAGACTCATAAGCAACCACATGTCCATCCTGCATAAGTATTGCACCTATACCTTCCAAAGAGGCATCTGTGCATACCATAAAATCTCCAGATGGATTGGGTGAACTCACAAAGTTGGTTCCCACTTTTTCGTACATCCTGATTTTTGCTGAAATCGTACATTTTTTGGAAAATATAATTATTTAAGCTTTACAAGGTCCCATTTGAAGTAATTAATTGAAGAGAGTTAGATAAAAGGCTCTTAGATCAAAATTTCTTGGATAGAACCTCTCTACTTCTAAATCATACTTGCAATGGAGTCTCCTTTGCATCTATCAAATGCTGATAAAAAACCAATTTTACATTAGCTTTTGAGGGGTCAAACGAATTCATTTAGAAGTTTTGCTTTTTTAAGGATTTAGTCCTTATTATAAGCTTTCCAAATAGTATAATTTTTAATATATTTAAGTTTATTAATATATTTTTATTTTATTTTTTATGAATGTAGGTTTTTCACTGAACATGAACTTCTTTGTTCAATGCATTGGGAAAAATAGCAAACTAATTCAAAAAAATTCTGAAAAATATCTATGCCCTAGGTATTGATGTCTTCTTTCTAACAAAAAAAATAAAACTTAATTTTGATATATATAGAGCAAGTTATGTGTTCAAACGTACACCTATATCTAAATTATAATTAGTCAGACTTCAAAACTTAATAAAATAAAAAATATTCAACATATCACTATCAAACCAACTGCATGCCCTGGGTATTGATGTTACAAACCAAAATTTAAAAGAGATAAGTTTTTATCATTTATAGAAAAAAATTTATACATTTTGGGATGCACATCACTCTTAAAAAATGTTGTTTCCTGTAAAAAAACTACTTTTGAGGGAGACGGAAAAATCAATAAAATTTTATTCAAAAAAATTTGAAAAAAATATATTTAAAATCTACAAAAAGGATGTTACAAATCACTAGTTTACATCATCTTCAAATTCTTAACGATTTAAAAGATATAGGTGTCGGAAAGTGAAGGTTTTTTGCAAAATGTTCATCTAAGTGTCAAAGTTGGTCAAAAAGTGGGAACCAGTATTGTGAGTTCACCCGATTAGGAACTACCAAAATCGGAGCACTGACAAGGAGTTCCTTCAAGGTCTTAAAAGATGGTTCACACTATTTTGACCAAACAAACTTCTTCCCTTTTCTCTGAAGAGAAGTAATTGGGTGTCCTATCCGGGAAAAGCCTTCAACAAAGCGATGGTAATATCCGGCCAAACCCATAAAACTCCTAAATTTTGAAACTTTGGTCGGCGCTGGTCAATCAACAATGGCTTGGATCTTTGAAGGATCCACATATATACCTTCTCCCAAAACCACATGACCAAGATAGTTCACCTCAGTCTGGAAGAAGTCAAACTTTGCTAAATTGGCATAGAGTTGATTTTCCCTTAAGCACTGCAGTACCTGATGTAAGTGACCCTCATGCTCCTCCACAGATCTAGAATAAATCAAAATATCATCCAAGAATACAATGATGAAATGATTAAGATAGGTGTGAAAAACTCCATTCATTAAGCTCATGAAAACTGAAGGCGCGTTCGTCAACCCGAATGGCACCACTGTGAACTCATAGTGACCATAATGAGTACAAAATGTTGTCTTATGAATGTCTGCATCCTGAATGCACAACTGATGGTATCTAGACTTCAAGTCAATCTTAGAGAACACTTTGGCTCCCTTAACCTGATCAAAAAGGTCATCTATATGAGGCAATGGATATCTATTCTGGATGGTTACCTTATTCAGTTGTCGGTAATAAATGCATAACCGAAGAGAACCATCTTTCTTCTTAACAAAGATAACAGGCGCACCCCAAGGGGAAACACTAGGACGAATGAATCCCTTGGCCAATAATTCTTCTATCTACAATTTCAACTCGCTTAACTCCTGAGTAGTCATCCGATATGGAGCTCTCGAAATAGGTTCTACACTAGGAACCAAATCAACACGAAAGTCTATATCTCGCTTTGGAGGCATACCAGGAATATCCAATGGAAACACGTCTGCATACTCTCTAAGAATAGGGTGACTATCAAGAGTGATTTCTCGCCTCTCTGACTCATCCAATTTCTCAAGAGTGATTGCAAAAAGTTGACATCCTCTATGCATGCACCGCTTAAGTTGCATAGCAGAGATCATACAAAGGGATATCGGCCTCTGTACTCCAACAATCTCCACTTCTCTGCCAAGGTCATCTAAACACTCTACTGTCTTCTTGCGACAATCTACATGAGCACTGTGAGATGATAGCCAATCCATCCCCAATACAACTCCATAAGATCCCAAAGGAATAACCCAAAGGTCAACTGAAGTAACTATGGTTCCTAATTTCAACTCACAACTGGGAATAAAGGCATCTACAGAAAGATGGACACCTGTACCCAACTCTATTGGCCACCTCCCCTAGCTTTCTTAGCCATGACCTGGTACCATAAAAGAGAAAATGGTTCAGATCCATAGCAAGGATAAGACATGAGAGACACAAACATTTATGACCTAAGCAAGATGGTCAATGAAAGGCACACTACAAACCCAGAGTACCCAGTGTTGAAACTTGGGCTCTGATACCAAATGTAATGCCCTGCCAGGAACCCGAAAGGAAAACAACACAACTAAGCAACTAAAGGGTGAAATAATTTTTTTTTGTTAAAGACTAAGTGTACTAACTATAATCATTGCACATTTAACAACACAGTGGAAGTCTATCATAAGTTTTCCTAAGGGTAACCAATGAAGATTAATTTCATAGATTATATTAACACCACAATTAATCCATTCAATAATATAAATTGAAAACTTAAGTTTAAAACTACACATACATCCCAAAACAAAGATATAAAAGTATTCCAATGTATCCAATTTCCATAAATCATTTAAACATAAGATCAAAACAATAACATTCATTTCACTGACATAATAATATTACAATATCCATAAATACATGGCTTCCAATAATACCACTGGTTACAAAGATACAATATCAAGGTTACATAAAAGTCTAATACAATGACCACAAGTTCTCAACTGAACAATGATCTCGAACAAGAGCTGGTACATAAACCACGATCCAAGAAACACCAGCAAAGCCTTTCCTCGCCTGAAGATACAATCTAGAACATCCAATGGGAAGTGGCACTACCACCCGACTATGTGATCTTGAAATGGAACCACCCCACCGTGCTAGGAGATAGTAGAAAACCCTCAAGCAAGCAAAGTAAGACATGTACAAAAGGACTACAAAAATCTGCAACCATCCATGTAACACAACTCACAAAACACTAGTGACTCTAAGAAGAGAGTGTCATCACATAACTTGATGGTTACCATGGTACAGCCTCCATAGGTCCCGATCCCCATACTTGGGTTTCTCCTGGTAACCTCTCCCGAGCCTCCGGTTCCAACTAAGTCTCATGTGGACCCTACCAATCCTTTCGTGAAGACAAGGTGGTAAGTTTGCCATTCCAGGCCTTCTCGTAACATCATGAGCCTTGTACAAGCACTCACCTATGCACGAGGCACATTTATCTTAATTAATATTTAATCTACCCACCCCCTAATCAATTATTAGGTTATCACTTTTTAACTAACTTTTGATGGGTTATCCTGTCATCCACTTCGGTCACGGCCCCCGCTCGAAAGCCATTCTCTCTCCTAGGACACTAACAAGAAATGTTTCTCTCTACGAGAACTCTATGGCGAAACAGGCAACCATAAACAATCCTGACAAGCACAGGTGAAGGATACACAAATACCAACCCAAGATTGACCATTTCGACAAAAACACACAATGGCTCATATCAAATAGGTTATACAACAACACCTGGTCTAGGAGAAATAATAACATAGGACACAATGACAATTTAACCAAAATTGCAATGAAATAAAACTTGACTGAGAACACAATATACGCAAGATCCTATTACAGGCAATCTTTCCTTAAAAACAACCAAAGCATAAATAACATGCAATTTACGAATTTCGAGATAACAAGAATTTACAACTATTTAATACCAAAAACATCCATCTTGTCATTTGTCCAAAAAGATTTAAAATAAATTTACATATGTATTAATCTCCTAATGTATTTCCAATATGTATATCGAATTTAAAATTATAAAAATACTAAATTCTAAATTTTTTATTCTTAAATTGACAATTAAAATAAAATAACTATATATATATATATATATATAAAATAAAATAACTATATATATATATATATATATATATATATTAACACATTATAATTATTTTATTATTATTTATTATTTTATTTTTTTTCTATTAAAAAAACAACTAAATAACAAATAAAATAATAAATAAAATAAAAAACTAAAATAAAAATTAAAATTAAAAATCTTAAAAAAAAAAAAAAACTAGTGACGGCTACCAAGGTAGCAGTGCTACCATAGGCAGCTAATGCTACCCTTAGGTAGCGCTGCTGTCCTATGGTAGCAGTCACTACCTTTGGGTAGTGCTGTTGTCCTAAGACAGCAGCCACTACCCTTGGGTAGCGCTGCTGCCCTATGGCAGCAACCACTACCAAAGGTAGAGCTGCGTGGGTAGAGGCATAGCCTCCCCACATAATTTAATAAATTAATTTTTTTAAAAATTATTTATATATATATATATATATATTTAATAGATTTTTTTTTTTTTTTTTTTTGATCGATAAAAGGCCGAAGCCTTGAAGAGTTTTTTTATTAATATAAAAAAATATTTTACAGTGTGACCCCACTCGCTGCAGGTGCTGGTAGGAAAGAGCGGGATTGAGAAAACCTCCAGCCTAGCCTGGGACCATAGGTCCTGTCCTTATACAAAATTAACATGGGCATACCCATGACTCGTATCATGACGAGATTTATTAAATACAAAATTTCCGTAGGCATACCCACGGTTTGATATTCATTAAGATCTGTGCTTTCATACATGGGCATACCTATGTCCCGTATATTCTCGATAAATGTTATCCTCTTGCTTTGTCGAGAAAGGTTCTTGAGTATCAGACAAGAAGTCTCCTCCTCCAAAAGTTAGCCATTATCACAATAACAAAGTGATGCATATTAATTTAAAGAGACTATTAGCCCATATAAGAAAAATGAGTTAAAAATGATAAAGAAATGATTACCTCATCAAGATATCTGAATTAGCAATGGATTGTTTATCCATTCTAATTAACTATCCACTATCTGCCCATGTTAGTAGAGAATAGAATTTAAATAATAGCAATCCTATTTTACAGATCTCCATACTTATTCTGAAAGCCGGCTTGCCATAATGGGCCTGAATTAACATTATTACCTTACATTTATATGTGCTACCAATTAGAACTCAGTGATAATCTTTACCTCAGCTAGAACGAAAAAACATTCAACTAGATTAAATCTAGCTCTGTTCTAATAAGTAAGGAAATACAGATCAGAAAACACATAAATCTTGTATAAACATATGTGTATGTAAAAGGAAGGATGCATGAATGATTACATGATAAAATTCTAAACATATATCAGTATATATATTTCAGCTATATATATAGAAATATATGTGTCTGATAAAAAGAAATCTGGAAAGACAGAGCTAGAAGATATATATATATATATATATAGCCAAATGTGTGTTTCAAATGTGAGAATAAAATAGGATATAGCTGAGGATATATAAGTCACTCTATGTATATATATAAAGACGTATATCTATATACCCAAATGATATCTCAAAGTATACAAATACCTATACTATACATTAATAGACCTATCAGACATATATTAATATATTTGAAAGCTAGAATTAGAACTAAAAAAGAAACTAATAAGCAATCATTCCATAATGTGGTTGCCGTTAGCACCTAGATTTGCTAAGGAGTCAGCTTCAGTATTACCCTCTCGGTAAGTGTGCTTGATAATTACCTCGGAAAAGGTTTCTATGATAAGATTGATTTCCTCAATTTTAGAATTCATAATCCAATTAGGAGTCTTCTTTGTGCGGATAGCATTAACGATAATTTGGGAGTCTCCTTCAATCACAACTTTGGACAAGTTTAGATTTTTACAGATTTTGAGGCCTTCCAGAGTGGCAAGGCATTCCGCCATGTTATTCGTAGTAGGCTTGATGGGGTGGGCATACTTGGAAATTGATTCTCCCTTCCAGTTCCTAATAATCCCACCGATGCCCGCCACTCCGGGATTACCCCTGGATGCTCCATCAAAATTCAGTTTTACCCAACCTTCTTCGGGGGGAACCCAGGAGCAATTAGCTCTGTCAACTTGAGTCTTTGTGCCTCCTCTGCCAAAAAGATTTGGAATGATTAAAGAGGGCCATTTAAGTCTGATCTTATTATCCCAGGATCTAAATGAATCCTCATAGCAAAAGATATTTCGGAGTTTTCTATTGATGTTTTCCGTAATTGAGGCCTCAATTTTGTTAATTATGTTTTTCCAATCTAATTTCTGGTTAGTAAAAATTCTGCGATTACATTCCTTCCAAATCTCCCATGCTAATATACATGGGGAAATGGTCCAGATATCCTTATAAAGATTATCTTTGTAAAGAGTAGGCCAGGCTTTTAGGAGGCTTAGTAGGTCAAACGGAAGGGCTGTCTTCCAATCTAGACATTGCTGAAGCCAAATCCAACAATTTTGAGTGTAGGGACAGTTAAGCAACAGATGATTCACATCCTCCTCCTGACTTTCACATAAGGGGCACCTTGTAGGACCCTTGAAGCCTATCTTACGAATCCTATCCAAAGTTAAAATTCTGTCCTGCAGAGCAGCCCACAGGAACATCCCAGCGTTGGGAAGACAGGCTTTGTTCCAGCATAAATTAAGGGGAATGTCTAGATTGTCCATTTTCTCGTCTCGAAAAATGGTTTTATAGCCATCTTTAACTATGTATTCTCCATTATTAGAGCCAGCCCATACAAGGGAGTCAGGCCTATTTTTAATAGTGATATTCCTATCTTTTAAGATACTAAATAACTTTTGACTTTCTAGATTAAACAATATTCCTCTTGAGGTTAAATTTGTATCATAATCGTTGTTAAGGCTAATATAATCTTTAAGATAAGTACCGATGGTGTCTTTACACATTTCAATGAAATTTGGTGAGAAGCCCGCTGTGTTAAGCGCCGGAAAACCTGCCCAGGAATCTTCCCAGAATAAAGCTTGATTCCCAAGTCCTACATCCCAAGTGAGGAATTTGCTGATTATGCCTATAGAGTCTTTGATAAATTTTGAAATTCGTGAACCCTTGACATGTGAATGGGCTCTAAAACTATTTATAGGGCCAGCCCCGGGAACATACTTGTGTAGTAGAATAGAAGCCCATTTTGAGTTGTATTCCTTGAAGAGTCTCCAAGCTAACTTAGCGCCTAGGGCACGGTTTTGCCAAGTAAGGTTTTTAAACCCCAGACCCCCCATAGAAATAGGTTTGCATAAGTTGTCCCATTTGATTAGGGCCAATTTCTTATCCTCAGCAAAGCCTTGCCAATAGAAGTCATGCATAATCTTATCTAGGTCCCGCTTGATGTTAGTCGGGAGGGGAAGAATGGACATATGATAAGAAGGGATAGCTGACAAAACTGATGTAATCATAGTGGATCTACTAGGCTTAGTGAGCCATTTACCTTTCCAAGAGCTTTTCTTATCTTGAACCTTCGATAGTACTTGTTTCCAAAGTTTGGAAGAGTGTTGACCCTTATCCAATTCTATACCTAGATATTTACACGGAAAAGTGCCCCGTTGATAACCAAGAGTATCACAGATATCCTTTTCCAAATCATGGGCCGTATTGATAAAGAAGATTTCTGATTTAAGAGGGTTAACTTGTTGGCCTGAGGCCTTCTTATATGTGTTTAGAACTGCTTTATAGGCCTTAGCCTCATTACAGTTGGCGGAACCAGGAAGAATGGTATCGTCTGCAAATTGTTGGTGAGTAACGAAAGGGATATTGTCTGCGGCTTTTAAACCTGAAATCTTGCCTTCTAACTGTTTCTTGGAGATGGTTCTACCCAGTGCTTCTGCCATGATGACATAAAGGAAGGGTGACAGTGGGTCACCTTGCTTGATACCTTGGGAAATCCCAAAATAACCTTCTGGGGTACCATTGACAAGGACCGAGATCTTGGGGGTAGATATACATATAAATACGAGGTTGATCCACTGTTTCGAGAAGCCGAAGGCTTCCAAGCATTTGCACAAAAATCTCCAGTCCACCTTATCATACGCCTTTTGGATATCTATTTTTATAAACATGCTTGGTTCTTTGGAGATTTGTGCAGTGTGTACAAGTTCTTGGGCGATGATAATGCCATCTAGGATTGACCTTTTGGCTACAAAGCCCGTTTGTTCCTCTGAGATTAAAATTGGGAGTAGAGTTTTAAGTCTATTTGCCATACATTTTGATAATATTTTATAGATAGTGTTACATAATGAGATAGGATGAAAGTCTCCTGGGTCAATACAGTCATTTTGTTTTTTTGGTATGAGAGAGAAAAAAGTATTGTTAATTTCTGATAGAATAGCTCCAGAATTCCTGGTTGTTTCCACCGCTTGCCATATGTCAGTTTCCATGAAGTGCCAGCATTTTTGGAAAAAACCGGCCTGAAATCCATCCGGGCCTGGGGCTTTGTCAGGCTGCATTTGAAATAAGGCAGTCTTGACTTCTTCCAAAGTAAATTTGCTATTCATCATGGTATTATCTTCATCCGAAATTAACTTTGGTATAGCCTTAATCATTTCAGACTGCTCTTGAAGGTTAACTGCTTCGAAGTTATTAAGAAGATAGTTGTAATAGTTAGTGATACGGTCTGCGATGACTTTAGGGTCTTCCAATAGTTGCCCTCTTTCATCCTTAATCTTGGTTATCCTATTAATAATTTTCCTTATATTGGTTGATTTATGAAAAAATTTAGTGTTATTATCTCCTTCCTTCAGCCAGATTTCCCTGGATTTCTGTTTCCAATATATTTCTTCTTTAAGTAAAATTGCATTATATTTAGCCATAAGTTCCTTCTCTTTAAGATAGCTCGTTTCATCCATACCCTGGTTTATGACTAAGTTATTAAGACTTTCTATCTCCTGTTCTATAAGAAGTTTTTCTTCGAAGATATTGTTGAATTTGTTCTTGTTCCATTCCAAGACTTTATTTTTAATAATTTTGAGTTTGGTTACTAGGCTATACATTTTGGATCCTTCCACTATTGTCTGGTTCCACCATTGTTCTAAGAGATTAATGAGATCCAGATCCTGAAACCACATAAATTCGAATTTGAACGGATTTCTATTGGGTTTACTGTCCTCAGTGATTGTTAGTCTAATTGGGAAGTGGTCAGATCCCACTTCTGGGAGAATCTCCGCTGACAAAAGTTGGTTAAAATTATCCGTATTACCTGAAACTAGAAATCTATCAAGTTTTTCCGTGATGTGGCTAAAGCCCGACCTTCTATTGTTCCAGGTGTAAGTTCCATTGATGGTCTCAATGTTAATTAAATTATTGTCTGACACCCATTGGGTAAAATCCTTTTGTGATTGTGATATGAATTTAGAACCACCATATTTTTCATTTGTATTCAGTATAGCATTAAAATCTCCACCTAAGATGAAAGTCTCACCTCTGTTTAGGTGAAGGAAAGCTTGAACTTCCTGCCAAACTCTTCTTTTGTCTGTATTATGGATTGGACCGTAGATGTTGATTAAGGTGAATCTCAGATTTGATTTGAGGCTGCATATCCTCATAGCCATCCAGTTGCTACTGCTGCTCACGACTGAGGAGGAAATTTTTCGGGGGTCCCATAATGCTGCTAGGCCTCCTGATGCGCCTATTGCTGGTACAAAATCTGAATTCCATAAGCCGAGTTTGTTACTTAATTTCTTACTATCTTCATTATTTAACTTAGTTTCTTGTAAGATTATAATATCAGAGTCAAAGTTTTTGAGATATCTCTTAATTAGTCTTTGCTTGTTAGGGGCGTTTAGGCCCCTAACATTCCAAGTAGTCACTCTCATTGCTCCTTGGGAAGGCTCTTCCCCTTCCCGCTATTCAGAATGTCAGATATTTTCATTTGGTTTTCCGCATTACCTGCTAAGGATCTAAGCGCTATGCACGATTTCCTTCCTCTTTTCTTCTTGACCTTGTCAATTTTGGGGGAAGAGAGGCCAGCCAAATTGGTAGCAATTCCCAGTTGTCTGTCCTCATTTGTGATACCAAAAAGACCATCCAGGATATCTACATTATCTCCCGCAGGGGAGGATGGGTCAGGAAAGTTTGTTATTGCTTCCTCATCATATTCTTTTTCTAGTTCAATACCATCTTCTTTGACCTCTAAGGCTTCATGTTCAACAGAATTAATCACATTCTCAGTGTTATTGGAAAGGTCTACCTTTTGAACCTCTATTACTTCTTGCTGCATCTCTATTGTGTCATCATTATCTTCTCTAGAGTTTCTAAGGGACATAATTTCTTGAATCAAGACTTCCTTCTGATATTCCAACTCTTCTTCATCAACAATTTCACTTATAAACAGATCCAAGAGTTCATCTGGTAGCATTTTTCCTATGTAGTCTGTTATAATTTTGACTTCTTTAGAGCATTTTTCATCCTCCGAAGGAGATGCTTGTATTGATTTCATAGGCGGTGTGGTAATCTGAGAACATATCAGGTCTTCCTTAGTACATAAAGTCTCCTTAGTTGGCGAGTTCATATCATTAGACAAAGCTATGGGTTCAAGGGGTAGCACATTCTCTGTTATTTCTGGAATATTTCTTTCTTTCTCAGGTGTAAGGAAACCTCCTGACTGTGCTAATTTCTGAGGATTGTCATTGTTGTTTATCAGTGGATTGCTAAGTTGGAGGGAAATTTTCATATTCGTAGGGGGAGATGATTCCATAGATATTAATTGATTGTTAGTGATTCTTTTTTCAAATGAAGGCTCGCAAGGGGGATCAGAGATAGGCTGGGGAAGAACAGTTTTTGTGAAGCAATCATCTATATCAGTAAAAGTGAATCCCCCTCTATCTGAAAGAAAATAAATGTTTGCATCCTGTCTTTTATCTAGAAGATTAGTTATACTCTTAAGTTCCAATAAAGCAACCATATAATTATGCTTTGATTCCAAAAAGTTGTCATTAATGATTGGATTAATGATAATTGAGTTGGCATTGAATTTTAGATGCATATGAGGAATGAACTTTCTATGAATGCTCATTTTGACAATAATTGTTTTCTCTGTTTCATTGTTTATATTATCACTAATTCTAATAAATTTGCCTAAATTGCTGCCAATAGTCTTTATAGTTTCTGTGCTTGTGAGTTCAATTGGTAAATTTTTTAGTACTATAGCTTTTTCTACCTCAAAATCCTCAAGATATAGTGGGTTGAATAGGGGTCTCCATTTAGTAACAAAAAAAGATTCATGTCTATATTTCAGATCCAAGTTATCTAATATCTTCTTTTTAGTTTCTAAATTTTTGCAATCTAAGAGAAGGAAAGAATCGACAAGGTTAGAGATACTTACCTCTCTAGGGAGCATTTTAGCCAATGCTTCTATGATATCCAAGTTGCTCGCTCCCACTCCTTTCCATCTGACAATTAAACCTGCATCCTCATAGTATTTCTGCAATCTTGCTATATGGCTATCCTCTAGGGATACTTTGTTAAAGTCATTGTTAGAAAAAATATTTTTATTGTGCATGTGCATATGATTATAGTTTCTCCTGTGTGGCGGAGTATAAACAGGGGAGGAAAACTTCGATTGCAAAGTATTAGCTTTGAAGGAAATATGATTGGAAACAAACTTTAAAGACTTACCATTCTCCCGCCGATGAGGAGGAGTGTAGTGCTTACCACTGATTGTAGGAGACTTCAAATTGTCTTGTGCAATATTCACCCCCTGCCCTAGCCGGCGGGAGAAGGAAGGTGTGGTGTGGAATTGAGCTGCATTTTCATTCACTGTCCGTTTAACCCTAAAATTTCCCTTGCTTCCCAAAGCCCCAGGTCGCCTATGAAAGGGGGAATACTGGATTTTGGTTAGGGCATTCTCCTTTTTCTTTAGTAAATCAAAAGAATTCCTCAGAGGAATCTCAATCCTTCCCACCTTTTGTGATCTTGCCTTTTTATATCTTTTAATCTCTTGCCATTCGTAGTCTTTCGACCTGGCCTTCCTGGGATCCTCCTCGGACACAAAAAATCCACTTCTTCCCAAGGCAGAATGGGGTTCATTAGCACATTTGACTGGATCAAATCTGAATTTTGGGGTCCTTTCGATCCCAGGAAGGCTCGTTTTCTGCAAAGCATATTTTGTTTTAGCAAACCTAGTGATTTGCCCATCCAAATTGCTGACAGTGAAGACTTTAGGTAGCTGAAAGCTGTCCTGTTCCGAAAATTTGCTTCTTGTGGAAGCCCTAGTTTCCCCAGGAAGCTTATTTATCCGGAGATCCTTAGCTTTGTTAACCTGAGTATCAATAGCTAACTTATCATCTTCCAAACTTCTTCGTTTTTGTTCTGCAATAAAGGGTTTCCAATGATCATAATCTGGTTGGGCTCTTACAATCCTTTGTCTGCAATCAATGTTTTTATGCCCGTAAAGCCAGCATTTAGAGCAATATCCAGAGACTCCAGTATCGCTGGTGTCCTCTGCTTCCTTCTGCTTCGCATGAAACCCAAGATCAGAGCTTTTAAATGATTTATCTCCTTTGATATTATGTTTTTTTCGTGCGTTTACAGGCTTTTTTTCGCTCGCCATTATTCGACTTCCTATTTAATAGATTTTTAACAGTAATAATAAAAACAATATTTTTCCAATAATTCCCTTTTCACAGAATTTAAGTAAAATAATAAAAAGAACAATATTTTTTTTAAATTTAATTAACCCAAATAAATTTAATGTGTAATTAAATTTATTTTCTTAAGGTAATTAAAACCATTTCTCAGGTAAATACCCTTTCTCACAAATCTTGTAATTTCCATGCATCCTAAAATCTGACAAATTTTCTATAATAATTTCCCTTAATTTTCTCAAAATTATATACTTCCCATAAATTAAAAATACCCATTAGACATGGATTTTAAAACAAAACTCGAATTCACTAGAAGAGGGTTTTGAATTTGACAATTATTTTACACACACATCAAGCAGAGACAAATAGAAATATTTTTAATAAAACACACAACTAAGAAATCATCCAACCTGGTATAGCTTTCCTGGAAGAAATCTGTAGAAGAGTCCTAATCCCTTCAATAACTTCCAATAAATTTCTTCACCTAAATTCTTGACCTGTTCCTGTGTGTCCCTATGTGTAACTAAAATAAAGACCTAACCCCTATTTAAACTAAAATTCTAGGTTCAATAGCTTTTTCACAAAAAACCTAAATTTAGAATAATAGTAATTTTTTTATTTTATTTTCTAAATTTATCACATGCAATAATTAAAAAACATTATTCTTTCTTTACTTTTCTCATGCACATTAATTAATTTTCTAAATAAAGAATTAATACAATATTTTAATTCTGAATAATCCTTTTATTCATTTATTTATTTAATCATTTATTTATTTAAAATTCAAGGAAACAATAAATATATTTAATCTAATTTATTTAAATAACAATATATTTTAGATACCATGTAGCTTGCAACTTAATTTAATAATTTCTTTAATTAACTAAATTTATAATCACAATGCATAAACAATACAATACTGAGATAATTTCATAAAATTAAATCCACTAAAACACTCAAGTTAAACAAATCTCAAGCAATTACCCATAAAAGATAAATTGACAAAATACGAAGACCGAACTAACTGACAAAACGACTAACTGATGACACTCATGCAAGTGTAACTGAGTAAATTAGGGTCAACTACTAGCTCCTCCACTTCCATCAGAAAATATAAGGCGCGCTCAGACCTGTGAAGTTAGGTGGAGACGATACCCCGTACCTACCCGGTACTTGTACCTACAATATCCTACATCACCGAACCACACATGCATATATATATATACCTGCAATATCCTACATCACCGAACCACACACACACACACACATATATATATAGAAAACACGACATACACATCGATGAAGGAGAATCATAGCGTTCCCTGTCTCATCGAAATGAGAGAAGGAAAATCATCCCTTTGCATCCAATACACTCGCAAACACACAACATATAATTCCACATTACGTAAATAAAGTAAAATGTCAGTACATAGCAATAATACATAAAATGCCATAAATCACAAGTACTGAAATACTGCAAATAAATTATACATCTCATCTCCAAATAAAGCATAATGTCATAAAAATCTGAATAATATGTCATGGTAATGTATCCACTGAAAAACAACCAATAATAAAAAATGAGTTTGATGAGTTCAAACTAGTAGGGGTACTATAGATTCCTTCTCATAAACTATGATTTGACTTTTGTTCAGCTCATCTACTTTAACATTATCACTCTCCACAATTCTCTGCAATCTCTTGTTATAAAATCTATGTGATTTGTTTTCATTAGAATAACCAATAAATATGCCTTCATCACATCTAGGATCAAATTTCCCAATAATATCATCTCTCCTGATATAACATTTACTACCAAAAATTCTGAAATACTTAACTGTAGGTGTATTGTCAAACCATAATTCATAAGGTGTCTTACTAGTTTCTCCTTTGATATGTACTTTGTTGAATGTATAAATCATTGTACTCACTACTTCTCTCCAGTAGATATGAGGTAGACTAGCTTCCATCTTCATTGTTCCAGCAACATCCAAGAGAGTTTTGTTCTTCCTTTCCACAACTCCATTCTGCTAAGGTGTTCGGGGAGCAAAAAATTGTCTTTTTATACCATGCCTGTCACAAAAGTTAGTAAACTCATTGGATGTGAATTCTCCAACATGATCTGATCTCAAACATTTAATCTTTAATCTAGTCTCAGTTTCCATTTTATCCTTAAAGATTTTAAACTTTTCAAATGCTTCATATTTTTCTCTCAAAAAAGTAACCCACATCATTCTAGAATAATCATCAATGATTAGCATGAAATATCTATGACCATGAAAACTTTTAACTCTAGCAGGGCCACACAAATCAGTATGAATAAGATCAAGAACATCATTTGATTTATCTTGTATACTCCTAAAAGAGGTTTTGACTTATTTACCTATTTGACATTCTTTACATACCTAATTATAGGGCTTCATAATCTTAGGTATATCCCTAACTGCCTTAGTTGAACTGATCTTCACAATGCAATCAAAATTCACATGACACAGTCTTTTATACCATAGCCAAATCTCATCAATCTGTGTAATCAAAAATGTCTTCTCACTAGAGTGTAAGTGAAATATATTACCTTTTGTCTGTGTACGGGTTGCAATGTCCAAGCCAGATCTATTAATGATTTTGCATTTTCCATGAACTGTAATTGAAATCCCTTGTCTACCAATCATCCTACACTCAAAAGATTATGCTTCAAACATTCAACATAATAAACATTTTCATTATTTTTCTTACCATCTAATGATATATTTCTTTTTCCTTTAATCATACATGCCTTGTTATCTCCAAATCTAACTAGTCCACCATCAAATTATTGCAAAGATAGAAACTTCCCTTTATCTCCAGTCATACGATGTGAACAACTGTTGTCAATTACCCATTCATCCTTGTCTTCAATTTTAGTAGCAAGTGCCTTCTCTTTAGGTACATTATCTTCCCGTGTCAGATCATCTTCCTTGATAGCCAAGAATACCCATTCCTGCCCATTATCAGATCCACTAGAAGAGTCTTTTGCCGGTTCATCATCTCAATCAGTAATGCCTTCCTCATCCTCTATGTAGCATGATTTGTCTCTATTTTTCTTATATTTATATTTGTTATGATATCCAGGGTTAGGCTTAAATGATCTTCTAACTCTTTCTTCAAATCTTGAATTCCTTTCAAGACATCTAGATGCAAAATGACCAATCTTATTACATGCAAAACATTTAAAAGGTGCTTTTCCTTCATACTTACTTCCTACTGGTCCTTTAGGTACTCTTCTAACAAATAGTGCTTCAAGTTGCTCAAACTCATAATCTTCTCTCTTCATATCCTCTAACTCCTTTGCATGTAAAGCTTTGCAGTCTTGCTTACCAGTTGTAGATGTAGATGAATGAAAAGTAGGTCTAGTCTTTACAGCTCCAGAAGGTCCAAATTCCTCAAGCTCAAAAGAAAATAGTTTCCCAGCCAAAGTATCTTTGTTGACAGATGTATTAGCCATTGTTCTCAACTCATTAATAGCAATAGCCTTCATTTTGTAAGCTGGTGGTAGGGCTCTTAGGACTTTAGAAACAATTTCATCTTCGCTGAGAGTTCCACCACAACAATATCATTTACCCTTTCCATGAACGCAGTAATCCTTTCATCTTCTTACATTTTCAGGTTTTCATATCTCGCCTGGTAACCATCAAGTTTAGCAATCTTCACTATAGGGTCACCTTCATTAAGATTCTCCAACTTATCTTGTATAGCCTTTCCAGATGATTTGTCAGTTAATCCCATTATTTGTTGATTAGAAAGTGCACACAAGAGGACTTCTCTTTCTCTACAATCATTCTCAATCTTCATGTCCAGGTTAGCTGGAGGAGGATTTCCAAATCCTGAATTATGGGGTGTGACACCATTCTCTATGATCTCCCAAATCTCCTTGCCAAGACATCTCAGATGAGTCTCCATCTGAATCTTCCATACTGTGTAATTTGTTCCATCAAGCCTCAGAATATCCCTTTGAAAGATAGCTCCAGAAGAATTGGATGAACTTGAACTGTTTGTCACCATAGGATCTTCCTCAAGAGGTTAAGCTTTCTACAAAGAAGACCAAAGCTCTGATACCAATTGTTAGATAGTTCAAATAACCGGAAGACAACTGAGAGGGGGGGGGGGTGAATCAGTT
The DNA here is from genome assembly GCF_030272615.1 of Cryptomeria japonica. Classification (NCBI taxonomy): domain Eukaryota; kingdom Viridiplantae; phylum Streptophyta; class Pinopsida; order Cupressales; family Cupressaceae; genus Cryptomeria; species Cryptomeria japonica. The sequence continues at coordinate 445,091,453 of NC_081409.1, forward strand.
GTCACAGATTACTGAAAGCATTAACAATTTAAACTTTAATACCGGAACCCAAAAAATTAATACCGGAATAGAAGTTAAACCAATTAAGCATAAACAGTAATCACAAAATAAAAGCCATCCACATAACACCAAGATTTATACATGGAAAAACCGATAAAGGGAAACCATGGTGGGAAGCCTACCCATAGTTAGATAATACTTCTGTAGTAAGTATGTGAATTACAATTGAGGGGCCTGCACTTGCAGGAAAGCCAACAGCCTAGAGCACACTTCTCATCACAAAAGGAGTTTCACTGACTACATATAAATCCATACTACAATCTGGAGAAGTGTTGAACTGCAAAAGATAACATCTCCCATGCCAGAGTACAATTTCGGTTAAGCTCAATACCGGAGGACTAAATCCTCTTCCATAAACCCAATTTGATCTCCAATGATCGACCAACTCCTGTGCCTGAGTGATATTACATTCTTTGCACATTACATTCCTTGACCATGACCTCTTATATTAACCATGATGATCTACATTGAGATCTTACATTTATTTATACAAAACCCTCGACCATAAACAATCAGGTCAGCCACCAAACAATAAACTGATTACATAATTACAAACCATGTTGTCCTTAGACCAAACAAATAATATCCAACCCATAAGACATCCTAGAAATACATCAATAGGTCCTTTCCACATGTTACATTAAAGCTGGTCCATAACCTAGATTAACCGGGACTAAGTATAGGTCCATACGCCACAACAATGATCTCCAATCACCAAGTCTCGAACATGATCACCAACAATATCTTGAAACTCCACCAGAAGTTGTACCAACACCACTTATGCAATTCATCAAAGATCTCCATCAAAGGTTCTGTCGGTGAAACCCTCGCCAAAACCAGAAACCAATCTTCTAAGTAAGAAGAATAGAATCCAATCTCTAGACCAAAACCAACTGACCAAATATGAGTATAAGTATCATGAATAAGCCAATTCCATCACCAAATTATACCGAAGCCTGTCAGACCATGCTAGATCCAAGTTAACCAAAAACCACTCACCCTACCTGGACCAGAAGGGTGTCGGTAGATCATCTAAACAACTAGTGTTGACATCAATGACAAAACATCAATGCAACACATAATCAATTCTATCAAATGGCCAACAGGATATTACTACTGCTAGGATATTTTGTTGTCATTGATGTCAACATATTCCTGTGTTTTGGTTTTCTAGTGATTGTAGAGAGTTTATCTGGTTGGTTTATCTCTTTGATATGCCGAATCAACTAGAGATACTTGATTCAATGTTGGTTTGATGATGCTATGTGGTTATTTGGTTGAGTTATGGATTCCGATATGAGGATTGGTTTTTTGAGTGTTCAGTATTGCAATGTTCTAGTATTTGATCCGTTATGCTCCAGAATAATTATATCTTGAGTTGAATATTTGGGAGAGTGTTTGGGATGTTCATGTGTATCTTCAATTCAGATGGTTCATGATTTGGTGCTCTGCAAGTTATCTTTCTAGTCCCAGTTGTTGTTGTTGAGTGTTCTTGAGTATCAACATGTTGATCGATGAGGATTTGATTAAGTGGTGTTGTTGCAGCTATTGCAGATGGCTCTAACATTCTTGTTGGTATTTCCTAATCGTGTCCTATTTGTTTTTTTGCTCCGCATTGATCATTGTGTGCATTATTGAGGATCTTATGGGTCCGGTGATGTTCTTCATGTTATGCGACATTTTCAGTGGTGTAGCATGTTGCAGATGATCTTGGCAACATTTTGGTGGTATTACATGTTTGGGTATTTTATTTGGGTCCATACCATGTCGTCTTGGCATTGTATTGGTCTGGTGGTTGTTGTATGTATCATGTGATGTAATTTTGTAATTAGGTCTTAAGGGTTGAGCCGACCTTGTAGTCAAGGTTGATGATTTGTATAAATAGGTGTCATATTCATGTAATTTGGAAATTGGTCGTGTGTCTACATTATCAAAGAGTGTTGTATGCACGAACAAGATAATTTGTATTTCAGTGAGAAGTTTTGAGCAAAGAGTGTTGCAAAGCAAACAAATGTGCTTAAGCAGAACTATCAGCAAGCATTAGGAGATGTTATTCTTTCAGTTCATGTAATCTGGATTGTTATTCGATCTTTGTAAGGTAGTGAGCCTTCCTCAAGGTTGTAGCCCTTCTTTTTTTTGAGCAGTGAGATCTAGGAAGTGTGCCTGAATGCATGTGCATTCCCCACTGTAATATTTCACATACTACTACAGAGTATCATCTTATTGTGTGTAGGTTCCCACCATGGTTTTTTCCTTAACCGAGTTTTCCATGTCAAAATCTTCATGTTATGTGTGTTGCAATCATTGTGCGTATCTTTGTTCTTGTTGCAATTAATCAAATATCAAGTTGTGTTTAAATTATTAGATCTGGTGAAAACTGATTCACCCCGTCCCCCCCCCTCTCAGTTTTCCTTCATTGTTGTTGCCAACAAATAAATTATATTAAATCCATTAGATTTATGCACTTGATTTAATTAATTAATTACTTTTAATTATCTAATAATCAATTGTTTGTTTATTTAAAAAAAAATTAAATTGTTTTTTTATAGGTTGAGAATTATAACCTACACATACATATATATGTATATGTGTATGTATGTATGTATATGTATATATATATGTATATGTATATGTATGTATATGTACATACACACCCATATAATCATATATATGCATGTATGCATGTTATACATACATACACACACATACATACATGTGTCTGTAGATGTATATATATACATATGTATATGTATATGTATGTATATGTATATACATATACATGTATATATATAAATATAAATATACATATACATATAAATATACATATACATATACATATACATACACACATGTACATGTATATGCATATATGTATATGTTAATACATACATATACATATAGATACATATAATGTATATACATAAACATATATATATATATAGATATATATATATATATATATATATATATATATATATATATATATATATATATATATATATACACACACATGTACATGTATATGCATATATATGTATATGTTATGCAAAAAGATAAACATAAAGTTTATTTAGGTTGAGAGTTATAACTTACAATGGTACCAAGTGGAGAAACATATGATGTTATGATTGTGAAGGAAAACTATTTAGAATTGATTATTATTTTTTAAATATAAAGACAGAGATGTATATTATGTATATGTATGCACATACATGTATATGTATGTATGTATGTATATATATGCATGTGTGTGTGTGCGTGTATGTATATGTATATGTATATGTATGTATATGTGCATACACACCCATATAATCATATATATGCTTGTATGTATGTTATACATACATACACACACATACATGCATGTGTGTGTAGATGTATATATATACATATGTAGATGTATGTATATGCATATACATATACATGTATACATATAAATATACATATACATATACATATACATACATACATACATACACACATGTACATGTATATGCATATATGTATATGTTAATATATACATATACATATAGATACATATAATGTATATACATAAACATATACATATATATACATATACATACATACATACATACATACATACATACATACATACATACATACATATATATACACACATGTACATGTATATGCATATATGTGTATATGTTAATATATACATATACATATAGATACATATAATGTATATACATAAACATATACATATATACATATCCATATACATGCATATATATATATACACACACACACACACACATACATATGTTGGCATTATAACAGACAAGGAGAGATTGTTGGTATTTCAATAAGGATATTGAGAAGGTTGTTGATGATTATGGATATAACTGATTAAGGATGTTTATTGTCTTAATATTATTATTTTGTCATTGATGTCAAGAAATTGATTTTCTAATTCAATATGATGTTGCCATATCTTAAAAAGTATGATTTGATGAGTATAAAGATGTCGGTAAAAGACACAGAAAGAATGTGATGAATAAGGGGAGAAATAAGTTATTCAATGGGCAACTATTACCGAGTTAGACAATGATGAGATCATGATGTTTAGATTGTTTTGATATCCTACATATGTTATTGATTGTAAGGTTAATACTATACTATGTTACTGAGCAAAGAACCTAGTTGGTAAACCCTAAGGTTATCGCTATCGGTTAATGAAGGTAGAATGTCTACTGAGTGAAGTTTAGTATTTACCAAGTTGCAACCGAGTTGTAACAGAATGCATTGAATGAATAAAAGAATTATTTAATGAAGGAAGCTGATGAGCTGGCTATGATTGAATGATTGGTATGCCATGCATGAAGTTTGTTAAAGAATCTATGGCAAAGAAAAATCAGCAGGAAGATCTACAGCTTAGATTGAACCGCAATACCCTAGCACAAGTTCCAAGAAAAATATGCAAGTTTCAAGGTAGGGTAAAACGTTTTTCAGATCGAAGGATACATTGAACCTGGTCAAAGTTTGAAGATCTGATGGCTATGATTGATCATGGGAAATGTGATCAAGGAGATTAAGTGGTTGGAAAATTATTTATAAATAAGGAACTGTTGATAAACAATGTATGCGGGCAAGTGTATGCACAGGGATGCTACATAGTGATTACCGAGCACAGAAGCTTGAAGACCTGTTTTAAATAACAAAGTATAGAGCCTAGAAAATGGACAAGATAAGTCCTATTGTATTGAGAAAATAAGAATCTACTTTAGCATTTTAGATGTGAAGTTGCAGATAGATTTTTATTACTGTTATTTTGTAAAGTGACAGAAAATCTTTGAACCGAGTGGACTTAACAGTCTTATTTGTAAAACCCTCTAGCAAGGTGATATTCTGATTGAGTGTTTGAAATCTTTAACAAGATCACTTCTAACAAGGTGAAGATCCTAACAGATCTGAGGGAAATCCCTTAACCGGGTCACATCTAGCAATGTGTTTGTAATCTTTAACAGGATTTTCTTTTAACCGAGCATACTCTAGAAGAGTACATTTATTAGTGGGTCCAAAATCCCATAGTGGTTTTTCCTTATTTGGGTTTCCACGTTAAATCTGGTGTTATGAGTGTTATGATGTTTATATGCTTTTGAGTTTGCATGTTTAGCAGTTTTGGTTATATTACTAAAGTATACATTACCGAGGTTGAATCTGTTGTTTTATGGAAGATTAAGTTTGTATGATTCACCCCCCCCTCTCATCTTGTTAGCTATTGGATCTGTACTTACATTAAGTATCAAAACTATCAATTGGTATCAGAGATTTGGACTCTGGAAGAAAATTTTTAAAGGTACTTGAGACAAAGATCCAAAGATGTATAAGAGGGATGCACCGAAGCTGAACAAGTGAAGTTTCTCTACATGGTAGAAAAGGATGAAGCTGCACCTATCAGTAGTTGGAGAATATGTTCTATATTATCTAGATAATGATTTCATTATGCCAAGCACCTATCCATTGACATTGGAAGAGATAAAGGCAAAGCAAGAACATATTCAAGCAATGATTGAAATAACATCTGCATTGACCGATTCAGAGTTTAATGATCTAGAAGGCTGCAATGATGCAAAGGCAATGTGGGACAAGCTCATATCTGTGTATGGTGGAGATGAACATGTTCAAAGAGAAAAAGTGGATAGTCTAAGAGGACAACTTGAATCTATGAGGATGAATGAAGGTGAGAACATAACCCAGTACAGTACAAGAATAAAGGAGATTGTCAATCAAATCAAAGGAGCAGGTGGAACTATTGAAGAAAAGGATATAACAAGTAAGTTATTAAGAACCCTTCTACCGGCTTATGCAATCCGAGTATCTGCAATCAATGAATTAAGGTTTGTACCCAATATGCCAGTTTCTTTAGATGCTACTATTGGAAAGCTACATGCATTTGAGTTAAGTAACTTTGATAATAGTGGGTCATCAGTAAATAAAGTTGAATATGCATTTAGTTCTTTTCATATTGGTGAATCTGATGATTACAATGATAGAATGAGTAAGTACAGTAAAGGGGATCATAGTGGAGCAAGTGAAAGATTTCGCAAAAACATGGAGGAAGTACACAAACTGTATGAAAAAATCAGAAAGCAAGAAGAGTTTGAAGCACTATTAGCCAGAAGGTTACCGAGAGGCAAAGGTAAGTATAAAGGAAAACTACCTTTGAAATGTTTCAATTGTGATAAGATACGACATATTGCTTCTAACTGTCTTGACAAAGATTCTACTAAAAAGAGAGATTACCGAGATGACAAACAGAAAGATAATCATTACAGAGGACACCGAGACTTCAGAAGAAGAGATAGAAAGTCACACTTAATAACTGATGAGGAATCCAATGATGATAAATTAGATGAAACTGATACATAGGAAGTAGTTTATGTGGCCATCAAAGATGGATCAGATGAAGAAAGGTATGAAGAAAAAGCCCTAATATCTCACATAAATACTAATGATTCTTGGATCATAGATAGTGGATGCTCACATCACATGATAGGTGATAAACACAAGTTTGTTATGTTAGAATACTATGATGGAGGTTATGTAAGATTTGGTAATGATGCACCATGTCTGGTAAAAGGTAAAGGATCTATAACACTTCTTGACAACGCAAGATGCAATGATGTTTATTGGGTTGAAGGTTTGAAATACAATTTGTTGAGTGTAGCATAGCTAAACAATACAGGATACCGAATAGAATTTCAGAAAGGATTTGTCAAAGTTCATTACAAGCATGGAAAGTTAGCTCCTACTGGGACACAAACAAAAGGTAATACATTTCATCTTGAATCAACTTGGAACAAGTGTCTGTATGCAAAGATTGATGATGCCTAGTTATAGCATAAAAGGTTTTGTCATGTAAATTTTGATAATCTGATCAAAATAAGAAAGAAGCACCGAGTAAGAGGTCTATCGAGTTTGGAAAATCTTGAGAATGCTATGTGCTGAGGATGCCAGATGGGTAAAATGACAAGATCAAGCTTTACAAGTAAGTCCTACACTTCTAAGGGAATTTTAGATCTTGTGCACACTGATCTTTGTGGTCCTATGAAAGTTCAAAGTTATTATGGTGATAAATATTTCATATTATTTGTGGATGATTACTCAAGGATGATGTCAGTAATGTTTTTAAAAGAAAAATCAGAAGCTTTTCAAATGTTTAAATGTTGCAAGGCAAGAGTTGAAAATGAAACAGGAAGACAACTGAAATGTCTTAGATTAGATAGAGGAGGAGAGTTCACATTTGATGAGTTCAACTTATTCTGCAATGATCATGGTATTAAAAGACAAGTCTCTGCACCGAGAACTCCACAACAAAATGGAATTGCTGAGAGAAGAAACAAATCTATTGTGGATTGTACCAGAACCCTGATGATTGAAAAGAAAGTGCCACAAACATTTTGGAGAGAAGCAATAAGCACAACAGTTTACACCCTGAACTAAGTACAACTGAAGAAAGGAACTTTGAAGACACCATATGAAATCTGGTATGAGAAGAAACCTAATGTAAGTTATTTTAAAATCTTTGGAGGTAGATGCTATGTACACAAGGATGATAGAAATGGCAAGTTTGATCAGAAAGGTGAAGAAGGAACATTTCTTGGTTATTCTTCTAGAAGTAAAGCATTTAAATGTCTGATCAAATCATCTAACAAAATAGTAGAAAGTGCAAATGTGAAAATTGATGAATTTGCAGAAAGAAATGATGAAGGAAATTCCAAGGAACCAGAAGACTATGATGAATTTGTCTATGTTCAACCGACAAGTCCTACCAAGAAAACTACAGAAGGAAATGAAGAGAATATCTAGTTACCGAGTGATGAAGAAGATCATATAGAGCCTACTGAGCCTGTATTAGCCAAGTATGTCAGAAGACATCATGCATCAAGTTAGATTATAGGACATAAGGATGATCCAGTGATGACAAGGAATAAACTAAGACAGAACACATGTCTGATATCTGAATTTGAATCAAGAATAGTGAAAGAGGAATTTAACAGTGAAGATTGGATAAATGCTATGACAGAAGAGATTGATCAAATCAAGAAGAATGATACATGGACACTAATCCCAAGACCGAAGGACAAAAATGTAATCAGTACAAAGTGGATTTTCAGAAACAAGCTAAATGAAAAAGGTGAGGTCATTCGAAATAAAGCAAGACTAGTTTGCAAAGGTTATGCCCAAGAAGAAGGAATTGATTATGGTGAGACTTTTGCACCTATGGCAAGACTTGAAGGAGTAAGAACATTGTTGGCATATGTTGCTTACAATAATTTCAAGGTATATCAAATGGATGTCAAATTTGCATTTTTGAATGGTATATTAGAAGAAGAAGTTTTTATTGAACAACCTGAAGGATTTATTGAAGAGAATAATAAAGATCAGGTATGTAAATTGAACAAAGCTTTATATGGTTTGAAACAAGCACCTAGAGCATGGTATGAAAGATTGCACTCTTATTTAATCAAGATTGGTTTTATAAGGACAAGTGAAAACAACAATATGTACATGAAGAATGATGAAAATGGAATACTGATCTCAGCCATATTTGTTGATGATATTATCTTTTGTGGAAATGACTCTTTATGCAAGAACTTTGGACATGAAATAAGCAAAGAATTTGAGATGTCATTAATCGGTGAGATAAAGTATTTTATAGGTTTACAAATACTGCAAATGAAAAATGAGATTTTCATTACTCAATCCAAGTACATAAAGGAAATCTTGAAGAAATTTGGAATGGAAGATTCAAAACCAGTAAGTACTCCTATGACTACCAACTGTAAACTATCAAAGAATGATGAATCTACATCTGTTGATGAGACACTTTACCAATCCATGATTGGAAAGCTACAATATGTTATTCACAATAGGCCAGATATAGCATATGCAGTAGGTATAGTTGCAAGATTCTTTGCAGATCCTAAAGAAACACACATGACAGCAATCAAGAGAATTTTCAGATACTTGAAAGGAACTGAAGATTATGGCTTAGTATATCAGAAAAGAAATGATTTTGATTTAAAAGTTTATACTGATGCTGATTGGGCAGGCAATATTGATGATAGGAAAAGCACAAGTGGAGGAGCTTTCTTTTTAGGAGAAAGACTAGTGAGTTGGCTTAGCAAGAAACAAGGATGTGTTTCATAGTCAACAACAGAAGCTGAATACGTTGCTGCAGCATTGAATTGTACCAACATAGCATGGATCAAACAACTATTGGAAGGTATAAATGAGAAAGTTACCGAGCCAGTAACTATATTCTGTGATAATACTAGTGCCATTAACATTGCAAAGAATCCTGTTATGCACTCTAAGACAAAGCACATCTCTATCAAATATCATTATCTTAGAGAAGAAGCTCAAAAGAAGAAAGTGGTGTTGGAGTATGTTAGCACAAAGGAACAAATAGCAAATATCTTCACCAAGCCACTGCCAAGGGACACTTTTGAGTATCTCAGAAGTAAGTTAGGGGTCCTACCCCTATATTTCATTCACTGACCAAGTTTGGTGAAAGCATCAATTCGATGACTCTACAGAATATCTTTTAGGAGTTGATGCCGATTTACACACTTTAGGATGTTTTCTAAAGGTGTACAGGAAATAGTATAGGAAACAATATAGGGGATAGGAATTGAAGACAAAATGCTCTGACTGAGACTAAGTTGACATAACAGCAGGAAATCACTTCATACAGGAAGAAATTATGTTTTAGTTCTTTACTTTCTGGCATTGTTGTCAAAGGGGGAGAAGACTAGAGAAAAGGAGTGGATACTAATGTATGGGGGAGAAGACTGATGACAGGGGGAGAGCATTTCAGCATTTCACAGAATCTCACAACAATCTGAATCAATTAGGTCAAATCAATTGGTTTTGCCATCAATGCCAAAGGGGGAGATTGTTGGCATTATAACAGAGAAGGAGAGATTGTTGGTATTTCAATAAGGATATTGAGAAGGTTGTTGATGATTATGGATATAACTGATTAAGGATGTTTACTGTCTTAATATTATTATTTTGTCATTGATGTCAAGAAATTGATTTTCTAATTCAGTATGATGTTGCCATATCTTAAAAAGTATGATTTGATGAGTATAAAGATGTCAGTAAAAGACACAGAAAGAATGTGATGAATAAGGGGAGAAATAAGTTATTCAATGGGCAACTATTACCAAGTTAGACAATGATGAGATCATGATGTTTAGATTGTTTTGATATCCTACATATGTTATTGATTGTAAGGTTAATACTATAGTATGTTACTAAGCAAAGAACCTAGTTGGTAAACCCTAAGGAACCTAGTCGGTAAACCCTAAGGTTATCGCTATCGGTTAATGAAGGCAGAATGTCTACCGAGTGAAGTTTAGTATTTACTGAGTTGCAACCGAGTCATAACAGAATGCATTGAATGAATAAAAGCATCATTTAATGAAGGAAGCTGATGAGCTGGCTATGATTGAATGATTGGTATGTCGTGCATGAAGTTTGTTAAAGAATCTATGGCAAAGGAAAATCGGCAGGAAGATCTATAGCTTAGATTGAACCACAATACCCTAGCACAAGTTCCAAGAAAAATATGCAAGTTTCAAGGTAGGGTAAAACGTTTTTCAGATTGAAGGATACATTGAACCTGGTCAAAGTTTGAAGATCTGATGGATATGATTGATCATGGGAAATGTGATCAAGGAGATTAAGCGGTTGGCAAATTGTTTATAAATAAGGAACTGTTGATAAACAATGTATGCGGGCAAGTGTATGCACATGGATGCTACATAGTGATTACTGAGCACAGAAGCTTGAAGACCTGTTTTAAATAACAAAGTATAGAGCCCAACAAGATAAGTCCTATTGTATTGAGCAAATAAGAATCTGCTTTAGCATTTTAGATGTGAAGTTGCAGATAGATTTTTATTACTGTTATTTTGTAAAGTAACAGAAAATCTCTTAACCGAGTGGACTTAACAGTCTTATTTGTAAAACCTTCTAGCAAGGTGACATTCTGATTAAGTGTTTAAAATCCTTTAACAAGGTCACTTCTAACAAGGTGAAGATCCTAACAGATCTGAGGGAAATCCCTTAACCGGGTCATATCTAGCAATGTGTTTGTAATCTTTAACAGGATTTTCTTTTAACCAAGCATACTCTAGAAGAGTATATTTCTTAGTGGGTCCGAAAGCCCACAGTGGTTTTTCCCTATTTGGGTTTCCACGTTAAATCTCGTGTTATGAGTGTTATGATGTTTATATGCTTTTGAGTTTGCATGTTTAGTAGTTTTGGTTATATTACTGAAGTATATGTTACCGAGGTTGAATCTGTTGTTTTTATGGAAGATTAAGTTTGTATGATTCACCCCCCCCTCTCATCTTGTTAGCTATTGGATCTCTACTTACATTAAGTATCAGAACTATCAACATATCCATGCATCTACATACACGCATGTATGCATATATACATAAAATGTATGTATGTATGTATGCAAGCATGCATGTACATGTAATGTGTATTAAATTATATGTATGCATATATACATATATACATCTACACATGCACGTGCACATACACACAGAGAGAGATATTTATGTATACATACATACATACATACATACATTGATGCAAGACATTATTTTTGCCTTCAATCTCAAGCTTAACAATCACCAAAGCAAGAATAAAAGTGTCTATTTGCTTCTGAATCAACACAAATTTGACAGATTAGAAAATAATTCACCCAACAATTTTTGTAAACATATTATATAAATACAAAGCCTCTCAAAGGTGGCCAACCTTAAACCACACACACTAAGAAACATATTAAGCCTAGATAATATTAGTCAACTCTGAGTGTTTAACAATTCTAAACCTAAAAGTGTATTCTTAGTGTGACCATACACATTAAGCAAAATATTAAGCTTAGAAAATGTCAGTCAACTCTGAGTGTAACACTTTTAAACCTAAAAGTGTAAACTTAATGTATAATTTAAGACGGTCTTTTCAACACTTCTCTATACATTCATCCATTTCTCACTCCTCTCTGCATATTCAAACCAATGTTAACCTTAGTCTTTCTTTTGATCGCATATTCTCACATTCCCTTTGTCGCTACCCAATTCTTCTCTTTTTCACGAGACATTAACTTTCTTTTCTAATCACAACCACACTCACCTCTTACAAGTTGATATTTCAATTTCCCCTTTGCCCCCTTTCTAATTCACTAGTACTCTTATTTAGTTGACTAAGTCTTAATTCGGTGTACTGATTGACCATTCAAATCTTTCCTGTACCATTTTGGATTATGTTTGAATCTTATTTCCCTTCACTGCCACTTGCTCAGATTAGGAATTGAAATGACTTTTACACATGGCATTTTGATTTGTTTGAAAGCAATTTCCTAAGCCTTGTCGATGTTTCCACATTTTGCATACATGTTTACTCTAACTTTCTTCTAAACAAAACAGAGAAAACAAATACAAATTTAAGAGGTTTAGGCATGCAAGAGAAATGACAATCGAAAAAAATTAAAACAAAAATTTAAGAAATAAACTAAACCTTTTTATGTGTATATATATATGTGTGTGTGTGTAAGTATGTATGCATGTATATGTATGTATGCTTGTATGTATGTATATATATATGTACATATATATATATGCATACATATACATACATACATACACACAAACATACACATACACATATACATATACATACACATAATATGTTATATATATATATATACACACACACACATGTATATATGTATATGTATATATATATGCATATATATATGTATATACCTATATACATGTATATAGGTATATATGTATATATATATATGCATATATATATATACATATACATATACATATACATACATATATACAAACATATATACATATACACATATACATATACACATATACATATACATATACATATACATATACATATATACATGTATATACATACATACATATATACATATACATATACCTATATATATGTATATGTATATATATATGCATATATATATGTATATACCTATATACATGTATATAGGTATATATGTATATATATATGCATATATACATATATACATATACATATATACATATACATATATACATATACATATACATATACATATACATATACATATACATATATGTGTGTGTGTGTGTGTGTATAGGCCTCTTCCCTTGCGCTTGTGCACGCGCATGCGCACACACATATGTGTGCACATATATGTATATGTACATGTACATATACATATGAATATACACATATGATAAGTAAGACAACTTTGGGGGTTGTTCCCCTAAAATAGTAATTAAAATCACAAATTGCAAGAAAGGATCAACCCATAAAAATGGGGGTGCATCATTTTTACACACTCTTTCAATATTTTTCTCTTTATTTGATGACCTAAGAGTCATTTGATGCTTGGATTTTGATGGTGAGGATTTTTTAGTCTTAACTTATGTTAATTCATTCCCAAATAGGAAGAGGAGATTCAACTATGATTCTCACTTAAACATTCTTTGGTGCATGCATCCATCAAAATACCTAGTGGCTCTCAAAATATTTCAGATTTTGAAGACTCTGTGATTGAAGAGGAAACAAAGTCACCCACTTTAGTATTAATTGCAGGTTCATCTCCACAAGAAAAATGAGGCACACCAGATGGCTAGGGAGGTATTAGCTTTGATTTATCTTCTTAAGAGGCATTGGATACATCAAATTCATTGTGTACTATGTGAAATAATATAATGTCAGGGCTCAACTCCTATCCACCAAGTCGACTTATCACTTGAGGTCATATTACCTTGCTCTTGAGCTTGCAACTTTTGCATTGGGACAAATAATGATATGTTGAGAATCATTTTCTACACCACAAAGAAATTTTTTCATAATGAATTGGTCACTTCCAATAATGATCACCTACCTTTAGTGAAATCTTTGCAGGGAGACCTTTGGATAGGTCTATTTCCACACATATGTGTGCATATGTGGAGATTTCATAATTATTTTTTTCATTTGAACTACAATGTTACCTTCCTAAGCCATTACCAATGGCCCATAGACTAACTAATTCTAAAAACTAAAAGGGAAGATAGGGTAGACACACTCAAGCTAATGCATCTAGGAGAAAGTCTTAGTAAGCACGCCAAAAAAGGGAAACTAAGGTTTCATGCATAAAAAACTCCTTGGAAAACCCAGGGACCTTTTTGAAGCACCCACTCCTTGTTTCCAAGAGATTCAAATTCAAGGAAAAAAAACTTTGTCCATAAGGAAAAATACAATTTTCTTCCTCCATAAATTCTTTTCGAATTTCCAAAATCCAAACATGGAGATCTCTTAACTTTGAACATGAATTCATGAATCTATGGATTAAGGCATGGCTTTGTAGGAATTCCTCCCTATGACAAACCAATCCATCCAAACAAACTTCTAGTACATGAATAGTAGAGCTAGGTTGAACTGCTTCACCATCAATAGTGACAACTTCAAATTTGGGTGACACCAATATAATGAGCCCAAAATAGGGATAACTTTAAGAAACCACCCCCCGGGAAGCTGTGTAAAATCCTAGCGAATCAGACATTATTTTCGGGGGGAAATTTTCATATTGATGGCCAAATTTATTTTTTTAATGGGGAAAAAAATTATTTTGTATTGGCGATTTTTTTATAGGGTACGAAAATTCCATAATTTTTTGGCGAATAATACCTTGTTCTATGGGGAAAATATTTATTGTGGGAGGCGAATAATTTTTGTTAAAAGGAACAAATATATAATTGTATGAGCGAAAAATTTTACTCCGAAGGAAAAATTATTTAAATGTATTGGCGATTTTTATCCACCGCTTGAAAATTATTTAAATGTATTGGCGATTTTTATCCACTACTTGAAAATTATTTAATTTGTTTTGGCGAATATTTTGTTATTTATGGAAAAATATATAATTTATTGGCGATTTCATGAATTCATTGCCATTAATAGACAAGGCACATCACATCACATCAGTACATCACATCACATAATACATTGAGTCTGAACTTTGCACGATGTATCAATAAGCGCGGCCTCTTTGACACGTGAAGGGTGACACATACCTAAAATCTATCAATGATTTTAAACTGTTCGATGATCATAGATAAATGGTTGGTTTTATTTTGGCCCAATTTTCTGAAGAGAACATAGCTCACCAAAAAGTGCCCGGAATAGAATTGGATTCAATAGACACGTATCAAATGTCACGAATCACGATTGATAATTTCATTCATTTAATATATATCTTTTCACTAATTGCAATCCACTCTGTCCCCACGACTTCCAATGTGATACTTGCCAATTTGGTACTGGTTTATAGTTGTTTCCATTTTTGCACAATAATGCATTTATGGGAAAGATTTGCAGAGATACGAAAGATTTAAAAAAAATTATGGCAATTAATATGGTTAAAGAAGTAATTATTATAATCGAGAGCTTCAACTATTTATATACTATCTCTACTTCTTTCATCTTCAATTAGCCTTTTCCATTTGGTAGATAAATCATCAGAGCTCATGATATTTAAATTCTTCCTCTGGTTTAGGTTTATAGGCTCAGGTTGTTTAATTTGTTAATTTGTTTTCTCAAGATGGACACTCCCATCCACTTGAGAAGCATTTCTACAGAGGACTAGAGGGCCTTTCTAGGCTCTGTTAAAGACCCAACCCTCCAATCAGCCTGCAAGGAGGTTGGGTCGTTCACCAATGAGGCTGTGCAGATGGTGCTAGGTAGAGAGTTTCTGCGAAATGAAAAATAGGTACCGTGTTAACACGGACATTACATCCCGCTTCTTAGCATCTCTTCTAGACCTCAGAGGAGACAAGGTGGATATGTTGATGCTGTTGAGGAAGGTTTTTAAGGAAGACTTCCTTGGAGATGACATTACTCTTGTCGTCCTTGTAGAAGTAGGGGTGGGGATCCCTTGGGCGAGTGAATTATCCAAGCTTCTCCTCCCTGACCAAATAGTGCCAGTGGCCAGGCAACTGTTTCTCCTGAACTTGAATGCGGAGCAGTTGACGCGTCATAGGAAATGGGCACGGATTGGCAGGGACTTCCTCCGGAAATGGTTGCTCTTGGACAACTTTCCAAACTACATGTGGCTTGAAGAATTCTCTGAGCTTATGCTGTCTAAAGAATTCTACATGGAAGGAGGGCCAGATTCTTAGGGAAAAATTGTAAACAATTCCACTACCTATGCCCTAGCCCCACCCCCTTGGGCCCCTAGTAGTTTATTTTTCCTATGTCCTAGAACCCTAATAGGCTCAGTGGCTCACTCATTTTGGCTTTTAAGTTTTTGAGGGACTCAAGTCTCAGACGTAAAAATTGTAAATTTCCAAAGCATAAATATTAATGATAATTTTTCAAATTCCAGTTTGTTTTAGTTTGCCTCTTAGAGTCTTATGGATATAAAAATGCTTTCTATAATTCTATTTCATTTTTATTAATTAAAGTTTTTCAAATTCTTTTTGTATATGAGCTACATTATTTCAATTATTTGTTAAATAATGGAAATAAATTTAATATTGTGATCTTTTTAATGTAATGCTTCTTCCTCTATATTTAATATATAAAAAAAAAAATTCAGTTCGTTCCATTAATTATTTGTACATTGATTATGGTTGATTATAATTTTATTAATATATAGTTAAGATTTGAACTAAAACTCCAACTTACTTATATTAAACTTACTTATTTTAATTATATTAAATTTAATTATTTTAATTATATTAAACTTACTTATTTTAATTATATTAAATTAAAATCCATATTAAACTAAATTTATGTTGAACTTTTATATATATTTTTAGTCTTTATTTATTTATTAAATTAAAATTTATATTACACTAAATTTATGTTGAACTTTTATATATTTTTTAAACTGTTTTTTAAAATTATATATCATATGTCTAAGGGGTTGAGCTTAGTTGGTTAAAGCATTGAGTTCTCAATGTGGAGACCCAAGTTCAACTCCCATGAGGGACACCTTTGTGTAGAATTCTAAGTTGAGACTCTTGGTCTTCCATTGGTTGTATTTGTCTCATTGTTTTAAGCGGATTTCTAAGTTGTGACCCTTGGTGTGATTTTATGATACTTAATACAAAAAAATTATATATCGTAAACATATTTTTAAAGAATTTTGTTAAACTTTAAATTAATACACTAAATTTATGTTGAACTTTTATATAGATTTTTAAACAATTTTTTAAAACTATATATCGTAAATATATTTTTAAATAATTTTGATAAACTTTAAATTAATATTTTAGATTTAATATTGAATGTTTTCTTTTTTATATTCAACTTTTATCTTTCAAATTGTATATCAAAATTTATATTTTTATTTAGTTATTTGTTTTATTCTAGAAACTAAGTTTCATGTTTTATACTATTTTTCAATTTCATTTTTTTTTTTTTGATTAGTAAATATTTTTTCATTCTATTGATTCAGAGATTTCAAAATACAAAAATTGCAGTCATTCACCATGTATAAACGCAGACAGAGAGAAATCCATACCGCCCACAATCCAAACTTGTAAATTATCCTACCCTAGAGGGTGTAGCAGTAAACAAAAAAAACTAGTTCATTGCTGGTTATCCAAAACAAATGTTCCAGCAGTGATAAAAATTTTGGAATTACAAACTAACAGTTGAAATCATTTGGAAGCAAATTAAAAAAACATTGGTCGATAGGCCGCCCACTCACTATCCCCCCGGGTCACCTCCTCCCTTCCCTCCTCAGAGGTTGATGCTTTCCTTTTTGCCGCTTCAAATTTCATTTTTGGAATGCAGTCTAGGCACCCGAAGTCAGGGTCGCCCTCCAAACTTGCCAGTAGCTGTATGGCCCTTCCTTCTTCAAATCTATCTCTCAATTCCCTACCAACCTCCATCCTTGCCACCACATGCAGAGTCTTTAGGTCTTCATCCACCCTGGTTAATTTCACAAAGAGTTTCATCGCTTTCCACCCCACATGAGAACTTTCATGGCACTGGTATTTGATTTCATCCTCTGGGCCATGAATAAAAGGAAGCAATTCCTCCTGGTCGTCCCCTTCCTTAATTCGAATTCCAACTCGTGGCACCACCCACTCCAAGATTGAGTCTAGGTTAATAAAAAAATCCCCATCTATCAATTTGACCAATGTGAGTTTCACCTTTTCCACCTTCGGTTCGAATTCACAGGCCCACCCCAGAATCAGAGAGTATACCTCCATGTTAGTTCGATATCGATGACGGATATGTGTCACCTCCTCCACAACAATCAAATGAGCTACCACCTACAACTTCTCCTCCTTAAACCAGAACAATCCTTGCATTCATTTATCCAATACTTTGTCCAAAAAGGGCACCAACTTCTTGTCTATTCGCAGCATGAAATTAGCCTCCATGGTCGCCTGTAATTTCAAAAAACACTTCCTGCAAAACAATGTCATACAGAAGCTACAAGATACAAATTTGTTCTTCATCAAAACAAACCCTGGCACGCAGATCAAAAGGTAATAAATTTTGCCTCCATGGTATAGGACGGGTAATGAGTGTGGAGGATAAGGCATTAATGCCATGAGATCAAGAAAAGGATTTCCTTCCACCCTCCCCTCCCTCTGTTCGTGTGACCTGCCACATACAACTCCTTCTGCAACAAGAAGTCACCACCTTGGCAGTTGTACTTGCCAAATTTACTCGCTTAACAAGTTGAGGACTGCACTTAGTACCACTCCCACACGCGACCATCACCTTTCCACCATTTGGCCACCCAACTATCCAATTCACTTCCAATGTTTGATAGCACATCTACCACTGCATTTGCTCCCCTCCTAATATGTGTGACACAGAACTCCATGAATGTGTTGAGTTTCTCTCAGATCCTTGCCACCCACCTGTTTAGCTTCCAACATGGCATGTTGCCTTTAGCTATTTCATTAATCACTATCTGAGAGTCCCCTTCTAAGTGAAGCCTTTGGAGTTTAATAGTTATCTCAAACTATTGGACATCTTTAAAATTTAAATGTCTCTTATTATGGGACCGACGACATCTGACAACACTCAATAGGTACCATCGTCTGTTGGATGAGCAAAGATCAATGACTTAGGGTGGATTTCAGCCCAAATGTGGGAAGTGAACACATTTGTGAGAACTTCACCCAAAATTTAACATTTAAATTTAATTAAATATAATTAAGTCTATAAAGCTCTTTTCCGGGCGAAATTTTAAAATGATTAAATAGACTTAAAAAATAGACCTGAAAAGTGACACGAGTATGGTGATGTGCCAGAAAAATGGCAGAAGTCATGGGACCCACGACATTTGACAATAGGTAGCATCATCCGTTGGATGAGCAAAGATCAACGACTTAGGGTGGATTTCGGCCCAAATGTGGGAAGTTAACACATTTGTGAGAACTTCGCTTGGAATTTAAGATTTTAAATTTAATTAAATATAATTAAGTCTATAAAGCTCTTTTCAGGCAGAATTTTAAAAAGATTAAATAGACTTAAAAAACAGACATGAAAAGTGACATGAGTATGGTGACATGCCAGAAAAATGGCAGAAGTCATGGGACCTGCGACATCTGACAATAGGTGCCATCGTCTGTTGGATGAGCAAAGATCAATGGCTTAGGGTGGATTTTAGCCCAAATGTGGGAAGTGAACACATTTGTGAGAACTTCACCCATAATTTAATAATTTAAATTTAATTAAATATAATTAAGTCTATAAAGCTCTTTTTCGGGCAGAATTTTAAAATGATTAAATAGACTTAAAAAACAGACCCGAAAAGTGACTCGAGTATGGTGATGTGCCAGAAAAATGGCAGAAGTCATGGGACCCATGACATCTAACAACAGGTACAATCGTCCATTGGATGAGCAAAGATCAACGACTTAGGGTGAGTTTTAGCCCGAATGTGGGAAGTGAACACATTTGTGAGAACTTCACCCAGAATTGAACATTTTAAATTTAAATAAATATAATTAAGTCTATAAAGCTCTTTTTCGGGAGGAAGTTTAAAATGATTAAATAGACTTAAAAAACAGACCTGAAAAGTGACATGAGTATGGTGACGTGCTAGAAAAATGGCAGAAGTCATGGGACCCACGACATTTGACAACAGGTACTATCATCCGTTGGATGAGAAAAGATCAACGACTTAGGGTGGATTTCGGCCCGAATGTGGGAAGTGAACACATTTGTGAGAACTTCACCCAAAATTGAAACATTTTAAATTTAATTAAATATAATTAAGTCTAATGTCCTTAGAATTTATACTGAAGTAATGAATGTTTTATCCTTCGGCATGGAATAGTTATCAATAATAATTAATAAAATTACAACATGATTCTAGATATTTTGCCATCATCCATTGGATGAGTTAAGATCAACAGCTTAGGGTGGGTTTCAGCCCGAATGTGGGAAGTGAACACATTTGTGAGAACTTCTCCCAAAATTGAACGTTTTACATTTAATGTCCTCAGAATTTATACTGAAGTAATGAATGTTTTGTCCTTCGGCATGGAATAGTTATTAATAATAATTAATAAAATTACAACACGATTCTAGATATTTTCCCTTTAGGTATTACTTTTGTAATTTTTCAAGGTTTTCAAAATAAGAGGCTTGTAAATCATAATCATATTTCATTTCATGGACAAACCTGTAAATCGAGGGAGATTCAGAAACAACTACTAGATTGAGGAATGCAAGTTGCAACAGAGACTGTTTGTGCCAATCTAGTGAAATATAAATTCTGGGTAAAATCTACAACACCTACATCCCACCTTTTTGCTTTTTTTTAATCTCGTGGTCCAATTTGAGGGTTAGCATTTTCATGTTTCTATCTAACATTATTTTGAGTTATTAACAATAACAGCGATGGGGAAAATGGGAAGCAGTAGTTCAACAGGAAGCCAAGTGGAAAACAAAATTTACCTAACCAAACTGGTCAAAACACCAGGTTTCACTGATGAATACCATGATATGTATGACCCTACTATCCATGGTGAAAAGCGTATCATAGATATTAGATATGCATTGTCTAGTAAGGCGGCAGATGCATGTAGGGAAAAAGTTACTATTTCCAACCCCATGTTACAACAAAGAACATATAAAATCGCATCGTGGGATGTTGGATTGGGAAGCATGGTGTTACCTGAAGTATTCCCTTGCCCTGATTTTGTCATGGTCTATGCCAAAAATTATGATGAAGATAAAAAAACAATTGTCAATAAAAATACAAAAGAGGAAATTCTATCCATAAACGAGGGAGAATTTTCTCATTTGTTGAACCTAGGATTTGAAGCCCAAAACTCAAATGTCCGAATTGACCTTGGAAAGCTAGCAGGAAATTATGAGAGTCTTGATCCAAGTCGCAGAGATTCATTTATCAAAGCTCTAATAAAGAGTGGTACTGGTATTGTGTTGGACCAGAATCATAAGCCTCCTTATGATTCTAACATTTTTGTTCCATGGGTTGGGGATACTATTTCCTTGTTGTCATTGTCATTTTGTCTGGGATTGGAAAATAATAGGGAAGTGGGTGCAAGCCTTCTTGAAATGATTTATAATAGCCATTGTGTAGGTCAGCTAGTAAGATATAATTTTATTGAGCACATTGTTGAATCCATGCAAAAACAATTACTAATGATAAAAAAAGGTTCCTGTAAGACATTTAGGTTCTCATCTACTTGTGCTATCTCCTTCTATCCAAGTATCATGCAATATTCAAGACCAACAAGCTTCAAATTGTGAACTATAAGATTGATGAGAAGACTGGGAAGAGAACAAAGTGTCCAATATATGAATGGACACCAAAGATAAGGATGCATGATAACCAAAAGAACTACAACCATTTTGTAGACTTCTTTTTGGCACCAATGTATAATGAAATTACAAGCACTCCAATGCCTAGGTTGTCTATGTCTTGTAGAGATTGCATTCAACTCAAAAGTCAAATAGAATTGGCTGATTGGTTCTTCATGGAAGAATTCACTGTGTTAAGGTTTTACGGATCGACAGTAAAACCATATAGACTTCCAATACATGTGACAGAGAGGGTATTTGCATTGGAGTATGTACGTTAATTGGAGAGCATAGATAGGCACTTCCATGGTCAGCGAAAGAAGAGCATATTTCCTTCCTTGCCTTTCTCATGTGGAGGGTTCACATTTGAGAGAAAAGCATTCAATATGGCACATGATTTTTTGACAGTTTTTAACTTTGGTGATGAGAGTCTCTGGCAGTATGATCCAATCGGTGTAGTTTAAGAAAGGCTTAAGAAATATGGGAACTCTTCAGCGTTATGTCAACATGAAAGTAAACCATTGCTAGAAAAGCTTAGAAACATGGACTCCTATGATGAGGTTAAAAAAGAGATGGAGAAAATTGCAGCTGACAATAACATTTCAATAGAAGAAATTTCATCACAAATTATGGCATTGCACACACAAAGGAAAACAGAGGAGGGCCAATGCATCCAAAATAGGAGGTACTACAATTTCTACCTAAAATCTGCTAATCCATCTAAGAAATCTATTCCCAAATCAATTCTGCAAGAATGTAAAGAGAGTTTTTGGAATCAAACCAAAATAAATGATTTTTGGACTATGAGGAAGAATCTCGATGAACCAAAGACCAGTGCAGAATTTGAGACTATGTGCGTGAAAAAGTGAAAAGAGGTCTGATAGCTACAAGCACAACACTTCAATTAAGTCATTACATGTATAGTTAGTAAATCAATAATCAATAAATAATAAACCATAACAAAGAGACTATTTGCCTTCTAAAAGATGCGAGTATAAGATTGCTCTCATATTTTTATAAGCAATACCAGTGACTAGAATACACCAAGACGAAGGATTTAATCTAATGAGCATGATATTAAGATAAATGGATACAATATGGATGATTAATTTAAGCAATAATGAATTCAAGCAATAATGAAATAAACTAAATATTCAAAAAGCTAAACTAAGATGCAATAATCTCAAAAAGCAAGCACAAGATCTTCAATGACTCAAGAGAAAAATCAACATAATAATAATCTCCAAGGTGTTTCTTAAATATCTCTGGGGTGATTTGAATGAGAGCTGAAGGTTGAATTTATCGAGAATTCGCAAGAGAGATCAAGAAAAAGAATAATTTAGAATTAATTGAATAATTGAGAAATCAAGTTCAGTTAACTTTGAGATAGATTCCAATTATAGTTTAATTGAAATGCATTTAAATAAGAAGTTCAAGTTGAATTAGAAATACAAATTAATTAATTCCATGCATTTGTGATAAAAATAGATAATTCTTTTATTTATTCAAGAAAAGAGTCTTTTTAATGCAACTGAACTTCTTTTTTTTTCTCAAAAGCTTTGAGTTCTAATTTTAGAGAATAATTCAATTTAATTGCTTTTCTGATTTCAAGTTCTCAATTTAGAAAAAGAAATAATATCTCAAGCTTGATTTCTCTCTCAATTCTTTTATTCTATTTTCAGATTAATTCCTCTTTCGCATGATTAATTGGAAAATTTATTAATTAATTAAATGTGCTAGGATATTTAATAAATTAAATAGGATAATTGATAAAAAATGATATTCTTGGAATGATTCAATTAATTAAATAAATATTTAATTAATATTGAGTAATTGATTTGCCATGTGACATTTGATGATTAAAGAATTAATAATGTGCTCAAAATTGATTTAATTGCCTTTGGTTAGGACCTTGGTGATGTTGTCGAGATTAGGGGCCCATGGTTTAGATGACCAATTTTAGGGTATTACATTTGCCCCTCTTTGAATTAATGTGTGAGTAGTGCATTGGCTCAAAGAATAGTTGATGTCTAGGAGATGCCAGTTCTGAACTTGATTGATCATGAACCAAATGAAGAGCAAGGTGTTTAGCTTGATTTGAAGCGATGAAATTGAACAGAGTTGATTAAAGCGATACCGATCCTGAACTTGATTGAACTAGGAATGATAGAGAGAAAAGATATCGAACTCGAACTTGATTGATCAAGAAGTGGATCTTACTGATCTGGAACTTGATTGAATTAGACTCAGCGAATGAAGATAAAATGAATCTTGAACTTGATGGATCAAGACATGATGAGCGAAGATAAACTTTCCAACTTGATTTGATGCGATGAAACTGAACACTTGCTTAGATTGAGCATGTGATCAAAGATACTCTTTAAACTTTTGATTAAATTTAAATGAATAATCAGCTTGACGTAAAGCGATGAAACTGATTAATGTTAAGAGACTGATTCAAATGAAGACAATATCAGCTTGATTTGAAGCGATGAAATTGATATGCCCCTAGCGATTGATTTGATTCAGATGATCGAGAGATCTCAACTTGATGTGAAGAGATGAAGCTGAGATGCCCCTTAGCAATAAGAATTTGATTTTCTTTAGTTGAAAAAGATTTTTGCTCGACTTTGGTAAAGATTTGAAAATTTTCTCGACTTTGAAGATGTGAGGTCATGAGGTCATCAGTATGCCCCCTCGAGAGCGAAATCAAAAGATAGCGAAGGTACAAGATTTTAGGCAATTTTTGGTGATGATTTTGATTTACATAAATTGATTATGAGGAATTTTGAAAATTCAGCATTGATTGATGAGAAATTGAGATTCAACGTTGATTCATGAGAAATTGGGTGCAATTTGAAAAAAGAATGAGCTTTTGATGAAAAAGCGCTAAGTGGTCCAAATTGTGAAATTGAATAGGAAAATGATCTCATATTTCGATTTCGATCCTGAAAATGGAATCAGAACAAGCAAATTAGTTAGGGGAACAATTTTCATGTCCATCGGAGCAAGTTGAAAAATTAGGGTTTTGGCTATATATGGGGTAAAAATGTCATTTTCAAATCATTTTAACTCTCCAAGTTTGAAAATTCAAAAAGCCTTCTATGAAGAAAAATGGTGGTTCCCACTCATATGCATTGACTCGAGCACCAGAGACGACATAATCAACCTCAAAACTATGAGCTAGTGGTAAGTGATCTATCTTAAGCCTGTTATTAATTCCAATTTTGAGTTTTTTTGTTGATTTTTTCTATTTTTGGCACGTTGAAGTCGGGTTTTTTCATTTTGTCATGCGAGATAGGATCCTGTCTCGTATGACAAACAAATGAAGTTTGTTTTTTGTTTTAGACCACCTATTTTGTCATTCTAGGCCTACCCTTGTATCGTACAATAACATTCAAAAGAGCCCATTTTGTCATCCTAAGGCTAGTCTTTTGTCGTATGGAAGTCTTTTGTCGTCCTAGACCTATTTCTGACTTGTACGAGTTGCTGCCTCTACTGTGTTTTGTCGTTTGAAAATTAGTGAGCATTTTTGAAGGTGTAAACTTGAAATTTTGATTTTGCAGTTGATGTAGTTGAATTTGCGTGATGTTTTACTTCTCTTATATGCTAATTTGAAATGTTTCCTGATGCTTATTTGTTTGATTTTTGCAGGTTCAATTGTGTCATGTTCTTTTCAGATGTGTATATCCACCGACGATGACATTAGTGCATCAGTTGTCAGAGGTTGACTAGAAACATATTTATTTTGTGCGGATTGACCCACCTTCTTGATTTACCTGATATCCGTGTGAATCATGAAATGCTGACTGCGCTTGTAGAGAGATTCCATTCTAAGCATAACACATTCCATTTTCCAGTTGGGGAGATGTCCATCACTCCCGAGGATGTTTATAGGATTCTTAGTATCCCTTTTGCTGGAGGGAAGGTTGATTATGATGCAACACAGCTTCTTGGGTTACTCTTTGTTAGACATGTTTTCAGAGATCTTGACATTTTGCCACATTCTATCAGTTGGGACGTGATGATGACTAGGTACACTGAGGACTTTCCACTAGCTTGCATCTTGGTAGGTTTTATCAGTTGTTTTCTGATGCCGGATAGGGGACAACAGGGTTTTTTGTGTGGATGGGGTAGGATGTTGGAGAGGCTTATTGAGACCCCTTAGAGATTAGGCTGAGGCTCTTGTATATTAGCACACATGTATCGTGAGATGCATGAGATCATCTTCCGAGAGGGGAAGAGTTTGGCTGTAGGAGTTTTGATATTATAGGTATGGGCCTAGGAGCACCTCCTAGTTTGCAGGCTGATTATAAATGATGGCAAAGATCCTGGTCAACCCATTGTATATAGATATTCAAGATATGTTACTCAATCCCATCTGGGAAAGATAGATTTTTTGAGATGGCAACTGGATGATTTGATAGCCATAACATGGAGACCATATAGAGGTCTAGAGTCGTCGGATGATTGGAGGGTTGTTTATAGGGATTTGTTCATGACTCACCCACTCATCGGTAGATCATAGATAGTAGTCAAGTGATTCATTGTTTCCTGAGTGATGAGGCAGTATGGTAGACCTTAGGAGATCTCGTAGGAGTACACTACATACATGCGTTATGCAGATGAGGAGAGGCAGGGATGGGCACCGAGACTATCTTATGCCTTGAGTATGCAGGAGTTGACTGGGTTACAGTGACTCAGATGGGACTATATGGATGAGATTGTAGATGCAGGGGTATTGCCCCAGTATAGGGATTGGTTCTAGTAGCATCCATTCCCTAGATTTACAGATCCAGCTGAGCAGGTACCTCACATAGAGGAGATAGAGGATGATGCCCCCACACAAGGTCAAGGATAGGGACAAAGACAGGGACAGAGAGCCAAGGCTCCGAGGCAGGCAGGTGGTGATCCTAGTGCTAGCAACAATAGGTTTCCAACTAGAGGTAGGTAGTAGAGGGGAGAGGGTGGATCCCTTGGGATAGTGGGTGTGAGACTGAGCGGAGTGAGGGTGCCTGAGGGTGGAGGTGAGGAGGAGCAAGTAGCTCTGAGATAGGTGAGACAAAGACAGGAGGAGTAGGGTGCAGACAGAGGTGGAGATGGTGGAGGAGATGGGGGTGGAGATGGGGGTGGAGAGCCTGTGAGAGAGTAGGGGGTTGACGCAGTTTAGTTGATGAGAGCACGCATAGTGGTTTTGCACTCACAGCTGATAGTGGGACAGACTCAGCTGGCGGAGTAAGACAGATAGCTAGCAGAGCTTAGGGATGAGCAAGATCATTAGCTTGTGGAGCTCAAAGCAGAGCGTGATCATCAAATCACGACAATGAGGGCAGAGCGAGATGCTCTTTAGCAGGAGGTTTTGCACCAGACCGGTCGGGTGGCTTAATATGTTGCAGCTTACAGCGTAGCTATTCCTGTAGCGCAATAGGTTGTAGCCTACTCATAGTACATGGCACAGTCTGAGGGAGTGCGAGCACCTCATCACGATCCCAGTCAGCATGCTCCACCTCCTCCACCAGGCGATGAGGGAAAGATCAAGAGCTAGATTTTCTTTTTGTAGCTTAGAGATTTTTTGTAGACACACCCATTTTTTGTAGCCCTTACGATTCTTGCTCTGATGGGAGTTTGAGTTGACATTATTTTGTACCCTCAGACTTGATGATTATATATATATACGAGATCTGATTGGACTTCATGGTTCTTGTGTTGATCAATTATGAGATGTCTTCTATATTCTTTATTCTATATGTATGCATTTTTTATTTAGCATGGATGTATGTAATGCAGATGAATATGAATGTTTGTTTTTGTTTCTTTTCATATGCAAATAAATGATGAAAATGAGTAATGAGTAATGCAAATTTTTTTTTTCTTTTTATGCAATAAGATGAATGCAAATGAGTGATAATGACGTGTATGAATCTATATAAGATGTTTATGTATGCAACTAACATCTCAAAACACAAGTACTCAATCAGAGAAATTATGAAAAAGAGACCACTTAGCTAAGAAATGATGATGCATCCAACTCTCATTCAGAAGATAAAGAGATTATTACTATAGCGAAATCACTCTAAATTCACAAAATACAGAATGAAATGCAAAATGAGATGCAAAATGAAATGCAACCTAAACCTAGTCACTAGATTTAAAATGCCTAAGTTTCATCACTGAGCATAACAAACATAATAGGCATATTAGAGTTCCTTTCTTTTCATCTGCAATATTAATTATCTTGTCCGCAATGACCCTTTTTTCGTTCATATCCTTGGACAAATTTTGCAAGGACCCAGATTGCATGATAGAGAAATTCCCTCAAAACAGACAAAGAAATGATGTGAACCTCCCTATAGCATACAAATAAGTAGAGTCGAGGTATGTGTGGCGATTTCACCTTGATGTGAAGGCTCTTATCATAGACACCCAGCTTATTAGATGTTTCCAGATCATCGAAATCATTCCTACAAGCAGAAAACAAAGAAAATATTATGCCCCCAATCCTTGCTCCTCTTAGTCAAGATAGACTTCCTCGAGTTATTCAGAGGGCTAATAATTGAAAATCAATATAAAAGATAACATACAAAGTATTCATAGCTCAAACTGTTTAGTGATTATTTTCAATTTTGTTGTTTTGCTTGTATACTCAGTGATAAAAACTCTTCGGTAGTTAGGAGACAGGTAACTAACTCAGAGTGGATGACCAGGTTTCACTGACAGAAAGATGACTTGGTTGATACTGCTTAGGAAATTTAAATTGCTCTATCAATTAACCTAAGACTAGGACATCAATCAGTTTCAAGCCATGAGGGTTCCAATGAACCAGATTGTCACAAAAGTGACTGAAATATATGTACAGGCGATAATAAAGATGCATGAAAGTGGGAAATGCCAAAGTTGCATTGATAGATGGAGCATTGAGTGCAAGAGGTGCCTATTTGCCAGGTTTTCACCTACTTGGCAGAGATTCCTTTTTTTTTTACCAAGATTCCTGTTTACCAGGTTTTCACAAGGGCATTTTTTTTTTCCTTTTTTTTTTCTTTTTTTTCTTTTTTTCAGGACTTTTTATGATTTTTTAAGGACTTTTTCAACTATACATGTTGCTTGGAGCAGAGAATGCTAAGTGAAGAATTTCTTCAAATGGATGGTGTTAATTGGTTCATGGAGTTGTTCTCCTTCTGATGTTGAGAGTTGATAGGCACCAGAGCCAAATACTACAGTAACGATGTAGAGACCCAGCCAGTTGGGTTCAAACTTCCCTTTGTTGTCTCGAAACTGTTGATTTTTAGGATTTTCTATTAAAACTAGGTCACCAACCTAAAATTCTCTTTGTCTAGCCTTCTTGTTATATCCTCTGGACATTCTCTTTTGATACACTCTGAGATGATCAAACGCCACTTGCTGATGTTCATCCAGCAATTCGAGTTCTTGCAATCTAGATATCCTATAGTCTTCATCAGTAATAAGACCTTGCAAAGAAACTCTTAGAGCTCGTATTTCTACTTCAATAGGTAATATTGCTTTGGACCCATACACCAAAGAAAAAGGTGTAGCCCTAATAGGTGTTTAGATACTTTTTTTGTAAGCCCATAATACAGGATTGAGCTGCAGATGTCAATCCTTCCCAGATTTGTTTATTGTTCTATGTAAGATAGTCAACAGGTTTTTGTTAGATGCCTCAACTTGTCCATTACCTTGAGGGTAATATACAAATGACCAGTATTGTCTAATTTTGAATTTCTCACAGAGCTCGTCCAGATCTTTATTCTTGAATTGTCCTCCATTGTCAGTCATGATGGATGAAGGTATCCCATACCTGCAAATGATATGGTTTAGGATAAATAGAGCTACTTGTTTACCGGTCACTTTAATGAGTGGAACCACTTCTACCCACTTAGTGAAGTCCTCAGTGTTGGTTATGATAAACTTGTGTCCGTTGGATGATGCAGGATAGATTTGACCAATGAGATCAAAGACCCATTGCTGGAAAGGCCAATGTATGATGAAGGGTATGAGATCCCTTGCTGGAGCATGTATGAGATTTCCATGTAGCTGACATTTCTCACAGGTTTTAGAAAACTTTATAGCATCCTTCTCCATGGCTGGCCAGTAGTAGCCAGCCCTTAGTAGTTTTTGAGCTAAAGTAAGACCATTTGAATGAGATCCACAAATACCTTCATGGACTTCCAATAAAGCACGATTAGACTCTTCAGTTTCTAGACACCTAAGTAATGTACCGTCCAAACTTTTTCTAAACAAATCACTAGCAATGATGACATACCATGAAGCATTTCAGGTTAAGTTCCTTTTCTCATTACGGGTAAGATTTTCTGGAATAATTTGGTCACATAGATAAGAGTAAATGTGGTTATATCGAGATGAGTCATGTCCAATAATAGAACAAACTATCTGGGACTTAGGAGAATCATAGGCAGGGTAATGTAACTCTTCCACCAGGAATTCAAAGTGAAAATTAGATTCCTGTAACTCAGGTTTAGATGCCAAGGTGGCCATAGCATCTGCTGCTCTGTTTGTTGATCTAGGAATCTGCTGGAATGATACAAAAGTAAAATACTTCTTGAGATCATCAAACATCCTCTTATAAGGCATCAGTTTCTCATCTCGAGTTTGATATGTATCATTGATTTGATTGATAATTAGTTGAGAATCTCCATAGATATATATATCCATAACCTTCCATTCAATAGCTAGCTTGATCCCATTTACCAAAGCTTCATACTCTACAATATTGTTTGTGCAAGGGAAAAGAATCTTGTAAGCCTTCAGGATTGAATATTTCTAAGGAGTGATAAATAGTATTCTAGCACCAAAACCATTTTGGGTGAAAGATCCATCCAATAACCTCTTCCATGATTGTTGAGTAAGGTACATTATTGATTCATCTAGAAATTCTATATATAGCAGTTGAGTGTCTTCAAGTGGAGCTTTAGCGAGTCAATCTGCAATTACCTATCCTTTGATGGCTTTGCCTTCCACATATTCAATATCAAAATTTTTAAGTACCATGACCCATTTTCCCAATCTTCCAATGAGTGTTTCTTTGTTGAGAAGATACTTGAGCGGATCAATCTTAGCTACTAGCTCGATGGAATGTGCCAACATGTAGTGTCTCAATTTTTGTGATGCAAAGACTAATGCCAAGCATGTTTTTTCTATTATAGTTTAGTTTATTTCATAAGACACCAATGTTCTACTGATGTAATATATAGCTCTCTCTTTTTTATTTTCATCTTGTTGTGACAGAAGTGCCCCCAATGATGAATCCGTGGATGATATGTATAAGATCAATGGTTTTCGTTGAATTGGTGGCATCAGTATTCGTGGATTGGATAGATACTCTTTGATCTGCTAAAGGTGTTGTTCACATTATTGATACCAGTTGTATATTACTCATTTCCTTAATACTTTTGTGAAAGGTTGAGCTTTGTCTGCCAGCTATGAAATGAAGCATCTGATTGATTGGAGATGTCCTTGTAAACTTCTCATTTGACTGATGTTCTTCGGAGGTGGCGTTTCCATTATAGCTTGGACCTTCTTAGGATCAACCTCGATTCCTTTCTTTGAAATGATGTAGCCAAGTAGTTTACCAGATATCACTCTGAATGCACACTTATTTGGATTTAGCTTAAGTTTGAATTTTTCCATTCTATCTAGTATAGGGCCTAGCTCTTGAATATTCATGGATCTCTTCATAGTCTTTACTAAAGTGTCATCAACATAGTCTTCCATATTATTATGCATCATATCATGAAATATATTTGTTACTTCTCTTTGATAAGTTACTCCTGCGTTCTTCAGCCCAAATGGCATGACATTCCAGCAAAAGGTTCCCCATGCATAGGTGAAAGCTATCTTTTCTTGATCTCCAGGAGCTATTTTGATTTGATTATAACTAGAGAGTCCGTCCATTAGTGAGTACATCTCATACCTAGTAGTCATATCGACTATCATATCAATGTTTGGCAATGGAAAGTCATCCTTCAGACAAGCTTTGTTGAGATCTCTGAAGTCTGTGCAAACCCTAATAGATTTGTCTACCTTTGACACATGTACTATGTTTGAAATCCATTCTGCATAGTCTATAGCACTGATAAATCCATCTTTTAGCAGTTTTTCTAACTCAGCTTTGACTGGTAGTTCCACGTGAGGGTGCATCTTACGGAGTTTTTGCTTGACTGGTTTAACTCCTAGTGTGATAGAAAGATGATGTATGATAAGATCAGGATCTAGGCCTAGCTTATCAGAGTATGTCCATGCAAAATTGATCTTCTTTTTCTGAAAAGAGATGAGTGAAATCTTTCAATTCTTCTGTTGACAATTATTGAGCTACATGAATGATGCGTGGTGTCTCTTGACTCCCAATGTTCATTGGCTGAGTTGGCTCAATCAATATAGAAGATCTCTCCTAGAAGTGACTTGGCAGTATATCAAGTATCTCACCTTCAGGCACCTCAGAGAGGTTTTCACCCTTAGGTATGTCCTTTATTTTCTCTTTTTTAGAATCTGACACTGCCACAATGTGGTTTTCGCCATCAGATCTTTTATTTTTATTTTTCTGATTTTTGTGACTAAGATACTTGATATCTGTTTCAGTCATGTTTTCACTTTGTTTGCTGGTGGAAGAGTACATGGGTTCAACTGCGTTTAGGTAATAGGCTAGTGTATAGTCATTGACAAAAGTAGGTGCATTCATGGGTTGGTCTTGTAGACTACAGTCAATTAATTCAGGATGTACCAAGGATAGAGTATGAACAGGTTCAAGGAAGTTCACGGTATTGTCATCACAACTACGGATCAAAAAGTCAATTTCTAGAAGGATACCTTGCATAAATTTCTTGAGACCAGGAAAATTCAGAACATGATTATTAAAGTGCACATTAATACTTAGTCGACCTAATCCAATAGACCTACTTGTGGCATTGTTCTCTACGCCAGGTTGAACTTCATATCGAGGTTCGACCGTAGAAAGATTAGTAGATAAATTCTTGCCATTTATATAAGAGGATTCAGAGTTTGATGCTGAGTAGATATTGTCATAAACAAGACTATTGTCAGAGTCCTCAGAGTCATTAGATGAAGTTTCCAAGTCTTCTTCAAGTGGTTGAGTGAATGTATGTATGGTATCAACACCAACATCTTTAATGCTGCAAGTTCTTTCAAGATTTGTCTCATTTAGCATTTGTATTTGACACACATGTTGACATGATCTTGATGGTTATGTGACTCCTTGTCATCTACTCCATTCAGCTTCCTCTGGACTAATGACCGGTTCTACTTCTATAGCTTCCAATTCTTCTTGTGTAATCCCATACTTGATTTGTTCTGTCTTATTAGAGGGGTATATAATGGATGAAAAACTTTATGGTATTCTTCCTTCCTTCAGCCCTTGTTCATAGTCTTCTTGTCTTTTTTGTCTGATTTCTTGTATCTCCTTTTCTAGCTTTAAGCGCATTATCTCTTGAGTATCATCTGTGATACCGCTAGACTCTTTTGGAGTTTTTGTAGTGGATGTATCTAAGAGGTGGTCTGGACCCCATTCATACTTGTTTGAGTCAGTCTCTGAATCATCTACTTGTTTCCTACCAATGTATGTGAGTGGAACTTTCAGTGGTGCAAACAATTCTCTGATTCTTTCTACTTCGTCTCTTATATCCTCTGGGACCTCAACTCCTTGTATTGTTGTAGATGACACCATCAGAGCTTAAGTGCTGACTATTTCTTCTTTCTTGATTGTTGATTCCTCTTTCTCTTTTACATAGTCTTCTTGAGTTTGTTGAGTGTTTGTTTCCTGTAATGTTGAAGGCGATATCCTTTTCTGCCACTTAGATTTAGAAGCATGTTTTTGGTGTGATGTCTTTTTTGGATTGTACCCCAGTCCAACCTTATCATTTGTTGATTTTGTTTGCAGCTGAATCGGTTCAATAATACCCTCTTGATGTTTTCCCAAGGGACCAGTACCTGAATATCCCATGCATTGAATCATTTTGTAGCCTGGACCATATTGTGTTGAGGAAATCTCACAATGTCGTACTTCTTTTTTTTCACTATCTTCCTTAAAAAGCCATTTTAAAACAACATCCTCTTCTATTTCATCTGCCAGGGAAGTAGAAGATTGTACAAAAAGACCATCATATATGATATTCGGAGTTGAAGTATGTGTTTTCATAGCTTCTGATGGTTTGCCCAACTATTTCAGCAATTGAGAAAGAGAGACTAATGAAAGTACTGGTTCTATCTTGTATCCATCCATGCTAGTATTGGTAATTTTCAATTTATTTTCCAAATCTTTCATCAGGGCTTCTAAACTTTCATTTATAGAGGCTTCTCTTTTATGAGGCACAAAGGTATCAACACCTTTTGTCAATGCATTACAGGGGACATTTGTATCAACAGGAATACTGACCTCCACTTCGTTATAAGGAAATTTTAAGCCTTGATGGTATGTAGATGGAACTGCCTTCATTTCATGAATCCATGGCCTACCCAATAAGATATTTTTGATAGTTCTGATACTTAATGTTAAGTATAGATGCCAAGCTAATAAGATGAGAGGGGGGGGGTGAATCATACAAACTTAATCTTCCATAAAAACAACAGATTCAACCTCGGTAACATATACTTTAGCAATATAACCAAAATTGCTAAACATGAAAACTCATAAGCATATAAACATCATAACACTCATAACACCAGATTTAACGTGGATACCCAAATAGGGAAAAACCATTGTGGGATTTCAAACCTACTAAGAAATATACTCTTCTAGAGTATGCTCGGTTAAAAGAAAATCCTATTAAAGATTACAAACACATTGCAAGATGTGACCCGGTTAAGGGATTTCCCTCAGATCTGTTAGGATCTACACCTCGTTAAAGGATTTCACACACTCAATTAGAATGTCACCTTGCTAGAGGGTTTTACAAATAAGACTGTTAAGTCCACTCGGTTAAGAGATTTTTTGTCACTTTACAAAATAACAGTAATAAAAATCTATCTGCAACTTCACATCTAAAATGCTAAAGCAGATTCTTATTTTCTCAATACAATAGGACTTATCTTGTCCATCTGCTAGGCTCTATACTCTATTATTCAAACAGGTCTTCAAGCTTCAGTGCTCGGTAATCACTATGTAGCATCCCTATGCATACACTTGCCCACATACATTGTTTATCAATAGTTCCTTATTTATAAACAATTTGTCAACCGCTTAATCTCCTTGATCACATATCCCATGATCAATCATAGCCATCAGATCTTCAAACTTGACCAGGTTCAATGTATCCTTTGATCTGAAAACATTTTACCCCACCTTGGAACTTGCATACATTTCTTGGAACTTGTGCTAGGGTATTGCGGTTCAATTTGCGATGTAGATCTTCCTGCCGATTTTCCTTTGCCATAGATTCTTCATGCATGGCATATCAATCATTTAATCATAACTAGCTCATCAGCTTCCTTCATTAAATAATGCTTTTATTCATTCAATGCATTCTGTTATTACTCGGTTGCAACTCAGTAAATACTAAACTTCACTCGGTAGACATATCGCCTTCATTAATAGATAATGATAACCTTAGGGTTTATCGACTAGGTTCTTTGCTCGGTAACATAGTATAGTATTAACCTTACAATCAATAACATATGTATGATATCAAAACAATCTGAACATCATGATCTCATCATTGTCTAACTCAGTAATAGTTGCCCATTGAATAACTTATTCCTCCCCTTATTCATCACATTCTTTCTGTGTCTTTTACCGACATCTTTATACTCATCAAATCATACTTCTTAAGATATGGCAACATCATACTAAATTAGAAAATCAATTTCTTGACAT
This sequence comes from Cryptomeria japonica, assembly GCF_030272615.1. NCBI lineage: Eukaryota > Viridiplantae > Streptophyta > Pinopsida > Cupressales > Cupressaceae > Cryptomeria > Cryptomeria japonica. The sequence continues at coordinate 445,127,241 of NC_081409.1, forward strand.
CAATGACAAAATAATAATATTAAGACACTAAACATCCTTAATCAGTTATATCCATAATCATCAACAACCTTCTCAATATCCTTATTGAAATGCCAACAATCTCCCCTTGTCTGTTATAATGCCAAAAATTGTATGACAGAGGAAGATCAAGTACCTAGAAAATGACATCTCTTTCTATAGTTCCCACCCTAATTGGTAATGATACTAGATGTTTAGAGGTCCTTTCCTCTTCATCATAGGCTTTAATTGTTATTTTCTTGACCGGATCAATCACATTTTCAGAAAATCCTAGTTGTGTAAGCAGACTATAAGTACAGATATTCAACCCCATGCCTCCATCTATCAAAACATGTTTGACTCCGTGTTTATGGATCATGGCTTCAATGTGCAATGGTTGGTTATGTGGATGATTTAGCGAGCTATCATCTTTTTCAGAGAAGGTAAAATAGTGAGGTGAAGTCAGATGACCAACCATGGATTGAAACCAATCAATGTCTAAATCTTCTAGAACATTAGTGGTGAGCAAGGCATTGTCCAAGATCTTTTTGTGAGCAGAAGAGATTTTTGGTAATTCAAAGATGGAAATTTGAGCATTTGTCCTTTTCAATTATTCAACAATGCTATATCCAGAGGATGATGATGAAAGCCTTTTAAATTTATCAAATGTTGATTATTTTTGTTTGTTTGACGAGGCTAGTAGGTTTGATGTTGTTTGAGGTGGAGTTGAAGAACTAGCTCCTTGGAGAGTGACTTTCTTTTGGGAACGGGTGATAGCCTTTGCATATCATGATTCATTTTGTTTATCTTGGATTATAATCACATTGCAATATTCAGATTGGGAAGGCTCAATCATGTTGATGACATTGTCATTGCTGGTATAAGTATAATTTACTTTGGCACCTCCTTTGGTCTTTGAAGAATCACCTAGGTAAGGGATCCTTAAAAGCTTTATGATCAACATTTGTTGGGTGATTCCCAACAACAATTTTACCAGCATCTATGAGATCTTGAATCTCATGTTTGAGCTTCACGCAGTTTTTTGTGTTATGACCTTTATTCCGATGGAAGTTGCAGTACTCATTTTCTCTCCACCATTTTGGTTTGAATTTCAGATCATATGGCCTAGAATTATCTGGTAACGTTATCATGTTGTTTGCCAATAGAGTTTTGAAAGTGGATTCATATGATTCTTCCAAAGGAGTGAATTCACGTCTAGGTTTTGAAAGCCAAGGTTTCTCTTTGAACCACTCTTTTGCTTTCTTTGGAGGATTTTCTGCTGCGGTTTCAGCTACTTTGAGTGCTTGTGTGCCACTAGCCAAGTTAAATATCATGGGCTTTGAGTTGGTTTTAACAATGTCTACTACTCCATAATTAACAACATTCTTATTGTTGTCTTTTCCATACTTCCAATATTTGTTCTTCTCTTTAGAGCTAGATCCTGGTTGTGTTTCCTTCCAAGGCGAGATATCTCCTTTCTTTATAAGCACATCTTCCATTCGGATAGCATTATCTACCATTTTGTTAAATGATGGGTGTACTGGCATTTAGATACTATATTTCAATTCAGAGGTCAGATTGTTGATGAATATATCCATTTTCTCAACATCTGGGATAGGCCGTGAATACCTAGAGAACATCTTTCTCCAATGTTGGAGGAAAGTGAGAAAAGGCTCCCCTATTTTTTGTTTGGTATTGCAAAGTTTGATCATCATGACAAGATGTTGAATGTTGTAGGAGTATTGTTGTAAAAATAGTTGGACTAGTTCTTCAAAAGTTTGTATCCCCTTAGGTAGACTTGAGAACCATTTCATAGCTTGTCCTCCCAAACTCCTCAAAAAAAGGTGCATGAGATATGTTTGATCATGCATGAACTCCATGCATGCAACACAAAATTCTCTGACATGATCTTGAGGATCTGAGGTATCATCATATTTGTCAAATTTTGGGATCTCAACTCTTGAAGGGAATGGAGGCATGTATAGGTTTTTGTCAAATGGAAATGGGCATATTGTCTCCAGAGAATATTGTTTTGGGGATTTATCCTTGTTTTTTCAGTTCTGTGATCTCAGTCCGTAAGGCTAGTAATTGTTTGGGGACCATTATTATGGGTGATTCTTCCTTTTTAGTGACAAGAGTCTGAACATCATATTCAGTAGGAAGTTTGGCACCTTGTTTTGCTAGCTCTAGAAAATAGTCTTCTTTTTCTCTAGCCATGATAGCCTTCATCATTTTTTGGAAATCCTTATCCTTTTGACATTTATGAATATCTTTTTTGGGAGGTTCAAAATATTTAGCTTCACTTGATGAGGAATCATTATTGGTTTCATGAATACTGAGATTGTCTTCGTCATTCTGTTCTGTTCTAGGTATAGTGGGAGATACAAGCTCATCATAAACTGGCACCTCTGATGATGAAGGTTTGTTAGTCAGGGGATCCTCTTCGCAAAATGGATTATCTTTTTATGAAAAGGGTTTCCCTTTGCCTTTGGCATCTTTCTTACGAGAACTCTTGGTTTGAGTAGGCATTTTATTTTTTATTTTTTTATTGATTGGTGTGACCTAAAGTTGTTTGTGATGCAAAAGTCAAGATCAAATTTAGAGCTAGATGTCTAGTTAACATATTGTTTGAGAGGAGCAACTAAGATTTAGTCTGGTTTCAGGAATGATCCATCCTATATAAGACGTTTATCTAAGATGATCTGAGAGAAGTGACTAAGACTCAGTCTAGTTTCAGGAAAGATATATCCTGTATAAGATGTTTATATAGGTGACTTAGGTTTGATATGTAGTTGATTGAACTAGCTGAAAGATGATCAACAAAATCATGCAACACAAATGGAAGAGGTACATTGTTTTGATTTGTTTATTCTTGGGATGATGATAACTAGTTTTATGCTCATTGTAGACTATTTTAGGCAAGTTTGACTATTTTGGGCTGACAGAATCAGAGATTCGTACGACAGGTTTCTCAGGACCAGACGACAATTCAATAGCTTCAGGATGACAACAACAATGTTTCGTACGCGTTGCTGCCTTGTACCATATGACAGATGGGTATGTCTAGAACGACAGATTGATCAATATAATGTTTTATTGTACGAAACAGGATGTAAGGTGAAATGACAACTCTCAAAACTCAATGACTGACAATCAGGATTTGTATGACATAGGATTGAAGATGGAACGATAGACTGTGAGGACTGATGAAATCTTGTACGACACAAAATATAAAACCAGACGATAAATCAGAGGAATCGTACGACTATTTGCTAGATAGAGGCAAAAATTCTAAGTTTTCAATGACTAAGTATAACCAGATTTGAGATGGACTAGGTTTTGATCGCTAACTGGCACTGAGTTGTTTAGAGGTGAATTGAGTTTTTGATTTGCTAAGGTATACTTGTTTGTGACACGAACATAGTTTTGAATAGGATAGACTAGTTTTTTGGATAGAGTTTTGACTAGGATAGACTAGTTTTGACACGGAGAAAGTTTTTGATCACTGAGTTGTTTCTTCTTTTCTCCAGTTTTGGTATTTCAGTTTCAGTTTCAGGGATGAAAAACATAGAAAACATGTAGTATGAATAATAACTCCAATCACAGCATGCAAACCCTATAGAAATTGGTGAGAGAAGATAACCTTTTCTTGTAGACTCAGGTACACACCCAATAGCTAATCAAAATACGGCTGCTGAGTCTGATGCAATGGATTCTCAATGTCGTATTATCCGACTCCAAATGCTAATGGGGGCACGAAATGACAAGTATCTTGGGAGAGTTACTATCTCTCTTGCACAAGATTATCCCTCCTTTTGGAGGTGAACCGGGTAGCTTCTATTTTGAATTGGAACTAGTAAGGGGTTCGTGCAGCATGATAAGGTATAAACTCAATTAAGAGGTCTCCCAGCCTTGAAAACCAAGGTTTAATATATCCAAAGGTACAAAGGAGAGTTATTCCCGAGCACTGTCGTTGACTTGATTTTCATCAAATCATGTTTATTTTATAATGGGTTGGAGTACTTGGCATTTAGTCATTCCCACTTGGGTCATTCCCCTCACACCGGTCGTAAACCAGTGCAGAATCTTGATGAACCAAAGACCAGTGCAAAATTTGAGACCATCGATGAGGATGGAGTGTTTAGAAAATTGTGGAATATGGAGCATCCCACAAAAACACATGACAAGAGTGAAGATGATGATGACTATGAGGTTGAGCCCACTCCAACAACTACTATAGTCCTTTAAATATTAGGTGCAGTCAATGAGTCAATGAAAGAAAAATATAGCAAAGGGGCAAGCATTGTGGAAAAAATGGGTTTTGAAGGTGGTGGTCTAGGTGCCAGAAGAGAGGGAATTTGGTATCCACTTCAGGTACAACTTCCATCAGGGTCAAAATCAAAAGCTCCTATTAAACCAGTCATTGGACTTGATTCTTTAGATTCAACACGGATAGGTACTACTCATTACCCTCAGGGTCCACCTACATTTGTTTCAGGTTTAAATTCACAACCACCACCACATCATGGTATTCCCATTGGTGGTGAATCAAGTGCCACTGCCAAAGGTGGGGAATCTGGGGATAGTATTCCCATCATTGTTCAGTCAAGTGATGTTGTGATTGGTGTGGTTGGCATGGGTACTACTAGTACTACTGATACTAGTTGTCTAGTTGTTGGACAAGAGCTACAACAAAATATCTCTCGCAAGAGGCCACTAGTGGTAGATACTAATACTATTCAGAATCCTATATCAAGTGCCACTGACACTACAAAACAATCATTTGCAGCTTTAGATCACACACCTAAAAAGATTATGAAAACTACACATGAAAGTGTTAGTGGGAGTGGGGCAGTATCATGAATTTTTGTTGGTAATCCTAGTCAAGCATTAGTTAAAACCACAGGAATAAGTGGAACTGGAGCCTCTGGTATTCCTATGTCACCTTTCAAACATTCAATTTCTTCAGCAAGCCCAAATTTTCAATATCATGATTACTATGAAAAATATGAACACACAACAAAAGCAAATAAAGAAAAAAAAAGCATTTCATAGGGTTTCCCAGATTGAATTTTTAATCGAAGAGCCTACAAGGAACAGGGTATTTCCAACATATGACCCACAGAAAGATATGATGGAGTTCATGGTTGTTATGCCCCTGGCCCCAACTAAAGATAAAAATTCACCACACAGTCAGATAGATCCCTTTGAATTTCAAGTTAGCACCCTCCAACTGGATTTTTCCAAAGTACATAATGTGGACAAAATTAGTGTGTCAAAAAGGACTAACGAAGTGGTCTACACTTCACTGCTAAAGGTGGAGGGAGAAAAAAATAAACTGGAGAAACAAATAGAAAAGTTATAGGCAGGCTTGGCAAACAAAAAATCAAGGAGGAAAGCAGCAGATAACAAGTGCAATGATTTACATAAAAGGATAAAAAATTTGGGCTCTATGGTAGAAATTGCAGAGAAGGAGAAGATGGATGTAGAATTAAAGGACCTGACAGAAAAACTGGCTAAAAGCAGTAAAAAAATTGATGAGGAAAAAGCCAATTTTCAAAAATTATACAAAGTTATGGATCTGCTGCTACCGAGATGAGAAAATTACAGGACCTATTGGATCATGGGAAGGAAAAAGAAAAACATTTGCAAGAGGAAGTAGAGGAAGAAAGAAAAAAATGTGCACAAATGAAAGAAGACTTGCACAATAAAAATGATAAAATAAAAACTTTGGAGGGTAGATTGAAAGATAATATGAAAAATATAATGAAGTATATACAAGAAAACATTTGGCGGCAAATAATGCAAAGGAGTGACAAGTTGTGGTAATGGTTTGAATTGAATGAAAGTCTGAGAGTAATTTATATGAAAATCAAAGGGCACTTTGAGAAGAGCATACATGTTTATTCAAAAGAGGATATGGCAAAAAATATTCTACAAGTAGTCTACAGTTCCAGTGATAGCTACTTGGCATCCAAGGGAATTAAGAGCCACATTGATGCCACAATTAAGACATCATCTATCATTAAAAAATGCCAGAAACTAAGGGAAACATCAGAAGTTACGGAAAATTGTGAAAAAAAGATGTTGAAGCTGCAAGAAAAGAAAAATAATTTGATTAAACTTGGTTTTCCTAAGACTGTTGACCCATCAAATAAATTCATTGGAAAAGAAGCTTACAAAAAAAGCATGGAGATAAAAAGGAAGTTTGATTTAGATTTGCTTCCTAAGGACACAACTCCCCAAAGCTTTCTGGAATTCATCCAACCATTTACAACTCTAAATTCGATATTGGATGAAACAGTGATGTCAAGTCAATCTTCTAAATATGGAATGTTGACGAAGTTGCATTTGAAATTCCATAGTTTATAGAATATTGACCTTCCATTAGACGAAGAGTGGAGCACCCTACAAAAACTGGCACATAAGTCTTAAGAATCATAGTATGTATTGCACATTTTTCTTCGTTTACTCTTAATTTCAAGGTTTTATGTTTTTTCTGTTTGGAATTTGGCATCGCTTGAAATAAATCTGTTTTGTGAATAGAAAAAACCAGCACTCACACAACTATGATGCACAGTGAGAAAATTCAGCCAGTAAATTTGTATTCTCAAATTCTCCCTTGCTTTAACATTTATGCATTTCTCTATTTCTGATTACTAGGTTTAAGGCACTGCTATTATCTATATTTAATTTCTCATGGTGTGAATTAATATTTAATTTTGAACTTTGTTTTTTGAACAGGAGACATCAGACATGTAGCAGATTTTAAATTGCTAATACGGCCTATGATGGCCATATAAATCTATGTTGAGTTTGTGATTTTGATGTTGAGTCTTCATATGTTGCAAACTTGCAATTTGACCTAAAGCGATTGTTGCTCCCTTGTTTCTATAAAAGGGAATTCGAGGTCATTTGCAAAGGGTTCTAAAACTTTGTATTCACTTTTGCATGGACATTAGAGAATCACACAGGAGTTGTTGTTGCTCTCTTGTTTCTATAAAAGGGGATTCAGGGTCATTTGCAAAGGGTTCTGAAACTTTGTATTCACTTTTGCAGTTTGCATGGAGAATCACATAGATTGGTGTATTACTATTGAATGAATTGTATCATATGGCTAAATTTTGAAAGAATTAATGAAAATCTAAGCACTCGACATGTGTATTACTATTGAATGAATTATATCATATGGTTCTGAAATGTATCACACAGATTTGAGACTCAAACATGTCTAAATAAGCAATAAACATCTCTGTATCAATAAACAAATTATGTTCTTTTTTTTTATGCTATTTTAAATCTAGAAAATTGAAAATAGAAAGTTGAAAAATACAATTACAAATCAATATTAAATTCTAATTGCAAAAAGTAATATGCTTTTGTAATATGAATGATGATATAGAGTAATAATATTAGCAAATACCAATCTCTTACAGTTTTCATTCATCCTCATCAAATTCAGAACTTCCTTGATTATTGTTTGTGGTTTCTTCACTCTGAGTCTGCATACCTTCGTTGAACTACATCTCAATGCTACCAGTAAGTCCAATACACGAGTCAATAGTCCCACTCACACTTTGGTTTGAAGTGCTTCCCAAACCTCTTCTTTCACATTCGGACCTCTAGATTTGCAGTGCCCTATTGTAAGGAAAAGTGTTGACATCATACCTAGATGTATAAAGCCTCAAGCAATTTTCCAATTTTTTGTCTAGTTTGTTTCTTAGCTTTGATTTTAAGAACCCCAAAGCACTAAAAACTCTCTCATCTTCCACCGAACCCAATATCATGGTAAGACATAAATCAGCAAGCTTCACATATTCTGGCTTTGAATCACGCAATGCTGAGTTCTCAGCTATAGTTTTCCAAAGCCTTGTTACTGATCCCTCTTCGCGTGGGTTCTCCATTTTGGCATATTGTTCTCTCATAGTGTATGCAAAATGAGATGATTTCTCTCAAAGATGAGTTTCATCTAATATTCCATTTATAGTTATTCCATTCAATTCTCTGGATGTGCAAAATCATTTTATCAAAATCAGTAGCTTACTTCGAAAATCAGATGCAATGTTGAGGCTCCAATAATGAGAAACACAATAGACACAGCTTTGAGAAGGTTGTCGGGAAGGAATCTGCTTCTAATTTGTGAGGAAAGATCATACGCAATTTTCTTCACATAAGTAGTTATAGTTTCAACAATCTTGTTGAAATCTTCTTGATAGTTCTGATACTTAAAGATAAGTACAGATGCCAAGCTAATAAGATGAGGGGGGGGCTGAATCATACAAACTTAATCTTCCATAAAAACTTCAGATTCAACCTTGATAACATATACTTCAGTAATATAACCAAAACTGCTAAACATGCAAACTCAAAAGCATATAAACATCATAACACTAATAAAACCAGATTTAACGTGGAAACCCAAATAGGGAAAAACCACTGTGGGATTTCGGACCCACTAAGAAATATACTATTATAGAGTATACTTGGTTAAAAGCAAATCCTGTTAAAGATTACAAACACATTGCAAGATGTGACCTGGTTAAGGGATTTCCCTCAGATCTGTTAGGATTTTCACCTTGTTAGAAGTGACCTTGTTAAAGGATTTCAAACACTTAATTAGAATGTCACCTTGCTAGAGGGTTTTACAAATAAGACTGTTAAGTCCACTCGGTTAAGAGATTTTCTGTCACTTCACAAAATAACAGTAATAAAAATCTATCTGCAACTTCACATCTAAAATGCTAAAGCAGGTTCTTATTTTCTCAATACAATATAGACATAGAACTAATCTTGTCCATCTACTAGGCTCTATACTCTATTATTCAAAACAGGTCTTCAAGCTTCTGTGCTCGGTAATCACTATTTAGCATCCCTGTGCATACACTTGCCCACATGCATTGTTTATCAACAGTTCCCTATTTATAAATAATTTGCCAACCGCTTAATCTCGTTGATCACATTTCCCATGATCAATCATAGCCATTAGATCTTCAAACTTTGTCCAGGTTCAATGTATCCTTTGATCTGAAAATGTTTTACCCTACCTTGGAACTTCCATACATTTCTTGGAACTTGTGCTAGGGTATTGCGGTTCAATCTAAGTTGTAGATCTTCCTGTCAATTTTCCTTTGCCATAGATTCTTTAACAAACTTCATTCACGGCATACCAATCATTTAATCATAGCCAGTTCATCAGCTTCCTTCATTAAATAATGATTTTATTCATTCAATGCATTCTGTTATTACTTGGTTGCAACTCGGTAAATACTAAACTTCACTCAATAGACATTCTGCCTTCATTAACCGATAGTGATAACCTTAGGGTTTACCGACTAGGTTCTTTGCTCGGTAACATAGTATAGTATTAACCTTTCAATCAATAACGTATGTAGGATATCAAAACAATTTAATCATCATGATCTCATCATTGTCTAACTCGGTAATAGTTACCCATTGAATAACTTATTTCTCCCCTTATTCATCATATTCTTTCTATGTCTTTTACCGACATCTTTATACTCATCAAATCATACTTCTCAAGATATGGCAACATCATACTGAGTCAGAAAATCAATTTCTTGAAATCAATGACAAAATAATAATATTAAGACAGTAAACATCCTTAATCAGTTTTATCCATAATCATCAACAACCTTCTCAATATCCTTATTGAAATGCCAACAATCTCCCTTTGTCTGTTATAATGCCAAATGCCAACACTTCCCTTGTAAGTCTTGGTAGTTACTTCCTGGGGTGCTTTCCTGGTTCCTCGGGGTCGACCGTGGCATAGAAGTGCATTGGTATCTCAACTCCCCATACATTGGCACATACCTCCCCGTCTGCACCGATTTATAAAAATTTATAAGGATTGTTCAAATCTGTGAGTGTCTGCCACTTAACAAATTTTTCATCAAATAGTGTTGGTTGATTTCGATAGAGATTGTCGAGGGTCATGCATGTCATCTTACACAACATAGCATATTTTGCAATATATAGAGCTCTTTTTTGGGCAGCCTTCATAATATTCCTCATTTCTTCTAGCATGAGTAGAACAACTGCTAAAGTTAAGAGTGTCACTAAATTACTTAACCTCTGAAGAAGGTCAGGAAATTTCGGTTGATCTAATCCATTGCGAGTTGTGTGAAATAGTCCAATCAAGGATGGATATTCTGAAAACACTCGATGCACTAGACCATCCAAAGAGATCCATCTGGTATAATTATCCTTGAGAAGCTTGTTCCCATCAGTTATTCCATCAGCAAAGTGTTGAAATTCCATAAATCACTTGGGACTTTGACAGAAGTGTGAGTAGAGCTCTCTGATTAAAATTTCAATTTTTTTAACTGAAGCAAACTTGCTCACAATTCCAAAAGCTAGATTCATTCTGTGAGCCATGCAGTGAATTGCAGTAATGTACGGTGCAAATGAAGTTTCAATCTTTGTACAAAGACCATTCTTGTGACCTTGCATTACTGAAGCTCCATCTGCTCCAACACAAACCAATTTTTTGGCTACCGTCATGTCATCCATACCTCCATATTCAATTAAACTTCTCTTTACTAGTTGAAATAATTTTTTTGTTATCGCACTCTCCTTGATTTTAGCAACAGATAGTAGATGAGGTTGGCAGGTATGATTCTCTACAGTATAAACATGCATGCATACCTACGAAGTATTGTCTACTATCGTAACTTCATCTAAAGAAAATACAATAGAGTTTGACTCTCTTGTTTTTTCCTTTACATCTTCTTTTTCAACCTCAACAAGACAACTTGCCCATTCCCATCCACTGTTTACTGACCAGTGTCTATTAGGATAGTTAGGAACTTTCAAAAAGTGTAATAAACCACTAATTGATGGGAAATCTGTCATAGCACGCCCTCTGCTCAAAATATAAAAAACAATGCTTAATTGAACAACTTTTCCCAGTTGTTCTATTTGCATTGCTTTTCCAAAAGTAGCTTCAATAGAACCTTTAACTTCAGCATGTTTCATCTATATTTTCTCATGAAAATAATACTCTTCAGCATTCCTCACATGCTTACATTCCTCCTTTGTTTTCCATCTTATCACTGATTTTTCAACCCCGTCTATCATTTGTTTTTCATAAACTTTACTCATATGCTTTTCTATGGTGTCAAATTTTAGCTACAACCTAATTTCCTTGTTATGTTTCCAAGTGCAAATCTTACACCTGCATTCTATTGGAGGCTTGCCTTCAATTGGATTCTCCACTGGTTCAATGAATGGATACTTTGATGCCCAATTAATTTGAAAATTCCTCATTGACATATCCCACTCCCGATCCTTTTTTGATTGTGGTTCACCCTTTTTTGATCTGGCCTTTCTTTTCCCCTTCTATGCATTATCATCAATGGCATTATCACCCAAGTCGATTATATCATTCCGGCTAACTTGGGCATCTACCAGATAATATTCTTCAAGATCATCCTGATCTGAGATATCAGGTTCACCGCTGTCTTCAATATGCAGTGTAGGTGGTTAATTTTGTACTTGTACTTGTGATGATGTACCTTCTTGATTTTCACCACAATCTTTTCCAATGCCAAAGTACGAAGACAACGTTCTTCTTTTTGTTGGCCTCTCATGGCCTTCCCCACATTCAGGTTTCCTACCCCTCTTCCTGTTCGACATCTCCAACAAAATAAAGGCTGGCAAAAAAAAACCAATTTGTTGAAGAAGCAATAATAGACTATAATGTATAATATATGTTTCATTGGCCCTACGACCTACAATCTAGATGTCTGAGGTCTGAATGTCCCCCCTGAGTCCTGACTACTTGGCACTAACGGGTCGCCACTGAATAAAAATGAACTCAACAATGCAAACAAATATAGATAAGTTTAGAATAATATTATAACACTTCAAAAGTATGATCACTCACCTTTAGGTCACTAGTAGTCGCCAATGCAGTCAACAATAATGATTTTCCTTGGTTTGAAACTTCGCTATTGATCAAAATTCAGAGCCTAGAACCCACCAGATTGTGTTGAGATAGATATGATCTTTGCATGTATTTATACCAATCCTTATATGGTGAATTCCGCGGGAATTTTATATGGTACACAAATATTTGGCGAATCCCGCATAACTATAACACGACTTATGTAATTTTTGAGGTGATTATAGGTCGTCCAAATACGACATGTAATTTTTGAGGCGATTATAGGTCATCTAAATAATTGGCAAATACAATATAGTTTGTGAAAGTTGGGGTGAATGGAGACACGCATCGGCAAAATGTCGGGTGAATTGGGTCCTCCTGGCTAACAAATCATCACATGCCTATAGGCGATTATGGTCGTCTATTAAGACAACCTCAGAGAGTGTAGGCTAAAAAATTAAATTTACCGCGTGTCCACCGTATAGTGTATTGGTGAAATCATCGCATAGAAACATGTAATTACCTAAAATATATGGCGATCGGGCCATGACTTTGACGAAAATTGATAATGTTCTGGCGACATGGCTACCCCCAGTCGATACAAAATATTTGCCATTTCCTAGCTCACCGACGTGAAAAATTAGCCATTGGCGAATATTCGCCACTAAAGTAATCTCTGGCCCAAAATTAATACCCCTTCTGTCATGGCTCAATGTCCACTTGGAGTGGAGTCATGGGCAAGAGTATTGTTGCCAAGCCAGGGGCGAGCGAAAGGTCACTAACCCTAGTGCCCTTGCATAAAGCCTCCTTAAAATTTAACTCGTGACTAGTGTGATACTTCAAATCCATGTCCACCCAAGTCACCCACTTCATGGGAGTCACCCGAGTCATGAAAGTCATCATAGAAAGAGGGTGCAATCCGTGAAGATCCAAGATTATGAGCAAAGTGTAGCATTGCAGAGAAAGATTAAATAAATAATAATTTTAACAGCCTCTAATTTGAAATATATCTTATGTAGACACTTAAAAATTTCATTAATTATTCTCTGTAACATAATTAATTTTATTAATTGTGTTAACCCCTCTGTCCTTCTGAAATAATTAATTTAATTAATTATGCCCCCATTTAATATAATTAATATATTAATTAATTATACCCCCTTTTTCTCCCAAAGGTTGGATTTATTTTAATAAATCAAACTCCCCATAGCCCATTAGCCAAATATTTCTCTAAGCAAAATTAGTTAATAATTTTTTAATTAATTAACTAATATCCTAGATTCCTACAAATCCTCCCATTAAGATCATTAATTGTTGGCTAATTAATTAGTGCCTAAACCTCATTACCATTTTCCTCCAATTTTAAATTTGTCCTACCTACCCAAGTCCATAGGTGACACCCCTCTGAAATGAGCTTGCATGCACAAGTCATTTTCAAGCCTCTACCTCACTCTTTGACCAAGGGTTCTCACACATGTGTGAGAATGCTCTTCCAAATATAGTCACCCTACACTTTCCCCTTTCATCCATTTGTCATTTCGCTCTTCCTACATCTCTTCCATTTTGCCATTTTTGTGTCTGCCTGTCATTCTCTAATTCTTCCCAAGATGTGATCACACCTTGCCCTCTTCCCCATGACAAGTGTTCTTCCCATATGCCTAATTTCCTTATAAGGGTATCAGTGTGACAATATATTATTAGTGGGAGATTCAATTAGTCTCATCATTTCATCGATGGAGGGTGTAGCCACAAGCAAACAAGAATAAGTGATTGATGAGGCATTGTGGTATCAATGGGAGTCTTGTTTGATCCCATTGACCATTCTATGAGTACAAAGACAATTTAAAATAGTGATGGGCCTGAACACATTGATGGGACTATTTTATTGGTGGGACAATTATTATCCTTCGATGAATGTGCAATAGGAATGGTTGTGGTAATTGGATCAAGTGTATCAAGAAGAGACATTGAAATTGATGGGACCTTTTGTTAGGATGGAGAAACGAATTGAAAGAGCAGAAAAAAAAATAGAATTATAAATTCATAATATAGACAGATGAGACACATGGATTTATTGTGGTGCGGCAATTGCCTATGTCCATGCTTGAATAGGGGAATCAATAGATTAATAACCAATCTGTTTTAGACACATACATAGCTGCAAACAACTCCAGAAAATCACACTACAAATGATATACAAACAGCTCTTAAAGAGCTTGCAAGGAGAAGTTGAAGAGCCAAGAGTTTTGGTGGCAAGAGGAAGGAGTCCATTGGACTTCACTTCCAACAATCTCCCACTGAAGGCCAATGAACTGCTGCAACAAGTAGATTCCCCCACTCAGTCCTGCTATCAGTTATTGGAAAGGTCGAGAGAAGCTCAACAGAAATCAAACTTCTCCCAGTTAACTACTTTAGTGAGCACATCAGCTAGATTCATGTCGGTATGAATTTTATCTACATGAAACTTTCCTTCTTTGACCATATGGCGAACATAATGACTGCGAACAACAACATGTTTTGACCGATGCTGAGATGTCTGATGTTTAGTCATAAAGATGGCACTGCTATTATCATAAAACAAAGCAAAATTTGATTGCTTCAAACCCAACTCGCTCAATAAGAGTTGCAACCATACCATTTCCTTTGATCCCTTAGAAAGAGCTATGTATTTAGCTTCCGCAGTTGATTGTGTTGGCATTTTTGTTTATTTATGTTGTGATTATCATTGATGGACACACACTTGTATTGAGATCCCCTTTATATGTATGAGCTCAAGCTCAACCGGTATGTTGTATTCTAGTCTTTAGACTAGTGGTGATTTTGCAGAATGTGTTTCCCGGTCTGAAGTAGAATGTCGACCCCAAGCGTTCATTGATCCCAAGCGGTACGAGGGAGCAAAGTAGCACAACACATTCTTACCAGTCTTTATTTTTGTCAAACCGGCAACCGGTATTTTGTATGAACCGGTAATACTCTATGATGAGTTGCCAACCGGCATTTTGTGATGAGTTACCAATCCACCGATTATTTGACGGTGCTTTTTGTGTCGTGTTACTGAGTATGTCTAGATTCATTGAACCTAGGAAATTGTAATGTAATCCTATTGGACCGACATGAAATTAGATTCCTTTAAAAGGACATCATGTCTAGGGTTTTAAGTTGTTGCTGAAAGGGTTAATGTCGAGCTAGGGTTTTAAGGTGGAAGTTGAGAACGATCTTATCTGAGAAGATCAAGTTGTAACTATGAGAGAGATAGAGAAGATTGAAGTAATGCTGGAATGCATTAGCTGTGAGCAATACTAGATCTAACCAAGCAGTTTGTGCTATTAGATAGATCAAACACTTGTTGATTACTCACATCTTTGACAAGTTTGTAGCCCTTAACCGGGTAGGCCTCAAAGCCTTTGTAAAATCCTCTAACAAGGTGGTTCACACATGTGAATCTAAAATCCTCTAACAAGGTAGTCTTTAATCAGACTTATCTCCTAACAGAGATTGAGATTCCTAACAGGATCTGTTCTGGTGAAGAATATTGTAAGACCTTAACCAGTTTGGTTTCTATTCTGCAGATAGTGACTTGTGAGTTCCATCTCACCGTGGTTTTTCCCAGTTGGGTTTCCGCGTAAAATATCTTGTGTTATGGTTGTATTGCTTTTGTGAGTGAATGCTTTATTCGCATTTTGGTTTGCATGTGTGGTAACTAGTCTGACTGTTAGACTGCTTTACCGGTTTATCTTTAGACTGTGTAAGTGTTTTAGTGCAGAGATTTTTAGCATACTAATTCACCCCCCCCTCTTAGTATTCATCAGATTGAGCAACTGTTTGTTGTAATTTTGAAGCCCAACTAATCACTGCCCCGACAAATGTGAAAGCATAACCTGAAGTAGACTTTCTTTTGTTTAAATCACCGACAAAATCAGAATCAGTAAACCCTTGCAAAATTGCCTTGCCCTTTCCAAACCATAAACAAAAATCAGAAGTACCCTTGAGATACCGCAAGATATACTTGACCACCTCCCAATGTGATTTGCCTAGATTAGCCATAAATCTGGTCATCACTCCCATGGCATGAGCAATGTCCGGATGAGTAGACACCTTACCATACATAAGGCTTCCAACTGCAGATTTGTATGAAATTTTGTCCATAAACTCCTTACCTTCTTGTGTTTTTGGACACAATTGAGAAGACAACTAAAAATGGGAGGCTAAGGGTATGCAAACAGACTTAGCATCTGCCATACCAAATCTATCCAATAATTTTTTAACGTAATCTTGCTGAGATAGTTTGAGTTCTTTCTTTTTCCTATCTCAAAAAATAGTCATTCCTAGAATCTTCTTTGTTGCCCCTACATCTTTCATGGCAAATTCCTTTGCTAAATGAGTTTTAAGTTCACTCACAATCTTCATGCTTGTGTCAGCCACTAGCATATCATCCATATAAAGGAGAAGTATGAAACATTCGCCATTAGGAAGCTTCTTAAAGTAGATACAAGGATCATACTCGTTGCGAGTAAACTTGAGATCAATCATGAATTTGTCAAATTTAAGATACCATTGGTGGGGGGCTTGCTTAAGCCCATACAAACTGCGTTTCAATCTACAATAGAGGTGTTCTTGTCCCTTTTAAATGAACCCTTCTGGCTGATACATGAATAGTTCCTCATCAAGATCACCATGGAGAAATGTTATCTTCACATGTAGTTGTTCAAGCTCAAGATCCCAGGTTGCAACCAAGTCCAATACTGCTCGGATGGTAGTCATTTTGACTACTGACGAGAAAATTTCTTTGAAATCAAGGCCTTGCTACTAAGCGTATCCCTTGACAACTAGTCTTGCTCAAAATATTTTATGACCACCAGCTTCATCTTTTAGTTTATACACCCATTTATTTCTTAATGCCTTTCTGTCAGGCGGAAGTGGCACCAAATCCCATGTCTGATTTTGCAATAGTGCGTCCATTTCTTTGCACATTGCAGCATGCCAGTTATCACAATCTGCAATTTTACAAGCTTCTTTGTATGTTGTAGCCTTTGTTTGATCAGAAATTAGCAAAGTAGGCTAAGCTTCTTCACAAAACAATAAGTCATAGTTGAAGAACTTTATAGGAGCTCGCCTCTGTCTGGTAGATTTCCTCAATTGATTCTATGTTTGAGTAGTAGAATCATTCAATTTAAGTGTTCCCTGTTTATGCAAATCAATGTCATTCCCATTGTTAATTTGCCTAGTAATGTCTTTGTTTTTGTGTCTGGTAATGTCCCTGTTTGCAGGGTAATCGAAGACCTGTGGATTTTTGTCCACATTGTGTGAAAGAAAGTCAGAAATGTCCCTCATGGTCTGGATGGGAGGATGATGCCCCTATTGTGGGTTTGCAAAGGAGGTCGGTCCAATATTGAGCCCGCGACCACGTGAATTTTGCTGGGAGAAGAGACGACGTGAATGGTCTTCCACGAGACCATCACAATTAGCAACAAAGACCTATGGTGGCGGTGAACCCATGGGAAAGGAATCTTGGGGTAGGCATGACAACCGATCTGTCAGTTGTGGAGAATGCTCAACAAATGGCGATGAGTGCCCAGTCTCACGTGACCGCCTTCCTTGTAGTGAAAGACCACCGTGTCGTGGATTATGTGAGTTGGTGTTTTTAGAGAGGGCAGCAACATGGTAATGTGTAGGCATCAGCACTACTAGGTTGAATACATCTTTAATAGTCTTCCTGCAAGCTTGTGATAGTTCTGAGGAAGCTTGAGAGGTGTTATCTGATCCCTCTGTTCCACGGTGTGCTATTTCAAATGGTTGTGAACAGTCATGATAAACACTTTCTTCTTCATCATTCTCAGACTGAGAATTGTATTCAACTGTGGTAGATATCATAGGAGCTCCCACTGGATGAAAGACTGGAGGCAGAGCACTGGTAGCAGAATTTTGAAACAGAGACATAGGGACATATTCTTTTTCTGATTTATTAAAATCTTGTAGCATAGGAAAGGAAGTCTCATGAAAAATGACATCCATGCTGTGAAAAATTATTTTATGAACAAGATCCCATAATCTGAAACCAAATTGCTCTTCACCATACCCCACAAAAATACATTTCAGTGACTTTGGATCCAATTTGGTTCGCTTCTCCTTGGGTATATGCAAGAAGGCTTCACATCCAAACACATGAAGATGCGAGTATGAAATCCTCTTCCCTTTCCATTCCTCTTCCAGAATACCAAAATCCAATTTAGATGAGGGACTTCAGTTTATTAAATACACTGTCGTGTTACATGCTTCCGCCCAAAATTCTTTGCCTAAACCTACATTTGACAACATACATCGTGCCTTTTCAAGAATTGTCTTATTCATACTCTCAGCTGCATCATTTTCTTGAGGAGTGAAAGGAACAACCTTAATTCTTCTAATCCCATTATCAACACAAAAATGATCAAATTCATGTGAACAAAATTCTCCACCATTATCGGTTTGTAAACATTTAATCTTATGCCCAATCTGATTTTCAACTAAAGCCTTGAAAATTTTAAATTTTGAAAAGACTTCAGATTTCTTAGAAATCATATAAATCCATACTTTCCTTATATAATCATCAAGAAAGGTTACAAAATAGTTAGCTCCTCCAATGGAGGTTACCCTGGTAGGCCCAAAAACATCTGAGTATACAAGCTCCAGCGGTGTTGTCTTTGTGTCACGCCCACCTTTCAAAAAACTGACTCTCTTTTGTTTGCCATAAAGGCAATGTTCACAAAAGGCTAAGTCAACAAGTTTGAGGCCCAGAACCCGATTTCTTGTATGCATAACATGGATTCCTTTCTTGCTAATATGCCCAAGTCTTTGATGCCAAAGATCCACTTTGTTGTCCTCAATCACCATTGCAGCTCCCACTTCACCATGAGTCTTAAATATGTATAGACTACACAATTTATTACCATTTGCAATCAGCATGGTACCATGAGTTACCTTCCATGTATCTGGAAGAAAATTTACATTAAGACCTTGATCAAAGAGCTATCCAACGGATATCAAATTTTGCTTCAATTTTGGGACATGGCGAACATCTTTGAGCAACCATGTTTTACCAACTTCTAATGGTAGCAACACATCACCTTTGCCTGTAATTTCACAAGCTTTGTTATCTCCTAAGAAAACATTTCCAAAATGACCTTCATGGTAGTTAATGAACGCTTCAAGACATGAGGTAGCATGATGGGAGGCACCAAAATCAAGCACCCATGAATCTGGAGTAGTGTCAGTTGTTGAAAGGATTAGTACAATATCATCTTTATCATAGACTGTATTTGCTTCGTTGTCCCAGACCCTCTCTTGTGCCATTTTGAAGTTTCTACAATCCTTCTTAACATGACCAGCTTTGCCACAAAACCAACATTCACCATTTATGTTTCTAGACTTCGATCTGCTTGTTGATTTCGAACATCTATGGTAATTATTTCTGCCTCTATTATGACTTCTACCTCTATTTTTAGTGCTGACCACAGTTAAGGCTTCACCGGATGAAGGTTCATCATTGTTTCTGCCGTGCTCTATGAAGTGTACCTATACCTGCAAACACAATGCACTCAATAAATCATTACAAGCATGGTTAGAAGATTTAAATCAAAGAAAGACAAAACCATAGCTAATCGACTTATTGCCTCCTAGTAAATGCCAGTATGAAAAATGCTCTCAGATCTTAGTATGCAAATTCCAGTGACTTGACTTCACTTAGATGGAGGATTTGAATGATGAAAATGCATGATCTAGAAATAATAGCATGATTAAGCTACATGAATGATTGATCTAGCATGATTAAGCTAAGATTTAAGCTAAAATTGAGCATGATAACATTGCTAAAACTGATAAACTATAAGCTAGATGCCTATAATAACAATGCATAAGATGAGAATGAGATGGGATACATATTGCTCAAAATGAGGTCTATTTATAGGATTTTCAAGGCTAGGGGTGATATGGCAAGAATCAATGGTCAAGATTGATCTGAAGATATCAATGGTTAAATTGGAGGAGGATGGCAAAGGGAGTTGGATTAAAGGGAACATTTGTCATCTTTATGGTGACAAGTGTCAAGAGGCTTCTAGAAGGAGTTAGATGAAAGGGAACACTTAGTGACAAGTGTCACAAAGGTTCTAGAAGATGTTGGATGAAAGGGGACATGGTGGTAGGTAGAATGGGTTAGGTTTAGGAATGGCTAGGTTTAGGAGTGGTAGAAGTTAGGAGAATTTGAATTTAAAAATTCAAATAATATGAAAAGGCTATTTAATCTCAACAACTCATGATTGATTTGTTTTAATTAATTAGGGGATTAGAAGAAATGATTTTGGATGGAGGGAATTAATTAATTAGGATTAATTAATCAAAAGGGATGAAATGAACCTATTAAATAAATCCTTAGATTTATTAATAAGTAGATGAAAGGGGAAATTTAATCAAATTGCTTAGTGAATTTAATTAAATTGGGGAGGAGAGATTAATTAAATAATTGTTTATTTAATTAATTATCTTCAGACCATTTTTAGGTGTATACATTTTGCCCCTCTATGAAGCGAGGTGTGATGACGCATTGATTCAAAGAATAATCTCATTTTGATGTTGATATTGGTTTGATAGGATGCCCCAGCTCTTGATTGCTAAATCCCAGTATGATGATGCCCCCTCGAGAGATCAATTGAGATAATTGATCTTTGGATTTTTTGCGAGATTGATATATCGATAGATTTGATTTGATTTTTGCAACTGTGGTTTGATGAAAATGTGAGTTCTTCAGTTAGCTTGATTGCTTAGATTGGTAAGATTAAAATCTTGATTAATTATATTCAGTCTGGTTTTAGGAAGGATTCATCGTATAAGACAACGATGATCAAAGCATATGGTTTCAAGAAGGATTCATCCTATATAAGACATGATCAGAACATCTGGTTTTAGGAAGGATACATCCTATATAAGACATGAATCAGAATCAGATCATGTGGTTTCAGGAAGGATTCATCTTGTATAAGACATGACAGAATTGATTAGGTTTGATTGATTGATTTGATTTGATAAGGTTGATAGATAAAGAACTGACAGTTTGTTGATATCAAGTTGTAGAAATATTTGGATATGCTGATTGTTGATTCTGTTGAGAGAGATAGCATAAGATTTGGGCTAGGTTGATAATATCTGAAAAGAGATGAGTCGTCATTCTGATTGCGTATACACTTGTGATGATGCTTTGATGATTCATGTGATAGATTTAACCTTGGATAAAAGGAGCCTTTATGATCCCATACAAGAATGAAATGCAAGCTAAAATGCAAATGAAATGCAAACTATGACTAGACCAGTCAATGGATTATTTTGCATTTTTGTCATCATTGAGCTTTTGAAATGTGGGAAGTGAGTGCAAACATCAATGGTATAATTAAACCATGATGACCTGAGCACTTCTTTCCTGGATTTTGATATAGCAAGTTAACACAAGCATTGAGGTAGAATTGAACTGAGATGACCTGAGTGTTGTTTGCGTAAAACAGGCAGTATTAATCATTTCAATATGCAAATCGGAAATGTCTTCAATGATACTTTGATGATCATGTCCTGAGACAAATTTGCACATATTAATAATTAATTTTCAGACAACAGACAAGAAAAATATCATGTTTCTTCCTTGTTCCTCTAGTCAATGACATCCTGGAGTCACTCAGAAATCATGATAGTGAAAAGAAATATAGAAAAGTTGAACAATCATGTTACAATCATTATCCATAAACATATTATTACACTAAAAAGTGTGTGATGTGCTTTGATTGATTTTGTGATAGCTTGATAGTTGATAGTTTGATCTCATATTCAATGTTGGATGTGTCTCAGTTTTCGCTTGATAAGAGTTGTCTAACTATTTGGTCTACTTGTTTGATTAAGCTCAAAATAATCAAGAGTTTGCCCCCAGCTAGGTGTAGGATTTTGCCCCAAGCCTAGAAACAAAGTCGTAATGATATATCCAATGATCCAAACCATGGCAAGAAGCCACCTGGGATGTTTGCATATGTACAAATGATTATGATGGATAGCACTTGATGGAAGATGAATGAATGCAAGTGGAAAAAAGAATGAACTAATAGATGGAAGAGCTAGCGGACAGATAGCACCTGTTTGCTAGGTTTTCACCATCTCTTTTTATTGCACTTTTTCTGATATTTGATTTTTTTTCTTTCTTTTTCTTCTTTTTCACTTTTTAGGATTTTTCTGATTTTTCCCTTTTTTTGATTTTTTTTTATTTTTCACTTTTTTTTATTTTTCTGATTTTTCATTGTTTTTGATTTTTTGTGATTTTTCAGACATAAAGTTTCTTCAGGTGCATGCTATTGATAGGTTCTTCAAGTTGATTGCCATCCTATGTTGATAGTTGATATGCTTCTGATCCAAATACTATTGTGACCACAAACGGACCTAACCAGTTTGGTTCAAATTTGCCTTTCTTTTCTCGATCTGCCTGGTTGCATGGATTTTCCTTTAGCACTAGTTCTCCCACTTGAAAGACTTGTGGTTTCACCTTATCATTATAGCTCCGACACATTCTTTGTTGATATACATTTAGATGATCAAAGGCATTGTGTCTGCGTTCATGGATCAGTTCTAACTCTTGTAGTCTAGATACTCTTTGTTCTTCATCTGGGATGAGACCTTTTAGTGATACAAGTAGAGAAGGTATCTCTACTTTGATTGGAAATATGGCTTATGATCCATATATAAGAGAGAAAAGTGTTGCACCTATCGGTGTGCAGATACTCGTGTGGTAAGCCCATAGAGCAGGGTTCAGTTGAATATGCCAATCTTTCTCGGCATTGTTCACTATCTTTTTGAGAATTTTCAGAATAGTTTTGTTAGATGCCTTTGCCTGCCCATTTCCCTGTGGATAATATGGTGTGGAGAATATGTGCTAGATTTTGAACTTCTCACATAGCTCTTGTACATCTTGATTCTTGAATGGTCACCCATTATCAGTGATAATGGTCATTGGTATTCCATAGCGATAGATGATGTAATTCAAGATAAATGCAACAATTTGTTTTCCTGTGATGTTGATGAGAGGTATCGCTTCAATCCATTTTTGAAAATATTCAGTAGCTACAAGCATGAATTTGTGTCCATTAGATGAGGAAGGATTTATCTTTCCTACTAGATCAAGACCCTATTGGCAGAAAGGCCAAGATGTTGCTAAAGCATGAAGTTCTTGTGTTGGTGCATGGATCAAGTTCCCATGGATTTGACATTGTTTGCATGTTCTTGCTATTTTAAAAGAATCTCGTTCCATAGTCGGCCAATAGTAGCCCAAGCATATGAGTTTTTTTGAAAGGGTAAGACCACTTGAATGAGTGCCACAAATGCCATTATGGACTTCATGTAAGGCATTCTCAGATTCTTCTTGTTCGAGACATCGTAAGAGAGTACTGTCTAGACCTTGTTTATATAGGGTATCTACGATGAGAGTATAATGAGATGATTGGCGAATAAAGTTTCACTTTTGATTTTTGATAAGTCAGGAGGTAGGATGTTGTCTTTTAGGTATGTGTAAGTTTGGCCATAGCGGGAGGAATCGTGTCGAATAAGTTGATAGATGGTTTGGGAATCAGGATAATTAAAGGCGGGATGAAACAATTCTTCAACTAGGAATTCATAACATTGTTGATTTTCCTGTGTCTGCAATAGAGAAGCAAGTGTAGCCATGGCTTCTGCTGCTTTGTTGTCATTTCTTGGAATCTGTTCAAAAGTTATTTCTACAAAGTATTTCTTGATATCATCCACCATCTTTTTGTAAGGCATGAGTTTGTCATCTTTTGTCTGATAGTCATCATTGATTTGATTAATGACAAGCTAAGAGTCTCCAAAGACTTGAAGTTGTTTAATGTTCCATTCTACAGCCATTTTGATACCTGTTACCAATGATTCATACTCTGCTATATTGTTTGTACATGGAAAGCTTAATTTGTATGCTTTCGGGATTGTATTCCCTTTTGGTGTGATGAAAAGAATTCTTGCTCCTGATTCATGTTGTGTTCCATTATTGATGCCTACTCCTAGACTGATATTTGGGTGATGTATTGTAAGATATGGAACAAACCCTGCAATGTCTGTATATGAACAGGTAAAATTGATTTTCCATTTTTTGAATGGTTTCAAGTATTTTTGTCTTGCTAGTTCTGATAGAGAAGTTGTTGGATGTAGATTAGTTGTGCCAATGATAGTTGCCTTTGTTGGTGCTATTATGATAGATAACTTCTCTTGATAACATTCAGGTAAGGTGTCAAATATCCCATCTTTCGGCGCCTCGAGGAGGTTTTCACCGTTAGATGCGTCCTTTGTTTTTACTTTTTTCTGATCTAATGTTTCCAATAAATGGATTTCAGCATTAGACAGATATTGTTTTCTTGATTTTCAATTTTGTGACTAGGAGATTTGACATCCACTTGACTCAAAGATACATTAGTGGAATCCCTAGTGAAATTTGTTGCGGGTTTGATTTCATTAAGATATAAGGATATGGCATGGTCATTTGGAAAGGTATCAATATCAGTATGTTCTCCATTTTCCCAGTCCATAGGTTTAGGATATCTTAAGGATAAAGGATCTTTAGGTTGAATAGTTTCAAAGATATTAGGGATCATGATAGAGATGTCAGAGCTTTCAGTATGTATTTCCATGTCTAGAATGATACTCTCATCAAAATGACCTCGTATAAGAAAATCCTGATCATCCTCGGTTAAGTCCATGTCAGTCAAATGTGATTATGATTCAAGTAGGCTAGTTCCTAATGTTTGTCCTGCATATGTGTGAACTACATTGACTTCCACATCTGCTTCTTCATCCCTCTCAATTTGAAGTTCCTCTTGTTTGTTTTTCCATGATAGCAAATATTCTCAGTTCCTTGATCTTTTAGCTGCATTTGTTTTTCCATGTTTGACAAAATTGATGCAAATGACTATTCCTTGGATTGTGTGCTTGAAGGTGTTGCCTCTCTGTTATGTGAAATAATGACCTCTTGAGCTGATTTCAGATTATTACAACACTGCAATGGATTTGAGTCTGTTGATATTGTGATTTCCTATCCATTGTAGGGAAATTTTAAGCACTGATGACCTATTGATGGTATAGCTTGCATATCATTTATCCATGGTCTCCCCAAGAGTATATTGTATGGTAGGTCCAAGTCTAAAACTTGGCATGCTATATCTTTTTGCAAAGGTCCCACTATGATAGGTAATATCACAATTTCTTTGCAGTAATGTTCTTCTTCACCAGATGCTTTGATTTTTATCCTTTTCTAGGGATTAGCTACATCTTCTGAATATCCTAGAGCATGGACAAGATTCATAGAGCAAATGTTAAATCCAACTCCCCCATCTATTAGGAAATGTTTAACAAGCATTCCATGAATGAGGACTTCAATTTGCAAGGAAGTGCTATGGGGATTTTGCAATGAATCAATGCTTGGATATGAAGGAGATGAGCTTTGAATAGGATCCTCTGAAATAGGTTTGATGGGTATATTGTTTGGTGAGGATGCTATGGAAGGTTCTTGCAAGCTTTCAGGAGGTGTAGGAATAGATGCATTTGGAGAGTCAGTTTGCTTGTGGATGGATGGATCATTGTTAGACATGAGTGCACGATTTTGATCTTCTTTAGCCAAATCCTTTAGGGATCTTTTTAAGAGCTGCATAAAAGAACCACTTTTCTCTGGAGATGTATTTGAATCCTTGTGAGGTTTTAACATAGTTGGACTTTGATTTTGGACTTGTTTGATTGCTTTGATATGTTGGCTTGTTACTTGCATTTTTCTTTGGTATGTCATGTTGATATGATTTTTAGCTATTTCAAATGTTTTTGTTTCCGTTTCAGGGGTTTGATTGTCTAAAAGTTTGTTTTGATAAGTGATCAATATTGAATTTCAAGGCAATAGAGTTATATAACACTAAAAGAGAATTCAAGTGTTTAAAAGTTTGCAAGTTTTTTGATTTTTGGTTTAGGAGTGCAATGATGGTGATTTGATAAGAACCAAGTCCAGTAGGAATGATATATCCTACGATGTGGGACAAGGTTATCCTGACCAAACATTTTAGTTTTGTGATAAAGGATGATTGATCTTGATGAGAAACTATGTTTGAGTGATCAATTTATCAAAGAGGGTGACAATGCACTTTGAGATGTTTAGATTTTGAACTTGTTGGGGGTGAGCACTTGAAAATCTTGAGGTGTATATTTTCTAGAGTTTGATTTTGATAGATGATAACTTGACCAAGCAAACCAAGAAGACAATCTAAGCATGGATTGACAGATAATAGGTGTTTATGTTTATTGCAAATTGATCAGGTAGAAATGATAAATCTGAAACAGGCATGTAAGACACAGTTCTGGACTGACAGATGCAGAGTTTTGTATGACAGATTATGTAGCATAGAACGACAAGAGATACAAGACAAAATGACAGACTAGTGACTTCATGTGTAAAGCAGTGTTTCATACGACATAGAACCTTGCCTCGTACGACAGAAGATCAAGCAGTACGACAAAGAATCTTGACTCGTATGATAGAAGATCAAGCAGTATGATAGAGACTTCTGACTCATATGACAGGTATTTTAGCAAGTGTAAAAAGTGTTTGTTTGTTTGAGTTTTGATCACTGAATTTTGATGTTTTACTTTGGTTTTCCTGTACCTCCTAGTAAATGAGAGTATGAAAAATGCTCTCAGATCTTAGTATGCAAATTCTAATGACTTGACTTCACTTAGATTGAGGATTTGAATGATGAAAATGCATGATCTAGCAAGAATAGCATGATTCAGCTACATGAATGATTGATCTAGCATGATTAAGCTAAGATTTAATCTAAAATTGAGCATGATAACATTGCTAAAACTAATAAACTATAAGCTAGATGCCTATAATAACAATGCATAAGATGAGAGTCATTATAAAGCTACAGACTTGCCTTAACATAATACTAGCGAGGAAATGGAGGGAACGAAGCAAGTGGGGGGAAATTTGAAAACTGGAAATGGAGGGAATAGTGAGGATGGATCCTCTGGTTCTGATTCCACTGCAGCTCAAGGACAAGCAATGGATGATGAGCATGGGAGACAGGATGGGGACCCATGGCTACGGGACCCTCCTCCTGACCGCAAAAAGATGATAGATTCCCAAGAATCGAGCCTCGAGGCGGTGAAAGTTGACTCAAAAAAAATCAAGGAGGTGCAAGCTTCCAAACCCTGGAGCAGTCTTTTTGCAAGGAAAGCAACTGGAAAACTGATTGGTAAATCATCTTTCCCCTTTATGAAAAATATATCTAATAATAAAATGGCTAAACTTGCTATTGAGGTTCCTGATTTGGTTATCGATCATGGTATATCTTTAATGGCTTTCTCTCTAGTGGGGAAGTTTGTTGGACCATGACCCAATATTGAGGATGTTAGGTCTTTTGTAAAGAGAAAATGGAGAATGAAAGGTCAGGTTGATGTCTCAACCCTGTCCAGAGGATTTTTTGTTTTCTCATTCTCTTGTGGGGAAGATATGGAAGCAGCATTAAGCGGTGGCCCCTAGATGTTTGGTAAATCTTCTTTATCTATCAGAAAATGGTCTCCTAACATGGAACTCAATGACTCTTTCTTTGAATCTACTCCAGTTTGGGTAAGGCTGCCAGGATTGCCGATGGAAATTTGGGTGGAGGATGTTTTCTCAGGAATTGCAAACTCCTTTGGGGAGCTTGTTGCGATAGATCCAATGACTGCAGCTCACAAAAGATTGGTTTATGCGCGCATTTGTGTCAATATTTCACAGAAGATGGACCTTCCTAGCACTATTGATATAAGTTCCAAACTTGGATTATGGGAACAGACATTAGAGTTCAAATCACTCCCCTTTGTGTGCTTTTCTTGCAAAACAGTTGGTCACTGGGCTAAGGCTTGCCCCAGCAACCCTAAAAAACATGTGATGGTAAACACCCACAAACAGGTTTGGAAAGAAAAGAATAATAATAAAGATGGTAACAAATTGGAAGGAAAAAGTGGAAGCTCTGTTAATATACCAAAACCATTAGAAGGAGATAGAAATGACCCTCCTAAGAATCCCCCTTTGAAGGAGAATACAAAGAATGAAATCAGGGAGTTTGAGATCAAAACAGTCAATACTTTTGAGGCTCTACAGATACAGGAGAAGGAGAATGATATCAGTGAAGAGACACTTGAAGATGGTGAGATTGAGAATATCACCGATTCTCATTAGGAGGCCCTCCAAGCTTCTATATCAAAAAAAGATGAACAATTCCTAGATGAATTTGAAGGACATGAAATTAAACTTGGAAGGAGCAACAAGTTTGGATCACCCCAGGATAATTTAAATGCATTATTCCAGAATATTGGAGTTGATACGCCCACATCATCCCAGAAAAGAGGACAACTATGGAGTAATATGCAAGACGTGCCTAGAGAGGAACGAGAAGAAAACATAGCAGGGAATGAGAAAAAAATAAAAAATAAGAAGGCAAGAGGCCTTAATGGGGTGAAAACCAGGACCAGGTCCAAGGCTGATTTTGGTGCTTCAAAATCCCCACCGGGACGTAAAACTATGAAATGGCATAGGGACCAGGAGAGCAAGCAAAACATAGCTGATGGAAGGCATCAAACTATAAAGGAATCTTGTGCTCAGGTTTCCAAATGAAGGTACTATCATGGAATATCAAAGGCCTAAATGGTCTCAATAAACAGGATATATTACAGAATCTTATTCGAGATCAAAATCCGGATATTATCCCGGTTCAGGAAACCAAAATGAGTAAAGAGAAAGTGGAGAACTTAAACTTCTTTAAAAATGGAGGGGTCTATGGCAACAGCTCGAATGGGGCATCTGGGGGGGTTGCAATTTTCTAGAACAAGAAAACCATCTCTAGAGAAATGATTGATAAAGATGGCAACATAATATCCCTGAAAGTTAAAAGCATCTATGAAGGAAAGGAATGTGTGATTACCAATATTTATGCCCCTAACTCCAAATCTGCTAGAAGCAAATTTTGGGATAAAATCCAGCAAAAAAGAAGATCCTACCCTACGAGCAGCTGGGTTGTGATGGGAGATTTCAATACTCCCCTGCAAGGCATTGATAAATCTGGGGGAACTCAAGCACAACCTAATAGAAAATCTGACTTGATTGACTTTATCAATTTCAATGCTCTCATTGATATGGATCTCAATGGGTCATCCTAATAATTTTCTTTATGCTCACCTTTTTATGTCTACAAATGTCTATAATGATCTCCTTTATATACAAGAGTCATTTTACAATTTGCCAAGTCGGCTTACAATAATAAACAAAATTTACATATCAAAAATCCTGTCGGCCTCTGTGTCGGTATACATCTTTTCTTCTGTGCTAGTGCCAGTGCCGATGTAGAGTGTGTAAGGAAGTTAAGTAGCAGAAACAACTTCCTACACTAACCTTGAGAGGAGGGTAATGCAAAACTTTTTCAGATCGTTACAACAGTTACAGAAAAATAGAAATAGATATAATAGCATTCATACCACAACACAGTGATTTACATGGGGAAAACCCTTTCGGGAGAAAAACCCCACACTCCAAAAGCAGCTCAATATTTTATTCAGCAATCAAAAATAGATTACAACATACTTGTAGAGCAAGCTCTTCACAGGAGTACCATTAATCAGAGATTCAGAGGCAACTCAATAGCCATAAGACTCTTACACCCAACCTCTATCTCACACACCTCATAAATAGGAGATACAATACAAGAAACCGTCAAACGGTATTACAAAACCATGGGCTAAAACCACCCAATAAGGTGTAGCCGACCTTATCTCCCTTCTAGATGCCCTATGACATGTTAAAGCACACATCAAAATGTGTTGCTCCCCTTTACAGCTCATTTATGTATCCGATACAAATTATTTTTCCTATTTCAGGAGTACAAACTTCCAGAGGCCATAACTTGAAAACCGGGTGTCCGATTGACGAACCGTTTGAAGCGCCGGAAAGCTCGCGAAGTGCTCTATCACCTCGTAACTAGCTGCACCAGTTACGGCCACTTTTCAGGGCATTTCAGAGCCTCTAAAGCCTCCAAAATTAAGTTTAAATATTTTATCGCACCCCTCCAAGACGAAAACTTTAATATCTTCAAAACTAGCTGTGACCTTGCGACGCAACTTTACCGGAATGCTTATCTAGCCAACCAGAAGCTTCAGGGAGAGTTTCGCACCATTTCGTGCTCAAATGAAAACTTACTATAAATAGTAACCTCGCATAAATGCAAGGTTGAGACACCATTTTTCCCAACAGAGTGGTCTTGCTGATGCCGGTGCACTGTCTTGCTTGAATAATGCTTTGCTGGTAGAATGTCTTGCCGGTGCCATAGGATTGCAAGGTTGCCATCAATGACAAAACCTTAAATCACATACAATGTCTCATTGGAGTGTCCATTTGCCAACACATCCTACACCTAGTCTAACCGAAGGGATGGTGAAGACCTCATTCAGGTAAGACTTGATAGATCCCTTGTCACTAATGATTGGATTCTTTCTCATACATGGTCCTTGTCTATTATTAATAGAATTGGTTCGGATCATTATCCCATTACTTTTGTTGCTGAGAATTTTAAGAATAATCAGAGTTTCCCTTTTCGGTTTGAAAAGATGTGGATTTCCCACCCTTATCTTGAAAAATCTATTTCCAATTGGTGGAATATTGATGTGAATGGAACCGCCATGTATAAAGTTGCTAAAAAACTTAAAAATATCAAAGTCAACATTAAGATATGGAACAAGGTCTTTGGTGATATTTTTTATTTAAAGAAAAAGCTGAAGGAGGAACTAGAACAAATCCAAAATTCAATATAGAAAGATGGCTATAAAAAGTATTCTAAAGCCATGTAAGATGATGTTTTAGTCAAACTCCACAATATCATCTCTAGGGAGAAAATCTATTGGAGGCAGAGATCTAGGGCGATTTGGTTGGAGGCTGGGGACAGAAACACTAAATTTTTCCACATGACTTCTCTAAAACATAAAGCTGCAAACAGAATTTCCAAATTAATTGTTGAGGATAAAACTCTTCTTAATAAGGATGAAATTGGGGATGAAGCAGTCAGTTTCTTCAATCAACTCCTCACCAGGAACAAGGACATTGATTATACCCAACAATATAATTTGGTTAATATCATTCCCAAGATCATTAATCCTACTCAGAATAAGGCCCTCTCTACTATCCCTTTAGCTGGAGAAATTTAAAAAGTTGTCTTTTCATTTCAAGGGGATAAAGCTCCGGGTCCTGATGGCTTCCCTATGTTTTTCTTCCAGGAATTCTGGCATATTGTGGGAGAAGACACGGTTAATGCGGTTTAAGAACTTTTTGGCTCTAGAAGAATCCTTAAGGAACTCAATTCCACGTTTATTGCCTTAATTCCTAAAGTTGCTTGGGCGGATTCAATGGGAAAATTTAGACCAATAAGTCTATGTAACTCTTTCTATAAGATCATTTCAAAAGTTTTGACTACTAGAATTTTGGCGGTTCTCCCCTTCATCATCTCTGAGGAGTAGAAAGGTTTTGTTCCTGGCAAGCTGATTTTGGACTCTATCATTCTTGTGCATGAGAATATTCATTCCCTCAATGCTACTAAAAAAGAAAGATTTTTGATAAAGTTGGATCTGGCGAAGGCTTATGATAGAGTGGATTGGCATGTTCTTTTCAGAATCATGGAGGCTTTTGGATTTGATGAGAAGATAACCAAAATTATCAGAGAGCTGATCACCACTCCTATGTTTTCAATTCTTATTAATGGATCTCCTACAAAATTCTTTAAATCATCTAGGGGGCTCAGACAAGGAGATCCCATATCTCCTATACTTTTCACCATTTTGGTAGAGAGCATGAGCAGATTGATACATAATTTGAAAGTGAATAAAATCATCAAACGCCTTCAACCTTCCTCTGTAAATCTTTTTTGTTCTCATCAACAGTTTGTTGATGATACTATCCTCATGGGATATTCTTCTATTGAGGAGGCTGAAGCCTTCAAAACTGCTCTTAATTCTTATGCTTCGGCTACTGGCTAGCAAGTCAATTAGGACAAATCAGCTATATACTTCATGAACACTCCGGTCATAAGACAACATAGAATTGCTAAAATTATTGGTTGCAAGGTGGACATGCTCCCTTCCACCTACTTGGGCCTTCCCTTGGGTTTAGTTCCCCCAAACTCCTTCTGGAATATGCTTATTGACAAACTCAACAAAAAACTTGCTGGGTGGAAAGGTTCCATTTTATCTTAGGCTGGGAAATTGCAGCTCCTTCAAGCTACACTCCAGAACCTCCCTGTTTATGCTCTCAGCTTATTTGGTATCCCGACTAAATTTGATGAAGTATTAGAAAGAATCCAAAAGAGATTTCTATGGTCAAGAGTTGAAGAAAAAAAGAGGATATCCTTGGTTGCTTGGGACAAAGTTTGTAAACCAAAGAACAAAGGAGGGTTGGGGATTAAAGCTCTTAAAACCTTTAATAAAGCTCTCCTAGCAAAATAATTATGGAGAGCTTATGATACCAAGAAAGATTGGAATCAAATCTGGTTTGACAAATATATTCAGAAACAACCTATCCAGGGGGTCCTTAATTCTAAAGACATCCCTATTGGATCCTTCATTTGGAATAGTATCATCAAATCCATAAAAGTGGCCAAAGCTGGAGTTGGATGGGTCCTTGGAAAAGGTGACAAAATAAGGTTTTGGGAGGATCCTTGGATGAAGAGTGAAGCTCTTTTTTATCAAGGCAATAGTCAATTTATTGAGGAATGTAAAAGGAGGTTTGGACTTATGGTGTGTGACTACTGGAAGGAGAACAAATGGGTGAGGCTTGATGTTATACATGCTGGATTTTCTCTGCTCCAGAAGGAGCTGCTGTCTTTTTCTCTTAACAAAGAGTATGATGATGTTTTTCTTCGGAAAAGTAATCCTAGAGGTGAATTTATGGTTGCTTCTGCCTACAAAAACACTCTTTCTCAGACCAATGATCCCATTTGGAGTAAAGTTTGGAGCAACATTCTGATCCCTAAAGTCAATATGTTCTTTTGGCTTGCTACTCACAATAGGACCCTTACTATTGACAATTTAGTCCGAAGAGGCTTTAAACTCCCTAATAGGTGCGAGCTTTGCCAGAAAAAGGAAGAATCAGTTGATCATCTTTTTTTTCACTACTCATTTACATTGAAAATTTGGAGTAAGTTGTGGGAGAAATGGAAAGTAGATTGGGTTATGAACAAGAGTCTCAAGGATATTATCTGGCAATGAAATTTCCCCACCAAATACCATCTTATCAAGAACCTTTGGTCCTTGACCCTCCCCATGACTTGTTGGGGTATTTGGAAAGAGAGAAATAATAGAATATTTAGGGAAGCTAAGTGTACCTCTCAGGTGGTCTTTGAAAAAAATTGCAAGGCTATAAAAGAGAACATCAATATTCCTCATAGGAATAATAAGAAATGGTTTGTTATTGATATGAATGAAATGGAAAAAGGTATCCTCACTGAATGGAACCTAATACACAAAGTCTGCAGATCTGACAATAAGAATAGGAGAGATAATATTGTTTGGTGTTTTCCTGATCATGATTGGATAAAGGTTAATTTTGATGGGGTGGCTAAAGGCAACCCTGGGAAGTCTAGTGGTGGAGGAGTTATCAGAAATGCTCAAGGAGTCTGCATTGCAGCTATTGCTTCTCCTTTGGGGTTCCAAAATAATCATGTGGCTGAAGCTCTGGCCATGCTAAAAATCCTCCAGCTTGCTCAGGGATTCAAATTTAAAAAAATTTGGCTGGAAGGGGATTCCCTAAATATCATCCAGGCCCTCAAAGGTACAAGCTCTGTCTCTTGGAATATTACTAACTTAGTTGAAAGTGCTAAAAAATTGTTAAATAACTATGTTAGTATTATCATATCTCATGCCCTATGAGAAGGCAATAAGGTAGCGGATATCTTAGCTAATGAAGGGGTCAATTTAGAGGATGATGTTAAATATATTCGAGAAACTAATTATAAAAGGGATGTTAGAGAGCAATTATTTTTTGATTGCATCAATGGGTCAAGTTAATATCATGATTATCTTTTGGGGACCGGATTCCAAAGACATATTTTGGGGGCAAATTAACTATCAGTTAATGATTGCCTTTTAGCATCATTTCTATGATCATATGTGTGAGGAGGATTATAATAATAAATGTTGGTTTTGTGCGGCCATTAACATAAGCTTCAAAACCATGAAAGAGACTCTGTTTTGTAACTTCAGAATTTTATACAAGAATTTGGGGTTACACCTGTGGACTGTGAATTACATCTTTGGGTACTTCTACTTGCTATTCAAAATGGGTGGTAATTTAAATAGGAATGAGCCCCTAGGATGCAAAAACTGGAAGAGTGAACGAAAAGTCTGGAGAAGGCTTCATAGATATGTCTTTACTGACTATATGGAAAAGCTTCACGGAAGTAGAAATTCAGTGTCATATGGTTTTTCTAGAGGCTGGAATAACAACAGAGTCACCTTGTTCAGGGAGATATGGAAAATTGATGAGGATATGGTTGCAGAGGTCACGGGTCTTCAGAAGGAGGGTACTAAATTCTATAGAGACCGGAAGTATGCAGCCGAAGCATTCAAAAACTTCCCGAAATTAGAGGATGAGAAGGGAAAGCTTGTTAAGAAAGACAACATCTCCTACTACATTCCCAAGCAGGTAAAGCCCTTTTGGCAAAAAGTTTTAAGGGTTTTAATGGAGTTTCTCACTGTTGATGGTAGATTTACTAAAATCTATAACTATCACTTTGCAATTCTTAACCACTTCCGTCATGGGGCTAAAATTTCCCTACCTTATTACTTAGCATCCTCTTTGAATGAGAGTCTAGTTGATCATGCTAAAAAGCCTAATTCTTACCCTATAGCCCACCAGGGGCTCATATTGCTCATTTATGAATATTTGAAGGATAAGGCTAGGGCTACCAAAGATGATCCCCTGATCACCAATGCACATATTTCTGAGAGCTGCAAAGACTCTGATTCGGATGAGTATCAACCTAATGCCCCTGCCCAAAAAAAAGGAGAGCTGATATAGATAATGTGGAAATAGAGGTGCACTGTGATGTGGAGGAGGAAAAGGGGAAGGATATTGAGACAAAAATGGAGAGTGAGAAGGATGAGAATGTTGGTGAAAAGGAAGAAGGGGGAAACTCTGAAAACCCTCACTCTAACCCTATGGGCTCGGACAGTAGGAATGTTGCTCTGAACTCTAAGGAGGAAGAAAACCCTAACTCTGTGGGCACTAAGCAAGGTACGGATTCTGTGAATACTATTCTAAATATTGCTCGTAACTGTACTCTGGAATCCTTCAACTTCCAGAAATGGGTTGTTGACAACATTACTAGTATGCAAAGTAAACAGAGGGATCTGGAAAATAAGATAAATAATTTGATTAAGGATACAAATTCTAGGAAAAAGAATGAGGAGATGGAAACTAGTGAAGCCAAGGAGGAAGTCGAGATGGAGGATTGGCTGGCAAAAGACCTGATCAAAGGGGATTTGAAACATCTGGAGGATGTTATCAGAATTTTGAAAGAATGGACTAAGGAGGATAAACACAATATCAATACCCAGGTTTCCCGCACTAAGAAGGCTCTGAAAAGTTTCATGAACCACAGTCTTCAGGTCCTAAAAGTTTCATCACAGAATATGAATGCACTAGTGGATCACTTGGAGAGGAAAAATCAGGATAAGAATTTGGTAATCATTGAAGACGTACCAACTTCCAGCTCCACTCATCAAATTTCCAGGTGAAGGACAAGGCAGAACACTACTGAGATGGAGACCAAATCGAAAGATATCTAGTTGAGACAGGAGAGCAATGATCTGAGGGAAGAGGCCAAGGCGATGATGCTTCTGGTTCAGAATGCTGAGGAGTCTATAAAAGTATTCAATTGATATGTAATGCTAGGTTTGGGAGGCCAATTTCTTGTTGACTCCTTGTTGTCTTTCTGTCCTAGCTACTAGTTTTTGTGTTGGTCTTTTGTAGTTGTTTAGTCTTGTTTCTTTAATGCTTATCTTTCATAATGTAAGCGGGTTTCGGGTCCCTTAAAACCTATTTTTCTTAATCAAAAACAATGCATAAGATGAGAATGAGATGGGATACATATTGCTCAAAATGAGGTCTATTTATAGGATTTTCAAGGCTAGGGGTGATGTGGCAAGAATCAACGGTCAATATTGATTTGAAGATATCAATGGTTAAATTAGAGGAGGATGGCAAAGGGAGTTGGATTAAAGGGAACATTTATCATCTTTATGGTGACAAGTGTCAAGAAGCTTCTAGAAGGAGTTAGATGAAAGGGAACACTTAGTGACAAGTGTCACAAAGGTTCTAGAAGATGTTGGATGAAAGGGGACATGGTGGTAGGTAGAATGGGTTAGGTTTAGGAATGGTTAGGTTTAGGAGTGGTAGAAGTTAGGAGAATTTGAATTTAAAAATTCAAATAATATGAAAAGGCTAATTAATCTCAACAACTCATGATTGATTTGTTTTAATTAATTAGGGGATTAGAAGAAATGATTTTGGATGGAGGGAATTAATTAATTAGGATTAATTAATCAAAGGGGATGAAATGAACCTATTAAAAAAACCCTTAGATTTATTAATAAGTAGATGAAAGGGGAAATTTAATCAAATTGCTTAGTGAATTTAATTAAATTGGGGAGGAGAGATTAATTAAATAATTGTTTATTTAATTAATTATCTTCAGACCATTTTTAGGTGTATACATTTTCTTCTCAAATCCTCGCTGAGAAGAGTAGCTGCTACATCATTAAAAACCAACTTATTTTTGCCGGATATAGATGTGCTAACTATTGTTACAACGACATCCCACCTGCTTGGCAAAGAGCATAATAAAAGAACAGCCTTTCTCTCATCATCTTGTGTCATCCTCACCAAAGTCGCTTGACTAATCAATGTATTAAATTCATTGATGTGGTTTTCCATAGCACAACCTTCTTTCATTTTTAGTTTGTACAAGCACTTCATGATAAACACTTTATTTGTAGTCGATGCCATTTCATACATGGTTGTGAGTCTATCCCATACATCTTTTGTTTTTGCATCACTTGTGACATTGAAGAGAACATTGTTGGACAGCGAGAGAAAAATTGTCGCTCTTGCCTTCTTGTCTAATTTTTCCCATTCTTCATCAGCCATCCCAGCTGGCTTCTTTGCTTTCCCTTCAAGCGTGAGTGAAAGGTCTTGCTTTATCATCAAGGACTCCTTCTGCACCTTCCATAACCTGAAGCTCTGTTGGGAGAACTTCTCTATCTTCGCTTCTTCCATTATTCTGGAATTTCAACCACCAAAATCTTAACAACGATCTAACCCTCGCTCTGATACCAATTGTTAGGATGGAGAAACGAATTTAAAGAGCAGGAAAAAAAAATAGTAAATATAGACAGATGAGACACACAGTTTTATCATGGTTTGGCAATTGCCTATGTCCACACTTGAAGTAGGGGAATCAATAGATTAATAACCAATCTAGTTTACACACATACACAGTTGCAAACAGCTCTAGAAAATCACACTACAAATGATATACAATCAACTCTTAAAGAGCTTGCAAGGAGAAGTTGAAGAGCCAAGAGTTTTGGTGGCAAGAGGAACGAGTTTGTTGGACTTCACTTCCAACACCTTTTTTATGTCCCACACCACTCTATCGATCAAAAGGAATACGATAGGTGTAGGTTCATATTACATCTAAATTGATGATGCAGCTTATCAAGAGGATACAATGGCATCAATAGGAGTCTTTTATGTCCCTTTGACCTATCGATATATATCGAGAAGAAAATTCAAATCACATCGATAGTTGTCAATGTTGTTGATCAATGGTGTAAATTTGGAATGAATAAATGATTGCACTAATGATTTTGGTTCTAGCATGAGTGGGTATTAATGAAATGTATGAGATGGTTTATGAGTTCATTTTTCAGGTCAATTGTGTTGTTGATGTCTGTGTTGTTTGATAAGAAGTTGCAAGAGTGCTAGGTGTTTTTAGAAGGTCATAGAGATAATCAGTCATCATTATGGAGGTAAGTGCTCATCCTTGGGTTAGTGTTACAATTTTATTTCTCTTTTCAAGAGCAGAGAATTGTAGTCTAGGGGCTTGCATTGTTAAAAATTATGATGCATAAATGGAGAGTATACAGTAA
Organism: Cryptomeria japonica; assembly: GCF_030272615.1. Classification (NCBI taxonomy): domain Eukaryota; kingdom Viridiplantae; phylum Streptophyta; class Pinopsida; order Cupressales; family Cupressaceae; genus Cryptomeria; species Cryptomeria japonica. Next base: position 445,165,420 of record NC_081409.1, read on the forward strand.
GATTGTCTTCCAAGTTGTGGCTCCAGTTATTTGAAAATATTAATGAAAAATAGATCATTTGGCCATCTCCAATTTTATTTCTTCCAGTCATATGAATTAGTGTATCAAGCATACATTTGATTTGTTGAAGTTTTCTATGTCTTCTGTGTGATTTATTCAATGGGCTCTCTCAAAAAGGGATTAAATTATTTTAAATAAATTGCAATGGTTGATGAAATTGAATTGGATTAAGAGGAAGGGTTTGATGATTGAGTTTCTTGCACGTTTATGCAAGATGTAAATAAAGTGCCTAATAACTAGAGTTATAGCCATTATGGAACACACATTGATCTGATAATTTGAATTTGTTGCCATGTGGAGAAGGCACCTGTCAGTGTTCTTCCAACACAAATTCTTTGAAATTCATATACATGTTTTAAATTCTATTTTAGTTTTAGTTTATTTTTTGATTTTCTGTTTTCCACTTCAAGCCATGTGTGAAATAGATAATAGAAATATAATTAAATTAAGGTTGTGATAAAACAAACCTTTCAATGTTGCATGAAGTTTAATCTACTTAAATATCATTATGTAAATTTGGAATGTTTTTGAATGATGGTGGTATTGGTTCACACGCCAAGGTCTAGTAGAAACTCAAAAGTAGGGGATTGTAACCATTTTGGTTAATCATGTTTGTTGGCCAAGTCCAACTCTAAGCTTGAGATTAGGAAGTTGACCCAATCTTTAGGGTTTGGTGAATATGGTTTGGGAACAAACAAATTGGTGACTCTTATAGGGAATGAATGAATTATAATGATTGAATTATAAATCAGTCTTTGGCATTTAATTGTTCAATCAAAACAAATTGGCCTCCACTGGGAAACTTTTGCGAATAGTTGATAACAAAATTTGATCAAGTTTTAGACTATGAATACAAATATGTATTAAATTTTCCTTTTTCTAAAGGTAGTGACTCATGTCTTAAAATCTCTGGATTGTTTCTATTTTAAAGATATAATAATTAATTTGAGTGAAAAATTAAAATTCACATCAGAGAGGTTGGATTCACAACACTTGAATGTCAGGGTTTATCCTCATATGTATGGTAGAATCTATTTAAAACAGAGACATCCTATTAAAAATTTAAATCAAGAGAAGATGAGTAGATGATGGGTTGAGAAAAATAAAATCAGTCCAAGTGCTAATGTGACTTTTGAGACATCAACTCATATTGAGGAGGCTTTTGTTAATATGACAATGGTCACTTAATTATAAGATACTCCTGGAGATAGAGGGGAAAGCACTTCTAATCAAACTTTTAAGGAGTATTATAACAAGATGTTTAAGATGGGTGTAAAAACAACCAAGAATTTCTACCAAGGGATCCTTACAGTGCTCCTACAATTGATGGTCAGTATAGGAATAGGGTTTCATTCCAATTGGATCCTTAGAAGATAAAGGCACTTTAGGATAATATTGAGGTGAAATTAGAATAGTTGAAGATAAAATAGATTATGATGAAAGGGTAGCTCAATAGTATACTACACCGTCACAACCCGACCCTCACTCTATTGCCCTATGGAGAAGGCCTCAGTTAGTTTGCTTCCAAAACAAATTCTTTGAAATTCATATACATGTTTTAAATTCTGTTTTAGTTTTAGTTTATTTTTTGATTTTCTATTTTCTTCTTCATACCATGTGCAAAATAGATAATAGAAGGAATATAATTAAATTAAGGTTGCGATAAAACAAACCTTTGAATTCTGTATGAAGTTTAATCTAATTAAATATCATCATATAAGTTTGGAAAGCTATCAAATAACGGTGGTATTGGTTCACTCACCAAGGACTAGCAAAACCTATAGAGTAGGGGATTGTAAACATTTTGGTTAATCTTTTATGTTGGTTAAGTTCGACACTAAGCCCAAGAATACAAAGTTGGCATTATATTTAGGCTTTGGTGAATCTGTTGCTTTGGGAACCAACAGTGTTTCATTGCCCTACATTACATTGGAATGAAGATGATCCACTAGGCTCGAGAAGGATCAAGCAAAAATTGGATGCAATGGTCCTTCACTGTGAGGTACTTGAAGATGACTATGTAATTGTAAATGATAATCAAATGCACTAAGATCAAATAGGCTAAAATTGATAGCTTTTGGCATGCACAAAAAGACTGTAAACTATCAAACCAATTTTAGAAGAGGAGATGACAAAATAGACTGTAACTAACCTTGGGTCTAAATTTTAGGTATAAATTGAGGGTGTGGGTTGCCTAGATTGACTCGCTCCCAGGAATAGGTCACCATGCTCGGCTTGCTCTTGAGACTTTTTGCTCCAATGAAATGCAAATTGTAGATCTTCACCTAATTATTCTATATACCTATTTTCATAAGTGTTCCCCAATTGTTCCTACACAATAGAAAAGAGAGAAAATGTTGGGTAGAAAGGTGTTTGCCTAGGTCAAACCCGGATTTTGGAATTAACCTTAAAGTTATATTCTAATTGAACTTGAATTGAAAGCATTTTGTTAGGTAGCAGAGGCTAGAATTGAAAATGGAATTTTTATTATTGAAATTCTCATGAAGATATGATATTGTCTTGAATGTAGTTGAACTTAGGAAGAGAAGATCATGGAGGCCATCACAATTGCATAGATCTCCCAATTTCTCCTAGTCTTCAATGTCTTGATGCTTGATCTCTTGCTCTTAAAATTAAATGATCTTTTGTTGTCTCCTTTTGCATCTATATCATCAAGCTTACCAAAATGAGGGAGGATACCTTTCTTATACACCTCTCCCAAGTGTTTTGAGGTACAACACTTAGAGCAAGCTGACACAAAAAAATATTTACTACTCAACATAGCTGAGTATGGTATGGTTTAAATTTGGGGCCAAACATCAAGGATCAAGTCACCCTAGGCGACCTTCTCCCCCCAATGTGGCCTCAAATTGGGACCTAAAGTCCAAAATGAGAAGGAGATGCCAAAGACATATGCTAAATTGTGGTTATATCAAGCATGTCAAACACAAAAGGTCAAGAACACTAAAATGGGGCCTATATGAGCAAGAAATTGCATAGGGATGCAATTTACAATGCTACAATTATTTATGATTATGTGTGTGATGCACCTAGGGGAACCTAGATGGACGTGCATCATTAGGAGTTAACTTTATTTGGGCCTTTTTATGTGTTATAATTGCACTTATTTAATATTGGAGAAAGAAATCTAATAAAGTGAAAACTTAGCACCCAATAAATTAAATGTGGGGTCAATTATTTGTAATCCCATGGTATTAGACACATGGTTTTATGTAATACCATTTAGTGCTTTTGTGGAATTTTGTTTCTATAAAAGCAACCACAAGGATAGTTGTCTAAGGTTGGCTAATTTGGCTAAGGGGTTGAGATCATCTCTTGTTGTATATGTGAGGGTTTGAAGCATGACATGAGATGTGTGGTTACATGTTTGTTCACATGGAGTGCTTGTAGAGAGCTTATGATTCAAAGGTATTCATGGATGTATTGTAATATTAAATTGTTGAATAATACACAAAGGATGAATGCTTTTGGAGGTTGGGTTTTCCCTCATAAAGGTTTTCCTAGGGTATATCTTGTGTCATCATTGATGGGTATGTTGTCTATTATCTTTTATATGGATTCTGAATACTTCTTTGCAAAGGTTTCTCTTATGAGTTATGTGGAAATTGTCAATATGTGGCTACATATTTTTTAACATTTAGTATTAGAGCCATGGTTGTAGTTGCATTACCCTTTTTGAGAAAATCTTGTGTTAAATATGAATCTATAGCTGGCATGATAGAATGGAGGCATGGCAAGATATAAGGGTTTTGTGCAAGTTGTTGTTTGCATTTTTAGGGACTAGGGGTTACAAATTTGTGATCATTTTTTGTAAAAATTATTTTAGAAAATAGTTTCTTTTAGATGTTCATTATGAGGGGTTTTTTTTTTCCTTTTTCGGGGGGGAGGGTTTCACAAATGACCCAATGGAATTAATTGACGCAACCGTTGGATTCAGAGGGTCCAAGAGATGAATTTGGCCTATTTGGGGCATTGCATTTTTTTTGCTCCCTGACCAGTCATACAACCATATGGCCTGTTGAGAGGCAATATCGTTAGAAGAATAATAATATTTTATTCCTACATAGAAAATCCCTTTTTGGCATTTATTTTTTGATTTTGAAAAAATAAAAAAATAAAAATTGAAAGTGGGGGGAGAGGGGTTTGCAGACCCCATATTTTATTCCTACATAAATAAAAATGAAAGTGGGGAGAGGGGGGGTCCACAGACCCCTCAACCCACAATACCCCATGGGTATCGACACACCTACAACCCTATCAGCCCAGATGCCCTTGACCGATATCGAGGGGGATACAATCCCCAACCCAATACCATCGATACTGTGGGGCCACATGACCCACTTCAATGGGTGCATAAAATCAAAACAAAAAGAAAAATGTTTTAAAAGCATTTTCAAAATATTTCTGCCTTCTTCAATTAATATTTTACCCAATAAAATTTTAAGTGTTGGTTTTAGTTTCCAGTTGATTCTGGGAGGTCGGGTTGTGGTAATTATATTTTTTGGAATTGAAAATAAAAAATTTAGGCATATTGAAGAAATTTTTGAAGTCCATGTATTCAACACTTATGTTTATAGCCTAAAAGGTTATTTTTCTTCCACAACTTGTGGAAGAAAAATTCAAATGTGCCCTAAATTTGAGTATGTAGTCATTTAGGTTTTTGGGATCTCAAGCTCCATATAGGTTTAGTGGATGAATGCTTAAATTTTTAAAATCCTCCATTCACCCTAAATTTGGGAATTCCATTTCATCGATGGAGTTGGTTTAAATTTAAAATCAAGACTTACAAAACCATCTCTCTTCAAGTTCTTAGATCCAAACGGGACTTTCAATTTTGAGCCTAATATTCCAATTCTTCTCAAGGTTCTAATCTCCAGCTCAAAGGTAACTTCAACCCAAAGGAATACCCCTTTGGGACCTTAGGTCATGACAGGATATTAGATAGAAATCTTTACATCTCGGTCCTTCCTAAAATCATGACTCCCCTCATTAATATTAAAATTCTAGTGAAATGAACATGACTTTGAGACTTTGGGTCCTAATGGGATCTTGGTTCCATATCCTAATGTCCTAAAACCACCTAAAATTCTAATTTCTACATCCAACACCAAGCATTTTCTAAGGTAAACCCCTTGCAAGACCATGATTTTTTATATCACTTCAAACATTTGTCTTGATGCCCCTCATTCATTAGGAGTTTTGACTCCCATATGAGCCTTTAACCATATTGTCACAAGAATTTGGGGCCAATCAATACATTTTTCTTAGGTCCCTTTAAATCCTCTTTTCACTTGTGTTCCTTGTCTTTGATTCTCATGTCCTCCTGTGACTCAATCTCCTACCAAAATCCAATATAGTTAAGATTCGATAAAATTAATCATTTTCATTTCTTCTAATGGGTTTTATAGGAATTTCAATGCATTAAATAGGTGTTCTTAATATCAAAAACAATAAAGAGGGTAGAAGAGGTGGTTTTAGTAGACAAACAATTTAAAAAGAAAAGAAAGATAATTAAGGTAGATAAGATTCTTTTAATCATAAAATATAAATTCCAAGTGTTACCTAGGGTACCTAAATTCTCTTAACAATTCATGAATATAAGTAATACTAAGATAGGAGGCATTGATCTAGATACTTTTAAAAGGATACTTTTGGAGAGAATGATATCCTCAAACAAGAAGATAATAATTGAGGGATCCCCCTCATCCATTCCATAGGGTTATAAGAGAGAAGGAAATAAATAAACTTCCAAGGAGAAAGAGATTGAGAATCCAAAAGACATTATCAAACATGTTAGCAAAAAATTTAAAAATGCCTCAAATTTGTAGGAGGCTATAGTATCTGGAACTACCATAGGCCTCAGTTTAGTTTTGATGGACCAAGTTATACCACCAAGATAAATCATTGGTCTAGTTCTTAGAAAAGGGAATGAATTGGAACAAGATAAAGGAGAATGTTATGATCAAGGACCTAATGGAATGATCTAATACCGACAATAAACTGAGAAGGGGGGGGTGAATCAGTTTACTCACAACTACATTAATTAATTAAATTATAAACCTTATACTGGAGCACAACACAATGAAAGATATATCATGAAAGCACAACACACATAACACCAATATTTTGATGTGGAAAACCCGGAAAGGAAAAAACCACGGTGGGAAACCCTACCCACAATCAGATGAATACTCTGCAATAGTATTGTGAATAATTACAATGGGGTTTGCACTTGCAGAAAGACCAACAACCTAGAGTGCACTTCTCGTCACAAAGGGAAGTCTCACTGGCTTACATAAACTTCGAACTACAATCCAGAAAGAAATGAATTGTGAAAGTAGCATCTACTAATGCTTTATATAGTTTCGGTTAAGCATTGTTGTCTGCTCCGCAATGCAAAACCTTTCCAACCTTTAATTAATTGATATGACTTTATTCACACATAATCCTTCTTCTGACAATGCAAACATAGCCAAACCAAAAACTATCCTATCGATCTCATGAATAAGTCACCTATAAATATAGATCATCAACCTTATTGACAAGGTCGGCTAAACCCTAAACCCTAAACCCATAAACCCATAATTACAAAAATTGCATCACACGATACCACTAGACCAAAATTGTGATTTACATTACATAACATGGACCTAAATCAATTATTCAAACAATTATATCCATCGGGGATTCCGCTAAGACCAAAATCCAACACGCTTCACCAACTGGTAGAAACCCTTAGTGAAATAAAAGGAAGTTTAACCAGATCCAAATAGGACCATCATAACAACATGCCATCCAATGCAAAGTCACAAAATGCTTGGAACATGATAAAGAAACACCTTTAGCATGATAGAAACCGATTCCATAAGCCAAACCCAAAATCCACTGACCAAGTCACCAAATAATGCATACCGATAAAGATAACCGGGATAGTAGAGGCAAGCCGGTAAAGCCAGAAACTAGTCGATACCGGTAAATACCAAAAGAGATAACACCCAAAGCACCAAATCATGAATCAACAAAATATAGAAAGCATGTAACCATCCAGAGTAAAGGTCCAAAAGCGATTCTGGAGATCTGATCATACCGAACCAAAATCACAGCCAAACCAAGAAGATCACCAAGACTAACCGGGATAGATCCAATCGAGATACAATGTTGACATCAATGACAACACTTAATTAAATCCAATATATTGCCAACAATATCCCCCTTTGGCATTGCTGACAACACTGAATGTGAAAAACATTCAAGTGCCAAGGAATGCCAACAATCTCCCTCAAAGATATGACTGATTTTCACATGAATACCACCTCTCCCCCTTTGACATCAATGACAAAGGACAGATACCAGACCAAGAATACTAAACCAAACAACTGACTACTCCCCCTGATTAGTAGCACCATCTTCATCAATGCAGATCAAATAAAATATCTGATAAGCTTATCGGATTGATGCATACCTGCATCTCTGAGTCTCTTCCGAAGGGTTGGTAACCCCCAACTGATCTCTGAGATATTCAAAAGTGTCTTTGGGCAATGGTTTTGTTAGAATATCTACAATCTTCTCCTTAGTAGGCACATAAACCAATCCGACTTCCTTTGCTTTAGCCTTTTCCTTCAAGAAATTATACCTTATAGAAATGTGTTTTGATTTGGAATGAAATACCGGATTATTTGACATATCAACAATAGCAGTACACAGTGAATAACAATAGGCTCATCATAACTTACCCTTCTATCCTTTAACATTTGTTTCATCCATAAAATCTGAGTATAGTTGGTAGCAGCTGCAACATATTCTGCTTCAACTGTAGACAATGAAGTACATGATTGTTTCTTATTAAGTCATGAAACCAACTTCTTCCTAAGAAATAATGCACCTCCAGTAGTGCTCTTCCTATCATCCACATCTCCTACCCAATCAGAATTTGTATATGCACATAATGTGAATTCATCATTCTTAGGTACCATAACCCAAAGTTTGTTGTACCTGCCAAATATTTGAATATCCTCCTGACAACAATATCATGAGTTTCTCTAGGATCTGCCTGAAATCTAGAAGCAATACAAACAACATTCAATGTATTAGGTCTAGTTTGAGTTAGGTACAACCAACCACCTATCATTTGATTTGTATTTGCTTGGATTCACTTTAGGGGATTTATCATCTTTTGAAAATCTACAACCGACTATCATAGGAGTACCAACAGGTTTAGAATTATCAATTCCAAATTTCTTAAGTAACTCCTTCACATACTTAGTTTGAAAAATGAAAATACCTTTATCAGTCTGAGTAATCTATAAACCTAAGAAAAAGTTCATCTCACCAATCATAGACATTTCAAATTCATTCTTCATATCATTAGCAAATTTCATGCATAGACCTTCTTCTCCTCCAAAAATGATATCATCCACAAAGACTTCAATAATAAATATATCATCATGTTCAATTATGTAATATAAGTTACTATTAGCATTACCTTTACTGAAACCCAGCTTTGAAAGATACTTATCAAATCTAGCATACCATGCTCTAGGGGCCTATGTAATGCCATGCCAGGAACCCTGAAGGAAAACCCACAACAAGGGTGAAACAATTTTTTTTTAAAAAAGTATAAACATAATAAGTGCATTTACACAACATGCATGATAACACAAGTGGAAGACCTACACCAGAAGTCCTTAAGGGTCACCAACAAAGAATAAAAAAACCAAAAGATAAATTCCACAATTAAGGTTAATGCAATAATCCATCATTAACTCAATGATCACAAGAAGCTATAAGCAATAACAGATAACACCATTGAAAGATTGAAAGGATACAATATAATTCCACTTCAATAAGTATTTACACATATCATAAAGGAAACTGATAAAAACGTCCCATACATAGGATTACATTACTCTTCTGATACATAGCTTCTCAATATACATATAAAGTTACAACTTAACCAATTACAAGGTTACAAAAGATCATGATACAATGACCACTTAGGTCTCCAAAGAATAATAATCTCCAACATGAGGTTATGCATGTGCCATGAACCACAAAATCACATGTGAAGCCGATCCTTGCATGAAGATACGAACAAGAACATCCGATGGGAAGTGGCACTACCACCCGACCATGTAATTCCCAAAATGGAATTACCCCACTGTGCTAGGAGATAGTTGAGGACCCTCAAGAAATCAAAAGCATGACATGGTCGGCAAAACAATATGACTCCATGACAACACAAAGAGACTCCACAATAATCTAGGTGACTCAACATCACAATTACACAAGTGACTCGATATCAAAAAACACAAGTGAACTGACATCACGGACACAAGTGAACCTAAAGAGAGAGTGTCATCGCATAGCTTGATGGTTACCTTGGTAGGCCCTCATAGGTCCCGACTCTCTATCTTGGTAACCTCTCCCGAACCTCTAAATCCAACTAAGTCTCACACAGACCCTTCCAACATTTTGTGAAGACAAGGTGGTCGTTTTTCCATTCCAGGCCTTCCCACTTACATTATGAGTCTCAAAACAAGCACTCACCTATGCGCGAGGTACAATATCTTATTAATGTTATGAACTACCCACGTAATCAATTAATTAGATTATCACTTACTATCTGACTTTCATTGGGTCATAATGCCTACCACTTGGGCGCAACCCTTGCTCGAAAGCCACTCTCTCAAAGGACACTAAAAAGACATGGTCACTCCCCAAGGACCCTATGGCGAAGTAGATAACCATTACACCACTTTCAGAAACAAGTGGTCAAACAAGCTCATACTAACTTTTGGCTAACCATAAGGCAAAGACACTACATGGTTAAGACAACAAAGCCAACATATATCACTTGGTCAAAGGTACCAAATACGCCACCACAGGACAACTGAACCACAGACCAGGAATAACACAATATACACTTGCAAGGACAACTAATTCACTAAGTCTGCACTCAGACAAACTTTGAGAAAATCAGCATTATATGCACTTGCAACATCATTGATTGAAAATTAAATAAAACACTCTTCTACCATTCACATCTATTCAATTTCCAAATCAATATTCCATCAAGGATAAAATTCACATCAAATACTCAACCGAATAAAAAACATGAATTCTCACAGGCATTTAATTTATTTCCATAATACATCCAAATTAACCAATTTGAATCCCTAATTCATGCCTTGATTTCCATAGATAAATTTATTAAACTACATAATAAAAATCACATGGAAAATCATCATTTTCATTTAACACTAAAACCACTTCACAAAATATGTTTCATTTAAAAAAATTAACTTTATTTCTCATAGGAATTTGTACAAGGTTATGCGGGGATCGAGACCAACCTACAGCAGTGCCGCTGTCGAGGCCGCAGGCACTACCTGCCGATAGTACTGCTGCCGACTAGTAGCGTTGCTGCCGACCGGTAGCACTGCTACCAACCGGAAGCAGTCCTACCATCCAGTAGTGCTACTATCACCAGTAGCAGCCGCTACCGATCAATAGCAGTCCTACCAACCGGTAGTACTGCTACCTGCAGGTAGCAGACACTACCGACCCGCGTGGTGGGACTAGCCCGCCACGGGGTAAGGTAAAGTCCAAAAATAAAAATTCTTACTCCTTAAGCATATAAAAATAATAATAAGTCACAAAATCGTTTAACACAAGAAATGATTCATTTCCAGGATATTTCACGGGCACACACATACACGGGGCCAAATCCAAATTTCAAATGGATATTTACCAATAAGGCAAATGGTGAAATAAAACCCCACAAGAACCCCAAATCTTGGGCAACAAGATACTATAAAGCACACAGCAAGCTAAATCTAGTTCATTCTTTCCAAATAGAAGAGGTATTTCCAGAAGTTGATTTCCATGAACAAATAACAAACAGCTAATAGAGAAATTAACCATTTCTTTCTTTTATGCAAACATATGATAAGAGCTTCAGGCATTATTTCTTCCAATCCATACATTCCACAAGAATCTATAGGCAGATTTGCATTTGTAAACACACAGAAAGAAACTGAAATATTCAAAAATCAAATTTCAACACAAGAAGAAATCCTCCAACCTTGAAGCAATAGCAAGCAAAGAGATGAAGAATTTATAGTCTTGCAAGCAAGGTCCAATTTCTAGCTCCTCCAGGAATTTTTCCAGAATTTCTCTCCAAAAATTCCCCCCTTTTCCTTCTTGTGAATTTTTAGGAATAGCTTGAAAAATATGTTTTAACCTAAACTTTCTAGGTTGAAAGTTATTCCATCCAATCAGATTTAAATATTTTAAAAAGTAAAAAGCAATTAGATTTTCTCTTTTTCCAAAAACAATTCTTTTCCAACAATTAAAATGAAAAAGTTAAAATGGAAAGGTAAAAAGAAAAGCTTTTTATTTTATTTTCTATTTTCGAAAATACTTTCTTTCAACATAAGCATATATCATTTAAATGGCTAGGCAATTATTTATTTCCTTCCACAGAATATATTAATGCAGCTGTACACAATGAAATAAGCCATTTAACCATTTAATCTAGCAAATCGTTAATTAATAAATCAATAATCACAGAGCATAATAATTAACTAATTAAACCAACATGAGATAGCATCATCCATTTAATTAAATAACCATTTAAATAAACAAAAGCATGCAAGACAAAGGATGATCAAATGATGACAAATGACCAAACCAAAGCACTATGACTCACATACCAGCCAGACAGGAAAGACAACCGACTGACAACACTCACATGAGTGTAACTGCGAGTCAAGTTAGGGTACACCAACTATCTCCTCCACTCCCATCTGACATATAAGGCATGCTCAAACTTGTGAAACCAGGTGGAGTCGATACCCCATACCTACCCGGTACTAGTACCTGCAATGTCCTACACCAAAAGAATCCATACGTGCATATAGACAAATATTCATATATATACAAACATGGCACGTGTAATGCATGCTAGAATTCATTTTTCATATAAACAAAGCTATCAATTAGAAACACCAAGGAAATCACGAATCCCTGTCTAATTAACAAATCTAACAAACTAGACAATGAAATAATGCAATCATCAAGCAAAACAAGAATTAAGAATGAAATCAATTCAAATAAAACTCCCTATTCCAAGATGTGCATATGGCTTCCATTGCTCTTCTTCTCTGCGTGGTATGATGGCTCTCAGATATTGCGCTAGTAACCTGCAAGTGACACAAAGATTCAAAGTTCGTGATTCAGAGAAATTGTGAGGATTGAATGCTCAATTTATAGAAAATTGGAGAAGATTGATTGAAAGGTGGAACAGAATGATCAAGAGGTGTAAACTCAAGTGAGCTCAAATGCAATTTGATAGTTGAACTGTTGATTGTAGGAGTGAAACTCAATAGATTAAATAGTTTAATTGAGTTAACTGATTGAGAAAAAGCTGACTGAAGGAAGAAAAAGAATGATTGGTGGAAATAAAGAAGATGACACAGAGAGCTAAATTTAGAAAAAGCTAACTGAAAGATGGAAATAGAAGTTGAAGAGATAAATGATTTAATTAATTGATTGATTGAATTAATTAATTTAGCATGTGCTTGCATTTAGATTTAGATTATCAATTTAATCTTTGCATGAGAATTTAATCTTTGCATGAGATTTTAATTCAAATAATTGAATTTATTTAATTCAATTTAGCATTTGAATATATTTAGAACTTGACTTTGATTTTCAATTTGGTTTTTGAAATCATGCACATGTATTTAAATTTGGAAGAAATTAGAAGAATATGAAATTAAATGAAATTAGAATTTGGGGATTTGGAAATGGAAGAATTAATTAGCTAATTAAATAATTTAAAGAAACTATTTAATTATTTAGAAATGGAATTTAATTAAATAATAAAGATTATTTAATTTAAAGGATTAAATCACAATTAATTAAATAATAAATATTTAATTAATATTTAGAAGAGAGTTAATGATTAGATGATTAGAGATAGAAATTGAGAACTAATTTATTTAAATAATAAAGATTATTTAAATTGGGAAATTAATCCGAATTAATTAAATAATAATTATTTAATTAATATTTAGAAAATGATTAAATGATGAAATGATGATAGAATAGGAAATAGAATAATTAATAAGATGATGAGGAAATATGAAATTAGAAGAATAAGTTTAATTGACTTAATTAAATAATAAAGATTATTTAATTAATTAGACGAATAATTAGTACATGATCAATGAAACATTTTTAGGTGTCTACATTTGCCCCTCTTTGAGACAATGTCAGAATGACGTTGTTTCAAAGAAAACAAAAAATTTTGCCCCAGTATGCCCCAGTGATACTTAGGGTGTAATGCCCCCTAGAGAGATTGTTTATGCATTAAAGATATGAATGATCTCTCAAAAAAAGAAGAATGTGAGATGAAAGATAGAGGAATGGTTAGTTGATTAGAGATAGAGATAGGCGATGTGAAGATGATTTTAAGATAGAATATGAGAAAATAGATTGATGAAATAGAATAATGTTAGATGAGAATTAGAAGCAATTGAAGATGATTGATATGAGATGATAAGAAAATGATTTAGAAAGAAGATGGGAAATCAATAGACTATCAAGAAACAGATGAGATGAGAATGAAATTGAATGAATCATGAACCTGTGTCACATATTTTATTGCGTCAATATATATTCATCACTGAGCCTTATTATTGAACAATGAAGCTTAGCACATCAGGGTATAAGGGACCAAGATGTAAAGATATCTCATTAAAGAAACAAACATGTAGCAGACAAGCAACAAACAAAGAAAAAGATAATGCCCATCATGGCTCCTCTAGTCACTTGTGGACATCCTTGAGTAGCATAGGAACATAATCTATTGCCAAATGATAAAAAGATAAAGACTGACCCGGACAAAATTCAGTAGCTATACTGACCTTGTGCCTTTGTTCTCAGTTGTTTGATGTGATGGTTGATAATGTCTAATCTCATAAAGTTGCGGACCCCGTTTAAGACTAACTCGTCTGATTTCGAGTGTATCCTCTTTTGTTTAAGACAAGATAATGAACACTTTGATATGGATATGATACGATTGATAAGACAGTTTGATTAGTTGATTGCAGATGTTTGAATGGATAGTCGTATCCTTTGTTAACTTCATGCGAAGTGTTTGTTGGATATCTGCTAGGGTATTTGTTTCTCACAAGACATGTTATTGCAAGTTTTGATTGATTGATTTTTGATTTTTAGTTCTTTTCCAAGAGCTTTTTCTATGTTTTTGGATTATGTAGGTAGATTTTTGAATGTTTTTGATTAATTTTTTCAAGATCGTATTTGAATGTTTTTGTTTGATTTTTTCAGGATCGTATTTGAATGTTTTTGAATGATTTTTTCAAGACTTTATATGGATTTTTTTTTGGTATTTCATGATTTTTTTTCAGGACTTTATCTGATTTTTTGGATTTTTTCAAGACTTTATCTAATTTTTTGGATTTTTTCAGGATTTTATCTGATTTTTTGGATTTTTTCAGTTATGCCCCTAGTGTGCAGACCCGTATGACATGATGATCTATAGAATGCGTGTGGAGACAAAGAAATTTTTGACATGACCTATGTGAATGCAATATGCAGGATGAAGATGCACTTCCTATTCGAACAAGGTTGACTGTCTTTGTTTTTTAGCATTTGTAATACACTAATTGAAAATGAAGGTGCAAAACATTTCATAGATAAGCAGTCAATTGATCTCTAAGACCCTTCAGAACATTCATCTCAACACACTTAGTGACTAGGATTTACAAATGGAGACGCGGAAAACTTCCCCATTGGTTCTTGAAACTTTGATCTTCTTTTGCCCATGTGTGTGCAGATGAGTTAATTCCCGCTCTTGTGTTCACTAAAGATCCTTAGCATCCTATATGACTAGCTACATGGTTTTTCTAACTTCAAAAGCATCCTGAATAGAGCCTCGCTGCCAGCAAGCCTTGAGAGCTCCGACGAGGTTATAGACTGTAATTTCTCAAATATTTCTCCATGGACAGTAGGCGTTCATAGCCCTGATGGAGTTACTATCATGTTCCCATAGTCAAGCTTTTTATCGTATTTGTATACATGATATCTCAGTTATATATCATTGCTCTTTTTTCCTTTAGATGGATATTTGGCATAGCTCTTTTTATAAAATTTTCTTGCCTTGACTTGTAAGTAATGAAACCTACTTGGGTGTGACAATTACAGCGGCGCTGAAGTAGAATTTTAGATTTTTCACTAGTCATATGATCAACTAGGTGTCTAGAATGAATTTAGAGATTTATTGTGTTTGAGATATAGCAATTGATAGATTGTAGGTTAACAAGTCTCAAATAGTGAAGCCACTACCCAACCATAAGTAAAACGTTGTCACAGGGTAATGTTGAAAATGAATGATTTTAGGACCTCAAAGACTTCATGTCTGAATATCTAAGAAAGGAGATGACCCTTGCTTCTCTTTAATGCAAATGAATGATAAACTTGAACAATTGCCTTGTTTTATTGATGCTGCTATATGAAAATTTGGAATTTTTGAGAATGCGATGCATTTGAAAAGAAACTATTTGTAATGCAATGTTTTGAATGATGTGATATGCAATGCAGAAAATAAAACCTAAACTAACCCAACCTTTAGGTATAACATTTGTGTAGGTAGTTCATTGGTCTTTGTTTGAAGAGTCGGATAAAGATGTCTTTTCCAATAGGATATAAGGACTCAGCTAAGTGTATATGTTCAGCATCTCCAATGTTGATTTTCTTATTTTTTGGATTTTGTGGATCATCGTAAGGAAATCTAGCTCTAGAACCCATGAATTCAGCTATAGCCTTATGCTTTTCAATGAAATCCAATCGTGGTAGGTTCTCTTGCCCCCGGTCTTTCAAGTGTGAGTGTATGAGACAAATTGTTTTTGGTTTCAAAGTTGTGACATGAGCGAGCATTATGTCTATTTTTATTGATGCACTTGAAGAGGATGATGAAATAATTGTTGACAAGTTGCTCTGTGTAGTATGATCTGGGTTGGTGATTTCATTGATGAGGGGATCATGAACAAATTTTGTAGAGGGATTGGGATCAGGAGGAGAAATGGTAAGTTCGTTTGAGAGAGAATCTTGTGAGGAACATGGAGGATTATGACATGGAGATGAAGGGATGGAGGGACCTTGATCAGGATTTGGAGAAATAATAGGATCATGTTTAGGACATGAAGGTAAAGGTATGATTTGATCTTGGTTTTTAAAGGGATTATTAGGGAGGATGGAAGAGATGTCTTGATCTTGTTTAGGAGGTGGATGTTGGATGGGACTTGAAAGGACACTTTGTTCTTGAGATGGAAGGGTGTCATTATGAATGGAATAGAAAAGAGCAAGGGGATCATCATAAGATTCTTGGTCAGTGGGATCTTGATCGAAAATTGGGTTAGATGGAAGTGGTTGTTCTTGATCTTGATTTGTTTCAGGGTCCATTTCTTCTGATTTTGGATCATCATCTTGACACGAGGAAGGAGTTTGGATATTCATGGGAGATTCTTGGAATGTTTCAACCTTTTGATTTGATGAGAAAGGATTTTGAATGAGACTCTCTAAATCATGACTTGGATTGGATTGGTTTTGTACGATGGATAGCCCTTGGGAGGTTGTGTTATTAGATAGAGATGGCATGGATTGGTTTTGTGTGACTTCAGAGGATAATTAAATGGTGGATAGATATGGTTGATTTGGGCTTTGGTTGAAAGGGATTTGATTTTGGGTGAAAGATGTTTGATTTTGGATGAAAGTTGTTTGATTTTGGTTAAATGAATTTTGATTTGGACTTTGGTTGAAAGGGGTTTGATTTTGGTTGAACGAGGTTTGATTTTGGTTGAATGAATTTTGATTTGGACATTGGTTGAAAAGGGTGTGATTTTGGTTGAATGAATTTTGATTTGGACATTGGTTGAAAAGGGTGTGATTTTGGTTGAACGAGGTTTGAATGTTGGGTTGATGTGAATTTTGATTTGGAATTTGGTTGAAAAGGGTGTGATTTTGGTTGAATAAGGTTTGAATGTTGGGTTGATGTGATTGGTATGATTGATGTAGTGGGTTGAAAGAAAAAGAAGGTTTACATGACTCTAATGTTGGTTGAACTGAGGTAGGAATGCTTTTGTTGAAGAATGAAGGTTGGCATGTTTGAATGGTCTCACAAGAACTAGAAGGTTGGTCTGATACTGATCCCCTCATGGCTATCACTTCTCTCATCATGTTTTCTAACCAGCCCCTATGGTTGTCAGGACTAGCCATGTCTGTCACTTGTTGTTGCAAAGTTTTGATTTTCTGAGCTAATATTTCTATGGATGGCAATGGAATAGGAATGGAAGGGATGAATCCTCCACCTTCCCTACGAAATGTATAATTCCAATCCATGATGTTTGCTTGTTTGGTTTGGACCTAGGATCACAACATGTAAGATATTTTCTCCATTTCTCTGGATGCAATAATGTTTGATTTAACTTGACCAACTTGTTTGAGTTGAGGTTGAGTATGATTGATCCTCTGATTGTGTTTTGGAAATTTGGGGTATGACTTTCTAGGATGATTGTGCAAATGATGATGAACTAAGATAGACGTATATGAGGTCTAGATGAAGACATAGATGATAATGTAGGACTATGTAACTAATATGGATGATAATGCAAAAGACTTAGGACAATAATGAGGACGTAAGTGGTACTTATGCAAAAGACGTAGGATGATAATGAGGATGTAAGTGGGACTATGCAAAAGATGTAGGATAATAATAAGGATGTAAGTGGGACTATGCAGTGACTATGGATGATAATGAAGATGTGAATGAGAACTATGCAAGGACTTTAAGATGATAATGAGGACGTAAATGAGGACTTTGCAAGGACTTAGGATGATAATGAGGACGTAAATGGGACTATGCCTAAGATCACAAGTATCTAAGGACGTTTTGAGAATCAGTTTCAAAATGGACTTTGTTTTTGGTAACTTCATGTGTAGGACAATGTTTTGCAGTTTTCCAAATCTGAGAACAATGGTTGGCAGATATGTATAGCTGACTGACTCAATTTTCAAACAATTACGGAAAAATTGGAGATACGTGGGATAGGCCCTGAAATAGCCCAAGGGACTGACTCAATACTAGTCTAGTACAACGATACATAAAAAAGCACAGAATACAATCTTAGGCTGGATAGTTGACACCATTCAGTGAGGCCCTTACAATAAAATACCGAAACAAAATGAATAAATAGAGAGTTTGGCAGCACTGGCTCCACTCCACGGCACACACTTCTCGGGCATGCCAGTCTCTCTTACCCCAAAGATCCAAAGATCTTTTAGCCAAGGGATTCCTGTATCATAGTGTAAGGTACATGAAGGGTATCTATGGGGTATGATCTGCACTCTCAGAACCACTGAATGTAGGATTTTTGGCAACTAATTTGGTTCTTAGTATTAGGTTTCGAGGGGTCCCGATCCAACAACGGATTCTCAGAGCAAGCCACTTAAGACTTTAATTGAGCTTATCGGTGTAGGGAAGGCCCCCACATATGTCGAATTCACTCAACACTCTAGCTGCCTGACCAGTATATTTATATAGCGGCTTGAAAAACCCGCTCGAGAGTACGCTGGGAGAGATGATATCCCCAACGCATCCCAATTTGAAGTACCTCTATGGGGTGATGAAATCCCTAGTCAAAGATACCCCTCACTACGTAGAACAAAAAGAAAATTTGGATGTCATTGTCACCTTCCTTCTTTCTCCCATAGGCCTGATGGCAGGTAAAAAGGTAGTTAGTGCAACAGTAGGTCCACCCCAGACACAATAAAAAGTTCTTTTCCCTTAAGAAAATGAAAAATGATTTAATCTAATGCAACCTGATTCACATTCTTTTTATAACCCAAATTTAGGTGTTAGATACACATGTGCATGTCAATTTTAAACACCAAATCCAAGAATGAAGGCATACATGTCAATTTTAAACACCAAATCCAAGAATGAAGGCATACATGTCAATTTTAACCATTTGTTGATTTTTAAGCACCAAAAACCAAGTGTGAGATACACGCATGTCAATTTTAACTTTTGTTGATTTTAAGCACTAAAAATTGAAGTGTGAGGTGTGCATGCATGTCCTTTTTAACTATTGTTGATTTTAAGCACTAAAAATTGAAGTGTGAGGTGTGCATGCATGTCCTTTTTAATTGTTGTTGATTTTAAGCACTAAAAATTGAAGTATGAGGTGTGCATGCAAAATTACTAATCTAATCCTCTCTACAAATCTGCCACAGGCTGTAAACAGAAGATTAGTAGTAAAATTAAACCATCAAAAAATAGAAACCCAAAACTTGACAGAGGCGATTGCGTGATAATACCTGAGCGGATGTGTAATACTTACTGATCGAATGCGTAACCCTGATAGACCGAATGCGTAAACATGACACCGAATGCATGACAATATCTGCGCGATTGCGTAGCAATGACAGCTCGATTGCGTGACAGAATGCAGACAGCAAAAAAAATAAAATAAATTAACCACTAAAGAAAATTAAACTCTATCAGGAATCTGCACAACCAATTGTGAAGCCCTAACCAAATCTTGCATCATCCACTCAATATTGATTAGATCATATTTAACTATATAGGAAAGAACTAGGCTATTATATCTGTCTAAGGCCAGTTGTTCTTCTAAATCCTGTATCAATTTTTCTTCTTGGAGAAATTTTGATATCGTTTAGCTTCCCTCCTTTGTTGTTTCGTCCTTCTCGCACCTGAAATTTTGAATTGAACTTTTCTTGCCATAAACTTTGTTAATCAAATCCTAAAGTAAAAAGAAATTTTGATTCCAGATTACCCAAATTTAAGACAAAATTATACAGAAGCATTAACAGACAAAAAATAAAAATAAAAATAAAACAGCAATTAACCCAACGAATGCGTAACGCAGAAAGGTCGATTGCGTGGCCCTGTCTGAGAGAATGTGTGACCCCAAAGGGTCGAATGTGTAATTCTATCTATGCGATTGCATGACGATGTAAGTTCAATTGCGTGATGGAAAATCTTTTCTTGAAATTCGTGCAACCTGCAAAAAAAATAAAAATTCCACACAATCTGCAAAAATCACACAGAACACAGAAAAAGGTTAAATTGTTGTTAGTTCACGTCGGGTTCACCAAAATGTAACGCATGCTAGAATTCATTCTTCATATAAACAAAGCTATCAATTAGAAACACCAGGGAAATCACGAATCCCTGTCTAATTAACAAATCTAACAAACTAGACAATGAAAATAATGCAATCATCAAGCAAAACAGGAATTAAGAATGAAATCAATTCAAATAAAACTCCCTATTCTAAGATGTGCATATTGCTTGCATTGCTCTTCTTCTCTTCGTGGTATGATGGCTCTCAGATATTGCGCTGGTAACCTGCAAGTGACACAAAGATTCGAAGTTCGTGATTCAGAGAAATTGTGAGGATTGAATGCTCAATTTATAGAAAATTGGAGAAGATTGATTGAAAGGTGGAACAAAATGATCAAGAGGTGTAAACTCAGGTGAGCTCAAATGCAATTTGATAGTTGAACTGTTGATTGTAGGAGTGAAACTCAATAGATTGAATAGATTAATTGAGTCAACTAATTGAGAAAAAGATGACTGAAGGAAGAAAAAGAATGATTGGTGGAAATAAAGAAGATGACACAGAGAGCTAAATTTAGAAAAAGCTAACTGAAAGATGGAAATAGAAGTTGAAGAGATAAATGATTTAATTAATTGATTGATTGAATTAATTAATTTAGCATGTTCTTGCATTTAGATTTAGATTATCAATTTAATCTTTGCATGAGATTTTAATTCAAATAATTGAATTTATTTAATTCAATTTGGCATTTGAATATATTTAGAACTTGACTTTGATTTTCAATTTGGTTTCTGAAATCATGCACATGTATTTAAATTTGGAAGAAATTAGAAGAATATGAAATTAAATGAAATTAGAATTTGGGGATTTGGAAATGGAAGAATTAATTAGCTAATTAAATAATTTAAAGAAACTATTTAATTATTTGGAAATGGAATTTAATTAAATAATAAAGATTATTTAATTTAAAGGATTAAATCACAATTAATTAAATAATAAATATTTAATTAATATTTAGAAGAGAGTTAATGATTAGATGATTAGAGATAGAAATTGAGAATTAATTTATTTAAATAATAAAGATTATTTAAATTGGGAAATTAATCAGAATTAATTAAATAATTAATATTTAATTAATATTTAGAAAATGATTAAATGATGAAATGATGAAATGATGATAGAATAGGAAATAGAATAATTAATAAGATGATGAGGAAATATGAAATTAGAAGAATTTATAAGAATAAGTTTAATTGACTTAATTAAATAATAAAGATTATTTAATTAATTAGATGAATAATTAGTACATGATCAATGAGACATTTTTAGGTGTCTACAACACGCACACCGATGAAGGAGAATCGTGACGTTCCGTGTCTCACCGGAGTGAGGGAAGGAAAATCATCTCCTTGCATCCCAATACACTTGCAAACACACAACATATAAATAACGCATCGCAATATGAGGTAAAAGTGTCAGTCCATGGTAATGATCCATAAAATAACATTAAACATAAGCACTGAAATACTGCATAAAAGCATACACCATACATCCAGATAAAGCATGAAATAACATCACATATAATCTGAATCAATATACAATAATGTTCCACTGAACAGTCACTGAAGTAAATCAAAACATACAAAAAGAGGTTGATCGAGGAGGGGTACTATAGCCTATTTTAGTCCATATAAAGCTTTATTCAATTGGTAAACCATGTCCTTATCTTCTGATAAAGAAAATCCATTAGGTTTCTCAATGTAGACTCCCTCTTCAAGATCTCCATTCAAAAATGCACATTTAACATCCATCTGCTATACTTTGTAGTTCTTGTGTGCAACATAAGCAAGAAAAAGTCTTGCTGCTTCAATTCTAGAAATCGAGGCATAAGTCTCTCCATAATCAATTCCTTCTTCCTATGAATAACCTTTGCAAACCAATCTTGCCTTTTTCCTTACAACTTGACCTTCCTCATTCAATTTATTCATGAAAACCCATTTAGTTCCAATAAAGTTCTTGTCTTTAGGTCTAGGTACTAGTTCTCATGTCTTATTCTTTTCAATCTGATCTAGTTCCTCTTCCATTTCTTTAATCCAATTTTCATCCTTACTTTCTTCAATAAATGATTCTAGTTAAATTTGATAAATTAAACATACCTCTTCACCAGCTAACCTTCTCCTAGTCATCACAACTTTCCTTTTATCTCCAATGATTTGATCTTCAGAATGATTTAGTTTTACATACCTGGGAGTCTTTGAATTTTCTTGATTTGCTGACTCATTTTGTTGTTCAACTGTCACTGTTGAATTTTTTGATGCTACCGATGTCATTGGTTCACTATTCTGAACTAATTTTTGCATTACTGGTTCAGGTCTGATAAATTCATCTTCCGTTCCACACAAATCAGTATGAATAAGATGGAGAACTTCATTAGATTTATCATGTATACTTGTGAAAGAAGTTCTAACTTGCTTACCCATTTGGCATTCTCTACCTACCGGATTATTAGGTTTAACAATCTTGGGCAAATCTCTGACAACCGGTATTGAACTGATCTTCACTATGCAATCAAAATTTACATGACACATCCTCTTATGCCATAACCAACTTTCATCAATCTCAGCAATCAAGCAAGTCTTCTCACCAAAGTTCAAATGAAAGATATTTCCATTGGTCTGAGTTCTGGAAGCAATGTCCAATCCAGATCTATTGATGATCTTACATTTTCCATCCTTTAATTGCAAATGAAATCATCTATCCACCATCTGACCTACACTTAAAAGATTATGCTTTAAGCCTTCAACATAATAAACATTATCAGTATTAGTCTTACCATCCATTGATATTATTCCTTTGCCTTTGATCCTACATGCCTTGTTGTCTCCAAATTTGACCAATCCACCATCAAATTCTTACAACGATAAAAAATTTCTCTTGTCACCAGTCATGTGATGCGAGCATCCACTGTCTATGACCCATTCATCCTTCTCTTCTTTTTTTGCGGCTAAAACCTTTTCTTCAGTATGAGTTGTTTCAATGACAGATTCTAGGGAATTATCCTTAATAGCAATAAAGACCCAATCTTTGTTGGATGAGGCACCATTATCGAATCCACTCACATGTTCATCATCATCATCATCATTAGAAATACCAAAATCATTGTCACCAGCATAATAACATGATTTATCCTTATTCCTTCTGAAACTAGGTCTGCTCTGATATTCAAGATTAGGCTTATAATTCCTCACAAATGTTTCATGATTCCTAGCAGCTCTTTAAGGGCATCTAGAAGCAAAATGACCAATCTTATTGCATGAAAAATATTTAAAATGGAATTTTCCTTCATACTTACTTCCAGTTGGTCCTTTAGGAATTCTTCTAGCAATCAAGGCTTCTAGCTCTTCAAGTTCTCTTTCTTCTCTCTCAATTTCCTCCATATCCTTAGCATACATCTCCTTCCAATCTATCTTCTACTTACCGAAGGCAGATGCTTTAAATGCAATCTCAGTTTTAGTAACACTATGATCTCCACATTCTTCAAGCTCAAACATAGTCAATTTCCCAAGTAATGTATCTCTGGTCACAGGGGTACTTGACATTGTTTGAAGTTAATTGATAGCAGTAGCCTTCATCTTATAAGCTGGAGGTAGAACTCTCATAAATTTTGACACTATCGCATCCTCACTAATCGATCCGCCGCAATATTTGATACCCATGACAATCTCATTGACTCTATCCATGAAAGAACTTATCTTCTCATCTTCTTCCATCTTCAAAGTTTCATATCTTACCCAGAAACCTTCAAGTTTTGCAATTTTCACAGCTTGGTCACCTTCATAAAGATTTTCAAGCTTTGTCCAGATCAGCTTAGCATCCTCCAACTCTATGACATTCAATATCTTTTCATCAGATAGGGCGCTTAACAATGTTTCTTTTGCTCTCACATCATTTTTCAGCTCTCTTCTATTCATCAGCAGGTGTTGGTGTTCCAGATTTAGGATCATGAGGTATATACCCTTTCTCCACTATCTCTCAAACTTCAGCTCCAAGACATCTGAGATGAATCTTCATTCTCTCCTTCCATATTTTGTAATTAGTACCATCAAATCCGGGACTCTCCTTTCAGTGAGGATTGAATGTGGAACTTGATGAAGTTGCCATCGGATCTCCTCGAGAGGTTAAGATTCTACAGAGAGGACCTCGCTCTGATACCAATTGTTGGAATGATCTGATACCGACAGTAAAATGAGAGGGGAGGGGGTGAATCAGTTTACTCACAAGTACAACATTTAATTCAATTATAAAACTTATACCAGAGCACAACACACATAGCACCAATATTTTGATGTGGAAAACCCAGAAAGGTAAAAACCACAGTGGGAAACCCTATCCACAATTAGATGAATACTCTGCAGTAGTATAATGAATAATTACAATGGGGTTTGCACTTGCAAAAAGACCAACAACCTAGAGCGCACTGCTCATCACAAAGGGAGTCTCACTGACTTACATAAACATCAGACTACAATCCAGAAAGAAATGAATTGTGAAAGTAGCATCTACTAATGCTTTATACAGCTCTGGTTAAGCATTGATGTCTACTTTGCAATACAAAAACCTTTACTTGAATGATATGACTTTATTTGCACATAATCCTTCTTATGATAATGCGGACATAACCAAACCAAAAACTATCCTATCGATCTCATGAATAAGTCACCTATAAATACAAATCATCAACCTTATTGACAAGGTCGGCTAAACCCTAAACCCATAAACCCATAATTACAAAAATTACATCACATGATACCACCAGACCAATATTATGATTTGCATTACATAGCATGAACCTAAATCAAGTATTCAAACAATTATATCTATCGGGGATTCTGCTAAGACCAAAATCCAACACGCTTCACCAACCGGTAGAAACCCGCAATGAAATAACAAAAAGTTTAACCGGATCCAAATAGGACCATCATAACAACACGCCATCCAATGCAAAGTCACCAAATGCTCGGAACACGATCAAGAAACACCTTCAACGTGATAGAAATTGATTCCATAAGCTAGACCCAAAATCCATTGACCAAGTCACCAAATAATGCATACCGATAAAGCTAACCGGGATAGCAGAGGCAAGTTAGTAAAGCCAAAAACTAGCCGGTACTGGTAAATACCAAAAGAGATAACAGCCAAAGCACCAAACCATGAATCAACATAATATAGCAAGCATGTAACCATCTAGAGAAAATATTTAAAACCAATTCCAAGGATCTGATCATACCGGATCAGAATCATAGCCAAACCAAGAAGATCACCAAGACTAACTGGGATAGATCCAACCAGGATATAGTGTTGACATCAATGACAACACTTAACCAAATTCAACATATTGCCAACAATCTCCCCCTTTGGCATTGATGGCAACACTGAATGTGAAAAACATCCAAGTGCCAAGGAATGCTAACAATCTCCCTCAAAGATATGACTGATTTTTACATGAATACCACCTCTCCCCCTTTGACATCAATGACAAAGGATGGATACCAAACCAAAAATATTGAACCAAACAGCTGACTACTCCACCTGAGTAGCACCATCTTCATCAATCTAAATCAAATAAAATGTCTCATAAGCTTATCGGATTGATGCATTCTTACATCTCTAAGTCTCTTCTGGAGGGTTGCTAACCCCCAATTGATCTCTAAGATATTCAAAAGTGTCTTTAGGCAATGGTTTTGTTAGAATATCTACAATCTTCTCCTTAGTAGGCACATAAACCAATCGAACTTCCTTTGCTTCAACCTTTTCCTTCAAGAAATTATACCTTATAAAAATATATTTTGATTTGGAATGAAATACCAGATTCTTTGACATATCAAGAGCAATAGTATTATCACAGTGAATAACAATAGGCTCATCATAACTTACCCTTATATCTTTTAACATTTGTTTCATCCATAAAATCTGAGTACAGTTCGTAGCAGCTACAACATATTCTGCTTCAGTTGTATACAATGAAGTACATGATTGTTTCTTATTAAGCCATGAAACCAACTTATTCCCGAGAAATAATGCACCTCCAGTAGTGCTCTTCATGTCATCCATATCTCCTGCCCAATCATAATTTGTATATACACATAATGTGAAGTCATCATTCTTTAGATACCATAACCCAAAGTTTGTTGTACCTGCCAAATATCTGAATATCCTCTTGACAACATTATCATGAGTTTCTCTAGGATCTTCCTGAAATCTAGAAGCAATACAAACAACATTCATTATATCAGGTCTAGTCTGAGTTAGGTACAACCAACCACCTATCATTGATTTGTATCTGCTTGGATTCACTTTAGGGGATTCATCATCTTTTGACAATTTACAACCGGTTATCATAGGAGTACCAACAGGTTTAGAATTCTCAAGTCCAAATTTCTTAAGTAGCTCCTTCACATACTTAGTTTGACAAATGAAAATATCTTTATCAGTCTGAGTAATCTGTAAACCTAAGAAAAATTTCATCTCACCAATCATAGACATTTCAAATTCATTCTTCATATCATTAGCAAATTTCATGCATAGACCTTCTTCTCCTCCAAAAATGATATCATCCAGAAAGACTTCAATAATCAATATGTCATCATGTTCAATTTTGTAATATAAGTTACTATTACCATTACCTTTACTGAAACCAATCTTTGAAAGATACTTATCCAATCTAGCATACCATGCTCTAGAGGAATGTTTTAGTCCATATAAAGCTTTCTTCAATCTGCAAACCATGTCCTTATCTTCTGATAAAGAAAATCCATCAAGTTGATCAATGTAGACTTCTTCTTCAAGATCTCCATTCAGAAATGCACATTTAACATCCATCTGATATACTTTGTAGCTCTTGTGTGCAACATAAGCAAGAAAAAGTCTTACCACTTCAATTCTAGCAACCGGGGAATAAGTCTCCATAGTCAATTCCTTCTTCCCGTGAATAACCTTTGCAAACCAATCTAGCCTTGCTCCTTACAACTTGACCTTCCTCATTCGATTTATTCATGAAAACCCATTTAGTTCCATTAATGTTCTTGTCTTTAGGTTTGGGTACTAGTTCCCATGTCTTATTATTTTCAATCTGATCTAGTTCGTCTTCCATTGCTTTTATCCAATTTTCATCCTTACTTGCTTCAATAAATGATTCTAGTTCAATTTGAGAAGTTAAACATACCTCTTTAGCAGCTAACCTTCTCCTAGTCATCACACATTTCCTTTTATCTCTAATGATTTGATCTTCAGAATGATTTAGTTTTACATACCTGGGAGTCATTGAATTTTCTTGATTTGTTGACTCATTTTGTTGTTCAACTGTCACTATTGAATTTTCTAATGCTATCGGTGTCACTGGTTCACTGTTCTAAACTGATTCTTGCATTACCGGTTCACGTTTGATAAATTCATCTTCCGATCCACACAAATCAATATGAATAAGATCAAGAACTTCATTAGATTTATCATGTATACTTCTGAAAGAAGTTCTAACTTGCTTTACCATTTGACATTCTCTACATACCGGATTATGAGGTTTAACAATCTTGGGGAAATCTCTGACAGCCAGTATTGAACTGATCTTCTCTATACAATCAAATTTTACATGACACGTCTTCTTATGTCATAACCAACTTTCGTCAATCTGAGCAATCAAGGAAGCCTTCTCACCAGAGTTCAAATGAAAGATATTTCCATTGGTTTGAGTTTCAGAAGCAATCTCCAATCCAAATCTATTGATGATCTTACATTTTTCATCCTTTAATTGCAAATGAAATCGTCTATCCACCATCTGACCCACACTTAAAATATTATACTTTAAGCCTTCAACATAATAAACATTATCAGTATTAGTCTTACCATCCAATGATATTGTTCCTTTGTCTTTGATCTTGCACGCCTTGTTGTCTTCAAATCTGACCAACCCACCATCAAATTCTTGCAATGATAAAAACTTTCTCTTGTCACTAGTCATGTGATGTGATCATCCACTATCTATGACCCATTGATCCTTCTCTTCTTTTTTTGCAGCTAAAACCTTTTCTTCAGTATGCGTTGTTTCAATGACAGATTCCGAAGAATCATCCTTAATAGCAATAAAGACCCAATCTTTGTCGGATGAGGCACCATTACCGGATCCACTGTCAGGTTCATCATCATCATCATCAAAAATACCAAAATCATCATCACCAACATAATAACATGATTTATCCTTATTCCTTTTGAATTTAGGTTTGCTCTGATATTCGGGATTAGGCTTATAATTCCTCACAAATCTTTCATGATTCCTAGCTTAGCAGGGCATCTAGAAGCAAAATGACCAATCTTATTGCATGAAAAACATTTAAAAGGGACTTTTCCTTCATACTTACTTCCATTTGGTCCTTTAGGAATTCTTCTAGCAATCAGGGCTTTCATCTCTTCAAGTTCTCTTTCTTCTCTCTCATTAAATAAGGATCAAAATTACAAATAACCTTCTCAAGTTCCTCAACAAAAACATCTTAGTTACCCATCAAAAGTGTAATCAAATAAATAGATTGATTAGGTGGATATTGAACTCAAATCCTTTTAAAACACTTATTTGGATAAAAAATACATAGAAGTCAAAGACTTAAAGGAAAACATAAAAGATATGGAAAAAGATGGACATGAAGAGTAAGGGTATTTTGTGGGAGAAGAAGAAAAATAATCTTAAATTCAAGAGGTACCTATAGAGAATATTAACTAAGATGAGCATGTGTTGACCTATGAAGAACAACAAAAATTAATCAGGTTTGTAGAAATCAAGAAAAGAGAATGAATACCATGATACTAATGCACCCCTTGAGAAACTTGGGAAAGAAGTTGAAATTGAGATATTAGGAGGAAGTGTCAACCAAGGTAAACAAGACAATATGTTGCAAAGTTCACAAATAACTTCTTTGACACCTACCTAGGTGTAAAGCTCAATTTGGAGAAAAGATAACAAGTCATTGTTAAACCTCTAAGCTTACAACACATGGCTATGGAGGTTGAGAAGGTCAAACAAAAGAAGCCAAGAACCCTCTATTCAACTAGAATAAATGGTTTGGGCCACAATATCATAGAAATTTCTACCTGAATAGTTGATAAGAATGACAAAGAGCTCCAAGTTTCTAATTATTAGATGTTCCAAGTCAACATAGGAAAGGAAACTAGGAATGAGGAGATAACATCTTTTGAATTAGTTATGGGTAAAATAGTCAAAAGAATTCATGTAAGGATCAACATTTAAGGATGAACTTAAGGCAGACTTGGCACAAATAAAGAAGTTCATAAAGGATTTGACCATTGCCATTGCTCAACCAATGGTGACATAAAAAAACTCCAATTTTGATGGCTAAGAAAGATGTAGATTCATTAGATATGATGAAAAAAAAGGTTGAAATTTTGGACAGATGGGCTACTAATTGTGTTAGTGAAGTGGATGAGAATCTAGTCACAGGATATAAATTTTACGAAAAGGTCAATAATATAGAAATTAATTTTCTAGCATATAGATAATATCAGTGGTGAGGATGAGAAGTATGGGGAAAATATTAAACTTCAAGGAATTGTATGACATAGAACAAAAAGGATTGAAGGATACTAACATTTTGGGTGATGAAGACCTCAATTTTATAGAAGAGTATGTAATTTTTTTCATTCAGAGTTGAATTAATATTGATAATGGAATGCATATCTTGAAAATGCATAAAGAGCTGTATGCAAATTGTATAAATTTTGAAAATTTTATAATGCAATAAATAGACTTTTGACTTCTTCTTGACTAGTAAATATGGGTTAAACACTTTGAATATTATAAAAACATCTTGGAAGAAAAGGATGGAAAGATATTTAAATGTTGTCCAAGGTGGACATGAAAGTATACTGGACAAATTTACATGGACATCAAAGTAAACTTGAAATCAATAAAAGAGGATCTCCATAAATTGGATAAATGTGTTGATATGGTAGTTTAGACTTTTCCAAAGTCTAATTTCCAACTAGAATGGGTAAATGGTCTAGTTGAGGATGTAGTAAATAAGTTCCTAGTCAGTTGAACATAATACAAGTGACAAGTTGGATCAATAGCATAGCAAAATATTTTTGAAAAGGGGTATTCTTTCCAAATATCCTTTTATTATTTGTTTGTAAAAGGTGTCATTAAAATCACAAACTTAACTTCTATCTTCAATCTCACTCAAGTTATTTTCAATCCTTTACATACATTTAGGTGATAAAATAAGTAAACTAAGGTTTGAAATAAAAAGTCCATTTAAAAAAAAAAACATGTTGAGGCAAACTCCGAGTCTTGCATGTTTTTGTGGCAAGATAATTTTTCTTTCTATCTTTAAATTGTAAAATTTGACTCATTTGAAGGGCTCTAAAGTTAGCAAATTAGGCTTAAATAAAATTGGTTTACTAATTCCAATTGCATGTTTTAGTTTAAATACTTTAGACTAGCTCAATATTGTTTTGAAAAAGTTGAATCTAAATTCCAGTATAGATTTTTGTTGGATATGAATCACATTTTAAAAAAAAAAGTTAATACAAAGAAAGTGGTTCCTACAATCTTAGAATTTCCTTAATGTAGGTAGTATGGTATTTTATTATTAACCTTATTTGTTAAACATTCTTGAATTAAGTTTGTAAATTCATTTTTTATTGAAAAATGAATATGGTAATTGAAAAAAAATTGCTTATTATTTTGTTTGAATCCAAATAATCTTGCACTATGAATATATATGATTGTGTTCATTACAAATATTAATATTTGTATTTTAATTGATCTCTTTAGTAATTATGAATTATGATGATAATATAAGTATTTTTCTACCTTTCTTGCATCCCTATTTTAATTTTCCCTTTTTTTTTGCATTCCCTCAATAGAATAGGATTTAGTTTAGGCATCGATGTAGTTTGTATGAATTATCAATAGGCCCCTTGAAAAAACAACCAACATTTACCACTTAACCATACAACACAATTGTATCCAACTCATAAGACCTCAAAAGATAATTGATTCAAAGATTAGTTATTTTTAAATAAGAGAGGTAAGGTGAATTTCATGCTACCTATGTTGCATGTTTCAATTTGGTCATCAACAATACTTATCATTGGGAGATACCCTCTAGATGGGTTTTGGGGGTCAATTTAACTTATGTGAATGTCATTATTATTATCTTATAATATATGATTTGATTTTATTCCACATGCCCTTTTTTTATGTGTGTGGCTTCTATATTTGAGTTGAGAATATTTGGAGTATGTAAATTATTTGAATGTTATCACTTTTTTGTGTTTTTATGTATTTGAAATATTCATATTGATATGTTTGGATAATTGCATTGTGTAAAATATAATATGCATGTACTTCTACCTTGGGCATGTGTTGTTAGTAAGATATTTAGCATCATAAGAAGAGATATTTTATAGTATGGATGCAAGTAGCAATTATCTCATGGATGTCGTGTATAGCTTTAGATCTATTATGCGAAGTCAAAATTTATAACATTGAAAGGACAAGAGTTTGTATTTTTCATGATGGTCATGTTCTTAGATGTTTGAAATGAAGTGTCTTAAAATATTTGTTGTCTTGGAATGATTTTTTGGCACATGCCTATTATTGAGAATATATGTTCATTTCATATATTTGAGATTTTTTAGATCCTTATTTTCATTTATCTGTTTATATAATAATAAAAGAATGAATTAACCAAGATAATCACTATTATTGTATTATACCACACCTTTGGATTACGTGTGGTTCTTTTTTGCCTTCATTGATGGATTGGGAGGAAAGTGGCATCATCGTGGTGGTTTCAAACCCTTCTTTGATCAACAATATGAGCATCGAAGCTTAGATAATTAGCTTGTAGAGTTTCAACAAGTAGAGTTCTTCGTATACTATTTATGATGCACATTATTTGTAGGCCACTTATGTGCATGGTTTGTTTCATGGTCTATTATATTCTTATCATAGATGAGGGTTGTACTTTTGAACCATTTTATATCATGGTTATGAAATCGTGTTATTTTTGTTTATGACAATTAGATATGTAAGTTTGTGACACTTTCATATTATTACAATGTACTTCCTTATTTTAATACTTGAGTGGGAGTTGTATCTATTGTGTAGATCTTATTGGATATCACTTGCATATCATGCACATTATCGTAATATTGTAGATCATAGAAGATAAAAGTTGGTAGAAGTTTATTGTGTACCTTTTTGTTAGCGATGCGATGTTTATATTGGGTAATGTTTAATAAATTTTGAGGTTGCATTTTTTTGCTCGATTGTTACAATTAATTTTAGCATAAAAATTAGAGTATTTTAAGAAAATAAGGTAAGTTAAAAATAGCATAAAATAGAGAACACAAGCAAGTTCATTTAAATAGAATTGGACTACCATCATAATTTTGGTAGCATAAAATATTATTCATAACTTATGCAGTGGTAATTGCATACCAAAAAAAAAAAATTGAGAAGGCATTGCATAAAATCTTGAAAAAGTAAAAAAATAAATAATAATAGCTTATTAAGAAAAAATAATAATGAAATCAAGAGATTTTCCGCTACACAAAAGTAGCATGGAAATATTGTTGTGATTCAATGACATTCCACTTCCCATATGTGGAGACTTTTGAACTAAAATATGAACTGGCATTAGGTTAGTGCATGTTCATGAATTCACATTTCATTTTGATATATGTATATATATGGCGATGTCATGGCGAGTTCCCTTGCAATATCTATCTATTTTGGAAGTTAAGATATTTGATGGCAAAGGCAAAGATGAAGGCAAAGAGAACACTCCATCCAGCTGCAATGCCTGCAGTAGCTCCTAGGAAGCTATGTCTGAATCCAAAGTAATTCTTTAAGAAATCCTTGAGTATTTCTGTAGTGCCATCAGTTTTTGTTATTATGTTTTCAAGGTCTCCAAATTGTGAAGCAACCAATCCATAGAGTGTCCATGAGACTGGGTCTCCCCAGTAGTACCATCTCCACCACACTGGAATTTTCTGCCATGTCAATTTAACATTCACTCAATTAATACCATTTAAAAAATAAAAAATTATTATATCATTATATGACTATCAAGAATAATACTTACATTTCGTGGAATTATAAAGCCACAAAAAAGCATCCATACTCCATAAAAAGCTGAAGATACAATTGCAGCTACATTTGCATTGGGAGTGAGAGAGGTAGTCATCATGCCATAAAATGTGAAGTATAGAAATGTGAAGAACATGAAGAAGAAGAACCAGAAGAACTTTGCTGCCTCCCATTTGTAGTCGATCATTGCATACACAATTAATCCATACGCTACCGCTTGAATAAAAATGTAAGGTATTTCAATCAACACCTGCACATCTAACTTTTGTTAAAAAAATTAACCAAATAAATATTTTTAATATTCCTTCTAGCCTAAGGACTCATGCTCTCACATTGGATGGCTAAAATATATTTGCTCAAATTGCGAGTTTGAGAATAAAACTACTTACTTGTGCAAAAGCATATGGGAGAGCCGAATACATCCCTGCAGCCTTTTCTCTATAGAACACTGTTCTTTCAACATCCACAACAGGCTCAACTGATGATGCATTATTCACACCCAAAAACATTACGGATGCAAACATTGAGCCCATTGCATTGGTAACATTTTTTTGCTCTCCTCTGCATTAGAAATTACGATAAATCAAAGTCAGAAGACGGACGACATGGAATTCCGACTTGAATGAAATAAAAGAGAAGCTTAGCCTTACGTCTTACTACCCATCCTCCAGAAAATTGTGCCACAAATCAAAGCGACGATGAGTGTGAAAAAGAAGCGCATTGCATTATATTCAGGGTTTCTCCAATAGGACCAATGTTGCTTCCATAAGCAAGCACATGTCTGGATGAAGAAAGATTGTGAATATTGTGATTCAAAGTATATATCGTTTGACCCTGGAGCTGGTACACTCAATTCCTTTATCAGAGCATCATTTCTCCTGCCAAAACACAACAATCTCACAAGTCACATTTAATCATGATGAGAAGGGTTTAGAATCTAGATTAGTTAAAATCACAAATCACCAACACTTACTCATACAAACGGGAATTGCGATATATTTCTGCAAAATCAACTCCAAGTCGAAGCTCAGTCCCAACAGAAGAGGACTCCAACATCCATGTTGCTGGATTGTAACCCTGGGTTATTTTCGGAACTCCTTCAACTGCCTCAAAATAGTCAATTAGGTCCTTTGAACGATGACCTAGAGGTCCTACATATATCATTTGCCCTCCACGCTTCATCAGCACCAGCTGCAAATTGTGATCCACATTTAGATTCATATTCATATTTCATCTCCCCACAACATCTAACATCTAATATTAAAGATTTCATCATGTATTACCTCATCAAAGGCCTCGAATATGTCTATGCTTGGTTGATGAATGGTGCACACAACAGTTCGTCCTGTGTCCACAGTATTTCGAACAGTTCGCATAACAATTGCAGCAGCTCTAGCATCCAGCCCTGACGTTGGCTCATCCATGAATATAATGGATGGATTTGCTACCAATTCCACCGCAATTGTCAACCTCTTTCTCTGTTCAGTAGACAACCCTCTCATTCCAGGAAGACCCACGAGAGCTCCTTTCAAGTTTTCTAGCTCTACCAGACTCATAACTTCTTCCACAAACATCTATTCAACAGATTTTTTTCATATTCATATTAATCACTACTAAAAATTTGTTGGAATAAATATTGTAGCATACTTTATAATTCATCATTCAAGACTAGCAGATTGTGATCCAATATATATTTCTACCTCTTATATTTGAGAGAACATATGCCTTAAGCAATAAAACATACCTCTCTAGTTTTACGATCGACTTCTTTGGGAAGACGAAGCCAAGCAGAGTATATGAGGGATTCATAGACTGTGACACATGGAGAGTGTATATCATTTTGTTCGCAGTAACCGGAAATGCGAGCAAAGGTCTCTTGTTTCTTGGGATAACCAGATATGGTGACAGAACCTTCAATATATCCCCCTGTTTTTCTTCCAGCAAGAACATCCATCAAGGTCGTCTTCCCTGCCCCACTCACCCCCATCAAACATGTCAACACACCTGGCCTGAATGTCCCACTCACTTCACGCAGTAACTGAAGTCGGTCCTCTGTTACTCCTTGTTGTTTCATTTCCTAACCCATCATATAATTTCAATTAGTAGGACGACTCAAAACAAAATCATATTTCATTAGTTTAAGCTCATTCTACTTGAGTATCAAGTGATTCAAATGGTTAACTATTCCGCATTTAACATAAAAAAAAAATTAAGTTCCAACAACATACCTCGGGCATGTCGACAAAGTAACTGACATGGTCAAAAGCCATGGAGAGAGGTTGGAAGGGCAAAACCATCCCTTTCTTGCCAGCCTCACGAGCACTTGTCACAAGGGAATCGGACCTATTCGAAACACTGCTACTTCTATGTCGTTGAGAACTTCTCCCCCCTATTTAACATTAACATATAAAACATAAGCTTTATCACTCTTTCACATGGAATGGTAGACAATAATGATAGTAATCCATGCTAAATCTCCTTACCAACAGATTGAACTTCTCTGATACCGCCTTGTTGAATGTTTTGCATTTCGACCCCATTCTCATGGAAGGCTCTATTTTGCAAACCAACTGTTGAATTTTCTTTATGTTTCAAGTCATCTTCAGAGATTGTTGCTTGTGGCTTTCCCAGGGCTGATGAAATAGAGAAAAGGCGTTATTATGTATTGACTCACAAGAAAGGATTAATCTATATAATTTGGAGGTGGTTTACTCACGTTCAAGATAATGTAATGCCACTGTGTAGAGCACGTTAAAGAGAACAGCGTATCCGAAGAGCGCCCCAACAGAAAGCCAATACCACCAGTTATCTGAAAACAGTCCACGAGAATGCAACAACTTCACACCAACATTTTCCGTTTCCTGTCGACATAGCAAGCAGTTTAAGTGTAGGGTAGGAAACCAATTTCTACTAGTTTAGAAGAAGTAATGAAAAGAAAATACAAACTAGGCTACTTACTAACCTTTTGCCATCTACTTGCTAGGAACTCGTTTACTGCAATTCCATTCTGAGCATACATGAGAGGAGAAATCCAATAACCCCATATCCACCAACCTTTAATATCCTCTGGTATAGACAAGTAAAGCATTGCAAAGCATTAGTTTTGAATCCTCTGGTACATTTATTCAGTCACCTTAACCTAGCTATCTTATTAATGACTTAGAGGAAAAAGTGTTAGACCTCTGGAGACGATGAATCCCCCAAGAACGAAAATAACCAAGAGGGCAAAAGTACCAAAAGTCATTGCCACTACTCGATTTCGTCCTAGAGATGCTATGAATCTGAAAAGTGATAGTGAAGTTTGAGAAAGTGCGAACAACAGCAACCACTGTCGGAAAAACCTGCATTGATATATAACAGGGTCAGGTTTATTGGCATAAGTTATAACAGCGGACTACTTGTAAATCCTTTAAAACGAGGGGAGGAAAGAAAGTTATCAAAGAATTTAAACAAGGGGAAAAAATCCTTTTACTACTATTTTTTCAAAATTCCCTAAACAAATGGAAAATCATGGGTTGCCAAAACATGTGGAGTTTAAGACAAGTGTTACCTGTGAGGACTTGGGGTAAAACCAATGGTATAGTATGTGACAACCGTCCATATCACAGATTCGAGTATGGAAGAAGGAATCGTGGTAACCCAGGTTGGAAGAGAGAAAGCCCAAGCAGGAAAGAACTTTAAACTCCTCTGCTTGTAAAATACTGGGAGTTTGTCAATTGTCATTGATAGTTCCGCAAAACCATTGAACATGAGCTGTGTTAGCCCAAAGAAGAGAGCTCCGAAGTAGATTGTTCCATCATTCAGATTTCTGTGATGCATATTGGTTCGGAAGAAGACGCTCATCGTAATCAAAGCGATTAGAGTGATCTGTCAAATATGTTTCCGCTCAGATTTACAAACAATGATTAACATTGAAGTAGACAAAATTAAGTGAAAAAATAAATTACCTGAGCGGATTTGAAGATGTGGACAAAGACACCCCTCTTCATCAACAAAATTTCTCTGTCCAAACATGCTCTGAAAAGCTCCATTTTACTTACACCATATTTGTGTTTGGTCAGCGCAGCCGGATGAGATTTGGTTTTATCATAGGGAACTGATAGCTCTACATTCATTTTGGCTCCAACGTGGAAAGATTGGAATGCGTCTGCAAACTCCTTCACTGGCACATAACGGTACGCTCGACCTCTGTTCGCCCAATATTGTTCTTGATCCATGGGCGAAGTCACCTGTTATACAGTGATCAGTAATTAGAATGTAATTACAACACAACCTACAACTCAGAATCCACTAGTGTCTGATGAAGTTGTTTACCTCCTGCAAAAAATCAGCAACACCTTTCCTTTCAGGGCATCTAAATCCCATGGACTCGAAGAATTCAAGAATGGATTCACGGGGTCCGCTGTAGACGAGATAGCCTTCGGAAAGTAAAATGACATCGTCAAAGAGATCAAATGTTTCGGGGGCAGGTTGCAAAAGCGAAATGACCATGGTTGAATTGAAGACGTGCACGTATTGACGCAGGCATTTAACTATCTGAAATGTGGTAGAGCTGTCAAGGCCGGTTGAAATCTCGTCCATCAACAGCGCGTTTGCAGCTCCCACGATCATCTCTCCAGTTGTAACTCTCTTCTTTTGCCCACCTGAAACACCTCTGTGCATTTGATCCCCTACAATCGTGTCTGCGCAGATGTCCAACCCCAATATCTGTTCCAACCATTTCCATTCTAATTAAAATCTATCGAACATTCAAAACCTCAAATTTGTAAGCTGTTCAATATTGGCGTAACAAAAACACATAATTTTAGTACCTTCAAGATGTAGTCTGTCATCATACTCGTCTTCTGTCCATCTATTGAAGTTGCCTGCAACATCATTTCACCACTTCCTGTCAGCTCAGAAAATTCATGGGAAAAATGAATTAACATTGAAACTCTCAGATTTTCACCAACCTTCATGAAGAGATCTATGTCCGGATCTGGTTTGATACCCTGTTCTTTCTCTCGCCTGGAAAGCTCAGTCAAAATATCTGTAAAGAAAAAACAGTCACACATTATTCATTTTCAAAGGAGGTGGATGATGGCATATTGTGACGGTTTCATATTGGTTTAATACCATATCTGGAGCCAACGCCCTGAAAGCGAGCACCGAAGTCCAAGGTTTCCCTTACAGTCAGCTCCCCTGTGTGCAAATCGTGCTGACTAATGTAAGCAGATGTCCTCTCTGGGACGAACTCATCCATGCTATGCCCATTGTATTTTACCGATCCTGTAACCTGCAACCAATATGTTTTAGTGAGCACAGAGCAGCAATAAGTAGGCTCTTTTAATTCATTTCTATCTTGTAAAAGAATGGAAATGAAGGTATACTCTGAGAGATTTATCCAGCCTTCCTGCAAGAGCCAAGAGGAGCGTAGACTTGCCCGAAGCAGGAGGTCCAAGAAGGAGCGTAAGCCTATAAAATTCCAATTTCAATATCAATTTTGAGATCTAATAAGCTAAAGAGCATGTTTAGAGTTTGGTTTTGGTTGTGGTTTTACCTGCCGGGCTTCACCACACCACTGACATCGTGAAGAATAGTCATGGTTGTTTTGTTGCCCTTGTATAAACCAAGCGATCCCAACAATCCCTCCAATATATCGAGGGTATAGTTGAGGAGCGTAGGTAGTGCTCTGCCTCCCACATGGGCATTGGCGTCGACATTCAAGTGCTCGTAACGGATTTCGACCTCGGGCAATTGAATGCCGACTCTGAAATCAAAATGAATGAATCCCACAAATGTTAATTAATGCTAGAACTAGAAGAATAAGCGCATGGGAAGTGGAAGGAGAGAGTCAAAATATATGATCAAACCTGTCGATTCTTCTACGCTGGCGATGGAGAAAACGTTCGTTGTCCTCCTCTGCAACTTTGACAAGCCTATCGAGCACTTTTTGTCGACTGTCGAGTTGAATATCTGTAACATCTACTTCACCATGAATGTCCTTGAGAATTGAAGTTCTGAGGCGATCGTAGGTGGGCAGCTTCTCGATGGCTGCCCATTTGAGGGAGTCTTCATCATCTAGACGGTTTCTTGAAGCGGAAGAAGCAGAAAAAACAGTCTCAGATCTGTCGAATAGCCGCCGGCTTCCCAGACGCAGGCTGCCTGCCCATGACTGCACCTCGCTATTGCCATCCAATTTCAGGGACATTGTGTTGCTGTTGAGAGAGGAAATCGTAGGAAGAAGAAGTGGCATATACGTGCATTTATAGTACACACTTATCACCCGACCAAGCTTCCATTCTCTTCCTTCCGTGGAAATATTATGAGTTTTCAAACCGTGCTGGCGGGACCGGCAATTGATGAATATTGTGCAACTAGAAGGCCTAGGACATCACATGCGCAAATAAGAGTACCTCCATTTTGACTCAAGCCTCGTCCCACAACAAATAGCTTTCTTTCTTTATTTATTTATTTTTGGGTAGAATGAGTTGTGTTGACCAGTTTTCACCCATGTGACTAAAATAAAACTAGTTTAGGGAAGCATATCATTAGTCATTATAGCTAACTTTGTGTATCCATAGATCTTAAATGATATATTAATTTCGACGATATCGTGGTATCTTTGTGTGAATAAGGGTTAGAAAGTGGTCACTTCAATGTGTCGATCGATAACTATTTAAAGATAATCCAATAACCGTGCACTGCAAATGGTCAATACTTATGCACAAATGCCTCAATAGTCATGTGCTATGGG
Source organism: Cryptomeria japonica (assembly GCF_030272615.1). Taxonomy (NCBI): domain Eukaryota; kingdom Viridiplantae; phylum Streptophyta; class Pinopsida; order Cupressales; family Cupressaceae; genus Cryptomeria; species Cryptomeria japonica. The sequence continues at coordinate 445,205,567 of NC_081409.1, forward strand.
TGCCAATAAAAGTGCACAACTCCTCCAATTAAAGTCCAAAAATTATAACTACTTGGGGTAAAGTGGGTGGCTATTGGTACATGTGAAATTTATTGATGGGCTTTTAGCTATCATTTTTTTGGTTTCTTTAAAGTTAGTTAATGTGGGGTTCGGTGAGCAAGGAGTGAACTTTAATTGGAACATGATATAAATAAATAAAATACATCACTTAGAGATATCTTTTTCAAGATGTCTATTGTACTTTATATGAGAAATTGATAAAAATATCTCTCTCTCTCTCTCTCTCTCTCTCTCTCTCTCTCTCTCTCTCTCTCTCTCTCTCTCTCTCTCTCTCTCTCTCTCTCTCTCTCTCTCTCTCTCTCTCTCTCTCTCTCCTTATTGCACTCACAAAGCAACATGTAAGACTTTAAATTAATTAATATTATTTTTTATATTAAAACATTATTAATATATTATAATATTTTAATTAAAGTTTTAAAAATATTATGATTGTATAAATAATTAAAATATATTTTAGGATTTAGCTCACAATTAAGAACAGGAGTAGGGTTAGGGTCAAGGTTAAATTATAATTAGAGATATGGTTAGAGATTGAATAAGGGTTATGTTAAGGTTCAAAAAAGGATTACAACTAGGGTTAGCGTTTGGGTCAATATTAGGGATTTGTTCACATTTAGGGTTATGGTTATGTTAGGATTAGAGATAGGATTGGAGATAGAATAAGGGTTATGTTAGCGTTAGAGATAGGATTATGTTTATGTTAGGGGTAGAGATCTTTCTTGAATTTCACCCATTTAAACACCAATCTAGTGATGAGATCCTGATACTTGTTCTCATGATAGCAAAGACAAGTGTTATCACCATGGTTGTTGAAGGTTAATCCCAAGTTGCTTAGTTAACCTTTTAAATTGTGAACCGGCAACATAAAGTCATTCAAAAATTGTATTATTTTTTAGTCATCAACTTCATTTTCGACCATGGGTGATTAGGTATGCCCAATCCCATGGGCAAATGCTTCAGAGGCAGTCTTGCTTATACTATTCCTTTGTGAAGTCATTTGGTGGGTACTTAAATTTCATTCAAAGTTTAGTTCGGGAAAAAGTGTGATTTGTATTACCATCTCCATTTTCTTTCTAAACACAACATTGATTTTTTGAGTTTGCCTCCCAAACAAATCTCCAATCCTTCCCAAAAAAAAAAAAAAAAAAAATCTTCACCATATTAAGGTTTTTTTTAGTTTCACATGGCATTAAAGGATTTGCTAGCATTCAGTTGATATTGACACTCGAATGATGTACAAGGAAGGATTTTAAACGTGGGAAATCAGCCCAATTGTACTTCCACACAAATTGTCTTGTTTTGCTTATGTAGGGGAGGGAATGTATGTGGTTCATGATTAAATTGTACTTCCACACAAATTGCGTCCATTAGCTTACAACCAGTTCAATTACATTACAATCCTATGAATAGGATCCCTAACCATCCTTCATGATGAAAACCTTTATTACATAATCTACATGACTTGCCTACATTCATCCAAGACAACTAATCTACCAGTCATTTAAATTATTTGTTGTTGCAAAACCTATCTTGCCAAAGACTGGCTCATATCCTTAGAATGTACTTCATAATACAATGTCATACCAAGAGAGATCACCTACCCTACACTTTTGTTTACAACTCAGAGCTCAAAGACACTTGTCAGCTTTTAGTTAGCAAATAAAACTGACCTGAGATGTAATAATCCTCAACTACCACCAATAGTCCATAAAAATACTATTTAAAAGTGTATGCAGGAAAAACGGTTCAATGAAACTCAAAATGTGAAAAAGTTTAAAGGGCTTATCCACACACCCACAGGACTTCTTGGTACAAGTTATGGAGTCATGAGGAATGACTCAACTTCCCAAGGTAGGTTTCATGGTTCTCTATCTCACAAGGTCCCTCAAGACAATGCCTTTGCTTTCATATTACTAAGCAAAGTGACTTAGGGATGATGAATGCAAGAACGAGGGATGCTTTAGATTAATTTTAACATGAATGCATCCTATTTATGCATGATTCTACAAATGAGTTAAACTAGATTATAAGATGACAAGATTAGTAATAATACTATCCTAACATGATATACTAGTTGTATGATTTAAGCTAATGATAATAGAAATGCTCTAAAATGCTTATTAGATTAATTCCTATTACAAAGAGAGGCTAGATGTATGCTAAAATTGAGTATAAGTGTGATACTAAAAGCTTGGATTATCTAAAATGGAGGAATGAGGGCTCTATTTATAGAGAAAATAGGGCAATGGATGGTCAGGATTGAAGGATCTAATCAAGGGTCAGGATTGAAAGTTATCAATCCATGTTTGCAATTTCCACCAATGAAATGGTGACAATTGTCAACATAAGACTGCTCGAGAGGAGAGGTAAGAAGTATTAAATGCTTGAGAAGACCTCATGGTTACCTTAGAAGGTAAGGGTTAAGGTTAGGTTAGGGTTATCCAATGGATAAAGCTTTTACCCAAGGGGTAAACTCTTGTACAAAGGTTAAAGGGATAACCATGGTCAAAGCAATGAATGCTTGATGAGACCCCTGGGTTAGATGAGGGTTAAGTTAGGCAAAATGTCTTTAACCATGCCACTAAGGGTTAGTTAACCATTAATGGTTTGATGACTTTGGGGACAAATTTGTAAGAGTCCTTCCAAATTTGGGGGTATTCATCAAGTTAGCTTGTTGAAGGCATAAAGGCTTTAATGCCTTTTGAAGACTTTACTCCAAATTTGAGAAGTGACCTCCTCAAATTTGGGAAAGGGGATAATTGATGGGTTTAGGCTAACTGATTAGGATTAGATAGGTTCTAGAAGAGTTTAGGAAGAGGGTTAGGATGCAAGTGGGAGATGTAGGAAAATGCAAGTGGATGAGGGATAATAGGATTTAATTAAAATAAATTGCTTTATTTCAATTTGGTTGCAAATTGGGGATTTAAATAAATTAGATTTATTTAATTGGGGTAAGCTATTTAATTAAATGTAAATTTAATTAAAAAGTAGAGAGAAGGGATTTAATTAAATAAAATGATTTATTCAATTAAATGATATAAAGGGCTTAAGTGAATTTAATAAATAAATTGAATAATTTATTTAATTAAATAGAAGAATGTGGATGATTTAGTTAAATTAGATTTAGCTAAATAGAGGAATGAGAATATTTGGGAATATGGTCATTTTTATACGTCTACAAAAAGTAGTATAGCCAAGACTAAGAGCAATAGGACGATAAAAACTTTAGCTCTTGAAATGGGTCAAATAACCATGATGATGTTAGATAAATCTGAACATAGACTTGTCATCTAACTAAAAGGGTACTTGGAAGATTAGAAGCTGAAAAGTAAACCAGAATTGCTCATATCACAAAACCATACCACAATGTCAGTAATATAAGGAGAAAATTAACAGTAGAAACTAAGTAGACTAAATGTGATTACTAAAACTGCAATTGATCCTTAACAACACCATTGACCCTAGAAAGTTCCCTGATATTTGAGAACCGATCAAGGGAAGAAAACAACACATTTATTGATACAAACAAAAGTAGAGTCTAAGAGCTATATCAGCCATACAAATTAAATGCCAACTTCAATAGATACAGGAGAATCTAGACTATCGATATCGCAAACAGGCAAGAAACTGGGAAACAAGAAGGATATATGTGATCATATATATATATATATATATATATATATAAAACAATAATCACATATATCAATCCAACCTCTGAAATGGGAGCATATTGTCAAAACCACGAATCTTGTTGTAAATAATGAAAATTATTGCTCATGTACCAACCGCAAGATATCAAAAGTCATTCTAAAGCAGTTAAAATATATAAGGTGTTTAAAACATCCATTATCTTAATTAGACAATACACAAACTATATATCCATATAGCACTATATTGAAAAGGTTGCAGGGCAAGTCTTATATCCCGAGTAAATCCAACCCCTGTACTATAAATCACCCTTAAATTATTGCAGGAGACCAAAAGAGAGAGTATGTTTCAAAACTTACTGAAACACCATATGTCCATATTGAAAACTCCTAGTAAACAAAGGAGATGTAGATGTCCATTCCTTATACTATACGGTTAATATAAACATATAGCAGCCTATTCCTATAATATTAAGAGTATGTACTCTACAAAAAATCAACAGAGTTCATTCCTCCATATCACACAAGTCTATAGAGTCTTTCATCCCATAGGGAGAAGGTCCTTCCTTCTCTTTCTTCCACGCCGCTGCGCTGCTGGAGGCCCTGATATTCTGTTTATCTTTCCCTTTTACCCAAGAAGCCTTTCTAATTACTTGTGGGACAACTTGGATCCTTTCCATTGGTATTTGTTTCATGTCATCTAGAGTCTCAAACCCTTCTTCCCGTAGGTAGTCCACTCACCAATTACTACTACGCACTTCTTTCAAGTGTAGCCGTTTGAGGAGAAAGTTTGCATTCCTGCAGATAATCTCCCTTCTCTGTTCAAACATGGCTCTGTCCCTAAATTCCAACAACGGATGTTTAATTATGTTATGCCCTGCATTTTGTCACCTACCATCTCCAACATCTCCTACATTGTCCTCTGAGAAAGGGATCATCAGATTTTCATCTACGTTGCACATCACTTGTTCTAGGTAGCCCAAAAATTCTTCTCTAAAAATCATTTTGCTCAGATAGATAACCTCTCCCTTTTCAAAGCCTGGAGAGAGTAGGATGCCAACAAATGTTGTCAGAATATCACAGTTAACTCTATACCTATGCTCATAACTAAAATACTCTTCACCCATGATTTCTGGAATTGCTCTACAAGAGAAATCATCTAAATCATTTAGTATTCTCCCCGATCTCTCCATTTTAATTTCTCCCCTAAAGGCCATCAATCTATTGTCAATAGCATGTACACTAATTTCAGTTTCGTCTCCATTTCCTCTTTACCCATTGCAAACACGACTATCGAATTTATTTATAAAAGGCAAAATCTAGATTGTTCAGATACACATCATTAATATCATAGGTAATTTCTACAAAAGATTTGCATGGGTTTACACGTGTGCCAACCCATCATTTGGTAATGCCAAGTTTATAAGATATGACTCTATTCGATGAATAATCATGCTAAATCTCTCAAGATCTCTTGGGCCCACTAAACCCAACTTAATACAAATCAAATTTGAGTATTAATTTTCTATGAATCTATAGAGCATGGCCCTTCATAATAAACTGATAGGAAATAAAAAGTATCATATTTCATAATAAGGCGCTATCATCAACTATGCCCACCTCTATTCTTCCTAATCACTCTAAGTTATCCTCCAATCTTTTCTATATAAATTTCATCTGCACCAATATTGGCAAGTTTGTCTGCTTCGATGTTTCCTTCTCTATAAATATGGTTAATTATCATTTCATCAAAGAAATTTAATAGTTTAATGGCTCTTTCTTACTTGGAGTTCAGTTTCCAGTTTGGGGTGTTTTTTGTCCTAGCTTCATTAATGATAATTTGAGAGTCCCCTTCTATTGTCAATTTAGTAATCCCCAAATCTTTACTAAAAAGAAGACCTTCTACAAGGTCATCCAATTCTCCTATGTTATTGGAATCTTTGCCAATAGGTTTGGCTAATGTAGCACATGTTGACCCATCCCAGTGATGAATGATGCAACCAATACTTGTTGTGTCTGGGTTACCTCTGGATACCCCATCAAAGTTGAGTTTAAATCAGCCATATTCTAGTTTTGACCATTGACATTGATCTCTCAGCCTTTTGCTATCTATCCCTCCGACCCCATATTGTTGTGGTATGATTAATCCAACCCAAGATTTCCTCATTTTGTTATCCCATACAGAGAAGGTACAATCCTTTAAATTACCATTCCTAATCCTATTGTTGGTAGTTTCTACAATTGTTGCTTCTATCTTCTTACAAAAGTTGCTTGGTTCCATTTTATTGTCTTGGAATATCCCCCTATTCCTTTTTTTCTAAATTTCCCATACTACAATGGAGAGTGCTAACTTCCACAAATCCTTGTATAGACTAGTCTTATATAGCAAGGGCCAACTTTTCATATTGATCAATAGATCATTTGAGAGGGTTGATTTCCAATGCAATCTCTTGCATAGCCACTCCCAGCTTCTAATGCATAAGGGAAGCTCATTAGAAGATGGTTCACTGTCTCCTCATTTGATTCAAATAGAATACATCTGGATGGACCCTCAAAATAGATTTGCTTAAACCATTCTACAATCATAATTCTTTTTTGTAAAGTTTCCAAAAGGAACATACTTGCTTTAGGTGAGCATTCCTTCATAAATGAATCGGTAACTCTGTCTTATCCCATTGATGGGATTTAATTATTTTCGTATATCCTTCTTTGGTTTTCTAGCTACCTGAATTTGACCCAGTCATGTGTCTGTCAGCTAAAATATTTCTAAATTCTCTTTTTTTTGTTTCAAATAGGGGAACATTATCTAAATCCTTCTATTTCCACCCTAGAATTGGATCCCCGCTCGGGATTTGAATGTAATCTTTTAAGTAATTGCCCCAGATGTTGCTTAAAACCTCATTGATTATAGGACTCGGAGGGATATCATCTAATGTTGGATACCCCCCCCCCCCCATGGATCACTCCAAAAACTCACTTTGTTACCTTCTGCAATATCCCAAGAAATTTTATCTAAAATAACTTTCCTATAGTCTAGCATGAATTTCCATACCCTGGAGCTCTTTGGAGGATTTTGAGTTCTGAAAATGTTGCTAGGGTTTGAGCCTATCAGGTATTTATTTTGTAAAATCTTGATCCATTTCTTATTAGGCTCTTGAAACATATTCCAAACTAATTTTGCCCCTAAAGCAAGACTCTGCCAACTCAAATTCTTCAGCCCTATCCCACCTACATCCCTAGGTTTACATATACTCTCCCAACTTATAGTGGCCAATTTCTTGTCCTCTATTGTTCCTTGCCAATAGAACTTCCTCATTTTTTAATCCAGTTTTGCTTTTTCTCCTTTCGATAATGGGAGGCATGATAATTGATAAATGGGGATCGCATAGACAATTGATTTAAGCATAGTGGCTCTACATGCATTAGACAACCACTTCCCTTTCCAAGAATCCATTTTATGCCCCATCTTAGACAAGACAGGATCCCAAAGTTTGTTCACCCTATAGTCTTTATCCAAAGGAAGCCCTAGATATTTGCAAGGGAATTTACCTTTCTTGTATCCTAAGATGTGACATATTTCTTCCTCATCTCTTACTTTTGTATTTAGGAAGAATATTTCTGACTTAGTTGCATTAACAGCCTGTCCCAAGGCTTTAGAGTATTTGTGTAATATTGATTTCAAGGTTAAATTAAGAACAGGAGTAGGGTTAGGGTCAAGGTTAAATTATAATTAGAGATATGGTTAGAGATTGAATAAGGGTTATGTTAAGGTTCAAAAAAGGATTACAACTAGGGTTAGTGTCAGGGATAACTTTAAGAAACCACCCCTCGGGCAACTGTGTAAAATCCCGACGAATTAGACATTATTTTCGGGGGGAAATTTTTATATTGATGGCGAAATGTTTTTTTTAAATGGAGAAAAAAATTATTTTGTATTGGCGATTTTTTTCTAGGGTACAAAAATTCCATAACTTTCTGGCGAATAATACCTTGTTCTATTGGGAAAATATTTATTGTGGGAGGCGAATAATTTTTGTTAAAAGGAACAAATATATAATTGTATGTGCGAAAAATTTTACTCCGAAGGAAAAATTATTTAAATGTATTGGCGATTTTTATCCACCACTTGAAAATTATTTAAATGTATTGGCAATTTTTATCCATTGCTTGAAAATTATTTAATTTGTTTTGGCGAATATTTTGTTATTTATGAAAAAATATATAATTTATTGGTGATTTCATGAATTCATTGCCATTAATAGACAAAGCACATCACATCACATAATACATTGAGTCCGGACTCTGCATGATGTATCAATAAGCGTAGCCTCTTTGACATGTGAAGGGTGACACATACCTAAAATCTATCAATGATTTTAAACCGTTCGACGATCGTAGATCAATGGTTGAAGTTTTATTTCGGCCCAATTTTTTGAAGAGAACATAGCTCACCAGAAAGTGCCCAAAATGGAATTGGATTCAATAGACACGTATCAAATGTCATGAATCATGATCGATAATTTTGTTCATTTAATATATATCTTTTCATTAATTGCAATCCACTCTGTCCCCACGACTTCCAATGTGATACTTGCCAATTTGGTATTGGTTTATAGCTGTTTCCATTTTTGCACAATAGTGCATTTATGGGAAAGATTTGCAGAGATAGGAAAGATTTAAAAAAAATTATAGCAATTAATACGGTTAAAGAAGTAATTATTACAATCAAGAGCTTCAACTATTTATATGTGATCTCTCCTTCTTTCATCTTCAATTAGCCTTTTCCATTTGGTAGATAAATCGTCGGAGCTCACGGTATTTAAATTATTCCTCTAGTTTAGGTTTATAGGCTCGAGTTATTTAATTTGTTAATCTATTTTCTCAAGATGGACACTCCCATCTACTTCAGAAACATTTCTGCAGAGGGCCTTTCTAGGCTCCGTTAGAGACCCAACCCACCAATCAATCTGCAAGGAGGTTGGGTCATTCACCAATTAGGCTGTGCAGATGGTGTTGGGCAGAGAGTTTCTGTGAAACGAAAATAGATATCGTGTTAACACAGATATTACATCTCGCTTCTTAGCATCTCTTCTGGACCTCGGAGGAGACAAGGTAGATATGCTGATGTTGTTGAGGAAGGTTTTTAAGGAAGACTTCCTTGGAAACGACATTACTCTTGTCATCCTTGTAGAAGTAGGGGTGGGGATCCCTTGGGCGAGTGAATTATCCAAGATTCTCCTCCCTGACCAAATAGTGCTAGTGGCCAGGCAACCGTTTCTCCTGAACCTGAATGCGGAGCAGTTGACGTGTCACAAGAAATGGGTGCGGATTGGTAGGGACTTCCTCCGGAAATGGTTGCTCTTGGACGACTTTCCAAACTACATGTGGCTTGAAGAATTCTCTCAGCTTATGTTGTCTAAAGAATTCTACATGGAAGGAGGGCCAGATTCTTAGGGCAAAATTGTAAACAATTCCACTACATGTGCCCTAGCCCCGCCCCCTGGGCCCCTAGTAGTTTATTTTTCCTATGTCCGCGAACCCTAATAGGCTCAGTGGCTCACTCATTTTGGCTTTTAAGTTTTTGAGGGATTCAAGTCTCAGACGTAAAAATTGTAAATTTTTCAAAGCATAAATATTAATGATAATTTTTCAAATTCCAGTTTGTTTCAGTTTGTCTCTTAGAGTCTTATGGATATAAAAATGCTTTCTATAATTCTATTTCATTTTTATTAATTAAAAGTTTTTCAAATGCTTTTTGTATATGAGCTACATTATTTCAATTATTTGTTAAACAATGGAAATAAATTTAATACTATGATCTTTTTTATGTAATGCTTCTTCCTCTATATTTAATATAGAAAAAAAAAATTCCGTTCGTTCCATTAATTATTTGTATATTGATTATGGTTGATTATAATTTTATAAATATATAGTTAAGATTTGAACTAAAACTCCAACTTACTTATATTAAACTAAATTTAATTATATTAAATTTACGTATTTTAATTATATTAAACTTACTTATTTTAATTATATTAAATTAAAATCTATATTAAACTAAATTTATGTTGAACTTTTATATATATTTTTAGTCTTTATTTTTTTATTAAATTAAAATTTATATTACACTAAATTTATGTTGAACTTTAATATATATTTTAAAACTATTTTTTAAAATTATATATCGTAAACATATTTTTAAAGAATTTTGTTAAACTTTAAATTAATACACTAAATTTATGTTGAGCTTTTATATATATTTTTAAACTATTTTTAAAAATTATATATCGTAAACATATTTTTAAAGAATTTTGTTAAACTTTAAATTAATAATTTAGATTTAATATTGAATGTTTTCTTTTTTATATTAAACTTTTACCTTTCAAATTGTATATCAAAAATTATATTTTTATTTAGTTTTGTTTTATTCTAGAAACTAAGTTTCATGTTTTATACTATTTTTCAATTTCATATTTTTTTTTGATCGGTAAATATTTTTTTCATTCTATTGATTCAGAGATTTCAAAATACAAAAATTGCAGTCATTCACCATGCATAAATGCAGACAGAGAGAAATCCATACTGCCCACAGTCCAAACTTGTAAATTATCCTACCCTACAACTTGTAGCAGTAAATGAAAAAAAACTAGTTCGTTGCTGGTTATCCAAAACAAATGTTTGGACAGTGATAAAAGTTTTGGAATTAAAAACTAACAGTTGAAATCATTTGGAAGCAAATTAAAAAAACACTGGCCGATAGGCCGCTCACTTACTATCCCCCTGGGTCACGTCCTCCCTTCCCTCCTCGGAGGTTGATGCTTTCCCTTTTGCCGCTTCAGCTTTTATTTTTGGAATGCAGTCTAGGCACCCAAAGTCGGGGTCGCCCTCCAAGCTTGCTAGTAGTTGTATGGCCCTTCCTTCTTCAAATCTATCTCTCAATTCCCTTCCAACCTCCATCCTTGCCACCACATGCAGAGCCTTCAGGACTTCATCTACCCTAGTTAATTTCACAAAGAGTTTCATCGCTTCCCACCCCACATGAGCACGTTCACGACACTGGTATTTTATTTCATCCTTTGGGCCATGAATAAAAGGAAGCAATTCCTCCTGGTCATCCCCTTAATTCGAATGCCAACTTGCGACACCACCCACTCCAAGATTGAGTCCAGGTTATTCAAAAAATCCCCATCTATCAATTTGACCAATGTGAGTTTCACCTTTTCCACCTCCGATTCGAATTCACAGGCCCACCCTAGAATCAAAGAGTATACCTCCATGTTAGTTCGATATCAGTGACGGATATGTGCCACCTCCTCTGCAAGCATCAAACAAGTTGCCGCCCACAACTTCTCCTCCTTAAAGCGGAACAATCCTTGCATTCGTTTATCCGATACTTTTCCCAAAAAGGGCACCAACTTCTTGTCTGTTCCCAGCGTGAAATTGGCCTCCATGGTCACCTACAATTTCAAAAAACACTTCCTACAAAACAATGTCATACAGAAGCTACAAGATACAAATTTGTTCTTCCTCAAAACAAACCCTGGCATGCTGATCAAAAGGTAATAAATTATGCCTCCATCATATAGGACAGGTAATGAGTGTGGAGGATAAGGCATTAATGTCATGAGATCAAGAAAAGGATTTCTTGCCATCCTCCTCTCCCTCTGTTCGTGTGACCTGCCACAAATAACTCCTTCTACAACAAGCAGTCGCCACCTTGGTAGTTGTACTTGCTAAATTTACTCGCTTAACAAGTTGAGGACTGCACATTTTTAAAAGACTGCACTTAGTACCACTCCCACACGTGACAATCGCCTTTCCACCATTTGGCCGCCCAACTATCCAATTCACTTCCAATGTTTGACAGCACATCTGCCACTACATTTTCTCCCCTCCTAATATGCATGACATGAAACTCCATGAATGTGTTGAGTTTCTCTCGGATCCTCACCACCCACCTGTTTAGCTTCCAACATGGCATGATGCCTTTAGCTATTGCATTAATCACTATCTAAGAGTCCCCTTCTAAGTGAAGCCTTTGGACTTTAATAGTTATCTCAAACTATTGCACATCTTTAAAATTTAAATGTCTCTTATTATGGGACCGACGACATCTGACAACACTCAACAGGTACCATCGTCCGTTGGATGAGCAAAGATCAATGGCTTAGGGTGGATTTCGGCCCAAATGTGGGAAGTGAACACATTTGTGAGAACTTCGCCCAGAATTTAACATTTTAAATTTAATTAAATAATTAAGTCTATAAAGCTCTTTTTCAGATGGAATTTTAATTTGATTAAATAGACTTAAAAAACAGACCCAAAAAGTGACATGAGTATGGTGACGTGCCAAAAAAATGGCAGAAGTCATGGGACCCACGACATTTGACAACATGTAACATCGTCCGTTGGATGAGAAAAGATCAACGGCTTAGGGTGGATTTCAGCCCAAATGTGGGAAGTGAAGACATTTGTGAGAACTTCGCCCAAAATTTAACATTTTAAATTTAATTAAATATAATTAAGTCTATAAAGCTCTTTTTCGGGCGGAATTTTAAAATGATTAAATAGACTTAAAAAATAGACCCAAAAAGTGACACGAGTATGGTGACATGCCAAAAAAAGGGCAAAAGTCATGGGACCCACAACATCTGACAATAGGTACCATCGTCCGTTGGATGAGCAAAGATCAATGGCATAGGGTGGATTTCGGCCCAAATGTGGGAAGTGAACACATTTGTGAGAACTTCGTCGGGAATTTAACATTTTAAATTTAATTAAATATAATTAAGTCTATAAAGCTCTTTTTCGGGCAGAATTTTAAAATGATCAAATAGACTTAAAAAACAGACCCGAAAAGTGACACGAGTATGGTGACATGCCAGAAAAATGGCAGAAGTCATGGGACCCACGACATCTGACAACAGGTACAATCATCCGTTGGATGAGCAAAGATCAACGGCTTAGGGTGGATTTCGGCCTGAATGTGAGAAGTGAACACATTTGTGAGAATTTCACCCGGAATTGAACATTTTAAATTTAATTAAATATAATTAAGTCTATAAAGCTCTTTTTCGGGCGGAAGTTTAAAATGATTAAATAGACCCAAAAAGTGACACGAGTATGGTGACGTGCCAGAAAAATGGCAGAAGTCATGGGACCCACAACATCTGACAACATGTACCATCGTCCATTGGATGAGCAAAGATCAATGGCTTAGGGTGGATTTCGGTCCGAATGTGGGAAGTGAACACATTTGTGAGAACTTTGCCCGAAATTTAACATTTTAAATTTAATTAAATATAATTAAGTCTATAAAGCTCTTTTTCAGGCGGAATTTTAAAATGATTAAATAGACTTAAAAAATAGACCCAAAAAGTGACATGAGTATGGTGACGTGCCAGAAAAATGGCAAAAGTCATGGGACCCATGACATTTGACAACAGGTACAATCGTTCGTTGGATGAGAAAAGATCAACGACTTAGGGTGGATTTCGGCCTGAATGTGGGAAGTGAACACATTTGTGAGAACTTCGCCTGAAATTGAACATTTTAAATTTAATTAAATATAATTAAGTCTATAAAGCTCTTTTTCGGGCGGAAGTTTAAAATGATTAAATAGACTTAAAAATTAGACCCGAAAAGTGACACGAGTATGGGGACATGCCAGAAAAATGGCAGAAGTCATGGGACCCATGACATCTGACAATAGGTACCATCATCTATTGGATGAGCAAAGATCAACGGCTTAGGGTGGATTTTGGCCCAAATGTGGGAAGTGAACACATTTGTGAGAACTTTGCCCGGAATTGAAACATTTTAAATTTAATTAAATATAATTAAGTCTGATATCCTCAGCATTTATACCGAAGTAATGCATGTTTTGTCCTTTGGCATGGAATAGTTATTAATAATAATTAATAAAATTACAACATGATTCTAGATATTTTGCCATCGTCCGTTGGATGAGTTAAGATCAACGACTTAGGGTGGATTCTGGCTCGAATGTGGGAAGTGAACACATTTGTGAGAACTTCGCCCGAAATTGAACGTTTTACATTTAATATCCTCAGAATTTATACTGAAGTAATGAATGTTTTGTCCTTCGACATGGAATAGTTATTAATAATAATTAATAAAATTACAACATGATTCTAGATATTTTTCCCTTTAGGTATTACTTTTGTACTTTTCAGAGTTTTCAAAATAAGAGACTCATAAATCATAATCGTATTTCATTTCATGGACAAACCTATAAATTGAGGGAGATTCAGAAACATCTACTAGATTGAGGAATGCAAGTTGCAATAGAGACTGTCTGGGCCAATCTAGTGAAATATAAATTCCAGGTAAAATCTACAACACCTGCATCCCGCCTTTTTGCTTTTTTTAATCTTGTGGTCCAATTTGAGGGTTAGCATTTTCAGGTTTTTATCTAGCATTATTTTGAGTTATTAACAATAACAGCGATGGGGAAAACGGGAAGCAGTAGTTCAATAGGAAGCCAAGTGAAAAACAAAATTTACCTAACTGAACTGGTTAAAACACCAGGTTTCACTAATGAATACCATGATATGTATGAACCTGCTATCCATGGTAAAAAGTGTATCATAGATATTAGATATGCATTGTCTAGTAAGGTGACAGATGCATGTAGGGCAAAATTTACTATTTTCAACCCAATGTTACAACAAAGAACATATAAAATCACATCGTGGGATGTTGGATTGGGAAGCATGGTGTTACCTGAAGTATTCCCTTGCCCTGATTTTGTCATGGTCTGTGCCAAAAATTATGATGAAGATAAAAAAGCAATTGTCAATAAAAATACAAAAGAGGAAATTCTATCCATAAACGAGGGAGAATTTACTCGTTTGTTGAACCTAGGATTTGAAGCCCAAAACTCAAACGTCCAAATTGACTTTGGAAAGATGACATGGAATTATGAGAGTCTCGATCCAAGTCACAGAGATTCATTTATCAAATCTCTAATAAAGAGTGGTACTAGTATAGTGTTGGATTAGAATCATAAGCCTCCTTATGATTCTAACATTTTTGTTCCATGGGTTGGGGATACTATTTCCTTGCTATCGTTTTGTCTGGGATTGAAAAATAATAGGGAAGTGGGTGCAAGCCTTCTTGAAATGATTTATAATATCCAATGTGTAGGTCAGCCAGTAAGATATAATTTTATTGAGCACATTGTTCAATCCATGCAAAAACAATTACTAATGATCAAAAAAGGTTCATGTAAGACATTTAGGTTCTCATCCTACTTGTGCTATCTCCTCTTATCCAAGTATCGTGCAATATTTGAGACCAACAAGCTTCAAATTGTGAACTATAAGATTGATGAGAAGAATGGGAAGAGAACAGAGTGTCCAATATATGAATGGACACCAAAGATAAGGATGCATGATAACAGAAAGAACTACAACCATTTTGTAGACTTCTTTTTGGCACCAATGTATAATGAAATTACAAGCACTCCAATGCCTAGGTTGCCTATGTCTTGTAGAGATTGCATTCAACTCAAAAGTCAAATAGAATTGGTTGACTGATCCTTCATGGAAGAATTCATTGTGTTAAGGTTTTACGGATCGGCAGTAAAACCATATAGACTTCCAATACATGTGACAGAGAGGGTATTTGTATTGGAGTATGTACGACAATTGGAGAGCATAGATAGGCACTTCCATGGTCAGCAAAAGAAGAGCATATTTCCTTCCTTGCCTTTCTCATGTGGAGGGCTCACATTTGAGAGAAAAGCATTCAATGTGGCACATTATTTTTTGACAATTTTTAACTTTGGTGATGAGGGTCTCTGGCAGTATGATCCAATCGGTATAGTTCAAGAAAGGCTTAAGAAAAATGGGAACTCTTCAGCATTATGTCAACATGAAAGTAAACCATTGCTAGAAAAGATTAGAAACATGGACTCCTGGGATGAGGTTAAAAAAGAGATGGAGAAAATTGCAACTGACAATAACATTTCAACAGAAGAAATTTCATCATAAATTATGGCATTGCACACACAGAGGACAATAGAGGAGGGTCAAGGAATCCAAAATAGGAGGTCCTACAATTTCTACCTAAAATATGCTAATCCATCTAAGAAATCTATTCCCAAATCAATTCTGCAAGAATGTAAAGAGAGTTTTTGGACTCAAACCAAAATAAATGATTTTTGGACTATGAGGAAGAATCTCGGTGAACCAAAGACCAGTGCAGAATTTGAGACCATCGACGAGG
The DNA here is from genome assembly GCF_030272615.1 of Cryptomeria japonica. NCBI lineage: Eukaryota > Viridiplantae > Streptophyta > Pinopsida > Cupressales > Cupressaceae > Cryptomeria > Cryptomeria japonica. The sequence goes on from NC_081409.1 coordinate 445,221,526, forward strand.
ATGGAGAGTTTAGAAAATTGTGGAATATGGAGCATCCCACAACAACACATGATAGGAGTGAAGATGATGATGAGTATGAGGTTGAGCCCACTCCAACAACTACTACAGTCTCTAAAATATTAGGTGCAGTCAATGAGTGCATGAAAGAAAAATATAGCAAAGGGGCAAGCATTGTGGAAAAAGTGGGTTTTGAAGGTGGTGGTCTAGGTGCCAGAGGAGAGGGCATTTGGTATCCACTTTAGGTACAACTTCCATCAGGGTCAAAATCAAAAGCTCTTGTTAAACCAGTCATTGGACTTGATTCTTCAGATTCATCATGGATAGGTACTACTCATTAACCTCAGGGTCCACCTACATTTGTTTCAGGTTCAAATCCACAACCACCACCACATCATGGTATTCCCATTGGCGGTGAATCAAGTGCCACTGCCATAGGTGGGGAAACTAGGGATAGTATTCCCATTATTGTTTAGTCAAGTGATGCTATGATTGGTGGGGTTGGCATGGGTACTACTAGTATTACTGATACTAGTTGTCTAGTTGTTGGACAAGGGCTACAACAAAATATCTCTCACAAGAGGCCACTAGTGGTAGATACTAATACTATTCAGAATCCTATATCAAGTGCCACTGACACTACAAAACAATCATTTGTAGCTACAGATCACACACCTAAAGAGATTATGAAAACCATTGGCATTATGTGAACCGGTATAAGGACTTAATGATATTGTATGTTGTCATTGATGTCAATATGTCATATGAAGTGAACCGGCATATGTGATATGTGAGAAGAGAGAACTGGCATATGTGTGAACTGGTATATATGCCAAAGTGAAGCGGTATATTTGCTCAAGGTGAACCAACATGTAGTTATGGGAACCGGCACATGGAAACATTGTATGACTACCGGTTGGTAGGTAGTTTCCACTTCAGGATTTCCAGTTGGAGTACCTCAAGCTTGTGTGACTCAATCGGTGATCTTTCTGTGATGAGTTAGCAATATAATGGAGAACAGATCGTGTTGCCACATAAGCCCTGTGCGCGTGAAGGATCTTACATGAAGAAGACTATTCCTATCTACCTTGGGAATGTGTGAAGTTTGTCAAACGGTGATAACGCGTGATGGGTTATCAGCCGCCATGAAATCGGTGGATAATGGACGATGGAGAATGTCTTGAGATTGATTGAAGATTGTTGCATTTAATGCAGTATGATTCAACAGTCAAGATTGAACCACTTGAATTGCTTAACCTAACAGGTTTAGGGTTTTTGCTATCAACCTATCTGTTTCCTATAAGGTCGAAGTTGTGTTTCTTTCTAAGGTTGTTGGCAAAAGTTGTGTGTGTATCCAAGGGAAGTGATACATGATTCTTGCCAGACCAAAGGAGAGAAGAGATACCTGCAAAGTGAATGTGTAGAAGGAGAAGAGGAGCCAAAATGGATCTGCATTAGCATTGAGTGCTGTTACCAGATCATTTTAATTCCTGTTGACCTTTAACCACTTCAACAGTTGTGAAATCCCTTAACAGGGTAGCCTTAACCGGCTTGATACAAATCCCTTAATAGGGTAACTCGAAGTTATTGAGTTCTGAGAAGCTATAGAGCTCTGGATATCCTTTAGCTATTGAGTTCTTTAAATCCTCTAACAAGGTAACCCTAACTGGGTTTAACCCTTAACCGGGTATTATAGCCATCCCTTAATCGGGTGATCCCTAATAGGATCGGTTCCTAGTAGAACCTATTGTAATGTCTTTAACCGGACAAGGCTCCTAACAGAGCAGACTTCTAAAGAGCTCAAAAAGCAGCTTGTGGGTATTCATCCCCACCGTGGTTTTTCCCAGTTGGGTTTCCACGTGAAAAATATGTGTGTCATGTGTGATGCTTTTATCTTGTGATGCTTTGTTATTACCTGTTGAGCATATGATGGTTCTGTGTTTTATGCCTGTCCTTAAAACATATTGAACTAACTATTGTGAAGATTTGATGATAGTTTACCTATTCATGCATGAGGGTGTAATGGTACTATAGTATTGAGCTAAGAGGAAAGCTTAGTGAGTAACCGGTTTATGATTGTTTTAGTTGTTCTGGGTCTTACCGGTTGCACTTTATTTCAACCAGTGTCACTGCTTGCCAGTCACTTGGAGTATTTGCTGACAAACCAGTTTTGGTTAGTATTTTGCCTGTACTGATTCACCCCCCCTCTCAGTATCAATTTGGTACTAATCGTTCATCATTGAGTTATCAATTGGTATCAGAGCACTCTAGGTCCTCTGTGTTGTAAGCTTAACCGCTTGAGGTAAAGATCCCAGTCAAATGATGAAGAGGGAAGGTCCAAAGTTTAACAGGGAAAATTTTGGTATATGGAAAGATAGGATGAAGATATTCATCAGAAGCATGGGTGCTCAACACTGGAGTTATGTTGAGAATGTCTATGTTGTCCCTACTGGTACTCTCACCGATGATCAAAAGAGAGAGATACAAGAAAATGGGCAAGTCATGGAAGCCCTTATTAGTAGTCTATCTGACATCGAGTTTATTGATGTTCAGGACAAGGTAAATCCCAAAGAGGTATGGGATGCTCTTGAAAATATCTATGGTGGTGATGAACATGTAAAATAGGTTAAGGAAGAAAGCCTGAGAGGAAAGTTTGAAGATATGTAGATGGTTGAAGGAGAGACCATTCAGCAGTATGGAATAAGAATCAAAATAGTTGTTGGAGAAATCAAGAGTGCAGGTGGTAAAATAGAAGATTCCACTATGGTAAGCAAAGTCTCGAGATCCCTGTTGCCGGTCTATGCAATAAGGGTTGCTGCTATTCAGGAGCTGAGATCAATAGACAAGACTAAGGTATCCTTGGACTCCATCATAGCCAAGTTGACAGCTTATGAGCTAAATAGTTTTGATGGAAGTGTTCAAAAAACTGAATCAACATTTAAAGCCTCTGCTATACCATCCAGAAAAGGAAAAGAAGCTAGCACTAGTGGTGAACCTAGACAGAGCAGAGAAATGAATGATGAGCAGATTCTGATGGCATTTGAAGCTCTCCTTGCTAGGAAGCTTCCTAAAGGAACCGGTAAATACAAAGGTAAGCTACCTTTGAAATACTTTTCTTGTAACCAGATAGGACATATTGCTATAAACTATCCTAATGGCGATAACAAGGACAAACCAGAGAGATTCAGGAAATTCAAAGGAGGAAACCAGAGAAACTATTTTGTGGCAGTTGATGAAGGTGTCATAGATGAGGAATCAAAAGATGAAGAGAATGAAGACATTGTGTTTGTTGCTGTAAAGGAAGATGTGGCAGACAAGAAGGCTCTTGTCTCCCGGTTTGATAATTCCAATGAGTGGATCATTGACAGTGGCTGTTCTCACCATATGATAGGTGATCAGAGCAAGTTTCTATCCTTGGAGGAGTATGATGGTGGTGTGATTCGCTTTGTCAATGATGCACCATGCATGGTCAAAGGCAGAGGGTCCATCTCTCTAAATGGAAAGAGTAGTGCTGACAATGTGTACTGGGTTGATGGTCTCAGACACAACCTTCTGAGTGTTGCCCAGCTGAATGACAGTGGCCTCACTCTAGAATTCAAGAATGGAGTCTACAGAATCAAAGGAAAAGAGGGTGAATTGGTGCCCACCGGCATGTAGACCAAAGGTAACCTATTTCATCTGAATGCAAATATAAGTACATGTCTTATGGCTAAGCTTGATGATAGCTGGATATGGCATAAGAGACTCTACCATGTAAACTTTGATAACATTGTGAAGGCCAGTAAGATCAAGGTAGTTAGAGGGTTTTCAGTGCTAAGAAAACTGGATAATACCTTGTGTAGGGAGTGTCAATTGGGGAAAATGTCTTCCTCAACCTTTAAAGGTAAATCTTTCACTGCTGACAACTTGCTTGATCTTGTGCATACTGATTTGTGTGGTCCTACAAAAACCAGAAGTGTGCAGGGTGATAGGTACTTCATGATTCTCATTGATGATTGCTCAACAATGATGTGGGTCACATTCTTGAAAGACAAGTCTGAAGCCTTTGTGAAATTCAAGGCTTTCAGAGAATTAGTGGAGAAGGAAAGCAGTAAAAGAATCAAGTGTCTCAGAACTGATCAAGGAGGGGAATTCACTTCCGATGAATTCAACAAGTATTGTGAAGAATTTGGCATCAAGAGGCAACTATCTACCCCCCGGACTCCACAGCAGAATGGCCTAGTAGAGAGGAATAACCGAACTGTGGTTGAAGCAGCTAGAACCATGTTGATTCAAGGAAAGGTAGCTCACACCTTTTGGAGAGAAGCGGTGAGCACTGCAGTCTACACTATGAATTGGGTACTCATCAAGAAAGGTAAGGACAAAACTCATTATGAGTATTGGACCGGTAAGACACCTGTGGTTAGCTACTTTAGGGTATTTGGTAGCAAATGTTACATCAAGAGGAGTGAATATCAGGGCAAATTTGAAGCTAAATGTGACGAGGGAATATTCCTAGGATATTCCACCAAGAGTAAAGCTTTCAAGTGTTACAACAATAGGACTTAGAGAATTATGGAAAGTATCAATGTAAGAGTTGATGAATCCTCTGGGAAAACTAAGGAAACCAGCAATGAGCAAGCTGTAAATGAACCGGTTGCAACCTTCTGGGAACTGGTTGTCAGCCAACCAAGTACCAGTAATAGTGTTCCTGAACTGATCAATGCTGATACTGATAAAGATGAGGATGAAGAGGAAAAGCAAGAAGAACCTGTCAAGACCATTCCTTGGTATGTCAAGCTGAATCATGATCCTAAACAGATCATAGGAGATAAGGATGTAGGAATCCTTACAAGAAGAAAGATCAGAGAAAACTCATGTATGATCTCTGAATTTGAGCCTAAATCATTCAAAGAGGCTCATAAAGATGAAGACTGGATCAAGGCAATGGAAGAGGAACTTGACCAGATAGAGAACAATGGTACATGGTCCTTGGTACCCAGACCGGAGCATAAAAATGTCATTGGCACCAAATGGGTGTTCAGAAACAAGCTGAATGAGGATGGCACAGTGATTAGGAATAAAGCCAGATTGGTGTGCAAAGGATATGCTCAAGAAGAAGGAGAAGACTATGGAGAAACCTTTGTTCCTCTAGCCAGATTGGAAGGAGTTTGTATGCTTCTTGCATATGTAGCTTTTAATGGGTTCAAAGTATATCAAATAGATGTAAAATCTGCATTCCTAAATGGTGTACTTGAAGAGGAGGTGTATATTGAGCAACTAGATGGGTTGGTTTGCCCTATCTAAAGATAGTGACATGGTATGTAGGCTACATAAAGCCTTATATGGTCTAAAGAAAGCACCTAGGGCATGGTATGAGCGCCTACATTCCCATCTTGTGAAGATTGGATTTGAGAGAACAAGTGAAGATAGCAATATCTACTTGAAGTATGGAGGAGATCAAATCCTAATCTGTGAGGTTTTTGTTGATGACATTATCTTTGGTGGAGATGACAAGATGAGTCATGAGTTTGTTGATGAGATGAAGAAAGAGTTTGAGATGTCACTCATAGGAGAGATTAAGTTCTTCATTGGACTACAGATCCAGTAGATGAAAGATGGAATCTTTATCACTCAGTCCAAATATGTCAAAGAAGTGTTGAAGACCTTTGGCATGGAAGATAGCAAACTGGTTGGTACACCGATGGTGATCGGTTGCAAATTGATAAAAGAAGATGATTCCGCATTGGTTGATGAGAAGGAATACCGATCAATGATTGGTAAGTTGCATTATGTACTGCATAGCAGACCGGATATTGCACATGTAGTTGGCATTACTGCAAGGTTCCAGAAAAGTCCAAGAAAATCCCACTTGGTTGCAGTCAAGCAGATTCTTAGGTATCTGAAGGGAACAGTTCACTATGGATTGTGGTACCCATACAACAATGATTTCATTTTGAAAGTATTCATAGACACTGATTGGGCAGGTAATGTGGATGACCGGAAAAGTACAACCGGTGGTGCATTCTTTCTCGGTGGTAGACTGGTCTCATAGATGAGTAAAAAACAGAGTTGTATCTCTCAGTCTACAGTGGAAGCGGAGTATGTTACAACTTTCATGAACTGCACTCAGACAATCTGGATGAAGAATATTTTAAATGGCTTCAAAATCCCCGTATCTGAACCGGTAAGTATATTTTGTTATAACACAAGTGCTATCAATATTTCAAAGAATCCGGTTTTACATTCTAGAACCAAGCATTTTGAGCTTAAGTATCATTTCTTGAGGGAAAAGGTTCAAAATAAAGAGATTGCACTAGAACATGTTTCCAGTAAGGAGCAGTTAGCTGACATATTCACCAAGCCTCTCCCAAAGACTATATTTGTGCATTTAAGAGGTGAATTGTGGGTACTGCCCCTTCAGGAGGTGAACTAAAAGTATTTGTTCCACATCAGTCCGGTATTGCATAGTCAAATTTTTGTTGATTGATGTGCTGAAGGATGCTACTCCTCAGGGGGAGCAGCATAATGAAATAGGGATGTTGGTGCCTCCACTTTGGCATTATTGTCAAAGGAGAAGAAGGAGTGAAGCGAAAAAGATATCTGCAGAAAATGGGGGAGAAGATGTGAAGCAGAGAGATATCTTTGTATATTGCCATCAATGCCAAAGGGGGAGATTGTTGGCATTATGTGAACTGGTATAAGGACATAATGATATTGTATGTTGTCATTGATGTCAATATGTCATATGAAGTGAACCAACATATATAATATGTGAGAAGAGAGAACTGGCATATGTGTGAACCGGTATATATGCCAAAGTGAAGCTGTATATTTGCTCAAGGTAAACTGGCATGTAGTTATGGGAAGCGACACATGGAAACATTATATGACTACCAGTTGGTAGGTAGTTTCCACTTTAGGATTTTTGGTTGGAGTACATCAAGCCTATGTGACTCAATCAGTGATCTTTGTGTGATGAGTTAATAGTATAATGGAGAACAGATTGTGTTGTCACATCAGCCCTATGTGCATGAAGGATCTTACATGAAGAAGACTATTCCTATCTACCTTGGGAATGTGCAAAGTTTGTCAAATGGTGATAATGCGTGATGGGTTATCAGCCGCCATGAAATTGGTGGATAATGGACGATGGAGAATGTCTTGAGATCGATTCAAGATTGTTGCATTTAATGCAGTATGATTCAATGGTCAGGATTGAACCGCTTGAATTGCTTAACCTAATAGGTTTAGGGTTTAGGGTTTTTGCTATCAACCTATCTGTTTCCTATAAGGTCGAAGTTGTGTTTTTTTCTAAGGTTGTTGGAAAAAGTTGTGTGTGTATCCAAGGGACGTGATAGGTGATTCTTGCCAGACCCATGGAGAGAAGAGATACCTACAAAGTGAATGTGTAGAAGGAGAAGAGGAGCCAAAACAAATCTGCATTAGCATTGAGTGCTATTACTAGATCATTGTAATTCCTATTGATCTTTAACCACTTCAACAGTTGTGAAATCCCTTAACAGGGTAGCCTTAACCGGCTTGATACAAATCCCTTAACAGGGTAACTCAAAGTTATTGAGTTCTAAGAAGCTATAGAGCTCTGTCGATCCTTTAGCTATTGAGTTCTTTAAATCCTCTAACAAGGTAACCCTAATCGGGTTTAACCCTTAACCAGGTATTATAGCCATCCCTTAACCGGGTGATCCCTAACAGGATCGGTTCCTAGTAGAACCTATTGTAATGTCTTTAACCGGACAAGGCTCCTAACAGAGCGGACTTCTAAAGAGTTCAAAAAGCAGCTTGTGGGTATTCATCCCCACCGTGGTTTTTCCCAGTTGGGTTTCCACGTGAAAAATATGTGTGTCATGTGTGATGCTTTTATCTTGTGATGCTTTGTTATTACCTGTTGAGCATATGATGGTTCTGTGTTTTATGCCTGTCTATAAAACATATTAAACTAACTATTGTGAAGATCTGATGATAGTTTACCTATTCATGCATGAGGGTGTAATGGTACTATAGTATTGAGCTAAGAGGAAAGCTTAGTGAGTAACCAGTTTATGATTGTTTTAGTTGTTTTGGGTCTTACCGATTGCACTTTGTTTCAACCAGTGTCACTGCTTGCCAGTCACTTGGAGTATTTGCTAACAAACTAGTTTTGGTTAGTATTTTGCTTGTATTGATTCACCCCCCCCCTCTTAGTACCGGTTTGGTACTAATCGTTCATCATTGAGTTATCAAAAACTACACATGAAAGTGTCAGTGGGGGTGGGACAATATCAGGAATTGTTGTTGGTAATCCTAGTCAAGCATTAGTTAAAACCATAGGAATAAGTGGAACTGGAGCCTCTGGTATTCCTATGTCACCTTTCAAACATTCAATTGGTTCAGCAAGTCCAGATTTTCAATATCGTGATTACTATGAAAAATATGAACACACAACAAAAGAAAAAAAAGAAAAAAAGAAAGCATTTCATAGGGTTTTCTTGACTGAAGTTTTAAACAAAGAGCCTACAAGGAACAAGGTATTTCCAACATATGACCCACGAAAAGATATGATGGAGTTCATGGTTGTTATGCCCCCGACCCCAACTAAAGATAAAAATCCACCACACAGTCAGATAGATCCCTCTGAATTTCAAGTTAGCACCCTCCAAATGGATTTTTCCAAAGTACATAATGTGGACAAAATTAGTGTGTCAAAAGGGACTAATGAAGTGGTCTACACTTCACTGCTAAAGGTGGAGAGAGAAAAAAACAAACTATTGAAACAAATAGAAAAGTTACAGGCAGACTTGGCAAATGAAAAAATCAAGGAGGAAAGCAGCAGATAGCAAGTGCAATGATTTACAAAAAGGGATAAAAAATTCGGGCTCTGTAGTAGAAATTGCAGAGCAGGAGAAGATGGATGCGGAATTGAAGGACCTGACAGAAAAACTGGCTAAAAGCAGTAAAAAAATTGATGAGGAAAAAGCTAGTTTTAAAAAATTATACAAAATTTATGAGTCTGCTGCTGCTGAAATGAGAAAATTACAGGACCTATTGGATCATGGGAAAGAAAAAGAAAAAAAATTTGCAAGAGGAAGTAGAGGAAGAAAGAAAAAAATGTGCACAAATGAAAGAAGACCTGCACAATGCAAATGATAAAATAAAAACTTTGGAGGGTAGATTGAAAGATAATATGAAAAATACAACGAAGTATACACAAGAAAACATTTGGCGGCAAATAATGCAGAGGAGTGACAAGTTGTGGGAATGGTTTGAATTGAATGAAAGTTTGAGAGTAATTTATATGAAAATCAAAGGGCACTCTGAGAAGAGCATACATGTTTTGATTAAGTAAAAGCAGGTATTTGAAAGGTACCCGAACCTTGTACAAGCCAGGAGATCAGAAGAACATGAAAGAAACATGCCTGATCACTTCAAAAAATAGAAAGATCTCACCCGAACAAAAAGGGATCAACTTACATAACATAAAAATCCAGAAACAGACAGCGAAAGGACAACACAATGACAGCAAAAAGACAGAACCTAGAACCCCTGCAGAAATAGAGACAAAGACCTAAATACTTTTCATGATATCCTCAGCATGGGCAACCATTTGTTTCATGTTGTTCGCCGAGGTCTTTAATTCCTCCAGCTCATGACCTTTGATGTTGCCCTTGGTCCTTGCATTAGCTCTGGTCCTCTTTTCATGACCCTTCTTGTATGGCTGATCTTTATCACCATCCTTCTTTGTATTGTTCTCAAATCTATTGATCGAGATGTTCATATTATCCACCAAAGCTTTGAGGATCTGAAAATTTTGATCTGCAATCTTCTTAAAATTGAGTTCCAGTCTGTCGATTCTGCTACCTAGATTGTTCATTTTATTTTCCATTCCTTTAATCTGCTTGTTATCTTCCATCTCATTGACCTTTTTTTCCATTGCTATGAATTTACCCACCATACATTCAATTGCTTCCACATTGTGAAGTACAACAACTAGTTCCTTAACATGTTCCGCTAGGGGTTTATCACCAACCGTAACTCTTGTAATAGCCATCATATCAGTCTTCAAACTGTTAATATCCTTCACCATGGTTCTGATGGTATCTTAGAAGGATTTTATAGTATCGTAATCATTGATACCACTTTTATCCCCCTTATCCTCCTTTTATAGACTTGTGGTGTTCAAACCCTCAATGTTTCCCATCTTCGGGTTTTCCTCCCCCTCTTTATCCTGACCCTCATCCTTCTTGTTATCCTTAACTTCCTCCTCAGAATCAACCAGAACATGGCTGATGTCTTTATTATTTCCCTTTTTAGTGTTCTTCCTCTGAATCTTCTTTCCAATTGCTTTCCCTTTCTTTTTTTTAATAATTTTTTTCTCAAAGGATTCAGTTTCAGTCTCTGAAATGTCTGAATCCACCATAATCCTTTTCCTCTTAGCCTTATTCCTCCTTTTTTTACTAGTCTCTTCCGAATCTCCCTCAGTCTCCGAATCAAAGTTGAATCCGCTGTCTTCACTCTCTGTAGTCTCATCTCTTGCATTTTTTCCTTTAATAGGCTTTTCAATGCATTTCCCCTTAAGCATTTTATAAACCATAACCATAAGCCCCTAGTGGAGGGCATGGTCACCTTTGGGATCTTTCTAAACCTCCTTGATAGTGTGGTCCATAGAACAAACTAGGTAATAAGGCAAGCTCACCTTTTCCCCATGGCGGAAATGGTTGAGTAGGACAAGGTGATGACCATAGGCTCTAGTAAACCTACCATCCAAAGTAATGTAGGTGATAGAAGCAAATAAAACAAACCTCCATGGCCTACGAATCCTCTTTGGGGCATGGTAGGAATTGTCAATTTTCACCATCTTTCTCCTCTCATGATCTGTGACTGGGAACTTGTCCGCTGCTTTATCTGATATGTTGTGGTCCCTATAAAATTTCATGCCCTCAGTAATCATCCCTGTAGCTTCAACAATGACCTCCTCATCAACATTCATCATCTGGGACCCGACTAGGATTTTGCCATTTTTCCAGTTCTTGATGAAATAGTTGGTAATTATGGGATCTTTCACACTTAGCCTCTCCATGAACACATTCAGACCCCCCTTGCTAAAGGATGTACCACACTTCACTACTCTTTCTCTAGTCTGAGCAAGAGGTGGGTTTGAATCTTTTCTTATTACCTCCCATTTTTTCTGCACTTTCCTTGAAATTCCTTCTCTCGGCTTCAAAACCTCTTCTCTGGTTTATGTGGATGCCCTATAAAAATGCCCAGAATCTGTGCCAGACAATTATGATAAGACACCTATATAAATGCTCATTACCTTTGAAATAACCCTGCATCGAAAAAAGTGGAAGAGGCATTAGAAACTATGATTAAAAGTACCACGTTGCCTAGCCTAGTTGTAGTCCAGATTAAGCAGGGATTTCATTTCACTTGCAATCTCACTTTCACCATAACTAGTAATGATGTCTTCCGATTGGCAAGCCAAGTTGGTAGCCCAATCAGCACATGAGTTGGCCTCCCTATACACGTGTAAAAACACACATTTCAAATTCCTCACTAATTTTCTTAGTCGCTTTAATAGCATTGCTAATTGACCAAGAAGGTGGGAATTTCATATTTAAATAGTTGACTATGTTCAATGAATCTCCTTCACACTAGACTCTAGTGCATTTGTCTTCCTTAGCAAGGATCATCCCATGGTAAGCCGCCATAACTTCAGCTACATGGTTTGTCTGATTTCCTATGGGGATGCTTTTTATGATTTTGTATGTTCCTCATTCGTCCCTAAGGACCACTCCACATCCTGCAACACCCGGATTACCCTTTGAAGCACCGTCAAAATTAATTTTCATCCACCCATGGGCAGGCTGACCCATGTCACACCCTCCCTAGGATTGATCTAGAAGTGATCTCGACCCTTTAATCTCTACTTATTGTAGATAAATTAATCATCCTTGTCTTGAGGATTATCAATGCCTCCTATGATATTCATATTTTCCACTATATTTATTTTTATTTTCTCAAACACAATATTAGCCTTAGAAACCTTCTCTCTGAAAACTTTCTCATTTCTCTCTTTCCATATACCCCAACACATATGAGGTAAGGAAAGTTTCCACAATAAAGTAGTAGACTTATTCCTTGAAGGATGATGCCAAGAGTTGAAAACCTCTTGAATCGACTCTGGGAAGCCCCAATTGATTTTGAAGTGGTCCAGACATCTTCCCCAAACATTAGCAGAGAAAGGGCAATGAAAGAGCATATGATTAATGGTTTCCTCATTCTTCTTACATAGAATACAAACACTAGGCATGCTCATACCTCTTTTTTCTTATATTCTCTATTGTTAGAATTTTATCTTGAAGGGTTGTCCAGAAAAAAATGTTAATCTTAGGGGTGAGGCCTTTCACCCATGCCTTAGCCCAACATAGACTTTCCATGTTAGAGTAATGATGATAATAAAGAGAAGCCACAGTGAATGTACCACTTTCTATGAGTTTCCAAATTAATTGGTCTTCCTCTTCAACCCTTACCATAGAGGTCATAACTTTGTTAAGAGCATACATGTTTATTCAAAAGAGGATATGGCAAAAAAGATTCTACAAGTAGTCTACGGTTCCAGTGACAGCTACTTGGCATCCAAGGGAATTAAGAGCCGCATTGATGCCATAGTTAAGACATCATCTATCATTAAAAAATGCCAGAAACTAAGGGAAACATCAGAAGTTATGGAAAATTATGAAAAAAAGATATTGAAGCTGCAAGAAAAGAAAAACAATTTGATTAAACTTGGTTTGCCTAAGACCATTGATCCATCAAATAAATTCATTGAAAAAGAAGCTTACAAAAAAAGTATGGAGATAAAAATGAAGTCTGATTTAGACTTGCTTCCTAAGGACACAACTCCCCAAAGCTTTCTAGAATTCATCCAACCATTTATAACTCTAAATTTGGTATTGGATGAAATAGTGATGTCAAGTCAATCTTCTAAATATGGAATGTTGACGAAGTTGTAGTTGACTTTCCATAGTTTACAAAATATTGACCTTCCATCAGACGAAGAGTGGAGCACCCTACAAAAATAAGCACATAAATCTTAAGAATCATAGTATGTATTGCACAATTTTCTTCGTTTACTCTTAATTTCAAGGTTTTATGGTTTTTCTATTTGGAATTTGGCATCGCTTGAAATAACTCTGTTTTGTGAATAGGAAAAAACCAACACTCGCACAAGTATGATGCACAGTGCAAAACTTCAGCCAGTAAAATTGTATTCTCAAATTCTCCCTTGCTTTAACATTTATGCATTTCTCTATTTCTGATTACTAGGTTTTAGGCACTGCTATTATCTATATTTAATTTGTCATGGCATGAATTAATATTTAATTTTGAACTCTGTTTTTTGAATAGGAGACATCAGACATGTAGCAGATGTTAAATTGCTAATACGGCTTGTGATGGCCATATAAATCTGTGCTAAGTTTGTGATTTTGATGTTGAGTCTTCATATGTTGCAAACTTGCAATTCGACTTGAAGCTATTGTTGCTCCCTTGTTTCTATAAAAGGGAATTTAGGGTCATTTGCAAAGGGTTTTGAAACTTTGTATTCACTTTTGCATGGACATTGGAGAATCACACAGGAGTTGTTGTTGCTCTCTTGTTTCTATAAAATGAAATTTAGGGTCATTTGCAAAGGGTTCTGAAACTTTGTATTCACTTTTGCAAATTGCATGGAGAATCACACAGATTGGTGTATTACTATTGAATGAATTGTATCATATGGTTCTAAAATGTATCACACAGATTTGAGACTCAAACATGTCTAAATAAACAATAAACATCTCTGTATCAATAAACACATTATGGTCTTTTTTTAATGCTATTTTAAATCTGGAAAATTGGAAATAGAAAGTTGAAAAATACAATTACAAATCAATATTAAATTCTAATTGCAAAAATTAATATGCTTTTGTAATATGAATGATGAGATATAATAATAAGATTAATAAATACCAATCTCTTATAGTTGCCATTCATCCTCATCAAATTCAAAGCTTACTTGATTCTTCTCTGTGGTTTCTTCACTCTGAGTCTGCATACCTTCGCTGAACTGCATCTCAATGCTACCAGTAGGTCCAGTACATGAGTCAATAGTCCCACTAGCACTTTGGTTTGAAGTGTTTCCCAAACCTCTTCTTTCACATTTGGACCTTCGGATTTGCAGTGCCCTATCGTAAGGAAAAGTGTGGGCATCATACCTAGATGTATAGAGCCTCAAGCAATTTTCCAAATTTTTGTCAAGTTTGTTTCTTAGCTTTGATTTTAGGAACCCCAAAGCACTGAAAACTCTCTCATCTTCCACCGAACCCAATATCATGGTAAGACATAAATCAGCAAGCTTCACATATTTTGGCATTGAATCACGCAATGCTGAGTTCTTAGCTATAGTTTTCCAAAGCTTTGTTATTGATCCCTCTTCGCAGGGGTTCTCCATTTTGGGATATTGTTCTCTCATAGTGTATACAAAATGAGATGATTTCTCTTGAAGATGAGTTTCATCTAATATTCCATTTATAGTTACTCCATTCAATTCTCTGGATGTGCAAAATTGTTTTATCAAAATTAGTAGCTTACTTCAAAAATCAGATGCAATGTTGAGGCTCCAATAATGAGGAAACACAATAGACATGGCTTCGAGAAGGTTGTTAGGAGGGAATCTGCTTCTAATTTGTGAGGAAAGATCATACACAATTTTCTGCATAGAAGTAGTTACAGTTTCAACAATCTTGTCAAAATCTTCCCTTGTAACTCTTGCTAGTTGCTTCCTGGGGCGCTTTCCTGGTTCCTTGGGATCGATCGTGGCATAGAAGTGCATTGGTATCTCAACTCCCCATACATTGGCACATACCTCCCCATCTACACTGATTTGTAAAAATTTATCAGGATTGTTCAAATCTGTGAGTGTCCGCTACTTAACAAATTTTTCATCAGATAGTGTTGGTTGATTTCGATAGAGATTATCGAGGGTCATGCATGTCATCTTATGCAGTGTAGCATATTCTGCAATATACAAAGCTCTTTTTTGGGCAACCTTCATAATATTCCTCATTTCCTCTAGCATGGGCAAAAGAGTTGCTAAAGTTAAGAGTGTCTCTAAATTACTTAACCTCCGAAGAAGGTCTGGAAATTTTGGTTGATCTGATTCATCACGAGTTGTGTGAAATAGTCCAATCAAGGATGGATATTTTGAAAACACTTGATGCGCTGGACCTTCCAAAGAGATCCATCTGGTATCATTATCCTTGAGAAGCTTGTTCCCATCAGTTATTCCATCAAAAAAGTGTTGAAATTCTATATATCACTTGGGACTTCGACATAAGTGTGAGTAGAGCTCTTTGATTAAAATTTCAATTTTTTTAACCGAAGCAAACTTGCTCACAATTCCAAAAGCTAGATTCATTATGTGAGCCATGCAGTGAATTGTAGTAATGTACAGTGCAAATGAAGTTTCAATGTTTGTACAAATATCGTTCCTGTGACCTTGCATTACTGAAGCTCCATCTACTCCAACACAAACCAATTTTTTGGCTACCGTCATGTCATCCATACCTCCATATTCAATTAAACTTCTCTTTACTAGTTGAAATAAATTTTTTGATGTCACACTCTCCTTCATTTTAGCAAGAGATAGTAGATGAGGTTGGCGGGTATGATTCTCTATAGTATAAACATGCATGCATACCCATGAAATATTGTCTACTGCCGTAACTTCGTCTAAAGTAAATGCAATAAAGTTTGACTCTCTTATTTTTTCCTTTACATCTTCTTTTTCAACCCCAGCAAGACAACTTGCCCATTCCCATCCACTATTTACTGACCAATGTCTATTAGGATAGTTAGGAACTTTCAAAAAGTGTAATAAACCACTAATTGATGGGAAATCTGTCATAGCACGCCCTTTGCTCAAAATATAAAAAACAATGCTTAACTGAACAACTTTTCCCAGTTGTCCTATTTGTGTTGCTTTTCCAAAAGTAGCTTCAATAGAACCTTTAACTTCGGCAGGCTTTGTTTGTATTTTCTCATGAAAATAATACTCTTTGGAATTCCTCACATGCTTACATTCCTCCTTTGTTTTCCATCTTATCACTGATTTTTCAACCCCGTCTATCATTTGTTTTTCATAAACTTTACCCATGTGCTTTTCTATGGTGTCAAATTTTAGCTGCAACCTAATTTCCTTGTTATGTTTCCAAGTGCAAATCTTACACCTGCATTCTATTGGAGGCTCACCTTCAATTGGATTCTCCACTAGTTCATTGAATAGATACTTTGATGCCTAATTAATTTGAAAATTCCTCACTGACATATCCCACTCCCGATCCTTTTTTGATTGTGGTTCACCCTTTTTTGATCTGGCCTTTCTTTTCCCCTTCTGTGCATTATCATCAATGGCATTATCACCCAAGTCGATTATATCATTCTGGTTAACTTGGGCATCCATCACATAATCTTCTTCAAGATCATCCTGATCTGAGAGATCAGGTTCGCCGTCGTCTTCAACATGTGGTGTAGGTGGCAAATTTTGTACTTGTACTTCTAATGATGTACCTTCCCGATTTTCACCACAATCTTTTCCAATGCCAAAGTACGAAGACAACATTCTGCTTTTTGTTGGCCTCTCATGGCCTTCCCCATATTCAGGTTTCCTACCCCTCTTCCTGTTTGACATCTCCAATGAAATAAAGGCTGGCAAATACATATCAATTTGTGAAGAAGCAATAATAGACTATAATGTATAATATATGTTTCATTGGCCCTACGACATACAATCTAGATGTCTGAGGTCTAAATGTCCCCCTTGAGTCCTGACTACTTGGCACTGACGGGTCACCACTGAATAAAAATGAACTCAACAATGCAAACAAATATAGATAAATTTAGAATAATATTGTAACACTTCAAAAATATGATCGCTCACCTTTAGGTCACTAGTGGTCGCCAATGCATGAATCAACAACAATGATTTTACTTGGTCTGAAACTTTGCTATTGATCAGAATTCAGAGCCTAGAACCCACCAGGTTGTGTTGAGATAGATCTAATCTTTGCATGTATTTATACCAATCCTTATATGGTGAATTTCGTGGGAATTTTATATGGTATACAAATATTTGGCGAATCTCGAGTAACTATAACATGACATGTAATTTTAGAGGCGATTATAGGTCGTCCAAATACAACTTCTGTAATTTTCAAGGTGATTATAGGTTGTCCAAATAATTGGCAAATACAATATAGTTGGCAAAAGTTGGGGTGAATGGAGACATGCATCAGCAAAATGTCGGGCAAATTGGGTCCTCCTGGCTAACAAATCTTCACATGCCTATAGGTGAATTATGGTCATCTATTAAGGCAACCTCGGAGAGTGTAGGCGAAAAAATTAAATTTACCGTGTGTCCACCATTTATTATATTGGCGAAATCATCGCATAGAAACATTTAATTGCCTAAAACATATGGCGATCGGGTCATGATTTTGACGGAAATTGATAATATTCTAGCGACATGGCCACCCCTAGTCGGTACAAAATATTCACCATTTCCCAGGTCACCGATGTGAAAAATTCACCATTGGTGAATATTCGCCACTAAAGTAATCTCTGGTTAGCGTTAGGGTCAATATTAGGGATTTGTTCACATTTAGGGTTATGGTTATGTTAGGATTAGAGATAGGATTGGAGATAGAATAAGGGTTATGTAGAATAAGGGTTATGTAGAATAAGGGTTATGTTATCGTTAGAGATAGGATTATGTTTATGTTAGGGGTAGAGCTCTTTCTTGAATTTCACCCATTTAAACACCAATCTAGTGGTGAGATCCTGATACTTGTTCTCATGATAGAAAAGACAAGTGTATCACCATGTTTGTTGAAGGTTAATCCCAAGTTGCTTAGTTAACCTTTAAAATTGTGAACCGACAACATAAAGTCATTCAAAAATTGTATTATTTTTGAGTCATTAACTTCATTTTCGACCATGGGTGATTAGGTATGCCCAATCCCATGGGCAAATGCTTTAGAGGCAGTCTTGCTTATACTATTCCTTTATGAAGTCATTTGGTGGGTACTTAAATTTCTTTCAAAGTTTAGTTAGGGAAAAAGCGTGATTTGTATTACCATCTCCATTTTCTTCTAAACACAACATTGATTTTTTGAGTTTTCTTCCCAAACAAATCTCCAATCCTTACCAAAAAAAAATTAAAAATCTTCACCATATTAAGATTTTTTTTTAGTTTCACATGGAATTAAAGGATTTGATAGCATTCAATTGATATTGGAAGTAGAATGATGTATAGGGAAGGATTTTAAACGTGGGAAATCAGCCCAATTGTACTTCCACACAAATTGTCTTGTTTTTCTTATGTAGGGGAGGGAATGTATGTGGTTCATGATTAAATTGTAGTTCCACACAAATTACGTCCATTGGCTTACAACCAATTCAATTACATTACAATCCAACAAATAGGATCCCTAACCATCCTTCATGATGAAAACCTTTATTACATAATCTACATGACTTGCCTACATTCATCCAAGACAACTAATCTACCAGTCATTTAAATTATTTGTTGTTTCAACACCTATCTTGCCAAAGACTGGCTCATATCCTTAGAATGTACTTCATAATACAATGCCATACCAAGAGAGATCACTTACCCTACACTTTTGTTTACAACTCAGAGCTCAAAGACACTTGTTAGCTTTTAGTTAGCAAATAAAACTGACCTGAGATGTAATAATCCTCAACTACCACCAATAGTCCCTAAAAATTCTATTTAAAAGTAGTGTAGCCAAGACTAAGAGAAATAGGACGATAAAAAATTTAGCTCTTGAAATGGGTCAAATAACCATGATGATGTTAGAAAAATATAAACATAGACTTGTGATCTAACTAAAAGGGTACTCGGAAGATTAGAAGTTGAAAAGTAAACCAGAATTGCTCATATCACAAAACCATACCACAATGTCAGTAATATAAGGAGAAAATCAACAGTAGAAACTAAGTAGACTAAATGTAATTAGTAAAACTGCTATTGATCCTTAACAACACCATTGACCCCAGAAAGTTCCCTAATATATCCATATAGCACTTGATACTTAACAACACCATTGACAATACACAAACTATATATCCATATAGTACTATATTGAGAAGGTTGTAGGGCAAGTCTTATATCCCGAGTAAATCCAACCCCCATACTATAAATCACCCTAAAATTGTTTCAGGAGACCAAAAGAGAGAGCATGTTTCAAAATTTACTGAAACACCATAAGTCCATATCGAAAACTCCTAGTAAACAAAGGAGATGTAGATGTCCATTCCTTATACTATACGGTTAATATAAACATATAGCAGCCTATTCCTATAATATTAAGAGTATGTACTCTACCAAAAATCAACAGAGTTCATTCCTCCATATCACACAAGTCTATAGAGTCTTTCATCCCATAGGGAGAAGGTCCTTCCTTCTCTTTCTTCCACGCCGCTGCGCTGCTGGAGGCCCTGATATTCTGTTTATCTTTCCCTTTTACCCAAGAAGCCTTTCTAATTACTTGTGGGACAACTTGGATCCTTTCCATTGGTATTTGTTTCATGTCATCTAGAGTCTCAAACCCTTCTTCCCGTAGGTAGTCCACTCACCAATTACTACTACGCACTTCTTTCAAGTGTAGCCATTTGAGGAGAAAGTTTGCATTCCTGCAGATAATCTCCCTTCTCTGTTCAAACATGGCTCTGTCCCTAAATTCCAACAACAGATGTTTAATTATGTTATGCCTTGCATTTTGTCGCCTACCATCTCCAACATCTCCTACATTGTTCTCAAGAAAAGGGAGCATCAGATTTTCATCTACGCTACCCATCGCTTGTTCTAGGTAGCCCAAAAATTCTTCTCTAAAAATTATTTTTCTCAGATGGATAACCTCTCCCTTTTCAAAGCCTACAGAGAGTAGGATACCAACAAATGTTGTTAGAATATCACAATTAACTCTATACCTATGCTCATAACTAAAATACTCTTCACCCATGATTTCTGGAATTGCTCTGCAAGAGAAATTATCTAAATCATTCAGTATTCTCCCTGACCTCTCCATTTTAATTTCTCCCCTAAAGGCCATCAATCTATTGTCAATAACATACACTAATTTCAGTTTCATCTCCATTTCCTCTTTACCCATTGCAAACACGACTATCAAATTTATTTATAAAAGGCAAAATCTAGATTGTTCTGATACACATCATTAATATCACAGCTAATTTCTACAAAAGATTCGCATGGGTTTACACATGTGCCAACCCATCATTTGTTAATGCCAAGTTTATAAGATAGGATTCTATTGAATGAATAATCATGCTAAATCTCTCAAGATCTCTTGGGCCCAATAAACCCAACTTAATACAAATCGAATATGAGTATTAATTTTCTATGAATCTATAGAGCATGGCCCTTCATAATAGGCCGATAGGAAATAAAAAGTATCATATTTCATAATAAGGCACTATCATCAACTATTTCCACCTCTATTCTTCCTAATCACTCTAAGTTATCCTCCAATCTTTTGTATATAAATTCTATTTGCACCATTATTGGTAAGTTTGTCTGCTTCGATGTTTACTTCTCTATAAATATGGTTAATTATCATTTCATCAAAGAAATTTAATAGTTTAATGGCTCTTTCTTACTTGGAGTTTAGTTTCCAGTTTGGGGTGTTTTTTCTCTTGGCTTCACTAATGATAATTTGAGAGCCCCCTTCTATTGCCAATTTACTAATCCCCAAATATTTACTAAATAGAAGACCTTCTATGAGGTCATCCAATTCTCCTATGTTATTAGAAACTTTGGCAATAGGTTTGGCTAATGTAGCACATGTTGACCCATCCCAGTGATGAATGATGCAAACAATACCTATTGTGTCTGGGTTAGCTCTGGATGCCCTATCAAAGTTTAGTTTAAACCAACCATATTTTGGTTTTGACCATTGGCATTGATCTCTTAGTCTTTTGCTATCTATCCCTCCTACCCCATATTGTTGTGGTATGATTAATCCAAACCAAGCTTTCCTCATTTTGCTATCCCATACAGAGAAGGTACAATCTTTTAAATTACCATTGGTTCCATTTTGTTGTCTTGGAAAATCCCCCTATTCCTTTCTTTCTAAATTTCCCATACTACAATGGAGGGTGCTAACTTCCACAAATCCTTGTATAGAGTAGTCTTATATAGCAAGGGCCAACTCTTCATATTGATCAATAGATCATTTGAGAGGGCTGATTTCGAATGCAATCTCTTGCATAGCCACTCCCAACATTCTGATGCATAAGGGAAGCTCATTAGAAGATGGTTCACTGTCTCCTCATTTGATTGAAATTGAATACATCTAGATGGGCCCTCAAAACAAATTTTCTTTAACCATTGTACAATCATAATTCTTTTTTGTAAAGTTGTCGAAAGGAACATACTTGCTTTAGGTGAGCATTCGTTGATAAATGAATTGGTAACTCTGTCTTATCCCATTGATGGGATTTGATTATTTTTGCATATCCTTCTTTGGTTTTGTAGCTACTTGAATTTGACCCAGTCCAAACTATCTTATCCTCCCCATGTTTAATAGTGATGTGTCTGTCAGCTAAAATCTTTCTAAATTCTCTTTTTTTTCCTTCAAATAGGGGAACATTATCTAAATCCTTCTATTTCCACCCTAGAATTGGATCCCCGCTCGGGATTTGAATGTAATCTTTTAAGTAATTTCCCCAAATGTTGCTTAAAACCTCCTTGATTCTAGGACTCAGAGGGATATTATCTAATGCTGGATACTCCCCCCCACGGATCACCCCAAAAACTCACTTTGTTACCTTTTGCAATATCCCAAGAAATTTTATCTAGAATAGGTTTCCTATAGTCTAGCATGAATTTCCATACCCTGGAGCTCTTTGGAGGATTTTGAGTTCTGAAAAATGTTGCTAGGGTCTGAGCCTATCGGGTATTTCTTTTGTAAAATCTTGATCCATTTCTTATTAGGATCTTGAAACATATTCCAAACTAGCTTTGCCCCTAAAGCAAGACTCTGTCAGCTCAAATGCTTTAGCCCTATCCCTCCTACATCCCTAGGTTTACATATACTCTCGCAACTTATAGTGGCCAATTTGTTGTCCTCTATTGCTCCTTGCCAATAGAACCCCCTCATTTTTTTATCCAATTTTTCTTTTGCTCCTTTCGATAATGGGAGACATGATAATTGATAAATGGGGATCACAGAGACAACTGATTTAAGCATAGTGGCTCTACCTACATTAGACAACCACTTCCCTTTCCAAGAATCCATTTTATGCTCCATCTTAGACAAGAAAGGATCCCAAAGTTTGTTCACCCTATAGTCTTTATCCAAAGGAAGCTCCAGATGTTTGCAAGGGAATTTACCTTTCTTGTATCCTAAGATGTGACATATTTCTTCTTCATCTCTTTCTTTTGTATTTAGGAAGAATATTTCTGACTTACTTGCATTGACAACCTGTCCTAAGGCTTTAGAGTATTTGTGTAATATTAATTTGAATGCTTTTGCCTCAAGTTTGTTGCCAGCTCCAAATAGCATCGTGTCATCTGCAAACTGCTGATGCATAATATTGTATATCCCCTTTGTTACTTTGATTCCTCTAACTTTGCCCAATGAATGTGCTTTACTCACTGACCTACCAAATGCCTCTGCCATGATAATGAACAGAAAAGGGGATAAAAAGTCCCCTTGTCTCAACCCCCTAGAGATATCAAAATATCCCTCGAGAGTGTCATTCACCAGTTAAATTTTTTTAGGGTTGGAGATAAAATTGAAGATTAGATTTATACATTGCTTAGGAAATCCAAAGGCTTCCATACATTTACAAAGAAACCTCCAATCCACCTTGTCATATGCTTTTTTAATATTTAATTTTATTAGAATACTAGGTTCCAAATTATTTTGAACTAAATGTATTACTTCTTGAGCAATAATAACCCCATCTAAAATAGACTGGCCAGGTACAAACTATGTTTGTTCCTCTGAAATAATAGAAGGAAGGACCATTTTGATTCTATTAGCTAGAGCTTTGGATGACACTTTATAAATTGTGTTACAAAGTGATATAGGCCAAAAATCATCCATCTCTTATGCATTCTCTTTTTTGATGATAAGTTTAATGAAGGTATTGTTTATTTCTTTGAGAATTCTGCCAGAATTTCTTATGTTTTCTATTGCCTCCCACATTTTTGTTCCTAGAAAGGACCAACATTGTTGGAAAAACCTCATTGGGAAACCATCCAGTCCTGGGGCCTTCATAGGGTGAAGTTGAAATACCGCCACTTTAATTTCCTCTAAGGTGAATTTGTTGGTTAGCATCTTAGTATCCTCCTCTGATATGATTTTGAGGATATTTGCTAACATGTGTTGTTGTGAGCCTAGATCTGAGTATCCCTAGTTGTTTAGAATATTTTTGAAATACAAAACTAATTCCCCTTCTATCTCTTTAGGGTCTTATATTAAGTTGCCATTAGCACCTTTGATCTTATGAATTCTATTATCATATAAAGTTGTTTAAACTTTATTTGTGATAGGATTTAATTTTGGAGCTTACATTCCATTTTAAATTTTATTTTTTAAAATATATAATTTTCAAATAAATACAATCATTTTTTATTTTTTAAAAATATATATCATATATTTATTTATAATTAACAAAGAATTATTTATCAATAAAGAACATTTTAGCATTCAAATTAAAAAAAAAAACCAAATATTGGAAAATCATGTACATACTTTTCATTATACAATGATCATATAATTTTAGCATCCTCCCAATTGTTTTCACAATATTACTTCAATCTTTAAAATGCAATAGTTTAATAGCATAATAAGAGAGTATTTTAAGTTAATATTGAATATTAAT
The DNA here is from genome assembly GCF_030272615.1 of Cryptomeria japonica. NCBI lineage: Eukaryota > Viridiplantae > Streptophyta > Pinopsida > Cupressales > Cupressaceae > Cryptomeria > Cryptomeria japonica. The sequence goes on from NC_081409.1 coordinate 445,245,475, forward strand.
TTAAAACATTTTGAGTAACATTCTAAAAGATTTTTTTTTCTAGTGTTGCTGCTAACTAATGATGGAGTAGAGAAAGGGTTGAGGTTTAGGGTTTTGTAGGGATGGTGGTGATAGAAATGGTTGGCCCTTTAGGAGTAGAAGAATACAGGGGCACTGAAACACTATGTGGAGACCACCGAGGCAAGCATGGAAGGATCGAGATAATGGAAATCATGATTAAGTGTCATTTCAAAGTAATGGTGATAAAAGTAGGGACCTTTTCAAATAAAATAGGTGGGGGTTTGCAAGAATCCACTCTGGTCCTAATGTGGACATTAAGAGCCTAGAGAAGAAATTTTGGATACTGAAGCAACAGGATCTAGAGCTACCTACAAATCAGGTATGAATTAGAACTGAGAGTAATCAAGTTGTATCTCTGAATATTGATAATTCTGAGTGGAAGGATATGGTTAAGTTTTCAAATAAAATGCCTTTTTATGAAATGGGTTGGAGAATAGCATGCATTGTTATCATTGGCAAATGAACACTCCAATGGGAAATTGTAGGTGATTGAAGGTATTGTCATTGATGGCAACCTTACAATCCTATGGCATTGGCAGACACTGACACAAGCACAGACACCGGCAGTGGCAGCGACAGCGACAAAGATGTTCACCGACATCCTGGCCGACACGATTTTATTTATTGTATTTTGTAAATTAATTGTAATATCTTTTTGTAAGCTGATGAGGCAAGTTGTAATATGACTCATCTAAGTATGAGCTCTTGTAAATCATTTAGTAGAAGCGGATATGGTTAGATTATTGCAGAACTAAGATGTGAATATTAAGGCAGAGTTTGGAATAAGGTTTTGGAAGTTATATGAGCTTAAACCGGTACTGAACCTGGCATAGCAGATGCTGATCCGAAGCAGTACATGACACTGGATTTTCATAATCCACTTTTGTAAGTCAGTGAGACTTCTCTTTTATATTTAAGCATTGAGCTTTAGGCAGTTGGCCTTCCTGCATGTGCAGACCCCTATTGTAATAGTAATATTCACTTATTGGCCAGTAAGCGAATATTGTGGGTCAAAAATTCCACTGAGGTTTTTCCCACACCGGTTTTCCTCGTTAAAAATATTGTGTTATGGTGTACCTTTTATGTTGTGTTTATTGTTCTTATTTAATGCATTAATTCTTGTTTATCGGTACACAGTTTTGGAATGCTTTTCATTTAATAAGTTAAGAAAATATATAAACCGGCAAGATACTGATTCACCCCCCCTCTCAGTATCTTTGGGAATCCTAATAATTGGTATCAAAGCCTGATCCTCTATTTTCAAAAGCCTAACAACTTGAGGAAGATTCTGACACCAGTAGAGATGGAAAACTTGAGGAAGCAACTAGAAACATCTCTTGCAGACTATGATGCAGAAAAGTTGAAGAATATGAAACTTGAAGATGATCTGAAGGCTGCACAGGAAATCATTTAAGGACTTTAGAAAAATCTCACTATTGCTAGGAACAAAAGAAGAGAACTTTCTGAGAAGATGCAGAGTGATGATGATGAGAAAGAAACTCTTAATGACCTTGTGAACAAAATGAGACAAGAAAATAGTACAATGAAGAATGAGATACAAGATATGACCATGAGATTTTGTAAAGACATTGAAGATAGAAAGAAGAATGAAGATGATCTGGCTAGAAGAATCAATGATGCCACAAATGAAAATATAAGACTCAGTCATGAGAATGATATGTTAAAAACATATATGATACACTTGGAACATGATAAAACTGAACTCATGAGATAGAAAGATTTCTTGGAAAATGAGTGGGCTACTGCAAATCAACACAAGGAGAAGTTCAAGAAAAGTTCAGAAGAATTTGATGACATGCTGAAAAATCAGAAACCTAATGGTGACACTAATGGCCTTGGCTTTGAATTTGGTGAGAGCTCCGGTACTACAAACACCCATGATCATAGTAAACTGGTAAGACAACCTAATGATTACAAATTCAATGGAAAATTCTTTAATTGTAACAAGTATGGTCATAGAGAAAATCAGTGTAGATCTAGAAACTATCAGAACATAAATGCACCCACCGGTCAATGCTCTAAATGCAACAAAGTTGGACATAACTTAGAAAACTACATAATGAATGTAAGATGTTATATTTGTGGAAGATTTGGACACTTATCTAATCAATGCAGAACACATACCAGCATAGGATATAGAAAAGCTATTCAGAAAAAAACAATGTGACTTGTTATGCTTGTAACAAGATTGGACATATTGCAAAATTTTGTAGAAGTAAGACATCACTGGAAAATAACAAAGGACCCAGTTTGAAAGGTAAAGAAAAGGTTGAAGAAGTAAAGCAAGAATTTTCAAAACAATGGATTAGAAAGTCTGACATGAATGTTAGTGAAGCTATTCCTTCACCGGTAGAATAGAGTATCACTCCACCGACAGGAGATTCTTCATCTAACTAAAGAAAAATCTTTTGGGGGTATGGCAATAAACTATAAAACATGCTAATTTACCCTCGGTTGATGGTGAGAAGTTGGATTACTTCTTTACTGGTAGATGAGTTAAGTTTTGACCTAACTGAAAGACATTAAATGTGGTAGTTGAAGGAAATAACATTATAAAGAAAGTGTTTTGGCCCTTTTTCATTCATCGAGCATTCAAATCTCCAGAGAGCGCAAAATTCCTGAGCGAAGGCATCCATAGCGAAAAGTGAAGCAAATCATCCAAGCAAATCATCCTAAAGGCAGATTAAGGTATTTATAACTATGGCTTCTTCCTTTGCACCTGAATTCATTGCAAACTATACTATGATTGAAGTTATAAATTGCCCTAGACCCGTGTTCAAACTTATTCCTGAATTGTGAAGAAAGATGATACCCTAGGAGTAGTTTATGCTGAGGATCCTAGAATCTATATACATTGTCATATTAAAGAACTAGGAGCTGAAGAAATAATGAGCATGTATAGAACTATAATTTGTGATGAACATGGAAATGTTAAACTAAAACACAAGATAGTGGAAACCCTAGGCTTTGTGGACATTCTTAGTATCCCTGATTTTCCTAAGGATGTGATAGGGATAGTATTGAGTAGAGTTCATGGAGAGTTATTTTGGTTGGATTCCATCCATAAGATTAGCAAAGAAGCAGTTAGGGCAGTGATAGGCTTACCTTCCATCGGTAGCAAGCCTGATAAAACTAAAAAGGTTCCAAATGACACTGTGATGACCCTAACTGGCACAACATTTGATAAAAGATCCCTAAGAGTCAACGATGTGAAGGAAATCAATGTTAGATTTGTCAGCATGATTCTTGGTTATAAGGCTACACATGCAAATAGACTAAACTCTATTTCCAGCTTATGTATCAAAAGTGCATATGACATGGTGAATAACAATGCTATGATTGATGTATGTGAGTGGCTAAAAGATGAACTGATAGACAATTTGAAGAAAATCAAAGGTGATAAGAAATGAACTTTCAGATTTGGCAACCTGCTTGTGTGTTTAATGTTGTACATTACCAAGCAAGCTCCTGGTATTGGTAGGAAAGACTTTGGTTTTGATATACCGATAGGAAAACAACTTCTAGACATACTAAACAACATGGGAGATGATAGGGAGAAAAACATAAATGAAAATTTTCAAACTTTGAAAGAAAAGATGAAGACAAGAATAAGGCTATCTCAAGCAATTGTTGATAAGTATCAAAAAGAGATATGCTTTGTGATCAAGAAAGATGAAATTTGGATGGAGGCAGTTATCACTAGGACTGTTTGGGTCACAGAGATGGGGTATGAGGCAGATGACAACATAGTTGAAACCTATGCAAAAGCCCTCATAGAAGCACCTAAGGAACCAACTGAGAAAGTTTTTGGCAATGCGGAGACCATAGAAAACAAAATCCAATCTGAGAAAAGAATCAAGAAAACTGAACAGATAGTGAGGAAGGGAACAAGATAGGCAAAAGCAATAAAAGAAGATGTATTAAACAAAACTGGTATTAAGGAGAGTGAATTGGAAGGACTACAACCATAAGCACATCTTTCACCGATTGGACAGTGAAATACCAGTAGAATTTAAAAGGGTAGTTAGGAAAAGAAAACCTTCGCCGACACTTGCTCCTACACCAAAAAGAACAAGACAAAAAGAACAGGAAGTTAGGGCTCTGACAAGGAAGTTGACACCAAAGAAGAAGAAACAAAAACACGTTGTTCCTCTACTTGGCAAACTTCTGAGTGAAATAACTTAAGATGGGAAATTGGCTAACATCAACAAGTTGTATAACACACTATCAGATGATGAAAAAGAAAGTAAATAAAATAGTGTCATTTTACATCTTGATATTTATAAGAAATTTTTGATGGAAGTGGTTGATGATATACCAAATGACTTGTACAGAAGATTAGAAGCTAGAAGGGTAGCTATTGTGGAATTAGATAAAAAGATAAAAATAGAGAAACTACTTGCATTTCACCCAGTGAACTCCACTCAAGAGATAGATGAATTAATCAGTGAGGCTAACCGGACAATATTCTCAACCGGTCACTAACATGTAGCACTGATGGTAGGAAGAGTAAATGAAATAGCAGAAGAAACTGCAGACAAGTGGGATATATTCTTTGTTGAAAAGGAGAAACAAGAAGAGCTTAAGAGACCAAAGACTTTTAAAGTCTATCAAAAAGAAAAGGACAAGGATAAGGGGAAAGGTAAGGTAGGTGGACCTCCAAGCATAAAGGTGACATATAAATTACCCCCACCTCCTTCTGATACTCCACTGGTACAAACTATTGACACACAACCGGAAACAAAGAGTATGGAAACACCACATGAGGATACAAACTCTGATTCTAAGGTGCTATACACAATGAACATTGACACACATGAAGTCAATATTGTGGTGGATAAGGAAACAACTGACAAAGAGATGTGGTAACTAAGCCACCAGTAGGTAATATTGCAGTTGAAAACATTGGAATTGGGGCAGAAGAAAAAACTGAAAAATCAAATGAACCCCTTGACACAAGAAAGGTAGAGACCACAGGTGTGCATACTGATGCATCTACTGAGCCACTGGCAACTAATGAAACTAGAAAACCTACTGAGTCACCGGCAGTAGATAGTATAGAGGTAAACAAAGAAAAACCAGCAGTGGACACCACAGTAAAATCTTCAGAGGCACAAACAGAGACACCATTAGGAGAGGACACTGAGAAACCGGTAGAGCAACAGGTCCATACTGAGAAAAAAATTGAGAAATAGGTAGAGCAACATGCTCCTTCATAGACAGTACCACTGACCACATCTGACAAGCCCAAGCCTTTGGTAATAGAAATGCAAACTCAAACCGACCCTCCAAAAAAAAGAGGAAAGCAAAGCTATCACTACCACCGACGGATTATAGATTGTAAAAATAGTTGGACAGTCATCCAAAACCTCTATGTCTGAATTTAGACCTACAAATGTAACAGAGGTACTATAGATTCAATAAAGAAAATAACAGAGTGCAATGCACAAGCTTATAAGGCTATAGATGAAACTTTACCAATTTTGAAGATGATAGCTCCAAAGTGTAAAATAGAAAATAAATATTCTTTGAGCCAATTAGACACATTGTCCAAGTATATAACTGAAAACCTAATAACACTGGATCAGATAAATGAAGACACCTTCAGAGAGAAAATGAATAAAGAAAAGGAAAAATTCTTTGAACAAATAGTAAAGAAGAATAAGGAACATATGGAAACCTTATTACCAATATTAGGAAAAATAATTTTGGACTTCAAGAAATTGTATAGAGACACATGCAAAATAAACATTCTAACAAAAGACATAGATAAAGAGATCGACATAGCCCAAAAGGAAATTAATGATATTGCTAACAACTTGATAATTTCATCAGATTCAATATTAGTAATTGAACAGGAAATTGTAGGATTTGAAGGAAAAATAGAAAAATTTGAGAAAGATAAGGAAAGGATGAAGTTTAAGGCAAAAGAACTTAAGTACAAACTAAGTCCTAAACTGGATATCCTCATCTCTTTGAGAAAAGAGATTTCTGAGGCTCTTGTTCCAGGACTTAAGACACTGGAAGAGAAAATGCACTTTCTCACCAGTACAATTCAGAGAACAGAAGCAGCAATAAAGGATAGTGAGAGGTTCAACAACAGTCTGAATGTTGCCCTAGCAAAAATTTATTAGATTGTAATCAACCGGTTATAGGGAACTAGACAGGAACTACACTCAATTGACATTAAATGATAGCCTTTGTCATTGATGCCAAAGGGGGAGTAGTAGTTGAGGATGAGAAAAAGGATAACAGAAGAGATCATCTGCTCAGGGGGAGCATGCAGAGCACACTGTTTTGACAATTTTGGTAAGACATTTTTTGGACAACACTTTTGGATTTTTCTCATGAGTGTTGCCATCAATGCCAAAGGGGGAGATTGTTGGAAAATGCACACTCCAATGAGAAATTGTAGGTGTTTGAAGGTATTGTCATTGATGGCAACCTTACAATCCTATGGCACTGATAGACACCGACACAAGTGACAGCGGCAAAGATGTTCACCGACATCCTGGCCGACAAGATTTTATTTATTATATTTTGTAAATTAATTGTAATATCTTTTTGTAAGTTGACAAGGCAAGTTGTAATATGACTCATATAAGTATGAGCTCTTGTAAATCATTTAGTAGAAGAAGATATGGTTAGATTATTGTCGAACTAAGATGCGAATATTAAAGAAGAGTTTGGAATAAGGTTTTGGAAGTTATATGAGCTTAAACTGGTACTAAACCTGACATAGCAGATGCTGATCCAAAGTAGTACATGACATTGGATTTTCATAATCCACTTTTGTAAGTCAATGAGACTTCTCTTTTGTATTTAAGAAGTGAGCTTTAGGTAGTTGGCCTTCCTACATGTGCAGACCCCTATTATAATAGTAATATTCACTTATTGGCCAATAAGCGAATATTGTGGGTCATAAATCCCACCAAGGTTTTTCCCACACCGGGTTTCCTCATTAAAAATATTGTGTTATGGTGTTCCTTTTATGTTGTGTTTATTGTTCTTATTTACTGCATTAATTCTTGTTTATCGGTACACAATTTTGGAATGCTTTTCATTTAATAAGTTAAGAAAATATATAAACCGACAAGATACTGATTCACCCCCGTCTCAGTATCTTTGAGAATCCTAATAGTTATCATCATGATTAACATCAATAAGCTCATGAATATCACTAGAATCAACATTGTTAGCATGAACAACATCATCATCCATATCATCATCTAGATTAATAAAAATAGGATCTCTAATGCAAAAAGAACTTGAACCATCATTTTTCTTAAGCATTTTCAATATTGGTGATTTAAGTTGAACTTCCTCCCTAGGGTTAGTCAAAAGTTGGACAAATGGGATCAAGTCAACATTTGGTGTCATCGAGGAGGAAATGGTTTCGAAAGCAAGATCGCAAGCCTTGGCATGACATCTATTTAACTGGGAATTGCTAAGATTGAGGATCAATGGACATAGGCTTCTTTTTTTCTCTTAAAGGAGGAAGAATGGGAGAAACCCTACTAGGTTGAGCAATAGAAGATGTCAAGCACTTTCCTTTATAAGATGTAGGGGGTAGGACTAAGGAATATATAGGAAGAATAGAAGGAGTAGGAAGAATACCATGTCCATTATGAGGAGGAGGAATGTCCATAGGTATAGGATCAGTAGGCTTACTCAATGAAATGATCAATCTTATTTTTCCACTTTCGATTTAAGATAAGAAAAGGATATCACTTTGAGGTTTAAGAGGTTCAAGTTGTTGAGGCCAAAAGTAATTAAGGGTGAAACTACCATACTTCATTGTGGATTGGTAAAGGTTGTGATTAATTGTTTTGATTAAGTAAAAATAGGTTTTTGAAAGGAACCCGAACCTTTTACATATTAGGAAAAATAGAGAGCATTAGAGCTTAAAAGAACTGTGCCTGATCACTCCAACAACAAAAACTGATCCCACCCAAACAAAAAGGGATCTCAACACACATAACATAAAGATCCACAAAAAGACAACGAAAGGAAAGCAAAAGGACAACACAAAGACAAAGACAGAGACCGAGACTGAGACAACTAGATTTTTTTCATAATATCTTTAGCGTGGACCACCATCTACTTCATGTTGTTCATAGAGGTCTTCAACTCATCCAGCTCTCATCCCTTGATGTTGCCCTGATTCCTAGTGTTGGCTCTAGTCCTCTTCTCATGACCTTTTTTATCCAACTGAACCTTGTCGCCCTCTTTATCTTTGATGTTATCAAATCTATTAATCAGAATGTTCATATTGTCCACCGAGGCTTTGAGAATCTAGAAGTTGTGTTAGGCTATCTTCTTCACTGTAAGTTCCATCCTATTGACTCTGTTGCCTAGATTATTCATAGCGATTTTTAGCCCTTTTGCATCTTTATTTCCTTCCATCTCCTTAACCTTCTTTTTAGTTTCAATAATTTTACTCACCATGTTTTCAATGGCTTCAACATTGTTGATTGCCACTGCTAGATCTTTGACATTTTCAGACAGAGGTTTGTCGCCTATCATGGCTTTGTTGATGACATTCATATCCTTCTTCACACTACCTATGTCTTTCACCATTATGTTGACAATATCACGGAATCCCTTAATACTCTCATTATCCCCAACACAATCACAAGATTTTCCCCTTTTGTCCTCTTGGTCCTCTTTTTGCAGACCTTGAGTATTCAAATCCTCATTACTACCCACAACTGGGATATCATCCCCCTCCTTACCCTTCTCATTATCATTTTTATCCTCCTTTTCCTCTGCATCAAAATCAATCAAAATTTGATTTATATCTTTGTTACCTCCCCTGCTGATGTTCTTCTTCCTCTGGGTTCGCTTTCTGGTCCTTTACCTTTCTTGCTTTGGATGAATTTTCCTTCGAAGGACTCATCCTTGGACTCTAAGATATCAGAATCAACCACTATCCTCTTTCTCTTCCCCTTGTTCCTCCCCTTTTTGCTTAACTCCTCCGACTCACCTTCAGTTTCTGAGTTGAAGTTAAAACCACTATCCCCACTCTCTGTTTCCTCATCCCTTGCATTTTTACCTCTAATAGGTTTATCAATGCATTTCCCTTTTAACAATTTATACACAAGAGCCATAAGACCCTGATGAAGAGCATGGTCACCCTTAGGGTCTTTCTGTATTTCTTTAATTTTATGGTCCATGGAACATGCAAGATAATAGGGCAGGCTTACCTTTTCACCATGGCGGAAATGGTTGAGCAACACAAAATGGTGCCCGTAAGCTCTCATAAATCTCCCATCTAGCGTTATGTAGGTAATTGTAGCAAACAAAATGAACCTCCATGACCTACAAATACGCTTTGGGGAGTGATAGGAGTTGTCGACCTTCACCATTTTCTTCTTCTCGCCATCCATGATAGGAAATTTGTCCACTGCCTTATTAGAGATACTACGATCTCTATAAAAATTCATGCCCTCTGTCGCCATCCCCGTGGCTTCTGCAATAATCTCCTCATCCACTGTCATCATCTGGGTACCCACCAAAACTTTTCCATTCTTCCAATTCTTAATAACGTGCTTAGTGACCATTGGGTATTTACCACTAAGCCTCTCCATAAACACACTTAAACCCCCTCCTATAGAATTTCCCAAACCTCTCTGTTCTTCTTCCAGTTTGAACATGAGGTTGGTTCAAACCTTTTTTTGTTCCCTCCCATTTTTCTTTCACAGTCACTGAATTTCCTACTCTCGGCTCTGATTCTTCTTTTTTGGTTTCTATTATTGCCCTGAAAAACCACTATGAATCCGTGCCTAGTTAATATGATAAGACACTTAAATAAATGCTCATCACCACTGTTGTAAGCCTTCATCGAAATAAGTGGAAGAAGCATTTAGGAATTATGATTGATGATTCCACATTGCCTCATCTGGATATGGTCCAGATCAAACAAGAATTTTGCCTCACATGCAAGTTCACTCTCACCATTAATAGTAATGATTTCCTCAGTTCGGTAGGCTAGGTTGGCTGCCCAGTCAGCACACGAGTTATCTTCCTTGTACACATGTGTGAAAATACACATATCAAATGTGTCACTTATTTTATTCGCTTCTTTAATTGCATTATTTATTGACCAAGAAGGTGGGAACACCTTATTCAAATAGTTTATGATATTCAAAGAATCTCCTTCACACCAGACTCTAGTGCAATTGGCTTCCTTTGCTATAACCATCCCATGATAAGTTGCCATAGCCTCAACAACATTATTAGTTTGATTTCTTATAGGTATGCATTTAATGATTTTGCATTTTCCCCATTCATCCCTTAAGACCACACCACATCCCGCATTACCAGGATTACCCTTTGAAGCGCCATCAAAGTTGATTTTCATCCAACCATTGGGAGGACATTCCCATTTCACACCTTCTCTAGGATTAGTCTAAAATAAATCCCATCCCTTTAATCTCCAATTCTTGAAGATAATTTGATCATCCTTGTCTTGGGGGTTAGCAATACCACCTATGATATTAATATTTTCCACTATGTTTCATTTTATTTTCTCAAACACAATGTGAGACTTAGACTCCTTCTCTCTAAACACTCTTTCATTTCTCTCTTTCCATATTCCCCAACATATATGGGGTAAGGCCAATTTCCATAGAAAAATTATAGACTTATTCCTTGAGGGGTGCTGCCAAGAATTAAAAACCTCTTGAACTGACTGTGAGAAACTCCAACTGATATTGAAGTGATCCAGACATCTTCCCCAGATATCAGCAAAGAAGGGACAATGAAAGAACAAATGGTTAATGGTCTCCTCATTCTGCATAGAAATAAAACAAACACTAGGCATACAAATACCTCTTTTTCTAAGGTTATCAATAGTTAGAATTTTATCTTGAAGGGTAGTCTAGAAGAAAATATTAATTTTAGGAATTAGGCCTTTCACCCAAGCCTTAGCCCAACAAGGACTATCCACTTTAGACAACCAGTTCAATTAAATTACAATCCTATGAATAGGATCCCTAACCATCCTTCATGATGAAAACCTTTATTACATAATCTACATGACTTGTCGATATTCATCTAAGACAACTAATCTACCAGTCATTTAAATTATTTGTTGTTGCAAAACCTATCTTGCCAAAGATTGGCTCATATCCTTAGAATGTACTTCATAATACAATGCCATACCAAGAGAGATCACCTACCGTACACTTTTATTTACAACTCAAAGCTCAAAGATACTTGTCATCTTTTAGTTAGCGAATAAAACTGATCTGAGATGTAATAATACTCAACTACCACCAATAGTCCATAAAAATACTATCTAAAAGTAGTATAGCCAAGACTAAGAGCAATAGGATGATAAAAACTTTAGCTCTTGAAATGGATCAAATAACCATGATGATGTTAGATAAATATGAGCATAGACTTGTGATCTAACTAAAAGGGTACTTGGAAGATTAGAAGTTGAAAAGTAAACCAAAATTGCTCATATCACAAAACCATACCACAATGTCAGTAATATAAGGAGAAAATCAACAATAGAAACTAAGTAGACTAAATGTGATTACTAAAACTGCAATTGATCCTTAACAACACCATTGACCCCAGAAAATTCTTTGATATTTGAGAACTGATCAAGGGAATAAAACAACACATTTATTCATACAAACAAAAGTAGTGTCTAAGAGCTATATCAGCCATACAAATTAAATACCAACTTCAATAGATCAGGAGAATCCAGTCTATCTATACCACAAATAGGCAAGAAAATGGGAAACAAGAAGGATATATTTGATCATATATATATATATATATATATATATTGTTGGTATTTTGAGTTTGTTGGTATTTTGCATCAAGATTGCATTAATGATATGTTGTCATTGATGTCAATTGAACTGGTAAATGGTATTTATGTTATTGCTGATATTGTTGTTTTTGATGTTGGCTAGTAGCCAGTAAAGAGATCTTTGTGGAAGATGTTGTAAACCTATATGTAAAGTTTGTGAGTTGAACTGGTGTAAAGGTGTAAAGGGTTAAACCTTTCTATGTAATGTAACAGGTAAACCCTATCAGTTGTTAAACCCTAACAGGTCAAGTTTGATGGTTTATTATTTGATAAGCGGTAATGATGGAGACACGTGTGATCATTTGATTAAGGAGATATTAAAATCATTTTGGCGCATTTGTTCTTGTCTAGGGAAGGAGCAAAGTGGATTGCATCTAATACACAATGTGTGATGAGTTACAAAGTCCAATGGAGCGGTGATCATGGAGCGGTTGGAATTTTCTTTAAGAATGTGAAGAGATTGTAATGATTTCTAATGATCAAGATTTATTGCCTTATTTGTAATCTCAATGATGAGAATTAGGTTTTTTCTATATTACCGACCTAATTGATTTCTATTTAAGGTCGATGAAGTTGTTGTAAAGGTTGTTGGCAAGGTTGGTAGAAAACCTATTGAGTGTGTAGTTGCCAAACTGGTGAATGGATCTACACTTTGAGTGAAGGCAGACTGAAGGTTATAAAAGGATTTTATCAAGCAAAAGTAGTTCTATTCAGACAGATCAAAAAAACTGTTGTTTTCTAACAATTATAGTAGAAGTTAAATCCCTTAACTAGGTAAGCTCTAACAAGCTTGGTTACTCATTAAATCCTCTAACAAGGTGGTCCATTAGCTTGGATTCTTAAATCCTCAAGTGAGGTTACTCCTAACAGGGTATTGTGCTTCTGACAAGGCATATTTGTAAAATACCTTAACGGGGTGATTCCTAATCGGAATTAGTTCTTAACAGGACTTATTGTAAAGCTCTAACAAGCTTTGGCTCCTAACAGGGTGAACTTTGAAAGAGTTTAGATAGCTATCCTTGTGAGTCTCATCTCACCGTGGTTTTTACCTATTTGAGTTTTCCATGTATAAACATTTGTGTCAAGTGGTGAATGCTTTTGTGGTTATGATCTTATTTGTTCATTCAGTTAAATCTTTGATAAGGCATGTTAAGTAGAAGCATTAAGAGATGAATATGTTGAGTTATGATTAAGCATTGTTGATATTCACAAGATTGAAGTTGTTTACTGTTAAAGTTGTCATAATAGTTAAACCGGTTGATGTCAAGTATTCTTATGAATATTGATCTTGACTGAGATATGTTTACTTTGTTTGACTGAGTTTGAGTTTGGGAACTTTGTATCAGTTTTTTAGTATACTGATTCAGCCCCCCTCTCAGTATTCTACCGGATACTTATTCTTTCATCATACCATCATATATATATATATATATATATATATATATATATATATATATATATATATATATATATATATATATATATATATATATATATATATATATATATATATATATATATATATATATATATAACAATAATCATATATATCAATCCAACCTCTAAAATGGGAACATATTGTCAAAACCATGAATCTTGTTGTAAATAATGAAAATTAATTCTCATGTACCAACCGCAAGATATCTAAAGCCATTCTAAAGCAGTTAAAATATATAAGGTGTTTAAAACATCCATTATCTTTATTAGACAATATACAAACTATATATCCATATAGCACTATATTGAAAAGGTTGTAGGGCAAATCTTATATCATGAGTAAATCCAACCCCCATACTATAAATCACCCTGAAATTATCGCGGGAGACCAAAAGAGAGGGTATGTTTCAAAACTTACTGAAACACCACATGTCCATATCGAAAACTCCTAGTAAACAAAGGAGATGTAGATGTCCATTCCTTATTCCTATAATATTAAGAGTATGCGCTCTATAAAAACTCAACAGAGTTCATTCCTCCATATCACACAAGTCTATAAATTCTTTCATCCCATTGGGAGAAGGTCCTTCCTTCTCTTTGTTCGATGTCACTGTGTTGCTAGAGGCCCTGAGATTCTGTTTATCTTTCCCTTTTACCCAAGAAACCTTTATAATTACTGGTGGGACAACTTGGATCCTTTCCATTGGTATCTTTTACATGTCATCTGGAGTCTCAAAACCTTCTTCTTATAGGTATTCCACCCACCAATTACTACTAGGCACTTATTTCAAGTGTAGCCATATGAGGAGAAAGTCTGCATTCCTGCAGATAATCTCCCTTCTCTGTTCAAACATGGCTTTGTCCCTAAATTCCAATAGTGGACATTTAACTATGTTATGCCTTGCATTTTGTCACCTACCATCTCCAACATCTCCTACATAGTCCTCAAGAAAAGGGATCATCAGATTTTCATTTATGCTACCCACCACTTGTTCTAGGTAGCCCTAAAATTCTTCTCTAAAAATCATTTTTCTCAGATGGATAACCTCTCCCTTTTAAAATCCAATAGAGAGTAGGATACCAACGAATGTTGTTGGAATATCAAAGTTAACTCTATACCTATGCTCATAACTAAAATACTCTTCGCCCATGATTTCTGGAATTGCTTTGCAGGATAAATCATCTAAATCATTCAGTATTCTCCAGCATCTCTTTGTTTTAATTTCTCTCCTGAAGGCCATCAATCTATTGTCAATAGCATACACTAATTTCAGTTTTGTCTCCATTTCCTCTTTACCCATTGCAAGCACGACTATCAAATTTATTTATAAAAGGAAAAATGTGGATTGTTCAAATACACATCATTAATATCATAGGTAATTTCTACAAAATATTTGCATGGGTATACACGTGTGCCAACCCATCATCTGTTAATGCCAAGTTTATAAGATAGGACTCTGTTCGATGAATAATCATGCTAAATCTCTCAAGATCTCTTGGGAACACTAAACCTGACTTAATACAAATCGAATTTGGGTACCATGAATCTATAGAGCATGGCCCTTCATAATAGGCTGATAGGAAATAAAAAGAATCATATTTAATAATAAAGAGCTATAATCAACTATGTCCACCTTTATTCTTCCTAATCACTCTAAGTTATCCTCCAATATTTTCTATATAAATTCCATCTGCACAAATATTGGCATGTTTGTTTGCTTCAATGTTTCTTCTCTATAAATATGGTTAATTATCATTTCATAAAAGAAATTTAATAGTTTAATGGCTCTTTCTTACTTGGAGTTCTATTTACAGTTTGGGGTTCTTGTTGTGCTGACTTAATTAATGATAATTTGAAAATCCCCTTCTATTGCCAATTTACTAATCCGAAAATCTTTACTAGACAAAAGACCTTCTACAAGGACATCCAATTCTCCTATGTTATTGGAAATGTTTCCAATAGGTTTGGCTAATGTAGCACATGTTGATCCATCCCAATGATGAATGATGCAACCAATACCTATTGTGTCTGGGTTACCTTTGGATGCCCCATAAAAGTTGAGTTTAAACCAACCATATTTTGGTTTTGACCATTGGGATTGATATCTCAATATTTTTCTATCTATCCCTTCTACCCCATACTATTGTTGTATGATTAATCCAAACCAAGCTTTCCTCATTTTTCTATCCCATACAAAGAAGGTACAATCTTTTAGATTACCATTCCTAATCCGATTGTTGGTAGTTTCTACAATTGTTGCTTCTATATTTTTACACAAGTTGCTTGGTTCCATTTTCTTGTCCTGGAAAATCCTCCTATTCCTTTCTTTCCAAATTTCCCATACTACAATGGAGGGTGATAACTTCCACAAATCCTTGTATAGACTAGTCTTATATAGCAAGGGCCAACTCTTCATATTGATCAATAGATCATTTTAGAGGGCTGATTTCCAATGCAATTTCTTGCATAGCCACTATAAGCATTTTGTTGCATAAGGGAAGCTCATTAGAAGATGGTTCACTATCTCCTCATTTGATTCAAATAGAATACATCTAGATGGGCCCTCAAAACCGATTTTCTTAAACCATTCTACAGTCAAAATTCTTTTTTGTAAAGTTGTCCATAGGAACATACTTTATTTAGGTGAGAATTCCTTGATAAATGAATCAGTAACTCTGTCTAATCCCATTCATGGGATTTAATTATTTTCGCATATCCTTCTTTGGTTTTGTAGCTACCTAAATTTGACCCAGTCCAAACTATCGTATCCTCCCACTGTTTAATAGTAATGTTTCTGTCAGCTAAAATCTTTCTAAATTCTCTTTTTTCTGCTTCAAATAGTGGAACATTATCTAAATCCTTCTATTTCCACCCTAGAATTGGATCCCCACTCAGGATTTGAATGTAATATTTTAAGTAATTGCCCCAGATATTGCTTAAAACCTCCTTGATTCTAGGACTCGAAGGGATATTATCTAATGCTGGATACCCCCCCCCATGGATCACTCCAAAAACTCACTTTGTAACCTTCTATAATATCCCAAGAAATTTTATCTAAAATAAGTTTCCTATAGTCTAGCATGAATTTCCATACCCTAGATCTCTTTGGAGGATTTTGAGATCTAAAAATGTTGCTAGGGTCTGAGCCTATCAGGTATTTCTTTTGTAAAATCTTGATCCATTTTTTATTAGGCTCTTGAAACATATTCCAAACTAATTTTTCCCCTAAAGCAAGACTCTGCCAGCTCAAATTATTCATCTCTATCCCACCTACATCCCTAGGTTTACATATACTCTCCCAACTTATAGTGGCCAATTTCTTGTCCTCTATCATTCCTTGCCAATAGAACATTCTCATTTTTTTTATCCAATTTTTTTTTTTTGCTCCTTTCGATAATGGGAGGCATGATAATTGATAAATGGGGATCACAGAGAGTACTAATTTAAGCATACTAGCTCTACCTGCATTAGACAACCACTTCCCTTTCCAAGAATCCATTTTATGCTCCATCTTAAACAAGACAGGATCCCAAAGTTTGTTCACACTATAGCCTTTATCCAAAGGAAGCCCTAGATATTTGCAGGGGAATTTACTGTTCTTGTATCCTAAGATGTGACATATTTCTTCCTCATCTCTTACTTTTGTATTTAGGAAGAATATTTTTGATTTAATTGCTTTGACAACCTATCTTGAGGCTTTAGAGTATTTGTGTAGTATTTATTTGAATTCTTTTGCCTCAAGTTTGTTGGCATCTTCAAAGAGTATCGTGTCATCTGCAAACTACTGATACGTAATATTATCTATCCCCTTTGTTACTTTGATTCCTCTAATGTTGCCCAATGAATGTGCTTTACTCACTGACCTACCAAATGCCTCTGCCATTATGATGAACTGGAAAAGGGGATAAAGAGTCCCCTTATCTCAACCCCCTAGAGATATCAATATATCCCTCGAGAGTTCCATTCACCAGTAAAATTTTTTTAGGGCTAGAGATACAATTGAAGATTAGAGTTATACATTGCTTAGCAAATCCAAAGGCTTCCATACATTTACAAAGAAACCTCCAATCCACCTGTTGTATCCCTGAACATGGAGCTTCATAAGAATATGGATACTAATACATTTTGGATTGATATTGTATCAACCACTGATCTTTTCTTCATTAATTATACACAGAGTCACCACCTCCTTCATAGAGGACAAAATTTCTTTTTGTTTCTTCTGAGTTTCCTTTCTGATCAAAGCTCAATTGTACTCTTGGATGGCCTTGTGTTATTGACCTCCTCCCATACATAAAACTTCTTCTCTTTACTTTAGAGTCTCTACCTCTCTCTAGAGAGGAAATTTGTTTCTTTTTATATGAGTTCTTTCCAACAATAGAGTCCTTTTAAATGAATACTCTCCCCAGCAAAATCACCAATCTATTGGATCTCAAATCAACAGATTGGATAGGTTCTAAGGAAATGCTAACTCCTAAGATCAAACCCTCCAATTGACTTGGCCAACTTATAGAGTGAACCTATTTGGTTACTAACTCCCTCACTTTAGGCTCTGCAAGACCTAGGCGGGTGTACCTATTCACTAGTGGCTTTCGATGACTAATGATTTTTATAGTAGATTGAGTATTTTGATCTAAATTCTTCCCTACCTCAGAATGGCATAGGTTCCTAGGATAGGTGGCTTTTAGGTGAGTTCAAGATTGTTGTTGTGGAAGCTATTCGATCTTTGTACTTGAAATTTATAAGTATGTATACTATTGCTAATTGGTTTTATGTGTCCTACTCAACTAGTCCTATTGCTTTAATGTAAAAGTAATTAATATGGTGAAGGTTGTGATTTGTGAATGACCAATGTCTTTCCTATTATTTGGGCTACAAAGTCTTATATTTCCCTAGGACTTAATGTATTATATGTGAGACAATTTTTAAACCTACCCCCTTTGGTAAATCTGTCAGTTATTGTTTCTTATGAGATTTTCTAAATGTTTATATCATAAACCACCTGAATGAATTTAACCCTAACCTTAAGGGACCATTCAAGGAACAACTACAAGGAACAATTACAATCCACGAGTAGATATTTTTAATCCAAATTTATAATATAGGAACATAAAATTCACTGTAAGAATACGAATAACCTTATCTCATTTAGATAATATCACAAACAACTGCCTATAGAAAATGAAATAACTCACAATACATATGCAAAGGAAAACAACTCATTGTATTAAAAGGTTCAAAATAGTACAATATTATCCAGAGTCTCTCCTATATTTTTCTCTCATTCTCCCCCTCATATCTACATTTTTTAACCACTTATATATGTGGTTGAATGGGCACCATACCCCTTTTGGGGTGAAAAGTCACCATTTTACATTAAAATTAACAAAACCCTTTGAAATTAATATACAAACTAGTTAGTCATTAATCTTGCTTTAAGCTATCTTTTGGGTTTTTATTTGGTCAGAAGCCTTAAACTTTAGATACAAATATGAAATTTTTTATGGTGGTAGGAAACATCCACTTCTAAAATGGGTCTTCATAATATTTTATATTTGAATACATTTTCATTCCAAGTCAACGTCTTCTTTCATGCAGGTCGAAATAATAGGCTTTTCAGCCTTCTTACGGTCTTCTGTATGGTCTATAGCCAAAAACACATTGTACAGATCTAATATTTTTACTAGAGCTTGGAAACATGATTTTATGAAATGGGTATCTTTTATGTGTTCATGTTTCATTCATTTTAATTCTCCGTTCATATCATCTTTTCTACACATAAAAAACACTAGTCTTTCATGGGGTCCATTGGAATTAATTTATTCATATCCTCCTTTACTCTAGTTGTTCAAATCAATAATCATCTATTATGTATCATTTCCATGAAGTGACCACCATTTTTAATAGTAAGGTGCTTGAAGTTATTTGGAAATTTGAAGCACCAACATCACCTTGTCATATGCTTTTTTAATATCTAATTTTATTAGCATACTAGATTCAAAATTCTTTTGAACTGAATGTATTACTTCTTGAGCAATAATAAACCCATCTAAAATAGACCTGCCAAGTACAAACCCTGTCTGTTCCTCTGAAATAATAGAGGGAAGGACCATTTTGATTCTATTTGCTAGAGCTTTGGAGGACACTTTATAAATTGTGTTACAAAGTGATATAGGCCAAAAAATCATCCATCTCTTCTGCATTCTCTATTTTGGGGATACGTGTAATGAAAGTATTGTTTATTTCTTTGAGAATTCTGCCAAAATTTCTCATGTTTTCTACCACCTCCCACAATTTTGTTCCTAGAAAGGACTAGCATTGTTGGAAAAACCCCATTAGGAAACCATCCAGGCCCAGGGCCTTCATAGGGTGAAGTTGAAGCACCACCACTTTAATTTTCTTTAAGGTGAATTTGTTGGTTAGCATCTTATTATCCTCCTCTGATATGATTTTGGGGATATTTGCTAACATATGTTGTTGTGAGTCTATATCTAAGTATCCCTAGTTGTTTAGAATGTTTTTTAAATACATAACTAATTCCCCTGCTATCTCTTAGGGTCTTCTATTAAGTTGTTCCTAGCACCTTTGATCCTATGAATTCTATTTACATTTCTTCTTTTCTTAGTGTTGTTATGAATAAAATTTGTATTTTTGTCCCTGTCACTTAGCTAATTCTCTCTAGATTTTTGTTTCTAGAAAATCTCTTCTTTGGCTAAAATTTCATCATACTTGTGTAACAATTCTTTTTCTTTGATAAATTTTTCATTATCCATCCCATCTCTAATGACATTTTTCATTCAACTTGTCTATATTTGCCTCTATTACTTCCTTTTCGCTAATTATGTTTTTGAAATGTTCCTTATTCCATTGTAATATTTTATGTTTAACTTTTTTCAATTTGGTAATTTAAAAAAACATTTTGGAACCTATACTTTGTTCTTTCTTCCACCAATTTTCTACCAACCCAAAAAATTTGGGTCCTGGAACCACATCCTTTCAAACTTAAAGGAGTAGTTTCTAGGTCTAATGTCTTCTTCAATATGCAAAGAGATTGGGAAGTGGTTTGATCCTATTGATGTAAGAATAGTGGACCTAAGGGAGTTAGTGAACTCTATCGGATCTTCTTTAAACAAGAACCTATCTAATTTTTCAGCTATAAAATCATTGCCTAGTCTTCTATTATTCCAAGTACACTTACTGTTTATCATCCTGACATCAAGCAAACTATTATTCCTAATCCAAAATTTAAAATCTCTATGTTGTTGATTCAGTTTGGATGCCTCCACATTTTTCTGTTATACCCAAAATGACATTAAAGTCTCCTCCTAAGTGTAATACCCTAAAAATGGTCATCTAAACCAAGGGCCCCTAATCTCGACAACATCACCAACGTCCTAACCAAAGGCAATTTAATCAATCTTGAGAACATTATTAATTCTTTAATCATCAAATGTCACATGGCAAATCAATTACTCAATATTAATTAAATATTTATTTAATTATTTGAATCATTCCAAGAATATCATTCTAATCAATTATCCTATTTTAATTTATTAAATATCCTTGCATATTTAATTAATTAATAAATTTGCCAGGTAATCATGCAAAAAAGGAATTAATTTATTACAAAGGAGGAATTAATTACAAAGCAAGTGTTGAATTGAAAATAAAATAAAAGAATTTAATTGAGAGAGAAATCAAACTTGAGATATTATTTCTTTTTCTAAATTTAGAACCTGGAATCAGAAAAGCAATTAATTGAATTATTGAATCATTCTCTAAAATTGGAACTCATAGCTTTTGAGAAAAAGAAGTTCAGTTGCATTAAAAGACTCTTTTCTTGAATAAATCAAAGAATTATCTATTTTTATCACAAGTGCATGGAATTAATTAATTCTTATTTCTAATGCAACTTGAACTTCCTATCTAAATGCATTTCAATTAAACTATAATTGGAATCTATCTCAAGGTTAACTAAACCCGATTTCTCAATTATTTTCAATTAATCCTAAATTGATCTTTTTCATCATCTCGCTTGTAATTCTCTATAAATTCAGCCTTCAGCTCTCATCCAATTTACCCCAGATATTTTTGAGAACACGCTTGGAGATTATTATTACACTGATTTTTGCTCTGGAGTCATTGAATACATTATGCTTTTTTAGGTTATTTGCATCCATATTTAGTTTACTCATTTTTCTTGAATTCGTTATTGCTTGAATCTTTCATCCATCTTGCATCCATTTAGCTTAATATCATATCATATAGATTAAATCCTTCATCTTGGTGTAGTCTAGTCACTGGTATTTCTTATAAAAATCTAAGAGCAATCTTATACTCGCATCTTTTAGAAGGCAATTGGTCGATTTATTATGGTTTTATTATTCATGCTTATATCTATCTAACCATATGTGTAATGACTTAATTGAAGTGTTGTGCTTTCAGCTACAAACCCTTTTTCACACACACATCTCTAGTGCCAATTGTGGGGCTCGAAGACTATATTTTTCGGCCTCCAAGACTGACTTTTTTATTTTTGTTATTTTTCAGATTTTTGTCCGTACAGTCTCTGTGTCATCTTGTACGACATTTCCCACGGGCTGAAATGACAAATTGCAGGTATCATACGAAATGGAATTTTGTATCGTATGAGAAGGAATCTTGTATCATACGATCTGGTAAACTTTGTTGTACGGCTCTATATTTTTCTGGTTAAAAAGGCAAAAAAAAAAAAAAGCAAATTTCATGATTTTGGTTTTCTGTTCAAATTGATTATTCTGATGACTGACCCTGGTTGTTTATCTGTCTATCTTAGAATTTTTCACAACCTAATCAGTTTTTTGCAGAACGCTTGTAAGACAATATGACTTCTGATTTGTTGTCTTTGCAGGTTGCCTGAGGAGAATCAACCAAACATCGTGTATTCTTTCAATTAATTTTTAGGCACCTAACTTGCTATCTGGTTAATGAACAAATCTGTCTTTCATATTTTTAGAAGATTCTGAGAGGTAGAAGAGTATGCTCTTGTCTTTTTCTAGACAATCAAAAATCCAGACCCTTGAGGCTTTTTCTTTATTTGAGATTTGTACATCTTTAGCAGGTCTGCCCTCCCAAGGAGCTTAAAAACTCTTAAAGCCTTTACGGCCGGTGTGAGGGGAATGACCTAAGTGGGAATGGCTAAACGCCAAGTACTCCAACCCACTATAAAATAAATGTGATTTGATGAAAATCAAGTCAACGACAGTGCTCAGGAATAACTCTCCTCCGCACCTTCGAGTATATTAAACCTTGGTTTTCAAGGCTGGAAGACCTCTTAATTGAGTTTATACCTCGACGCACCAAATAGACCCCTTACTAGATCCGATTATAATTAGAAGCTACCCGGTTCACCTCCGAAAGGGGGATAATCTTTGTGCAAGAGAGATAGTAACTCTCCCAAGATACTTGTCATTTCCTGCCCCCATTAGCGTTTGGAGTTGGATAATACGATGTTGAGAATCTATTGCATGAGACTCAATGGTCTTATTCTGATTAGCTATTGGGTGCGTACCTGAGTCTACAAGCAAAGGTTTTATTCTCTCACCAAATTCTTTAGGGCTTGCATGTTGTGATTGGAGTTACTATTTATACTATGTGTTGTCTGTGTTTTCATCCCTCAAACAAAAACTGGAATACCAAAATTGGAGAAAATAAGAAACAACTCAGTGATCAAAAACTCTATCCATGTCAGGACTAGTCCATCCTAAGTTGAAATTCTATCCAAAACTAGTCTATCCTAGTCAAAAATTAGTCCATCTCAGAATTTGGTCATACTTAGTTGTCATACTCAGCTATTGAAAAACTTAGAATTTTAGTCTCTGCCCTGTGAAAAGTCATACGAATCTGATCATTTATCATTCTACACCATATCCTATTTCGTACGAAACTGATAATTTGTCATCTGACCTCAATCCTCTATCATACAAAACCTAGTAGTCTGTTGTCTGAAGCTAAATCCTGTGTCATACGAAACATAACTACACTGAATCTTTCATCATTCTAGACATACCCATTTGTCGTATGGTACTAGGTAGCAACTTGTATGAAACAGAACTGTTGTCATCCCGAAACTATTAAATTGTCATCCAACTCAGTAAATCCTGTCGTACGAATCTCTGGTTTTGTTAGTACAGAGCAGTCAAACTTACCTCAAATAGTCTACAACAAACATAATACTGGTTATCATCATCCTAAACATAAACAGATCAAGACAGTGTACCTCTGTCATTTGCATTGCACGATTTGGTCGATCATCTTTTAGCTAGTTCAATCAACTACCTATCAAACTCAAGTCACTTAGATAACATCTTATACAGGATAGATCGTTCTTGAAACCAGACTGAATCTTAGTCACTACTCTTGAATCAACTTAGATAAATGTCTTATACAGGATAGATCTTTCCTAAAACCAGACTAAATCTTAGTTGCTTCTCTCAAACAAATACGTTAACTGAACAACTAGCTTTGAAATTGATCTTGACCTCTGCATCACAAACAGTTTTAGGTGACACTAATCCATAAAAATGCCTACTCAAACCAGGAGTTCTTGTAAGAAAGAGGCCAAAGGCAAACGACAACCCTTCACATATCAAGATAACCCATACTACGTGAAGGACTCACTCACTGATAAACCTTCATCATCAAGGGTACCAATTTTTGATGAACCTGAATCTCCCACTATACATGAGACATAATACAATGACAAAGATAACCTTAATATTCACGAATCCAATAATGATTCCTCATCAAGTGAAACTGAAGAAGACACTGAACCTCCAGAAAAAGAAATTTGTGACTGTCAAAAGGATAAAGACTTCCGAAAAATGATGAAAGCTATCCTAGCTTGAGAAAAGGAAGACTATTTCTTAGAATTAGCAAAACAAGGTGCCAAACTCCCTACTAGATATGATGTTTAGAAACTCATTACTAAAAAGGAATAATCACCTATACTCATGGTACACAAACAATTACTAGCCTTATGGACTGAAATCATAGAATTGAAGAACAGGATAACTCCCCAAAACAATATTCTGTGGAGACAATATGCCCTTTTCTATTTGACAAGAATCTATACATGCCTTTGTTCCCTTCATGAGTTGAGATCCCAAAATTTGACAAATATGATGGTACCTTAGATCCTCAAGATCATGTCAGAGAGTTTTGTGCTGCCTGTATGGAGTTCATGCATGATCAAACGTATCTCATGCGCCTTTTCTCGAGGAGTTTGGGAGGACAAGCCATGGAATGGTTCTCAAGTCTACCTAAAGGAATAAAAATGTTTGAAGAACTAATCCAACTATTCTTACAATAATACTCATACAACATTTGACATCCAATGACTATGATTGAGCTTTGTAATACTAAACAGAAAATAGGGGAGCCTCTTCTTACTTTCCTCCAACATTGGAGAAAGATGTTCTCTAGGTATTCAAGACCTATCCCCGATTATGAGA
Organism: Cryptomeria japonica; assembly: GCF_030272615.1. NCBI lineage: Eukaryota > Viridiplantae > Streptophyta > Pinopsida > Cupressales > Cupressaceae > Cryptomeria > Cryptomeria japonica. The sequence continues at coordinate 445,270,316 of NC_081409.1, forward strand.
AAATGGACATATTTGTCAACAACTTGGTCCCAGAATTGAAATATAGCATCCAAATGCATGTACACCCATCATTTAACAAAATGGGAGATAATGCCATTCGATTGGAAGATGTGTTCATAAAGAAGGGGGATATCTCACCTTGGAAAGAAACGCAACCAAGATCTAGCTCTAAAGAGAAGAACAAGTATTGGAAATTCGGCAAAGACAACAATAAGAATGTTGTTAATGATGGAGTAGTAGACATTGTTAAAACCAACTCAAAGCCCATGATATTCAACTTGGCTAGTGGCACACAAGCACTTAAAGCTGCAGTGGAAAATCCTCCAAAGAAAACAAAAGAATGGTTCAAAGAGAAACCTTGGCTTTCCAAACCTAAGCATGATTTTGCTCCTCTCGAAGAATCATATGAGTCCTCTTTCAAAACTCTGTTGGCAAACAATCTGATAATGCTACCAAATAACTTCAGACCATATGATCCAAAAATCAAACCAAAATGGTGGAGAGAAAATGAATATTGTGACTTCCATTAGAATAAAGGTCATAACACAAAAATTGCACGAAGCTCAAACATGAGATTCAAGATCTCATAGATGCTGGTAAAATTGTTGTCGAGAATCACCCAACCAATGCTGATCACAAAGCATTTAAGGACCCTTTGCCTATTTACAAATAAGATGATTCCTCAAAGACCAAAGGAGATGCCAGAGTAAATTATACTTAAACCAGCAATGACAATGTCATCAACATGATTGAGCCTTCCTAGTTAGAAAATTTCAATATGATTATAGTCCAAGACAAACCAAATGAATCATGATATGCAAGAGCTCTGACCCGTTCTCAGAAGAAAATCACTCTCCAAGGAGGTAGTTCTTCCAACCCGACTCAAGCAACATCAAACCCACCAACCTTGTAAAACAAACAGAAAGAATCGACCTTGGATAAATTTAAAAGGCCAACTTCAACATCATCCTCTGGATATAGCGTTGTTGAACAGTTGAAAAGGACAAATGCTCAAATCTCAATCTTTGAATTGCTAAAACTCTTGTCTTCTCACAAAGAGATCCTAGACAAAGCATTGCTCACCACTAATGTTCCCAAAGATTTAGATATTGATCGGTTTCAGTCTATGGTGGGTCATCTAACTTCACCTCACTATCTAACCTTCTCTGAAGAAGATGATAACTCGCTAAATCATCCACATAATTAGCCATTGCATATTGAAGCCATGATCCATAAACACAGAGTCAAATGTGTTTTGATAGATGGAGGCATGGGGTTGAATATCTATACTTACAGTTTTCTTACACAACTAGGATTCTCTGAAAATGTCATTGATCTCGCCAAGAAAATAACAATTAAAGCCTATGTTGAAGAAGAAAGGACCTCTAAAGGTTTGGTATCATTACCAATCAAGGTGGGACCTATAGAAAGAGATGTCCTCTTTCAGGTACTTGATCTTCCTTTGTCATACAATATCTTACTGGGCAAGTCGTGGATTCATGAGATGAAGGTAGTTCCATCAACATACCATGAATGCTTAAATTTTCCTTATAATGGAACAAAACTCAGTATTCCTGTTGATACAAATGTCACCTGTAATGCATTAATAAAAGGTGCTGATAGTTTTGTGCCTCATAATAGGGCAACCTCTACAAGTGAAAATCCAAAAACTTTGATGAAAGACTTGGAAAAGAAATTGAAGATTACAAATATTGGCATGGATGGCTAAAAGATAGAACTGGTACTTTCATTAGTCTCTCTCCCTCCATCACCAAAATAGTTGAGCAAACCATCAGAGGCTATGAGAACACAAACTTCAGCTCCGAATATCATATATGATGGTCTTTTTGTACATTCTTCTACTTCCTTGGCAGATGAAATAGAAGAGGATGTTGTTCTTAACTAGCTCTTTAAGGAAGATAGTCAAAATGAGGAAGTACGACACCGTGAGATTTCCTCAACCCAATATGGTCCTGGCTACAAGATGATTCAATGCATGGGATATTCAAGTACTGGTCCCCTGGGTAAACATTAAGAGGGTATTATTGAACTAGTTCAGCTACAAACAAAATCAACAAATGATAAGGCTGGACTAGGGTACAATCCAAAAAAAACATCAGACCAAAAACATGCTTCTAAGTCTAAGTGGTAGAAAAGGATATTGCCTTCAACATTACAGGAAACAAACACTCAAAAAACTCAAAAAGAGTGTGTAAAAGAGAAAGAGGAATCAATAGTCAAGAAAGAAGAATAGTAAGCACTCAAGCTCTGATGGTGTCAACTATAATAATGCAAGGAGTTGAGTGATGAATACTAAGAGGGGGGGTGAATTAGTATGCCAAAAATCACTATACTTAAACCCTTTACTAGTCTAGTAGTAAACCGGTAAAATAGTTTAGCAGACAAACCGGTTACCACACATGTAAACCAAATAGAAAATAATGTATTCATCCACAGAAGCACAAACATCATAACACAAGAGATTTTGATGTGGAAACCCAAATGGGAAAAACCATGGTGAGATGAAACTCACAAGTAACTATCTGCAGAATAGGAACTAGACTGGTTAAGGTCATACAATGTTCTTTACTAGAACAAATCCCGTTAGGAATCTCAATCTCTATTAGGAGATAAGTCTGATTAAAGACTACCTTGCTAGAGGATTTTAGATCCACAGATGTGAACCACCTTGTTAGAGGATTTACAAAAGGATTTTTGGGCCTACCCGATTAAGGGCTTCAGACTTGTCGAAGATGTGACTAATCAACAAGTGAGTGATCTAGCAAATAACACAGATTGCTTGGTTAGATCCTTGATAGCTCATTCCTAATGCATTCCAGAATTACTTCAGTCTTCAACACATTCACTCTCTGCCTGTACTCACAGACCTGAACTTTTCTTCTATCTTTACACTCACAAAAACTCTCTTTTCCACCTTAAACCCTAGCAACATCTTACAACCCTAGACATGATGTCCTTATCAAGGAATCTGATTTCATGTCGGTCCAATAGGATTACATTACAATTTCCTAGGTTCAATGCATCTAGACATATTATGTAACATGACACAAAAAGCATCGTTAAAGTGTCGGCACCGTCATACAATGGGAAAAACCACGGTGAGATGAAACTCACAAGTAACTATCTACAGAATAGGAACCAAACCGGTTAAGGTCATACAATGTTCTTTACCAGAACAGATCCTGTTAGGAATCTCAATCTTTGTTAGGTGATAAGTCTGATTAAAGACTACCTTGCAAGAGGATTTAAGATCCACGGATGTGAACCACCTTGTTAGAGGATTTTACAAAAGGATTTTTGGGCCTACCTGGTTAAGGGCTTTAGACTTGTCGAAGATGTGAGTAATCAACAAGTGAGTGATCTAGCAAATAGCATAGATTGCTTGGTTAGATCCTTGATAGCTTGTTCCTAATGCATTCTAGCATTACTTCAGCCTTCAACACATTCACTCTCTGCCTCTACTCCTAGACCTGAACTTTTCTTCTATCTTTACACTCACAAAAACTCTCTTTTCCACCTTAAACCCTAACAACTTCTTAAAACCCTAGAAATGATGTCCTTATCAAGGAATCTGATTTCATGTCGGTCCAATAGGATTACATTACAACTTCCTAGGTTCAATGCATCTAGATATATTCTGTAACATGACACAAAAAGCACCGTTAAATTGTCGACACTGTTGAACAATTGGTGGATGGTAACTCATCAAAGAGTATTACCGGTTCATGCAAAATATCGGTTGCCAGTTTGACAAAAATGAAGATTGGGAAATATGTGTTCTGCCGCTTTGATCCTTCATACCGCTTGAGATCCTCAAACTTCTTGGAGTCAACATACCACTTTAGACTGGTAAACACATTCTACAAAACACTGATAGTCTAAAGACTATAATGCATAATACCAGTTGGGAACACTTGCCGGTTGAGCATAACTCATACATATAAAAGTGATCTCAATGCAAGTGTGTGTCCATCAATGACAATCACAACATAATCATCAAAAATGCCAACAATCTCACCCTTTGGCATTGATGGCAACACTTAGGAAATTTTTTTTTGACCTCTAAGTATTTTACAACAAAAATCATGCCATAAGAAAAATTACTCCCCCTAAGTATATACACTATCTCTTTTGCAAACAAAACAATATATAACTATTTGCATACAGAGATAGACATGAAGATATACAGAGCATACATAAAATTTTAAATACCAGAATACTTCTCCCCCTTTGCCAACAATGACAAAGTATAGCTGAACAACCCCTGTTTCCATTTGGTATTAAAATAATAAGAGTTTATGACAATAAAGAGTAAAACTTGTCAAAAATAGATTTAAAGTCCTGCAAAAATTATTCCATAGATAAGGACCAGGACTCAAGTAGGGAGGTAGCCACTTCTTTCTCTGTCTGCATCTGGGAGACCTGTTCTTCCATGGCATCTATTGTGCTCATCTCTTGAGTCACCATTAAGGCATCCAGATTGAGATAACATTTCTGAAGTATTTGCAGGCGTGGGAGTAGAACCAGTTGTAGTTCCTGCAAATCTCAAGGCTGGTTGCTAATTTACAACTCTATTTTGGTAGATTGGATATGAAACCAGTGAATGGTTTGCCCATAAGCTGTAAAAGAGTCATATGGCGGCTTGAAGGTGCTCATGTATAACTGCAAGTCAGATTGTAGCTTTTGCTTCTGTACAAGCACATCATCACAGAAGAGATGGGGTTGGCAAATCTTACTCAATAGTAGATTCCCCTCATCCAGAGCATCCCTTATATCTTTTTGAGCTTTTTGCAGATCGGACCGGAGCTCATTTAGCTTCTTCACCAGGGAAATGTTGAGAGCCTTTTGATGCTCTTTCTTGGCATTTGCCTCTGCTACCTCTTCTAGGATCTTCACTTGATCATCCACTACGGTGCATAGGAGCTTCAATTGTGCTAGTGATGAATCAGTATTGGGGAGGTTAGTGTTAGGTAACAAACCAGTAAGAGTGTCCACCATAGCTTGGATCACATCTTGCTCCTTCTTCCTCCTTATCACTTCAAGGCATTCTTGAGCAACCTTAATTCTTTGTAGCAGCTCCATTTCATTTGCAGACTGGAGGTCAATAGGACTAGTGAGGTCAGCCGGTTTGGCTTGACTACCGGTTGCCTTTGGAGTCTCCATCTGAGTGCTTTTTACCGCTTCTTCTTTCTCTTCTTCCTTCTTTTTCTTCTCTGCTTCTTTTTGCCGCTCCGCTTCCTTTCTCTTCTCCTCTTCCTTATCCTCCTCTATTTTCTTCTTCTCCACTTCCTTTCTCTTCTCCTCTTCCTTATCCTCCTCTGCTTTCTTCTTCTCCACTTCCTTTCTCTTCTCCTCTTCCTTATCCTCTTCTTCTTTCTTCTTCTTTGCATCTTCTTGTTTCTTTTTCTCTTCTTCCTCTTTTCTCTTTTCCTCCTCTTTCTTTTTCTTCTCATCCTCTTTTCTCTTTTCCTCCTCTTTCCTTTTCTTCTCATCCTCTTTTCTCTTTTCCTCCTCTTTCCTTTTCTCCTCATTCTCTTTTCTCTTTTCCTCCTCTTTCCTTTTCTCCTCATCCTCTTTTCTCTTTTCCTCCTCTTTCCTTTTCTCCTCATCTTCTTCCTTTTTCTTCTCCTTCGCTTGCTTCTTTTCTTCCTCCTTTTCGTCCTTTGCTTCCTTTTTCTTTTCTACCTATTCTGCCTGCTTCTTCTATCCTGTTGCTTCTGATGGTGTACCCTGAGAAACATCCTCTACATCTAGAGCATCGACATCAATAGTGTCTATAGGTTCAGTAACTGGGTTTCCTTCATTATCAAACACTTCATCCGATTTTGATATTGTTGGTTCTTGCTCAACCTTCTTGTTGGCTTGAAGAACTTTGTGCATATGTACAATAGTTGTCATATGCAGATGAGTGTCCTTTAAGACATCATCAATTCTCCCTTCTAATAACCAAAGTCTTCTCCTTCTAGTGAAGAAGAGTCCTTTATTTTGATTGATGACTTCAAATAGCTCAAAATTGGACAGGTCAGGAAAGTGTTGGGCAAAAACTTTCTCCCTTATTTCCCATTCCTTCTCTATGGCAATGCACCATTTATTGTCTAAAGACTTATACAAAGAATCTAGTGTCTCAGATCTAATTTTTGAAGGCAACCAGTCATTAGCACATAAATACTTAATAATTTCCTGCTCAACTTCTTCCTTTTCTTCATCATTGAAATCATCAAAATGACCTAATAAATCATTCAATAACTTTCTCCTAATATTTTTAATAGTTCTTTGACAATGTGTCAAAGGTTTGTAGGAAGAAATGTCAATATTTACCGGTGTCGATGATGCCAGTTCATTCTTTGTCTTTTTCCTTGTTTGTCTTGTCTTCTTGGGTTTTTTTTCAGACACAATTTCTTCTCAGTCCGGTGAATTATTCTTTGTCTTCCTCTTCCTCTTGAAGACTTTGGCAGGTGCCGCTTCCAATTTCTTCTTTGCAGGTGATCGCTTGGTCACTTTGGGACTTGATGGAGTAACCAATGCCAATGCTAAAGGCACTGCCTTCCCTTTCTGTGCTGAGGGTTCTTTAACCGGTGTCACCCTTTCCAGATAGGTGCCAGTTCTCTTTGCCTTCGGATCAAGAGGCAAGGCAAGTAGGGTATAGGCATACCCATCCAACATATCATACATCACCTCATAGCCCATAGGCTCCACTTCTTCCTATCTAGGCTCAATGGCCTCCATTATGCATTCATCCACTTTGATGATAAAGAAGATGTCCTCTTCATATTTCTTGACAATGTCACTAGATATCCTCATCCTTAGGCTCATCTTGCTTCCAAACTCATCAAAGTACTTGTTCAGAACTTTGGGGTAACTAGTTCCAACTACTTACAGGCTCTCTTTGATCTGCTTGGTAACCGGTTGGTCGGCAGACCACTGAATATCTCCAACTCCTGGGAAATAACCTTGGAAGTAGAAGAATAACCCTACCAGTACTTGTCCAAACTTAAGTTTCAAAGCATTATCCTGTTTGATTGATTTGAGATTTAACAGAAGTTATCTTTGCATGTAGGTGCATAGATCAAATGATGCATCTTCCTTGATCATCTTGTAAGCAGCATTTACCGCTACAGCAGATATAGAGTTAATTCTGCTGGCATGAAATGTCCAGTATCCTATCACCATACACACATATTTCACCAGGTCATCCTTGATGGAATTGGTAGTCATTCCTCATGAGTCATTCACTGAACCAGTGAGCTTGGTCATTTTGGTCTTGATGACCTTCCTCAAGGCTGGCACTTCACTAACGTTGCAAAAACCGGTGATGACATGAATAGCTTGCGGTGTGATATCATGTGTTCTCTCAAGATACATCTTGTCACTATGAACTCTGCTCAGAATGATTTGAATGTGGTTGTGAAATCCTCTAGGAAGTAAACCGCATTGTGAAGCTTCTTCTTCTCCAAGATGCTATACTCCGGTTTGATCTTTTTATCCTTCCCATAGAATAGACCTAGCTGAGAATGGATTGTGAGAGACCCTAGGTCTTCAATTTTACAATCTATATAATCAGAAATGCCTTCTTCCACTATTACACCAACAGGTACTTGTGACAGGGCATTGTATTTGGACTTGCATTGAATGAAGTTCATAGAATCAACAGGTGCACTAGAGCTAGCATGTGATGTGGAAGCCATGATAAAATAGAAAACTCAAGAAATACCTTTCAAAAATTGAGAATTTAGGGCTTGCTAATTCCACTTCGCCTCACACTTCGTCAGTTGTTGAATCACCGCTTTGAGTTCTTCTCTTGACCGTTTGATATTTGCTTTTGAATCTTCTTTAGGGTTTCAAAATTTCTTTGAATCGCAACACAAATCACTTTTTCTTCGCTCCGCACTTGAAAAACTTCTTCGCTCAAAAAATGATAGTGAGAAATGATTTGAAAATTCCTTTTAAACATATTCTTCACCTACCATAATAAATGCTCCACCATTAGGGCATAAACCCTAATTTGCCTGTTACCGTTTCCGGTCTTCTACCAAATGACAAGTATCAAATACCAATTAAGGTCTTTTACCGTTATAAACCGAGGGTTCGAAACATTTCACCATTTTCTCCCCCTAAGCTTTTCTGATGCTTAGTTTGCCGGTTTTGTGATTTCCACACTAGGTGCAGAAACTGATTCTTCTTGCAATATTGTTCTTTTCTTCTTCCAGGTTTTGTTCATATCCGCTTGAATGGTTTCAACATCAATTTTTCCTTCCGGAGTGACCAGTATATCATTCAATATGCTCTTTCTACTTCTGCAGAATCTTGCTGAATGACCTGGTTTGTTGCAATGATAGCAAACCATTCCAGGTGCTCTCCAAGGTCCATTATTCATGTTTCCATTCTTCCTTTTGCATGTTGCTGCTATGTGACCATGACCATGGAAAATCTAATAGTTTGCTCTCTATTTGGTTTCTGCTTGATAGCCACCGCTACTTGATTGATGATTGTAGGCATTAAACCAGTTGGGGTTCCAGTTCACAAAAGATTCCAGACCAACTTCTTGAGTCCTCTAAGGATATCTTCCAATGTTGTTCATAATAGACCTACATTGAGATGCTCTATGCCCAAACTTGTTGCATGCATAACAATTAACATTGAACTTGTTGGATCTAGGTACATTGTTTATAAAATAAGGAAAATTATTATAGGCTTTTTTCCTATATACATTGGTAGTATGTCCTTCTTTTAGACAGTTAAAGCAAACAGGTTTGAATTTTTGCTTACCTTTACCTTTGAATGTCGGTTGCTTCTTTAATGGTTCAACATTTGCACCTGAGGTCTCACCTTCCTCCTGACTAGAGAAACCAAGTCCATTGGTATTCTTTACCGGTTTAGCTAATTCAAGATTTTTCTCTAGATTAACAGTACTCTTGTTGAACTTAGCAAGTATTTCCTTTGACTCAGAGAGTTCTTTGGAAATAGCAGCATTTGTCTCCATCAAGTTTGCATTCTCAGAGATGGCTATGTTTAGTTCACCTTGTTAGTCTTCTTTTTCCATTTTGCTCTCATGAAGGTGAGCAGTAAGTGCACTAATCTCTTGCTTCAACTTGAAGATCTCATGATCTTTGTCCTTGACCAGATCTTCAGCCTTCCTCCGATTCTCAAGCTCTTGACACATTTAGATAGTTAGTCCTTCCAACTCCTTTCTCAAGTTGGAATTGGATTCATTCAGATTTTCTACTTCTTGGATTAGGGCTTCCATGTCTGCTTCATCAGAAGAACTATTTTCAGATAGCTCCATCAATTTTTCAGCATGTTCTCTCCTTTTTTCCTGAGAGGCCTTATATTTTACCATAAGTTCCTCATAGGCTTGCTCAAACTGAGTGAGCTGGTGAGTAAGTTCCCTCACTGTGTATTCCCCCATATCTCTTTCCAAGTGATTAGACTTATAGAAAGATTGGCTCTGATACCAATTGATGAATACTAAGAGGGGGAGTTAATTAGTATGCCAAATATCACTGTACTTAAACCCTTTACTAGTCTAGCAGTAAACCGGTAAAATAGTTTAGCAGACAAACTGGTTACCACACATGTAAACCAAATAGCAAATAATGCATTCACCCACAAAAGTAGAAACACCATAACACAAGAGATTTTGACGTGGAAACCCAAATGGGAAAAACCATGGTGAGATGAAACTCACAAGTAACTATCTTGCTAGAGGATTTTAGATCCACAGATGTGAACCACCTTTATAGAGGATTTACAAAAGGCTTTTTGGGCCTACCCGTTTAAGGGCTTCAGACTTGTTGAAGATGTGAGTAATCAACAAGTGAGTGATCTAGCAAATAGCACAGATTGCTTGGTTAGATCCTTGATAGCTTGTTCCTAATGCATTCCAACATTACTTCAGTCTTCAACACATTCACTCTCTGCCTCTACTCACAGACCTAAACTTTTCTTCTATCTTTACACTTACAAAAACTCTCTTTTCCACCTTAAACCCTAGCAACTTCTTAAAACCCTATACATGATGTCCTTATCAAGGAATCTGATTTCATGTCGGTCCAATAGGATTACATTACAATTTCCTAGGTTCAATGCATCTAGACATATTATGTAACATGACACAAAAAGCACCGTTAAAGTGTCGGCACTGTCAAATAATCAGTGGATGATAACTCATCACAAAATGCCAGTTGGTAACTCATCATAGAGTATTACCAGTTCATACAAAATACCGGTTGCCAGTTTGACAAAAATGAAGACTAGGAAATATGTGTTCTACCACTTTGATCCTTCGTACCACTTGAGATCCTCGAACTGCTTGGGGTCAACATACCACTTCAGACCGGTAAACACATTCTGCAAAACACCGATAGTCTAAAGACTATAATGCATCTTACCAGTTGGGAATAATTGTCGGTTGAGCATAACTCATACATATAAAAGTGATCTCAATGCAAGGGTGTGTCCATCAATGACAATCACAACATAATCATCAAAAATGCCAACATTGAGGTCCCAAAGGATGTAAGAGATGAAGTAGTAAGAATCAGAGAATTGTTTGCACCACTGAAAGTTCCAGTCACATACACTGGTAGGTGGCAAGTAGATGACTCAGAGACTGAATCAAATGAGTATGAATGGGGTCTTAACCACCTCTCAGATACATCTAGTATGAAAACTCCACAAGGGTCTACTAGTACCATAGATGATACTCAAGAGCTGATGCACATAAAACTAGAGAAGGAAATACAGGAAATTAGACAAAAGAGACCAGCATACTATGAACAAGGGCTGGAAGAAGGAAGAATACAAGAAATATTTTCATCTATGTACCCCTATACTAAGACAGAACAAATTAGGTATAGCACTACACAAGAAGAGTTGGAAGCTACAAAACAAGAACCAGTTATCAGTCTAGAAGAAGATGAATGGAGTAGACGACAACAAATCACAAAAATAGTAAGATCATGTTAACAGGTATGTCAAATACAAATGATAAATGAGACAAATATTGAAGGAACTTGCAACATTAAAGATGTTGGTATTGATACCATACATATGCTCACTAAATCACTTGAAGAAGACTCAGAAACTTCATCCGATGACTTTGATGACTCTGACAACAGCCCTATTCAAAACAATATCTACTTAGCATCAAATTATGAATCACCTGATGTAAATGATGAAAATATGTCTACTAATCTTATTGTTGTCGAACCACGATATGATGTCCAGTCTAATGTGGGGAACCATGCTACAAGTATGTCTATTGGATTAGGTCAACTAAATATTAATGTGAACTTTAATAATCATGATCTGATTCTTCCTGGTCTTGAGACACTTACACAAGGTATCCTTCTAGAACTCGACTTTTCGATCCACAATTGTGATGACAATACCATGAACGTTCTCGAACCTGTCCAACATTTATCCTTACTACATCCAGAACTAATTGACTATACTTTACAAAACCAATGCATGAATATACCTACTTTTTCCAATGACTATATGTTAGCCTATTATCTCAATGCAGTTGAACCTATGGACTCTTCCACCAGTGAATAGAGTGAAAACATGACTGAAGTGGATATCAAGTATCTTAGTCACAAAAACAAGAAAAATAAAAATAAAAAATCTGATGGTGAAAACCACATTGTGGCGGTGTCAAAATCTAAAAAAGAGAAAATAAAGGACGTACCTAAGGGTGAAAACCTCTCTGAGGTGCCTAAAGGTGAGATACTTGATATACTTGCAAGTCATTTCCAGGAAAGGTCTTCTATATTGATCGAGCCAACTTAGCCAGTGAACATTGGGAGTCAAGAGACACCACACATCATTCATGTAGCTCAATCACTATCAGTAGAAGAATTGAAGGATTTCACTCATCTATTCTCACAAAAGAAAATAAACTTTGTATGGACGTACTCTGATATGCCAAGCCTAGATCCTGATCTCATCATGCACCATTTTTCTATCACACCAGAAGTTAAATTAGTCAAGAAAAAACTCTGTAAGATGCACCCTCATGTGGCACTGCTAGTCAAGGTTGAGCTAGAAAAACTGCTAAAAGCTAGATTCATTAGAGCTATAGATTATGCTGAATGGATTTCAAACATAGTACCTGTGTCAAAGGAAGACAAATCTATCAGAGTTTGCATTGACTTTAGAGATGTCAACAAAGCTTGTTCGAAGGATGACTTTCCATTACCAAACATTGATATGATAGTCAACATGACTACTGGGTATGAGATGTACTCACTAATGCATGGATTCTCTGGATATAATCAAATCAAAATAGCTCCTCGAGATCAAGAAAAGACAGCTTTCACCTGTGCATGGGGAACCTTTTGCTGGAATGTCATGCCATTTGGGCTAAAGAATGCAGGAGCAACCTATCAAAGAGTAGTCATTACTATTTTTCATGACATGATGCACAAGAATATGGAAGATTATGTTGATGATACTTTAGTGAAGACTATGAAGAGATCAACACATATTCAAGAGCTAAGTCCTATACTAGATAGAATGGAAAAGTTCAAACTCCGGTTAAATCTAAAAAAGTGTGCATTCGGAGTGACATCTAAGAAATTGCTTGGCTAAATCATTTCAAAGAAGGGAATCGAGGTTGATCCTGAGAAGGTCCAAGCTATAATGGAAATGCCACCTCTGAAGAACATCAGTCAAATGAGAAGTTTATAGGGATTTCTCCACTCAATCAGACACTTCATTTCTCAGCTAGCAGACAAAGCTCAACCTTTCACAAAAGTATTGAGGAAAGGAGTAATATACAACTAGGATCAGGAATGTGAACAACACCTTCAACAAATCAAAGAGTACCTTTCCAATCCACCAATATTGATGCCACCAATTCAGGTTAAACCATTGATCTTATACATATCAGCAACTGATTCATCACTGGGGGCACTTCTGGCACAACAAGATGAAAATAAAAAGGAACAAGCTATATATTACATCAATAGAACATTGGTGTCTTATGAAATGAACTACACTATAATAGAAAAAGCATGCTTGGCATTAGTCTTTGCATCACAAAAATTGAGTTACTACATGTTAGCACATTCAATCAATCTGGTGGCTAAAATTGATCTGCTCAAATATCTTCTCAACAAAGCAACACTTACAGGAAGATTGGCAAAATGGGTCATGATCCTTACAAAATTTGATATTGAGTATGTGGAATGCAAGGCCATGAAAGGACAGGTAATTGTTGATCAACTTGCTGAAGCTCCACTTGAAGACACTCAATCACTGCATATAGAGTTTCCAGATGAATCAATAATGCATCTTACTCAACAACCTTGGAAGATGTTCTTCGATGGGTCTTTTACTCAAAATGGTTCCGGTGCTGGAATACTATTTATTACTCCTAAAAAATATTCAATCCCAAAGTCTTATAAGATTTTATTCCCTTGCACAAATAACATTGCAGAATATGAAGCTTTGGTAAATGGGATAAAGCTAGCTATTGAATGGAAGGTTGCAGAATTACACATCTATGGAGATTCTTAGCTGATTATAAATCAAATCAATGATACATATCAGACTCGAGATGAGAAAATGATGCCTTATAAGAGGATGGTGGATGATCTCAAGAAATATTTTTCTTTTGTATCATTCCAACAGATTCCTAGATCCGCAAATAGAGCAGCAGATGCTATGGCCACCTTGGCATCTATACCTGAGTTGCAAGAATCCAATTTTCGCTTTGAATTCCTGGTGGAAGAGTTACATTACACGGCCTATGATTCCCCCAAGACCCAAATAGTCTGTTATATTATTGGACATGACTCATCCTGATACAACTACATCTACTCTTATCTACGAGACCAAATTATACTTGAAAATCTTACCCATAATGAGAAAAGAAACTTGACCCAAAATGCTTCATGGTATGTTATCATTGCTAATGATTTATTTAGATGAGGTTTGGATGGTACATTGCTTACGTGTCTCGAAACTGAAGAGTCTAAACATGTGTTATCAAAAGTTCATGAAGGTATTTTTGGATCTCATTCGAATGGTCTTACTTTAGCTTGGAAACTACTACGGGCTAGCTACTATTGGCCAGACATGGAGAAAGATGTTATTAAATTTGCTAAGACTTGTGAAAAATGTCAGCTACATGGGAACCTCATACATGCTCTAGCAAGGGATCTCATAACCTTCACTACACATTGGCCTTTTCAGCAATGGGATTTTGATCTCATTAGTCAAATATATCATGCTTCATCTAATATCAGAGAATTTTTTGGGGTCAATGGTGTTGTTAAGGATCAATTGCAGTTTTAGTAATCACATTTAGTCTACTTAGTTTCTACTGTTGATTTTCTCCTTATATTACTGACATTGTGGTATGGTTTTGTGATATGAGCAATTTTGGTTTACTTTTCAACTTCTAATCTTCCAAGTACCCTTTTAGTTAGATCACAAGTCTATGTTCATATTTATCTAACATCATCATGGTTATTTGATCCATTTCAAGAGCTAAAGTTTTTATCGTCCTATTGCTCTTAGTCTTGGCTATACTACTTTTAGATAGTATTTCTATGGACTATTGGTGGTAGTTGAGTATTATTACATCTCATATCAGTTTTATTCACTAACTAAAAGATGACAAGTGTCTTTGAGCTCTGAGTTGTAAATAAAAGTGTACGGTAGGTGATCTCTCTTGGTATGGCATTGTATTATGAAGTACATTCTAAGGATATGAGCCAGTCTTTGGCAAGATAGGTTTTGCAACAACAAATAATTTAAATGACTAGTAGATTAGTTGTCTTAGATGAATATTGGCAAGTCATGTAGATTATGTAATAAAGGTTTTCATCATGAAGGATGGTTAGGGATCCTATTCATAGGATTGTAATGTAATTGAACTGGTTGTAAGCCAATGAACGTAATTTGTGTTGAAGTACAATTTAATCATGAACCACATACATTTCCTCCCCTACATAAGCAAAACAAGACAATTTGTGTGGAAGTACAATTGGGCTGATTTCCCATGTTTAAAATCCTTCCCTGTACATCATCCTATTGCCAATATCAACTAAATGCTATCAAATCATTTAATGCCATGTGAAACTAAAAGAAAATTAATATGGTGAAGATTTTTTTTTTTTTTTTTGGCAATGATTGGAGATTTGTTTGGGAAACAAACTCAAAAAATCAATGTTGTGTTTAGAGAGAAAATGGAGATGGTAATACAAATCACACTTTTTCCCTAACTAAACTTTGAAAGAAATTTAAGTACCCACCAAATGACTTCACAAAGGAATAGTATAAGCAAGACTACCTTTGAAGCATTTTCCCATGGGATTGAGCATACCTAATCACCCATGGTCAAAAATAAAGTTAATGACGACAATAATATAATTTTTGAATAACTTTATGTTGTCGGTTCACAATTTAAAAGGTCAACTAAGCAACTTGGGATTAACCTTCAACAACCATGGTGATAACACTTGTCTTTACTATCATGAGAACAAGTATCAGGATCTCACCACTAGATTGGTGTTTAAATGGGTGAAATTCAAGAAATATCTTTGCCCCTAACATAAACATAATCCTATCTCTAAAGCTAACATAACCCTTATTATATCTCCAATCCTATCTCTAATCCTAACATAACCATAACCCTAAATGTGAACAAATCCTTAATATTAACCCTAATGCTAACCCTAGTTGTAATCCTTTTTTGAACCTTAACATAACCCTTATTCAATATCTAACCATATCTCTAATTATAATTTAACCTTGACCCTAACCGTACTCCTATTCTTAATTGTGAGCTAAATCCTAAAATATATTTTAATTCTTTATACAATCATAATATTTTTAAATATTTAATTAAAATATTATGCTAAAATATTATAATATATTAATAATGTTTTAATATAAAAAATAAAAATATAATATTAATTTATTTATTTTCTTACATGTTGCTTTGTGAGTGCAATAGAGAGAGAGAGAGAGAGAGAGAGAGAGAGTTATTTTTATCAATTTCTCATATAAAGTACAATAGACATCTTAAAAAAGATATCTCTAAGTGATGTACTTTATTTATATCATGTTCCAATTAACAGTCACTCCTTGCTCACTGAACCCCACATTAACTAACTTTAAAGAAACCAAAAAAATGATAGCTAAAATCCCATCAATAAATTTCACATGTACCAATAGCCACCCACTTTACCCCAAGTAGTTATAATTTTTGGACTTTAATTGGAGGAGTTGTGCACTTTTATTGGCACCCATAGCACACAACTATTGAGGCATTTGTGCATAAGTATTGGCCATTTGTAGTGCACGGTTATTGGGTTATCTTTAAGTAGTTATCGATCGACATGTTAAAGTGACCACTTTCTAACCCTTATTCACACAAAAGATCCCATGGTATCCACCCATTCTCCATCAACAAAAAATGATCTAATTTTTCAGCAATATTCAGGAAGCCTTGTCGTCAATTAGTCCAAGTACATTCACCATCTTTGAATTTGATGTCCATCAACCTATTATCAGTTATAAAGTTGTTAAAATATTTTTGGATTGGACTAAACCAACCTTTCCCCCCTTCATTATTAGAAGGCTTAAAAGTAGCATTGAAATCCCCTCCCAAAATAATTACTTCAACATCAAGCTCTTGAATTACCTCAGATCATTGGGCCCATAAATCTCTCTTTCTTTCTATGCTCATTGGTCCATATATATTTATCAGGACTAAACCTTTATTTAAAGGTTTTGAGAGCACATTCACCAGTTGCCATTTCTTATCTTGTTTCACCAAATGTGCAATCATTGTGGAAGCATTGCACATCATCCCTAACCCTCCAAATGCACCTGCAGCTTCAACAAAAACACCATCCAAAAAATGTAGCTTCTTTTTGAAAGAGACAATCTCATCTCCTTTTAGTTGGGTTTCTTGAAAAATTATAACATTGGACGTGATTGATCAAGGCACCTCTTGATTAATCACCTTTTGCTAGGGGCATTGCAACCTCTAACATTCCATGAAAGAAAATTCATTGTCCTTGTGAAGAGGCCATATCCTTTTCTCGATCTAAGTTTGCTTTGTCCTTTTACACTTCCAGCTATCTCTAGTTGCATCTTGATTGATTTCAGACCTTTATATCTCTTCTCCCCTCTTAGATTTGGATTGAATCTTGAACTACGCTTCTCCAAAATCCCTTCTAAAGGCTGGATACCCAATAAGTCTTCCTCCCTCTCCTCCCAAAGTCTCAACATCACTTGTCTGTCCAATAGGGGGTGTTCCATATTCCTTGACCTTTTCCAATGTTCACTGTAGATTTCTAATGGGAGGGATCTAGATGCCTTTAAACTGGATATCTTCCCCCTTTCCAATCTCCTCCTCTTTCTCAAAGCCTACCATAATACTCCATTGGGAATCACCAACCTCCTCCCATTATTTCAACTCTTTGTCCAACATTTCACATCCATCCATTTAATTGTCATTCTCAACAACTCACTCTGCTGGTGTTTTATCTTCTACATGGTTGTTGTAGCATTCTAAATTGTACTTGCTTATAATTTTATCCTCATCTAGGCCTCACTTTGGTGTTCTATCTTCTGATGCCTCATGGTAGTTCCTATTTCTACTCACACTCCATTCTAGTCTTGCATTTTTATCATATGTCCAGTTCCCTCCCCATTATGGAGTCTTGATTTTTCAGGACTAGGGTGTGGTATGTCATGGTCCTAAATAAGGACTACGGCATACCACACCCTTTTCCTCCTAATCAGGTCCTAATTTGGGGCCTCACAATGGTCATCTCAAATGAGCAGGAAATTTGATCCCGTGTTGACCTGTTCCAAAAAAAAAATTTGTTTTTCGGGAAGACAAGTATAAAAGGAGGTCTACCCCTCTCATTTGAATTCCTACAATGTTTCTTATACCCACATACCACAATGTTCCACCTCCTTATTCTCAACCTCCACCTACATATACCAATGTTACTCCTCCATCACAATCTAACATGTCCAATTTCAATCCATCCATTGAAGCAACCATCAATAACTTAGCATAAACTGTTACATCCTTTTACATCCTCAAAACATCAATTGGCTTCCATTACCCAATCCAAGTTCAATATTCCCAAATTTGATGTATCGAGCCCACTATTTGATGACATTGTCTATGCAGTCGCCCCTAAACATATGGAAGTCCCTCAATTGGATTTGTATAATGGAAAAGGTGATCCCTCGACTAATATGAAGACATTTCAAACTTTGTGTAGTGATTTTGCTCATGACCAAAGACTTATGGCTAAATTGTTTACTAGAACCTTTAGGGATAAAGCTTTACAATTACATTGCTCTTTGTCTCCTTATTGTATTACTTCATTTCAACAATTGGCTAATTCTTTCATTCAACAATTTCAAAATAATATTGGTCCTAAAATTACTTTGACTAATTGATTCATTGTAAGCAAGGAGTTAAAGAAGAAGTGACTGATTTTATTGGTAGATACAAAAATTTGCATTCTCAAATTTCTTATCAAGTGCTTGATCATCATGTTCAAAGAATTTTCATTGCTAATTTACAAAAAAACATTAGAGAAGATTTTTTAATTTTATTTTACTTCATTTATACAATTGTGTGTAGTGCTTTATAATTATCTGCCTCACTCTACTAATGTTGTTGAGCCCGAGTCTCTTTCTCCCAATGACCTTGGTATGGAATCTAAAAATGTTGTGAATCTTGGAGATAAACCTCTACCTTGTAAAGACCTATGCATTAATTTTGATCCTAGTGAGACTATTGTTCTACTTGATGGCCCATTGTATATCACTGTGAAGATCAAAGACAAACTCTCACGAGGGGTATTCATTGATCTAGTATGTATGATAAATGTGATTATTGAAGAATATATTTATATTTTACAATTGCATCAAGATACATATGATAAATCCAATGTTGTGGTCAAGGTGTATAATGATTTCTCTTGCCCTACTATTGGTTCTATTACCATCCTTGTTGAGGTTGGTACTAAGTGCTTAGATGTCATTCTTGCTATTATTCCTACATCGAATCAATTTCGTGTGAAGTTGGGACATCCTTGGCTCTCTTCCATGGAATCTTTTCCTTCTACAATTCATAAATGTTTGAAATTCCCTCATAATGGCACTATCATAACAATTAATCAGTAGTTTTCTAAAGTGGATAGTCCTTGTTGGGCTAAGGCTTGGGTGAAAGGCCTAATTCCTAAAATTAATATTTTCTTCTAGACTACCCTTCAAGATAAAATCCTAACTATTGATAACCTTAGAAAAAGAGGTATTTGTATGCCTAGTGTTTGTTTTCTTTCTATGCAGAATGAGGAGACCATTAACCACTTGTTCTTTCATTGTCCTTTCTTTGCTGATATCTGGGGAAGATGTCTGGATCACTACCACTGAGTATTTCACTAAGTGGGTAGAAGCATTTTTACTCATCAAAGCAATTGGTAAACAAGTTGCCTTGTTCGTCTTAAACTATATCATTTGCAGGTATGGGATACCTTCGTCCATCGTGACTAATAATGGAGGATATTTCAAGAATAAAGACCTGGATGAGCTCTATTAGAAATTCAAAATTAAACAACACTGGTCATCTGTATATTACCCTCAAGGTAATGGACAAGCCGAGGCATCTAACAAAAACCTATTGACTATCTTGCACAATACAGTGAACAAATCTGGGAAGGATTGGCATCTGAAGCTCAATCCTACATTATGGGCTTATAGAACAAGTATCATAACACCTACTAGGGCTACACCTTTTTCTTTGGTGTATGGGTCCAAATCAGTATTACTTATTGAAGTAGAAATTCCATCTCTAAGAGTTTACTTGCAAGGTCTTGTTACTGATGAAGACCATAGAATATCTAGATTGCAAGAACTCGAATTGTTGGATGAATGTCAGCAAGTGGCATTTGATAATCTTAGAGTATATTAGAAGAGAATGTCCAGAGGATATAACAAGAAAGTTAGACAAAGAGAATTTCAGGTTGGTGACCTAGTTCTGAGAGAAAATCCTAAAATCAGCAGTTTCGAGACAACAAAGGGAAGTTTGAACCCAACTGGCTAGGTCCCTACATTGTTACTATAGTCTTCGGCTATGGTGCCTATCAACTCTCAAACTCGAAAGGAGAAGAACTCCGTAAACTGATTAACACCATCCATTTGAAGAAATTCTTCACTTAGCATTATCTGCTCTAGCAACCTGTATAGGCACCTTGATAAAAATAAAAGAATCTCTGCCAAGCAACTGAAAGCCTGGTAAATAGGCACCTCTTGTACTCAAGTGCTCCATCTATCAATGCAATGTTGGAATTCTTTCTTTCTTCTATCTTTGCTTTCGCTTGTACATATATTTTAGTCACTTTTCATGACATCCTGGTTTGTTGGAACCCTCATGGCTTGAAACTGATCAATGTCCTAGTCTTAGGTTAATCGACTGAGCAATTTACATGTCCTAAGCTGTATCAACCAAGTCATCTTTCCATCAGTAAAACCTGGTCATCCACTCCAAGTCAGTCACCTGTCTCCTAACTACTGAAGAGTTTTATCATTGAGTAAATAAGCAAAATAACATAATGAAAAACAATCACTAAATAGTTTGAGCTATGCATGAATTTTTTTAATGTGTGTTGCCTTTTATATTGTTTTCGATTATTATCCATCTGAGTAACTCGAGGAAGTCTATCTTGACTAAGAGGAGCAAGGATTGGGGGCATAATATTTTCTTTGTTTTCTGCTTGTAGGAATGAATCCCAATGATCTGGAAACATCTAATTAGTTGGGTGTATGTGATAAGAGCCTTCACATCAAGGTGAAATTGCCTCACATACCTCGACTCCACTTATTTGAATGCTATAGGGAGGTCCACATCATTTATTTGTCTATTTTGAGGGAATTTCTTTATCATGCAATTCAGGTCCCTGTGAAATCTGTCCAGGGATATGAATGAAAAAGGGTCATTGCGGACAAGATAATAAATATTGCACATTGAAAAGAAAGGAACTCTAATCTGCCTATTATGTTCGTTATGCTCAGTGATGAATCTTAAGCATTTGAAATCCAGTGACTAGGTTAGGTTGCATTTTGCATCTCATTTTGCATTTCATTATGTATTTTGTGAATTTAGAGTGATTTTGATGTGATAATATTGATCTCTTTATTTTATGAGAGCTGGATGCATCATCATTTCTTACACTAAGTGGTCTCTTCTTCATCATTTCTCAGATCGAGTAGTTGTGTTTTGAGATGTTAGCTGCATACATAAACATCTTATATAGATTCATACATTTCATTATTACTCATTTGCATTTATCTTATTGCATAGAAATAAAACATTGCATTACTCATTAC
This sequence comes from Cryptomeria japonica, assembly GCF_030272615.1. NCBI lineage: Eukaryota > Viridiplantae > Streptophyta > Pinopsida > Cupressales > Cupressaceae > Cryptomeria > Cryptomeria japonica. The sequence goes on from NC_081409.1 coordinate 445,291,712, forward strand.
TTATTTACATTCATTTATTTGCATATGAAAAGAAAGAAAAATAGACATCCATAATCATTTGCATTACATACATTCATGCTCAATAAGAAATGCATACATGTAGAATAAAGCATATAAAAATAATCTCATAAACAAATCAACACAAGTACAATGAAGTCAAATCGATCTCGTATATATATCATATAAAGTCTCAGAGTACAAAGTGATGTCAAATGACATATACAAACTCCCATTGGAGCAAGAATCGTATAGGCTACAAAAAAATGGGTGTCTACAAAAAAACAGCAGAGCTACAAAAAGAATATCTAGCTCTCAGCCTCTCTCTCATCGCCAGGTGGAGGAGGAGGAGAATTCTAACTGGGATCCTAACGAGGTGCCCGAGCTCCTTCCAACCATGCCATCTATGAGTAGGGGACAACCTGTTGGGTAACTAGAACTGCTACGCTGTAAGCTGCAACATAGTATGCCGCCCTAATCATCTGGTGAAGAACCTCCTGCTATAAGGAGTCTCGCTCTACCCTCATAGCTATGACCTGACGGTCTCTCTCAGCTTTGCTACCTGACGCTCTCTCTTAGCTCTTAGCTCTGCTACCTGACGCTCTCTCTCAGCTCTCATCCAATTTACCCCATAGATTTTTGAGAACGTGCTTGGAGATTATTATTACACTGATTTTTTCTCTAGATTCATTGAATACATTGTTCTTTTTTAGATTATTTGCATCCATATTTAGTTTACTCATTTTTCTTGAATTTGTTATTGCTTGAATCTTTCATCCATCTTGCATCCATTTAGCTTAATATCATTCTCATATAGATTAAATCCTTTGTCTTTTTGTAGTCTAGTCACTGGTATTGCTTATAAAAATCTGAGAGCAATCTTATACTCGCATCTTTTAGAAGGCAATTAGTCGATTTGTTATGGTTTTATTACTCATGCTTATATCTATCTAACCATACATGTAATGACTTAATTTAAGTGTTGTGCTTTTAGCTACAGACCCTTTTTCACACACACAATAAGATGTAAGCCTTGCTCCCATTTTGGGACATGAAGGTTTCAACTTCTTCCCACACTTCCCTTTTCCTATGGTGTTTATTGCACTATAGATGTTGATCAAGAAAAATCCAAATGAATTTGTAGTGCATCTTACCTAGTCGCACTGCCATTGGGATTTCTGAATTACTTCTTCAAATCTTACCTTCGTAGGGTCCCATAACACTGCTAAACCACCTACAACTCCAATAAATTTAGTGGGAGAAACTTGTCAAATTCCCCACTTTCTCCCATATATCTTCCAATTGTCTTTTCTTATTTTAGTCTCCTACAATATTATTATTTCTGAGCCAAAAGTTGTGAGATAGCGTTTTAACAAACGTTGTTTGTTAGGGGCATTTAAGCCCCTAATATTCCATCATGTTATCCTGATTGCTCCTTGGGAAGCCCCTTCCCCTTCCCATCTTGGAGTACTGATGTGATTTTGGCTTGATTATCTGCTGCCCTAGCCAGTTCTCTAAGCTCATTTAGGGATTTTCTTCCCCTTCTCTTGACAACCTTCCCATAGTTTGGGGTTTCCTTGTTGGGAAGTTTTTCTCTAAACCCAACTTGACACCTCTTTCATTCTCCTCATGCTTCAAAGAAGTATTATGAGTTGAATTTTCCAACTCCATCTTCTCTTATGCATCTAACTTCAAAATCTCTTCAATCAACCTTTGTTTTTCATTGGAAACTTCAATGTTGTCTTCTTGATTTGACTCATTTTCTTCTTCTGAGAGCTGATTAAACCCCATCAAATTGTAAACTACTTATAACTCTATAGGGATTTTTTCTTCCTCTGATTCTTTAATCTCTCCTTCTCCTGGGACTAACTCATGTTCTACATATTGGTTTCCCACTGCTACCTCTACCTTATCCTTTCTTGGGCTATACTGAGGGAGGCTTACAATTTGAGGATTTTCCTAGTTCACCTCAACCACATCTTATTGAGGCATCATAGGGCTATTATCACAAGCTTTATCTTTACTATTTACATGTTCATCTATTACAGGGTTGATAATTTCTATTTTAAATCCCCCTGCCTCTTGATTGAAAGTTAAATTAATACCATTTTCTGCATTAGGGGTTGCATTAATATAATGATTTTTGTCAATTTCTATATGGGTTAATACATTGTTAGGCACTGGGCCATCATGGAATTTTGCCTTATGAGATATGCCTCTTGAGAAGTAACTATTTCTAGAGGCTATGGAGTTTTCATATTGATATCAATGTCCACTAAGATCTTAATTTCAGTGGAGCTAAAGTAATTTTCTTCTACTCCAATAAAGGAACCTAGGGTATTACCAATTTCTATTAGAGATTAAAAATGCAACAGTTCTACAGGTAAATAAGGAATTTTAATCCATTTATAGTTACTATTAAACTTGTATACAAATGGATTAAAATTCTTATGCCAATTCATGTGAAAAAAATTACAACCCTTGAAAATGATCAGATGACTAGATAGCAACTCCAATTTCAAAGCCTCGCTAATACAGTTAATATACATAAAATCAATGGGTAGGATAGAGATACTTACCTATTTAGGGAATGTGTGATTCCACCATTCTATGATGCTTCAAGTAGATTGCCCCAAACCTTGCCACTTTGCAAATAACCTAATTTTTTTACAATGATTCCAATGGGCATCCATAATTTTTCTTTGAATGATGAATGCCTTGGCATCACCCCTTTGATTCAATTCCTTCCTGACATCTTTATATTTATTATTATTCAAATTATTCTTCTCGATAGGGTTTGACCTAGGTTTTTCTCTAAATCTTGAGCTAGTCTTAAAATCTTTGTTAACCATATTATTATTTTTTCGAGCGGATGGGATATATTTGTTATCCACTTTGTGATTTTCCAAATTTTGATTAAGAGTGTTGAACCTATTAATCCCGTTGATGGGAGCTATTGCCTTTGGGTCTACCCTAGGTCCACCAAAGTTTCTGCCTAGACAGAAAATCACCTCAAATTTGAATTTTTGTAGTGGTGGTTGAACATTTTGTTTCTGTCTTTCCAATTTTTCAGATTTCTTGAATTTTACCATCTGCCATTTTGAATTGGTGTTTGGCAAGGCCTGATGATAGACAACCCCTTCTCCTTTTCTATGGTGCATGTTCATTTTAATGTTCAATTACTGTCGATTGCTTGGCCCAAACAAATTCTTGCATTTATCCACCCAGACCCCGTTTTCAAAGACCCACTATGGACGATAATCAAGAATTCTGCTATCTTTCTAAAAGTTATTGGTTTCTCCTAGTATAGTCCTATTTGGACTTGTTGCAAATCAGGGGTGAGCAATAGAATCACAATACCCCATTGGAGCTATGTGCCTTTTGTTGTATTTTTTGTGCTTCTGCATTGTTAGAACTTCTCTTTAACCTTTGTGAAGGGTTATTATTTTTATTTTGTCGCTTATAATTTTGCATTGTCACATATTAAGGGCAAAGATTTTTTTTCTTTTATCAATAAAGAACATTTTAGCATTCAAATTTGAAAAAAAAAAGCAAATATTAGAAAATCATGTACATAATTTTCATTATATATTGATCATATAATTTTAGCATCCTCCCAATTGTTTTCACAATATTATTTCAGTCTTTAAAATGCAATATTTTCATAGCATAATAAGAGAACATTTTAAGTTAATATTGAATATGAATTTAAAACCTTTTGAGTAACATTCTAAAAGAATTTTTTTTCTAGTGTTGTTGCTAACGGATGATGGATCAAAGCAAGGGTTGAGGTTTAGAGTTTTGGAGGGATGGTGGTGACAAAATTGGCTGGCCCTTTAGGAGTAGAAGGATACACGGGTTTCAAAACACTATGTGGAGATCACTGGGGCAAGCATGGAAGGATCAAGCCAATGGAAATCATGATTCAATGTTGTTTTGAAGGAATGGTGATTAAAGTAGAGACCTTTTCAAAGAAAATAGGTGGGGGTTTTCAAGAATCTACTCTAGTCCTAATGTGGACATTAAGAGCCTAGAGAAGAAGTTTAAAAATATTGAAGTAGAAGGATACAAAGCCACCTACAAAGCAGGTATGTATTAGAACTGAGAGTAACTGAGTTGTATCTCTGACTATTGATAATACTGAGTGGAAGGTTACAGTTAAATTTTCAAAGAAATGGCCTTTTTATGAAATGGGCAGGAGAATGGTTGACATTTTTATCATCATGATTAACATCAATAAGCTCATACATATCATTAGAATCAACATTGTTAGCATGAACAACATCATCATCCATATCATCATCTAGATTGATAAAAAATGGGATATCTAATATGAAAATAACTTGAACCATCATTTTTCTTAAGCATTTTTAATCTTGGTGATTTAAGTTGAACTTATTCCCTAGGGTTAGGTGAAAGTTGGACAAATGGGATCAAGTCAACATTTAGTTTCTTTAGGGAGGAAATGATTTGGGAAGCACGGTCACAAGCCTTGGCATGAAATCTTCATCGGTATTCTCTCGCACAATGGTTCCTTTTAGTTTTAATTGAGACTTGTGAAGGTTGAGAGTCAATGGACATACACTTCTTTTCTTATCTTAAAGGAGGAAAAATTGGAGAAACCCTACTAGGTTGATACATAGAATATGCCATGAACTTCCCTTTGTAAGATGTAGGAGATGGGACCGAGGCATCTATAGGAGAAATAGAAGGAGTAAGAAGAATACCATGTCCATTATGAGGAGGAGGAATATCCATAGGTATAGTATCTCTAGGCTTACTCAAGGACATGATCATCTCATTTTCCCACTTTCGATAAGATAAGAAAAGGATGTCACTTTGAGTTTTAAAAGGTTCAAGTTGTTAAGGCCAAAAGTAATCAAGGCTGAAAGTACCATGCTTCATTATGGGTTGGTAAAGGCTATGATTAATTGTTATGATAGTGCCATTAGGAGAGAATTTCAAACATTTATGAATTGTAGAAGGAATACCTTTCATGAAAGAGATCCAAGGATGTCCTAACTTCACACAAAATTGATCTGATGTAGGAATAATAGAAAGAGTGGCATCTAAGCACTTAGTACCAACCTCAACAAGGAGAGTAATAGAACCAATACTAGGGCAAGAGAAACCATTATACACCATCACCACAACATTAGATTTATCATATGTAACTTGATACAATTGTAAAATATAAAGATATTCTTCAATAATCACATTTACTATAAATACTAGATCAATGAGTACCCCTCGTGAGAGTTTGTCTTTCATCTTCGCAGTAATATACAATGGGCCATTAGGTGCAACAATAGTCTCACTAGGATCAAAAGTAATGCATAGGTCTTTAGGAGGTAGAGGTTTATCCACAAGATTCACAACATTATTAGATTCCATACCAAGGTCATTGGGAGAAAGAGACTCAGACTCAACAACATTAGTAGAGTGAGAAGGAAAAAGATTGATTAATTTATGGAGGTTTTGATTAGGAGAAGCTACAGAATTGTTTCCTTTGTCATTTACATCAGCTACGAATATGGTATTATTATCAATGAAGTCTTGAATTTTACTCCTCAATGTATTAAATTTCTTGATATCATGGTCAAGTTGATTGTGATATTGACAAAAGGCTTTGGGATCATGGTAAGGTGGAAATGGTTTAGAAGTGTCAATTGGCTTAATGGGATGAAGTTTCAACACACTATCATTTATCAACCTCGACATTTTACTATGCAAAGACTCGGAAAGAGGAGTTAATTATTTCCTAAAGTATTTGGATAAAGGGGCTACACTTGATGTCATGGTTGCCACTTGAGTGTTGATGTTGTCATTTGTCTTGATGTTATCTTTGTTGGGTTTAAACTACGTGAATGTTTATTGAGCACCCTCATTCTTATCAACAGGAGCCATTGAAGAGGATGATTCAAATTGACTCACTTGAAGCTAATAATTATAAAGCACTACACACAATTGTTCAAAGGAAGTAAAATAAAAAAATAGAAGCTTATCTCTAATTTTTTTTTAATAAATTAGCAATGAAAATTCTTTGAACATCATGATCAAGAACTTGATAAGCAATTTGATAATACAAATGTTTCTATCTACCAATAAAATGAGTCACTTTTTCTTTAGCTCCTTGCTTACAATGAATCAAACCAATCAAAGTAATTTTAGGATCAATATTATTTTGAAATTGTTGAATGGGAGCATTAGCCAATTGTTGAAATTAAGTAATATAGTAAGGATACAAAGATCATTGCAATTGCAAAGCTTTGTCCCTAAAGGTTCTAGTAAACAATTTAGCCATAAGTCTTTGGTCATGAGAAAAATCACTACACAAAGTTTGAAATGTCTTTACATGAGTCGAGGGGTCACCTTTTCCATTATACAACTCCAATTGAGGGACTTCCATATGTTTAGGAGGACCACACAGAAAATGTTATCAGATAGTGGGCTCAATACATAAAATGTGGGAACATTGAACTTGGATAGGGTAATAGAAGCCAATTGATGTTGTAAGGATGTAACATTTTGGGCTAAGTTATTGATGGTTGCTTTAGTGGATGGATTAAAATTGGACATGTTAGATTGTGATGGAGGAGTAACATTGGTATAGGTAGGTCATAGGTGGAGGTTGAGTATAAGGAGGTGGAACATTGTGGTATGAAAATATAAGAAACTGTAGGAATTCAAATGAGAGGGTTAGACCTCCATTTATACTTGTATGCCCAAAAACAAAAATTGATTTTTTGGAATAGGTCCACACATGATCAAATTTCCCACTCATTTGAGATGACCATTGTGAGACCCCAAATTAAGACCTAATTAGGAGGAAAAGGGTGTGGTATGCCCTGGTCCTTATTTAGGACTAGGGCATACAACACTCTAGTCCTGAAAAATCAAGACTCCATGATGGGGAGGGAACTAGATAGATGATAAAAGTGCAAGATTGGAATGGAGTGTGAGCATAATTAGAAATGACATCAGGCATTAGAAGACAAAACACCAAAGTGAGGCCTAGGTGAGGAAAAATTATAAGCGAGTACAATTTAGGACACTACAACAATCATGTAGAAGATAATACACCAAAGTGAGTTGTTTAGAATGATAATCAAATCGATAGATGTGAAATGTTGGAAAAAGAGTTGGAACAGTAGGAGGATGAGGTTGGTGATGCCTAATGGATTACTATGGCAGGCTTTGAGAAAGAGGGGGAGATTGGAAAGGGGGAAGATATCTAGTTAAAAGACATTTATATTTCTTCGATTAGAAAATTAGAGTTAACATTGGAAAAAGCAAAGGAATATGGAACAACCCCTGTTGGACAAACAAGTGATGCTAAGACTTGGGGAGGAGAGGGAGGAAGACTTATTGGGTACCCATTCTTTAGAAGGGATTGTGGAGAATCGTACTTTGAGTCAATCCAAATCTAAGAGATTTAAAGCCAAGACAGGGGAGAAGAGCCAAAAAGGTCCAAAATCAATCAAAATGGAATTGGAGATAGCTATAAGTGCAAAAGGAAAAAACAAACTTAGATCAAGAAAAGGCTATGGCCTTTTCCCGGGGACAATGAAGTTTCTTTTATAGAATGTGAGGGGATATAATGCCCCTAACAAAAGGTGGTTGATCAAGAGATGCCTTGATCAATCACGTTCAAATATTATAATTTTTCAAGAAACCAAGATTAAAGGAGATGAGATTCTCTCTTTCAAAAAGAAGGCATTTTTTGGATGGTATTTTTGTTGAAGTTGCAAGTGTGTTTTGAGGGTTAGGGATGCTTCCACAATGATTACACATTTGGTGAAATGAGATAAGAATTGGAAACTAGTGAATGTGTTCTCAAAGCTTTTAAATAAAGGTTTAGTCTTGATAAATGTATATGGAGCAACAAGCACAAAAAGAAAGAGAGCTTTATGGGCCCAACTTTTTGAGGTTATTTGGGATCTTGATGTTGAAGTGATTATTTTGGGAGGAGATTTCAATGCTAATTTGAACCCTTATAATAATAAAGGGGGGAAAGGTTGGTTTAGTCCAATCGAAAAATATTTTAATAACTATGTAATTGATAATGGGTTGATGGACATCAAATTCAAAATGGTGAATTTAATTGGACTAATTGACGGCATGGCTTCCTGAATATTGTTGAAAAATCAGATCATTTTTTGTTGTTGGACAATGGGTGGAACTCCCATGGGTTTTTGAAGCTAAATTTTTTCCTTCCTATGGTTCTTATCATTACCCTATTTGTCTCATGGTTCATGAGGATATGGCCCCTACTAGATGTCATTTTAAGTTTGAAAAGATGTGGTTGTGGTAGATAGATTTAGAGAACTTATTGTTGACTGGTGGAGTAAAGTGCTAAAAAGAACAAGAAATATGGCCTTTAGTTTCTTTAAAAAACTACAATATCTAAAGGAGTGTCTCAAGAAGTGGAACAGAGAAAACTTCAAGAATATTTTTGCTGAAAAAATCTAGTTGGAAGATAAATTAAAAAATATTCATGCTAAATTCATTCGAGATGGGATGGAAGAATGTGACTTTGTGGAAGAAAAATGGCTAAACTAGTGTTATGCAGAAATCCTTGCCAGAGAAAAAAAAATTGGTAGAAGAAATCAAGATACACATGGCTAAAAGAAGGTGACCATAATACAAAATTATTTCACAATTTGGTGAAAGCAAGAAGATCTTGTAATAATATCTTCTTCATTAAGAATTTAGAGGGTGGGTTTTTGAGAGATCAAGGAGATATTAACCATGAGGTTGTCCGATATTTTCAAAATATCATGAATGTAGTAGATGTCCTTGAGGAGTAGGAGGGTATGTGGGATGTGATTCCAAAAATTATTATTGATGAATAAAACAAGATTATTATGGAACCTTTCAAGGTACAAGAAGTCAAAGTGGCTATATCCTCTTTGGGTGGGTTGAAGGCTCCAGGGTCAGATGGCTTTCCAGCTATTTTTTCTAGAAACTTCGCGACATGTTGGCAAATGGTATTTGGAGAGTGGTGGAATAATATAGACAAGGTGTATTTATTTTAAAAGACTTGAATAATACACTAATTGCCCTCATTCTGAATAAAGAAGTAGTGGAATCATTTGATGACTTTAGGCCAATTTCTTTGTGCAATACAATTTACAAAATTGTCTCAAAAGTCATTGCTAATAGATTGAAGAAGACATTAGAATGGATTATATTTGAAGAGAAGAGTGGGTTCTCCCCTTATAGATCTATTGTTGAGGGGATAATTATAGCTCATGAGGCTATCAATTCTATGTGTTTACCTAGGACAGAAAGGATGTTGGTTAAACTCGACATAAAAAAAGCTTATGATTAAGTTAATAGGAGTTTCCTATTGAGGATGCTATAGGAGTTTTGCTATTATTAAGAATGGGTGGAGTGGATCAAAAATTACATTTTTCCTCCAAGGTTTTCTATCTTGGTGAATCGTAGTCCACAAGGTTTTATTGACTTCAAAATGTTTGCGGTAGGGTGATTCTATCTCCCCCTTTCTTTTGATTATTATGGCAGAAGCCCTAGTCTAGCCGATTTTGAGGAAAAGAATGGGGGTGTTTGGAATGGGATCAATATATCACACGGAATCCTATTTCCCATATCCAATTTGTAGATGATACTTTATTAATGGGAGAGGCTTCTTTCTAGGAAGCTTGTGTGATGAAGGCAGTGATGGACAAGTACAGTAAGATTTTGGGGCAATGTCTCAATTGGAGTAAGTCTGAGATTTTTTTTATTTAATACAAGTAGTTTAGCAATGAAGCTGGGCACTCTTTTGAGAAAGTGTCTTGGCATACCCTTATTATGGAAAGATTTGGTGGATTGTTGTTTGAATAGAATGGATGGCTAGAAAAGTAAATGGTTGACCTTAGTTGGTCAAATCACGATGTTAAAATTGGTGATTTTTGGAATCCCTATTTATTCAATGATGTGTTTAAAGATACCGAATAAAGTTGTGAAGGTTGTGGAGTAGAAGATATGCAAATTCTTTTGGAATGGAATTAATGAGCAAGATAAAATATAAATACTTGCCTAGGATATATAAGATTTGTGAACCAAAACATGTGGGTGGTGTTGTACTAAGAAACTGGCAAATTATGAATGAAGCAATGGGAGCTTAGCTTGTATGGAATATATACTCCAATCCTAATCATTTATGGGTGAAGATTCTATAAGATAAATATCTAGATAATCAGGCAAATGAAACTGTAGACACCTAAAATTAATTAAATCAATATTTAATTAATTTAAGCTTGCCAACATAATTAATTGATTTAATTATGTTATCCTTATTCTTCTCAGTGTTAATTAAATATTATTTAATTAATCCTTTCACTATTTTCCAATAATTAATTTATCAAATAAATTAATTATTTCCCTATTCTTCTAAAGTCCCTCCAATAATTATTTCCTCTAAACCTACTCAGTTAATTAATTTTAACTAATTAACCTAATCAAGTGATTCCTACAAATCACCTTTTTCTAATCCATCATTAACCTAATTAATGCTTCTAGAATCTCTCATAATCCCAAAAATCATTATTCTCCAATTTTAAATTCCCCCACTCATGTCACATCAATCTTGAACCTCTCAAACAAATTCAAATTTATTTGAACCCCCCTATGCATCCTCACTTTGAAATTCAAATTTCCTGCCCCCCTTTTTCCCAAGAAATTTATATTCCTTTTTATTTCTCCAATGCATCCTTGATACATGTCCACTATCTTGAATTAATCTTAGCCCCTCATAAGAAAATCATTCTTGGCCCTCCATTGGCCTCCTCCAATCTATAAATTGGAGCATCTTTCCTTCTCAAAAGGGGGGAGTCTTCCATTCTTCTATCATCATACTGCTAATTTCTCATCTCATCTCCCTCTATTACATTTTTATCATTTTCTTATAGTCCTCTATCAAACACTTGTTATCCATATCCATCTATCCTTGATCCAAACCCAAATCCTTAATCGATCTATCTTGTTGAAAATTCGAGAGCAATCCACATCTACAACGAGCAAAGAGAAAATCAAGTGGAGCATCAAATGGGTGCCTTCACTTCATCAAGCTGAATCTGAAGAACAAGTGAAGGCTTATGAATATATAATGGTGTTTTGTTAAGTTTTTAAAAATATTTCATGCATATTTGTGTTTTAACTAACCATCTATCTTCACACTAGTTTTCCCTTGGTCCATTTTGGCATGCCCGAGGGCACCCACGTCTCTAATTTAACAATTTTGTGAAGTTTTTTGTGAGTTTTTAGTCACAAGTATTGGATTAGCATGAGCACCTGCACTCCAGTGTGAGTGACACAGGTTTGGCATGAGCGATACAGGCTTCAGTGCGTGCGCATGTGTTTTAGCGCGTCCAATTTAAATTTAAATTTTTGTGACCTGCCTTTTTTGCAGGACTGTTGATCAGCGCAAGCACTTCAGGAATAATGCGTCCGCCTGCAACTCACCTTTACTTGATCTCAGTTTAGATTTGTAGTTATCCAATTTTCCTTCTTTTCAACCAGTTATCTAAAAACACATAAAAAGGAAATAACTCAAAAAAATAAAAAAAATCTTTTAGTTAATTTGTTTTTTATCTACTTTTATTTTTATAAGCATTGTTTTAGCGCAAGTGCTCTGCCAATAGTACTAGCGCTTTTAAAACATCCAGTTTATTTTCAAAAATTGGAATTTTCAAATTTGGTCCTAACTACTAACCTTTTTTGTTTCTGGCACGAGCGCACACGCTTCGGCGCGACTGATAGTGGAACAATGCGACCGCTTGCAGGTATAATCTTTGTCTTGTAGGAATTTTCACATTTTTCGTATTTTTGATTTTCTGCTCTCAGACTTCATTGTAGTGCGTATGTAGGCATTTCAATGCAGTTGTCTGCAGAATTTTGTCTATTGATCACATTTTTTAGTTTTGTAGGTCCTATCCAAGTAGTCCAAGATACAATTTTGAAACTAATAATCTGGTTTTTTGCAGGATGTTTTGTAGAAGATCAATTTTTCTCACTAGATTAGTCATGTGTGTGCTTTTCTAGGTAGATAACACTTGAATTTTGGGCTTAAAATTAACCACTTGTCTTCCATGTCTTATTTTCATTTTTTGCTTGCATGCTTTCTACCCTTAGCAGGCCTGCCCTCCCAATTTGCCTGACACACTAGCATAGGCATTGGTGAGAGGGGAACAACCCAAGTGAGTACGACTAAACCCAAGCATTCCAACTCACTATAATAAATAGGCCTCTTGGGATGAAAATCTCAGAGGATGGAGCTCTTTGAGGTTATACTCATATCGAGCACTTTGTAGGGCCCTTGAGGTCTAAATCATGCTTGTATGACTACCATTATGATTGGTACTTTGTAGAGATATAGGCCTCAATTGTACTTGCGCAACTACAAAGGGTAGTCTTCTAACGAAAACCCTTACCGAGAGCCCTAGGAATAGAAGCTACCTGATTCACCTCTAAAAGGTGGATAATCTTTGTGCACGGGAGATGGTAACTCCCCCAAGAGACTTGCCATTTAGTGCCCCCATTAGCATTTGGATTTGGCTAATATGGTGTTGAGAATCTATTGTGTGAGACTCAATAGTCATATTCTAATTAGCTATTAGGTGTGTACTTGAGTCAACAAGCAAAGGTTTTTCTCCTCAACCAATTTCCTAGGATAGCATGCTGGGCTTGAAGTCTCTATTTGCGTCAATGGCCAATGTGTTTTCTATGTCTTCTTGCCAGGAGTAGGACTAGTATAAAACACTACCCCTTCAAATTCCACCTTGTCATTATCAAACCCCTATTTTCTCTCATCTTCATCCTAATATTTTTGATACTTAATATAAGTATAGATCCGATAGCCAACAAGATGAGAGGAGGGGGGGTGAATCATACAAACTTAATCATCAAGGAAAACATCAGATTCAACCTCAGTAACATATATCAGTCACAGAATAAAAACTGTCAAACATGCAAACTCAAAAGCATATGAACAATATAAACCTCATAACACCAGATTTAACGTGGAAACCCAAATAGGGAAAAACCACTATGGGATTTTGGACGCTCTAAGAAATATACTCTTCTAGAGTATGCTTAGTTAAAAGCCAATCCTATTAAAGATTACAAAACACATTGCTAGATGTGACCCGGTTAAGGGATTTCCCTCAGATCTGTTACAATCTTCACTGTGTTAGAAGTGACCTTGTCAGAGGATTTCAAACACTCATTTTGAATGTCACCTTGTTAGAGGATATACTTATAAGACTATTAAGTCCACTTGGTTACGAGATTTCCTATTACTTTCACAAGCTAACAGTAATACAATCTATCTGCAACTTCACATCTAAAATGCTAAAGCATATTCTTATTTGTTCAACACAATCTAGACATAGAACTATTCTTGTCTATCTACTGGGCATCAATACTCTATTATTCCAACAGGTCTTCAAGCTTCTGTGCTCGGTGATCACTATGTAGCATCCCTGTGCATACACTTGCCTGCATCCACTATTTATCAACAGTTCCTTATTTATAAACAATCATCTAACCGCTTAATCTCCTTGATCAATCATAGCCATCAGATCTTCAATCTTGTCCAGGTTCATTGTATCTTACGATCTAAAAACTGTTTTACCCCACCTCGGAATTTTCACAATCATCTTGGAACTTGTGTTAGGGTAATGTGGTTCAATCTGAGCTATAGATCTTCTTGCTGACTTTCCATTGCCTTAGATTTGTTAACAAACTTCTTCCACGGCTTGCCAATCATTGATCCACTCCAACTCATCAGCTTCTTTCATTAAATATCACATGTAAACATTTAATGCATTCTGTTATAGCTTGGTTACAACTCGGTGAATACTAAACTTTACTCGGTAGACATTCTGTCTTCATTAACCGACTGTGATAACCTTAGGGTTTACTGACTAGGTTCCTTAGGGTTTACCGACTAGGTTCTTTGCCTGATAACATAGTATAGTATTAACCTTTACATTTTACAACATATGTATGATGTTAAAACAATATAAAACATCAAGATCTCATCATTGTCTAACTCGGTAGAGTTTTCCATTGAATAACTTATCCCTTTATTCACCATATTCTTTCCTGTGTCTTTACCGACTTCTTTATAATCTTCATATCATATTTCTTAAGATATGGCAACATCATATTGAATTAGAAAATCAATTTCTTGACATCAATGACAAAATAATAATATCAAGACAGTAAAACATCTTTAATCAGTTATGTCCATAATCATCAACAACCTTCTCAATATCCTTGTTATATTGCCAACAATCTCCCCCTTTGGCATTGATGGCAAAACCAATTGATTTGACCGTTAAGAATTTAGATTGTTGTGATTCTGAAATGCTGAAATGCTCTCCCCCATACATCAGACTTCTCTTCTGGTTTTCTCTCAATCTTCTTAGGTCTTCTCCTCCTAGTAGTCTTCTCTTCCTTGGGTAGATCTTCTCCCCCTGGTAGTCTTCTCCCCCTTTGACAACAATGCCAAAAAAGAAAAGAACTAAAACATAAGTTGTTTCTGTAAGAAGTTATTTCCTGCTGACGTGTATCAACTGAGTCTTGGTCAGAGCATTTGTTTACAATTCCTATTCCCTATATCATTTTTTGTATTATCTCAATATTGTTCAAGTACTTTTTCAAAAAAGCATTCTTAAAGTGTATCACTCCAGCATCAGATCCCTAAAAGATATTCAATAGATTCATCGAAGTGATGCTTTCACCGAACTCAATCAGTTAGTAAAAGATAGGGGTAGGACCCCTAACTTATTTCTGAGATATTCAAAAGTGTCCTTTGGTAGTGGCTTGGTGAAGATATCAGCTATTTGTTCCTTTGTGTTTACATATTCCAACACCACTTTCTTTTCATGAACTTCTTCTCTAAGATAATGATATTTGATAGATATGTGCTTTGTCTTAGAGTGCATAACAGGGTTCTTTGAAATATTAATGGAACTAGTATTGTCACAGAATATAGTTATCAGCTCAGTAACTTTCTCATTTATACCTTCCAATAATTGTTTGATCGATGCAATGTTGGTACAATTCAGTGTTGCAGCAACATATTCAGCTTCGACTATTGACTGAGAAACACATCCTTTTTTCTTGCTAAGCCAACTCACTAGTCTTTCTCCTAAGAAGAAAGCTCCTCCACTTGTGCTTTTCCTGTCATCAATGTTGCCTGCCCAATCAGCATCAGTATAGACTTTCAAATCAAAATCATTTCCTTTCTGATATACTAAGCCATAATCTTTAGTGCCTTTCAAGTATCTGAAAATTCTTTTGATTGCTGTCATGTGTATTTCCTTAGGATCTGCAGAGAATCTTGCAAAAATACCTACTGCATGTGCTATACCAGGCCTACTGTGAACAACATATTGTAGTTTTCCAATCATGGATCAGTAGAGTGTCTCATCAACAGATGCAAATTCATCATTCTTTGATAGTTTGCAGTTTGTAGTCATAGGAGTACTTACTAGCTTTGAATCCTCCATTCCAAATTTCTTCAAGATTTCCTTTATTTATTTGGATTGAGTAATGAAAATTTCATTTTTCATTTGCAGTATCTATAAGCCTATAAAATACTTTATCTCACCGATTAATGACATCTCAAATTCTTTGCTCATTTCATTACCAAAGTTCTTGCATAAAGAGTCATTTCCACAAAATATAATATCATCAACAAATATGGCTAAGATTAGTATTCCATTTTCATCATTCTTCATGTACATGTTGTTGTTCTCACTTGTCCTTATAAAACCAATCTTAATCAAATAAGAGTGTAGTCTTTCATACCATGCTCTAGGTGCTTGTTTCAGACCATATAAAGCTTTGTTCAATTTACATACCTGATCTTTATTATTGTCTTCAACAAATCCTTCAGGTTGTTCAATGAAAACTTCTTCTTCTAATATTCCATTCATAAATATAGATTTGACATCCATTTGATATACCTTGAAGTTTTTGAAAGCAACATATGCCAGCAATGTTCTAACTCCTTCAAGTCTAGCAACATGTGCAGAAGTCTCACCATAATCAATTCCTTCTTCTTGGGCATAACCTTTTCAAACCAATCTTGCTTTGTTCCGAATGACCTCTCCTTTCTCATTTAGCTTGTTTCTGAAGATCCACTTTGTACCAATTACATTTTTGTTCTTAGGTCTTGGGACTAGTGTCCATGTGTCATTCTTCTTAATTTGATCAATCTCTTCAGTCATAGCATTTATCCAATCTTCACTATTGAATGCCTCTTTTACTATTCTTGGTTCAAATTCAGATATCAAACATGTGTTCTATCTTAGTTTGTTCCTTGTCATCACTGGATCATCCTTATCTCCTATAATCTGACTTGGTGCATGATGTCTTCTAACATATTTGGCTAATACAGGCTCGATAGGCTCTGTATGATCCTCTTCATCACTCGGTAACTAGATATCTTCCTCATTTCCTTCAACAGTTATCTCGGTAGGACTTTTTGGTTGCACATAGACAAATTCATCATAATCTTCTGGTTCTTCGGAATTCCTGTCATCAGTTCTTTCTGTAAATTCATCAATTTTCACATTTGCACTTTCTACTATTTTGTTAGATGATTTGATCAGACATTTAAATGCTTTGCTTCTAGAATAATATCCTAGAAATGTTCCTTCTTCACTTTTCTGATCAAACTTGCCATTTCTATCATCTTTATGAACATAGCATTTGCTTCCAAAGATCTTAAAATAACTTATGTTAGGTTTCTTGCCATACCAGATTTCATAAGGTGTCTTCAAAGTACATTTCTTCAATTGAACTCGGTTTAAGGTGTAAACAGCTGTGCTTATTGCTTCTCTCCAAAATGTTTGTGGAACCTTCTTCTCAATCATCAGTGTTCTAGAACAATCCACAATAGATCTGTTTCTTCTTTCAGCTATTCCATTCTATTGTGGAGTCCTTGGTGCAGAGACTTGTCTTTTAATACCATGATCATTGCAAAATAGGTTGAACTCATCAGATGTGAACTCTCCTCCTCTATCTGATCTAAGACATTTCAGTTGTCTTCCTGTTTCATTTTCAACTCTAGCCTTGTACCACTTAAACATTTGAAAAGCTTCTGATTTTTCTTATAAAAACATTACTGACATCATCCTTGAATAATCATCCACAAATAATATGAAATACTTATCACCATAATAACTTTGAACTTTCATAGGACCACAAAGATCAGTGTGTACAAGATCTAAAATTCCCTTAGAAGTGTAGGACTTACTTGTAAATCTAGATCTTGTCATCTTGCCCATTTGGCATCCTCGACACATAGCATTCTCAGGTTTTTCAAGACTCAGTAGACCTCTTACTCTGTGCTTCTTACTTATCTTGATCACATTATCAAAATTAACATGACAAAACCTTTTATGCCATAACCAGGTGTTATCAGTCTTTTCATGCAAGCACTTGTTGTGAGTAGAGTCAAGGTGAAATGTATTACCTTTTGTTTGTGTCCCGGTAGCAGCTAACTTTCCATTTTTGTCATGAACTTTGACAATTCCTTTCTAAAATTCTATTCGGTAACCTATGTTGTTTAGCTGTGCTACACTCAACAAATTATATTTCAAACCTTCAACCCAATAAACATCATTGCATCTTGCTTTATCAAGAAGTGTTATGGATCCTTTACCTCTTACTAGACATGGTGCATCATTACCAAATCTAACATAGCCTCCATCATAATCTTCTAACATAACAAACTTGTGTTTATCTCCTGTCATATGATGTGAGCATCCACTATCTATAATCCAAGAATCATTAGTGTTTATGTGAGATATTAGGGCTTTTTCTTCATACCTTTCTTCATCTGATCCATCCTTGATAGCCACATAAACAACTTCCTTTGTATCAGTCTCATCTGATTTATCATCTTCAGATTCCTCATCAGTAATTAAGCAGGTCTTTCTATCTCTTCTTCTGAAGTCTCGGTAATCTCTCTTTTCAGTGAAATTTTTGTCAAGACAGTTAGAAGCCATATGTCCAATCTTATCACAATTGAAACATTTCAAGGGTAGTTTTCCCTTATACTTACCTTTTCCTCTTGGTAACCTTTTGGCCAATAGTGCTTCAAACTCTTCTTGTTTTCTGATTTATTCATACAGTTTGTGTACCTCCTCCATGTTCTTCCGAAATCTTTCACTTGCTCCACTATGATCTCCTTCAGAGTACTCATACTTTCTTTCATTGTAATCATTAGATTCATTCAGATGAAAAGAACTAAATGTAGATTCAACTTTATTTACCGATGACCCACTGTTATCAAAATTACTTAACTCAAATGCATGTAGCTTACCAATAGTAGCATCCAAGGAAACTGGCATATTAGGTATAGACCTCAATTCATTGATTGCAGAGACTCGGATTGCATAGGCAGGTAGAAGGGTTCTTAACAACTTACTTGTCACATCCTTTTCTTCAATAGTTCCTCCTGCTCCCTTGATTTGATTTACAATCTCCTTTAGTCTTGTACTGTACTGGGTTATGTTCTCACCTTCATTCATCCTCATAGATTCAAGTTGTCCTCTTAGACTATCAACTTTTTCTCTTTGAACAAGTTCATCTCCTCCATATATAGATATGAGCTTAGTCCACATAGCCTTCACAATATTGTAGCCTTCTAGATCATTAAACTCAGAATCGGTCAATGCAGATGTTATTTCAATCATTGCTTGAATGTGTTCTTGCTTTGCCTTTATCTCTTCCATTGTCAATGGATAGGTGCTCGGTGTAACAAAATCATTCTCCAGATAGTATATAGCATATTCTCCAACTCCTAATAGATGTAGCTTCATCCTTTTCTACCATGTAGAGAAACTTGACTTATTCAGCTTAGGTGCATCCCTCTTATACATCTTTGGATCTTTAACTCAAGCGCCTTTAAACTTTTCTTTCGGAGTCCAATGCTCTGATACCAATTGATAGTTCTGATACTTAATATAAGTATATATCCAATAGCCAATAAGATGAGAGGGGGGGGGGTGAATCATACAAACTTAATCATCAAGGAAAACATCAGATTCAACCTCGGTAACATATATCAGTCATAGAATAAAAACTGTCAAACATGCAAACTCAAAAGCATATGAACAATATAAACCTCATAACACTAGATTTAACGTGGAAACCCAAATAGGGAAAAACCACTGTGGGATTTCAGACCCTCTAAGAAATATACTCTTCTAGAGTATGCTCGGATAAAAGCCAATCCTGTTAAAGATTATAAAACACATTGCTAGATGTGACCTGGTTAAGGGATTTCCCTCAGATCTGTTAGGATCTTCACTTTGTTAGAAGTGTCCTTGTCAAAGGATTTCAAACACTCATTTTAGATGTCACCTTGTTAGAGGATTTACTTATAAGACTGTTAAGTCCACTCGGTTAAGAGATTTCCTGTTACTTTCACAAGCTAACAATAATACAATCTATCTGCAACTTCACATCTAAAATGCTAAAGCAGATTCTTATTTATTCAACACAATCTAGACATAGAACTATTCTTGTCTATCTGCTGGGCATCAATACTCTATTATTCCAACAGGTCTTCAAGCTTCTGTGCTCGGTGATCACTATGTAGCATCCCTGTGCATACACTTTCCCGCATCCACTGTTTATCAACAGTTCCTTATTTATAAACAATCATCTAACTGCTTAATCTCCTTGATCACATTTCCCATGATCAAACATATCCATCAGATCTTCAATCTTTTCCAGGTTCATTGTATCTTACGATCTAAAAAATGTTTTACCCCACCTCGGAACTTGCACAATCATCTTGGAGCTTGTGTTAGGGTAATGTGGTTCAATCTGAGCTGTAGATCTTCTTGCCGACTTTCCATTGCCTTAGATTTGTTAACAAACTTCTTCCATGGCTTGCCAATCATTGATCCGCTCCAGCTCAACAGCTTCTTTCATTAAATATCACATGTAAACATTTAATGCATTCTTTTATAGCTCGGTTACAACTCGGTGAATACTAAACTTTACTTGGTAGACATTCTATCTTCATTAACCGACTGTGATAACCTTAGGGTTTACCGACTAGGTTCCTTAGGGTTTACCGACTAGGTTCTTTGCCTGATAACATAATATAGTATTAACCTTTACATTTTACAACATATGTATGATGTTAAAACAATCTAAAACATCAAGATCTCATCATTGTCTGACTCGATAGAGTTGCCCATTGAATAACTTATCCCTTTATTCACCATATTCTTTCACATGTCTTTACCGACTTCTTTATAATCTTCATATCATATTTCTTAAGATATGGCAACATCATACTGAATTAGAAAATCAATTTCTTGACATCAATGACAAAATAATAATATCAAGACAGTAAAACATCTTTAATCAGTTATGTCCATAATCATCAACAACCTTCTCAATATCCTTGTTATATTGCCAACACATCCATATTAAATCCCCAACCCACTTTCATCCATCCAAACAATCATCCTTCCTCAACCAACATTTTTGTCCAAATCATTCATACAAATTTGGGTAGCCTTCCCCTTTCTTCTTCCTATTATCTATCCAGTATTCCATAATCATTCTCCTTCTAATACAATCAAATCTCTAAAATTCCATTCAATCAATCAATCCATCTTTCTAATCTGGTAATCCAATCACCCATCAATCAATCATCCAATCCTTTAATCCAATCATCCCCCAATCAATAAATCATCCTCATCCTAAGGTAGACACTTTGTGAAATTTTAATTTAGACCTTTATCTTTAATCAATCAATCAATCAATTGGCTTTTGTGCTTGGGAAAGAATCTCCCCCAAGTACCTTTGCTTAATCATTTTGGGTTGATCAAAACCCTAATCCTTTTACCCTCTTTTTCTTAGGAATGTAAGGCTACCATAAGTAGAAGAAGGTTTGATCATTATCCTAAGGTCTAAATTTTACCTATCTTGGTTGTCACCTTGTGTTAGTCCCAACTGGTGCTAAGAGGGGAGAGGTGAATCAACACTATACTAGTTTTACCGGATTTAACGTTAATCAAAGTTTCTACTTAAACTTAACACTTATCATTATAAGAAGCATTAATACCAATCACACATGAACACCAAACTTTATCATGTGGAATCCCAAATGGGAGAAAACCATGGTATGATTAGAAACTCACAAAATTTGCACTCTTTTGAAGTACACCTGGTGGGGAGCCATCCATGTTAGGAGATTAGAAAGACACTATTAGGTGCCGCCCAATTAAGGGATTTTCTTCAAGGCTTGTTAGAACCTTTACCCTGTTAGAGGTAGCCTTGTTAAAGGACTTAGGATCATCAATTAAGATATCACTCGATCAAGCGAATTTACAAAGGGACCTGTTAAAGTCCACCCGGTTAAGGGATTTTACTGTTGTAGTTATTAAAAAATAATAGAGAGAATGATTTGTTGTAATATCTACTCTTAGCTTAATCAGATCCAATTGAAGCTCTTTGTTTTGACCATTGGTTACCCTTGCTCTGCACTCTACTGGTGCTTTGTATTTCACTTGCTCTGCACTCTACTAGTGCTTTGCATTTCACTTGCTTTGCACACTACTGGTGTTCTGCATTCTTTCTCTACTCTTCACACTATCCGAGCTTTGCACACTCTCTTCACCACTATGCTATTCACTTAGCAGTTCTACACTCTTCTCACCTTGCTGGATCGCCTCTCTTCAAAATTGCACTTACCAATTTTATGATCAAACTTTTTGGTTTTCTCCAAAAACCTTTATACCATATTTTGCAAACACATACCTATTGATTCTTAAATGAGTTTACACTTAACACTCGATAGATTTGAAATTCAAATCTTCCCACACTTTCTCTACGTGCTCTCCATCATTCTCGCCAGAGACTCATCCTTATCTTCCACCACAACTCATAATTTCACCAACCTTTGGGTCATTTTCCTATCTTTTTAATGCAAACCGGAAAATCCACACAAATCTTGCCCTAACTGGTTGTTAAGTGTTGTAGACTTCAATAGTAGTGTGTTTGATGATATCTCATCCTGACTAACTCACCTTTGGTCATCGAATCCAACTTACCAGTCATTGCAATGAGATTCTTGGTGGATATCATCCTTCAACCTGTTTCATTGGTGTAACTCTTCACCTTTTTCCATCGGCCACTGATCATCAATAAGATTGATCACCTATCTGTCCAGAGTGTTCCAGTTGTGCATAAGACTACTAAACTACAATCCGAGTCACCTCTTGTGACTGCATCATCATTTCAACTACCTATTTAAGAAACTGATCTCAACACCTATCGAATGCTTGCCTAATCGGTCAACTCATCAGTTTATCCTTCAACCGACTAGTCTTCAACCAACACACTGCTTAAGTGTGTCAACAATACATATTAGGGAAGCATCGAATCCTCCATACTATTTGCAGCCATGAGTAAACCATTGAGGTTTACCACACCTCCTTGCCTATGAGCTTGGCCTTATTCACCAGTAAGTGTTAGTCATCAATGACAATACTAACTGATGGACGGGTTGTGCCAACACCATTAGTTATGCCAACACCTTGCTTGTGGTCCACATCATCAATTCCCATCTAATTCCTAAAATAGGGGCTAAGGTGACATCCTAATCCAAATCAATCTTGTCCTAATCCAAGGACCAATCCAATCAAATCCAATCCAACCCAATACAAACCAATCCAATCCAATCAAATCAAATCCAATCCAATCCAAATCAAATCTAATCCAATCAATCCTCAATTTAAGTCCTGGTCCTCATCTTCATCCAACATCACCACCTATCTCACATGGCTACTCAAAGTTCACATCTAAAATTCAAGGCTTGGTATGAGCATATTCTCATGGAAGTTCATGAACCACCTCAACTTTCCTACCAAGTCAATCCTATAACCCCCCATCCATCTATCATATCCCCATCCATTTGATCTCAACACACTATATCCAATCCCAATCTATATCATATCTCTTATCCTTCCTCTACCTTTGACAAAGGAAATCCATCTTATTCCCCATCTATATCTTCATATTATCCCTCATTCGCATACCCCTCTAATACAATATGTATACCTCCATCTACCCCCCCCATCCACATCCCAATCCCCCTCTTTTTGCAAAACCTTCATTACCTCTATTGCCCATCCAAATCCTTTACTCCATAGTCCTCCAAGAATTAATCCTAATTCCCCAATCCATTATCCCAATCCTCCATCCAATCCTTATCCTCCATCTAATCCCAATCCACCATCTAATCCTAATCCTCCAAAATCCACATTATCCCCATCCTCCAAGTCCTTAATCCATAATATTATGCAAGGCATGCTAGCAAAGGAGACAAAATCCCCACCTCGAAACAAAGTTGCCAAATCTCACCAAGTCCTTGACCCACCTCCATCACCTCCAATCCCTAAGTCTCATGATAACACCATCCGTCCATCTACCCAAATTGAAGCTCCCATATTCTCCTCCATCATACAATCCCCACAACTCCAAACATTCCAAGAGATTGTTCCAATGCATGCTAGCATAGATTTCTCTTCAACTCAAGATCAAAGTATCCATCCATCTCATGATACCTCTCTATCTCAAAATCCATATCTACCCTCCACTCCATCTCATGATTCCATCCCCTCTACCCCCTCTCAAGAGGAAATAATCCCTCCATCCAATGCTCTCCTTTCATCTCAAGGTCCAATCATCGCTCCCACTCCACCACATGTTTCCATCCAAAGTTAAAATCAAAATGTTCCTCTATCTCCATGCCATGATCCCAATCCATCTAAACATCCTAATCTCCCTTAAACATCCCATCTGACTCAAAATGGACTCGTATCTTGTTTCTAAAATAATAAGTATCGTATTGGGAAAATAAACTCTCAAGATGTGGGTGCATCTCCTATTCCTCCTAATTCCAAAATCACTTCATATAAATCAAAATTCCACCATCCCTCGTCATCCACATCCATCTTAGGACCCTATGTTCAAAAGATAAATCATTCATTCCTTCCATCCATTTTGGGTCCTTAAATCCCTCCATCCACCACTTCATCACCTCAAATAATCCCTAAGAAAGATCAAAAAAGGCACACATCCTTGAATCCCTTCCAACATTCTCCCTCCAACATCCCATCCATAAAATCCATCAACCCTTCATCCTCATGCACCCATTCCATTGCTATTGGAAGCAATTTGGATGCCCAATCTAAAAAGCGTAAAGCTCAAAATCCACAAAAATCAAAGGATCAACATGTCCCCTCAAAATGACATGCTCAACAGAAAAATATGATTCCAAAGAAAGGACAATCCAAAACGCTGCAAAGGCCCCAAAAGAAAAAATCAAAAACCACATGTGTGGATTCCTAAGATACTTCTAGAAGTAGAAAAATCAAAATTGGCATCCAAACCTACTAATCCAAAAGCTCCGACCATTCACAAGTCCTCCAATCCTCCATATAACACTCCTCCATCTTCAAAATCCATTTTGGGTCCTCATGTCCCAAAATCCACCATCCCAACTCCATGATCCCCTTCTTCTATTTTGGGTCTTCATGTCCCAAATCCACACTTTATCCTCCATCTAATTCAAAACCCTCTCCTCCACTACTCCACCACCCTTCAAGGTGTGTGCCAATGTTGATCTTCCACAAATTTTTCAAAAACCCATCCATTATCCACCATCCATTTTTCACAATCCCATTTTGTTAGTCTAATCCTTTGCATATCCTTATCTTCCATCCCCTATCTATTTCATCTCCCCAATTATTTTTACCAACATCTATGATTATACCTCTAGTTCAAAGAAATACTAAGGGATACCATCCATGGAACTAGATGATTGAGTCCTCCCTTCCTCCTTCACACATCCACTATCTTCCATATCCTCTTATCCTCATCTTTATCAATCCAAAAAAAAGAAGAAGTAAAGAAATATCATTTTATCCAATGGTGAAAACCACTTCTTGTGGTGCCTTGGGTAAGTACCATGATGAAAACTTGGCAAAAAAGCATCATGTGTAATCCCCCCTCTTGCACTCTACGCTTGGGGGAAAACTTCATTCATGCTATCCTACCATATTCATTATCCATATCTCTTATCGTTTATCCACCACTTGTTTGCATCCATCCTTCTTTACTATCTTTGATCTTGACTATCCTATATATATCCTCCACCACATATTCCCTCATCCTATCCAAATCCATCATCCATTCCTACATTTGATCTTGAGGTAAAATAACATTCATGCATGCTTTGGGAAGTACAAGACTTAAAACCTCTATCCATCCATATTGATTACACATTATCTTCCCACCTCATACATTATTATCCACCATCTTTCCTATCCTTCATTCCACTACCCTTAGTGGGGCATTTTCCTCATTTTCAACATATTTATTGGATCCCCCCTTTCCACCTATTCTTCATCCCTTTAGCCTTCCTTATCTTATCCCCATTCATCCATTCTCTTACCAATCCTTGGTTCTCCCTTCTCATTGGTTCCAGTCCATCTATCCTATATCCACCAATCCACCCCATGCTATCCAATTATATTTTTAATCCAATCCTATCTCATCTAATAATATTCTCCATCTCTTCCAATTCAATCATTAATCCCATCCCCAATCCAATCCTACTCAATCATCTATCCCCCTTTTCATCCTATCTAATCATTTATCATTCTTCCATCCTATCCAATTCAACAAACTGAGCTTTTCCCATCTACTTGAGCTTACACTGACTTGTGCCTAATCCAAATACCCATCCATACTATTCTAATCAAATCCAAGGAACAATCCTCTCATCTACAAACCTTGCACATCCAACTTGCCTTTTTCCAGTCATCAACATGTATCCAAATCTATCACCTACCCATCGGGATATATCCTTCCCTAATCCAAATCCATGTCCTACTCTTGGCAAGAGATGTCAATTGGCCATGTGCATGTTGTTTGCATGGTTGATATTTCTACTTTGATTTTTATCTTGTGTCCTGGGACTATACTTGCCCATGGCCGCCTTGATCATCCTATATCTTGGTACATCTCGGCTTGGGTATAATGGGGCATCATCTTTGCAGTATGGTGTGTTTGAGGGTATTTATTGTATGAACCTACAACCTTGTATCAGTGTTTCTCAATTCTTACATGGTTGTGGGCAAGAGTTTTTGTTTGTCTAAGCATCAGTCCATGCCTTGGATCTTCATATCATCCTGGTTCTTATAATCAGTGGTGTAGACTATCCATGGCAATGTCAAACCGAGGTTTGCTCTCTATAGTTTCTCAACAAGAAATCCCATCCATTTATTATTTCTTTATATCATTTCATTCACAAGACTCCAATACATCCTCTTTCCCTCTTCATCACTCTCATTCTTTTATCACCTCATCTTCTCATCCATTTCGAGATCACACCCGTGTTCTTTGAACCCGCATGTCCTCTCAAGGGGGCATACAACTAGTTCCTCGTCATCCTTCCTCCTCGTCATTATTCCTCATCTTATGACTGAGGCATCATGCTATTGGTCCTTATCCTTTTCTTCCACTATGTTTTATTCTTCTTTGATATAACATCACTTCATGATGCTATATCAAAGTGGGGTAAAATGTAGACACCTAAAATTAATTAAATCAAAATTTAATTAATTTAAGCTTGTCAACATAATTAATTGATTTAATTGTGTTATCCTTATTCTTCTCAGTGTTAATTAAATCTAATTTAATTAATCCTTTCACTATTGTCCAATAATTAATTTATCAAATAAATAAATTATTTCCCTATTCTTCTAAAGTCCCTCCAAAATTTATTTCCTCTAAACCCACTTAGATAATTAAGTTTAATTAATTAACCTAATCAAGTGATTCCTACAAATCACCTTTTTCTAATTCATCATTAGCCTAATTAATGCTTCTAGAATCTCTCATAATCCCACTTATCATTATTCTCCAATTTTAAATTCCCCCACTCATGTCACATCAATCTTGAACCTCTCAAAGAAATTCAAATTTCTTTGAATCCCCTATGCATCCTCACATTGAAATTCAAATTTCTTTCCCCCCCTTTTTCCCAAGGAATTTTATATTCCTTTCTATTTCTCCAAAGCATCCTTGATCCATGTCCACTATCTTGAATCAATCTTAGCCCTTCATAAGAAAATCAATCTTGGCCCTCCATTGGCCTCCTCCAATCTATAAACTAGATCATCTTTCATTCTCAAAAGTGGGGAGTCTTCCATTCTTCTATCATCATGCTGCTAATTTCTCCTTTCATTTCCCTCTATCACATTTTTATCATTTTCTCATAGTACTCTATCAAACCCTTTTTATCCATATACATCTATCCTTGATCTAAATCCAAATCCTTAATCCATCTATCTTGTTGAGAATTTGAGAGCAATCCACATCTACAATGAGCAAAGAGAAAATCAAGTGGAGCATCAAAGGGGCGCCTTCACTTCATCAAGCTCAATCCAAGGAGCAAGTGAAGGTTTATGAAGGTATAATGGTGTTTTGTTAAGTTTGTTTGAATATTTCATGCATATTTGTGTTTTAACTAACCATCTATCTTCACACTAGTTTTCCCTTGGTCCAGAAACGATTCTAACTATTCAAAATACCCCAAAGGGATTGGCGATTTGAAACTTAATTCTCTTGCAGACCAGTGATTGTGGATCATATTTTATGGTAGCTTGGTAATGGGAAGACAACAAGATTTTGGGATGATTCTTGGGAAGGTCTCAAGGTGTTGGAAGAAGATGCCATATTTGATGATTTGAAGCAAGATTTGAGGTAGAGATGGGGCACAAGAGAGATTAATTATATGGAGAGGATATTTGTAGAAGGAAGAGTGGAATGGAAGTGGAAGAATATTGATAATCTTGATCTTATTGAGGATCACAAACAACTACTTTCAAGGATCTTCAAGGAAAGAAAGGTTCTCTTGACAAGAGAAGAAGATAGAATGATATGGTGTGGAGCCAAGGATGGGACATACTCAGTGAAGATAGGATACAAACTCCTAGAAGTAGTAGCGGATGTGGAATATTGGCCTACTCAACTTTGTTGGGGTAGGCATTGTCTTCCAAAAGTAGTGGCTTTTGTGTGGTTAGCAATTAGGGGTAGAATCTTATAAAGGATCGCTTGCAAAGAATTGGATTTAATGGTGTTTTTAAATGTGTTGTGTGTGAGAAAGAGGAAGAGAAGGTAAACCATTTGGTACTCCACTATGAGGTTGAAAATAAATGTTGGAGGATGGTGACATAGAGATTAGGGTGGAGTTGCCCATTTCCAGTAGTTTTGAGATAATTCTTTCAAGGATTGTATAAAGTGAGTGAGTCAAGCCACAACTTTTTCAAGTATTTGGTAAGTGTAACATAGAGATTAGGGTGGAGTTGCCCATTTCTTGTAGTTTTGAGATAATTCTTTCAAGGATTGTATAAAGTGAGTGAGTCAAGCCACAACTTTTTCAAGTATATGGGAAATTTGCAAAGAATGGAATAGATAGATTTTTTAAGAAGAAAAGGGATAGTATATCTAGGTTATGTGAGAGGATAGATATAGAAATAGGAGAATTGGTGAGTACAGCTACATCCTAGAATGATCAAAAGAAAACTCCATATACCATAGAGGATAGTCAAATTCAAAGTGTATGTTTGTCTATTAAGTTTCAACCTATTAATGGGCCTAATCAAGTGAATATGGATTCTAAGAAGGTGAAGGTGGTGGAGTGCTCCAAACTAAGGGAATGATGGTTTAAAATCAACTTTGATGGGGCCTCAAAGGGCAACCCAAGGTCATCAAGAGATATATTTGTGGCACAATATTGGGAAGGTAATATTGTAGCAATTGGAGCTTCAAAACTTGTAGAGGGAATGACTATTGAAGCAAAGGCCCAGACAACTATTGAAGCTTTGAAAATGGGGAAAAAAGTAGAACTTTCAAAAATACATCTTGAAGGAGATTCATTGATCATTATTAATGATTTGAAATCGAGTGAAATACATCCATGGAAATTAAATAAATACATAACCGTTGACAATCATTTATTAGAAATCTTTGAGAAGTTTGAAATTGTACATGTGAGGTGATCAGGGAATGACGTTGTGGACATGATATCCAAGTGGGCAGTGTAATTTTATGATGGAGAGAAAAGTACTATGGAATATTTTTGTAATCTTGAGCTCGATTTATGAGGTGGTAAAGGACGTCGCTATTTTCTAAAGTTATTAATAGAAGGATGTGGTGGCGGGGTGTTGGGACAGGAGTTGCCAAATTGGTAATAAAATATGTGGAGAAGAATACTTGGTGCCCATAATTGGGGATGGGTGGTGACTACATTTCAACATGGAGGCCACCATCTCCTTGATAACACCAAGGAAACAATTAGCATTTATGGGTAAAATTACTGGGAAAAGAATGAAGAAATTGTTCAAATTTAACAATGACATTTTCATTCAGATCATGGAAATCCTCCTTGGTGAAGAATTTGTGGTGACTGAAAATAGGTATAGAACATTGACATAGTGTCAATGTTGGCGATATGGGGGTTGGAGGTTGGGCAGAATGAATGGGTGTTGAAAGGTTGTGTGGAAAGTGATTAGTTGTATGGTTTGCAATCGATGTCGGGAGGGAAATTCTGGGGGCAGGGTTCATGCCTGTGGAGGTGGCCAAAGGAAAATATGATGATCCTCAATAACTAATGCCCAAAATGAAGGAATTTGAAGCAAATTCAACAGTTCCACTTCAGTTCATACTCCCTTATGGTTCAACCATCAATCAAGAAGTATTTTGAGGCCAAAAACAACTAGTTACCAACAGTTTCAACTCCCTTTCTGAAGGCCTTTCCTTTCAATTTGACCCAGGAGGATAATATCGTGCAAATTGAAGACAAGGTCAAGGAGGAGGACAAGTAGTTCAAGTTCATCATCAGCTCAAGATCTAGAGTTAAAGACCAGTCTCTTCTTCAATCAAGAGATGGAACTCATTTGATATATCTTTTGTACCTTCTCTTCTTTTTTCTTAGTTCTTTCTTTCTTCTTGCATCTTCAACAAGCTTGAAAGCTTTGTAATGCAGAATATTCATTTTAGAAGCATTGTAATAGAAATTTTTTCAGCACTCAATAAAATATAGTAACTTCCTTTTACTATATCTTGTTTCTTCACTGTCACAGGAATGATTTGATTAAAATATTATGATTTGTCATTAAGATCCTTTATTTTATGTCTCATTTATGCTTTGTGAAACAAGAATTTCATATCAAGTTCAGGTTACATGTTGTGTTTATCTATTTTCAATCAGTTGTAGTTGTGAAAACCTAGTTTTTATTCTAACCAAACATTGAAACTTCAAACCTTCATGCTAAACATTTATGAGCTTTGTGATCCAAGTTGAATTATGAAGCAAATCTATAAGTCTTTTAAAGTTGATCGTAAGTTTAGGAAATGTTACTTAATTAGTTTTGGTGCATCACCTCTTAGTAGTAGCAGTAGCTTATTATTTCAAGCCATATTTTAATCCCTTAACCTTTATCAAATCAGTAATTTCTAAGAGGTTTTAGAGGGAGCCAACCCTTCATCTAAAGGTTGATTTTCATTATAGGCAACCCACAAGCCTAAAAATCATCCCATGTTTAATAGGATTTCTAAGCTTCATACTTAGCATTAAGGGTGCAATCCTTGTGACAATAGTTTTTGGCACGCTTGGTGGGACTATTTGAGCTATCTCATCTCATACAAGTTTCATCTTTGTTGTTGTTTTTGTGTGAGCAATGGTGATTCTAGCCTTATGAGGCAACAAACATCATACCTGGTGATTCATTTTCTTTAATTTCAAGCAGATCTAGTGACTAATAGCTTATGAGAACAATATACACTATATCTAACTTAGCTCAAATAATGCAAACCAAATCAAGCTCAACTCCATTTGAGTATTTGCAATTATCACGAACCAGGAGAAAAGGTAGAGTAGTGAGAAGAGTTCCTGATTCTGGTGTATCTAAGAGAGCACAATCTACTCCTCCCAACTATAAACCTATGAACTTTGTTCCTAGAAACCAAGTACCACTAGTAAATCCACCAATTAATCATATGGCTCTCAATCCTCCAAGAGCCCAGCCTTTTGTTCCTTTTGATCAAGGCAACCCCTTGAACCTTGTACAACATGATGACACTTGTAGCTGCATTGAAGAGTTTACCTTTCTTTACTAGATAAGATCAAATCACAACCATTGAACATATAAGGGATATAGCTTCATTGTATGGAGTCAACCATATCACACAAGAAAATATTGCGATCAGACTTCTGGCAGCATTGTTTAAAGGTAAATCTCTTCAATGGTTTAGAGAGTTACCTGTCGATTCGATTGCTACTTGATATGAGCTAGGTGATAAGTTGAACAAGTATTCTAAGGATAAATCTAACCATTTATCAGTGTTTGAGAAATTGAGTACTATAAAGAGGGTTCCTTAAGAGAAAATGATTGATTTTAATTTTCATTTCCATAAGACTTGGCATATAATTCATATCATGGTAACACCTACTCCTGCACATGTTTTTATATCTTATCTAAAGGCCCTTAATAGTTACATCTCTGTTATGATTCAGTCTATGGGTGGAAATACCCTCCCAGATGCTTTTGATATAGCTATTAGAGTATTAAATTATCTTATTTAGGCTAGTAAGATAGTTCCTAGGCCTCCAATGCTCATTTTTCTAGAGATACAGTCCACTGTGTCTCTGGTAGAGCCTCCTCTAGTTGTTATCCCACCATTACCAAAATTAAATTGTCAAGTTTTAGCCCAAATAAATGCTACTACACTCCCAAATCAAGACTTTTAAGAGTTTAAAAATGAGATGAAAACCATGTTCTAGGGATTTGGAACAAAATAACCAATATTGAGAAGAAAGTAGCCCAAAACACCAAGCCTTATCAATCCCCTTATCAACAAAATCAATAAAATAGGCCTTCTTATCAATTTGATCCTCAAATTTAAAGAAGGAACTACAATGCAAGGCCAAATCTACCTTATAATCCAAACACTATTAGCTCATTTGAGGATATTGTTCCAATGCAAAACAACATGGTATCAGACTATGAGTGGTGTTACCTGATGAGCCCAAATAATGGCTCAATTTTGTCTATGTCTTTTATGTTTTTATTGGTTCTATCAAGGGTTTAGATACTGTTATAGGTCTTAAGACTTTGTTAATGATGGTTTTATTTTGTTATCCAGAACTTGAGAAAAACGGGCATGAACTTACCCTTATACTTCCTTTTTTATTAAATGGTGAAATTTGATACGTGACCTTGCTATGTGATTTATTCATATTAATCTTGCATGTAGTTAAATAAATGTTATTATGATGTGAAATGGAAATGCCTTTGTTTTATACATGCCAATGTCATGATGTCGGAATTAATGAAGAAGCAACAATGGTCAAAGTTTCACAGCGTGGGATTTCATGCCAATTAACTGGTTC
The DNA here is from genome assembly GCF_030272615.1 of Cryptomeria japonica. Lineage (NCBI taxonomy): Eukaryota > Viridiplantae > Streptophyta > Pinopsida > Cupressales > Cupressaceae > Cryptomeria > Cryptomeria japonica. Next base: position 445,324,224 of record NC_081409.1, read on the forward strand.
AATACAAAGTCATGATAGGATAAACATTTAAAAAGTTAGCAATTGATTATTTATAGCTCATGTGGAAGTAATATTGAGACATTAATGTTCATGCTTGTAGTAGAGTAGATCTAGGGGGATCAGTTATGCTAGATTTCCTCTACAGTAGAAATAGTTTGATTGTTTCCTCTTCGCAACATAAATCCCTTCCTTTTTTTTATTTTGTAATAAATTGTGTCCTCCTAATGTCTTGGGAGTGGACTTTCCATTAGCTAGAATTAGTTAGGAGTCTTTTTGCTATAAATAAAGTTTAGATACCCCTTCTTAGGTAGTAGAACTTCAGATATTATAATTCCAATTTTTAGTTTATTAAAGAACAGTTTCAGCTACATTATGATGTAATAGCATTTTTGGATAAATAAGATGATATTCTAGTTTCTAATACCTGGTTGAGCTTTGGGAGGACTCACTAAGGGGGCCCACTTGGTGAGAACTCCAATCTTTGTGTTTAGTAGCTATTTTTCATGTAGTATTTAGTTGTTGTCTTGGCTGTTGTCTATTCCTATAGCCATTGGAACTCCATCCTATGACTATTCTTGCTGTTGGCATATGCACACTCCAATGAGACATTGTATGTGATTGAAGGTTTTTTCATTGATGGAACCCTTGCAATCCTATGGCACCGGCAAAACATTATACCGACAAAGCATTACATAGACAACCTTGCAATCCTATGGCACCGGCAAGACATTATACCGGCAAAGAATTACACAGGCAATCTTGCAATCCTATGGCACCAGAAAGACATTATACCAGGAAAGCATTACATAGGAAACCTTGCAATCCTATGGCACCAGCAAGACATCATACTGGCAAAGTATTACACCGACAAGACAGTGCACCGACATCAACAGATCACTCTACACCGGCACCGACATAGAAGAAAAGAAGTATACCGGCACAGAGGCCGATAGGATTTTTGTTATGTAATATTTTGTTTATTATTGTAAGCCAACTTGGGAAATTTTAAAATGACTCTTATATATAAAGGAGATCATTGTAGACATTTGTAGAAGTGATGTAGAATCATAAAAGAAAATATTAGGCAGACCTAATGTGCGAAATATAGGTCAAGGGTATATGTAAAGAATAGAGCAGGAACCAGTACTGAATCTAGTATTGAAGATTCTATTGTAAAGTAGTACAAGTCATTGGATTAATATAATCCTTATTGTAAGTTAGTGTGACTTCCCATTGAGCAGTGAGCTCTAGGCAGTTGGCCTTCTTGCATGTGCAGGCCCCTATTGTAAGTAATATTCTCTTATTGGCCAGTGAGTGAATATTGTGGGTCACAAATCCCACCAAGGTTTTTCCCACACCAGGTTTCCTCGTTAAACATCTTGTGTTATGGTGTACTTTTCATGTGGATATTCTTGATTCTGTTTATTGCATTATTTCTTGCATACCGGTACACTGTTATATTATGTTCTGCATGTTTTAACTTAAGAAATTCTTTTTACTAGTTAGATATTGATTCACCCCCCCCTCTCAGTATCTGGGGGACCCCTAACAATTGGTATCAGAGCTTGGTCCTCTATTTTTCAGAAGCCTAACAGCTTGAGGAAGATCTTAACACTGGTAAAGATGGAAAATCTGATGAAGCAACTTGAAGGAGCTCTTACTGATTATGATGCAGAGAAATTGAAAAATATCAAATTAGAATATGATTTAAGTGCACCTCAAGATATCATTTAGGCACTTCAAGAAAATTTTACTGTTGAAAGAAATAAGAGAAGAGAACTTTGTGAAAAATTGCAAAATGAAAATGATGAAAAGGAATCACTTAATGATATGATAAGCAAGTTGAAACAAGAGATCATGACAACAAAAAATGAAATGCAGGATATGATTATGAGATTTTGCAAAGAGATTGAGGAAAGGAAGAAGAATGAAGAAGAATTGACTAGAAGACTAAGTGATGTAACAAATGAGAACAAAAGGCTTAGCTATGAAAATGACATGTTGAAGACAGATTTGATGCATACTCAGAATGACTCAAATGAACTGATGAGACAAAAAGAAATCTTGGAAAGGGAACTGGAAACTGCAAATCAACACAAAGAAAAATTCAAGAAAAGCTCAGAGGAACTTTTTACCTTGTTGAAGAACCAAAAACCTAAAGGTGACACTTCTGGAATTGGCTTTGAAGTTGGTGAAAGCTCCAGTACTACAAATACTTAGGATCACAGCAAACCAGTAAGACAACCTAATGCTTATAAATTCAATGGAAAATGCTTTAACTGTAATAAGTATAGTCATAGAGAAAATGAATGTAGATCTAGGAATTATCAGAATATCAATACACCCACCGATCAATGTTCAAAATGCAACAAAGTTGGTCACAACTCTGAAAACTACAGAATGAATGTGAGATGTTATGTTAGTGGAAGATTTGGACATTTATCAAATCAATGCAGAACACAAATTGGCATAGGTTATGGAAAAGTTATTCAGAAGAATAATGTAACTTGTTATGCATGTAACAAGATTGGGCATATTGCTAAATTTTATAGAAGTAAAGGAACACCGATAGACAACAAAAGTGCTAGCTTGAAAGGTAAAGAAAAAGTTGAAGAGGTTAAGCAAGAATTCTCAAAACAATGGATTAGAAAAGCTGATCTAAATATTGGGAATACTTCTCCACCGGTAGAACCAACCAATGCTTCACTGGTAGGACAAAGTGATGCTTCATTGGCAGGATAGAGCAGTGCTCCATCGGTAGGAAGTTCTTCATCTAATTGAAGAAAATTTCCTTGAGGGTTTGGCAATCAAATGACACATGTGCTAATTATTCCCTCGGTTAGAGATAAGAAGTTGAAAATTACTTATTACTGACAGACAATGTTAAGTGAATACTTAATCTGTTAGGGTTCCCACAGATACTAAGAGGGGGGGTGAATCAATATCTGACCGATTATGAGATTTTCTTAAAATTGAATATGCATAATATAATGTAACAGTATACCGGTATGCAAGAATTAATGCAAATAACAAAATCAAAAGCATCCACATGAAAAGAACACCATAACACAAGATGTTTAACGAGGAAACCCGGTGTGGGAAAAACCTCGGTGGGATTTGTGACCCACAATATTCACTTACTGGCCAATAAGAGAATATTACTTACAATAGGGGCCTGCACATGCAGGAAGGCCAACTGCCTAGAGCTCACTGCTCAACAAGAAGTCACACTGACTTACAAAGAGGATTTACACAAATCCAATATTCTGTACTACTTTACAATAGCATCTTCAATGCTAGATTCAGTACCGGTTCCTACTCTGTTCTTTACATATACCCTTGACCTATAATTTGCACATTAGGTCTGCCTTATAATTTATTTATTACATTCTCTCCATATCCTAAAAATGCCTACAATGATCTCTTTTATATACAAGAGTCATTTTACAATTTGCCAAGTCGGCTTACAATGATAAACAAAATATTACATATCAAAAATCCTATCGGCCTCTGTGCCGGTATACATATTTCCTTCTGTGTTGGTGTACATCTTTTGTGCGGGTGCCAGTGTACATTGATTTTGTTGATGCCGGTGTACTATTCTATTTGAGTAATGCTTTGCCGGTATAATGTCTTTGCTGGTGCCATAGGATTGCAAGGTTGCCTATGTAATGCTTTGCCGGTATAATGTCTTTGCCGGTGCTATAGGATTACAAGGTTGCCATCAATGACAAAACCTTCAATCACACACAATGTCTCATTGGAGTGTCCATATGCCAACAATCTCCCCCTTTGGCATTGATGGCAACACTCATGAGAAATTTCAAAAAGATATCCAAAAATGTGTATACCAAATAAAATGTTACCAAAAATATGAGGGCTCCCCCTGAGCATGTGATCCCTATGTTTTGAATTTTCTCATCTACTACTCCCCCTTTGGCATCAATGACAAAGTTTAGTAGATTTGTACTTGTACCAATACATAACCTCAACCTTGTAGTTGGGTAGTTATTAGCTGAAGAATATCTCCCAAAATTAAGTTTATACCATCCATAAACTTCTTGCTCTCCTTTATTTCTATCTCAGTTCTGTGTACTGTACCAGTGAGATGCTGCAAGTGCTCTGCCGCTGTTTTGCTACCTTGTTTTAGTGCCTCTGAGATTTCCTTATGCAGAGATGCTAAATAGTCCAATCTTGGACTTAGTTTAGATCTCAAAATTTTTGCCTTGTTTATTAATTTCTCTTTTTCTCTTTCTAATTTAAGCAATTCTTCCTCAAAATTTGTTATCTTTTCCTCAAAAACTGATAATGTATCGGGTGAGTTAACAAAATTATCAGCAAGTTTATTGATCTCTTCCTATACCTTGCTTATCTTTTTGTCTACATCTATGGTCAAAAAGTTTATCTTACAGGTGTCTTTATACAGAGTTTTGTATTCTTTCAATAAATTGCACAGTTCCGATAGAAGTGTGTCAAATTCCCTATTACACTTCTTTATTCCTTCCTCAAAGAATTTATGTTTTTCTTTTTCTACACTTTCCTTTATAGTTTCTACCTTTGTTTTCTCAAAATTTCCAGAAATATATTTACAAAGTGTATCCAACTAGCCTAAAGAATCTTTGTTGGCTATATTACAATTTGGAGCTATTAATTTCAAAACTAGAATTGAATCATCTATTGCTTTATATGCTTGTGTGCTATAATCGGTTATTTTCTTGATAGAATCGAGCAATACCTCTGTTACATTTGATGATGACCCAGTAAACTGAGTGCCGGTGGAAGGGACCATGCTGGTATTGACCTCTGGTAGGTCTGTTTGTGTCTCCATAGTTTTTCTTGCATCATTCTTTACCAGTGGCATCTGTTCTGGAGCCTTTAGCTCTGTTGGTTGCTCTGTTTGTGTTCCAGATTCCTTCTTTTTCTCTGAATCTACTACCGGTTGCTCTTGGTTTCCTATTGCCGGTTGCTCTTTATTATCAGATTTATCTGTGGTATCCTTATCTACCGCTATGTTGATTTTTTGAGTATCAACATTCACAGTATATAGGACTTCAGGATTAGGATTGTTATCCTCTGTGTCCATGCTCTCAGCTGCCAGTTGATCTTCTATAGTTGTTTTTATCGATGGAGTATTTAAAGGAGGTGGGGGTAAGTTGTCTCTAATCTTGATACTTGGCGGTGCACCAACTTTACCTTTCCCTTTGTCCTTTTGATATACCAGAATGGGCTTGGGATTCATATATTATTCTTGTTTTTCTTTTTCAACCAAGAATCTATCCCAACCATCTTCTATTTCAGTTGAGACTTCAGTAACTCTACCTTCCATTAATGATATTTGCCGGTGTACAATGGAAAAGACTGTCTGATTGGCCTGAGCTATCGAATCATCAATTTCCTTAGGTGAGTTGGCCGGGTATACTGCAAGTAATTTTTCTATTTTTATTTTCTTATCCAACTCAATTATTCCTTGCCTTCTGGCCTCAAGTCTCTTATATAATTCATCAGGAATTTCATTTAGGACTTGTATCAAAAATTTTTTATACATGTCCATGTGTAGTATAACACTTTCCTCAATTTGTCCTTTCTCATCTTCTGATAGGGTGTCATAGATTTTCCCTATGTTTTTCAATTTTCCTTCCTCTGTGATTTCATCCAGTAATATGTCAAAAGGGGCCAAGTCAGTGTCTGTCTTCTTCTTCCTTTTGGGGGTCAGCTTTTTCTTAGGTGTGGTTTTCTTGACTGGAGACCTCACAGCTTGTTGCTTCTGTCTTGTCCTTCTAGGTGAAGGAGTGGATACCGGTGAGGGGTCTCTTTTCCTCACAACTCTTTTGAAAGTTGCTGGCATATCTCCTTCTGAGGAGGTATCTACCAGTGATAGATGAGTTTCAAGCTGTTGGGCTGCCAACTCATCTTCGGTTTTGCCGGTTTTCTTTAGTACATCATCTTTTAAGGCTTTTGCTTGCCTGCTTCCTTTCCTCATAGATGCCTCAACTTTCTTTACTCTCTTCTTGGATTGAATTTGACTTTCAATGTGCTCAGCACTACCAAATACTTCTTCCTTTGGTTCATGGGGGCTTCCAGAAGTGCTTTGGCATAAGTTTCCACTATGTGGTCATCTGCTTCATACCCCATTTCTGTAACCCAGATTGTTCTTGGGATGACTGCTTCCATCCAAATCTCATCCTTTTTTATTACAAAACAAATGTCATCCTTGTATTTGTTGACAATTTCCTATGATAGTCTGATCCTCTTATTCATTTTGACCTTTAGTGCTTGAAAATACTCATGGATATTCTTTTCTTTGTTTTCACCCATGTTGTTGAATAAGTCAGACAATTGTTTTCCTACCGGTATGTCAAATCCAAAATCCTTGTTGCCTATATCAAGAGCCTATTTGGTTATATGTAGCAATAAGCATACAAGAAAATTTCCAAATCTAAAGGTTCCTTTCTTATCCTTCTTGATTTTTGCTAAGTTATCAATTAACTCATCTTTTAACCATTCACAGATGTCAATTTTTACATTGTTCTTAACCATGTCATAAGCACTTTTTATGCACAAACTAGAAACAAAATTAAGCCTATTTGCATGAGTTGCTTTGTAACCTAGAATCATGCTAATGAATCTCACATTTGTATCGGTTACATCATTAACCCTCAATGATCTTTTGTCTGATGTTGCACCAGTTAGTTTCATTACTAGATCATTGGAGACCTTCTTGGTTTTGTCGGGTCTGGTACTGGTGGATGGTAACCCTATTACTGCTTTCATAGCTACCTTTGTAATTTTGTGCACTAAGTCAAGCCAAAAGAATGAGCCATGTACCCTGCTGAGAACTATCCTAATCACTTCCTTGGGAAATTCAGGAATGCAGAGGATTTCAGTGACTCCTAGGGTTTCAACAATTTGGTGTTCAGGTTTCACATTTTCGACATTGTCACATATAACAGATTTGTACATGTCTTTGATTTCTTCATCACCTAATTCCTCTATGTTGCAATGAATGTACATTCTAGGGTCTTTTGCATAAACAACACCCTTTGGAATTTGGGAAAAAGGACCTGTGTTGTCATCTTTCTTAGCTACCTCAGGAACTAGCTCAAACATGGGCCTAGGTCATTTTATAACCTCGACTACTATAGGGTTTGCTATGAATTCAGGTGCAGAGGAGGATGCCATGATGATAAATACCTTTTTCTACCTTTGGATGGATTGATTGCTGAAATGCTTTGCCTCTTTGCTTGGAATGCCTTAGCTCAGAAATCTTCGCGCTCTCTGAAAGTTTGAATTCACGGTGAAATGAAATGGAGCCAAAAACTTAATTTATAAAGTCTTTTCTGCCACCTACCACATTAATTGTTTGCCGGTAATGTATTAACTCAACTTTATTTGTTGGTAATGAAGGATTTTCAACTTCTTTTCTCTAACCGAGGGAATAATAGCGCATGTGTCATTAACTTGCCAAACCCTCAAGATAATTTTCTTCAATTTGATGAAGAACATCCTGCCAGTGGAGTATTGCTCTGTCCTGCCGGTGGAGCATCATATTGTCCTGCCGGTGAAGCATTTGTTGGTTCTACCGGTGGAGGAGTAACCCCAATATTTAGATCACCTTTTCTAATCCATTTCTTTGAAAATTCTTGCTTAACCTCTTCAACCTTTTCTTTACCTTTCAAGCTAGTACTTTTGTTATCTATCGGTGTACCTTTACTTCTATAGAATTTTGCAATGTGACCAATTTTGTTACATGCATAACAAGTTACATTATTTTTATGAATAGCTTTCCCATAACCTATGCTAGTTTGTGTTCTACATTTATTTGATAAATGACCAAATCTTCCACAAACATAACATCTTACATTCATTCTGCAATTTTCAGAGTTATGACCAATTTTGTTGCATTTGGTGCATTGACCGGTGGGAGGATTGATGTTCTGATAATTCCTAGATCTACATTCATTTGCCCTATGACCATATTTATTACAATTAAAGCATTTTCCATTGAATTTGTAAGTATTAGAGGGTCTTACCGGTTTGCTTTGATCCTGGGTATTTGCAGTACCGGAGCTTTCTCCAACTTCAAATCCAACTCTAGAAGTGTCACCTTTGGGTTTTTGATTCTTCAATAAGGTACCAAGTTCTTCTGAGCTTTTCTTGAATTTTTCTTTGTGTTGATTTGCAGTTTCCAATTCCCTTTCCAAGATCTCTTTTTGTCTCATTAGTTCATTCGAGTCATTTTGAGTATGCATCAGATCTGTCTTCAACATATCATTTTCATAGCTAAGTCTTGTGTTCTCATTTGCTGCATCACTTAGTCTTCTGGTCAATTCTTCTTCATTGCTCTTTCTGTCCTCAATCTCTTTGCAGAATCCCATAGTCATATCCTGCATTTCATTTTTTGTTGTCATGATCTCTTGTTTCAATTTGCTCATCATATCATTTAATGATTCCTTTTTATCATTTTCATTTTGCAACTTTTCACAAAGTTCTCTTCTCTTGTTTCTTGTAATAGTAAGATTTTCTTGAAGTGTCTGAATAATGTCCTGAGCTGCTTTTAAATCATCTTCTAATTTGATATTTTTTAACTTTTCTGCATCATAGTTAGTAAGAGCTCCTTCAAGTTGCTTCATCATATTTTCCATCTTTACCGATGTCAAGATCTTCCTCAAGTTGTTAGGCTTTTGAAAATAGAGGACCAGGCTCTGATACCAATTGCTAGGGTTCCCACAGATACTGAGAGGGGGGGGGGGTGAATCAGTATCTGACCGGTTATGAGATTTTCTTAAAACTAAATATGCAGAATATAAAGTAACAGTATATCAGTATGCAAGAATGAATGCAAATAACAAAATCAAAAGCATCCACATGAAAAGAACACCATAACACAAGATGTTTAATGAGGAAACCCGGTGTGGGAAAAACCTCGGTGGGATTTGTGACCCACAATATTCACTTACTGGCCAATAAGAGATTATTACTTACAATAGGGGCCTGCACATGTAGGAAGGCCAACTGCCTAGAGCTCACTACTCAACAAGCAGTCACACTGACTTACAAAGAGGATTTACACAAATCCAATATTCTGTACTGCTTTACAATAGCATCTTCAATGCTAGATTCAGTATCGGTTCCTGCTCTATTCTTTACATATACCCTTGACCTATAATTTGCACATTAGGTCTGCCTTATAATTTATTTATTACATTCTCTCCATATCCTACAAATGCCTACAATGATCTCTTTTATATACAAGAGTCATTTTACAATTTGCCAAGTCGGCTTACAATGATAAACAAAATATTACATATCAAAAATCCTATCGGCCTCTGTGCCGGTATACATATTTCCTTCTGTGCCGGTGTACATCTTCTATGCCGGTGCCGGTGTACATTGATTTTGTTGATGTCAGTGCACTATTCTATTTGAGTAATGCTTTGCCAGTATAATGTCTTTCCCAGTGCCATAGGATTGCAAGGTTGTCTGTGTAATGCTTTGCCGGTATAATGTCTTTTCCGGTGCTATAGGATTGCAAGGTTGCCATCAATGAAAAAACCTTCAATCACACACAATGTCTCATTGGAGTGTCCATATGCCAGCATAACCGACATGCAATTAATGTGGTAGATGGAGAAAAGACATTATAAAAGTAAAGTTTTGGCTCCATTTCATTTCATCGTGATTTCAAATTTTCAGAGAGCGCGAAGATTCTGAGCTAAGGCATTTCAAGCAAGAAGCAAGCACACTCCAAGCAATCATCCACCCAAGGTAGTAAAAGGTATTTAATCATGGCATCAACCTCTACAATTGAATACATAGCAAACCCTACTGTTGTTGAAGTAATTAAAAGACCTAGGCCCGTATTTCAGTTAGTTCCTGAGATAGCAAAGAAGGATGATACCTTAGGTGCTTTTTCTCAAATCCCTAAAGGAGTTGTATATGCTGAAGACCCTAGAATGTACATCCACTGCAACATTGCAGAGTTAGGAGATGAGGAAATCAAAACCATGTATAAAACCGTGATATGTGATGATACCGACAATGTTAAAAATGAACACAAGATTATTGAAACCCTAGGATTCACATAAATCCTTAGCATTCCTGAATTTCCAAAGGATGTGATTAGGATAGTTTTAAGCAGAGTTCATGGAGAATTTTTCTGGTTAGATGCAATCCATAAGATCACCAAGGAAGCTGTGAAAGCTATCATAGGGTTACTAATCACCGATAAGAGACCAGATAAAACCAAGAAGGTTCCAAATGACCTAGTTACAAAACTAACTGGTGCAACATTCAATAAGAGATCTCTAAGGGTTAATGATGTAAAAGATATCAATGTGAGATTCATCAATATGATATTAGGTTATAAAGCCACTCATGATAACAAACTTAATTCAATTTCAAGTTTATGCATTAAGAGTGCTTATGATATGGTAACAGACAATGTAAAAATTGACATCTGTGAATGGTTAAAGGATGAACTAATTGACAACCTTGGAAAAATCAAGAAGGACAAGAAAGGAACTTTCAGATTTGGAAATTTGTTAGTATGCCTAATGCTACACATAACAAAATAGGTTCCCAGTATAGGTTATAAAGAACTTGGATATGACATACTGGTAGGAAAGCAATTGACTGAACTATTCAATAACATGGGTGAGAACAAGGAGAACAATATTAATGACTTTTTCCAAGCATTGAAGACCAAAATGAAGCAAAGAATAAGGTTATCTCAGAAAATAGTAGACAAATACAAAGATGATATATGCTTTGTTATTAAGAAAGATGAAATCTGGATGGAAGCGATCATCCCAAGAACAATTTGGGTAGCCGAGATGGGCTATGAAACAGATGACCACATAGTTGAAACATATGCCAAAGCACTTCTGGAAGCTCCAAATGAACCTAAAGAAGAAGTATTTGGTAGTGCTGAGACTATAGAAAGCCAAATACAATCAAAGAAAAGAGTAAAGAAGGTTGAGGCATTTGTAAGGAAAGGATCCAGGCAAGCAAAAGCCATTAAGGAATATGTATTAAAGAAAACTGGCATAACAGAGGATGAGTTGGTAGCTCCACAACCTGAAACTCACCTATCACCGGTAGGTACTTCTTCGAAAGGTGACATACCAACAACATTTAAAAGAGTTGTTAGAAAAAGAGATTCCTCACTGGCAAGCACTCCTTCACCTAGAAGAACAAGGCAAAAGCAACAAGCAGTGAGATCTCTGGTTAGAAAGGCCACACCAAAGAAAAAGAAAAGGACAAACAGAGACTTGGCACCTCTTGATATACTGTTAAATGAAATCACAGAGGAAGGAAAACTGAAGAACATAGAGAAAATTTATGACACTCTGACTGCTGATGAGAAAGAGCAAGTTGAGAATAGTGTTATATTGCATATGGACATGTACAAGAAATTTTTGATGGAAGTAGCAAATGAAATTCTTGATGATTTATTCAAAAGACTTGAGGCCAGAAGGCAAGCAGTGATAGAATTAGATAAGAAAATAAAAATAGAGAAGCTACTTGTTGTATATCCGGTACTCTCCAAAAGAAATTGATGATTTGATTGCTCAAGCAAACCGGTCAGTATTCTCTACTGCACACCGGTATATTTCATTAATGGCAGGAAGAGTAATTGAAGTAATAGAGGAAACAGAAGATGGATGGGATATATTCCTGGTTGACAAAGAAAAACAAGAAGAGTACAGGAACCCTAAACCTATAAAGGTGTATCAGAAGGATAGAGACAAGGGGAAAGGCAAAGTTGGTGGACCACCAAGCATAAAAGTTAAAGACAACCTACCCCCACCGGTGAAAACAACAACTGCTGAAGATCAACCGACAGCATAAAGTATGGATGTAGAGGATAACAATCCTAATTCTAAAGTCCTATATACTGTAAATGTTGATACTTAGAAGATCAATATAATAGTAGATAAAGATACAACTAATAAGTTAGATATGGCAAATGAGCCTCCAGTAGCAGGGGAAACAGAGAAACCGGTAGAAGATATAGAGAAAAAGGCAGAGACAGAGTCACAGATAGAGACAACACAACATACAGAGAAACCATCAGAGCTAAAGGCTCTGGAACAACATCAACCAAAATAGGTACATAAGAAAACAGTGCCAGCGATAACTAGTGAAGTAGGAAAACTAGTGCTAAAAGAAATGCAGACACAAACTGACCTGCCAGAGGTCAATACAAGCATGGTTACTTCCACCGGTACTCAGATTGTTGGATCATCATCAGTATTCAAGTCAACTAATGTGACTGAGGTATTACTTGATTCTATCAAGAAAATAACTGACTGCAGCTCACAGGCTTATAAAGCAATTGATGATTCTATACCAATTTTGAAGGTAATAGCTCCCAACTGTAACATAGATAATAAAGATTCTTTAGGAAAATTGGATACATTGTGTAAATATATTTCTGAAAACATTGAGAAAATAAAGGAAGAATCAGTAAAGGATAAGGTAGAGATTGAGAAACATTACTTCTTTGATGAGGAAATAAAGAAGTGTAACAGAGATTTTGACACACTTCTACCGGAATTATGTAGTTTGTTAAAAGAATACAAAAATATGTATAAAGATACATGTAAAACAAACTTTTTGACTGTAGATATTGACAAGAAAATAAGCAAGGCACAAGATGAGATAAATAAGCTTGCAGACAATTTTGTCAACTCACCAGATTCACTATCAGCTTTTGAAGAGAAGATAGCAAATTTTGAGGAAGAACTACTCCAATTGGAAAGGGAGAAAGAAAGAATAATAAACAAGGCAAAACATTTGAGATCTAAACTGAGTCCAAGATTGGACTATTTAGCATCTCTGCAGAAGGAAAATTCAGAGGCATTAACACAAGGAAGCAAAACACCAGCTAAGCATTTGCAGCATCTCACCGGTACAGTGAAGAGAACTGAGACAACAATAAAAGATAGTAAGAAGTTTATGGATAGTATAAACTTAATTTTGGGAGATCTTTTTCAGATAATAACTACCCAGCTACAAGGTTGAGGATATGGATAGCTGAACCTACAAACTCTACTAACATCTTGACAACCTTTGTCATTGATGCCAAAGGGGGAGTAGTGGATGAGAAAATTCAAAACACAGGAATCATATGCTCAAGGGGAGCTCTCACATTTTTGGTAAGATTTTTGGACTACACATTTTTGGATACTTTTTGAAATTTCTCATGAGTGTTGCCATCAATGCCAAAGGGAGAGATTGTTGGCACATGCACACTCTAATGAGACATTGTATGTGATTGAAGGTTTTGTCATTGATGGCAACCTTGCAATCCTATGGCACCGGAAAGACATTATACTGGCAAAGCATTACACAGGCAACCTTGCAATCCTATGGCATCGACAAGACATTATACTAACAAAGCATTACACAGGCAACCTTGCAATCCTATGGCACCGGCAAGACATTATACCAACAAAGCATTACATAGGCAACCTTGCAATCCTATGGCATCGACAAGACATCATATTGGCAAAGTATTACACCAACAAGATAGTGCACCGGCATCAACAGATCACTCTACATCGGCACCGGCACAGAAGAAAAGAAGTATACCGGCACATAGTCCGATAGGATTTTTGTTATGTAATATTTTTTTTATTATTGTAAGCCGACTTGGAAAATTTTAAAATGACTCTTATATATAAAGGAGATCATTGTAGACATTTGTAGAAGTGATGTAGAAGCATAAAAGAAAATATTAGGCAGACCTAATGTGCGAAATATAGGTCGAGGGTATATGTAAAGAACAGAGCAGGAACCGATACTGAATCTGGCATTGAAGATGCTATTGTAATGCTATACAAGTCATTGGATTAGTATAATCCTTATTGTAAGTCAATGTGACTTCCCATTGAGCAGTGAGCTCTAGGCAGTTGGCCTTCCTGCATGTGCAGGCCCCTATTGTAAGTAATATTCTCATATTGGCCAGTGAGTGAATATTGTGGGTCACAAATCCCACTGAGGTTTTTCCCACATTGGGTTTCCTCATTAAAAATCTTGTGTTATGGTGTACTTTTCATGTGGATATTCTTGATTCTGTTTATTGCATTATTTCTTGCATACCGGTACACTATTATATTATGATCTGCGTGTTTTAACTTAAGAAATTCTTATTACCAATTAGATACTGATTCACCCCCCCCCTCTTAGTGTATGTGGGACCCCTAACACCTACAACCAAAGTAGACATAGTAGTTTCATGTTTACTTACCATAGATTAGATTGTTGTTATTCATTAGAGCTTAGTCGACATGATAGTTCTTAAGAATTTAAGTTGTTACCTTTCCATGCACTTTACTTTTAGTGTCATTTCCTTTTCAATCCTAGATAGCATGACTACAATTGGTCTCTAGTGCATATACTTTTCTGACCCATCAAGTATACGTCCTCGAGTTGACAGAAAATGAGCCTTCATAATGATGAGATAACGTTTTAGTATATATATCCCATCCCTAAGTTATGGTTCTAGGGCATAGTTATTAAAACCATTAAGGAGACCAACATTACCCATGCAATCAACCTCATAATTAGACTACTTCTTCAAATGGCATGATACATCAAACTCTCATGGTTCAGAATAACATTGTTGTCCTAGAAGATATTGCTCAAGGAACTCATGAACAACAAGGTTCTCATCTTGAACTAGGTCCAGATCTCACTTTAGTGAATTGGCAAGGTGAATAAGTTTATGGAGTGAATCATCCATAAGCTCAAAATCAATCCTATGCCCTTATTGTGGCAAATAAAAGGTCCAAAAATAGGGCCATTGATATAGGTACCAATCAGGCTTCTACAAGCCAACAAGAATCATGAGGACCTCCATCTACTCATAACATGTAGATCCTACCAAGAGGCCAACTAGTAGTCAATAAGGATTAGCTTAAAATCCAAGCACAACCAACATAAGTGCAAGGAGATACTGCTACTCAAAAGGGACAATAGAAGATTAGCAGAAGTCCACATTCTAGATTAATTGAAGAAGATAGATGTTAGTGTATAGATGTGGGGTTCCTTAGCTCTTCCAAGGAAAAAGGATTTGCTACAGAGTTCCTTATCTAACCTTTCTTTGTCATAGGAGCATCCCAAAGTTGTCCTCTCCAATAGATCTCAAGCTAAGAAGAATGAACAACATGTTCAAGAAGTTAAACCCCCTATATCTAACTTTTATTATAGGCCAACACCTAGTACATAATTGTATGATTGAATCAAGTGCAAGTAGTTCTATCATGCCAAAGTAGATAGTAGATACATTGGGTTTGACATGTGAGCCTCTTTTAAAATGGGTAGTCCAATTAGATGAGATAATAGTAAGCACAACAAGTGTGATTAAGAATTTGGGTCTTACCTTGCATGCATGTCCAAATATTTCAATTCCACAAGATATCTACATCATAGATCTTCCACCTTATTTTGCCTTGTGCTTATCTAGAGATTTCACAACTAAGTTGGGTGGATATTTATCTTCAGATTGGTCACATGTGTTCTTGAAAATGAGATATGGTACCAAAGTGACCATAAAATTAGAAGTGTTGGCCAAAGACCATATATAACCATATGTCCCAAGTGTTGTTAATGTCAATCTATGCATACAAGAACCTATTGAATAACCTATTATCCAAAATCCAAATACCCCAATAGAAGGCATACCTGATATAATTTTGGATAAGTGGGTAGCTAAGAATCATGATGATGAACCATTCAAGCACATGGAAGAGGTAGGACTCGGTATCTACATGATTCATGAAGAAGATATGGTAGTCCCTAACCTTGAAAAATATGAAAAATAACAATGCAATCAGTAATGTAATCAACAAAATAATGAAGTTTGGCAACTTTATTTTGACGGGTCAAGAAGAAAATTTGGTTCTATGGGTGGTGCTATATTGATTTCTCCTAAATGTAAAAAATACTATTTAACCTTTATATTTTCTTTTAGATGTACTAATAATACAGTAGAATATGAAACACTTGTGCATGGTTTAGAATGGGCTAGAAAGAAAAATATCAGGTGTTTGAAAGTATTTGGTGATAGGGAATTAGGGGTAAATCAGGTAAGAAACATCAACATGACTAAGAATGATGTTCTCAAGCTGTATAAGCATAGGTGTTGTGCCCAAAATTTTGGGCTAAAAATGGAACAATTTTTTTTTGAAACACCTAAACTCTCAAAATAATCTACATTTAAAGAAATCAAATAAGTCTTGTCTTAACTAAGATGTAAATAGATTTGTTTTCTAAAGTTGGATTAATTAACCAACTCAAATAAGCGACATTAATTAATGGAGAATAATTAATCCCAAGAGGGTTGTCGCAATTTAGTTAGTTAATTTAATTACCTTAATTAATTGATTTAAAATAAATTAATTGAACACAAGCAAATTAACTATTTAAATCTAACCTATAAGGGCTCAAACTCCACAAGATTTTTCTACAGCACTTAGCCAAATTTCTTTTCTATTCTCTAACTGGTTTTTCCTTCAAAAATTGTCCAAAATCTCCAAAGATGGAGAGTGGGTGATTAGCTCACTAAGATTCAATCTCTAGCCTAAGAAGGCTTCTCTCACTCCTTCCAACCTCTTGGATAGAGTGAGGGACTCCCATTGGTTGGTCTTCCCTAGGTCTTACACACTCCCTAACCAAGGCACCTCTAGAAGAGGAATGAAATGGGGAAAAGGAATTACACCTATCAAGAAGGTTATCTAACTAAGGATGGCACTCCTATAGATGAAATTCGTCCTTCTTGGGAAAACCACTTTTTTGGGTGGTTAAACAAGCCCTAGGGGAAAGACACATGGCCAAATTTGGCCTTCACCCATGGGTACCCCATGAGGCCTAATAAAAATGCTCTAAAACTGACTCTAGGAGTTGTTTTAATCCTTAGAAAGTCCACCTAAAGTTAACCTACGGGTCAACTCTGAGTTGACCCTCCTTGTGGCTCACTAACCTAGATTTCTTCGTACCTTCAAGGTTAATTAGGAAATATAACAATTAAACAAAATGAATCTTTCCAAAGAGGTGACATGACAATTGCCAACACAACATACAACATAGGTGTCAAGTGACACTACAAAATAATTCCACATCACAAATACACACATGGCAATTGTCCCTTGAATGATTTAAACAATTCAATAAATACAATTTACACTCATGCAAACATTTTATGTTTACAAATAAAATACAATACATACGGGGTGTTGTCTCTCCAAATAGACAACCCCTGGTTTTACAAACGCACATAGGACTATGCTTGATTCTCCATAATATTTTCATGGTCACATGGATAATTTCCTCTGCATCTTAATTTAAACATTAGTACTTTCCAATAGCCTCATATTATATAAAACACCTAATCAAGACCACAATTCAGTCAATCTGCATAGAATTGGCATTATGCAATACAATTTGCCACATATCAAAGCAATTCATATAAGCAATTCATCATAATCCTCATAATTTAAATCCATTCATAAGAATGCAAACATATTTCTATCATCATAATAAAGTCTTGCAAATCAAATTATGACATACATCAGCTCAATGTTATCCTATTCTAGAATCATATAAAATTCTATACCCATAATGCATAGAAATGAAGCATCAATATACCAATGTTATCAAATTCATGGGATCATATAGAGTTCTGTTATCCATAATGCATAAAAATATAGCATCCATAATATTTCCAACATGAAAATCATTGAAAAGATAGGAAGGGTTGGGGTAGGGCCTCACACCCTCCCCCTCTAGGCATGAACGTCCTCCTAGAGTTCATCAAAAAGATGAGGGTACTATGATCTCATATGTGCTTCATCCTCCCATGAAGTTGTAACCTCATCACAGCAATCCCACTGGACCTTAACCTGGTCCAGCTCTTGACCTCAAAGGGCCAACATTCGGTGAGCCAAAATGCGAATGGGCTCCAAAGCTAGCTGCCCATCCGACTCCACCTACAAGGCATCCCAATCTAAAATATGAGACTCATCATAGATATACTTCCTCAAAACTGATACACGAAACACATCATGGATGCGTGATAGGCTAGGTGGCAAAGCTAGGCGATAAGCAACTGATCCTATCCTCTCAAGGATCTCAAAAGGTCCGACAAAGTGAGGTGCAAGCTTAGAACCCTTTCCATAATGGATTGGACTCTTATGCGGTCACACTCTTAGAAAAACTCTGTCCCCAACCATGTAACTCCGGTCTATCCTCTTTGCATTTGCATATTTCTTTTGCCTATCCTGTGCCTCTCTAAGGCAATGTCTAATCAAAATTACCTGCTGCTCCATATCATGAACCATCTCAGGGCCTATGGCCACTCTATCCTCAATATGGTCCCAACTCAAAGGCGTCCTGCAAGGTCTGTCGTACAAAGCCTGAAAAGGTGGCATCCCCAAAGAAGTGTGACACCCATTATTATAGGCAAACTCTACTAAATGAAGGTACTCCTCCCATCTGGTCTGATGATCCATGATGTACATGCGAAGCATATCCTCTAACACCTAGTTAACCTGCTCTATCTTTCCATCCATTTTCGGATGATAGGTTGTGCTGAAATTGAGCGTGGTCCCCATTGCTACCTATAATGCCTTCCAAAAGGAAGAAGTGAAGAGGGAATCCCTATCAGAAATAATCTTGCACGGTACACCATGAAGCTTGACAATGTCTCGCAAGAACACCTGTGCCACTGCTGGTGCTGTGAAGGTAGTCCGGACTGGTGAGAAGTGGGCCACTTTGGTCAACTTGTCAACTATCACCAAGATAGAATCATGGTGACGAGATGACATGGGAAAACCAATGATGAAATCCATGGATATAGTATCCCACTTCCACTCTAGTATAACGTGAGACTAGAGCAACCCACCTGGATGGCAGTGCTCCGCCTGGACTCTCTAACACTCAAGGCATCGGGCTACTAACTCAGTGATAAGCTGCCGCATACTTGGCCAATGATATAACTGCCTCAAGTCTGAATGCATCTTCTTAACCCCGGGATGTGCTGCATAAGGAGCTCTATGAGCCTCCATCACAATGAACTCTCACAATCCTCTGGGAGAAGGTACATAGATACACCCTCTATGGTGTAATAGTCCATTTGACTCTAATGAGTAATCCTCATACTTTCCCTTTAGGGTCTCTTGAGATCGGATCCTCTGACAAACCTCTAGATACCATCCATCCTCTGGTAACTGCTACAATATACGGTCTCTCAAATCTGTGCTCATAGATATGGTGTATACCTCATGTCATCTTCTAATCAAGGCATCAGTGACTACATTCTCCTTCCCTTTGATGTAGTGGACATCAAAATCATACTCGCAAAGGAACTCCATCCATCTCCTCTTAAGAGCATTAAGATTAGGCTGGGTGAAGATGTACTGCAAAGTCTGATGGTCTGAATGAAGCTTGAAGTGATGACCCAAAAGGAAGTGTCTCCACCTCACAAGTGCATGTACTACTACTGCAAGCTCTAGGTCATGCGTAGGGTAGTTAAGCTTGTAAGTTTTAAGTTTCCTAGACTTGTACGCTATAACTCTACCCTCCTATATAAGGACTGCTCCTAATCCATCCAAGGAAGCATCTGTGCATACCATGAAATTGGTCATGGGGTCTGGCACAATAAGAATAGGTGCACTAGTGAGTGCCCTTTTTAGATCCTAAAAATCCCTCTCACACTTCTCTGTCCACTCAAATTTCTTTCCCTTTCACTGGAGGGATGTGATGGGGTGTGAAACTTAGAAAATCCCTCCATAAAGCATCTGTAGTATCCTGCTAAACCCATGAAGCTCCTGACCTCTGTCACACTAGTTGGCATTGGCCAATCCATGATAGCTCTGATCTTTGATGGGTCAACTAAGATCCCATCACCGGATATAACATGCCCAAGGTACTTGACCTCTGATCTAAACAAAGCACACTTTGACAAACTGTTGAACAACTGGTTGTCCCTCAAACACTGCAAAACCTGCCTCAAATGATCCTCATGCTCTTTCTCATTCCAAGAATATATATATATGTCATTGAGGAAAGAAATCACAAATCGGTCAAGGAAGGTGCAGAATACCCCATTCATGAGACTCATGAATACAGCTGGAGAATTCGTAAGACCAAATGGGACCATAGTGAGCTCATAGTGGCCATATCTGGTACGAAACGTGGTCTTGTGGATATCACTTTCCACAATCCTCAACTGATGATACCCTAACTTTAGATATATCTTGGAGAACACTTTAGCACCTTGAAGCTGATCAAACAAATCATTGACCCTGGGCAAGGGATAAGGGTTCTTGATGGTTACTTTATTCAGTTGCCTATAATCCATGCATAACCGAAGGGACCCATCCTTCTTCTTAACGAAGATGACTGGTGCACCCCAAGGGGAGACACTAGGATGAATGTGACCCTTCTCTAAGAGTTCCTCTAGCTGCATCTTGAGCTCATTAAGCTCATGTGTGGTCATCCTATAAGGTGCTCTCAAAACTAGCTCGGCTCCTGGCACCAAATCTATGTGGAAGCCAATCTCCCTACTAGGTGGCATACTAGGTAGCTCGGCTAGAAACACATCTGCAAATGCCTCAAGGATGGGATGATCATCTATGGAAGGCTCCTTCTCATTTTCTTCCTCTCTATCACTGATGGTGATAGAAAACAACTAGCATCCCTTTCACATGTTTTGCTTAAGTTGCATAGCGGAAATCATACGAAGGGATAGATGTCTCTGAATCCCAGTGATTACCATGGGAGCACCAAGATTATCCTTGCACTTGATCTTTTTCAGGTGACAATCCATCTTGGCTCTATGGGCATAAAGCCAATCCATGCCAAGTACGATGCCATAAGATCCAAGTGGCGTAACTCTAAGATCTACTAAGGTGCCCTAACCTCTAAAGCCACTGATACTCTAGCCCCTGAAGCTAACTCCACTTCCCAGCTAACACCTTGCCTAACTACCACTAGCCCGCAATGCTCCAAAACCAATGGAGATATAAAGGAGTCAGTTTCTCTTGAGTCAAATAATATAGAAATACCGATACCTCTGATCTTACTTGTAGCCTCAATGACTGTGGCCTGGTGCTCTGCCTGGTAGTTGTCAACCGCTGCAAAGACCTTATGGGACTTGCCCATATCTCCAACTATAGGCTCTGATGCTTCCATCCTCTGATTACTTGCCATCTATCCCTGTGGACACTCTCTTGCCATGTGCCCCATGGCTCGACATGTGAAACAAGCACCATGTGCCTGAAACTGTGCGCTCTGAGGCCTAGAGTAAGGTTGTCCACTTGTCCTACTTGATCCACTATACCCAACCCTAGAGGACTACCGAGTCCATGCTGGAGGTGTGTATGTACCTTGTGCCCTTTGGTCGCATCTAGGACCCTATGACTACCACTGCTTGGGCTTAAAGCCCTGCTATCCCTGAGGGGGCCTCTGTCTTTGACTCTGCTGTGACTGCTGTGGAGGAGGGGGCTTATAGGACCTTGATGCATTTCTGTGGTTGCCTTTCCAATGGGGTTTCTAAAACCCAAAAGATTGGGGTGTTGGGTTTCGGTTCTGAAACCGATCCCTCGTGTCCTGTGGCCTGGCCTGAATCTCCTCGGCTATCAAGGCCTTCTCCATGGCAACCCAAAGGCTCCCTGGAGCAGCCATCCTAACCGATCCTGCTATCATGGCATTAAATCCCCTGATAAATTGGTTGATGAGAAGCTTCTCATCCTTCAGGTAGGAGCTCAATAAACTTTCTCTCGTATTGGGTCACTGAGAGACCCTTCTACTAGAGGTCGTGGAACTCATCGATCCTATGCTGCCTGAAGTTCTCTCATAGGTACCTCTCCCTGAACCTCTCTGTGAAGATTTCCCATGTGAGGGTGTCTACAGTTAGACCACACTTGAATTCCTTTTGTTTCCACCATGTGGAGGTCATCAATCTCAGAAGGTGGACTACAACTCATTTCTTTAGATTGCTTTTGTAAGAATGCAATGCAAAGCACCGATCTAGGTGTAAAAGCCATGCCTCAGTTTCTACCTTGTCGGTAGATCCCCCAAAAGATGGTGGCTGGAGGTGCAAAACCTCTCTAATCAGATCTCTTGGTTCCTGATGTGCTCTCTCAAATTACATAGGTGCTGCTACTGGAGGTGGTCCGGGTAGGTGGACAGACTCAGGCTCATGCTCAGCCTCACCCTCTATGGGATTAGGAGGTGGACTCCTACTTTGTTCCCTATCTACTGACCTATGGCTCCCTAAGTTCTGATTATCTGCATGATGGTCGACTGCTGGAAGCCTATCCTTCACTATCTCAATCAGGTTCTGAAGTGCTAATAAGATGTCTTAGTTTGGGTCAACCAGTGGTTTGGGAGGGGCCTACGGGTTCCCTTCTAGAACCAGTTCCTCCCTATCAACATCCTCGCGTACCATATGTGTATGCTTAGGACCCCTTCTATGCTTGCGAGCTTGTCACCTAGTCGGAGGAATCCTTATGAGAAAATAAAATAAATAAATAATTTTCGGGGAAAAACTTAATAAATTAAATAATTAAAGTGAAATGTAATGGAGAAAGGTTCCTAGTGTTGGAAACCTGGCTCTGATACCAGAATGTTGTGCCCAAACTTTTGGACTAAAAATGAAACAAATTTTTTTTTGAAACAACTAAACTCTGAAAATAATCTACATTTAAAGAAATCAAATAAGTCTTGCCTTAACTAAGATGTAAATAGATTTGTTTTCTAAAGTTGGATTAATTAACCAACTCAAATAAGCGACATTAATTAATGGAGAATAATTAATCCCAAGAGGATTGTCGCAATTTAGTTAGTTAATTTAATTACCTTAATTAATTGATTTAAAATAAATTAATTGAACGCATGCAAATTCATTATTTGAATCTAATCGATAAGGGCTCAAACTCCACAAGACTTTTCTGCAACACTTAGCCAAATTTCTTTCCTATTCTCTAACTGGTTTTTCCTTCAAAAATTGTCCAAAATCTCCAAAGATGGAGAGTGGCTGATTAGCTCACTAAGCTTCAATCTCTAGCCTAAGAAGGCTTCTCTCACTCCTTCCAACCTCTTGGATAGAGTGAGGGACTCCCATTGGTTGGTCTTCCCTAGGTCTTACACACTCCCTAACCAAGGCACCTCTAGAAGAGGAATGAAATGGGGAAAAGGAATTACACCTATCAAGAAGGTTATCTAACCAAGGATGACACTCTTATAGATGGAATTCGTCCATCTTGGGAAAACCACTTTTTTGGGTGGTTAAACAAGCCCTTGGTGAAAGGCACATGGCCAAATTTGTCCTTCACCCATAGGTACCCCACGAGGCCTAATAAAAATACTCTTAAAACTAACTCTAGGAGTTGATTTAACCCTTAGAAAGTCCACCTAAAGTTAACCTATGGGTCAACTCTGAGTTGACCCTCCTTGTGGCTCACTAACCTAGATTTCTTGGTACCTTCAAGGATAATTAGGAAATATAACAATTAAACAAAATGAATTTTTCCAAAAAGGTGACATGACAATTGCCAACAATACATCCAACATAGGTGTCAAGTTACACTACAAAATAATTCCACATCACAAATACACACATGGCAATTGTCCCTTGAATGATTTAAACAATTCAATAAATACAATTTACACTCATGCAAACATTTTATATTTACGAATAAAATACAATACATACGGGGTGTTGTCTCTCCAAATAGACAACCCCTGGTTTTACGAACGCACATAGGACTAGGCTTGATTCTCCATAATATTTCCATGGTCACATGGATAATTTCTTGCACATCTTAATTTAAACATTAGTACTTTCCAATAGCCTCATATAATATAAAACACCTAATCAAGAACACAATTCAGTCATTCTACATAGAATTGACATTATACAATACAATTTGCCACATATCAAAGCAATTCATCATAATCCTCATAATTTAAATCCATTCATAAGATATGCAAACATATTTCTATCATCATAATAAAGTCCTGCAAATCAAATTATGACATACATCAGCTCAATGTTATCCTATTCTAGAATCATATAAAATTCTATACCCATAATGCATAGAAATGAAGCATCAATATACCAATATTATCAAATTCATGGGATCATATAGAGTTTTGTTATCCATAATGAATAAAAATATAGCATCCATAATAGTTCCAACATGAAAATCACTGAAAAGCTAGGATGGGTCGGGGTAGGTCCTCATAATAGGATTTGGGATCTTATCGAAGAGTTTGATGCTTTTAATCTATTGTTTGTACCTAGAAATCAGAATAAGGAAGCTGATAGGTTGGCGACATTAGGTGCTCAATTTGACATCCCAAATGAGGTAAAGAATGTTGAGGTACATGAATATGTCAAAGTTGTTATTAGGCCTTCAATTCTAGATAATAGTGGTAAATGACAAGTGTTTGATTTACATGAATAGATTGTTAATTTTCTTATTGATGAGGTTGAGTTTGCAACTGGTAATAAACTTAAGTTTGTGCAACAATATCCAAAATCAAATCCTTGAATTGAAAACTAACAAGTTACCAAAATGGTTAGTAACACTTGAGTTAATTTTTAACACCAATAATCCAGTTAGAAAAGAAAAAGGCAATATGTTTTTTAAAGAACATCACTATAAACCTATTGAAATATTCAAAGATAAGATCTTCAAACTTTGAAAGGTATGTACAATTAAAGAGAAGCATTCTTTTTTTTTTTCTTTGTCAATAATTCAATGATGTGTTTGCATGGAAATATGAATATTTGAAGGGGTTTGATCCTGAATTAGCCCAACACACCATAGAGTTGGAAGCGAATACAAAACTTGTAAGGCAAAAGAAAAGGCCTCTCAATCCAAAGCTTGAGCATCTCATGAAAACATAATTGAATAAGATGATCCAAGGTAATATCATCTTTCCCATAAAGCATACATCTTGAGTTTCTAATTTAGTTCTTGTGAAAAATAAAAAAATGGTGAAATTATGCTTTGTGTTGATTCTAGAGATCTTAATAGGGCTTCTCTAAAAGATCATTACCCACTACCCTCAATGGAGAAAATCCTTCAAGTAGTTTCAGTTTCAGATAGATTTTTATTGTTGGATGGTTATTTTGATTATAATCAGATTCTAGTAAAGGAGGATGACCAATTTAAGACAACCTTTACTACAAAATCGGGTACAATGGCATACAAAAAAATGCCATTTGGTTTATCTAATGCAGGAGAAACATTTCAGAGGGCAATGGATATGGCCTTCCAAGGTCTCATAAATAAATTTGTATTGGTTTACCTTGATGATATAACTAATTTTTCAAATCATGCAAAAGAGCACTTTGACCACTTAAGGCAGTGTGTGAAGAAAATCATGCGCAAATATAAAAGATTCAAATACCTATGATCGCAACCAAGCAAACACAATTAGCTCAAACACATCAAGATCAGGATGTTAGAAAGAAATCAAAAGAAGCGTAATTGACATAAAATAATAAGATGAAAAAATTTATTTGACTCCTTGATTTGATTATCCTATGGTTGGATGTGTGCTCATTGACGTGACAGATGCCTAATATGGCTCCATGATGTGTGATTTGAGGATGAGATTTAGAAACATGAAAAGATGGATGAGAGGAAGGAATGGAATTGATGCATTTTGGGGGTATGGTTGCAATAACATGGATGAATTTTGGTATGATGATGATATGGATATACTAAGAGTGGATTAAATGCGGTGTTAAATGTTGTGGTTATATGAAAAGTGGAGGATTTTCTTGAAAAAGAGGGGAGGTTAAATAGGAGTTGGAAGGAGAGGAAGGAATTGGAAAATGCAACACTCGTAAGGATGTCATATGGAATAAGATTCCACACTTGTCCTCAAGTGGCTCAGCAAGGGAGGACATGTGTCCCCAAGAGGGATAAATATCAAGAAGAGGATTGACATGTGTCCTTAAGGACACATATCCATTTTGGGAGGAAGCCACCCAAAATAGGTTAAAATTTCCTAATATTAAGGAAATTAAGGAATTATGAGTGTGCACACACGTGAGGGAAAGTTAGGATAGGAGAGGATAAGGTTGTCTGAGAGGATAGGGTGGGTTAGAACCCAAAGGCTATATTAGAGGTTAGGTTAGAAGGGTAGTTTAGGTTAGGAGGCATGTGACTCAAAGGAATATCTGAATTTTAATTAATTCAAGGATAGAAAGGGGGAATTAATTAAGTCAAGGATTAGAAGAAAAGGGGTGGGTCAATTAATTTAGAGATTAATTAATTAATTTATCTATGGGGCATGGCTTCATTGAATTAATTTAGCCAAAAGAGATACTTAATTTTAAATGAATAACATAAATTATTCAACTAATGCGAGTGACTCAAGAGATTTGATTTGATTGAATTAATCAGTTGAATTTAATTGTCTACATTTTTGCCCTCTTCGTGGTGGCACTAGAATAGCGTTAGTGCAAAGACAATAACACACTAGTGACTCAAAGAAAAAGGAGAAACAAAATGCTCTAGGAAAACAAAGGAATGGATAGGGATGGCCCCTTAAGAAGGTGCACGAGGAAAAAGGGGTCAAGCGGTGTCTTGAAAGAGACATTTCCCCAGTGGACAAGAGAAAATGCAAGAAGTAGATGGGAAGGGGAGAAATTGGGAATGCAGTGGAGATGGAGATGGAGCATCATAGAGCACGAACACCTACAAAACAAGACGTCATGTAGTGAGCACTTATTTTGATTTAGCAATGTCTGTGAGTCACTAGGGTATAAGGAACCAAGGTGAAATTTCATAGCCAATGCATGGAATGACACATATTAACAAATACATAGGTTATTCTAGCACCACATAGAGTTATAGAGACCCTACAGGAAACGGTGTGAGATAAACCACAAGCAGAAGACATGCCCCAATGTAACATGAGATAATAGAGACCCCATGAGGGTACAACAAGGAACACATCCAAAAGAAACTCCAAGCAAAAACCAAAAGCAACAAGATCACATCCTGAGCCTTGTTATTCCCAGTGCACCATGATATAAAGGATCATGGTGACCAAGAGGAAATAGGATCCAAGGAGCTTAAAAAGAATTAAAAAAAAGATAAAAAAGAATCAAAGCCAACATGAGTGTCTCAAATATATTTTGCAAAAAAAGGATAACTGATTGGATGAGGATTTGATTATGTCTAACTTGAGGAAGGATACATCCTATGCAAACTGATGATTGGATAAAATATTGATGATGATGGAATGAAAAAAGGTACATGATACGATTGTGATGACAAAGTTTCTCTAAGATAATTGTTGAAGAACTAGCTAATAGGATATGATCTCTAAGGACATGACCGATGCAAAGGATGAGACACTAAGGACACATATGTACAAGAAAACTTAGATGGAGAGACACGATTGATGCTATGTACAAGAGCTATGGATGATGGATGAGGACTCGGGAACAATCAGTGAAAATGAAAAGCCATGAGAGATTGATGATTTATCGGGTGTTATTGATGTGGGAATGATATATCCCAAAATAACACAAGGATTGGGAAGGATGCATCCCGATGATGATGATTGGATTGTGATCAAGGCTTGCAATAAGGCTGGGAAAAATACCAAGGATGTGATTGGATGATTTGATTGGTGTTATTCTTTGGATAGTTGAGGAAGATGGATAATATTTACATGCAATGGTGGATTTCAAGGAGTGGATGTATTGATTGGATGGAAGGTATTGGATTGTGTGGGGGTAGCCTAGAGCTAGATACCAATGATAAGGGATGCAAGAGGCGGTGAAATGGTATGAGAGGATATGATGAAAAGAATTTGGAGATGGAAGCATTGCGATGTGGCTAGGAGATGAAAGAATGAGGGATGAAGAGATGGAGGTAGATGAGGATTGGAAGAGAAACCACTTATGGATGAAGGGATGTAGGAATGAGGAGATAAGGATAGGTGGATGGATCAGGTTATCGACGAAGTGATGGAGGAATTGGGAGATAAGGACTGGTGGATGGATGGATATGATAAGATGACTAGTAGAGGGATAGGAAGCTGAGGGAAGTGGATGAAAGATAGGGGAGATAAGGGTCATGGAGGCCAAGAGGTGTCCAAAGCATGTATACATGGTGGCCTTTTGTTCTATCAAGGTCTAGGAGAGGATGGAGGAAGTGAATTGGATAGGATACGATGGGTATGGTAGGCAGATGAGATGGAGGAGATGATGGATGGATGGCTAGAGGAACTTTCCCCCAAGTGTGGAAAGCAGAAGGATGAGGGGAATTATGCATGATGCCTATTTGCCAGGTTTTCATCATGGTACTTGTCCAAGGCACTTGTTTGCCAAGTTTTCACCATTAGACAAATTTTTCTCTTTACTTTTTTTTTCATTTCTTTTCTTCTTTTTTTTTGTTTTGCATTTTCTAATTTTTGGGAGGAAATTTATAGATGGATATGGATGAAGATGAATGGATTTGGTGGATAGGTGATACGGGAGATGGATGGAGGACTCAAGCATAAAATTTGATATCAAGGTAGTAGGAGCCCATTTGGAGTGATCACCGGGTGTTGGTACAACTTTATTAGGAATGAGTGAATTATGCCAAGGTTTGGATTAAATGGTTTTGATGGGGAATGTATGTGGTGTAAAGGATATGGTAGTGGCAAGTGTTTGAATGGAATTAAGGAAAGTGATCATGATGAGGGAATTTTGTTAAGACCAACATTGGCACATGTTGTGGGGGATGTGGTATGAATGGAGGGGAGATGGATGTAGCATGTGGATAGGATTGAGGAAGTATGATAGGGAGTGATGGGACATAGGGACCCTAGACTTAGGAGATGGAGAGGGAGAATGTTTAGCTGATGTACTAGAAACTCTGGATGCCATTGGAAAATTTTATTTTGAATGGACTGCTTCTTTTTTCTTTGGGATCCACATTGTGTTTTCTTTTGTCTTAGTGGGCCTTTGTGGCCTTTGACATTCATTGTATTTTTGTGTCAAATTTTTCTTTGTTGGAGCATGTATTTTTGAGTGGACACGGTCATCTTTATATTGTTGTGGATGTGTAGCTTTATGCATTTTTTATTTGGAATCCAAATTAATGTTAGTAGCCTTGGAAGGAGTGTACAAATATGTAGAATATAGAGGAATTATGGAGGTAGGATGTAGGATGGAATGTGGAGATATGTGCCTTTGTGGATACTAATTGGAAATGGAAGGAGAAGGAGGTTTCTGATGGGTGATGGAGATATGGGATTTGTGTATGGAAGGATGAGTAGGGAAAGATGGAGGGTGGGGTTGTGGGATATAAGGGCCCAATATGGATTTAGCATGTGGGTGATATATTAAGGTATATTTTGGTATATAGGGACCCAAAATGGATTTAGAGGATGAAGGAGGAAGATGGATGGCTGTTTTGGATTTATATGATGGAGGAGGGGGATGAAAATAAATTATTTGGAGGAATGATGGGGCAATGTGATGGTGTGTTTGGAAGTATATTTGGAATTTGTATTAGTTGAACAAACATTTTTGGATGAAGTGCCTTGGGATATATAACCAAGACCATAAGATCCTGGATGCACTTTAACATGGATGGGATCCAAAGTACCTTGCTCATGTAGGTCAAAGCCTTTTCCTTGATAGTTAATTTATTTGAGCATTTTATCTAAAGTAGGATACTTGTTCTTTGGGTAACAAGATGCGAGTCCATTATTAGATGGAGGAGAATGGGTGGCGTATATGAGATTTTCTTCTATTGCGAGTGAACTACCATGGATGAATGTAAGAAAACCAAGGGGATAGAGTGATGGTGGTTGGATGGTTTGGATGGGAGGAAATGGAGGATCGAGAGGTGAAGTAGCTAGGACAGGAAGATATTGACTTGGTAGAGGAAATGGTAGGGGATCTTGAGATGGAGGAGATGGAATGGTCTAGGATCTTGATTTAGATGGAGGGATGATTAGGGATCTTGAAATGGTAGAGGCAGAATGGTAGGATCTTGATCTGGATCAATAAACTTTTCAACATGCTCTAGAACAAAAATCTTGGAATGATGGGATTGGTGTGGAAGGTGTGACAAGGGGTGAGTGGGTAGACTCTTAAGATGGAATGGATGGAAGGATGGGAGGTTTATTGACTTGGGTAGATGGAGTACATGGAATAAAGGGAGGTTTATCAATAGGGGTAGATGAAGTGGATGAAAGGATGGGAGATTCACCAACTAGGGTAGATAAAATGGATGAAAGGATGGAGGATTCATCAAATTGAGTTTAAATGATGGTAGGAGTAGGTGATGGATATTGCAGTTAAATAATCTCAATGGATGGGAGGGTTTCAATGGTGTTAGGAGGTGAGAGAGGAATGATAGTTGTGGGAGTTGGAAGTGAATTTGATGGATTGGAGGAGGGAATGGATGGTGAAGGTTTACGGTAGGATGAAGTAGATGGTGGTGGACTGAGGTAGGATGAAGTGGATGGAGGTGGATTAAGATAGGATGGGGGATTAGGATTGGATGGTTGATTGAGATAGGATGAAGTGGATGGTAAGTTGAGATACGATGAAGTGGATGGTAAGTTGAGATACGATGAAGTGGATGGTGGTGGATTGAGATGGGATGGGGGATTAGGATTGGATGGTTGATTGAGATGGGATGAAGTGTATGGTAATTTGAGATAGGATGAAGTGGATGGTAGTGGATTGAGATAGGATGGGGGATTAGGATTGGATGGAGGATTGAGGTGGGATGGATGATTATCATTATATGGAGGATTGAGGTAGGATGGAGGATTAGGATTAGATGGAGGTTTGAGGTAAGATGGAGGATTAAGATTGGATGGAGGTGTGAGGTAGGATGGACAAGTGAGAAAGGATGGATGGTGTAATGGACTTGAGGATAATGAGATGGTGGATTTTGATTATTGATGTAAGTGGTATTGTTGTGAGGAAAGGTTGTAGGTTGAGATAGGACCATGGGAGAATATGGAGGCATAAATGTTGCATGTGAGGGATACGTGAAGGTGATATATGAGGGATTTGTGAGCAGAAGACATGATGGATTTCCCTTGTCAAAGGTGTGATAAGGATTATGAGCAGATGTGCATAGAGGAATCGTAGGGTAGAGAGGATGAAAATTTGGATTTTGGTATCTCACACTTGGTGCAAGATTGCTAAGGATGAGGGAATCAATATTTTATATTTCATATTCATCTTGATCAACCATACTTTCATCATCATCAGAATGGGATGCAAAGGAAGAAAATAAAGGATGACCAAACTCATAATTTGCGACATGATGATTAGTTGATGAGTTGGATAGAGATGAAAGATAGAAAATGGATGGAAAACCAAAGCTCAAAATCATATGTACAACAAGATCAAACTAGGATGGGGATTGACTTTGAGGAAGTTGGAAAGGGGGTGAAGCTTGATGTTTGATGTCTGGATCGATGACTTAGGAAGAAGGAAATCACACAAATTAGGAGATGAGAGATGATGATAGATGATAGCGATGATGCAAGAATTGAGATGATGACAACCAAGGTTATGACTAGTAATAGAGATGATAAAGTGACCATACAAGTCAAGACCTTAGTAGATGATAATAACAATGTAATATTTGAAATCATGACCAAGATGAATTGATTTGACAATTGAATTAGGTAATTTAGACAACATAACAAGACAACTGACACAAACTCATCAGAATGAGAGGACAATTTATTGAAGGAGAAGACCAAAATGGGACCTCGTGACATGAGATGTTGGATATTTTGAATTAATATTTGACAAAGATTCTAAAGTTGTTCAACAGTTTAAAGTGGTTCAATGGTTCAAAGTTCATTATTGTCACTCATTCCCGATGGCCCAAGATGAAGAGAGCAACAAGAGAGATAAAAGAAAACAAGCGGAGGTAAAAAGAAAGTAGGTTCCCAATAGATCAGACGGTGGTCACCATACCACAGTGAAAAACTGCTCGATGGATAATCATGCGGATTTGATGACAAACGGTGGGGCCTGCTAGAAAGTAAATGAAAAGTTAATGCAAGTGGCCATGGTTAATGCAGGGAATCCAGTGACTGGCAATAAAAATTGCATGGTGGACTCAGAACTAGTTGTTTGAATGGTGAAAAGCCTGCCAAGCAAGGAGATGATTTCTACATGAAAGATTAATGCAAATGCTTATTGATTGTCTGAATATGCAAGTGTTACATACCATTGGAAAGCTCACGAAATAGGGAGATCATTTTCACAACCATTTTTAATAGAAGTTTCAACACAGAGAGCAGTTGCTAGAGAATGCATAAGATTGTTTCAGTGGGATTTCTTTTAAATATAGTCACAATTCAGTTCATCATGCAACTTTCACATGGGGATAGCTATTTTTGGCATTTACACATGTAGATTTTTAAATAGGAGGATCAGTGGCAGTCCTTTTGAGCAGAAAAGATCATTATTTTATATTATTATACATGATTTTTTATGCCATTTTTGGGGCAAATTCACCCAAGGATTTTCTCATGCAGTCTTTTTAGGGTTTTAAAGAGGATTCATCATGATTTCTATATATTCCTTCTCTCCTTCTTTTTTCCCTCTAGTTCTTTCTTTTTTGAATACACATTTTTGCAAAAAAACATTGTAGCTCAGTAGTATTTGAGTTTTGTAACAACACATTTATTTTTCAGTAATATAGCAGCAGATTTCCTTCTTGGCACTTCTTTTATTATCCAGTGAATGAATGATTTGTTAATTTTCTGTGATTTTTATCCTCTAATTTATCTCATTTAGTCAATTTGTGGTGCAAGGAGATACGTGTTATTTGCAGGTTCTAGTTTGTCTTAGTTGATTTTAATTGCTTGAAGTTGTGAAAACTTGTTGTTTTCCTTCATGCATGCATTAAATTCATCCCTTTCTAGGAAATGTTTATGCATCTACATGTTCAATTGAGTTGTGAAGCAATCAAAGTTATTTGTTAAAGGTTTTGTGAGTTAAGCAGGTTGTAGACCTCAGATAAGATATTTTGTGCATCACCTTCATTAGAATAGATTTTCATTACATGAAAGCTTTCTATCCCTTTCTATCCCTTTTCTTATCAAAATTATTTACAAGGGATTCACCAAATAGGAAGCTAGCCTGATCTCCAGAGATTCACCTTCACTTTGAGCAACCCAAAGGCTCGAAGGTGTTTCCATGTTTCACAGGATTGCTTGTTTTCGAACTTAGCATCGTAGGTGCAATCCTCAATAACAAAAATAATCTTCTACCATTTGTTTATAAGGTAGTAGCTTATCATCTTTAGTGTTGTAGTCATCGTTGACTTGGTTTACAATCAGTTGTGAGTCACCATAGACCTGTAATTCTTTTATTCTCCACTACACAACTATATGGAGTCCTATAAGGAGAGCTTCATATTTGGCTATATTGTTTGTACAGGGAAAGTTTATCCTAAATGACTTAGGGATAGAATCACCCTGAGGGGTGATGAAAAGAATCCCAATTCCAAATCCATGATTTGTATATGACCCATCAAAGTATAATTTCCACATTATAGATGTTGTCAATATAAATGCTGATTTATCTAGAAAGTCTATGAGAAATGGGTGATTGTCTTGTACAGGAGCCTTTGCTAACCGATCTGCTATAATTTGTCCTTTGATGGCCTTTCTGTCCACATACTCTATATCAAACTCACTAAGAATCATGACCCACTTATCCAATCTCCTAGTCAATGTTGCTCTGCTTAACAGATATTTGAGTGGATCAAAGCATGCAATGAGTTGGACCTTGTGACTCAGCATGTAATGTCTAAGATTTTGAGATGCGAAGATTACTGCTAGACATTCTCATTCTATAGGAGTGTAATTAAGCTCATATCTGATCAAGGTTCTACTTATATAGTAGACAACTCTTTTGTTTCCTTGTTCATCATGTTGTGCCAACAAAGCTCCTAAAGCTGAGTTTGTCACTGATATATATAGTAATAGAGGTTTTCCTGGAGTAGGTGGAACTAACACTTGTGTGTTTAGAAGATAATCTTTAAGAGCTTAGAAATCTTCTTGGCATTGTTATGTCCATTTAAAAGTAACTCCTTTCTTGATTAAATGTTGGAACGGGAGACATTTATTTGCCAGTTGTGCTATGAATCTCCTTATGAATTGTAGTCTTCCTTCTAGCCCTCTTAATTGTTTAAATGTTGATGAAGGTTGCATATCTATGATTTCTTTGACCTTTGTAGGGTCTACTTCAATTCCTCTATTAGACACGATAAACCATAACAATTTACCTATTGTTACACCAAACACACACTTTTTCGGGTTTAGCCTGACATAGTACTGCTCTAACCAATCAAATATTTTTGCAAGGATTGCAAGGTGACCTTCTCTTGTCTATGATTTAGCCAGTAGATCATCCACATAATCTTCCATTATGTTGTGGATCATGTCATGAAATAGTGTTTCCACGGCCCTTTGGTATGTTGCTCCTGCGTTCTTAAGACCAAACGCCATCACATTCCAATAGCATGTCCCCCATGGACATGTAAATGTCATTTTATATTGATCTTCTGGTGCAATTCTAATCTGGTTGTATCCCGAGAAACTATCCATTAATGAAAGCATCTCATTCCCTTTGGTTAAATCAACTATCATATCATGTTGGGTAATGGGAAATCATCCTTAGGACAAGATTTGTTTAGATCTCAGAAGTCAGTATAGATTCTTATGCCTCTTGTGGGCTTAGTCATAGGTACCAGGTTGGATATCCATTCCACATAGTCAATAGGTCAAATGAAACCTACATCCAACAACTTTTGGAGTTCTATTTTGACCAGTAATGCAATCTATGGATGCATTTTTCTTAATTTTTATTTGTATGGTTTAACTCCTGGTAGAAAAGGTAAATGATGTAACATTAACTTAGGATCTAAGCCTAACATATCCGCATAGGACCAAGAGAAGTTGATAGGACTTTGTTTGAAAAAAAGTATGAATTTGTCCTTTTCTTTCTGGTTTAATGATTTTTCCAAGTGGATATTATGTACAACTTCTCCTTCTGCTATATTTACCTCTTCAGTTTCTTCCATGAGCAATTCTGAATTTTCTCTTTTGATAGGGAGGTTGCCTAACTCACTCTTGCCATTATGGTTATTCTAATCCATATCTTCTATTATAGAGGTACTTGCATCTCCAAAGTATGACATTCTATCTAGGTCTACAACAAAACCTACCTTGTGATCACCTTGTGGAAATCCCTCTCTGACACCAAGGAATTCTGCAACGGCTTCATCATTTTCAAACCAATCTAGCATTGGTTTTCCTTCTCACCTGCAATCAATCAAGTGTGAGTGTACAAGGGGTAATTAATTACTCCCTTTCTATCATAATAGATTCTAATAACATGAAGACTTGATTTTTTGAGTGACTTGGTGTATTTTCATCTTTTATAGGTGATCTTTGATACCTTATCATGTCACTTGTTCATGGGTTGGAATCATGGAGTGATAGGAATTCATAGTTGTGAGAGTTTGTCTCACTTTCAATGTATGTTTTAGCTTCTGAGGTTGTATCACTTATCTCTTCTTGTTCTTGCCTTTGATTTTGTTGTAGATCGGCTAGTCTCCTTTTTATAGTAGTTACCCTTCTTAAGTCGGGTATTAGTCATTATAGTCTCTCTTCATCTAATTCATTTGGTAGAGCTTGAGTTGTTTCACATGGTAGAAGTATCGACAATAACCAGGGATTAGGCTCATTTGTTGGTTCTAAACCTGTGTCTGTTACTACATTTGCTTGGGCATTGTTTCAGGAATTGTATTATTGTGTGACTCAGTGCTAGACTCTTGCAGGAGTTGTCTCATATCTTCCCCATCTAATTCTGCACTAGGTGATATTGGTACTTGGTTTCTTTTTTGAGATGAAGAGGGAAACACTCGCGTAGACAACTGCTTTTTGAGATACGTAATCTGATGGTATCCTTGGTCTGTTCAGTATATCTAGTGTGCGTTGTCTAGCTTTTGTTGTATGTGGTACATGTTTATATCCTAACCCTTGATTCCCTGGATTGTCATTAGGTACAATGGGTTCTAATCTTCCTTATTTCTATAATCCCAAGCCTGTGGTACCATCATACCCATGTTTTTTTAGCATTTTGAACAATTGCCATACTAATCTAGAGGTAATTTGGGTATTGTTATGTCATCTTCTTCTCTGTATATCCAATGATTGACATATTCATTCAGAGATTCTTCTTGTAAATCACCCCATCTAATGAAAGAGCACGGGTTTGAGTATCTGACAATTTCGTTTCCTTTGTCTTGTTTCATTACTGCATTTTGGGGTTTCCCAAAAGAACTAGGAGAGAGAGACAATTGTTGTCCATTTGAAGTACTTGAAATAGAATACTCTCCACAACCAATATCTTTTATCTGCAAAGAAGATGTTATAGGCACATTCTTCTGTGTTTCTATGATTATCAGTCACTCCATTGGTATAGTGAGAGGTGTTGCTTGATTAATTGGTACCTAATTATCCACGCTTTCTTTTAAGTAATTACAATGTTGGAATGGATTTGAATCACCTTTTATGGTGAATTCAATGTTGTTATATGGGAATTTGACACATTGATGAAATGTTGATGGTACAACTTGCATGGTGTGAATCCATGGGTGGCCCAATAACATGTTGTATCCTAGTTCTTTGTCCAACACTTGAAAAGCGACCTCTGTTGTTATAGGTCCCATTTGCACGGGTAGCGTTAATATACCTTTTGAGGGATGTTCTTCATCACCATATGCTTTGATATTTATTCTCTTTGATGAATCAATATGAAGCTCAGAATATCCCAATGCCTTAACTAGTTTTAAATTACAAATGTTGAGACCAGCTCCTCCATCTATGAGTACTCTTTTGATTCTTCTCTTATGCATGTAAGCTTCTAGATGTAGCGGGTCATTATAAAAAAAGTCTATCACTAGGAATATCTTGTTCTGTGAATGCAATGTGGGTTCCCTGTGCCAAATTCCCTACCATAGACTAGAATGCATTTTCATCTATATCTCTGTACACTACTGAATCTTGAAGCACTTTGTCTAGAATGGCTTTATGAGCTGGTGAAATATGCAAGAGTTCAAAAAGTGATATCTATGCCAAGGTTTTCTTGAGTTGCTCAACAACATTATAAGTCCCTACTACTAGTGGTAGGTTTGTTGGTACTCCTTGTAAAGTTACCTTTCATATGCGAGTAACTACTGCACAATCTCTATCTCTGGGAGTTATTGTGATTGTAGCCACTATATCATCTCTTGTGCAGGAACTGTCTATACCATATGTTGTGTTGTCAAGGTTTATGTTATATCCCTCTTTATAGTCTTCATGTGTAATTTTGACATCCATGATATGTGCTATAAGTTCATCTTCAAGCCATCCTGAATGAAATGGTTCATCGTGCCCCCAGTCCATGAGACAGAGATTTTTGTCTTCATCATATTTTGATGCCTCTGACAGCATGCAAATTCGGTTATAATCTTTGTGAATATCTAGATATTGCTCATCTTTATCAAGTGTTTCTTGTGAATCATCTTTTACTACATCTCTCGAGCTAATGGCATGAATAGTATAAACATATGAGACTTTTGTGTAGTTAGTTGTATTATTGTGCATTCTTGATGTAGTAGCCTTCCCTTTGTCATGTTTAACAAATGGATCCTTAAAGATTGTGTGATTCTTGTTTGCTGAAGTTTTATCGGTATCAATCATGATGTCACCTTAATTAATCATATCTTGGACCAAGTTTTTCAACTTATAGCAACTTGCCATTTTGTGACCTTTAGTATGGTGATAATCACAAAAATCATTACCATTCCACCATGTAGGCTTAAAAGGACCTGGTTCATATACTCTTATTTCTGACAAAGTGATCATGTTCATCTATATTAATGTTTTTAGCACTAATTCAATAGGTTCCCCTAGAGGTGTGTAATTTCTTCTTGGAGCATTTACCCTTGGATATTTTGTGTCCATATTTTGTTCAACTTTCATGTTTGTTGAGACAGTGCTATTCTTCATATGTGGATTTAATGATTGACTTGTACCTTGTAGAGATAAAACCGGTTGAGTTCTATTCACCGCATGGGCGTCTACAACACCATCGTTGGTCACATTTTTGTTTTTCAACCAAAATTTAAATTTATCATTGTTGTTGTTGTTGCCATACTTAATGAGACCTTGTTCCACTAGTCCTTTCTGACACTTTAGATCTTTTTCAGTGATTTGTTTAAATGTGGTCAAACATTGCATTTGTATTAGGTACTTGATCTTAGGGATTAAGTTTTTTGTGAACATATCCACTTGCTCTGTTTCAAGAAAAATAGTCTTGCACCTCCTATAAAGAGCTCTCCATCATTATATGAAGGATGCAAATGTTTCATTCTCATATTGTTTCGTGGCACACAAGTCCATCAAAGTGACTGGGGTTTCAATGTTATGTGAAAAATTTGCAATAAAGTGTTCAACTAATTCTCCCCATGATGTGATAGTTAGTGGTAAATTTGAAAACCACTCTAAGGTTGGGCCTCCCAGACTTTTAGGAAACAACCTCATTAGGTAAGTGTCTTATGTTGCAACCTCTATGCATGCCGTAAAAAACTCTTTGATGTGGTCTCTAGGATCACCTTTCCCTTGATATCTATCAAATTTTGGCATTTCAAAATGTGGTGAGAAAGGCAAAATGTATAATGTGTGATCAAAAGGATATGGACGTAAGTCCTGCATTGTGTAGCTCTTTTTATCATTATCGGTTTGCATAATCGTCACCTATTGTTGCAAATTTTGTTATTGTTATGACATAATATCTATTTGGGTCAAAGGTACACTTTGTGCCTATGTATGTCCCACAAAAGGATTCATGGTAGCATAACTAGGGGGTTGTGGGAAGGTCCCATTATTATAATTTTGTGTGTTGTACATTCCACTAGGTACTGTGAAATAAGTGATATGTGAACCCATGTTTGGATGAGTTGTACTTGTTGTATTGGCAAGACCTAGATTTGCATTTTGATGACTATATGTTGATCCTATAGAATAGGAAACCGAAGGTTGGATTGCACTTGTTGTATGAGGAATCTGTGTTTGAATAGGTGCTAAGACACTTGATATTATCGGTATGGTTTGTGTTGGTGTGCTAACATTTATTGTTGAAGATGATGCACTCGACTGAGAGTTCACATTTGAACTGACATTTGTTTGTATAGGTGCATTCTAAGGAAAACTGGAGGTCATTGTTTGCATTTATGTTATACATAGTATTGGACTATTATATTGACCTAGAGTATTTCCTAGTGGTAAGATTTTTGTGACATCAAAATCTTCAAGTAATTTCACCCCATTTTGTAATAACAATGAGAGATATTTGTTCCTATCACTATTTATAAGTGCATCTAAGATCATAAGGACATGTGGGTCTTGTTGAGATGATTCAATCTCTTCTCATGTTAAATGTTGTTGTAGTTCATGTATTGTGGGAATTGCCTGAGAATTTGACTATTGACTAGTTGATATGTCCATGTTCTAAGTTGGGTTTACAGACTGGTTGTTGTTTGGGTCCATTATACCTTTTGCCTTTTGTGACCTTGTGACAAGCAATTAAGACTTCTATATGAGGGTCATTTTAGAACTTTATGCAAGATGACAACTAATGCTAGACTCTAGACCTAAGTATGGGACATGAAAGACAAGACTAGACTCTCTATTAAGGATTTGAAGGAGAGACCTATTGAGTATTTTGAGATTTCTGCAACACAAGTTTTTCAAGTTCTTCTCTTAGACATTTTGCAGCAATTTCTCTATCAATCCTACGGACAATTTTATACTCAATATTTATCTCATATTCGACTCCTATATACTAGGGTGTGTTTCTCCTTGATTCCCATGCTAAGTTAGCTAGACCATTAATAATTTCTCATTGATCATCATTTGGTACTAGATTAGGTTGCTCGAAGGGGATAAAACCATCACTTGGTAGACCCATTAAGATGCTTGCTATGACTTTGTAGGATGATTATGAAAATGATGATAGACTAAGACAGACATATATGAGGTCTAGACAAGGACTTTAATGAGGACAATAATGAGGACGTGAATGAAGACTATGCAAGGACTATGGACAATAATAAGGATGTAAATGAGGACTATGCAAGGATAGGATGATAATAAGGATGTAAATGAGGACTATGCAAGGACTTAGGACGTGAATGAGGACTATGCAAGGACTTAGGATGATAATGAGGACTATGCAAGGACTACCTATGGTCACAAGTGTGTATTTCTTTGAGTTTGCAGGACTATTTGACATTTCAAAATGGACTTTGTTTTCAATAATTTTGTGTGTAGGACAAGTTTTGTGGTTTTCCAAGTCTGAGAA
Organism: Cryptomeria japonica; assembly: GCF_030272615.1. NCBI lineage: Eukaryota > Viridiplantae > Streptophyta > Pinopsida > Cupressales > Cupressaceae > Cryptomeria > Cryptomeria japonica. Next base: position 445,364,662 of record NC_081409.1, read on the forward strand.
CAAATGTTTAGAGGTAGATATAGCTGACTAAACTGCTTTTCAAACAATCTTAGAGAATTAAGAGATACGTAGGATAGGGCCTGAAATAGCCTAAATAACTGACTCAATATTGGTCTAATACAACAATACATAAAAAGACACATAAGACAATCTTAGGATGGAAAGTGGACACCATTCAATGAGGCCCCCGCAAAAAAATACCGAAACAAGATGGATAGATAGAGAGTCTGGCAGCACTGGCTCCACTCCACGGTACACACTTCTCGAGCATGCCAGTCTCTCTTACCCTGAAGATCCAAACATCTTATCACCCAGGGATTTCTATCTCATAATGCAAGGTACATGAGGGGTATCTATGGGGTACGAGCTGCACTCCCGGAATCATTGAATGTAGGATTTTGGGCTACTAAGTTGGTTCTTATTGTAAAATTTTGAGGGATCCTGATCCAATAATAGATTCTCAAAGAAAGCCACTTAAGACTTTAGTTGAGCTTATCGGTGCAGGGAAGGCCCCCACATACGTCGAATTCACTCAACACTCTAGCCACCTAACTAGTATGTTTATATAGCGGCTCAAAAAACCCACTCGAGAGTACACTGGGAGAGATGATATCTCCAATGCATCCCAATTTGAAGTACCTCTATGGGGTGATGAAATCCCTAGTCAAAGATACCCCTCAGTACTTGAAATAAAATAAAATTGGGTGTTGTTGTCACCTTTTCCCTTTCTCCCAAGACCCCAAAGGCGGGTGGACAGGTAGTTAATGTAATAGTAGGTCCACCCCAAACACGATAAAAGTTCTTTCTCTTTAAGAAAATCAAATGTGAGTTAATCTATGTGCAGCCTAATTCACGTTCATTTTAAAGCCCAAATTGAGGTTTTGAATACGCATGTGCATGTCAATTTTAAACACCAAGCCGAAATGTGATGGCATGCATGTCAATTTTAACAATTGTTCATTTTAAGCCCAAAGTGAAGTGTTATACATGCATGTCCATTTTAACCATTGTTAATTCTAAGACCAAATTGAAGTGTTACACATGCATGTCTATTTTAACCATTGCTAATTTTAAGCCCAAACTGAAGTGTTGTACATGCATGTCAATTTTAACCATTGTTAATTTTAAGCCCAAAAAATGAATTGTGAGAGCATGAATGTTTATGATCTAATGCTAATCCGATCTCCTCTGTAAATTCACCACAGACTGCAAAGAGATGATTAGTAACCACATAAAACCAATAGAAAATAGAGAACTCAAATATAACAGAAATGAATGAGTTATGATACATGCATGATTGCATGACCCTGCATAGGTGATTGCTTGATTCTGTTAGAGCAATTACTTGATTCTATTAGAGCAACTGCGTGATCCTGGCAGGGCAAATGTGTGATTCTAACAAATCGATTGTGTGATGCTAAAAAGGCGATTGTGTGATCCACATGCAGACAACACAAAAAATAAAAAATTGAAGCTAATTTTGATTAGAAACCTGCAAAATAGATTGTGAGGCTCTAGCAAGGTATCTCATCATCCATTCAATGTTAACCAAATCATATTTCACCCAATATGAGAGAACTAAGCTATTGTATCTGTCGATGGCTGGTTGGTCTTCCAGATCTTGTATCTTCTTTTCCGCTTTGAGAATTTGTTGATGGCAGCTGGCTTGTCTTCTTTGCTCCTTTGTCCTCCTGGCACCTGAAATTTTGAATTGTACCTTACATGCCATAAACTGTCATAACAAAAACATGCAATAAAAATAATTTGTTTCTAGATTTACCCAATTTCATGCAGAATTACACAGATTAGAGAACATAAAAGAAATAAGAACAAAAATATCAGAATAACAATATTCAAAGCGATTGTGTGATTCTGTGTAGGCGATTGCGTAATCCTGTAAGGGCGTTTGCATGATGGGTTCCACATGAATGCGTAACCCTATCTATTTGATTGCGTACCCCTATCTATGTGATAGCATAATGATAAAATTGCGAATGCGTGACGAAGAGATCTGCTTTGAAATCCATGCAAAACCTACAAAAAAGAAAAAAATCCATACAATCTGCAAAAGTAACACAGAAAATAGAGAAGGTCAATTAGTTGTTTTTCACGTCGGGTTCACCAAAATGTGCTATGCTCAAATTCATCATTGCTAAATAGGAAATAAGGAAAATCATGAATCCCTTAACTATCTAAGCAATTCGAACACAAACGAATGAAATAGATGCAAAACATAATGAAATTAAACAATATAAAACTCTCTATTGTGCATCATGGCTTCCATTGTTCTTCTCCTCTTTGTGGTATGGTAGCTCTCAAATATTGCGTTGGCAACCTGCAAGTGACACAAAGATTCAAAGTTCATGATTGTTGAAAATGGAGATTGAATGCTCAATTTTATAGATTATTGGAGAAGATTGATTGAAAGGTAGACAAATTGATCAAGAGGTGGAACTTAGGTGAGCTCACATGAAAATTGATAGTTCAACTGCTGATTTGGAGGTGGAACAGAATAGATAAATTAAAATAATTGAGTCAACTGATTGAGAAAACGCTAACTGAAAGAAGAAAAAGAATGATTGGAGGAAATTAAGAAGATGACAAAGCTAACTAGAAGATGGAAGAGATTAGAGAGATAAATGATTTAATTAATTGATTGATTGAATTAATTAATTTAGCATGTGCTTGCACTTTGACTTAGATTTTCAATTTAATCTTTGCATGAGATTTATTCAAATAATTGAATTTATTTTACATTCAATTTAGTATTTGAATATATTTAGAACTTGACTTTTATTTTCAATTTGATTTTTGAAATCATGCACATGTATTTGAATTTAGAAGAAATTAGGAGAATTTGAAATTAAATAAAATTAGAATATGGGGATTTGGAAATGGAATTAGAAGAATTAATTAGTTAATTAAATAATTTAAAGAAACTATTTAATTATTTTAGAAATGGAATTTAGTTAAATAATAAAGATTATTTGAATTAAAGGATCAAATCATAATTAATTAAATAATAAATATTTAATTAATATTTAGAAAAGCGTTGAATGATTAGATGATTAGAGATAGAAATTGAAAATATAATTAATTTATTTAAATAATAAAGATTATTTAAATTAGGGAATTAATTAGAATTAATTAAGTAATAAATATTTAATTAACATTAGAAAATAGTTAAATGATTAAATGATGATAGAATAGGAAATAGAATAATTAGTAAGATGATGAGGAAATATGAAATTAGAAGAATAAAATTATTTTACTTAATTAAATAATTGAAGAATTATTTTAATCAATTAGAGGAATAATTAGTACATGATCAATGAGACATTTTTAGGTGACTACAATATTCACTAGTAAAAGCAAAAAAAGGGGGTTTTAAGAGGCTATAATGTTATTAAAGTCAAAGTGTTTTCATGGGGATAAATAATATCCTCTCAAAGGCATCAAGGCTTTAAACATTGTTTCTTGCTTTGTTATGGTAATTTATAATATTGTTTTTGATGCATCCAAAGGAAAGGAATGAAACCTTGAACATTCTCATTCATGGCTCATATTTTTCATTGCAATAAATGTATAGATATTATAAAGGTTACAGTCTTAAAGATAGGCAACACAAGATCAAATGTTCTTGTAGAAATGATACAAGGTCACTATGTAATAAAGGATAGAGTTATTGGAGTTATGAGCTCAAATGATAGTCATGTGTAGGGCTAATGGAGTCCATAGAAGAGCAGTCCCTATCATGAGGTATAGTCATAACCAAGGAAAGAACCCACAAAGTAGTCTTATAAAGGTCTTTAACTCTTTGACAACCATAATGTTTTTTATGTCCAATATGTAAGCATCAGAAGAGAGAGTGATTTCTAGGTTGTAGATCAGTCATAGAAATAAAGACTTCTAGGAATGATAAATATTATTCAAGGTCATAAACCCATAGCACATAAAGAAACAATGAAAAGTCTCACAATCAATGATCTAATGGCAATGCATTTCAAAGAGATTGTTATTGACAATGTCATAAACAATATCAACCCCTAAGTGATCAAGGAATGATAGAAGGATCGCACCACCAATAGCTCACATAGGCATATAAGATAGAGATTTCAAGAGAATTTTGTCTTATTCCCCTAGAGTTTTTTCAAAGATAGAGTATTAATAGATATAAGAAAAATCCATATCCACTATCACATAGGGTTTCATTTGAAAAGGGTGTCATAGTCAAAGTAATCAAATGTCATGAGAACTTAGCAAATAACATTGTCATGGGAAAGAGGCTAAAGTATAGTAGCGCATAAGGGCACATGGATCCAAGGCTTAATCATCATAACATGGTATGGTAGTGTTATGAGTCATCAAAAGGGTAAATTGTCAAAACTAAAAGGGTATGATGCTACAACAACAACATGGTAGTATTAAGATAAGAACAAATTGAGGAACTCAAGAAGGTATCATGAAGTCACAAAGCCCCCATAAAAATTATAGAGGTTTTTTTATAGACAATGGAGAGGGATCTTGCATCATGAGCCAAGTACAGTCACCAATAGGCCCTAAAAATTATTGTCGAGTGATGAGGGGCTCATCTTTGCACTATTAATCATACTTTATGGTTTAAAAAATTTAATTATCCATGAACAATATTCCTGGCAGCATCCTTATAACTTGCATGTTTATTCATTTTGGCTATTATATTCTTCTTATTGGAAGTAATATTAGGAATGATATCTTATGGTTAAATTTTTTACTTCTTTGATTAATTTGCAAGCATGAATGTCATTATAACCATAAATATGTTGCTTTGCTATGTTTGATCTTCATAAATGTATTTTTGAATATATTTAAATAAGAACATGTAAATTTAGGCGAACAACTCTAGTTTAGTGGCCACCTATATAACGATGGATCCTGAAGTATTCTGGATTGAAAATCCTCTTGATCTTCCCTGTGTCTATTTCATCATCTATCTTGGAACTTTAACTTTCTTTCAAAGTTTATATTAATTTTTCTCCTGTTTGGTTGTAGTCGTTACTATGCTTTAAGTAGGTAGCAATATTTTAAATTTGAATAAATATGGATATCTATAAATATCTAGTTAAGATCTCTAGAATGAAATAGGAAAATTATGATGAATACTTAGAGGGGGGGTGAATTAGTATGCCCAAACACTTAACCAAACTCTTAAGCAATTTTATTGCAGACCGGTATAGTAGTTTAAACAACAAACTGATTAAAACACTGATAAACCAAATAGCAAATAAAGCATTCACCCACAGAAGAACAATCACCATAACACAAGATATTTTGATGTGGAAACCCAAATGGGAAAAACCATAGTGAGTAAAACTCACAAGTCAACTATATGTAGAATAGTAACCAAACCGGTTAAGGCCTTACAATGTTCTTCACCATAATACATCCTGTTAGGAATCTAGATCTTTGTTAGGAGATAAGTCCTGTTAAATACTACCTTGTTAAAGGATTTTAAATTCACAACTATGAACCACCTTTTCAGAGGATTTACAATAGGCTTGACCGGGCCTACCCCGTTAAGGGTTTCAGACTTTTTGAAGGGATTAGTAATCAACAAGTGAATGATCTAGAAAGTAGCATAGAATGCTTGATTATATCCTTGACTTCTCTTTGTAAATGCATTGTAGATTACTTCAATCTTCTATCTTTTGCATGTTCAATCTCTATCGCAAAATGCTTCTATAAAAACTTCACTCTTCAACACACATACACACTCGTTAAAACCCCAGACATGATGTCCTTAAATAGGAAGTTGATTTCATGTCGGTCCAATGAGATTGGATTACAATTTCCTAGGTTCAAAGCATCTAGACACATTTGGTAACATGACACAGAAACACTGCCAAAGTGTCGGTGGACGATAACTCATCACACTATACAATTTTACCAGTTGAATCACCACATCGGTATTGGTGGATGATAACTCATTACACTTTACAATTTTATTGGTTTAACATAGTATACCGATTACTAGTTAACAAACAAAGACTAGTAAACTGGAACATAGTGTTCCGATCAAAAAGATTAACTGTCGCTATGGGTCCTCATTCTGCTTGAGGTCTTCATACCGATTGAGGTCTTCAGACATGCCTTGACCGATAAGATCCTTCTGCAAAACACTGATAGTCTTCTACAAACAAAGACTATACATATAATGGCATATAATAACGGTATGAACAATACAACACATATTACCGGTGGAGAATAACTCATACATAAAATAAGTGTGTGTCCATCAATGACAATCACAACTAAACATGCCAACAATCACCTCAACTAAGTACAAACATTATCAAAATGCCAACAATCTCCCCCTTTGGCATTGATGGCAACACTTAGGAAAATTTTGACATCTAAGTGCTTCCAAAACAAAAAGAGGTGTCATAATCAAAATTACTCCCCCTAATCATATACACTACTCCCTTTGCCAATCCAATGCTACTCCCCATAAATTTTTCATGATAGAATACTACTCCCCCTTTGCCAACAATGACAAAGTAAAACATGCCTCAGAAATTGACCAAAAACATATTACATAATCATGAAAATAGAGTATATGTCTATGACAATAAGGAATAAAAATTCAAAAAACTAAATTTAAAGTCTTTCAAAAAAAATTTCATGTCAATAGACCAAGTATCTAGGAGTGAGGCCACAATTTCACTCTGTGTCTTCATCTGAAAGGCTAGATCCTCCATGGCATCCATAGTACTCATCTCCTAAGTAACAATGATAGATTTCATGTTCAGAAAGCACTTTTGAAGAATTTGCAACTTCGGTAGCAACATCTGTAACTCCTACAGATCATGAAAAGTCTTTATTGTCTGCCCATACATAGTGAAGTAATCATAAGGAACTTTGAAGCTATCCACATACTTCTTCAATTTTGATTGGAGTTGACCTTTCTTTTTTAGAGCATCCTCATAGAATAGGTGAGGCTGGCAGATTTTGCTCAGAAGTTTATTACCTTCAGCCATGGCCAGACTGATATCATCTCTCTATTGTATTATCTTTTCTCTGTCTTCATCCATGTGCTTTAATAATGCAACTTTCAAAGCTTTTTCATGCTTCTTCTCTGCAGAAACCTGGGCAACATCTTCTAAATATTGGACTTGATCACCTACTATAGTGAAGAGGAGTTTTAGCTGGGCCATTGAAGGATCGGTACTGGGAAGAGTGGAATCGGGGACTAAGCTTGAGAGAGTATCAACAAAAAATTGGATAACATCCTTTTCTTTCTTCTTCCTCAGTTCCTCCAATTGTTCTTGAGCAAGTTGAATGCTTCAGAGTAGCTCATTTTCATCTTCTAACCCAGTGAAACAGGCAAGAGTCAGGTCACTGTGACCGATGAGATCAACCTATTTAGTCTGATCTTTCTCTCTGGTTTCCTTGGGAGTCTATCCTCCTTCTTTGGCCTTGAGCTCCTCTTGTCTCCTCTTCTCCTGCTCTTCTTCACCTTGGCCTCCTTGACAACCTTTTCTTTTTCCTCTTTCTCCTTCTCCTATTTCTCTTTCTCCTCCTTCTCCTTCTCCAGTTTCTCCTTCTCCTCTTTCTATTGTTTCTCCTTCTCCTCTTTCTCCTTTTTCTCCTTCTCTTATTTCTCCTTTTCTTGTTTTTCCTTCTCCTCTTTCTATTTTTTCTCCTTCTCCTCTCTCTCTCCCTTCTCCTTCTCCATTTTTTCTTTCTCAAGTTTTTCCTTTTCTGCTTTCTCTTTCTCCACTTTCTCTTTTTCAGCGATCTCTTTTTCCGCTTTCTCTTTGTCAACTTTCTCTTTTTTTGCTTTCTCAAGTTTTTCTTTTTTCGCTCTCTTCTCTTCAGCTTTCTCCTTCTCTGCCTTTTCCTTCTCTGCTTTCTCTTTTTCCTATTTCTCTTTCTCTAATTTTTCTTTCTCCATTTTCTCCTTATATGCTTTCTCTGGTTGAGTACCTTTAGCATCTAGTGCATCCACATCAATAGGGTCATTCTTCTCTACTATTCTTTCACCTTGATTATTGAAGGTTTCATCTAGTTTAGATGTAGATATGTCAAGCTCTTGCTTAGCCTATCAATTTGCTTTGGATACCTTCTACATCTTGACAACCTCTTTAGCCTACAGATGGTTGTCTTTTTCCACTTCAAAGGTTTTGCCTCCTAGTAACTAAAGTCTTCTTCTTCACATGAAAAATATGCCTTTGTACCAATTAAGAATCTCAAACAATTTTGAATTGGAAGCATTAGGAAAATATTGGACAAAAATTTCTTCCCTAATTTCTTGCTCCTTTTCAATGACAATGCGCCATTTATTATCCAAATAATTATACAAAGAATTAGGAACAACATGTTTAATATCAATCAGAGACCGATCATTATCACACAAATATTTAACGACCTCTAGCTCTACCTCTTCCTTTTCAATATTTCTAAGATCATCAAAATAATATTTTATATCATCAAGAATTTTCCTTCTAATATTCTTCATAATCCTTTGAAAATGTGTCATAGGTTGGTAGGAAGAAACATGTATATTTACTAGTGCAGAGGTTGCAGGAACATTACCAATTGTCTTTGTCTTCTGACTTGGTTGTCTTGTCTTCTTCATTTCTACCTCCGGTTCACTGTCTTCTGAATCCGGTGTGTTATTCTTGGTTTTTCTCTTCCTTTCAAATATCTTTGGTAGAATAGCCTCCGGTTTCTTCTTGGCTGGTGACCTCTTGGTCACTTTAGGATGGACAGTAGATGTAACCAATGCCGATGTCGATGGCACAAATTTCCCCTTCTTCTACTTTGGTACTTCAATAGGTTTGATTCTCTCTAAGTATCGGTCCTCTTCTTCTTTGGATCTAACAATGAAGCAAGTAGGGTAGAGGCATACCTAGTAAGTATATCATTCACCACTTCATAGCCCATAGGCTCAACTTCATCTTGTCTAGGCTCAACCACTTCTATTATGCAATGATCCACTTTGATTGTGAAACATATATCATCTTCATACTTTTTAATTAGATCACCTGATATTCTTGTTCTTTGGTTCATCTTCAATCTGAACTCATTAAAATACCTATTCAGAGTCTCTGGATAAGTAGATCCTACTAATTGCAGACTCTCCTTGATTTGTCTTGTGACCAGTAGGTCACTTGACCATTGAACATCACCGACTCCTAGAAAATACCCTTGAAAATAGAAAAACAAACTGACAAGCAGTTGACCGAATTTGAACCTCAGAGAATTTCCTTCTTTGATGGACTTAAGATTCTCCATGAGTTGTTTTTGCATAGAGGTACACAAGTCATACTTTGCATTCTCCTTGACCATCCGATAAGCAGCATGCACTATAGCTATAGGAACAAAGTTCATTCTGCTTGCATAGAATACTCTATACCTGATTACCATGCATGCATACTTCACCAAATCATCTCTAATGGTATTAACAATCATTTCCCTCTTGTCACTCATAGAACTAGTGAGGTCTATCACTTTGGTTTTTGTGACCTTGCAAAGAATAGGGATTTCTCCAATATTGCAGAAATCGGTCACGACGTAGATTGCCTCAGGTGTGATATCATGAGTTTGCTCAAGATACATTTTGTCACCATGAACCCTGTTGAGAATGATTCCTATATGATCATCTATGAATTCTTCAAGAAAATACACTGCATTGTGAAATGTCTTCTTCTTGATCATACTATATTCAGGTTTAATCATCGTGTCTTTCCCATAGAACAAACTTAACTAGGAGTGAATCACTAGAGACCCTGGGTCTTCCAGTCTACAATCAATATAACTAGAAACATCCCCTTCGACAATGACTCCGATGGGAATTTGAGATAGGGCATTATATTTCACCTCCTTCCTAAGGGATTCAGATGACTCCTCAGGTGTGGAAGAACTTGTCGAAGCCATGTCTAAATAGTTTCAAATGATGAGAGTGATTCGATGAAAAATACCTTTTCACTCTAAACTAGGGCTCACCGATGTCGAGCACAACACACTTCTCCAAGAGCTTACTTTACTAATCTGACTTCCACACTGATAGCTTGAAATAGCTACAAAATCTTGTGCAGGATTTCTTTCTAGATTCTTTAGAATGCAAGATGAATTGCTCTTGTTGCGCTACTCAAGCTAGAAAAATTCTTCTTTGAAAAATAGGTAAGTAAAAATGATGACAAGAGTCACTTTTAAACATGCTTCTACCTACCATAATAAATGCATTATCGATAGGGTAAAAACCCTAAATTTACCACTTCATTTCTTATGTTAGTTGATAGGTAACCGATATCGATAAAAACACTTTACCAATATACATCGGGGGTCCAAAACATTGTTACCGATATGTTCCCCCTTAAGCTTTTCGAAGCTTAATTTTCTGGTTCAGAGGTCTCCACACTGGGTGCATAAATGGGTACATCTTGTGGCATCTCTTCAGACTTCTTCTTCCAAGTTTTGTTCATATCAGCCCATGTGGTTTCAACATCGACCTTCTTTTTACCTTCAAGGTCAATCGGTCTATCTTCCGGTGGATTCTTTTTCTTTCTGCATGTTCTGGTAATATGTCCCAGTTTGTGACAATGATAGCATACCATACTAGGTGCTTTGCATGGTCCAGTGTTCACATTTCCATTCTTCCTCTTGCATGTTGTAGCAGTGTGACCACTACCATGATAGATCAAACAGGTTGCTCTCCAACTATTTGCCACTCCATAACCATTGTACCGGTTTGGGTTCCGGTTCATAGGAGGTTCTGGGACAACTCCTTTAGATCTTGGTGCATAACTTCCAGGGATGTTCATAGTTGATGTGCACTCAAAAGATCTATGCCCAAACTTGTTGCATGCATAATAATGACCATTAAACCTACTGGTTCTAGCATTGTGGTTGTACACATTGTTTTGCATGTAAGGAAAATTATTATAAGTCTTACTCCTACACACATTGGTAGTATGTCCTTCCTTATGGCAGTTAAAGTATACAGGTTTGAACTTTGGCTTACCTTTGCTTTGGTTGATCTTAGGTGTTGATTGCTCCTTTGGTGCATCAGTCTTGGTTCCAGAGGTTTTACCTTCCTCATATAAAGAGAAACCAAGTCCAGAGGTATCCTTTGATGGCTTCATTGATTCTAGCTTTTGGTCCAACTTCGCAACACTCCGGTTGAACTTTGCAAGTATCTCCTTTGTCTCAGCAAGTTCCTTGGAAAGAGCTTCATTGGTTTTCATTAGGGTTTCATTCTGAGAAATGACTGCATTGAGTTCTTCTTGCATTTCTTCTTTCTCTTCCTTACCCTCTTGCAGATAAGCGGTAATGGTACCAATTTCTAGGTTTAACTTAAAGATCTCACACTCCTTGTCCTTCACTAGATCTTCATATTTTATTTTATTTTCTAGCTCCTGACTCATTTTGATAGTCAGTCCTTCCAGCTCCCTCCTTAGGTTAGTTTTGAACTCATTCAGTTTCTCCACTTCTTGGACTAAGGCATCCATGTCTGCTTCATCAGAAGAGTTGTTCTCAGTAATTTCCATCATTTGCTCAGCAAGCTCTCTTCTTTTGGCTAAAGAGGCTCTATACTTGATCTTAAGTTCATCTTAGGCTCTCTCAGATTTAGCCAAACTATGAGTGAGTTCCCTCATGCTATATTCCCCCATATCTCCTTTCAAGTGGTTAGACTTAGAGAAAGGTTGGTTCTGATATCAATTGATGAATACTAAGAGGGGGGGTGAATTAGTATGCCCAAACACTTAACCAAACTCTTAAGAAATTTTACTCTAGACTGGTATAGTAGTTTAAACAACAAACCAGTTAAAACACAGATAAACCAAATAGCAAATAAAGTATTCACCCACAGAAGCACAATCACCATAACACAAGATATTTTGACGTGGAAACCCAAATGGGAAAAACCACGATGAGTAAAACTCACAAGTCAACTATCTGCAGAATAGTAATTAGACCAGTTAAGGACTTACAGTGTTCTTCACTAGAACAAATCCTGTGAGGAATCTAGATCTCTGTTAGGAGATAAGTCTTGTTAAAGACTACCTTGTTAAAGGATTTCAAATTCACAACTGTGAACCACCTTGTTAGAGGATTTACAATAGGCTTGACTGGGCCTACTCGATTAAGGGTTTCAAACTTGTCAAATAGATTAGTAATCAACAAGTGAATGATCTAGAAAGTAGCACAGAATGCTTGATTAGATCCTTGACTGCTCTTTGTTAATGCATTGCAACATTACTTCATTCTTCTATCCTTTGCATGTTCAATCTCTATCGCACGATGCTTCTATAGCAACTTCACTCTTCAACACACATACACACTCGTTAAAACCCCAGACATGATGTCCTTAAATAGGAAGTTGATTGCATGTTGGTCCAATGAGATTGGATTACAATTTCCTAGGCTCAAAGCATCTAGACACATTTGGTAACATGACATAGAAACACCACCAAAGTTTTAGTGGATGATAACTCATCACACTATACAATTTTACTAGTTGAATCACCACATCGGGGTCGGTGGATGATAACTCATCACACTTTACAATTTTACTGGTTTAACATAGTATACGGATTACCGGTTACAAAGACTAGTAAACTGGAACATAGTGTTCTGATCAAAAAGATTAACTGTCGCTAGGGGTCCTCATTCTGCTTGAGGTCTTCATACCGCTTGAGGTCTTCAGTGATGCCTTGACCGGTAAGCTTCTTCTACAAAACACTGATAGTATTCTACAAATAGAGACTATACATACAATGGCATATAATACCCGTGTGAATAATACAACACATATTACTGGTGGAGAATAACTCATACATAAAATAAGTGTGTGTCCATCAATGACAATCACAACTAAACATGCCAACAACCGCCTCAACTAAGTACAAACATTATCAAAATGATGACAAATTAGTTAGTAAGTTAGCTAGCATTAGAGCTCCATATTTTGTAATCAGAAAGTTTGTTTTTACTTCCTATTGGAAGTTCATTTCAATGAAAACCAAAAGTTGATCTAAGAATTCTTTTATTTAGGATACCACCAGAGGAAGAGCAGGGCCCAAACAGCCAAAGAGGGGTGATTCTTGTGTTATTCATTTTCCTTGTTTAGTTTTATACATTGAAATTTATCTCACATTGTTCAGATTATTTGTTAATGATTAAGTGTTAAATTTTAGAAGTTGTAGTCGTTTAAATCTCTGTTTAGATATTGATTCGATGAACACATGTTAAGAAGTTTTAGTTTTCTGTTGTCATTTAGTTCCTTTACGTTAAATGAAGTTTAGTTTCCCATTTTAGTAAGATGAATAAATTGGGACTGAGAAAAGAACAAAAGCATTATTGGGTTAACTCATGGAATTTAGTTATTTTCTGGTTTAAGTAGATTTCATTTCTGCAATTATAATTTAGATTTGTTTCCTGCAAATGTAAATCAGATTTCACTTTTAGCAAGCGTTAAATAGGTTCATTTTCATCATTTGGTGATAGATTTCATTTCATAGTGTAGGCATCTAAAAATGGTCAACGCTTGCGGTGTCATACTTTAACATGTCTGTGTTACCTTCTTTTAGGTTTTTCGTATTATACTAGCACTTCCTCTATGTTGCACATTTGGTCTTTATCATTTGTCAACATCTTGTCATTCTTATGCTTTCTCTTCCTATTCGATCCTATTCAGTTGTTTCAAATTAGGTCTTATCAATATCATTCTCAATTGAGATTTCATAATCATGATTGACTTTTAATTTTAATCAATCATCATTTATCATTATCATTTTTTGTCAATTTCCATCAATCCTTGTCAATTTTGATCAATTTGTCATTGGTCTTTGTCATTATCAATTTAATAAACTTTTGGTCCTTGTCAATTATCATCTTGATCATTATCATCACCATTCATTTATCAGATTAATTGTGTCATGACATTGTTTTGACCTATTTCATTCCTTTTCTCCTTTCTAGGGTTTAATAATTTTTTAATTATTAATCCTTTCCAACATCCTCCTTAGGATAAATGAGTTTATTCATTTACCATATGTCTTGTGTCACAATTAAATGTTTTATTTAACTGGCTAATTATGTCCTCTTTGTGAATTAATTAATCAAAGAATATTTGTTAATTAATTTCACCTAATTTCTAATTTTCAATTTCCTAATTCCTAATTCCTCTTTTCCACCTAATTTTTGTTAATTTTTTGAATTTAAAATTTCTCTTAATTTTCCCTCCTAACTTTTCCCACTAATTTCTCCTCCTAATTTGCCCCTTTTTTGTTCTCAATCATGTCATATTATTTGAGGCTATTTTATCTCTCAATCATGTAATAATTGATGAGAAATTATTGCTCTCAATTTGTCATAAATCAAAGGGCTATTTTCCCTCTCAATCATGTCATAATTTTATGAGCACAAATTGATCTCAATTTGTCACATTTTCACATAGCAACTTGTCATGAAATTGGTCATTCAATTTGTCACAAATCATGCCAATTAATTATTATGTTTCCCTTTTTGAATCCTCATCAAATGGTCTATAAATTTAGCACTCTTTTCTCAATCAATCAGAATCACATCTTGAGTATTCTCACGTTGTCGAATTCACTTGGAATATTGCTTCCTTGCTTAGTTTTTGAGTTGTCGGTGAGACTCGTAACATATTTGGAGAAAAAAGAGAAACAATGGAAGTTAATGAAGACAACACATTGGGATGGTTTTCACCTTTGTTTTAGTGCTATGCTTTTGTTCCTTTATTGAATGTTCTAGGATTGGATTTTATTAGCAATTAGGTTCGTGGTTTCCTAACAGTTATGCTTTTGATGCTTTCCCCTATTTTCCTAGCAACATTTTCTTGGTGAACCCGATGCAAACATGCAAAATCTAAAATTTGTATGAATCTATTTGCATGTAGGTTTTAGATGGTGATATGTATTTGCATGTAGATTTTATGTGTTGGTCCATTGTTGCATGCAGGTTTTTTGAACTAATTTGTTGTTGCATGCAAGTTTTATGTGAGGATCTATTATTGCATGTGAGTTTTAAGGATTCTAAACAATGATTTTTGCAAGATTTCTTAACATGCAATGAACAACAATTCTTCACATAGTTTAATTAGAGGGTTTGAATGAACAACAATTTTTCACATAACCTAATTAGGAGGTTTTAATGAATAACAATTTTTCACATAGCCTAATTAGGAGGTTTTAATGAACAACAATTCTTCACATAGCCTAATTAGGAGGTTTGAATGAACAATAATTCCTCACATAGATTAATTAGGAGGTTAATAAATAACAATCTCTCATTGCAATCTACTAAGAGTTTCAAAATGAATCATCACATAGTCTAATTAGGGGATTGAATGAACAACAAATTCTCATTTCAATTCATAAGGTGTTAAAATTAACCCCACAATATTCATCTAGATTTATAAGTAGGGGTACAAATTGGACATTTTATTGATGATTTGTGCAGCATATTGGCATTTATGGGTAGAAGATTTCATTGAAACTACTAATTGATTACATAATAGTCCAGACTTTAGGTCATATTCATAGTCCAAACACCTTTTGAAAATGTTCAAGAGCCTTCCAAATCATCCATATCAAATGATACACCCAAGGATGAAATCTCCCAAGGGCTATCCACAATTGATTGTCAAGCTAATCCAATACATGATGCAAGTCCTTGCCATTCTTTAGAAATGATAGACCCAATGCCACCACGTGCTTCATTTCCCCTCAAACCTATTTCAGAGGATCCCATTCAAAGTCCATCTCCCTCGTGTCAAAGCATTATTTCCTTGCCAGAATCCCCCATGCATATCCAAAGTCCAACCCCATGTCAAGAGGATAATTTAGAGCACAATGAAATGAGTCCTAAAATGGATCACGATCAAGTTATCCCAGTCCATCCTATCCCAAATGATCCCCTTCCATTTCATAGACAAAATTTCCTTTCAAATCCCATTTACATTCCACTCCCTAAGCAAGGTCAAAATGTCCCCTCCATCCTTTGTGATGATCCCATTGAAATCCAAGAGCAGAGCGCTTTTCAAGAGGATTCCCACGATCTTCCTCCTTGTCAATATCAAAGTATCCTTTCAACTTCATGTCCACCACAAGATCCTATGATCCCTTTAGACCTTTCATAAGATCCCCTTATTCCTCCATCTTCATGTCTTGATCCTCCATATACACTTCAAGATCTCATTTCCTTTTATGGTCCCTTTATTCTCCCACTCCATCTCACAAAGAGCCTGATATTGATCCTAATCCCCTCGTGATCTTTATCCCCCCTAGGATTCTAACATATTTGTGCAAGATGTTCAAGTACCCCCTACATACACAATGGGTTCCTCAAATTTGGTCAAGTCTGATCCACTTCATGTTCCCATATCGTATCCACCTCATAATGGACTCGCATCTTCCTCTGAAAGCACAGAGTATCTTAAGAGTCAAAATATTTATAAAGACAAAGGGGTAGACCTTTATGAAAAAGAACCCCTCCATATAAAAGAAAATATTAATGGTCACGATGTCAATGACATTTCTCAAGTTGTTGGTATCCTTGCAAAGTAAAAATCCAAACATACGCCTTCCCCTTCATCTCTTCCATCCATTTTAGGTCCTTATATCCCTTCATTCCTTATGCAGGATCAGCAAAGGCACACATCCTTGAGCACCTTTCATCCAACCAACAGACCTCCATAATATTCCTATCCATTCATACATTCCTTTTCCCCTCCAAGCAATTTGGATGCCAAGAATAAAATTCATAAGTCTAGAAATCTACATGCATTCAAGGATCAACATGTCCAATCTAATCGACATGTCAAAACAAAGCAAAATATGGTCCAAAAAAAAAGAAAAAGAAAAATCCAAAAGGCCACAAAGGCCCACTGAGAAAAAGAAGGAAAAGACAATATATATATGGGTTCTTAAATCACTTGTGCAAGAAATGTGTTCCTTAGGAGCCACAAAAGCATGAAAAATAAAAAATAATATGGATTCCTAAGCAACTCCTTGAAGCACAACAATCTAAAGAAAAATCCAAATTGGCATCCAACATTGTTATTCCTCCATCCAAACCTTCAAAACCTATTCCTCCAAAATATCCTTCATCCATTTTGGGTCCTTATGTCCCAAAATCCATAGCTATTCCTCTATTAAAATCTCAAAATCTGAGGTTCACGTTTCCTCCATCAATCCACCACCCCTCAAGGTGTGTGCCAATGTTGATCTTGCTAACATTTTCGTCTGTCCAAGCCCAATTATTCCAATATCCTATCCATTATCCAATGCATATTTTCCATCCTTCCATCCCTTTGATCCAATCCTTAGTCCCATTTCATTTCCATGTCATTATCCTACCAATGTTTTTGAGCACACCTTCAATAGCCATGGTTTGTTGCAACACAAATTTTCAAGATACTATCCAAACAAAAAGATGCTTGAGTCCTTCCATCCTTATCATGTGTCCATTTTTTGTTGCAAGTTAAAATGTCAGAAAAAGCAAAAAATTGAAAGAAAAAAAAAGAAAAGAAAAAAAAAGAAAGAAAAATAATCCATCCACTGGTGAAAACCTAGCAAACAGGCACCTTGGGCAAGTACCATGATGAAAACCTAACAAATAGGCATCATGCATAATCCATGAACTTCTTGCATACCATATTTGGGGACAAGTTTCATGCATCATTATCTTGGCATATCCTATTCCCTTCATTATTCTATTATACCCCTCATCATATCCTTCATTATCCTATCATAACCTATTACCCTCCATTATCCTAGCATGTCCTATTACCCTCCATTATCCTATCATCCCTCATATCCATATTCGATTTTCCACCTTTGATCTTGACAAGGCTAAGTATCTTTATGAATGCCATGAATCCTATTCACAACTTTCAGTCTATCATAGCTTTTGGTCTTCATCCATTGGCTTATCCAACCTTTCATACGTATTTTTTGGCTTATTTCAAAATTTTATCACTATCATTTAGCCTATCACAACCTTCAATCCATATTGCTTATCTATTTTTGATCTTTCTTATTTTGTCCATATCCTATCACTGTCCGTACACTCTTTCTTGTCCCTTGATCTTGATCCCACATAAGGACTTAAAATGCAAAACATGGTTTCCAAAAAAACCTCTTGACATGTCCCTCATGCCATGTCATTTTTTTATATTGTCATATCCAGTCCTTTATTCCATCACGTGGTCACCCTTGGAAATTGCATATGTGTTGTCTCTATAATGAATGGCCTCTATATTCCCTCTATCCAATGACATTTCAGCAAGCCTATTTATCCATTTGTCACATTCCTTGCCTTGCTAGACACTAGGGGTAAAATTATTTTAAAATCCATAAAAATCAAATAAAGTCCTGAAAAAATCCTAAAAAATCGTAAAATATCCTGAAAAACAACACACAAAAAAAAAGTTCAAAAAACCCTAAAAATTGGAAAACATAAAAAATCCAAAAATAATCGCTTTTGTTTCATTTCGCCAATAAAATTTCCCTCTTGTACATAGACACACATTTTAGCATACGTCAAATAGAGACACATTATAACATTGGGCTTAAACAAATCATGCATTAACATATGAATTGTTCAATCAACCAAGCTTTCATATTGTTCCAGTTGTCCTATCAACTAAACAACATCAACATTATTGGTCCTTTTGTCAATATTATCATGGGTCTTATACATGGTACTGTATTCCCTCAAACCAGACAACATGATCGTCTTTGACCACAACACTATCACTTTGGCAACAAAGATCGGGATGTTTGTTTGACTTATTTGAATTTACGAGTCTTATCTTTTAATTGATTTATCTTTAGCTTTGGTCATGTTCCTATGTCACATGATGATGTCACTAAGTAATTTAGAGTGGTCAAGATGGTTCATGGTCATTTTTTCGTTTTTGTTTTCTATTTGTGGAATGTTTTTGTAGCATTATGGGGCATGTATGTCTTGGGTGTCTATGATAAGTACGTTCTCTTTGTGAACGTTGCACATACCTCGACCCTTGACACGCATAATGTCTTAGATTGTTTTCAACTCATTCCTTATTTGCAATGTGTCTATTTTATGCAAAGGGATTGTGTTATTGCCCTGGCCTTCATTGCCATGGTGCGCTGAATCCATTTTGCAATATCAAAATAAAGGTTTTCACCTACTTTTTGTGCATTTGTGCAAGCAAGATTTTATTCACCACTAACTGATTCTCCATCTAATTTACTCTTACTAACATTTCTTCTATCACTCATCGCAACCACCTTGGTCTAATCTTGGCATCATTTTTGACAAATTGGTCTCTTTTCTGGATTTTTTCGGCCAATTTCTCGAGGGGTCACCCTTGTAACTCACCATTATTGGGGCAATGTTTTATGCAATTTTTCTTTACTATTGTTTGAAACAATACTCAAAATCACAGTCTCAAAGAGGGGCAAAATGCAGGCATCTAAATATGGTCAATGTTTGCGGTGTCATACTTTAATATGTCTATGTTACCTTCTTTTAGGTTTTCGCATTATACTAACACTTCCTCTATGTTGCACTTTTGGTCTTTATCATATGTCAACATCGTGTCATTCTTTTTCTTTCTCTTCCTATTCAATCCTATTTAGTTGTTTCAATTTAGGTCTTATCAATGTAATTCTCAATTGTCATTTCATGATCAAGTTTTAATGTTAATCAATCATCATTTATCATTATCAATATTTGTCAATTTCCATCAATCCTTGTCAATTTTGATCAATGTCACTGGTATTTGTCATTATCAATTTAATAAACTTTTGGTCCTTGTCAATTATCTTCTTGATCATGATCATCATCATTCATTTATCGGATTAATTATGTCATGACATTGTTTTGACCTATTTCATTCCTTTTCTCCTTTCTAGGGTTTAATAATTCTTAAATTTTTTATTCTTTCCAACATCCTCCTTAGGATAAATGAATTTGTTCATTTACCCTATGTCTTGTGTCACAATTAAATGTTTCATTTAATTGCCTAATTATGTCCTCTTTGTGAATTAATTAATGAATGAATATTTGTTAATTAATTTCACCTAATTTCTTATTTTCAATTTCCTAATTCCTAATTCCTCTTTTCCACCTATTTTTTGCTAATTTTTTTAATTTCAAATTTCTTTTAATTTTCCCTCCTAATTTTTTGAATTTCAAATTTCTTCTAATTAGCCCCTCTTCTTGTGCTCAATCATGTCATATGATTTGAGTCTATTTTATCTCTCAATTATGTAATAATTGATGAGCAATTATTTCTCTCAATTTGTCATAAATCAAAGGGCTATTTTCCCTCACAATCATGTCATAATTTGATGAGCACATATTGATCTCAATTTGTCACATTTTCACATAGCTACTTGTCATGAAATTGGTCATTCAATTTGTCATAACTTGTCACAAATCATGCCAATTAATTATTGTGTTGCCCCTTTTGAATACTCATCAAATGGTCTATAAATTGAGAACTCTTTTATCAATCAATCTCAACCACAATTCGAGTACCCTCATGTTGTTGGTTTCAAATCCATCACTTGTAATCATCTTGCTTGCTAATATTTTGCATTTATAGGTGACACCAACATAATTCAGAGGAGAAAGAATAACACTGGAATCACATGGAGGAGATTCAGTGTTATGG
Organism: Cryptomeria japonica; assembly: GCF_030272615.1. Taxonomy (NCBI): domain Eukaryota; kingdom Viridiplantae; phylum Streptophyta; class Pinopsida; order Cupressales; family Cupressaceae; genus Cryptomeria; species Cryptomeria japonica. The sequence goes on from NC_081409.1 coordinate 445,385,339, forward strand.
TTTGCATTTAATTTGTTTTTAATCTTGTCTTTGTTAGGATTCCCAAAGATACTGAGAGGGGGTGGGGGGGGTGAATCAGTATCTGACCGGTAAAAGAAATTTCTTAACTTATAACATGAAAAGTAATTCAAAACTGTGTACCAGTAAACCAGAATTAATGCATTAAATAAGAATAACAACCACAACATGAAAGACACACCATAACACAATATTTTAACGAGGAAACCCGGTGTGGGAAAAACCTTGGTGGGATTTGTGACCCACAATATTCGCTTACTAGCCAATAAGGGAATGTTATTGTTACAATAGGGGCCTGGACATGCAGGAAGGCCAAGTACCTAGAGCTCACTGATCAGTTCTAAAAGAAGTCTCACTGACTTACAAAAATGGATTATACAAATCCAATGTATTGTATTGCTTCAGATCAGCATCTATTATGTCAGGTTCAGTACCGGTTTAAGCTCTGCAATAATCATAAACCCTTATCCAAAATCTGCCTTATAATTTACACATTAGGTCTGCAATAATCCTTCCTATTTTTCTCTACTTCTAAATGATCTACAATGATCTCATAATTATATGAGTCATATTACAATTCGCCAAGTCTGCTTACAAAATTTTTTACAATTTAAATTTTGTTTACAGTGAAAATGGATAACGACAATAATATTGAAAGACTAAATGAATTCAACCACAAAACCCTAGCCTAACAACAACAAAGATCCACCATAACATATGAAGATTACCTAAGACAATGCAAATCAAATGAAATCACAAAGATTATACCATCACATGTCCAATAGGGTTTTAATCTTCATTCTTCCTATCTCCATTGATCTTGCTTGATATATTTGCTCTCAGATTTTATGTGCACAAGAGCTTAACAAAGAACGGAAATGTGGTTGCAAGTAGGACCGCATACGAAAAGTGTAGTGTAGTCAAGTGCATAAATTGATTAGCCAGGGTTTGATAATGAAGGAAGCATCTCCTTATATAGAAGACACCATAAGAAATGGAGGGATAAGATTGAGAGGTGTAAAAAGAGGTCGGCTATGATTAGAGGGTAGGTAAAAGAAATAAGAAAATAATGAAAGGGTAGGTAGTGTATGAATTAAGAGATGAATGACATGTGTCATAGGTAGAAAAGGTTAATGAATTAATTAAATAAATAAAGATTCATTTAATTAATAGAAGAAGTGGGATCAATTAAATAAATAAGATATTTATTTAATTTAAGAAAAAGATAATTTAAATAAATAAATAAATGTATTTATTTAAATGAGAAATAAGGCTAGAAGAGGATAAATGAATTAATTAAATAAATAAAGATATATTTAATTAATAGAAGAATTAGGCTTAGATAATTAAATAAATAAAAATATTTATTTAATTAGACATGACAATTTTAGGTGTCTACATTTTGCCCCTCTTTGAGACAATGCAGCTTGTCACGTTGTTTCAAAGAAGATAAGATGAACTGATACAAAGTTGCCCCAAGATGGGAATGATATGCCCCCTCGAGAGATTGGATGAAAATGTCTGAAAAGATCATAGACAATCTCTCGATAAGAAAGAAAGGCTAGAATGGACTGACCAGATAGAGTGACAGAGTCACAGGATAAAGAAGACTGACTCAGGAAATGAGGGCTAGGGCTAGGGCTAGGGTAGTCTATAAGATAGACCATGAGGGGAAAACATCCTCATTGTCATCCACACATCCAAGAGATCAGAGTGTAGAGCGAGATAGAGTAGCAGTAGTCAGCAGCGATGGCATTGGTGCATAGATTCGATTGAGTTGACCGATATCAGAGGCTAGCAGACGTAGGGGAGCCGGTAAGTACCACAAAACCTCTGTGTACTTTGTCGCAATAAATGTTGTCATTAATGCATCATAGGTAGTGCAATAAATGCATGTTTAAGAAATGTCAAAAATGTCCAAAAACATGTAGGTGCGTTTGCGTAGGTGCCAGACGCGTCTATGCTAGCTAGGCGTGTCTGTGTTTGTGCCAGGCGCGTCTATGCTAGGAAAAGCGTCTGTGCCAAATGCAAGTGCGTCTACGTTGTTTAGGCACATTTGTGAAATGTGGGCACGTTTGTGCAGGATAGGCGCGTCTGTGCAGAGCATAGGCACGTCTGTGTAATTCAGGCACGTCTATGCAGAGCAGGCACGTTTATGCAGTTTATAAGCGTGTTTATGTCATGAAGTTGCATTTATGTCTTCAAGGTCAAATCAGTAGTTCTGTGATGAACATACGTTGTCGATTGGATAAGCTACTGAGAGGATACACTCAATAGGTCCTCTAGGGAAGACTAGGATAGCAGATAGGGCTAGGATTGACAATTTTGTGATAGAACATACGTTGCCAATTAGGAAACTACTCAAGAGGATTCACTCAAGCAGAGGCCCTAGGAGAGGATAGATCAAGGCACTTTGTGATGAACAGTGAGTACCAAGACATATTACTTTGTGATGAACAGGGAGTACTAAAATATGACCAGCACTTTGTGATGAACAGGGAGTCCAAAAACGTAGTACTTTGTGATGAACAGGGAGTACCACTAGGATAATCAACAACACTTTGTGATGAATAGTGAGTGTCACTAGAATAGAAGCAACACTTTGTGATGAACAGTGAGTGTTACTAGGATAGAGTACCATATGCACTTAGGTAAAAAGTAGCATTTTGTGATGAGTAGTGAATGCCACTATGACTGACATGATTGATTTGGTTGACTGCAGGAGTATTTGCCTATGCTGGAGTCGTGAGAGAGATTCCCGTCGACTTAGAGGTTGTGACCAGAGTTGACATTCGAGGACAGAGCTGCCATTGAGGGTATGGGTTTGTGACATATTATGTATGTGCCTGAGTTTCAGGTGAACCTGGGGTTGCTGACTGCGCTGGCTGAGAGATGGCACTCAGAGACTTGTACTTTCCATTTGCTGATGGGTGAGATGACATTCACCTTAGAGGATGTTTACAGGATTCTGCAGGTACCTGTCGATAGGGAGCTGATTCCTTATGATCAAGAGGGAGATAGGGAGGCCTTGAGATGAGTGTTTCAAGATCCAGGCCTAGAGATGAGAGCTGGACATGTGGCATGGGACATGATTACAACGACAGGATTGGCACTACCAGTAGTGCTAGGAGGAGTGATCATTAGGTTCCTGTGTCCAGATAGGGCAACACGAGGGTTGGCTGTGGGCTGGGGGAGCACCTTGGAGACACTGGTTACACAACACACCAGATATGCCTAGGGACCATATGTGCTGGCACACTTGTACTATGAGCTGCATTAGTTTGTGTATCATGGATCCATAGGATTGGGCTGCAGAGTTACATTGTTGCAGGTATGGGCCTATGAGCATTTGCTGGTTACTCGACCGATACACTTTAGGGGCAGGGGTCATGGATGTAGTTTTGTGCATTTATATGATATGATTACATCACAACCACGGATTGGTAGGTTGGAGTAATGGCATCGAGTCTTGGATGAGATCGAGACTGTGATATGGAGGCCATACCTTGGGTGCGAGCAGTGGGAGGATGATGCAGTGGATCTACCTTATACCTTTTGGACTAGATATTTGATTGGGCGGATGCCCTATGTATTAGAGAGATAGCTGGTTGATAGGGTATGCAGGTAGTTTGTCCGTATTTAGCGGATGCCACAGGGTTCTAGGATGTATGCTCAGACAGTCAGGGATCAGGCACACTTTGGGCCATTGTTGTCATATGATCAGGCCATGATGCAACTAGTGGAGATGGTTCCCTTGCCATGGGATATGTGGCTAGAGATTGAGGATGCAGGCATGGATGCAGAGTATACTGCATATTGGGCTGAGAATCCATTCCCACGACTGATAGACCCAGGGGAGGCGATAGATGGAGATGGTGGGGGGGATGGAGATGATGATGGAGATGGTGGAGGTAGAGGTCGATAGAGGAGGTGGGGTGTAGTTGGAGAGAGGGTGGGGAGTAGAGACAGGCTCAGGTGGTGAGGGGTCATGGTGGATTGCCATTACAGGTGCCAATAGCATAGGGTCCTAGATAGATGCAGGGATAGGGGAAGAGGTAGGTACAGGAAGAGGCACAGGGGGACGAGGAGGAGGAGGATGAGCTACTTGAGATGAGGGAGATCTTCCAGGGACAGGTAGATGAGATTCAAGACCTGGAGAGGGAGATAGCTAGGCTCAAGAGGCGACTGAGGGAGACAGAAAATGAGTGGGATGAGGCTATCTAGCACTATACTGAGGCTGAGGCAACACTGAGGGCTTGGAGGTAGGCAGTAGAGGATATAGGGGTTGGATATGCCTATGTTATATGGGCAGGGGAGAAGATAGGTTACTGGCAAGACCTATATTACGGGGTCGTGCCACCAGAGCAGTGGGCAAGGAGCTTCTGCAGACCATCGCAGATAGCGACAGCTATGGGAGGGAGTCAGAGGAGATAGGCATCTAGCGGTGGGGTTATGGGTCCTCCACCACCACCAGATAGAGGGGACAAGAGAGATGTTCCTGGGGTGGGTCCTTCTAGGGCTCAGACTCCATTGAGGCTAGGCGGCTCCGAGGGAGGGAGTTCATCATATCCTTAGAGGGCTCCCTATGTATCAGTGTTTTGTACCATTTTGTATTATGATGTAGACACCTCCGAGTGATTGTAGCCACATGATTTTGACATCATTGTATCATGACACTTTATATATATATATGAGATGATTCATCTTTGTGGCAGATATATGCATGTGTACCTATGTGATGTTGCTTTGATGTGATTTATGATTATGATTATGATATGGATGCAAATATGTATATGAGGAAATGCAATATTTTTGTTCTTTTATGTTTTTAATATGTTATGCATGATGAAAATGTGAATGTACGAAATGCTAATGAATATGATAATGCAAATGATTATTTACATGATGAAAATATAAAATGTGCTAGCATGTGTTGTGTGCAGGATGTGATGCAATTGTGATACCTATATGTATGTATGAAATGCTTAATATGTGGCAATGCAGGTGCAACTACATGAAATGCAAATGTTTTTTGGTGTGTCATTATACTCAGTCATGTGATAGTAGGCTACACGGACTCAAGAAGGATGATGGAAGTCAATCAAGAAAGGGGGATGGAAGATAGAAGATATGAAAGTGAAAAGAGCTTCTTGTGCGTTATCATCATTGAGCGTTATTATGGCAAGTAGGTTATGACAATCGAGGCATATGTTCGACCCAGAAAGTCATTGTACCTATTTGCATGGAGATAAGACAGTCACAAACAAGGAATGCCCCAATTCACACTAGACTCTCAGTGTCCTCATATCCTTGGACAAGTCATAGCATTACTAAGAGACAATCCACAGACAGCAAAAGAAAAATAGGTGACGATACCCCATCCTCGCCTTTCTAGTCAAAGACATCCTGGAGATAGAATCTCTAGTCAGAGACATCCTAGAAAAGCTAAAAGACATTTCACCAAAAGATAAAATCAAAAGAAAACCAAGACTCAACACCAACATCCACTGTAGTCCTCAAGTTTAGTGTCTCTTGTCACTTGTATAAGTCTTATTTGATTGTGGTCACAATGTTTACTTTCACAGAAAGGATAGATAGCATTGAACCATATGTTGTATGAGTCTATTGAAATAATTGATTTGTTGAAGCCCATTGTTGTTGCTATCTCATCTGAAACTGACTGAATCCATGAAACAGATACTTTATTGCGGAGAAGACGGAACTTTATTGTGAATTAGCAATGCAGATATTGCTTTATTGCGGATTGTGTGTGGATAGACTGAAGAAAATTGGAAGAAACTATACTCCTCGAAACATGTGATGCTCTCAGTTCCACACCCATCACTAGATGTAGGATTTGCCTTAGCCACAGATAGGAGCTGATTTATTATGGATGGAGAAAGGTGAAAAGGGAGGTTATTATGGATGGCTAACCAATCTTGGGTAGATCAATAACAAGCCATGATGGGAATGTGTATGTTTATTATGGATGAATAGGTTGTGAGTGTGTGCAAAGTGAAAGGATGAAATGGAATCCTAAAGGAGGGAGGAGCAATGTCTCTACACATGGTGCCGGTGACTCGATTTTCACCATGGTACTTGCCTAGGGTGCCACTGAAGTGGTTTTCACCGTTGGACAAAATTAATTCTCTTTACTTTTTTTATTTTTTTATTTTTATTTTGTTGTCACAAGGCGCCTATTTGCCAGGTTTTCACCAAGTAATGATTTTTTGTTTTATGATTTTTTTTGTATTTTGAATTAGGATATTCTGAAGAGCTATGTGTAAAACCTGCGAAGGTGCATGCTATTGATAGGATCCTCTAAAGGTTCACCCTCTGTGGTTGAGAGCTGATATGCACCAGATCCATATGCTGCTGTAATGATGTAAGGACCAAGCCAATTTGGTTCGAACTTGCCCTTCTTCCCTCTATCTTGCTGATTTTTGGGGTTTTCTATGAGAACCAAATCACCTACCTCAAATGTTCGAGGCTTGACTTTGTGATTGTAGCTGCGACTCATTCGTTGTTGATAAGCCTTGAGATGATTAAAAATAGTTTGTCTTCATTCATCCAATAGTTCAAGTTCTTGTAAGCGAGAGACCCTATAGTCTTCATCACTGATAATGTTTTGCAAAGGGACTCGTAAAGAGGGTAGCTCGACCTCAATAGGCAACATAGCTTTAGCACCATAGACAAGTGAATAGGGTGTAGCTCCTATAGGTGTGCGAACACTTGTGCGGTAGGCCCAAAGTGTGGGATTAAGTTGGATATGCCAATTAGGGCCAACGTCGTCAACTATCTTTTTTAAGATTTTAAGGATTGTTTTATTAGACGCCTCAGCTTGACCATTACCTTGGGTGTAATATGGTGTGGAGAAACAATGGGAAATATGGAAGCGGTCACAGAGTTCATGAACATCCTGATTTTTGAAGGGATGCCCGTTATTGGTGATAATGGAAACAGGAATACCGTATCGACAAATGATATAGTTGAGAATGAATGTAGCAATTTTTTTTCCAGTGACTTGCATGAGAGGCATGGCTTCGATCCATTTTGTGAAATACTTTGTGGCAGTGATAATGAATTTATGACCATTGGAGGATGGAGGGTTAATCTTGCCTATGAGATTGAATCCCCACTAACAAAAGGGCCAAGGAGTTGTAATTGGTTGAAGTTCTTGTGCTGGCGCATGGATGAGGTCTCCATGAAGTTGACATTGCTTACATTTCTTGACAAACTAATATGAATCTTTTTCCATATTGGGCCAGTAATATCTAGTCCTGATAAGTTTCTTGGCTAAGGTAAGACCACTAGAATGTGGACCACATATCCCTTCATGTACTTCACATAATGCAATCTGAGCTTCATCGCTTTCCAAACATCTAAGAAGAGTGCCATCTAGACCTCAATGGTATAGGACATCGACTAAAATGATGTATCGAGAAGATTGGCAAATGAAAGTGTGACGTTGGTTATTGGATAGGTTAGGAGGAAAGGTATTATCACGAAGGTATGTGAAAATGGAACCATATAACTGGGAGTCAGGACCGACGACACCTATTATCTCAGTAGGAGTGATTTCATATGAAGGAACCAAAAGGTTATCCACCAAGAACTCATAGCTGGTCTCATTTGGAGGTAGATCGATCAGTGAAGCAATTGTAGCCATGACATCTGCAGCTCGATTCTACTCTCTTGGTATCTGCTCAAAGTCTATCTTTGTGAAATGTTGTTTTAGGTCATCCACCATTCTTTTGTAAGGAATTAATTTCTCATCCTTTGTTTGGTAGTCATCAATTGCTTGACGAATTACAAGTTGAGAGTCCCCAAAAACATGAAGTTCCTAGATCTTCCACTAAACTGCAATCCGTAATCCAGTTGTTAATGCCTCATATTCTGCTATATTATTAGTGTAGGGAAATGATAATCGATATGATTTTGGTATAGAATCCACTTGAGGAGTTATGAAGAGGATGCCAGCTCCTGGCCCATGCTATGTGTATGAGCCATCAAAGTATAGTTGCCATGGCTTTGCATGTGACACTGTTAAAATGGATTCATCTGGAAATTCTGAAATTAGAGGAACATCATCTATCATGGGGGCATCTGCTAACTGATTTGTGATGGCTTGTCCTTTTATTGCTTTTCTGTCCACATACTCGATGTCGAATTCACTTAGGATCATTACCCATTTGGCTAGTTGCCCAGTAAGTGTTGCTTTATTGAGAAGATATTTCAATGGATCGATCCTTGCAACCAACTTAGTCTTATGAGTTAGCATGTAATGTCATAATTTCTGTGAAGCAAAGACCACAATGAGACATGCATGCTCAATTGGTGTGTAGTTTAGCTCATATCCCACCAATGTGTGACTGATATAGGATACTGCCTTTTCTTTGCCCTCAGCAACTTGTTGTGCTAAGAGTGCCCCCAGTGCTGTTGAAGTAGTTGATATGTATAGTAATAAAGGCTGATCTAGAACTAGTGGCATCAAAACTAGCAGATTCAAAAGATAATCTTTGAGTATCTGGAAAGCCTGTTGACAGTTATCATCCAATTTGAATTTGATGTTTTTATGTAGCAAGTGCTGAAAGGGATTACATTTATCTACAATTTGTGCTATGAATCTTTGTATGGATTGAAGTCTCCCTTGCAAAGATCAAAGCTGACTGATGTTTTGTGGTGGTTGCATCTCTAGGATGGCCTTGACTTTTGCTAGATCATCTTCAATTCCTCTTTTTGATACAATGAATCCTAGGAGCTTCCCAGAGGTTACTCCAAAGACACATTTCTTAGGATTTAATCTTACTTTATATTTTTCCAACTGATCAAAGATGACTGAAAGTATGTCCAAATGTGTATCTCTATCTATTGATTTGCCCAAGAGGTCATCAACATAATCTTCCACAGTAACGTGCATGAGATCATGAAAGATAGTAGTCATGGCTCTTTGATATGTAGCGCCTGCATTTTTTAGCCCAAAGGGCATGACATTCCAACATAAGGTTCCCCAAGGACAAGTAAATGTCGTTTTGTGCTGATCCTCAGATGTAATTTTTATTTGATTGTAACCAGAGAATCCATCCATCAAAGATAACATCGCATGACCTGCTATGAGATCGATGATCAAGTCAATATTTGGTAATGGAAAATCATCTTTAGGACAAGCTTTGTTGATGTCTCTGAAATCTGTACATATTCTAATGCTACGATCTGGTTTACTGACAGGCACTAAGTTGGAGATCCATTCAAGATAATCAATTGGGCGTATGAATCTGACATCCAATAATTTCTCAAGTTTTTCTTTGACTAGTAATACCACTTGTGGATGCATCTTTCTTAATTTCTATTTCACTAGTTTTGCCCCTGGTTTAACTATCAAATGATGCATTACCAAATCCAGATCCAATCCAGGCATATCGGCGTATGACCATGCAAAGTTGATTTGTCATTCTATGAAGAAACTTATGAATTTTGACCTTTCTGACTCTGTCAAAGATTGAGCCAGGAATATGTTGTGTGGAACTTCTTCGGTGCCAATATTTGTTTTGATAGTCTCTTCTACCAACATGGATGATTTTTCTTCATATGATGTCGGGAGAATATCGAGCCTTCCATCTTTGGGTGCCTCAGAGAGGTTTTCGCCCTCAGATACGTCATTTCTTTTTACTTTTTTGGGGCCAGACAACGCCACGACGTGGTTTTCACCATAAGACCCTTGATTTGTTTTTATTTTTATATTTTTGCGACTGGAAGGTCCAACACCCTCACCAAAATATGCCATGTTGTTGAGTTCTATAGTGTATCCCGCTTTATGGTCCCCAGGGGGAAGATCCTCTCGTATGCCAAGATAGTCAATAAGGGCTTCATCATTTTGGAATGTGTCAAACTGTGCAGGTCCTTCATGGTCCCAGTCAATAAGTTGGTGGTGAACAAGGGGAAGGCCTTTGATGTCTTCAAAGTTAGTGGGGTTAAGAGTGAAGATGCAGTTATATTCAAGTATGTCGAGGTAGTTATTGAGTTCATCATTGGCACTCTCCTCATCAGTCTTGATTGTGAATGAATCCAAAGTATCATCACTAGTAGCGCATTCCGGGACAGGTGTTCTCATTATATGTGATTTCAACCTAGGACCTAGAGGCAAAGACTGTATGGGATCCTCTGGGGTTGTTTCTTGACCAACTTTGAATATCCTATTAAATTTCTCTTCTTCTATTGGTTCACTTGGTTCTCTGAATGTCTCGGTGAGCTCATAGTCATTAGAGGATTTGTCTAAACCCCATTCCCATTCATTGGAGTCTGTGGAATAGCAATTTTCTTGTTGAATTTTGGTAGCTTTGATTTGTAATGCTTCTTCTGTCTTTTGAGTATGAACCTTGGAAGTCATGAAACCAAGTCCTTTGGAATGTTCCTTTTTGAGTGTCAATTCAGGTTGTAAAGGCTCAGTGATGCCTTCTTTTCTTAATCCAAGAGGACTTTTGCCATCATACCCAAATTTTTGTAGGATCTTGAACCCTTTGCCATACTTTTCACATGGTATGCTGATATGATCTTGTGTATCATTTTCAGGGTCTTTGTAAAGCATTTTGTATAAGTATTCTTCTTCCACTTCACCCCATTTTTGGAAGATTGTAGGATCCCATTTAAGTGTAATGATAGATACCCACTTAGTAGGATGTGGTCATCCATATTCTTTTGGTGAATTCATGACTTGTTGTAAGTACATGGTTTGATTCAAAGTGTATTCACCCATACCCTTGTCCTAGAATTTCCCTTTAAGCTCACCTTGTTTTGATGTTGAAGGTTTTAATGACTTAGGATCAATGTATGTAGAAGAAGGAACAGCTTCCCTATTACTTGGGATGATTGTTTCAGTTTTCGGTCTCAAGTTATTGTAGTATATGAATGGATTAGGATCTCCATTAACTGTTATTTCAACTTCATTATGAGAAAACTTGATGCATTGGTGATATGTAGATGGGACCGCCCTCATTTCATGAATCCAAGGATGTCCTAGTAGTATGTTGTATGTGAGATCAAGATCTAGTACTTGACAAACCACATCCTTTGTAGCCGCCCCAACTCGAAGAGGTAAGGTGACTTTGCCTTTGGATGAATGCTCTTCATCATCATATGCTTTGATGGTAATTTTGTTTGTAGAATTCATAGCTTTGTCGGAATATCCCAATTGTTTAATAGTGCTCAATGTACAAATGTTTAGACCTGCTCCTCCATCTATCAGGACTTGTTTGATTCTATGTTTTTGTATGAAGGCTTCAATGTGTAATGGTGCATTATGTGGCTGACTTACGGAGGCGTCATCAGCTTCTGTGAATGTAAGAGAGTGTGGAATGGAAAGGTATCCCACCATGGCTTGAAACTAGTCCACGTTCAAATCAGTAGGAATGACAGTGTCTCTCAAGATTTTGTCAAGAATAGCTTTATGTGCGGGGGATATGCGTAAGAGCTCAAGGATTGAAATGAGTGCAGGTGTCTTCCCTAACTGTTCTACAAGATCATACTTAGCTTTGGTTGATGAAGAAGCGGTATTTTTAGCTAGAGCACCTTGCAAAGTGAATTTACCTCGATGAGTTGTGACATTACATTCAGAGGCAGGTTCGGAAGAAGATCCAATGCCTTTTAGGACAATCTTGGGTCTCTGGGTAGAATTCTCAGGGTTTTTGTCCTTGATGATAATAGTAGAGACATAATTATCCATTGAAATGTGATTGATAGTTGAATCATAGTTATAGGATGCTCTGGTATAGTTGGTTTGGTCATTTGTGGCTGCAACTTTTCCCTTGTCATGCTTTGGGAATGGTTCCTTAAACATTTCATGTTCTTGACTGGATGAGTGTCCTTCAATCTCAATGTCACCTCTATCAATGAGATCTTGTATGATGTTCTTCAGTCGATGACAATTTCCTGTCTTATGACCCTTTCTCTTATGGAATTCACAATAGTCATCATCATTCCACCAATTTGGTTTGATCTTCGGCTCATATGGAGGAAAATCTGGAATTGTGATTACTTTGTTTGCCACTAGCTTCTTGAAAACTGACTCAAGTGGTTCTCCCAATGGGGTGTACTTCCTTCATGATCTAGAAGTTGTTTGAGTATTCACTTGATTGTTTGTAGAGCTTGATCCTGAAAAAACAATTTTGGGTCGCACTGTATTGGCATCAACAACACCATCATTGACTGTGTTCTTGTTTTTATTCCAAAATCTTGGCTTATCTTTTCCTTTAAAGTCATCTTTGTTTTCCTTGAATATCTTAATGACTCCTTGTTCAATTAGGACCTTTTCTGTCGCTAAGCCTTTTTCAATGACGTCCTTGAAGGTGGACAAACAAGCTTTCCTTAGATCATAGCTAATGTCTTTGTTAACATTCTAGGTGAACATGTCCACCATTTGTTTTTGTGGAATTTCACAAGAGCATCTATTGGCTAGATTCCTCCATCTTTGTAAAAATGATGAAAAAGTCTCTCCATCCTTTTTCTTGGTGTTGCACAAAGTAGTGACTGATATGTCTGTCTCTATGTTGTATGAGAAATTTTGGATAAATGCCTCTGCTAAGTCACCCCATGACTTAATTCCAGGTGGAAGTTGGGAGAACCATTCCATAGCTTGATCACCTAAGCTTTGTGGGAACAATCTCATCAAATATGTCTCTTCTGTTGCTACCTCAATGCAAGCTATGAAAAATTGTCTTATGTGTGCCTTAGGATCCCCTTTTCCTCTATACTTATCAAACTTAGGTGTCACAAAGTGTGTAGGAAAGGAGGCATTGGAATGCTCTTGTCAAATGGATAAGGACATATGTCTCTCATTGTGTATGTTGGCTTCGGTGTATTTATGTCCTCCATTTTATTTTGTAAGTCCCTGATTTGTTGCTCCAAATTGTTCTTAGGTGGAGATCGACTTCTTGGACCATATCCCATGCTTGAGGCACCAATTGGAGGAGCATGTTGCATATGTGGATGATATTGATCATACACTTGTTCATATGGCATAGGTCTATAATGATGTTGCATATATGGACCACTTGGTATAGAGTCGTGGTGAGGAATGGAATATTTTCTTTGTCCTTGTATACCATACTCTATAGGCATGTCATGAGTTTGTTCTAGTGTGTTTCCCCCAAATTTGACATGGGGTTTCCTTGTGTCCAAATTTTGAGCATGCCTTTGAATATCCAATTTCTTTGGTGGTTGATCCTTAGCATTGATATTTGATTGAGCATATTTTTCTGCATAAGACTTCCATAATGGTCTGCGAAGGTGAGTATCATATGCTTGACCATGTGTGTATGGGACCTTTGGTTTTTGAAACAAAGATGATGGTGATTCAGGCACAAGTTGTGGTCCTCTATTGTCTCCACTATTAGGCCTCCTTTGATCCATGTTGAGGTGAGTTTGTTGCAAAGGTCGATTTTCCATTATTTGAGACATGTCAAAATCATGAGGGATCTTGGTTCCACTTTGTGTCATCACTTGTAGAAAATTTTGTCTATCTCTCCTCATTATTTCCTCAACCAATCAATTGAAATGAGGATTCATAATGGTGTCTTCCACTTCTGCTAAATGTACAGAAAAGTTGTCCATATTGTCATTATGTGTATCATTGTTGTTTGTAGTGTCCATGTGCTCAACATATGGAATGTTTCTAAAGGTATCCATGTCAGGTAATGTAGTATGATCAGAATTGAAAAAGATGTCATTGTCATACTCATAGGAGCTCATGTTTGCGGACTCTTGAGCCTCTTTAGTTTCTCTCCTAGATTTTTGGGAACGGGTTTCAACCATGAACTAGGTATTGACCAAGATGTGTGAGACTAGATGAAAATGGAAAGAGTATGGAATACCAAGAGTTGGATGGAAAGTAAATGAATCTGAGGTTTACTTGCAATGTCCAAAGTGTAAGACCAAGTATGTATGTAGTATAGTAGGTGTGACTTCCAAAGAGATGATAGTTTCTCTTGATGAGGTAAGTTGACCTTGACTCTAAGTAAGACCAAATGAGACCCAAAGGTGATAGACCTTGATGAGGGACCACTTAGCAAAATGTTGTTGTATGTAGTGTGTTGACAAAGTATGATGAGGACAAGCAAGTGACCTTTTGACTCAAGTTTAGACAAATGTGAATGTAATGTAAGGTGTAAAGCAATGATGGACTTTGTGAGACCTAAAGACAGGTTGAATGCTTGATGAAAACCTGAAGAGATAACCTAGGAAGCTCAATAAGTCCAAAAATGACTATTCTTGTTTGCTGAATTATGAAAGTTCTCAATCTTGAACATAGACGTGTTTGTATACTTCACAGACGTGCTTAAATGACCCAGATGCTATTCTGACAGACACAGATGTGTTTCTAAGATGTTGTAAATGCGAAGTTTCTCAAAACACAGATGCGTTTCTGCCCTTCACAGATGCGGTTATATGACATAGATGCTATTTTGTCAGACACAGACACATTTCTGCAAAATTTGTGCAATTTTTTCCAATCTGTGAAGTTGCTTTGTTGTGACCAAATCTGAATGTTTGACTATTTTTCGTGACAAGAGGACACAGTGTTGATGAGGACTTAATGTTTGCAAGTTTTAGACTCAAAAATGACTCAAAGAAAGTGTGATGTCTGATGTAAAATTGTTTTGCATACACTTGAAGACACAAAAGACACATTGTTTTGATGTTTGGTCTTGAATGTTTAAATGTTTAAAATAAGTCAAGCACAATTCTTATGGCTGGCCAAGACAATAGTTGTTGATCCCACATGGAGTTTCCCCCGAGGCTACGCTATTCAGAGTGGATACTTAGATGCTTGACCCCACTGGCTCCAGCCTCGGCACTCACTTCTCAGGGCAGCCAAGCATCAGTCCCCATGAAAACTCCCCATGTTGAACTTTGTATCTCTACTAAGAACCGTATGTGTGTGGGCCGCTACTAGAGGGCCGACCTCCTGCCTCAACAACTAGAAGGATTTTGGCTTCTAAAACAAAAAGGTGCTAGTAAGGGTATTTGCTCGTGTGGCCATACATGCGACACTTTTAGATCTATAAATACAGAAGGCTCCCAGCTGGTAGGGGTTAT
This sequence comes from Cryptomeria japonica, assembly GCF_030272615.1. NCBI lineage: Eukaryota > Viridiplantae > Streptophyta > Pinopsida > Cupressales > Cupressaceae > Cryptomeria > Cryptomeria japonica. The sequence continues at coordinate 445,400,447 of NC_081409.1, forward strand.
TCCCTACAAATGATCAAATAAATTTGATTAAACGGGTTTATGGGGAGACATAGTGTCAGTATGAACTAATCAGCACACGTTATCCATAGTTTTCACCATGAATATAGTTGTTTATAGTGGTTCAGAAGAGGTGGGTTTTCCTCGCTACCACTTGGATCATTCTCTCCTCACTAGTAGTCCTAATGACCACACGGGGAGACAGGCCCTCTAAAGATGAAACAAAAAGAGCCTATTGCTCAAGACACAAAAGACAATGGTTTAATTTTAGTGCACCAATTGAAGTGTTTGCTAGTCTATCAGAACAAGGCACACAATAAAGATCAAAAACCCTTGCTAAGGTCCTGCAACAAAGATTTGTTAGTAGTTTGGATTGTTTCAAATGATCACCCCTTCCTGCAAGCACACAAGTTAGGTAAATTCTAGATCCAAAAGACTTTGGGAAATAGGGGTCTTCAACAATGCATTTTGTTGACCAATTAAAAGATCCGATTCATCATTAAAAAAATACCACCTGTAAAATTTCAAGAGATTTCCAAAAATGTAAGAAAATCCAAAAAAATTGCTAATTTGCTAAAAAAATTAATTTTTTATGAAAAATCATAAAAAATTCATATAAAATGCAAAATCAATCCAACAAATCTGAAATTTTTACTCGAGAGTCTTGATGGTCTTCCAAACCTGCATAAAAAAATTTCTGTAGCAAATCCAAGTAGTTTGTGAGATATGAGTAAAATAATGCAAAACCTTAATTTTCAAAGATCCAATTTTTGAGGAATGATGTTGCATTAAATTTAAAATCACAAACAATAGATCCTATGTATAATTCTAAAATATTTCCAAAAATGTAAGAAAATCTAAAAAATTTGCTAATTTTCTCTCAAAATTAATTTTTTATGAAAACTCATAAAAAATTCATATAAAATGCAAATTTGATCCAAAAAATCTGAAATTATTATTGAATCCTTCTGATATTGTTCCTAACTTGTGCAAAACATTTGATGCTAAAATTCGAAGTTGTTTGTGAGACGTGATCAAAATAAGGAAAAACGCTAATTTTTAAAGATCCAATTTTTAGGAAAATATTTTGCATCAAAATCAAAATCACAAAGAACAGATCTTGTGTATAATTATGAGAGATTTCTAAAAATGTAAGAAAATCCAAAAACTTCGCTCATTTGCTCTCAAAATTAATTTTTTATGAAAATTCATAAAAAATTCATAGAAAATTAAAATATGCTCCAATAGATCTGAATTTTTCTTTGCGAGCTCTTGATACTATCTTCAACTTGCAAAAAACATTTGGTGCAAAATTTCCAAGCCGTTTGTGAGATATGATCAAATCTCTCCAAGATCTTGATTTTGTGTCCAAAACCCTAGCTGCACAAGGTTATTCTCCAAATTGTTTTACAAAACAACAATATATGGTTAGGAAAACCTACAAAAAACATAGATCTAACAAAACTCCATGTCCCACAGGGCATGCCAAAATGTTTATGGTGAAAATGGATAACGACAATAATATTGAAAGACTAAATGAATTCAACCACAAAACCCTAGCCTAACAACAACAAAGATCCACCATAACATATAAAGATTACCTAAGACAATGGAAATCAAATGAAATCACAAAGATTATACCATCACATGTCCAATAGGGTTTGAATCTCCATTCTTCCTATCTCCATTGATCTTGCTTGATATATTTGCTCTCAGATTTTATGTGCACAAGAGCTCAACAAAGAACGAAAATGTGGTTGCAAGTAGGATTGCATACGAAAAGCGTAGTGTAGTCAAGTGCATAAATTGATTAGCCAGGGTTTGATAATGAAGGAAGCATCTCCTTATATAGAAGACACCATAAGAAATGGAGGGATAAGATTGAGAGGTGTAAAAAGAGGTCGGTTATGATAGAGGGTAGGTAAAAGAAATAAGAAAATAATGAAAGGGTAGGTAGTACATGAATTAAGAGATGAATGACATGTGTCATAGGTAGAAAAGTTTAATGAATTAATTAAATAAATAAAGATTCATTTATTTAATAGAAGAAGTGGGATCAATTAAATAAATAAGATATTTATTTAATTTAAGAAAAAGATAATTTAAATAAATAAATAAATGTATTTATTTAAATGAGAAATAAGGTTAGAAGAGGATAAATGAATTAATTAAATAAATAAAGATTTATTTAATTAATAGAAGAATTAGGCTTAGATAATTAAATAAATAAAAATATTTATTTAATTAGACATGACAATTTTAGGTGTCTACAAATACAAAATACATTTATACAAAATTCTTGTCGGCCATGTTGCCGGTAATCTTTCTTTTTGGTGTCGGTGAACTTGTATGCCAGTGTAGAATCTGTCGGTGCTACTGTCATATGATTGTAAGGTTTCCATCAATGACAATACCTTCAATAACCTACAATTTCTCATTGGAGTGTGCATTTGCAAACAATATCCCCCTTTGGCATTGATGGCAACACTCATGAGAAAAATCAAAACTGTATATCCAAAATTGTTATCCAAAAATGATTTGCCAAAATTGTCTTACCAAAACTATGTTATCAAAAAGTGTGCTCCCCCTGAGTTGATGATATCTTTCTTTTGATCATTTTTCTCATCTCCACTACTCCCCCTTTGACATCAATGACAAAGGTTGTCATTCACTGGTAGTGGAGTGTGGTTCTTACCTCGATCCTTGTAACTAGTGGGTTACAATCTGATAGGTGTCTGCCAATGCAAAATTTTGACTGTCGCCGAACCTTTTGCTATCCTTTAATGTCGCTTCTGTTCTCTAAACTGTACCAGTGAGTATGTGCATTTTCTCTTTCGGTGTCTTAAGTCCTGGAACCAAAGCCTCAAAATTTTCTTTTCTCAAAGAAATGAGGTAATCTAGTTTAGGCCCTAGTTTGCATTTTAAATCCTTTGCCTTAACCTTTATCTTTTCTTTATCTTTTCTAACTTCTCAATTTTCTCTTCAAGATCTGCAATGTTCTTTTCAATTTCCAAAAATGGATCTGATGTTCCTATTAAATTGTCAGCAATATTGTTAATTTCTTCTTGTGCTTTGCTGATCTCCGAATCTATGTCATCTGTCAAAATATTAGTTTTGCAGGTATCTTTGTACAGTTTCTTGAAATCCAAAATTGTTTTTCCTAGTGCCGGTAATAAGGTTTCCATTTGTTCCTTATTCTTCTTTACTATTTCCTCAAAGAATTTTTCTTTCTCCTTATTCATTTTCTCTTTGAATGTGTCTTCATTTATTTGGTCTAGTGTAATTACATTGCCGGTTATATATTTAGACAATGTGTCTAATTGGCTCAAAGAATCTTTATTATCTATGTTACACTTTGGAGCTATCATTTTCAAAATTGGTAATGTGTCATCTATAGCTTTGTAAGCTTGTGCATTACACTTTGTTATTTTCTTTATTGAGTCCAATAGTACCTCTGTCACATTCGTTGGTCTGAATTCTGTCATTGAAGTACCAGATGTTTGCCCAACTGTTTTCACAATCTCCATGCTGTCGGTTGTAGTAATAACTTTGCTTTCCTCTTTCTTAGGAGGATCTGTTTGAGTTTGCATTTATACTACCAAAGGTTTAGGATTTTCAGATGAAGGTGGCACTGTCTCAGTTTGAACCTGTGACTCTAACTTTTTTTGTTCCGGTTTCTCAACCTATGCCTTAGTGGGTTTCTCTGTGCTCTCAACTGTCGGTTTTTCTGATGTAGTCTTAGTATGCACTGCCAGTTTCTTTGTATTCACCTATACACTGTCTACTACTGGTGACTCAATTGGTTTTTCAGTTTCTGTAGTTGCCAGTGGCTCAGTAGATGCAATAGTATGCACATTTATGGTCTTTGTCTTCCCAGTGTCTGGGGGATCATTTGATTCTTCAGTTTGTTGTTGTTCCCCAATTCCAATGTTATTAATTTCAACATTTTCAGCCGATGGCTCTGTTGCCACATCTGTCTTTTCAATTGATTCCTTATCTACCACAATGTTTACCTCTTGGGTGTCTATGTTCATAGTGTACAATATTTCACTCAGGATTTGTATCCTCGTGAGGAGTCTCCATACTCTCTATTGCCGGTTGTGTGTCAATAGTTTCTATTGGTGGAGTATCAGAAAGAGGTGGGGGTAAGTTATCAGTTATTTTAAGGCTCAAAGGTCCACCTTCCTTACCTTTCCCCTTATCCCTGTCTTTTTGGTAGACTCTGATAGTCTTAGGTCTTTTAAGTTCTTCTTGTTCCTCTTTTGCAACAAAGAATATATCCCATTGATCTGCATTTTCTTCTAAAATTTCATTCACTCTTCCTGCCATAAGTGCAACATGCCAGTGACCGGTTGAAAATATTATCCAGTTGGCCTCACTGATTAATTGATCTATCTCTTCAATGGAGTTCACTAGGTGAACTGCAAGTAATTTTTATTTTTTTATCTTTTTGTCTAGCTCAACAATAGCTACCCTTCTAGCTTCTAGTCTTCTGTATAAATCAGTGGGTATGTCATCAAAAATCTCCATCAAAAATTTCTTGTATATGTCCAAGTGTAAGATTACGCTATTCTCTATGCTTTCTTTATCATCAGTAGAAAGTGTGTTATACAACTTGCTGATAGTTCTGATACTTAATATAAGTACAGATCCAATAGCCAACAAGATGAGAGGGGGGGGGGGTGAATCATACAAACTTATTCATCCATAAAAACATCAGATTCAACCTCGGTAACATATATCAGTCATATAATAAAACTATCAAACATGCAAACTCAAAAGCATATGAACAATATAAACCTCATAACACCAGATTTAACATGGAAACCCAAATAGGGAAAAACCACTGTGGGATTTCAGACCCACTAAGAAATATACTCTTCTAGAGTATGCTCAGTTAAAAGCCAATCCTATTAAAGATTACAAAACACATTGCTAGATGTGACCCAGTTAAGGGATTTCCCTCAGATCTCTTAGGATCTTCACTTTGTTAGAAGTGACCTTGTCAAAGGATTTCAAACACTCATTTAGAATGTCACCTTGTTAGAGGATTTACATATAAGACTGTTAAGTCCACTTGGTTAAGAGATTTCCTGTCACTTTCACAAAATAATAGTAATACAATCTATCTGCAACATCACATCTAAAATGCTAAAGCAGATTCCTATTTGTTCAATACAATCTAGACATAGAACTAATCTTGTCTACCTGCTGGGCATCAATACTCTGTTATTCTAACAGGTCTTCAAGCTTCTATGCTCGGTAATCACTATGTAGCATCCCTGTGCATACACTTGCCCGCATACATTGTTTATTAACAGTTCCTTATTTATAAACAATCTTCTAACCGCTTAATCTCCTTGATCACATTTCCCATGATCAATCATAGCCATCAGATCTTCAATCTTGTCTAGGTTCATTGTATCTTTCAATCTGAAAACATTTTACCCCACCTTGGAACTTGCACATTCATCTTGGAACTTGTGTTAGGGTAATGTGGTTCAATCTGAGTTGTAGATCTTCTTGCCGACTTTTCATTGCCTTAGACATTCATTAACAAACTTTTTCTACGGCTTGCCAATCATTGATCCGCTCTAGCTCATCAGCATCTTTCATTAAATATCACATGTAAACATTTAATGCATTTTGTTATAGCTTAGTTACAACTCGGTGAATACTAAACTTTACTCGGTAGACATTCTGTCTTTATTAACCGACTGCGATATCCTTAGGGTTTACTGACTAGGTTCCTTAGGGTTTACCGACTAGGTTCTTTGCTTGATAACATAGTATAGTATTAACCTTTACATTTTACAACATATGTATGATGTTAGAACAATCTAAAACATCAAGATCTCATCATTGTCTGACTCGATAGAGTTGCCCATTGAATAACTTATCCCTTTATTCATCATATTCTTTCCTGTGTCTTTACCGACTTCTTTATAATCTTCATATCATATTTCTTAAGATATGGCAACATCATACTAAATTAGAAAATCAATTTCTTGACATCAATGACAAAATAATAATATCAAGACAGTAAAACATCTTTAATCAGTTATGTCCATAATCATCAACAACCTTCTCAATATCCTTGTAATATTGCCAACACTTGCTAATATTTCTCAACTTTCCATCCTCATTTATTTCACTTAGAAGTTTGTCCAGTGGAGCAATATCCTATTTTACCTTTTTATTCTTTGGAGTTAACTTCTTAATTGGAGGCCTAACTGCATGTTGCTTTTGTCTTGTTCTTCTAGGTGTAGGTGAGGGTGTCGGTGAGGGTTTTCTTTTCCTTACTACCCTTTTGAATTCGGTCGGTATATCACTTTTAGAAGAAGTTGAAACCGGTGAAAGGTGAGCTTCCAGTTGAAGTCCTTCCAACTCCTGTTTGCTTCAATACATCTTCCTTAATTTCTTTAGCTTGTCTTGTACCTTTCCTCACTATCTATTTTGTTTTCTTAATTCTTTTCTATGATTGAATACCACTCTCAATTGTTTCAGCATTGCCAAAGAATTTCTCATCCAGTTTTCTTGGTGCCTCAAGTAGAGCTTTTTCATATGTCTCAATTATGTTCTCATCAGCTTCATATCCCATTTCAGTTACCCAAATAGTTCTTGGGACAACTACTTCCATCCAGATTTAATCTTTCTTTACCACAAAGCATATGTCATCTTTGTATTTGTCAACAATTGCTTGGGATAGTCTTGTTCTAGATTTCATCTTTGCCTTAAATGCTTGGAAATATTCATTGATGTTCTTATCTCTATTTTCTCCCATGTTGCTCAGTAGGTTCAATAGTTGTTTTCCTACCGATATATCAAATCCAAAGTCTTTTATGCTAGTATGGGGTACTTCCTTGGTGATATACAACATTAAGCTTACAAGTAAGTTGCCAAATCTGAAGGTACCCTTCTTGTCACCTTTGATTTTCTTTAGGTTTTCTATTAGTTCATCTTTCAGCCATTCACAGATGTCAATCTTAGCATTGTTGTCCACTAAGTCATAAGCACTTTTAATACATAACCTAGAGACTGAGTTTAGTCTGTTTGTATGAGTGGCTTTGTATCCAAGTACCATGCTAATGAATTTGACATTTACATCTTTAACATCATTGACTCTAAGTGATCTCTTGTCGAAAGTTGCACCAGTTAAGGTCTTTACAGTGTCATTAGAGACCTTCTTAGTTTTGTCAGGCCTGCTACCAGTGGAGGGTAAGCATGTCACTGCCCTAATTGCCTCTTTCGTGATCTTATGAATTGAATCTAACCAAAAGAATTCACCATGCACTCTGCTTAGCACAATCCTTATAATATCTTTGGGAAAATCCAGGATACTAAGGATTTCAGTAAAACCTAGGGTTTCCACTATCTTATGTTCTGGTTCGATGTTTCCAGATTCATCACATAAAATAGTCTGATACATATTCTTGATTTCTTCATCTCCTAGTTCTTCTATGTGACAATGTATATACATTCTAGGGTCTTTAGCATATACTACTCCTTTAGGAATTTGGAGAATGCCCCTAGGGTATCATCTTTCTTTGCAATGTTGAGATTAATCTTAAACACAGGTCTAGGGCATTTAACTTCTTCTATAATAATAGGGTTCAAAATAAATTCAAGAATAGAGGAGGATGCCATGGTTATAAATACCTTAATATGCCTTTAGGTATGTGTGCTTGAATGATTTGCTTCCTTCTCACTATGGATGCCCTTGCTCAAAATTTTTGCACTCTCCAAAGATTTGAATGTTCAGTGAATGAAAAAGGAGCCAAAATACTCACTTTATAATGTTAATTTCTCCAACTACCACATTTAATGCTTTTCAGTTAAGTCCAACTTAACTCATCTACCGGTACAGAAGTAATTCAACTTCTCACCATCAACCGAGGGTATATTAGCATGTTTTTCAATTAGTTGCTAAACCCCCAAAGGATTTTCCTTCAGTTAGATCAAGAGTCTCCTGCCGATGGAGTGATACTTTGTTCTGCCGGTGGAGGAGTATTCCCATCAACATTCTGATCTGACTTTCTAATCCATTGCTTTACCTCTTCAACTTTGTCTTTACCTTTCAGGTTGGGTCCTTTGTTATTTTTCGGTGATGTCTTGCTTCTAGAAAATTTTGCAATATGTCCAATCTTGTTACAAGCATAACAAGTCACATTGTTTTTCTGAATAGCTTTCCCATATCCTATGTCGGTATGTGTTCTGCATTGATTAGATAAGTGTCCAAATCTTCCACAAACATAACATCTTACCTTCATTCTGCAATTTTTTGAATTATGACCAACTTTGTTGCATTTAGTACATTGACCAGTGGGTATATTAGTGTTCTGGTAATTTCTAGATCTACACTGATTTGCTCTATGACCATACTTGTTACAGTTAAAGCATTTCCCATTAAATTTGTAAGAATTAGGTTGTCTTACCGGTTTGTTGTGATCATGATTGTTTGGAGTATCAGAGATTTCACCAACTTCAAAGACAAGGCCATTTGTATCACCATTAGGTTTTTTATTTTTCAGTATGTCAACAAGTTCTTCTAAACTTTTCTTGAATTTCTCCTTCTGTTGATTTGCAGTAGCCAGTTCACTCTCCAAGATTCCTTTCTATCTCATGAGTTCAGTTGTGTCATTTTGTGTATGCATCAAGTCTATCTTCAACATATCATTTTCATGACTAAGTCTTGTGTTTTCATTTCCAGCATCATTCAGTCTTCTAACCAAGTCCTCTTCATTCTTCTTCCGATTTTCAGTTTCTTCACAAAATCTCATAGGCATATCTTGCATCTCATTCTTCATTGTACTATTTTCTTGTCTCAACTTGTTTACGAGATCATTAAGAGTTTATTTTTCATCATCATTATTCTACTTCTTTTCAAAAATTTCTCCTCTTATTCCTTGCAATAGTGAGATTTTCTTGAAGTCCTTGAATAATATCCTGTGTAGCCTTCTAATCATCTTCAAGTTTGATATTCTTCACTTTTTCTGCATCATATTCTGAAAGAGTTGTTTCCAATTTCTTTCTCAAGTTCTCCTTCTCTACCGGTGTCAAGATCTTCCTCAAGCTGTTAGGCTTTTGAAAATAGAGGACCAAGTTCTAATACCAATTGTTAGGATTCCCAAAGATACTAAGAGGGGGGGGGGGGGTGAATTAGTATCTGACCGGTAAAAGAGATTTCTTAACTTATAACATGAAAAGTAATTCAAAACTGTGTACCGGTAAACCAGAATTAATGCAGTAAATAAGAATAACAACCACAACATGAAAGAAACACCATAACACAATATTTTAATGAGGAAACCCAGTGTGGGAAAAACCTTGATGGGATTTGTGATCCACAATATTTGCTTACTGGCCAATAAGGGAATATTACTGTTACAATAGTGGCTGCACATGCAGGAGGGCCAAGTGCCTAGAGCTCACTGCTTAGTTACAAAAGAAGTCTCACTGACTTACAAAAATGGATTATACAAATCCAATGTCTTGTACTGCTTCAGATCAGCATCTACTATACTAGGTTCAGTACCGGTTTAAGCTCTGCAATAATCATAAACCCTTATCCAAAATTGGCCTTATAATTTGTACATTAGGTCTACAATAATCCTTCCTATTTTTCTCTACTTCTAAATGATCTACAATGATATCATACTTATATGAGTCATATTACAATCTGCCAAGTCGGATTACAAAAGTTTTTACAATTTAAATACAAAATACATTTATACAAAATTCCTGTCGGCCACGGTGTCAGTAAACTTTCTTTTTGGTATCAGTGAACTTGTATGCCAGTGTAGAATCTGTTAGTGTTGGTGCCTACGGGTGTCATATGATTGTAAGGTTGCCATCAATGAAAATACCTTCAATCACCTACAATTTCTCATGGGAGTGTGCATTTGGCAACAGTCTTCATGCCTCTATTGAATGTATTAGGATTGGATTTCATGAGCAATTAGGTTTGTGGTTGCCTAATGTTTATGTTTTTGATGTACTTTCCTAATTTCCTACATACACATAGGAAGATAAAAGTTATTTAAATTTTTTATTAGTTAATACCATAATTTATATCTTAAACTTTGTTATGTTCAAACTCTTGGTATCAGATTTAAAGTCTTCTTAGGATAGTTGATTCTCAAGATTGAAAGTAGGAAAGTGTCTTCTATCTAGTTTTTAAATCACAGTCATAGGAGTAGATCCAAATAGATCCTGACAGCTCCTGATGAAGCATGATCCAACCCCAGTCATTGTTTTTTAGTGCAAAACCCCTAATTGCAATTCTCCTTATCGCAGACAGCTTTCAGGCACATCCTGAGTTGATAATGAAAAGAATTTAAATGGTGCAAGTTGTCACATCAACAACCTTGCCTACCATTTTTGGCACCGTTGTTGGGTAACTAAAAATATCTAGCTATTAAAGTTAGAACCTTAGTGTTGATAAGGAATATTTAAGAAGTTGATGAGAAGATCTAGAGATCGATTTGGAAGATTCCTTCCAAGACATTATAACCTTGAACAACTGCAAGAAGAACAAAAAAATGAGTTAGAAGAACAAGTTGATCAATTTGAACAAAAACAACAACATAACGAAATGGGTGATAGAATGGAATTTCAATATCCTTCACCAAATAGGATGTTCTCATATCCTATTAATTTGAATATAAGAGATAATGAACCTCCTATGAAAAACATTTCACCCTCGGTATTACCAAATTTTAGAGGAAAAACTTTTAAATATCCTAATTAATTTATTTTTGAATTTAAAGTCGCACGTTAGACATATGACTATACATCTGATAATCAAAAGTTGAAGTTATTTCCCTCTACTTTGAAGGAATCAACATTAAGATGGTTTATGGGTTTACGAGCTGGTTCAATATCTACTTGGCAGGAAATAGAAACGGTTTTCTTGGATAAATACCAAGATTATTGTCCAGTAAGAGATAGGAGTGAATAATTATTTCTAATGAAGCAATTGGAAGATGAGAGCTTAGAGGATTATGATGATAGATTCATGTTTGTGTACAAAAGATGTGTTCAAGGTCTAAATAATGACATTAGTCAAACAATTTTCCTATGGGGAGTTGATGATGAATCAAAAGAAGCTTTGAAATTAATGGGAAAAGGAGATATTAATAAGATTCCTTTAGAGGAGATTATTGATATTTGTAGAAATTACTCTAGGACAAGGACTGGAACTAGGGGATCTAGGACAAAAAAAGCTTTAGGACCTGATGTATCCCAAGTTATGGAAGAGTTGGAAAATTTAAAAACTGATATACTCCTTCGTCTTAATACTTATTTTGACAAGAAAAATACTAAGCCTTTAGTCATCTATTGTTCAAAGTGTAGGGGGAAACATCTCTTAAGGGAGTGTCCAATGAACCAAGTAGATATATCTAAAATTTGTGAGAAAATCCATGTTACTAGTTCTTGCAATCTGTTACCAGAAATCAAGAACATTTGAAAAAGCCACCTATAATTGAAGAAGAACTTAACTATGCAGGTCAAAGATTGCAAAATACTGGTTTTAATTCTTACATAGGGCAATATGGTCCTAGGAATAATTGGAACTATAACCAATGGACCCCCCCTTTAATGCAACCACCTCCTACATCTTGGGGACCTCCTGAAAGGGTTAGTCCATAATGGAATAAATGGAATCAACCATAGTGTAATCCACAGTGGCATGACAATCAACAACCATGGCAACAAAACCAACCTCAGTTTCAACCATGGCAAAATCAAGGGCCAAAGAGACCTTGGGGGAAATCTCCACCTCTTATCATTGGTCCAAATACTGCCAATGAATAGATCAACCAACCACAAATTCCATGACAACTAGTCCTGAATCCTAAGAATAACTGTCCTCAACAAGCATTTAACATTGACATCAATCTTCTTGGTTTAAATGTAATTGAAGTAAATGATATTTAACTATGGAATCGTAATATTCCTGTTAATGATAATACCAAGGAGAAAGGAGATGTTGAGGAAATGAAGGAAGAAGAACATGTTCCAGACAAAGAAAAAGAAGCAACTAATAAAGCCCCATATCCAGAATGATTAGATATACCACAGAAAGCTCTTAATTCCTCCCGATTAGACCATACCAATTTGGTAGATTCACCACTTCTCTGGGAATTGAAAAAGATTAACATCAAAATCCCTTTGTTGCAAGATATCAAGGATATACCAGAAATAAATCAACTTATTATGTCACTCTGTGTTAAGACACTTAGTAGGAAACGTAAATTTCCACCCACAATATAGTTAGGAACAAAACTTATTGATGTTTTGTTAGGAATATTGCTTCCTTAGAAATATAGTGACCCTGGGAGTCTAGTGATTTCCTTAAGCATACGAGGAATTGAAATACCAAAAGTGTTTGATATAGGAGCTTCCATAAATGTTATCACTACCAATACAGTAGAAATGTTGAAAATGACTCAAGTGCAACCAACAACAATTGCCCTTCAGTTAGCATATCGGTCTACTGCTAAACCTGAAGGTGTTTTGGAAAATGTCACAGTAACATTTGACACATGGGATTATTCAGTAGATTTTATGGTACTTAAGGCCAGGAGAAAAGTGTTAGGATATCCAATCATTTTAGGCAGGCCTTGGTTAGCAATTGTTGCAACACTCACATATTGTAGATCAGGCAGTATGACCATTTCTATTGGTCATAAACAAAAAAAATTAACACTTATCCTCCAACAAAACCAACAATCCATTTAGATACTCAACAATGGTTTGATGAGGATGTGGACTCAAAAGGGGATGGAGTTGTCAAATTATCCATGGTCACACTAGCTGAACATATTGAAGAGTATGAAGAATATGTTGATAAAGGAGAAAAATTGGATAACACTGAGAAACTTTGTGAAAAGATTGAAGGAAATTATTCACAAAAAAGGAAGAAAAGGAGAATCAAAGAAAGATTTTAAATCATCTTAATCAATATACTTGTCCTTGAAATACTCTTATCAAAGATGTAGTTGAGGGGAAAACCATACAAAAGAAATTTTACTCTTAGCAAATAAACCCCTCTCCATTAATTCATCCTTGCATATTGAACAAGAAAAAGAGATAAAACTTACTTTGGAAAAACATACAGAGGCATTTGATTGGGAATATAAGGACATGAGAGGAATTCATCCTTCAATTTGCACACATCATATTTATATAGAAGATGTCAAACCTGTGAGACAAGGATAGAGACATATTAATCCAGCTTTGAGGGATTTTGTTAAAACTTAAATAGAGAATTTATTGAAAGTGGGATTTATTTGCCCAATCTTTGATAGTCAATGGGTGTCACCTTTATTAATTGTTCCTAAAAACAATGGGAAGTGGCATGTTTGTGTTGACTACAGAGAATTGAATAAGTCCACCAAGAAGGATTATTTTTCATTACCCTTTATTGATCAAGTTCTTGATAACCTAGCTGGTAGTAACTACTTCTCTTTCCTGGATGGGTTCAGTGGTTAGAATCAAATACAAGTATCCCTTGAAGATCAGGATAAAACAACATTCACATGTCCTTAGGGAACTTTTGCATAAAGAGTTTTACCATTTGGACTCTATAATGCTCCCACCACCTTTCAAAGAGTTGTTATGGCCATTTTGTTGATTTAACTACTTCGTGTGTAGAAGTTTATATGGATGATTTTTCAGTTCATGGAAAAACATATGAAGAAGCATTAGAAAGTTTGAACAAAGTGTTACAAAGATGCAAAGATCATAGATTGCCACTCAACCATGAGAAATTATCACTCATGATAATAAAATGAATTGTTTTAGGACATCATATCTCTAAGGAAGGCATTAAGGTTGACCCAAAGAAAGTTGAAGTCATCCAACAAATAGAAGTTCCCAGAACTCAGACTGATGTTAGAATCTTTCTTGGTCATGCAAGCTATTACAGAAGATTCATAGAAGGATTTAGTAGAATTGTTGAGCCATTGTTCACTTTACTAAAGAAGGATTCAAAATTTTTATGGACAAATGACTGCCAAAAGTCATTTGAAACTATAAAACATGCTTTGAATATCTCTTCAATAATCAAGGGACCTATATGGGGAGAACCATTTCATATACATACTGGTGCATCCTATTTTGCCATTGGAGTAGTCTTAGGACAAAAGGATGAAAATGGATCAATGCATGCCATTTACAATATCAGTAAAAATTTGAGTCTAACTCAAAGAAATTATACAACCATTGAGATGGATATTTTAGTTATTGTGTATGTTATAAACAAATTTAGACATTATATCAATGGTTATAAAACTTTTATCTACACAGATCATGTAGCCATTCATTATTTAATGAACAAAGTTGTGGTTGGTGGTCGCATAATCAAATGGTTGTTGCTTTTGCAAGAATTTGATATAACTATTATGAATAAACCAGGAAAATATAATGTTGTAGCTGATTTTCTCTCTAGAATGGTTTTTCAGTGTATGATAAACCATTTAATGATGCCTTTCTAATGAACACTTATTTGCTATCTCGTCACAAGTACCATGGTTTACAGATATTGCAAATTACCTTGTAATAGGGAAGTGCCCAAATCATTTCAACCCTAAGTAAAAGATATGATTGATTTGTGAAAGTTCTAGATTCCAATGGTTTGATGAATTGTTATTATAAATGTGTCCTGACATATTCTTTGTAGGTGTGTACAAGAGATTGATGTTTATGACATTATTTATGCATGTCATAATGTTCCAAAATGTGGACATTATTCAATGATAAGAACAATTCATAAGATCCTTAGAGTAGGCTATTTTTGGCCTTCCATGAATAAAGATGTTTCATTTTAAGTGAATCATTTTGATGAATGTCAACGCATAGGGAGACTGACAACAACAATTGAGATGCCTCTTCAACCTCAGATAGTTCTTGAGTCTTTTAAGAAATGGGTTATTGATTTTGTTGGACCTATAGATCCTCCTTCTAAATGGTATCATTATATTTTGGTCTATATGGATTATGTTACAAAATGGGCTGAAGTGAAAGCATTGCCAGTAGCTAGAGAAGAGAAGGTTGCAGATTTTTTGTATAAACAGATTCTTCAAAGGTTTGGTGCTCCAAGAGAAATAGTATCTGATCAAGGACCACAGTTCATGTCTACCATGATGGAATCTTTTATGCACAGATATAAAATGACACATCGGAAATCTTCACCCTATCATCCTCAAGCTAATGGTCAGGTGAAGGTTACTAATTGAGAATTAGAAAATATAATCACAAAACCTGTTTGAGGAAGTCTAATTGGTCAAATAAGTTAGATGAAGTAGTTTGGGCTTAAAACACAACATGAAAGACCACAACATGATTTTCTCCATATGAATTGGTATATGGAAAAATACCTGTTATGCCAATTGAGTTTGAATTGTTAACATTGAGAACAACATGGGAAGTTGGGATTGATCTTTCAGAAGTGGAGAAAGCCAGAATTTTGCAGCTAAATAGATTGGATGAAATGAGAATAGAAGCTCTATAGCATACAAAATTAATTCAAAATTAGAGGAAATTATGACATGACAAACATATTACCTCCAGATAGTTTTAAAAGGGAGATTGGGCACTATTATTTGATTCTAGGTTCTAAGAATTTAAAGGAAAATTTCGTACAAGATGGTTGGGACCTTATGAGATTAGTCAAGTTTATGATAATGGTATAGTCCAATTAGTACCTGTTGATTGAGAAAAGGGAATGATGTCGGTTAATGGTCACCGTCTCAAGTTATATCACAAACCAGCATCAAGAGAGGAATTCTATGAAGAGTTGCAGTAAAAAATTGAACATTTCGTCATGGAAGATGTCACTTCTATGATGGAATCCAATTATGCATAATTCCAAAAAAAAGACCAAATAAAGGAGATAAATTGAAAACCTGAAAAGGTGGTTTATCTCCCCAAAAAAATAAAAAATGAGGAAGATTGAAAACCAAAAATGGCAGTCTACCTCAGGGCTAAATTGAAACCAGAAATGGTGATTCATACCTTGGGAAAAAGTTGAAAACTAGAAATGATGACTTTTTCCTGATCAGCTCCAATTTACTCTTGCTGGTTCCTAACAACTCCTAATGGTTTTCAAAGGCCAAGAATAAGTCTTTGTTGAATCAGTACCACTCTTGCTCCTAACAAGTTCTTGATAAAAAAAAATGTTTCTTTTTAATGTTTTATTGGTACATGTAGAATCTCTAAATAATCCTTGTCATCATGGATGAACTAATTCTTTAAGGGATTAGGCCTGAGGGCAATGCATGAAGTGTTCTACGAAAATGAAGGTTCAACTACACAACATGATCACATATGTAACATGAGTGGGGGGGGGGGGGCGAATAATATATAATGGGCCGATCCATCCTTTGTTTGAACTGTAGATAGAAGGGGGAGCCAGGTCGGAAGGAGAAGTGTTTGTCTCGCTAACCTCTGGGACCGAAGCCCCCCTATCCTCTGTAGTGGCCCCTCTTCATGTAGGACTATAGTTCTTTGCATCTAGGTCTTCTGCTAAGATAACGAACGGTTCATTAGAAGGATCAACTAACTATCGAACCTCAACGAGTTCTAATTACGGGTCTCTCATTTTTCTCCTGCATGCAATAAGAGATCAAGGCTAGTTTGGCCAGGGTCACCGAATCCTACTAATCAATGGTTTTCCAAAGGGATATATTGACTCAAATTGATTTCTATGAGTTACGAACAAATATATTGGCCGATAAACCTCTTGATCCCTTCCCCTCATCTCTACTATTTCATCCCTAATCTCTAGCATTTCGGAAGATTATGAGCAAACAAAGCTGATTAGGAGCTAGCTTATTTTTTTGTGTAAGTAGTAATGGTTGTCCCCAAATCTCTCTTTCTCCTATTACTTTCCACCAGTTGCCAGTTCTTATTTGTACCTCCCTTACGCTAGCTAGATGAGGAACCTTCTTTAGGTCAGTACACAGGGGGTTGGTAAAAAGAAGTCAAATTTTTCATGAGTGATAGATTCAAATGTATTTGACATGTTGATGTTCACACTCTTGATAGCTCTTGATCCACATGTTGCTTCTTTCTAGTAAGAAAGATGATTAGTTTTGCAAGATGACTTCTAACCAATATGCATTAAATGATCAAAAGGTAGATATTTATCGTAAGTATTATTTGTGAAGTATTATTAAGTATTATTAAATGATAAATTTCGCTTGTATTAAGTTTCTGCCAACTTATTAATAATGGAATTATTAAAAGTGAATATTTAAAAGGAGAAATTATTTGAGATTGATTTATTTTACATCAATTGTCATTTCAAATATAAAAAGTAATGATTATAGTGATAACCAGACATACTCGACCATTGCCAACTCAACAAATCTGAAATCAAAGTACAAGATGATGGTAGACGAATCATCCGGTTTGTTATGAAATTTATGAAACATGTATGTATGCAATTAATGATCATTATGGATTAATTTTTTATACACCTAAAAATGGTCTGAAGATAGTTAATTAAATATGCAGTTATTTGATTAATCCCCCTTCCCAAATAATTGAATTCATAAACAATTTGATTAATTTCTATATTCATCTACTAGTAAATAAATATACATGATTTATTTACATAGTTCATTTCATA
Source organism: Cryptomeria japonica (assembly GCF_030272615.1). Taxonomy (NCBI): domain Eukaryota; kingdom Viridiplantae; phylum Streptophyta; class Pinopsida; order Cupressales; family Cupressaceae; genus Cryptomeria; species Cryptomeria japonica. Next base: position 445,418,082 of record NC_081409.1, read on the forward strand.
TCCCCCTTTCATTAATTAATTCTAAATTAATTAATTTCCTCCCATATAAATTAGTTCTTCTAATCCCTAATTAAAATCAACAAGCTCAAGTTTGTTGAGATTAATTATAATTTTCCAAATTATTTGAATTTCTAAATTCAAATGAGCACATGGCTCCTAAATTTTAACCACCTAACCTAACCATCCCCTAACCTAACCCAAAAAGCCACAAAAATGCATTAGAAAGTTGAAATGCAAAAAACTAGAATCTCCACTTGTTGGCTCTTTTTTATGTTGAACAACAAAATCAACAACCAGTATAATCTACAACCAAAATTTGAAAGCTAGCCAACCTCAACTATGATTTCAAAGGACTAACTTGACCAACTTAACAAGGATATTTAATCCTTCTTCTCTTCAGGCTCTGCAAGGCCTAGGCGGGTTTACCTATGATGCATTGAATCAGACCCCTTACACACAAGACAACATCAACCAAAGCAGACAAATCTCAAAAAGGTTCAAAAACAAGGAGGGTACTATAGATGGGCTAGATCTACACTTACAACTCAACAATGTTTGAATCATGAGATGGATGGACACAACCATAGAATAGAAAACAAAAGATATTCTGATTTTGGATTTTTAAATGATGTTCTGACAATCCTTCAATGTTACAAAAGACTAGTGCTTATCTAGGCCACAGAGTCATGCATAAAACTGGAAGAGAAATCTCAGATGTAAGATACTCTCAACATTAAATTTTCATGTATAAATGCATTACATTAATACAATCCTCTGCTCTGTCACAAAATCATACATACATATCTAATATACACATTCAAAATCATTAATGCTGAGTTTCAGGATTTAAATTCTTCCTTGAAGAATACCCAAAAGACAAACATTACATTCTAAGAGAAGACTAAAAAAACACCTCAAATTATCCTTGATAAGATGAAATTGTATAAATTCAAATGGTATTTTGGAGACAATTTTGTGGAAAATCACATATGCCTTGCACATGTTTAAACCTTTAAACTGAAACAAGACTTACAGCAAAGACAACACTGAAAACCTAGAATAAACACACTGTCATTTGCAAAAAAGGAAAAATGTCATCACTGGAACCTGCAATTTTGGATTTCTCCCTAAGAGAAAATCTCTCAAAAACTGGAACCCTTACAATTGAGAAGAATTGAGAATATGAAGGAGAGGGAAAAAGATCAGATTTCATCAAAATTTGCCAAGTGTCCTCTTTTCCCAACTGATTGTTATTTTCTTTCTCCTTCCTATGGAAACTGCTCTCACAATATCTGAGATCTATTGAAATTGAATACAAAACTGAATTCCTCATTCTGAGAGCTTTCCAACAGTATATAATACTTCTATATTTCAGGCAAAAAATACCCTCTGAGCGAATTAAACTTTGAATGCAGACCATCATTTAAATTTTTCATTTTTACACTATAGTCTGCACTATATATTTAATTTTAATTTTTTAGTCCATTTTTACTCTTGACATCCTACCACATGGTGACCTGCGATTCGCTCATGAATCCACCTTTCGCCACCTGGGATGACACCTCATCTACCAGCTACGTGCCTGCCATGTCACCACCTCGTGGACTATCACCAATCCGCCACTTGTTGGCCACATCATCCCCACCTCACTCGGACCCACCAGCCGGATTGCCACTCAGACTTGTCACATCACCTTTTGCATTTCATGAAGGGTAACTAGCATGCATCTTCGCTTCGTGAAACAGTGCCAGCCGTAGATCTTCAATGAACCTGCATGATCTTTAACATTTTGCCATTTTGCCAAGGGTAACTGGTGTGCATCTTCGCTTCGTGAAATAATGCCAGTCATAGATCTTCGATGAACTTACACAATATTTAATCCTTTCGTTGCTTCATGATGGGTAATGGGTGAGCACCTTCACTTCATGAAACAACGTGCATCATTGATCTACTGCGAACTTGCTCACCAGTTAACTCGCCATTTCTCTACAAAATTTGCCTTGGGAACCATGCACATGTGGGGTCCAACTGGTCGCCAGCTAGCCTCCTTAGTCGCCTCGAGAATCACATGTGTGCATGGGGTCCACTGGAAGCCCAACCAACACCTAGCGTCAAAAGCCTTCAAGTCTTTGACACTATAGTTGGGTGGAGATTTACATTTAAATACAAAAACATTTCCCCGCCCAGCCAATGTGGGACTAAAGCTTATGCCTGGGACTGCAATTTTGAAGCAATTTTTGAGTGTTTTCATGGCATTTTTTAATTTGCTTGGAAGTTTTAATGCCCATTCTTGCTTGCTGTGTGGGAGGAGAGGGTGGTTAAAGGCATTACACCTATACATTGCATTTTTTCTAAGTCTTTAAGCCTATGGGCTACTATCACGCCATGGTGCAGGGAAGATGTTGGCATGGTTATGGAATTTGGCTCACACCTACCACATTGCATTTATTTTGAAAAATTTATTAGCGTTTTCACTCACCACAGCTGCCACATTAGGGGAAGGAGGATGCCTTACATTTGTTTGAAGATTTTTAACTCCTCTCCAAATACCACCATGCTTGCTACTATGCATTTTTTTGAGAGTTTTTGGGTTTGCTTGGAAGTGCACTTGTTTGGAGTGTCTCTTACTTTTGGACTGGCTTTAGATCTTCCAACTGTAGATGCTTTGAAAGTTTAATGACTCTATGCTGCCCCATTTACCATTTTGTTGAAGGTTCTAATCCATTTAATTGGATTTGCTGAGAGTTTTCAATGGCTGCCCATGTGCATTTATTTGCAGATTTTATTATGCCTTCATTCACACCATGCATGGCAGGGAGCAAGATGCTGGAGATTGGCATTTATTTGCTGATTTGCCAATTTTATTTAAAGTTTTTGAATGCCCCAACTCCACCACACAGCAGGGATAATTGGAGAACTCATGGAGTTTGGGCATACACTTGCCGATCACATTTGCTTTGAAATTTTTTATAATTGCCTTCACCAAACCACCATGGCTGGGAATAACAGGCAAAGAAAAGGCATTTCAGTATGCCAATTGCATTGTTATTGGAGGTTTTGATGTCTTTCGCGCTTTACACCTGCTACTCTCTATGCCACACCATCTGCCAGGTGCATTTACATTTTTTTTAAAATATCTCCTTTATCGCTGAAGGAGGATTTGGCACTAAACTCACCAATTTGAAATTTCCTAGAGTTCATAATAGAATCTTTAATTCTTATGACATGCCTCATGATCACAATCCACATTTAAATATTTTGAAACACTCCCAATGAACCAAGTCGCCAATAAAATAAGACTGCAAAGGCATGAGCCAGGTCGGGCCCCAAAGTGGGTCCGACTAAAATTTTTTTTTTTTTCATGCAACTGATTTTTGAAATACCTGAAGAACCTTAAACATACCTCTGAAGTTGATCAGCATAGTTTTCTAATCATTAAACAGAGTTGTGCAACCTTTAGGAGCTTGCGCCACTTTTTTCGCATTTAATCGCAAAGACATAATTTTCAAACTGACAGGGTTTACTCTGATATACAAACATAAACTCTACTAAGTGGTTTCTCAAGATGAATCCTGAGTGAAGAAATATTAATGGTCAAAGATGACCAACTGGCTTTGTCAGCACTGCGAACCTGATAAAGTCAATGCGTAGGGAACTCATGATGCCTTTCTTAAAAATATCAAACGATCTTCGTAGACCCTCAAATATGAGGCATAGGTACCTTGAAGTACAAATCAAAACTTAGAATGCTCAGTTGGACCAGGAAGTTGATAGGGTACAAATAGTGTGCTCATGAAAATAGCCACTTTAACTGATGTAGCAATGAAAATACAGAACACTAAATAAGGTGGCTCAAGAAACCCTTTTGAAAACTGATCAAACGGATTGGTAGGAGCTTGAAAGTTGAAACAAAGCTTGTATTTTATATCAAAAATAGCCCAGAATAAACATTCTAATATGACACTCACCAGGGCAACTTTTACACATGTGCAAAGTGAGGCTCTGACTAGCTGTCGAAACAGGGACTTGTGCAAACCATAAACTGCAAACGGATTAAGCTTACCAAACTGAGCAAATGGATTCATAAAGACACAAAATTTGGTATGTGGACTCACTTTTATGCATAGAATTCAATGCACTTTGAATTTCACCATGACGATCAATGGGGAAAAAGTTATAAGAGCTCAAAGTAGGCTACTTGATAAAATATGCATTTGCCCCTATGATGGACTTTCCGCTCACCCCTTGAAATGGGTACCTGATAAATTGATCCAAAATGAATTTTGAAAGTTTAAAAACACTTCATAGGCCAAATAAAAGGTATAGGACACATTTCAAAGCTTTACCTCTTGATGATTAACTGGCTCCATTTTACATGCCCTCAAACTAGGCCACTCCGGAAGAGATTAGGTGGTCTTTCTGAGAATGAAATAGCCAAATTTTGAAATGGGCCTCAAAAATTGACTCAAATTTAATGAGTCCCGACACCGCTGAGAGCCTGTCATGCCCAAACTTTTGGGCAAAAACACACACAACAAATTTTCTTTGAACACTTAATTACATGCAACCTATGCTTAATTAGATGTGACAACTTAACAGGTTGCTCCAAGCAGAACCTTAAATTATAATAAAATATTTTTCTAACATGAGCGATGAATAGAACAAATTTATCTAGAAGCCTTAGGTTTCTATAAAACTCCTAGACGACAAAGTTAGGATATTCCTAACATAACAAATTACGATAACTCCTATAATCAAACAAAACAAAATGAATTTATAAGGACAATAATATATTCACATCAAATATCCCCTTTTTTTTACAGTTGCAATTTATAATTCTTAATTAGATCAACTTCTACTAATAGGCATTAATATAATTTCTTGATTCAATAATAATTATTTATCTACTAACAAGTTTCCTCCATCAGTGATAATACATCCTTCCTTTATAACTTGATTAAATCTCGCATGTATACTTTAATTATTAATATGATTTTAACGTAATAATATTAATTAATTGAGCAATTGAAAGTTGAAGTGTCAAACTTAAAAAAAATGTTAATTGCCTTATTTAGTATAAGATCCCATCTAGGCTAAATGAGTTTGCAAGATCAAGGTCTTGGACTTATTTTCAAATATATATATAATTCCACCATGATATCCTCTACCAAAGAAATTTTTATTATCTCACCATTTAATAAATGAATAAATTCATTTATGCAAAAATCTCTAAATTACTTGACAAAGATAATATTAATCTCCAATAACCATTAATTGCTTTTAGGAACTAAATAAATTAGTCCTAGCATTTAGATTATTAATGTCTATATTTTATCCTAACAATAATTAAAATGTGATTAAACTAATTCGACTAAAGGGTCAATTAAATCCATAATGTAAATTGCCCTATAAAATTTAGTCTAGAATAGCCTAAATTTAGGTGAACAACAATAATTCCCCTATAGCCAAATAACTTACAAAATTCGCTATAAAATCGTAAAAGATTAAACTCTAAAAGATATTTAAAATTTAAAACATCAAATCAAATATTTACATGCCCATATGTTTATATAAAACCTATATAAAATATAAATACATATTAAAATAAAACAGACCTATACATGCATATATATAATCATGTATATATATATATATATATATATATATATATATATATATATATATATATATATATATATATATATATATATATATATATATATATATATATATTCTTTTTATCCCTAATTAATAGAATATCCATGAACCCTAAAATTGTAAGTTATAAATAAGGAAATTATATTAACAATATTAATATATTTCTCTTCCTTCAATCTCTATCTTTATTTATTTTTTAATTCAAATATACCCTAACTCGAACCGGGTTAGGGTTTTATATTTTCATGCAGGGTCGAGGGAGAGCAGCGGCGGCTAGAAGCGGCGGCCATGGTGGAAGGAGCGGCAGAGGGTTTGGAGGAGGACTGCTAGGGCCGAGCGGTGGGTACCTCGGAACACCACTGTGGTTACCCATAGTGGCGGCCGGGCACCGCCCACTGTGGGTAAACATAGTGGCGGGCCGGGTGCCCTTCCACCGTGGTTACCAATAGTGGGAGGCCCCCGAGCCGACACTATGGTTTCCCACAGTGGCGGCCCCCGTGCCGCCCACTGTAGGTAGCCACAGTGGCGGCTCGAGCCGCACCGCCCACTATGTTTAAACACAGTGGGATTCGGCCCCGAAACACTCGATTTGCTATTTTTTTTTTTAAATTTAAAACTTCTTTATTTATTTATTTATTTTTGTTTATTATATATTAATATATATACATATATATACATATATTTATATGTATATATATATGTTTATATAAGTTAAATATAAGTTAAATATAAATAAATAAATAAATAAATAAATATATATATATATATATATATATATATATATATATATATATATATATATATATATATATATATATATATATATATATATATATATATATATATATATATATATTGGATGCATAAGATATCTAGGGCTGGCTTTACTATGCAAATATATATTATTTTCTTTTTGAACTTTTAAACAGATTAAATAAAACTTTCAGATTTTAAAACAAATGTATTTCTTCCTTTTTTTTAAAAAATACCATGTAGATAAAATTAGAGATAGACTAATCAACTTTAGATTTATTTTCTACATTTAAGTAAAATGACAGAATTAAATAAATTTAAGCATCAACTATATTAGATTAGAAAACATTGAAATAAATCTTAGAGATAGACATGTTAATTTTAGATTTACTTTCTGCAATAAATCAAAGGAAAAATAACAGAATTTAATAAATTTTAACAACAACTACATTAACCTAGAAATCATTTAAATTGACCTTAGGGATATGCATGTTAAATCTTTTAAACCATGATATGCATTTGGAAATAAATAATTAGAACTAAATGCAAAATTTTCTTTTACTAACATGCAAGCTTTCTACTTTACTCTTTTCCCATTTTTTTCAATATGCATAAGAAGATAAAATGAACCTTTATTTTCAAAACTAACATGCATACTACAAATATTATTTCAGTAACTATAGGGAACTTAATCCAAGATAAACATTTCATTGTTGCAACAAAAGAATACTCAATAAAATTAATGCATTTCTTTAAAGTGTGTTTAAAATACAATATAGTCAACAATACAAATGGGTGATATACCCAACTAGTCTCTCATTTCTATTAAATGAGGACTTTGAATAAAATAGATACATTTTCTTTTTAAGGTAAATACAACATGCAAATTTTATTTTACATTTCTGCAACTGAAAAATATAGCATCCCCTTTTCTTAATCTTTTTTTGCAACCCAAATAAAAATAGCAACTCCTAGATTGACTTTTTCCTTCCATTCTGAGCAACCTACAAATAAATCATAAGGCTTGACCATGGAGTGCTCACCTCCTAGACTAGGCTTACTAGAAGCCACCCCCGAGCTTGGAGAACCAAGCCCTAGACAGGTTACAGACATGCAAATACAACAAGCAAGGGAGAAAAACATATAGCAAACACTTTCCCAACCAAGGCTACACTTCATCACAAAATGTGATGTTTTTACATGGGTGGTAGTGGACCAAATACCCTAAGGAGACTGCAAGAATAGTAGATCACAAAGCCACCTCATGGTAAGCAAAGATATATCACAAGTTCATTACTCCCACATCCTTATGCCCCCCAAGGCATCCATGCCATACTTTCCCTCCTTATGACCCCCAAATGCATACACAAGGCTATGCAGCAAGGGTCACATATACACCCCTTGAGTTTGCTCTCATAACGAGAGCCTCTCACTCGAGGGCTATCAAACTCCTACCACCCGTAAGACCATCCTACTCTCCCAAGACTAGAAGGCCTTGGTTACTCCCAAATCACAGGAAATGCATAAAAGAAATAACAGAAAGGTCACATAATAATTTTCACAAAGGAAAATACAAGAAACCAACTTTTACATACAAGTAATCTTTCCAACATAGACATGCAACATGAAAGGGAGAAGATAAATCCAACCTTCAATCTACCCAAAGGTTTGCTAGAACTAGTTTGAGGATGAGTAGCCCAAATCCACAAATCTTCCTTCTACACTTAGCCAAAATTCTATCCCAAAACTGTCTTCCTTCAAAATTGCATAGTCGCCAAAAATAGAGAGTGGGTGATTACCCACAAAATCTCTCATTCTTGCCTAAGAAGACCTCGGTGAGAGTTCTCACAGGTTTCTAAAATTGAAAAAGGAAAAAGTAAGAAAAAGATCAAAAATGATCTCTCATCAAAAGGGAAGGTTATCTAACCTAGATGGCACCTTCTAATTTTGAATTTTCGCACATCTTAGAAAACCCACTTTTGGGGGTGACTAAACAGTCACATGGGAGTAGACGCATGCCTAAAAATACTCCTAACCCATAGGTATACCTTATGGGCTTTAGGAAACACCTTTAAACTACCCCTAGGAGTCCATTTGACCCCTTATAAACCCATCTGAAGTTAACTTTGGGGTCAAACCTGAGTTGACCACTCCAAAGACTCTCTACCCAAGGAAATTTTAGAACCACATTCAAATGTTTGAAAAAGATATAGTTGAACAACTCCCTCCAAGAGACATGTCAAAAATCAAGACATAAATCAACACATGTGTCAAGTGACACAATAAAATACATTACAAAATTACACATGAAATTTGTCTCTTGTTGGATTTACACAAATTAATAAATTTAATTTAACACACCCACAACATTTACTTTCACAAATAAAATACGATACATATGGGGTGTTGTCTCTCCAAATAGACAACCCCCGACTTTATAAACGTACATAGGTCTAGGTTTGGTTCTCCATAATGTTTCCATGGTCACATGGATAATTTTCCTATGCGTCTCAATTACACATTAGTAATTCCAAATAACCTCATATAATATTAAACACATGAATAAGAATACACATCAAACACTCTGCATACAATTTACATTTAAACAAATCGATATATCTTATATCCAAATAAATCCACATAAGCAATTATCATAATCGTCATAATTTTGATCCATACATAAGACATGCATCCTATTTCTATCATCATAGTAAAGTCATGCACATCCAATAATGACATACATCCTCTCAAAGTTATCCTATTCTAGAATCAAATAAAGTTATGTATCCATTTGCACATCAAAATGTACACCTCAAGGTGAAATGATTCTGTAACCTGGTTCAATTACTTTTCTCACCAATCTATCTGTCTAACATATCCCATCCTATTTAATTTTATCATTTATTAGTAAGGTCAACCATGGTCAACTGAATTAACTAGAGCTTGATCGGGGAGGGGCTCTACAGAGCCAATCAATCCAACACCTTCAAGGTCCTCAAGAATAGAGGAAAATGGGACATTTCAAGGAAGGCTTATGGTTTGCATCTCTAATTTAGTTTTCAATTAAGCTTTCCATTATGTTTTATTGTCTCATTATATGTGTATGCCTTTCTTATATATCACATTTTTAGCATCACATTAATTGGCACCCACCGTGGGGCCTAGCCCCTTTGATCTTTAACAAGTTTGCTTGTAGAAAATTTCATTGACAGGTTGATTAGCTCTTTTGGTGTGTAGATTAGCTCTCTCAGGCTCTTGAATCGCATTCTTGGTCTCTATTGTAGCATCTCGACATCTCAAATAGAGTTTATGGGAGAATTCTCAACTCTGTTTTTATGTTTTTCTCTATTTTAGCATTTTTAGTTTGTACCTTAGCGTTTTTGGTATGTTCTGTAGCGTTTCTGGTATATTTTACAACGTTTTTAGTTTGTTTAACAATGTTTTTGGTGTGCAGAATAGCGTTTTGGGTCCATTTGGTAGCGTTCTTGCACATATGATGGTGCTCTTGGTCAATTTGACTGTGTTTTTCAGTTTTTTATTGATTTTTGAAATGTTGTATTTTGCATTCCTTTTTTGTGCTTCTGGACTGTCATTTTCCTGACCCTAACTTGTAGATTGTTGGTTTTGTAGGTACTCATTTCATTGTGAGAGATAGGAGGCATAAACCATTTCACCATCAAAGAATGCAATATAAACTACTAACTTTGATTGCAGTCATAGGATTTTGTACTTATTTTTGTTAAATTAGGCACATAGAATAATTACAATGGAAATGAACAAACATGTCTTATGTGTTTTGATGATAGGAGAGTATGCTCTCACCTTTCTTAGGTGATCAGAAAGATAGACTCATCTTTTTCTTTCAATAGTGCATATCTTTAGCGGGCCTGCCCTCCCGAGGAGCCTATAAGGCCAAAGCCATTAAGGCTGGTGAGAAGGGAACAACCCAAGTGGGAATGGCTAACACCAAGTACTCCAACCTACTATAAAATAAATGTGATTTGATGAAAAGCAAGTCAACAACAGTGTTCGGGAATAGCTCTCCTTCGTACCTTCAGGTATATCAAACATTGGTTTTCAAGGCTGGGAGACCTCTTAATTGAGTTTATACCCCGATGCATCGAACGAATCCCTTACTAGTTCCAATTAAAATTAAAAGCTACCTGGTTTACCTCCAAACATTATTAAATTCTTAGTGCATGGAGGGGGAAGAATCTCTCCTTAAGATACTCACCATATGTCCCTCTTGAGCGTATGTGCGAACTCCCCTTTTGAGACCTTATTGCTAGGCTCATAATGGGACTCCACTAGCTCTCACAAAGGCAAAAACATGGGCACCCTTTAGGGGGTGACAAGGCTGTATGAGCTGAAAGGTTACCAAGTGTGGACTAAGAACTAAAAATCAAGCCAATCTCCTTAGGATAGACTGAATGATGTGTTTTCAATTGTTCAAAACCTGTGAAAACTTGGGCTTTCTTTAAAGTTTCTTGAACATACACTTTATGTGTCCTTTGGGGAAAAAAAATACAATCTAAATTTTGTGTTTGTAAGTCAAGTCAAGATATCATCCATTGAAATACAACAAAAATTGCAAACTCAAACTTCAAATTGTCAAATTTACAAGTTTCACAGCAAATTAGTTCTTTCAGTCCAAACAGTCGCATGTTTGGTCCAAATAGTTGCACCTATGGTCCAAACAGTCACACTTTCGATCCAAACAGTCACACCTATGGTCCAAACAATCGCACTTTCAATCCAAACATTATCTCTTTCGGTCCAAACAGTCACACTTTCGGTCCAAATAGTTGCACCTATGGTCCAAAAAGTTGCACTTTTGGTCCAAACATCACCTCTCTTGGTATGAATGTTAACTTTCTCATATTTCAACATTAACTCTCTAAGGTTGAGCTTGCTAGGTATAAGCATCAATTTTCTCAATCTACACATCAACTCTTGGAGTCAAAACAACCATTGTCTAAGTTCCAACATCTTAATTTGCAACAACAAAGGTCCTGGTCTAAACAACATAGTTTTTGGTCCAAACAACAACTCTTTAGGTCTCAATAGTAGAGTTCCTGGTCCAAACAACAGAGTTTCTAGATCAAATAACAACTTTCCTGGTTTAAATGATAGAGTTCCTAGTAAAAACGGTAGAGTTCTTAATCTAAACAGTAGCTCTCTTGGTCTAAATGTCAGCTCCCTTGGTCTAATCAACAACTCTTTTGAGTTGAATGTTAAATTGTTCATGTTTCAACATTAGATCTCCTAGTTTGTACTTTCTAGGTCTAAATATTAGTTCTCTAAGTCTGAAAATCATAAAGTTGGGTCAAAACTACAATCTCCTAAGTTCAAACACTCAATTTGTTGAGTCTAAACATCATTATTTTGAACTTTAGAGTCACTACATTGCGGAATAGTGTTTCTGGTCATTATAGCAGCATTTCTGGTCTGTTCCTCAGCATTTCTGGTCTATTTATTAGCATTTTTGGTCAGTTTAGTAGTGTTTCTGGTCCGTATAGCACCGTTTCTAGTCATTTTGTTAGTGTTTTTGGTAAACTACACCAAAATCAGAAAACAAAAACAACCCATTTCTCAGACAATCAAACATAGAGATAGGGTCATCTTCTTGGGTTGCTCATTCAGATTATCTTCTATCAAAATAGATTCAAGACTAGACACACTAAGGTTCTCAAGTATTCATCTCCAACAAGTTTAAAATCTAACACCTTAAAGTGCAACATCATATTTTCTTTGATAAACTGATCATTCATAGTTTATCATCACAATCTATCATCCTTTATCATGAAACTACAATGCTTGATCAGATCAACCTCATTCTCTATCATAGGATATATCATTCCTATTGAACTTGGTCATATCAAAAATCACAAAATTTGCACTCCAAAACTGAGATCGAAAAACTTGCAAACAAACAAATACTTGAAAAGATCATTTCATGTCTATCCATCTATACTATTTACCTCAACAATTGATCACTTATTGTGACACATTATAGAAGATTTAAACCTCACAAAACATTCAGAACACATGTATTCTCATTTTAACCAGGGCTTAGAGATGAAAAATCGCAAAAATGGAAATCGAAACATTTGAAATAATTGAAGATTATAGGAACATGGAACACAAAGATGAAATACAAGTTGAAGAGGAAATAACAAAACAACATCTCAGAGAAATCAGAAAAGATCCTAAATTCGATAAATTTATGGAGAAAATATTGGAGGGAGAAAAAGAAAAATATTTTCTAAGGTTAGCAAAATCTAGTGCTACACTCCCCCAAGATTTTGATATGAACAGTTTATGACAAAAGAGAAGTGACCCTTTCCATGATAACGAATGACATGAGGATATTTTTTGGTCACAAAAAGGATGACACATTAATTCCTGATAACACAAGAACTAATGAGGAAACTTACATTCCCAAAAGGGATGACATAGAAATTGTTGGCAATGGGCCAGCATCCCTCGCGGGGATTCACGACATGGTTTAACAACCTCCTGTGGATTCTACAAGTCTAGTGGTTGTATTGGGAATTGATAGGTCGATATTTTGGTGAAACGACAAACCTAACTTGTAACAAGTGGTATCAGAGCTTGGTCACAGGTTTGAATCACGCAGGCCATGGTGAGTGACGCTGGGAGGGGGATTGTTGGCAGTGGGCCAACATCCCTCGCAAGGATTCGTGACATGGTTTAACAGCCTCCTGTGGATTCTATAATTCTAGTGGTTGTATCGTACATTGATAGGTTGATCTTTTGGTGCAATGACAACCCTAACTTGTAACAAAAATTCTCAACAAAGCTAAATCCAATGAAGACACAAGAAAGGGTCAGGAAGATACGAGAAGAGATCAAGATCCTACTAGAACACAAACTCATGGTTATACAAGAACAAATCATGTTGATAATCCTATCACAACTCTTACATAACAAATACAAACACTACAAACACAGATTCAAGATATGCAGAGAGGAAATGTTAGAAGATACTCACTTCAAGAAATTTGTCCTTACCCATTCGACATAAATCTAAACATGATACCATTTCCTACAGGTTGTGAAACTCCTAGATACGAAAAATATGATGGAAGCACTGATCCCCAAGATCATATACAATATTTTTACACAATGTGTATGAATTTTTCACATGAGGATACCTACTTGATGAGATTATTTCCAAAAAGATTAAGTGGACTAGCTATGGAATGGTTCTCCAAACTTCCACCTAGATTCAGATCATTCTCAGAATTGGTGGATAAGTTTGTTTCACAATACTCTTACAACATACAACATGAAGTAACAATGCTAGACCTATGTAATTCTAAACAAAAGAGTGGAGAACATTTCATGACATTTCTACAAATATGGAGATGGTTAGCTTCACGATATCCTTGTACGGTGCTAGAATACGAGAAAATGGACATATTCATCGACAACCTAAATGATCAAATGAGTTATCATCTAAAAATGAAAGGCCATCAAAGTTTTGGAAATATGATTGATAACAAATTCAGAATGGAGGAAGCCATGGTAAAGAAGGGTGAGTTGAAAATATACAAACAATGAGTTCATTCTCCTAACAACACTAACAACAACAACAATGATAAGACAAAATTTTGAAATAGAAATCATAATGTCATCAATGATGGGATAGTAGATAATAACAATATAAAACTAAAACAACCGGTTTTTAATTTATCTAATCACTTAGCAGCGGCTCAACAAAACAACAATCACCAAAAATCAACTCTCAACAACTTCTTTCGAAGGAAATTTATAAACATTGGCGAACCACTTGGGTCAACATTAAAGGCGCTTCTCGCAAACAAGTTAATTACCTTTCCAAAAGCAAGAAACTTTGAACCCAAGATAAAACCTTCTTGGTGGAATGGCAACCATTATTATGATTTCCATCGAAACAAAGGACACCAAACAGATGCTTGTCGACGGTTAAAACATGTCATCCAAGATTTGATTGATAATGGAGTGATAACTGTGGATAGACATACAACAAATGAATCTCACACAACTTTCAAAACTCCTCTTCCTAACTATGAGAAAGGTGAATCATCAACAGAGCATAATGGTAAAGGTAAAGCAAAGGTGAACTATGCTCATGCATATGACAATGTGGTAAATGTGATCGTGGTTAAAGAGAAACAACATCAAGAACACGCTCATGCTATCACAAGAAGCAAAGCCAAAGTTGTTTTGCTGGGTCCTACAACTAACACATCATCCACTACAAAACAATACAGTCTAGTGGATCAACAACAGAAAACTCCCACGCAAATATCCATCTTAGAACTTTTAAAGCTTTCACCTAAACACAAAGAAATTATAGAAAGAACATTATTAGATACAACAATGTCCAAAGATCTTGATATATATCAATTCCAAACCATGGTGGGACACCTCACAACCCCTCACTTCTTATCATTTATCAAAGAAGATGACATGTCCTTGCAACATCCCCATAACGCTCCCTTGCATATTGAAGTCCTCATTCACAAGACGCGCATTAAACATGTCCTAATAGATGGTGGAGTTGGCTTAAACATTTTCTCATTGAGTCTTGTATGTGCTCTAGGTTATTCAGAATATGCATTTGATCCCCCAAAAAATATCACCATCAAAGCATATGATGAAGAAGAACGTTCCTCTAAAAGAATTGTGATATTACCCATTAGAGTGGGACCTTTGCAAAGAGACACAACATGCCAAGTTCTAGACTTGGAGTTATCATACAATATACTCTTGGGAAGACCTTGGATACATGAAATACAAGTTGTTCCATCAACATATCATCAGTGCCTAAAATTTCCCTACAATGGACAGGAAATCATGATCTCAGTAGATTCAAATCCATTTCAATACTGTAGTAATGTAAAACCAACTCAAGAGGTCATTGTTCCTCATAATAAGGAGGCATCGTCTTTGAACACACAATCCAAAGAAAAATCATTTGCCTCAATTTTGTCATGGAAAAATAAATGCAGCTAAGAGATTGAGGGAACAGAGAATATTCACTATCCCAATTACCGCTTTCTCCTAAATCTTATGATAAACCATCAAACTCTAAACAACAACCAATTGTGAAACATCTTCCAAAATTTGATGGAGCATTTGATAGTGCTGGGACCTTATTAGAGGAAACGGATTATAAAGATGTGCTACAGTGGTTATACAAGGATGAAGAAGTCCAACAAAAGATCAACAATGTCAGAATACCCACTAAAAAGTATGAAAAAGGATTTAACATTCTTCAAAAAATGTGATACACTGGGAAATGTCCTATAGGGAAAAGAAAAGAAGGTATCTTAGAACCTATCCAACCTCACACTCAACATGCTATAGACAAAGAAGGTTTAGGGTATGGACAAGTTACCCAGAAGACACATCTTTTAGCCAACAACAAGAGGAATATGAAAACAAACAAGAAAAACTTGCAATTGAAAGGGAAGAAGCATTTTATAAGAAACAAGCACAAGAAAACATGAAATAGCAAAAGAAGCAAGCCTCAAATCAGTAGGAAAAAAAACTAATAGTACCTCCCAAGTAGCCTTAACTATCAATCAAAACAAGCACGAACCTAGTACTAATCACAGAGAGCTCATAGAAAGGTTGATAGAACTCAATCTCAGTCTAGAAGAAGTTGAATATTGGTGCAGGAGAACCCTTCCAAACTCTTTCTCTTTATTTGTTTTGTTGGTGTTATGCTTCTTTAGAAGCCATTGTACATGAATAAGTGCCATGAGCTCATGTGTGCTAGACTAGGTCCTAGTTTTAGGTCCTTAGTGTTTTGTTGTGATTTCTTGGACAGGAGAGGTTGAGTGTGCCTAGAATGTGTGTTGGGCCATATTGGCATGTTTATGTCCTTAGGATAGCCCAAAATAGGTTTAGGAGTCATGAAAAGCAACATTGAGAAAGTTGCTCAAAAGTTGCAAAAGTTGCATGACAACTTTTAAAAGTTGTCAAGCAACTTTTCCACCAGGAGGTCAAAATCCTTAGTTTGGCATGGACAACCCTAAATTTGGCATACTGACTGAGGTATGGGTAGTATAAGATGTTTCAAACCCTAATTGGATGGGTTGGATGTCAGATATTGTACAACCCAAGCAAGAAGAGCTTGACTGTGACTGTTTGTTGGTTACCAGTCAGATTAAATGAAGTTACCGAGCAAGTAAATGGATTGAACTACGTGCAAAACTGTGTGAAATGTATTCTATGGTGTAAATTATTTCATTGTGAGTGATTATTTTATGTTTTTGTTTATCGGTTGAGTGTGTTTGTAAATAGTTTGTAATTTGCAATCTCACTGTCCAGTTTTGGACTGGTTGTGCAAATGAAGTCATAACTCCATTCCCCATTGTGGAATCACCATGAAACCATGGGGAATGGAAGTGAAGACCTTGTACTATAGTCCCATGCAAGAAGGTCCCTTGAAAATGTAGGAAGGCCAAGCAAAGACCCACTCCTAGGTGAGACTGGATGGTGCCCGGTTAGGAGAGGTCAAATTGCAGAGGTCTTGGAGAGCAAGGTTGGTCAGAGGAGAGTGCACCCTTTGGAGGAGGAGTAGAGGAGTGTGTGAAGCATCACTAGTGTGAAGGACGAGCCTCCACCAATCCAAACAAAGTTTCTAAAACACAAAACCTTCACTGTGACCCAGGCAGACCCCAAAAACCCTCACAAAAACCCTTGAAAACCTTAAAATCTACCTAGGACAGTGTACAGACTTTTGGAGGCCTAAAACCCAGAAAATCCTTGAGTCCTTGCCAAATGAATGGTAGTCCATTTTGGGAGTTAGGGTTGACTGTGCATTGTTTGTGAGAGGGATCCCTAAAAGACCGAGTAGGAGGCCTAATTGGTCCTAATCCTTGTAGCCCTATTTGAAGGCAAAAACACAAAATGGTGAAATCAGTAAGGGGTTGAAGGCTTGAAACCTCTTGGGGGCACATGAATGGGTGGGAAGACCATTAAATAGACCCATTATAACCTTGCTAAGACCTTGGAAGGTGTGGAACAAGCCTAGCCCTTATTAGCCATTGTAATGTAGAAATTAGGATTCATCACAAGATAAGTAGATCAATCAAAACACAAAACATGACAACATAATCAAAAGAACACTCATTGAAATGAACCTAATCCTAAGCACATTCAATAGAGGTATGGAAACAAAGCATTCAAAAGTAAAATTGTGCAAACCAGATGTGAAATTGAATACTCCTTCCATGCGGCTCCAGTGTTGTTCTTTCCTCTTCAATAGGTTTGTGGATCTCACCTACAAGTGCTCACACAATTGAAAGCAAAAAGCTCAAGAGTACTAGAAACAAAAAAATTCGGTAGTTTGATAGAAATTCGGATTCATGAAGGATTCGAAGGATTCAAGGATTTCGAAGGGTTATTAGGGGTTCAAGGGATTCAAGATTAAGAATTCGAAGGATTAAGGGATTGATTGAAGAAAATCATCCAATTTATAGAGAAATTGGATAAGTGACAAGATTGGCATGATGCAATTCAAATGGAAATTGCAAATCAATATGACAAAATATGACAAATTATGCACTTTCCATGCACAATTTAATTGATTGATGATTGATTAATAAATTATGACACATTCCATGTCAAATTGATTGATTATCAATTATGACAATTTCATGACAAATTGAAATGTCACTCCCATAGAATTAGGAGATGAATTAGGAGGGAAAAGGAATTAGAAATTTGAAAAATTAGGAAATTGAAATTGATGACAAATTAGGAATTAGAAATTGAAAGAAATTAGAAATTAGGATTTAGTGAATCAATTAATAATTTTTCATTTATTAATCAATTCACAAAGAGGAATAATTAGCCAATTAAATAAAGATTTAATTGTAATGAGAAGACTTAGGATTAAATAAATAAATTATTTAATCCTAAAGGAAGAAATGACAAATTAGGTTAAATGATTGAATCATAAAACCCTAGAAGACGAATTAGAAATGCGAAAATGACAATTAGGTCTTGATTGAAGATAATTAATGTCATGATTTGATTTTGGATTGATAA
Organism: Cryptomeria japonica; assembly: GCF_030272615.1. NCBI lineage: Eukaryota > Viridiplantae > Streptophyta > Pinopsida > Cupressales > Cupressaceae > Cryptomeria > Cryptomeria japonica. The sequence goes on from NC_081409.1 coordinate 445,436,565, forward strand.
ATGACCAGTGCGACAAAATGATTTGATTGAATGCGCCAATCGACATGATTTGATCCAAATTGACACAATTGAGACAGATAATGATTGATAGTGAAATGATGACAAATCGGTCGCAAAATGACAAGATTGACAAAAGGACAAGAATCGACAACAAAATGAATTGCAAGATGACAAGGTTGATAACGACCACGATCAATAACAAATTGATCACAAGATGACAAGATTGAACATGACAACGATCGATGACAAATCGATCGTTAAAATGACAAGATTGAAGGATTGATGATAAATCGACAAGATTGATAAGAGGACAAAACCCTAATCAGGATTGACGATGTCCAAAATGATGACAAATGAATGCGCATATTGATGTGACAGAGTAAAATCGATCAGAATCATGACTAGATAATGTTATCGACAAGACCAAATTCGAGGACGAGATGATTGAAGAATATAGAAGAATGACTCGATGTTCGCAAATGATAAAGACCAAGTGCGTGACATAGGAGAAATGTTAATGCGACGCAAAAACCTAAAATGAGGCAATGCACAAATGTTAAAGTATGACCTTGCAAGCGTTGACCATTTTTGGGTGTCTACATTTTGCCCCTCTTTGAGACAATGCGATTCTGAGCGTTGTTTCAAAGAACAATAACTAAATGCCCCAGACAATAACAATGACATATGCATGCCCCCTCGAGGAATTGGCCGGAAACATGTGGGAAAGAGGCCAATTGATCGATAAAAATGACAGGATCGAACGGACTGACAATCGGAGATTGGATGCATGAAGGACAAGCAATTTAAGGTGCACAAGACCACGACCAACATAAGATGGAGAGGATGCACGTCCATCTATGCAATGACAAAGAGCTATAAATGGGACCAAGAGGGTGAAAATGACTCATTTGCATTAGCTAAAGAGGAGAAGTTGTTGCTCTGGACAAGGACACTTGCAGACAGATGGCGAACCTTCCAATAGCGGATCACCTTGGGGAACGTGTACGTACATTCAGACGACTGGAGGACGCAGGAGCAGCGGTATGTATCTCGAAAACCCATGTGTTGAATTTCATGAATTTTGATGGCTTACGGGACATTGCGGGGATGAGGAGGACAGAGGGAGCACCCAGTGACAGAGGCACGTACTCCTTATGACAGATAGTGGACATTATGTAGTTTGCCATTTTGTAGTCAGCCTGCAGGTCATACTTAGGACAGACAGTCCGATTTTGTACTCCGATATTATTATGATATGTGATATGATATGCATCGATATGATGGATGCAATATGTTATGACTTATGTTTTTTTTTTGCATGTATGAATAACTTATGCACTTTGTATGAACATGTATGGATGTACTTTTATGTATTTTTTATGGATTTATGAAATGAAATGGATAAAATGCTTGATGTAATATGTGATGGAATGCAAATGTACTAACCAAATGGATGCAGGATGCAGCATATGTGCTTGGATATCGGAGCACTAGACCGAACTGACTATCCGGACTGACGGAAGAAATGTTAGGAAGAGATGAGATAGAAGACAGTTAGAGATGATGAAAACTTGCTTTCAGTAATGCACTTTGTAGGTGAGAACCTTTATTTTTATTTAGCAAAATGGATGCGTAGCATCATGGCATTGAAGGACAGAGCTAAAATGCAACCCTATTTGTGAAAGACAGACATAGCATAGACAAGCAACAATCACAATCAAAGAAAAAGACCATGAGCCATCCCGGTCACTCTAAATCACTCAGTGACATCATCGAGCAACATAGGGACATGATCGAAGCCAAAGATAAATTAATAAAAAGATAAGACTCACAAATTCAAGCAAATCAAACAAACATCTGGATCTTTATTGTCAAAAGTTGAACGTGCTGATAGGACGATCATGCTGTCTGGTTTCAGGAAATGTGATACCCCGTCTAAGACAGGACACAGTCTGGTTTCGAGTATACCACACCCTGTATAAGACCCATGATAATAGGAACAAGGACAAATGATATTGATGGTGATATTCGATTGAGATGACAATTGTGATCAGGTCGAATGTTTGGTTTGGATTGAAAGAGTTCATCTATTAACGCATGATTTCATTAAAGCACAGTGTGTGATTGCAAATTGTTGGATGTATACGCAGTGAGCTGTCGATGCATAAAGGGAATACTTTATTGCAAAAATGCATGTTTTTGGTTTTTGGAGTTTTACAATTTTTTTGTGTTCATTTTTTCAGGACTTTATTTGATTTTTATGAATTTTTTCAAGACATTATTCGATTTTTTTATGGATTATTTCAGGACAATTTTCAATTTTTTTGAATTTTTTTTTTTTTTTTTTAGGACTTTTTTGGATTTTTATGAGATTTTTTCAGGACATTATTCGATTTTTTTGAAATTTTTTTTTTTCAGGACAATTTTCAATTTTTATGGATTTTTTTCAGGACATTATTCGATTTTTTTGAATTTTTTTCAAGACTTTTTATGATTTTTAGAGATTTTTTCAAGACTTTTTTTCAATTTTTATGAATTTTTTTTTTTTTTCAGGACTTTATTCGATTTTTATGATTTGTTCAGGACATTTTTCAATTTTTATGATTTGTTCAGGACATTTTTCAATTTTTTAGGATTTTTTGCAAGACATCATTTGATTTTTATGATTTTTACTCCCAGTGTCTAGCAAGGCAAGGAATATGACAGGTGAATAAATAGGCTTGCCGAAATGATGGTGGATAGAGGGAAGACAAAGGCCTTTTATTATGGAGACAACGCAGATGCAATTTCCAAGAGCTATTGCGTGATGGGACAAGAGACTGGATATGACAATGTAAATCAGTGGCAGGGCATGAGGGACATATCAAGAGGTTTTTGAAACCATGTTTAAATTTTTGCGTCCTTATGTCAGATCAAGATCAAGGAATGAAAAAGAGTGTATGGATAGTGATAAGATATGGATAGGATAAGCAAGACCAAGAATGGATAAGGGACATGGACTGAAGGTCAGGATAGGCTAAGGGATAGTGGCAGAAAGTTGCAATAAGACAGGGAATATGGATGAAAGGTTGTAATAAGCAAATGGATAAATGACCAAAAGCTATGATAGACTAAAAGCTGCAAACAAGATGCATGATGCTCATGAAGATCGTCAGCCTTGTCAAGATCAAAAGGTGGAAAGGGAAACTGGACATGAGGGACAATAGGATATGAAGGGTAATGACATGGTATGATAGGATAATGAAGGGCAATAGGATATGAAGGAAGGGATCTGCCCCCAAGTGTGGTGTGCAAGAAGTTCATAGATTACGCATGACGCCTGTTTGCCAGGTTTTCATCATGGTACTTGCCCAAGGCGCCTGTTTGCCAGGTTTTCACCAATGGACGAATTATTTTTCTTTACTTTTTTCTTTTGTCTTTTTTTTTCACTTTTTTTGTTTGAATTTTTTTTTTGTTGTATTTTGACTTTTTCAAGAGAAGACGGACACATGATAGGGAATGGAAGAAGGACTCAAGCATCTTTTTGTTTGGATAGTAGCCTTGAAAAAAATAGACCATGACCTTTAAAAGTATGCTCAAAGATGTTGGTAGGATAAGGACATGGAAAATGACATGACACTAAGGCAAGGATTTATGCAAAGGATTGGATGGAAGGATGGAAAATATGCATTGGATAATGGATAGGGTATTGGAAGAATTGGGTTTCGTTGGATGGAAATGTTGGCAAGATCAACATTGGCACACACCTTGATGGGTGATGGATTGATGGAGGAAAAATGGATTTTGGATATTGAGATTTGGATGGAGGAAAGGCTATGGATTTTGGGACATAAGGGCCCAAAACGGATGAAGAATGTGATGGAGGAATAGACTTGGAAGGTTTGGATGGAGGAATAGCAATTTTGGATGCCAAGTTGGATGTTTCTTTTTGTGCTTCAAGGAGCTTCTTGGGGATCCACATGGTTTTTGATTTTTCATGCTTTTGTGGTTCCTTGGAGTGCATTGCTTGCACAAGGGATTTAGGAACCCATATATATTTTGACTTTGCTTTATTTTGCTCGATGGGCCTTTGTGGCCTTTTGGATTTTTCTTTTTCTTTATAGATCATATTGTTCGTTGTTTTGACATGTCGATTATATTGGACATGTTGATCCTTGAATACGTGTGGATTGCTAGACTTATGACTTTTATGCTTGTACTTGGCATTCAAATTGCTTGGAAGAGGGAATGAATGTCGGTGTGGATGGGAATGATATGGAGGCATGTGGGATGGATGGAAGGTTCTCCAAGATGTGTGCCTTTGCTGATGTTGCATAGGAGATGGAGGGATATAGGGACCTAGAATGGATGGAAGCGATGATGGGGAAGGTGGACATTTGGATTTTGACTTTGAAGGGATACCAACGCCTTGAGTGTGAGCTTTGTAGCCATGACCATTAGTATATTCTTTGATATGGAGGGGTTCTTGCTTGTGAAGGTCTACTCATTTGCCTTTATCAATATTTTGACTAATAGGATACTCTTTTCTTTGGGAAGAAGACGCTAGTCCATTATGAGGTGGAGGTGATATGATGGAAACGATGAGATCATGAAGTGGATCAGATTGCACCAAAGTGGAAGAACCCATTATGCATGTCGAGGGTTCATGAACATCTTGCACTGACACATTAGAATCATGAGGGGTATCAGGATCATGAGGGGGACTAGGTTCAATGATAGGCTCTTCAAGAGATGGAATGGGAGACATAATGGGATCGTCAAAAGAAATGCGATCTTGGAGTGGATATGCAGGATTAGGACAAGGAGATGGAGGAACAAGTGGATCTTGTGGAGGATCTGAAGGAATGATTTGATCTTGACAAGGAGGAAGATCATTGGAATCCTCTTTAAGGGTGCTTTGCTCTTGACTTTCAATGGGATCATCGGAAAGGATGGAAGGGATATCTTGATCTTTCTGAGGAAGTGGAATGTCAATGGGATTTGAAAGGACATTTTTCTCATTAAATGGAATGGGATCCTTTGGGATCGAATGGACTGGGATATCTTGATCTTGCCCGGGGAATGGAGTGCCAATAGGACTTTGGATAGGATGTACAAGAATAGGGGAATCATTATGAGTGTCTGGGGAAATGGGATCTTGGTCAACAATTGGATGGGGTGATAAGGTTTCAGGATCTTGATCTTGATTTGCTTTAGGACTCATTTCTTCGTGCTCTAAATTATCCTCTTGACATGAGGTTGGACTTTGGATATGCATGGAGGATTCTGACAAGGAATCAATGCTTTGGCATGAAGGGGATGCACTTTGAACATTTGCGATGGATTCTGGCAAGGAATCAATGCTTGAACATGAGGAAGAGGGACTTCGAATGGGGTCCTCTAAAACAGGTAATGGCAATAAAGTGCATGGTGGCATTGGGTCTTGTATTTCTGAAACATGACAAGGATGTGCATCATGGATATGATTATTTTGGCAATCAATTATGGATAGCTCTTGGATAATTGCATCCTTGGGTGTATTGTTTGATGAGGACAATATGGAAGGTTCTTGTGAAACTTTTAAAGGTGTAGGGATAGATGCCACTGGAGAGTCAATTTGCTTGCGAGGGGATGAGGCATTGCTAGACATAAGTGTATTATTTTGATCTTCCTCAATAAATTCACTTAGTTGTTTCCTTAAGAGCATTGCAATAAGGCCACCTTTCTTTCGAGGTTTTGACATAGTTGGACTTGGAATTTGAACTTGTTTGGAAAGAAGTTGGTTCTGATCTAATGTCATGTTTTGATTTCGAACTAGATGTTGATCCAATTGGTTTGACATGTTCAAATTTTGGCTTGGTGCAAGTTGCAAGTTTTGTTTTTGAATGTTTGGTTGGAGTTGTTGACATTGATATGTTGATTGAACTTGTTGATATTCCACCATTGGTTGAACTATTTGTTGACATTGTATAGTTGGTTGGACATATTGTTGAAATTGGACCATTGGTTGTGTTGGTTGAAAATCTGATTGATAGTAAACATCTTCTTGTTCTTGTTGTGAAGGCACATAATATTGAAATTGATGTTGTCTCTTTTCTTGAAATTGTTTCATCATCTCTATTTGGGAGAGGAGAGCTGGTATGTCTGATCGTTCAAGAAGAGATCTTACATCAATTGGCTCAATATTTGGATTTTGACCTGGAAATTTTTGAAACATTTTGGACATTTGTGATCTATTCTTCTGAATGTTTTTCACTCTTTGTTCCAAAATCTCTTGTTCTTGAGCTAGTTTCTCCTCTAGTTTTTGTATTTGGACATTTACATCATCATGAAAAGTTTGACCAATATTGCCTTGTTGTTGGGTTGGATATAATTGTGATTGCATTGTTGGTTGATATGTCAAACTTTCTTGCATCATTGGTGCTTGGAACCTTGTTTCAATAGACATGTCACTATGCAAATGCAATATTTTTGGAATTTTTCAAGGATAATGTATGATATGCAACTAAATGCAAACTAAATAGATGAAGATGCAATCTATGTTTTTGGTGTTTTTGAAGATTTTGACAAACTTTTTGAAATGCAAATCTAAGAGAGGAACCTTGGGAAATTGGAATGATGTCTAGACCTCAAAGGACAAAAGGACTTAACAGACAAAGGACAAGATGACAATGTCTCCCCTATATGCTTGGATACTAAGCTAGGTTTGATGAAATGATATTGATGACAAAAGGACAAAGGACTTTGATAAGGTCTAGACCTCTTAACAATGACTTAGGGTTTATCAAAGATTTGGATTGCTTAAGTATGACAAGACCTAGGTTTTTGAGACTATATGCAAAGGGACAATTAATATGCAAGTGATCTTAATATGATATGACAATGACTTAGGCTTAATGAAGAGACTTGGGATATGCAAATGCAAATGTATGACGATGTCAACCTAAGATGAAACCTAAGGTTTAATTATGAAATGATATTACTCTTATGCAAGAGGACATATGCAAATGGATGACTTTTATTGGTATGCAAAAGAAGTATGACTTAGGTGAAACCTAAACTTGGTACTTGACAATGACTTTGCTAAATGCAACCTAGGATGAACCTAAACGTAAGTGACATAAGAGTTGAGACAAGTTTTTGACCAATGTTGGACAACCATGCTTGAAGTATGATCTTTGAATCTTGTTGAATGTTTGTTGGATGAATGTCTTTGGTGTTTGATCTTATGTTATATCAATGTGCTTGTTCTTGAAATGGTATTCAACTTTTGACAATCAAAGAATACAAGATGTTATAACTTAGACTCAAGACAATCATGCTCATTTCCACATTCCCTAGGGTAGGCAAAGACATTAGGTACTTGAGAGGTAGACTCATTATGGGATTCAAGGAGAATACATAGATGCTTGACCCCACGGGCTCCCCTCCATGGCACTCACTTCTCAGGGCAGCCAAGCATCAGTCCCCATGGAATCTCCCCATGGCGAACTTAGTATCTCTTCCAAGTATCCGAATTTGTCCTTCTCAAGCAACTAGAAGGGTTTTTGGCCTCTAAAAACAAGGTATGTAGTAAGGATTTCTGTTAAGCATTACTCCTTGATGTCATGCAAGCATGATTGAGACATTAAGCCCATCAAGATACCAACAAATGTAGTCACGCAAGCACGATTTAGACCAAGAGGCCCTACTTAGATGTTGATATGAGAAAGAGTTCAAGGGTCATCACTTCCCAAGTAACTGCAATTCCCACGTAACACTTCCTTCAAAGCTTTCGCCCATTAGGTATTTTTTTATAGTGAGTTAGAATGCCCAGGAATTCTAGCCGTACTCACTTTGGGTCGTTCCCTTCTCACGATTATCACTTGCTTGCTAAAGCAAAGTGGTCGGGAAGGCAGGCCCTCTAATGGAGACAAACAATCAACAAGACAAGCATGGTATCGAAGATCTGGATTTCTGATCACCCTATGAAGGATGAGAGCATACTCTCCTACTCCAATGTCATACTCAACAAACAAAGCAAACAAGGGTTCATTTCCAACCTATTAAAAAAATCACTAAGTGCCTAATTAGAAAACTCAAACACACAATTTGGTTGTTTCTCCAAGGCAACCTGCAAAACACATGTCAGAAGTTTGATTTGTTGTCTTTGACCATCGAATCTACATAACACATGTTAGTAATTTGATTTTTAGTCTTTGTCATGTGTACGCCAAGATCCTGCACAAATAATTAGTACCAAAATCCAAAGCACAGATGATCTGATTTATCAAAATTATCAAAAAAAACTAAAAATTTCAGTCCACTTTGAGAAGGCATAACTTTCTCATCCTAGCTCCAAATTACAAACCATTTGATGCGTTGGAAAGGTATTCAAATAATCTAGAACCAAATTTCGGCCATATTTGTCCAGAAATGCACCGAAGACCCTCAAAATTGCAATTTACTAAAACATATAAAAATTTTCAAGTAAAAACTGCATTTTTTACCTCTGTTCTGGACTTTACACAGGCGCAAAAGACATGACACAGGCGCAAGATGTCTGACACAAGTGCAGAATGTCTTGACACAGGCGCAAGACTCTTCAACACAGGTGCAAGATGCTTCACACAAGCGCAGAAGTCTCCAGAATACCCTGCACGGCCCTGTTTTTGGGTTTTTGACCTGCAAATCAACTTAGAAACACTCCAAATCACAGTAGAGGGGTTAGAAGGTTAGTATTCACGTCGGGTTCACCATTTAATGTAGCGTAGAAAATTAGGAATCATCAGAATAAGTATATCAATCAAAACACAAAACATGACAACATAATCAAAAGAACACTCATTGAAATGAACCTAATCCTAAGCACATTCAATAGAGGTATGGAAACAAAGCATTCAAAAGTAAAATTGTGCAAACCAGATGTGAAATTGAATACTCCTTCCATGCGGCTCCATTGTTGTTCTTTCCTCTTCAATAGGTTTGTGGATCTCACCTACAAGTGCTCACACAATTGAAAGCAAAAAGCTCAAGAGTACTAGAAACAAAAAAATTCGGTAGTTTGATAGAAATTCGGATTCATGAAGGATTCGAAGGATTCAAGGATTTCGAAGGGTTATTAGGGGTTCAAGGGATTCAAGATTAAGAATTCGAAGGATTAAGGGATTGATTGAAGAAAATCATCCAATTTATAGAGAAATTTGATAAGTGACAAGATTGGCATGATGCAATTCAAATGGAAATTGCAAATCAATATGACAAAATATGACAAATTATGCACTTTCCATGCACAATTTAATTGATTGATGATTGATTAATAAATTATGACACATTCCATGTCAAATTGATTGATTATCAATTATGACAATTTCATGACAAATGGAAATGTCACTCCCATAGAATTAGGAGATGAATTAGGAGGGAAAAGGAATTAGAAATTTGAAAAATTAGGAAATTGAAATTGATGACAAATTAGGAATTAGAAATTGAAAGAAATTAGAAATTAGGATTTAGTGAATCAATTAATAATTTTTCATTTATTAATCAATTCACAAAGAGGAATAATTAGCCAATTAAATAAAGATTTAATTGTAATGAGAAGACTTAGGATTAAATAAATAAATTATTTAATCCTAAAGGAAGAAATGACAAATTAGGTTAAATGATTGAATCATAAAACCCTAGAAGACGAATTAGAAATGCGAAAATGACAATTAGGTCTTGATTGAAGATAATTAATGTCATGATTTGATTTTGGATTGATAAATGACCAGTGCGACAAAATGATTTGATTGAATGCGCCAATCGACATGATTTGATCCAAATTGACACAATTGAGACAGATAATGATTGATAGTGAAATGATGACAAATCGGTCGCAAAATGACAAGATTGACAAAAGGACAAGAATCGACAACAAAATGAATTGCAAGATGACAAGGTTGATAACGACCACGATCAATAACAAATTGATCACAAGATGACAAGATTGAACATGACAACGATTGATGACAAATCGATTGTTAAAATGACAAGATTGAAGGATTGATGATAAATCAACAAGATTGATAAGAGGACAAAACCCTAATCAGGATTGACGATGTCCAAAATGATGACAAATGAATGCGCATATTGATGTGACAGAGTAAAATCGATCAGAATCATGACTAGATAATGTTATCGACAAGACCAAATTCGAGGACGAGATGATTGAAGAATATAGAAGAATGACTCGATGTTCGCAAATGATAAAGACCAAGTGCGTGACATAGGAGAAATGTTAATGCGACGCAAAAACCTAAAATGAGGCAATGCGCAAATGTTAAAGTATGACCTTGCAAGCGTTGACCATTTTTGGGTGTCTACAGCCATAGTAAGGGGTTTTGAGTCTCATGAGTAGGTGAGACCTTAGGAGCAGCTTAGCAACTCATTGGTGGGTGGTTTGGGCAAGGTCAGGGGATTACTCAAGAAAAGGAAGTCCTAGAGACCCTAGGGTGTGAGGAGAATACCAGGTGATCCAAGGAAAGGATCCAAGAGCATAGACTAGGCTAGTCTATCCCAAGCACCAACCCATCATATTGGTATCAGAGCAAGTAAAAGACTTGTTGGACTGTGTATGTCTCTATATACTGGTGAATCAGTAGGGGAGAGCAGAATGGTCACTAATGCAAAGTTGGCTAGAGAGGTGGAAGAACAGAAGGAGAAGAATAGACTCCTTGAAGAAGCTATGAGCGAGAGAAGGGATAAACTACAGAAAGTGGTGGATCAGAGGACACAAGGACCTTGGGATGAAGACACCAAGGGTAAAGGAAAGAAGACTATAGACATAGATGACATTATCCCTGAACCAGATCCCTTGTTCAATGAAGAACCTTTTGTGAAGGCTATTAAGGCCTTGAACACCAAAGCTTTTGAAGGATTGCCACATTTCAGTGGAAGAATGGACATAGACACTGTTATGGAATGGATTGAGGGCATGGAAAACCACTTTGAGTGTGAGGGAGTGACAGAGGCTCAAAAGGTTAAAGTTGCCAAATCAAGATTAAGGGGAGTAGCTTTGACATGGTGGAGGTACCTGCAAGAAGAAAGAGTTACTATGGGAAAGCTATGGTGAGTAAGATGAAAGAGAACTACTTACCAGAGGATTATGAAGTCCAACTTCATAAGAAGAGACAAGGATTGAAGGAGAAGGATCTTGATGTGACCTCCTACATAGAGGAGTTTCAAAAGCTATGTCTTAGATCCAAAGTCCAAGAAGATGAATCTATTAAGGTGGCTAGGTATCTAAGTGGCCTAAAGTGGAGCATTCAAGAGGAGATAAGCCTATGGACTCCTACTACTATTCAAAAATGTCATCAGCTTGCTACCAAGGTAGAAGAGAGGAACAAAAGGAAAGGAGACTCCAACAATAGGGGTAGAGGCAGAGGTAGAGATCACGTGAATCACTGAGGTGGTTACCAAAGAAGGGAAAATGAGCAAAGGAACCAAGGAGAAACCAAGTTGACTGAGCATGGCAGTGAAGCCAATCTCAAAGGAGGACATTCTAGAGGAAGAGGTGCAAAAGGTGGTCCAAATAGGGGTAGAGGTACTGGCAGAAGTAACTCCTATTTTGCAACAATGAAGTGTTACAATTGTGGACAATTGGGACACCCGACATATAGATGCCTTGACAAGCCTACATCATCAAACGGTGGAAAGAGGGTTGCATATGCACATGAAGACTCTTCAAGTAGCAAGACAACTAAGGTGGACCATATTGAATTAGAGATTGGAGAAAATCTGATGTTCAATAGGGTCTTGATAAGACAGCCAGAGAAGAATGAACCTAAGCATAGGAGAGCATTTTTTAGGGTGAGGTGCAAGATTCTTGGTAAAGTTTGCAAGGTGATAGTTGATTCAGGCTCAACTGACAATATCATATCAGAAGAGGCAGTCAAGAAGTTGAAACTCACAAAGATACCCCACACTAACCCATACAAGGTGACATGGTTGAATCATGAGCAGAGTGTGCTAGTCAATGAGCAGACTTGGGTAGAGTTTTCTATTGGAGGATACAAGGATAAGATCCTTTGTGATGTGTTACCTATGGATGCATGTCACTTATTGCTAGGAAGACCCTGGAAATTTGATAGGAAGGTGATCTATGATGGAGAGGAGAACTCCATTTCCTTTAAGAAGGACATCAAGACCTTCAAGATTCAGTCTTTGATAGAGAATGAAGAAGGAATTTCAAGAACACCAAGTGTTTTATTGGCTACCGGTAAAGAGTTTTTAAACTTGCTACATGAGGAGGAGATAGTGAAGTGTGCCATCTTTGTGAAGCCAAAGGAGGAAGAAGACAAGTTGCAGGAAGAGATACCCAAGGAGGTGAAGCACATGTTGCAAGAGTATAAGGACATAGTGAGTGATGGAGCACCTGCAACACTCCCACCAAGAAGGTCTATAAGTCATCAAATAGACTTTGTTCCCAATGCATCCTTACCTAATAAGGCTGCATAGAAGCTTACACCTAATCAGAATAAGGAGGTAGCAAGGCAAGTGCAGGAGTTATTGGAACAAGGATTGATTAGGAAGAGCATCAACCCATGTGCAGTCCCGGTAGTGCTAGCATCAAAAAAAGGAGGTAAGTGGAGACTTTACACTGACTAAAGCAATCAATAGGATTACCATAAGGTATAGGTTTCCTATTCCTAGAATAGAGGATCTAATGGACTATTTAGGAGGGGCTATGTATTTCACCAAGCTAGACCTTAAAAGTGGTTATCACCAGATAAGAACTAAGGAGGGTGATGAGTGGAAGACTGCTTTTAAAACCATAGAAGGATTGTATGAATGGCTTATGATGCCATTTGGACTCACCAATGCTCTGAGCACCTTCATGAGGTTGATGAATGAAGTGTTGAAGGATTTCATAGGTAGATTTGTGGTGGTGTACCTAGATGACATTCTCATCTATAGAAAAACCAAAGAGGAGCACCTTGAGCATTTGAGGTTAGTCTTAGAGAGGTTGCATGAGGAGAAGCTATTCATCAACCTAGAGAAGTGTGACTTCTTGAAGCAAGAGCTGGTATACCTAGGATTTGTGGTGTCTAAAGGAACCTTGAAGATGGATCCAAGAAAAGTGGAGACAATCTTGAATTGGCCTGCACCTAAAACAGGGACTGAGGTTAGAAGTTTCCATGGATTAGCTCAATTCTATAGGAAGTTTGTGAGGAACTTCAGTGGCATATGTGCACTAGTCCTTGACACCATCAAAGAAGGCCTTAAAACTAAGTTTAAATGGATTGATCAGGCTGAAAAAGCATTTCAATTGTTGAAACAAGAAGTAGCCACAAAACCTATCCTTCTCCTACCTACGTTTGATAAGCCATTCACTTTGGAGTGTGATGCAAGTGGAATTGTAGTAGGTGGTTTGTTGAGTCAAGAGGGAAGACCTGTGGCATTTTTTAGTGAGAAGCTTAATGAAGCAAAGAAGAAGTACTTAGCCTATGACCTACAGTTGTATGCATTAGTGCAATCACTAAAGAAATGGAGGCATTACCTACTCCCAAAGGAATTTGTTGTGTTCACAGACAACTAGGCATTGAGTCACATTAACACTCAAGAGAAGCTCAACAATAGACATCTGAAATGGATGGAATACCTCCAATCCTTCACCTTCACCATCAAGCATAAGAAGGGACAACTTAATAAGGTGGCAGATGCCTTAAGTAGGAAGTTGTTGACAATTCAAGAGTTATAGTTGCAGAGCATAGGCATAGAAGGTTTCAAAGACCTCTATGAAGGAGATGAAGACTTCTCATCAGCTTACAAGGTTTGCAAAGAGTTTGAGAACCATTTCCATGGTGAGTATGCAGATTATACTCTCCAAAATGGTCTCTTGTTCAAGGGTAACCAGTTGTGTGTACCTAGAGGATCCATGAGGGAGAACCTTATCCAAGAAAAACATAATGGCAGTTTAAGTGGACACTTTGGAGTAAACAAAACCTTGGATCTAGTACAAAGGTACTACTATTGGCCAAAGTTTCCAAGAGATGTAAAGAGGTATGTAGAGAAATGTGGAGTGTGTCAAAGAGCAAAAGGATGATCAAGCAATGCTGGTCTTTATCAACCATTACCAGTCCCTAACAAACCTTGGGAATGTATAAGCATGGACTTTGTAGTAGGACTTCCCAAGACTAAAATAGGTATGGACAACATCTATGTAGTAGTAGATAGATTTTCCAAGATGAGTCATTTCATACCATGTAAGACTACACATGATGCTAGCTATGTTGCACATCTCTTCTTCAAAGAGATTGTTAGGATTCATGGACTCCCTTTCAGCATTGTTTCAGACAGGGAAAACAAGTTCATGGGTCATTTTTTGGAAAACATTATGGAAGAGACTAGGAACTAACTTGTCATTTAGCTCAGCTTACCATCCAAAAATAGATGGTCAAACTGAAGTCATCAACAGGGTGTTAGGCAATTTGTTGAGGTGTCTAACTAAGGAATATGGTTAGACATGGGACCTAATCATTCCTCAAGTAGAGTATGCATATAATGATAGTGTGAATAGGACCACAGGTAGAAGCCCTTTTGAGGTTGTGTATGGCAGACATCCAAGGGGAGTATGTGAGTTGAGAGACCTTAGTACTTTGGAGATGAAGAGCGGGCAAGCAGAGGACTTCACTCAAACCATCAAGGAAGTTAAAGAGCAAGTTCAGAAGTCCATCCTTGAATCCACTCAAAAACTAAATGCCAAAGTGGATGAGAGAAGGAGAGAAGTTCAGTTCAAGGTGGGTGACTATGTGATGGTACATTTGAGCAAAGCCAGGATGCAAAGTGGTAAGCCTACCAAACTGTAGATGAAGAGAGTAGGACCTTGTCAAATTCTAGCAAAATATGGTGAGAATGCTTATAAGGTTGATTTACCTTCAGACTTAGCCATTTCACCAGTCTTTAATGTTTTTGATCTGGTAATGTACAAGGGAGAGATAGCAGGGCAGATTGAGAACCAAGCTAAGGTATTACAAGACTTGGATGTAAATACCTTACCTCAAGTGAAGAAGCCTAAAGTAGAGGAGATCTTGGAATCAAGGGTGAAGAAGTCTACTAGACACCAAGTCTACATGCAGCACTTAGTGAAATGGGCAAATCAACCAGTATCTGAAGCTACATGGGTGGAGGAGAGCAGGTTCAAGACATTTGGAATAGACCCGACTCTCATCTCTTCTTCTATTTCTTAGCTATGTGCAGAGGGGGAGTATGGTATAGGAGCACCCTTCCAAACTCTTTCTCTTTATTTGTTTTGTTGGTGTTATGCTTCTTTAGAAGCCATTGTACATGAATAAGAGCCATGAGCTCATATGTGCTACACTAGGTCCTAGTTTTAGGTCCTTAGTGTTTTGTTGTGATTTCTTGGGCAGGAGAGGTTGAGTGTGCTTGGTATGTGTGTTGGGCCTTATTGGCATGTTGATGTCCTTAGGATAGCCCAAAATAGGTTTAGGAGTCATGAAAAGCAACATTGAGAAAGTTGCTCAAAAGTTGCATGACAACTTTTAAAAGTTGTCAAGTAACTTTTCCACCAAGAGGTCAAAATCCTTAGTTTTGGACAACCCTAAATTTGGCACACTGATTGAGGTATGGGTGGTATAAGATGTTGCAAACCCTAATTGGATGGGTTGGATGTCAGAGATTGTACGACCCAAGCAAGAAGAGCTTGACTATGACTGTCTGTTGGTTACCAGTCAGATTAAATGAAATTACCGAGAAAGTAAATGGATTGAACTACGTGCAAAACTATGTGAAATGTATTCTATGGTGTAAATAATTTCATTGTGAGTGATTAGTTTAGGTTTTTGTTTACCAGTTGAGTGTGTTTGTAAATAGTTTGTAATTTGCAGTCTCACTGTCCAATTTTGGACTGGTTGTGCAAATGAAGTCATAACTCCATTCCCCATTGTGGAATCACCATGAAACCATGGGGAATGGAAGTGAAGACCCTGTACTATAGTCCCATGCAAGTAGGGCCCTTGAAAATGTAGGAAGGCCAAGCAAAGACCCACTCCTAGGCGAGACTGGATAGTGCCCGATTAGGAGAGATCAAATTGCAGAGGTCTTGGAGAGCAAGGTTGGTCAGAGGAGAGTGCACCCTTTGGAGGAGGAGCAGAGGAGTGTGTGAAGAATCACTGGTGTGAAGGAGGAGCCTCCACCAATCCAAACAAGGTGGCTAAAACACAAAACCTTCACTGTGACCCAGGCAGACCCCAAAAACCCTCACAAAAACCCTTTAAAACCTTAAAATCTACCTAGGACAGTGTACAGACACTTGGAGGCCTAAAACGTAGAAAATCCTTGAGTCCTTACCAAATGAATGGCATTCCATTTCAGGAGTTAGGGTTGTTTTTGCATTGTTTGTGAGAGGGATCTCTAAAAGACCGGGTAGGAGGCCTAATTGGTCCTAATCCTTGTAGCCCTATTTGAAGGCAAAAACATGAAATGGTGAAATTGGTAAGGGGTTGAAGGCTTGAAACCTCTTGGGGGCACATGAATGGGTGGGAAGACCATGAAATAGACTTTTTATAACCTTGCTAAGACCTTGGAAGGTGTGGAAAAAGCGTAGCCCTTATTAGCCATAGTAAGGGGTTTTGAGTCTCATGAGTAGGTGAGACCTTAGGAGAAGCTTAGTGACTCATTGGTGGGTGGATTGGGCAAGGTCAGGGGATTCCTCAAGAAAAGGAAGTCCTAGAGACCCTAGGGTGTGAGGAGAACACTAGGTGATCCAAGGAAAGGATCCAAGAGCATAGACTAGGCTAGTCTATCCCAAGCACCAACCCATCAAATATGAAAGAAGAAAAGATATAGCAAGAAAAATAGAAGAAACAAATAAAATGCTATATGAACAAACCTGTAGATTGAAATTTGCAAGTGAGACATATTCTAATGAATGGGAATGGGATTCCTATCATTCTGAAGAATCCGCTGAAGAAAATTGCTTTGAAGAAGATGTAGGAGTCGATGTAGTTCACACGTATGCAGAGAAAATGTTAAGAATTATCCCACTTGAATTAGAATCACATTCAACTAACTTGGGCTTAATCGAGGATGATCAGGAGCTCCTTGTGTGAGGTCATTTGATGAGAGTACCATTATATACATTGACATACATATCAAATACTTTGACATATCTATCATGACCCTTGATACCCTCAAGACATCTCAACCCGAGGACCCCTTACCTCTAATCCACCCCAAACTTATTGACTAGGAAAATGAAAGACATACTACCATTGATATGTTTCCTAATGACCATGCCATATCTATATATCTTAATGCAATCGAACCCACAACAACTTTCACTAGGAATTACAACAATGTATCTTCTAGTCAAGTAGATGTCAAATCTCCCAGTCGCAAAAAGGAAAATAACGAAAACAATATCAGGTCTAATGTTGAAAACCATTTCATGGCAACATCAGATTAAGAAAAAGTAAAAAGAAAGGATGCATCTAATAGTGAAAACCTCCTCGAGGCACCAGAAGATGGGAGATTTAACACTTTACCTAAGTACTATCAAGAAAGGTCATCAATTTTGATCAAACCAATAGAGGCAGTTAATATTGGGACAACAGAGCAACCAAAGATTCTACATCCAACAACTTCACTGTCAGAACAAGAAATGCAACAATATATGGAATTATTCAAATGATGACAAATCAATTTTGTCTGGTCATATGCAGACATGCTAGGGTTGGATCCAGAGCTTATTATGCATCACTTAAATGTTAGTCGAGGAGCCAAACTAGTTAAACAAAAATTAAGGAAGATACATCCACATATCGCTCTCTTGGTCAAAGCAGAACTAAAGAAATTACTAGATGTAGGATTCATCAGGCCTGTAGCATATCCCTAATGGGTATCAAACATCGTTCCTATTTCCAAACCAGACAAAAGTATCAGAGTATGCACAAACTTCAGAGATCTTAATAATGCATGCCCAAAGGGTGACTTTCCTTTGCCTAACATTGACATCATTGTAGATTTAACTGATGGACACTCCATGTTTTCTCTAATGGATGGTTTCTCTGGATACAATTGGATTAAAATAGCACCTGAAGATCAAGAAAAGATAGCTTTCACATGTCTGTGGGGTAATTTCTACTAGAATGTCATGGCTTTTGGACTAAAGAATGTAGGTGCCACATATCAAAGAGCTATGACAATGATATTCCATGACATGATGCATACATTCATGGAAGACTATTTGGATGACATCTTGGCCAAATCATACAACAGAGAAGAACATATAGGGATACTAGAAAAAATCTTTGACCGGTTAGAATAGTACAAGCTACGACTAAATCCTAAGAAATGTGCCTTTGGTGTCACTTCAGGCAAGCTATTGGGATACATTGTTTCAGCTATAGGTATCAAAGTAGATTTAGCTAAGGTCAAAGCAATCAGGGAAATGGCATCTCCCAAGAATATTTGTCAACTCAGATCACTCCAAGGAAGAATCTAGTCAATCAAAAGATTTGTTGCTTAACTAGCAGATAAATGTCATCCATTTACTCATCTATAGAACAAAAATGTTAATTTCAAGTGGGACCATCAATGTGAGGATGCATTCAACAAGATCAAGGCCTATCTCATGCAACGATCCATCAGAATGTTGCCAATTCTAGGAAAGCCATTATTACTCTAAGTATCAACCACTGAAGTATCATTAGGAGTTCTACTCGCACATCAAGATAATGAAGGAAAAGAATGAGCCATCTACTACATTAGAAGAACACTAGTGGGATACGAGCTCAACTATTCCCCAACAGAAAAAAACATGCTTTGCGGTAGGTTTTACTTCTAAAAAATTAAGACACTATCTACTATCTCACTCCATCAATTTGATAGCTAAAATCAATCCATTGAAGTATTTTCTCAGCAAGGCAACACTAACAGGAAGATTAGCAAAATGGATCATGATCCTGAGTGAGTTTGATATTGAGTATGTGGATAGAAAATCTATCAAGGGGCAAGTCATTGTAGACCAACTAGTTGAGGCACCGCTTCAAGATGATCATCCTTTACACATTGAATATCCCGATGTTGATATCCTAACAGTCACCACAAAAACATGGCAATTATAATTTGATGGTTCATATACAGAGCATGGATTAGGAGAAGGTATTCTATTCATCACACCACAATGTCATAAAATTCCGAAAGCATACAAATTAAGCTTTCCATGCACCAACAACACAGCATAATATGAATCTTTGGGTACACGTATCAAAATGGCTATAGAATGGAACATTACACAATTCCAAGTCTTTGGAGACTATCAACTCATCATCAATCAAATCAATGATGATTACCAAACAAAGGATGAAAAAATCATGCCTTACACAAAGGTGGTACATGATTTCAAGAAGTATTTTTTAGAAATAACTTTTGAGAAAATTCCAAGGAATGACAACAAAGCAGCAGATGCCATGGAAACACTCGCTTCTCTACTTCATACACATGAAAATCAAGAGTGTTATGAAGTCCTCGTGGAAGAGTTGTTTTACCTTGCTCATATTTGTCCTGATTCCCAAACTATTTGTCACCTTGTTGGGCATGATGCTTCTTGCTATGTCCAAACTTATACATACCTGAAAGATAACACCTTACCTCCCAATTTGTCAAAAAATTAAAAGAGAAACTTTATATTGTCATTTTTGATGATTATGTTGTGATTGTCATTCATGGACACACTTGCATTGAGATCACTTTTGTATGTATAAGCTAAAGCTCAACCGGTATTTGTTCCCAACCGGTATGATGCATTATAGTCCTTAGACTATTGGTGTTTTGTACAAAGTGTTTATCGATCTGAAGCGGTATGTTGACCCCAAGTGGTTCAAGGATCTCAAGAAGTACAAAGGATCAAAGTGGCATAACACATATTTCCCAGTCTTCATTTTGTCAAACCGGCAACCAGTATTTTGCTTAAACTGGTATTTTGTATGAATCGGTAATACTCTGTGATGAGTTACCAACCAGCATTCTGTGATGAGTTACCATCCACTGATTATTTGATGGTGCCGACACTTCAATAGTGCTTTTTGTGTCATGTTACAGAATATGTCTAGATGCATTGAACCTAGAAAATTGTATTGTAATCCTATTGGACCAACATGAAATCAGATTCCTTTATAAGGACATCATGTCTAGGGTTTTAGGTTATTGCTAGGGTTCAAGGTGGTTGATGAGTTAGAGAGAGTGTGAATGTGTAGAAGACTAAAGTAATGCTGGAATGCATTAGGAATGAGCTATCAAGGATCTAGCCAAGCAATCTGTGCTATTAGTTAGATCACTCATTTGTTGATTACTCACATCTTCGACAAGTCTGAAACCCTTAACCAGGTAGGCCCAAAATCCTTTTGTAAATCCTCTAACAAGGTGATTCACATCTGTGGATCTAAAATCCTCTAGAAAGGTAGTCTTTAATCGGACTTATCTCCTAACAGAGATTGAGATTCCTATCAGGATCCGTTCTCGTAAAGAACATTGTATGACCTTAACCGGTCTAGTTCCTATTTTGCAGATAGTTACTTGTGAGTTCCATCTCACCGTGGTTTTTCCCATTTGGGTTTTCACATCAAAATCTCTTGTGTTATGGTGTTTGTGCTTCTATGGGTGAATGCATTATTTTCTATTTGGTTTGCATGTGTGCTAACTAGTTTGTCTGCTAAACTATTTTACTGGTTTACTGTTAGTCTAGCAAAGTGTTTAAGTACATTAATTTTTGGCATACTAATTCACCCCCCCTTCTTAGTATTCATCAATTGGTATCAGAGCCTACCTTTCTATAAGTTTCACGACTTGGAAAGAGATATGGGGGAATACACATTGGGGGAACTTACTCATTGGCTCACTCAGTCTGAGCAAGCCTATGATGATCTTATGGTCAAATATAAGGCATTTCAAGCAAAAAGGAGAGAACATGCTGAAAAACTGATGGAGCTATCTAAAAATAGTTCTTCTAATGAAGTAGACATGGAAGCCTTGATCCAAGAAGTAGAAAAGCTAAATGAATCCAATTCCATCCTGAGAAAAGAATTGGAAGGACTGACTATTTGAATGTACCAAGATCTTGAGAACCAAAGGAAAGCTGAAGATCTGGTCAAAGACAAAGATCATGAAAACTCCAAGTTGAAGCAAGAGATCAGTGCCCTAACTACTCAACTCCATATGAGAAGAGTGGAAAAGGAAGACATGCAAGAAGAACTGAACATTGCCATCTCTGAGAATGAAAATGTGATGGAAACAAATGCTGCTATTTCCAAAGAACTCTCTGAGTCGAAGGAAATACTTGCTAAGTTCAACAACAGTACTATTAAGCTAAAGAAAAAGCTTGAATCTACCAAACCTCTCAAGAAAACTGATGGAATTGGTTACTCTAGTCATGAGCAAGGTGAGACCTCTGGTGCAAATACTAAAGCATCAAAGAGGAAACCAACATTCAAAGGTAAAGGTAAGCAAAAGTTCAAACATGTTTTCTTTAACTATCTTAAAGAAGGACATACTGCCAATGTGTGTAGGAGTAAGGCTTACAACAATTTTCCTTATTTTATAAATGATAAACCTAGATCCTATAGATTCAATGGTAACTATTATGCATGCAACAAGTTTGGGCATAGAGCATCTGAATGCAGGTCTGTTATGAACAACACTGGAAGATATCCTCAGAGGACTCAAGGAGTTGGTCCAGAACCTTTTGTGAACCGGAATCACAACCAGTTTAATACCATTAATCATCAGTCAGGAAGTGGTGGCTATCAAGCGGCAACTAGATGGAGAGCAAACTGTTTGATCTATCATGGTCATGGTCACACAACTGCAACTTGCAGGAGGAAGAATGGTAACATGAATAATGGACCTTGGAGAGCACCTGGAATGGTCTGCTATCATTGCAACAAACCCGGTCACATTGCAAGATTCTGTAGAAGTAGAAGGAGTATATAGGATGTTATACCGCTCACTTGAGAAGGAAAGATTGATATTAACACTGTTCAAGCAGATATGAACAAAACTTGGAAGAATAATCCCGCAGTGTTGCAAGAAGAACCAGTTTTCTGCACCTAGTGTGGAAATAACGGAACCGGCAAACCAAGCATCAAAAAAGCTTAGGGGGAGCAAACGGTGAAACACAATGAACCCCTAGTTTACACCGGTAAAAGACCTTAACCGATATGTGATACCTGTCATTTGGTAGAAGACCAAAAATGGTAATAGGCAAATTAGGGTTTACTCCCTAATGGTGGAGCATTTATTATGGTAGGTAAGGAATATTTTTAAAAGGAATTTTCAAATCATTTCTCACTATCATTTTTTGAGCGAAGAAGTTTTACAAGTGCAAAGTGAAGAAAAATTAATTTATGTTGTGATTCAAAGAAATCTCAAAACCCTGAAGAAGATTCAAAAGCAAATATCAAATAGTCAAGAGAAGAACTCAAAGCGGTGATTCAGCAACCGACGAAGTGGAATTTGCAATCCCTAAATTCTCGATTTCTGAAAGGTATTTCTCAAGTTTTTTGTTTTGTCATGGCTTCCGCATCTCATGATAGTTCTAGTGCAACTATCGATTCTATGGATTTCATACAAAGAAAGTCAAAATATAATGCCTTGTCTCAAGTACCAGCTAGTGTTATAGTAGAAGAAGGGATTTCTGATTATATAGACTACAAAATTGAAGACCTAGGGTCTCTAGTGATCCATTCGCAGCTAGGTCTATTTTGTGGGAAGGATAAAAAGATCAAACCGGAGTATAGAATTTTGGAGAAGAAGAAACTTCACAATGAAGTTTACTTCCTAGAGGATTTCACAGATGACCACATTAGAATAATTCTAAGAAGAGTTCATGGTGACAAGATGTACCTAGAGCGGATGCATGATATCACACCGCAAGCTATTCATGCCGTCACCAGTTTCTACAATACAGGGGAAGTGCCAGCCCTAAGGAAGGTCAGCAAGATGGAAATGTCCAAGCTCACCGGTTCAGTGAGTGACTCACGTGGCATGACCATCAAATCAATCAAGGATGATCTAGTCAAGTATGCCTACATGGTGATAATCTACCGGACGTTCTCTGCCAGTAGAATTAACTCTATATTTGCTGTAGTGGTAAATGTTGCTTACCGGATGATCAAAGAAGATGCATTATTTGATTTGTGCACCTGTATGAAAAGACAACTTAAGTTGAATCTTAAGTCAATCAAACAGGATAATGCACTAAGATTCAAGTTTGGACAACTACTGGTAGGGTTATTCTTATACTTCCAAGGATATATCCTAGGAGTTGGACATATTCAGTGGTCTGCCGACCAACCGGTTACCAAGCAGATCAAAGAGAGCCTACAAGAAGTTGGAATCGGTTACCCTAAAGTGCTGAACAAGTACTTTGATGAGTTTAGGCACAAGATGAGCCAAAGGATAAGGATATCTGGTGACATTGTCAAGAAATATGAAGATGATATCTTCTTTATTATCAATGTGGATGAATGCATAATGGAGGCTGTTGAGCCTAGACAGGAAGAAGTAGAGCCTATGGGCTATGAGGTGATGTATGATATGTTGGACGGGTATGCTTCTACCCTAATCGCCTCACCTCTTGATCCTAAGGCAAAGAGAACCGACACCTATCTGGAAAGGGTTGCATTGATTGTAGAACCTCCTAAAAAGAAAGGAAAGGCAATGCCTTCAGAATCAGCACCGGTTACTACAGCTAGTCCCAAAGTGACCAAGCGGTCACCTGCAAAGAAGAAACCAGAAGCAGCACCTGCCAAAGTCTTTGAGAGGAAGAGGAAGACAAGTAATAACTCACCGAACTCAAAAGAAACTATGTTTGAGGAAAAACCCAAGAAGACAAGACAAGCAAAGAAAAAGACAAAGAATGAACTGGCATCATCGACACCGATAAATATTGACATTTCTTTCTACAAACCTTTGACACATTGTCAAAGAACTATCAAAAATATTAGGAGAAAAGTGTTGAATGATTTGATTGATTGTTTTGATGATTTCAATGATGATGAAAAGCAAGCAGTTGAATAAGAAATCATTAAGTATTTATGTGTTAATGACCGGCTGCCTTCATAAATTAGATCTGAGACACCATATTCTTTGTATAATTCCTTAGACAATAAATGGCGCATTGCCATAGAAAAGGAATAGGAAATGAGAGAAAATTTTTGCTCAACATTTTCTTGATGTATCAAATTTAGGACTTTTCGAAGTTATGAATAAATACAAAGGCCTCTTCTTCATGAGAAGAAGAAGACTACTATTACTGGAAGGAAAGAGTCAAGAAGTGATCAAGAATACACACAGTCTTGCTCAAGAAGCTCTTAAGATGCATCAAGTGGCTGAAGCCAATAGGAAGGTTGAGCAGGAACTGACAATAACAAAACCGGATGAAGTGTTTGATAATGAAGGAAACCCAGTTACTGAACCTACAGACACTATTGATGTCAATGCTCTGGATGTAGAGGATGTTCCTCAGGATACACCATCAGAAGCAATAGGATAGGAGAAGCAGGCAAAATAGGTAAATAAGGAGAAGAAAGTAGAGGAGGACAAAGAAGAGGAGAAGAGGAAAAAGGAAGAGGAGAAGAAGAAGAAGGATGAAGAGGAGAAGAGAAAAAAGGAAGAGGAGAAGAAGAAGAAGGATGAAGAGGAGAAGAGAAAGAAAGAAG
Organism: Cryptomeria japonica; assembly: GCF_030272615.1. Taxonomy (NCBI): domain Eukaryota; kingdom Viridiplantae; phylum Streptophyta; class Pinopsida; order Cupressales; family Cupressaceae; genus Cryptomeria; species Cryptomeria japonica. The sequence goes on from NC_081409.1 coordinate 445,461,245, forward strand.
AGGTAAAGAAGAAGGATGAAGAGGAGAAGAGGAAGAAGGAAGAAGAGAAGAAGAAGAATGAAGAAGAAAAGAAGCGGAAAGATGAAGAAAAGAAAAAGGAAGAGGAGAAGAAGCAATAGGAAGAAGAGCAGAAGAAAAAGGATGAAGAAGAAGAGAAGCAGAGGAAAGAAGAGAAAAGGAAACTATAAGAAGAGGATAAGAAAAAGACAGAAGAGGAAAAGTTAAGAGCTACAGAGAAAGAAGAAGCGACAAAAAGCACTCAGATGGAGACTCCTAAGGCAACTGGTAGTCAAGCCAAACCGGCTGACCTCACCAGTCCTATTGACCTCCAGTCTGCAAATGAAATGGAGCTGCTATAGAGAATTAAGGTTTCTCAAGAATGCCTTGAAGTGTTAAGGAGGAAGAAGGAGCAAAATGTGATCCAAGCTACGATGGACACTCTTAACGGTTTGTTACCCAACACAAACCTCCCCAGTACTGATTCATCACTGGCACAATTGAAGCTCCTATGCATAGTAGTGGATGATCAGGTGCAAAGCCTAGAAGAGGTAGCAAAGGCAAATTCCAAGAAAGAGCATCAAAAGGCTCTCAACATTGCCCTGGTGAAAAATATTAATGAGCTCTGGTTCGAACTGCAAAAAGCTCAAAAAGACACAAGGAATGCTCTAGATGAGGGGAATCTACTACTGAGTAAGTTTTGACAATCCCATCTCTTCTGTGATGATGTGCTTGTACAGAATTAAAAGCTACAAACTGACTTGCAGTTATACATGAGCACCGAAATAGAGTTGGAAATCAACAACCGTACTCAAGATTTGCAGGAACTCCAACTGGTTCTACTCCCACGCCTGCAGATACTTCAGAAATGTTATCTCAATCTGGATGCCTTAACGGTGACTCAAGAGATTAGCAAAATAGACACCATGGAAGAATAGGTCTCCCAGATGCAGATAGAGAAAGAAGTGGCTACCTCCCTACTTGAGTCCTGGTCCTTATCTATGAAACAATTTTTGTAGGACTTCAAATCAGTTTTTGACAAGTTTTATTCCTTATTGTCATAAACTCTTATTCTTTTAATACTAATGAATAGGGGTTAGTCTGGAATATTTTGTTGTCATTGTTGGCAAAGGGGGAGAAGTATAAATTTTGAATGTTTTGATGTATACTTTCATGTTATTTCTGTTAAGAAGTAGTATACATTGTATTTTCTACAAAAGAGATAGCGTATATGCTTAGGGGGAGTAATTTTGATTATGGCATATTTTAGTTGTAAAACACTTAGATGTCAAAATTTCCTAAGTGTTTCCATCAATGCCAAAGGGGGAGATTGTTGGCATTTTTGATGATTATGTTGTGATTGTCATCGATGGACACACACTTGCATTGAGATCACTTTTGTATGTATAAGCTAAAGCTCAACCAGTATTTGTTCCCAACCGGTATGATGCATTATAGTCCTTAGAATATTGGTGTTTTGCAAAAAGTGTTTACCAATCTGAAGCGGTATGTTGACCCCAAGCGGTTTGAGGATCTCAAGTGATATGAAGGATTAAAGCGGCAAAACACATATTTCCTAGTCTTCATTTTGTCAAATCGGCAACTGGTATTTTGCTTAAACTGGTATTTTGTATGAACTAGTAATACTCTGTGATGAGTTACCAACTGACATTTTGTGATGAGTTACCATCCACCAATTTTTTGATGGTGCTGACACTTCAACAGTTCTTTTTGTGTCGTGTTACAGAATATGTCTAGATGCATTGAACCTAGGAAATTGTATTGTAATCCTATTGGACCGACATGAAATCAGATTCCTTTATAAGGACATCATGTTTAGGGTTTTAGGTTGTTGCTAGGGTTCAAGGTGGTTGATGAGTTAGAGAGAGCGTGAATGTGTAGAAGACTAAAGTAATGCTAGAATGCATTAGGAACGAGCTATCAAGGATCTAACCAAGCAATCTGTGCTATTAGCTAGATCACTCACTTGTTGATTACTCACATCTTCGACAAGTCTGAAGCCCTTAACCGTGTAGGCCCAAAAGCCTTTTGTTAATCCTCTAACAAGGTGATTCACATCTGTGGATCTAAAATCCTCTAGCAAGGTAGTCTTTAATTGGACTTATCTCTGAACAGAGATTGAGATTCCTAACAAGATCTGTTATGGTAAAGAACATTGTATGACCTTAACTGGTCTGACCTTAACCGGTCTGGTTCCTATTCTATAGATAGTTACTTGTGAGTTCCATCTCATCGTGGTTTTTCCCATTTGGGTTTTCACGTCAAAATCTCTTGTGTTATGGTGTTTGTGCTTCTGTGGGTGAATGCATTATTTTCTATTTGGTTTGCATGTGTGCTAACCGGTTTGTCTACTAAACTATTTTACCGGTTTACTGTTAGTCTAGCAAACTATTTAAGTACATTGATTTTTGGCATTACTAATTCACCCCCCCTCTTAGTATTCATCATTTTATTCGCCAATCCTCCCATTATGCTCTTGTTGCGGATACCCTTTTTAAACAAGGTCTGGACGATACTCTTTTAAGATGTCTCGAATAAGAAGAATCTGACAAGGCCTTAAATGAAGTCCATAATGGCATTGTGGCACTCATTCAAGTGGTCTTACCCTTTCGAAAAAACTCATACGCTTGGGCTATTATTGGCCAAGTATGGAACGAGATTCTTTTCTGATAGCTAAAACATGCAAACAATGTCAGATCCATGGGAATTTGATTCATGCACCAGCACAAGAACTTCATGCTTTGACAACATCTTGGCCTTTCTACCAATGGGGTCTTGATCTAGTAGGAAAGATAAATCCTTCTTCATCCAATGGTCACAAATTCATCCTTGTAGATACAAAATATTTCACAAAATGGATTGAGGCAGTACCTCTTATCAATATCACAGGAAAACAAATTTTTGCATTTATCTTGAACTACATCATCTATCGCTATGGAATACCCATGACCATTATCACCGATAATGGGTGACCATTCAAGAATTAGGATGTCCAAGAGCTATGTGAGAAATTCAAGATCCAACATAGATTTTCCATACCCTACTATCCACAAGGAAATGGGTAAGTAGAAGCTTCAAACAAAACTATTTTTAAAATCCTCAAAAAGACAGTGAAAGATGGTGGCAGAGATTGTAATATTCAATTGAGCCTGACTCTATGGGCCTACTGTACCAGTATCTGCACACCAATAGGTGCCACACCTTTCTCTCTTGTATATGGATCAGAAGCAATACTACCAATAGAAGTAGAGATACCTTCTCTATGAGTATCATTAAAAAACCTTATCCCAGATGAAGAACAACGAGTATTTAGATTGCATGAGTTAGAATTGATCCATGAACGAAGACAAAATTCCTTTGATCATTTAAAGGTATATCAACAAAAAATGTGCTGAAGTTATAATCACAAGGTCAAACCACAAACCTTTCAAATTGGGGAGCTAGTACTAAAGGAAAATCCACAAAACCAGTCAGATCGAGAAAAGAAAGGGAAGTTTGAACCAAAATGGTTAGGTCTGTTTGTGGTCACAACAATATTTGGGTTAGGCGCATATCAACTATCAACATGGGATAGGGATTAGCTTGAGGAACCCATCAATAGCATGCATCTAAAGAAGTTTTATGCCTGAAAAAGTAGAAAATCCAAAAACAGTGAAAAAGCAGAAAATCCAAAAGCAGTGAAAAAACAGAAAATCCAAAAACAGTGAAAAAGCAGAAAATCCAAAAATAGTGAAAAAGTAGAAAATACAAAAACAGTGAAAAACAATGAAATTTTAAAAAAAAAAACAAATATGAGGAAAAAGTGTAAAATAAAAACAGATGGTGAAAACCTGGTATTTGTTAGCTAGCTCTTCCATCTATTGGTTCATGTGTCCTTCCACTTACATTCATTTCCATTAGTGTTGTTCATATCCATAATAAAGCCTTTCTACATATGCAGGCATCGCAGGTGATTTCTCGTCATGGTTTGGATCGTTGTATATATCATAATAAAGTTTGTTTCTATACTGGGGGCAAAATCCTAAACCTAGTTGGGAGAAAAATTATCATCATTTTGAGCTTAATCAAACAAGTAGAGCAACTATTAAGCAACACTGGTCAAGCAAAAAAAATGAGACACATCCAACGTTGAACATAAGATAAAATTGTCAATCATTAACTATCACATATCAGTCTAAACATGATAAACACATATCAATGGATGATATATTTTGACTAATGACTATAACACTTTGACAATAATGGTTCAACTATTTTATCTTTATTTTTCACTATCATGGTTTCTGAGTGACTCTAGGATGTCTTTGACTAGAGGAACAGGGAAGGAACATGATATTTTTCTTGTCTGTTGTCTACAAATTAATCATTAATATGTGCAAATTTTTCTCAAGACATGATCATCGGAGTATCATAGAAGACATTCGGACTTGCATATAGAAATGGTTAATACTGCCTATTTTACACAAGCAACACTCAGGTCATCGTGGTTCAATTATACCTCAATGCTTGTGCTAACTTGCAATATCAAAACCCCAAGAAATTAGTGCTCAGGTCATCATGGTTCAATTATACCATTAATGTTTGCACTCACTTCCCACATTTTTAAAGGCTCAATGAGGAAACAAAGCAATCACTCCATGACTAGTCTGATCGTCGCATTGCATTTCATTTTGCATTTACTTTTTTTAAAGTAGATTTGCATTTCATTTTGCATGAGATCACAACACTCATCTTTTCCAAGGCCAAAGATTTCAACATGGTGTTATCTCTCTTATTACATGATTGAGTACATTGGACAATAACAACAATAATCAATTCATTCATCCTGCATGATAAGTTAGTTCATCTCATATAACCATTGCATACTAAGACATCATTCATATAAAGCATCAAATCATTCATTCATTTAGTTATATTATTGTATTGCATCCATATTATCTCAAATCATATAAGAGTAACATAATTGCATTGCATTACATCCATCTCATATTAACATGCATGAGAAAACCATAAACATAGAAAGCATTGCATTGTACATACATCACATAGTACTTATAGGCATCACCATACATATTCACATTTGCATAACATCATGTAAATACTGCATCATCATATAAGAAGCATGCATCCATCATCTAGAATCTGTCAGCATGTAGAAAATAAACCATACATCATGAAAGTAATTGCACATCATAATCATATATCAAATAAAATGCATCCATCATCTCATAGGTCATGTATAGCGAATTGGATCGACTGCATATCATATCATCAAAAGAATCAATGTCCAAGGTACAATGATATCAAAAAAATATATGAGATACATCACAAATATACATCACAAGAATATTCAACATCTCATCACAAAAGGTGTGTACATGAATGGATCAATGTGCCATATTAGTGTGATCATTGGGAAGCAGAGTGAAACTCTGTCTTGATGTGGCAGGTCTAGTAACACCAGCTGATACCCCTGTACTTGGGTCCCCACCTGGTGGATCTCTCTGAAGTGGCCCTGTCACTCCTCAACTCTCAGACTGGCTCTGTCCTGATCTCCTACTCAGCTGTGAAAATCCTAGAGCCCTTCGATCAGTAGGAACAATAGTATAGTATAAGGTCCTATAATACTCAGCCTCTCAGACAACTTGGCGCATCATCTTCAGGGTAGGCTTCCCTGAACTAGACTCTCCTGACATCTGTACATGTGCCTTGGCCTGCCGACACCTATCCCTTGCTACATCTCTCTCGACCATGAGAGAAGCCATCTGAACCTCTAGCTGGGTCATCTGAGAGTCCCTCTCTGCTAGTCGACTCTCTAGCTATTGAACCTGACCCTGTAAGTCTATAATCTAAGCCTGCTACTGATGAGATGACATCCTAATGAGGATCCATCAAGGTGCCTCTGTCTGTGGCTGCTCAACCTGTGATACTCTTGTAGGTACCTTCTCAACTTGGGGAGCCTCCTACTTTGGGACCTGATGCCCCTGATCCATTGGACCTAATCTCATTCGTCTGACCACTCATGTCATCCAATCATATATACATCTCCAACAGATCTAGAACTGCTAGCTCCCAGTGTTCCTACCACTGCCACTACAACTTCTTGGCCATCTCCCCATCATCATCTCTCCATCATCATCTCCAACACCATGATCTCCTACCTCTCCTCCATATCCATTGATGTCATCCCCTCTATCTCTGCCATCATCTCCACCCCCACCTCCTCTCCCCCCACCATCCCTTGGTCATCTAGGATCTCTGCATTGTAGCCTCTCATCATCCTCATCTAGAACTGGCTTTGTCTCATCCAAACATGTCAACCTTGAAAACCTATGTATAATACAATATATGGCATACTCATTTGTCATCCCACTATCTATCATACATGAAAGATAATCCTAATCCAGTGGCTCAAATGATCAATACTCTGCACATGCCCGGTCATATGAAATAGAGGGCCCCCAAGTAGCCACATCTAGTCTCCTGCGATCATAATGAGTTGTACCCTGTGGTATCCCCTGTATCCTACCATACTATCTCAACACCCTCATACAAAGGAATCACTCGATAACATAGGGTGTTGATCCAATCAGGTATCACATCACAAATACATACGACATCTCCACTACATCCTTGGGCCAGATATCGCAATCTCTATATGGTTTGCATATCATAGTAACTAGATCATCCAGTGTTCGTCGCCAATACTTCAATTGCCCAGCTTTCACTGGACAATTATGCCTAGATACCTATCAGCATAAGGCCTGCCTATAGGCCTATCTCTATCACCCAATGGTCATGTGATAGGCATGTGCTCCAAGGTCCATATCTGGAGAATGATCACCCTTGCTGATAATGCAACCGATCTCTGGTACATAACTCGGTGTAGGTCATGATACAAGTGTGCTAGCATGCATGACCCCCATGCAAATCGAGTCCCCTGTGTCACCATCTTCTCAAGGAGATGACCCCATCCAATAGATAATCCCTTTGACCTATGATCAAGACAAAGGAAACCTCCAATGAATTTGAAAAGAATAGTGGATAATGTGGCATAACCTAGCTCTAGCATCTCCTTCCATGCAATGTGATATCCGCCTATCTCATCACCCTCGAACACTCGACAAATTGTATCTTTCCCACCCTACTCGGTGAGATCGTAATACACTAGCTCACCCATCATAGAGATGCACAGTATCTGGGATACATCCTCAGGTGTCACCATCATCTCGCCCGTTAGTAAGTGAAAAGTGTTGTGCTCACTATGCCAACGCTCTGCTAAGGCTGACAATAATCCTCAGCTAATCAAGGGTTGGGGCATGTCAAGAAGGAAAGATAAACCACACATGTCAATGTGGTCTGGCTTCACCTAGCTAAGGTGGGGTATTGGCATCCATGTCTTTGGGAAGCACTCCCAAGATTGGCGAACACTAAAGTGCTCCTGCAATCAAATCATCTCATCATATCAGTCTCTTGATTTATCTATCTATCAAATCAATCTATCTATTAGTCTATCTTGCTCAATTGATATTTTTATCAAATCTCGTTGGGCCCCTATCAATGACGCTCATCTATCATGAGGTCATTATCAATCCTATTTCATCTCGTGCATACATCAAGATAATCAAAACTGATCATCAAATTTCATCAACCAGGAGTGTCTAATTTTATCAATTAGATAGCTAATCAAATCTTACCCTATCAAAATAAAAAATCAAATTGAATCGACAGCAATCCAGCCTCTTTATCAAACATCATGACAGTTGGAAATCTGATAAACACCAAATTTTTTTTATCAAAATCATCAAAACATAATCATTTGAAAAGTCGATTAGATCATCCAAATTCATTAAAAATTCAAGCACAATCAAAAAACTTAAATGATCAAGTCATCAAAAGTTGACATAAAAAATCAAATCAATTCATCAATAATCAAAACATTCAATAAATGGAAAAAATTGAAAAAATCAAATCATTTTCTCAAAAAAATAAAAATAAATAAAAAAAATCGAAAAGATCAAAAAAAAAAAAATGCAAAAACAAAAAAAAGGAAAAAAAATAAAAATAAAAATGCAAAAAATCAAAAAATAAATAAATAAAATAAATAAAAAACCAAAAAATCAAAAAAAAAAAAAAAAGGAAAAAAAAAAAAAATCTTTTGGCCAGGCCCGACCCCCCGTGCTGGTGACGCCCATGGCACTCATGGTGGCACCAGCGGCGCTGCCCACAGCGCCCTCGATGCCTGCGGTGGTGCCCGCGATGGCGTCGGTGGCGTTCACCACCCTCGTGGCAGCGCCACCATGGCACAACCGCCGCCCCAATGCGAGTTTTTTTTTCTAAATTATAAAAAATTTGCAAAAAGTGAAACATTATGAATACATAAAAAAAAAATTTAGGGTGCGAGTTTTCAAAAATAAAAAAAATCCAAAAAACCCATTTTATAACTCGAAAAATCCATGTCAGAAATGTAAATTTTTTTTACAAACCCACATGGTGAAAATGCTAAAAAAATGATTTTTTCTACAAATTGCTAATTTTTTCAAAAATCAACTAAAAGTTGACAAAGTTGGGTTTTCTTGAAGTACATACCGGTGGACCGTAGGCCAGAGGACGCTCGTGTCGCTGAACTCGCTCAAACCTATGCTGGTGGTATGGGATCATCATTCCTTCCTCCAAAGCAACTTTTTCAAACAACTGAAGTGCACAAATGAAGAGTTGTAAAAGGAATTCACCTTTTTAAACTCACAATGGGGCATTTAAGTGGGATTTTTATTCCACTAATTTTTAATCATCTAATCAACTAATCAACTTGGCAGGGTAGCATTTTCAAATTTCGTATCGGGAAATGAATTGGATCGACTCTAAAAATTTATAAACATCGAACAATCATTAAAAATCTAAAAATCGTAAATATTTAAAAAATATCAAAAAAATTAAAAAATCATGAAAAATTCAAAAACATTGCAAAAATTATTCGATTCATCTCCCGAGGGGCATCCTCGAATCAATATCTATCAGTTAGTGTTTTGGACATCATATCGAGATTTATCATCTTAAACATCAAAACCACATCATATCGAGATTTATCATCTCAAAATCGAATCAATATCATATCGAAATCAAATCCACATCGAAATCAAGATCAAATCTACATCAATATCAAAATCAATATTAGTAGCATCATCCATCAATTTTTCTTTGAACCAACGCATCATCACACATTGAAAGAGGGGCAAAATGTATACACCTAAAAATGGTCTAAAGATAGTTAATTAAATATGTAGTTATTTGATTAAGCCCCCTTCCCAATTAATTGAATTCATAAACAATTTGGTTAATTTCTATATTCATCTACTAGTAAATAAATCTACATGATTTATTTACATAGTTCATTTCATATCCCCCTTTGATTAATTATTTCTAAATTAATTAATTTCCCCCCATATAAATTAGTTCTTCTAATCCCTAATTAAAATTAACAAACTCAAGTTTGTTGAGATTAATTATAATTTTTCAAATTATTTGAATTTCTAAATTCAAATGAGCACATGGCTCCTAACTTTTAACCACCTAACCTAACCATCCCCTAACCTAACCCATTCCACATAACCCTATCCCATCTTGCACATTCTAACCTCCTTATCCTAACCTCCTATGGTGTGGATATTCTCCCCTTGAGACACATGGCACTTTTTCCACATGTCTCCTCCCTTGGACACTTGCCCTCTCATGAGCAAGGCTCCTTGACACTTGTCACCACAGAAATGACAAGTGTCCCTTCCTCCAACCTCTTCTCCAACTTCCTCAATCTTGGCCCTTGATAACTTATCAGATCTGGACCATTGATTCCTGCGAACTCATCTTTGGCCTTGGAATTCCTATAAATATCCCCCATTTTGGAGTAATAAGGATCCCTTGCATTCATATTTTTAGCATCATTACTATAGGCAATTTGCATTTCAATTATCTAGTAATTAGACTTTTGGATTAATCATAGCATGTTAATCTAGTTTCTTAGATCATGCATTTCATATCATTTGCATAATAAATCATGATCAAGTAGCTACTCAACTCATGAGTTGCCACTTTGGAGGTCATTTCTCTGCTGAGAGCCAATGAATCCAACACCTTCAAGGTCCTCAAGAATAGAGGAAAATGGGACATTTCAAGGAAGGCTTATGGTTTGCATCTTTAATTTAGTTTTCAATTAAGCTTTCCATTATATTTTATTGTCTCATTATATGTGTATGCCTTTCTTATATATCACATTTTTAGCATCACAATTTCTATTGGAGATTGGGAATTATTTCATTTCATTTCTTAGTTTGAAAGCTATGTTCAGTGACAGAGTTGAGAAGTGCAAAGTTCTAAGGAAATGGGAAATAAGAGAATTGTAGAACCTGAGAATTTTAGCCTCAACCTAGAAACAAAAAGATTATTGTAAGAAGTGGGATGGCTAAGATTCATTTAAATGTATGAGAGATATGCACCTAATGTTGTGGAGGAGTTTGTAAAATATTTTCATGTTAATATCACCAGAGTAGGGGGTGAAATAATTGAAGTCACTCTGCAGGTTATAAGTGAAATTTTAGGAATTCTTGCAGTAGGTGAGCTGATAAATAAAGGCCATATCAATTTTGATGAAGTCGTTAATTCCTTCCACCAAGGGAATGAGAGAAAGCTTGTTTTACAAGTGCACAAGGGTAGTATGAAAGGTATAAATAGAAGGGCTTGGACGAACCATGGAAAACTGTAATCCTCTAGCTAATGAAATTTTTCACTTGTGAAGGGTAGTATGGTACAGTGTTGGGCCTAGGTATGTGACTATTGATTCACCTGAGGTATGCAAATACAAGACCTGAAGCTCAGGTAAATCTTCTGTCTTTTCTATTTTTGCAAATTTCTGCTATGGTAACTAAGGGAAAAGGGAAAGATGGACATATAAAATACCCTAGTTTAATTCATATTATTGTTAAACATCACTTTCTGAAAAAGGAAGCGGGCAAAGAAGAATGGCTTGAATTTCTATCCTCGCCTATTAATAGAGCCAAGAAAGGGTCAATGTTAAAAAGTATTAAGATAGAAAAAGGGGAATCCTCCAAGAAAGGGGCAAAAAGGGCATCCGAGAATGTTGAAATTATGGAAGAGGGCCCATCACACAAAAAGGGAAAATCTCAAAGTGAAGAGCCTAAAATAATGAGAGTTACTCGTAGCTCTACCTAGAAGGCTTCTCAGCCAACAAAATATAGTGAACAAAGCCCTCCTTATGGTACCCATAGGGCTCTTGATGACCCCTCCTTAGCAAACCCTAAGGAAGAATAGAGTCCTATTCATGAGTATAATGACCCTTCTTTATTAAACCCTCCTGCCGAAGGAAATGTTGTTGATACATACCTTGCTATCTCCACTGAACTTATTCAACCAAGTGTTGATGATTTGCCATTAGGAGAACCAAAAATTGATAAGATTATTGAACAATTGCCTCCTCAAATAATTTCTCTTGATGGTGACTCTTCCGATGATGAACAAGCACCATAGTCTTCTCATTCTTCTACACCTTCTGGAGCAAATACAAAAATTTTAGAAGATCCAAAAGGATTAGAGGTTGCTCAAACTTATTCTTCTCCTCCTCATAGTTACAGCAAGTGCAACCTACATATTCCAAAAACCTACAAGATAGTATCAAGTCATTTAGGGATGTTAATCAACTCCCTTACAAATAATTGCAACCAGTAAGAGTATGGTATAACACTATTCCACTTCCATTGAGGAGAAGAGAACCTATTTCTCCCACAAAAAACACCTGGAGTCTGAACAGAGTATGGTCTTCTATAAGAATAATGGAAGAGCAAGAAATAGAATGGGTCAAAATGAGATTTAGGTCATCATTGATTCTTATGTCAGTACCACAGCTTAATGCAGTAGAAAACTTTGTAGGGGAAGTCTTAAGAGAATGGATAGACGAGGTTGAATGATGGAAAGGTTATGTGCCTCCTAGGAAATATCAGGAATATAATTTCAGTAAGTTAGATTTGACCTTGTGGATTGAGAGGCAAAATAGGGACATACCAAATAAACCATGAGGACATGGTTGGAATTAGAAAGAAGAGAAATGATGAGGGGCTCATCTTTGCACTATTAGTCATACTTTACGATTTAAAACTTTTAATTATCCATGAACGATATGTCTAGTGATATCCTTATAACTTGGATGTTTATTCATTTTTGCTACTATATTCTGCTTATTGGAAGTAATATTAGGAATGATATCTTATGGTTAAATGTTTTACTTTTTTAATTAATTTGCAAGTATGAATATCGTTATAACCAGAAATATGTTGCTTTGTTCTATTTAATCTTCATAAATGTGTTTTTGACTATATTTTAATAAGAGCAAGAAAATTTAGATAGACAACTCCAATTCAGTGGCCACTTGTATAATGATGGATCCTGAAGTGTTCTCGATTAAAGATCCTCTTGATCTTCTCTATGTCTATTTCATCGATTGTCTTGGAATTTTAACTTCCTTTCAAAGTTTATATTAAGTTTTATCTAGTTCAGTTGTAGTTATTACTCTTCTTTAAGCAGGTAGTAATAGTTTGAACTTGAATAAAGATGGATATCTATAAATATCTAGTTAAGATCTATTGAATGAAATAGGAAAATTAGTCAGTAAGTTAGCCAGCATTAGAGCTCCATATTTTGTAATCAAAAAGTCTATTTTTATTTCCTATTGGAAGTTCGTTTCAATGAAAACTGGAAGTTGATCTAAGAATTCTTGTATTTAGGACACCACCAAAGGAAGAGAAGGGCCTGCTCAACCAAAGGGAGGTGATCCTTGTGTTATTTATTTTCCATGTTCAGTTTTGTGCAATGAAATTTATCTCACATTGTTCAAATTCTTAATTAATGATTAAGTGTTAAATTTCAAAAGTTGTAGTCGTTTAAATCTCTATTTAGATATGGATTCGATGAACGTATGTTAAGAAGTTTTAGTTTTCTGTTGTCATTTAATTCATTTATTGTAAATGAAGTTTAGTTTCCCATTTTAGTAAGATGAAGAATTTGGGACTGAGAAAAGAACAAAAGCATTGTTGGGTTAACTCATGGAATATAGTTGTTTTTTGGTTAAAGTAGATTTCATTTCTGCAATTGTAATTTAGATTTGTTTCCTGCAAACGTAAATCAGATTTCACTTTTAGAAAGTGTAAAATAGGTTCATTTTCAACATGTAGTGATAGATTTCATTTCATAGGAAGATAAAATTTATTTAAATTTACAATTAGTCAATTTCATGATTTATATCTTAAACTTTGTTATGTTCAGACTCTTGGTATCAGAATTGAATTCTTCATAGGATAGTTGATTCTTGTGACTTGAAGTAGAAAAGTGTCTTCTCTCTAATTTTAAACCGCAGTCGTAGGAGTAGTTTTGAATAGATCCTGATAGCTCTTGATGGAGCCTGATCCAACTCCAGTCACTATTTTTCAGTGCAAAACCCCCAATTGAGATTCTCCTAATTGCAGACAGATTTTAGACACACCTCGAGTCAATAATGAAAAGAATTTAAATGGTGCAAATTGTGACACCAATGACCTTTCCTACCATCGAGAGTAGAATAATATAGTCCCAATATCCCAAAATTTTGAATACAAAAATAATCAATCATTGAGCTATAGAAAATATTGAAGATCTTCATGAAGTCTTCAATGACATCCATTAAAGCACTATTGGGGATCCCACGGGTAAAAAAGACTGAAAATATCATTATCAATATCCAAACACATTCATAATCCTTAGAAATGCATAATTTAAAAGCATCCACATATAACGTAGACTTTGAGAAATAAAGAAAAGGGATTCATAGGAAAGTTGTTTGACAAACTTTGTGTGGGGTTAGCGAAGATTTTGAGTTCAAGAGGACAAAGGAACACATTTTGTAGTTCCCTAAAAACAATGAGAAAAGATATAACAATTTAAAATAAAAGCTCTCACATGAGCAAATGACTCTCATGGTTATAGTCAAAACACCAAGAGAGAGTTTGGCAGTGCCTAAGACATTATGATAATGTATCAAAGATTGCAATATGAAGCTTTGGAATGTATCAAAGATTGCAATATGTGCTTTTTAGACAGTGTTTCCAACCTTCAAAGCAAAACACTAAGTCTTTCTAAGACAAGTGAAAAGCCATGAAAAAAGATATAGCAGTAAAATAAATAGCAGTTGAGAGCAGTAATAAAGCATAGTGACTTTGAATATGGAAGGCATGTCATACATCAAATGACAGAGAACAAAACAACACCAAGGTTATTGAAGGGTAATAGACCATTACTTTCAATGGATCTATGATGGCACTATAGAATGGATGGTTATAGTATTTTCATTCAAAGGAAGTACAAACAATATATCATGCACTATAAAAGGCTTACCACTGTCCTAAGGTTAGTCATGGCAATGCTTACAAACAATAGAAGACTTAAGGAAATATAAACCATGAATCATGAAAGACATGGCAATGATTTTAGAAAAAGTCATGGATCATACTGTGTAACAGCCTTGACAAGGAGAGCCTCTACCATGATAGTCCAAAATAAGGGCATGAGGTAGCAAAGCAACGATAAGGAAAGAGTTTAGAGTAAATATAAGATTACTATCAAAAGACAATTATTAGTATGGGAAGCTTTTCATGACAATAGTGGGGTATTTTTTGACTGTTATAAGCATTTTGACTTATAAAAGGATGCTTTATGGATATGCCTACACATTGGAAATAGTTTGCAACCTAAAACCCTCATTTTTTAGGCATTTTTGAGTTTCTTTTGGCAGGAAATCATTTCTATATGCTCCCTAAAATCATTAATCAGTTGCAGCATTATGTGCTTCAATTTAAACATTAGCAAGGGTATCAAGAGGTGGAGTATACAATGATAGTTCAGTGAGAAGCCTAAAAAGAAGGAATTTGAAGCAAATCCAATAGTTCTACTTTAATTTATACTTCCTCATGGATCAACCATCAGTCAAGGAGGATTTTGAGGCAACAAGAATCTAGTTACTAGCAGTTTTGACTCCCTTTTTGAAGGCTTTTCCTTTAAATTCAACCCAAGAGGCTAATATCATGCAAATTGAAGACAAGATCAAGGAGGAGGACAAGAAATTCAAGTTCATCATCAACTCAAGAGCTGGAATTAAAGATTAGTCTCTTCTTTAGTCAAGAGATGGAACTCATTTGATATATCTTTTTTACCTTCTCTTATTTTTTCTCAGTTCTTTCTTTCTTCTTGCATCCTCAACAAGCTTGAAAGCTTTGTAACTTAGAATTTTCATTTTAGAAGCATTGTAACAACATTTTTTTTAGTATTCAATAAGAGATAGCAGTTTCCTTTTACTATATCTTGTTTCTTCATTGTCAAAGGAATGATTTGATCAAAATATTGTGATTTACCATTAAGATTGTTTATTTTCTGTCTTATTTATGCTTTGTGAAAAAGGAATTTCATAAAACACAATAGGTTACATGTTGTATTTATCTATTTTCAATTAGTTGTAGTTGTGAAAATCTAGTTTTCCTTCTAGCCAAACATTGAAACTTCAAGCCTTCATGTGAAACATTTATGAGCTTTATGATCCAAGTTGAACTGTGAATTAAATTTTTAAGTCTTTTAAAGTTGATCGTAAGTTTAGGACATATTATTTAATAAGTTTTTGTGCATCACCTCCTAGTAGTAGCAATAGCTTATTACTTAAATCCATCCTTTTATCCCTTTACCTTTGTCAAATCAGTAATTTCTAGGAGGTTTTAGAGGGAACCGACCCTTCATTTGAAGGTTGATTTTCATTATAGGGAACCCACAAGCCTAAAAATTATCCCATGTTACACATGATTGCTAAGTTTCATACTTATCATTTAGGGTGCAATCCTCATGATAACACTAACATTGAGGAGATCAAGGATACAGAGATAGGGCATGTTGACATGTCTGAGTTTATCTAGAGAACTAAAGGGTAATGATCATCACCAAGCATGCAACAACTTCTCAACAGTCACATTCACTTGGTGTCATCTTTCCTATTGGCTACTGTAGAGCCAAAATTTGTTCTTGCTTGTGGATCTGATTTTGATAAAGAAACAAGAACCATCAAGGATGATGAGGGTAAAGTGATTATCAAGTTGGATAAAAAAACTATTGATAAAATCTTCAAGGTTTTAGCTCCTTATGCACATGCCAACATCACCATAGAGAAAGCTCAAGCTCACTATAATTAGAATGAGGAATCCTATAAGAATAACATCAATACCAATTGGATTTTAAGCCAAGATCCACAACCACTAGATGGCCTAAGCTTTACGAGAGTGATTTTAAAGGGGAGATTAATGATATGATTACTCTCCTTAGCAAGATCAAAGGATTGAAGAAATCTAATATATTTGAGACATGGATGTACATGTACATTTCTATCATGAAGAAGGACGTTCAACAAATTTTTTGGGGTGAATAGATCAATGATTCCTTGTGTGAAAAACTTTGACAGGTGCCCACCACTCTTACCTTCTCTACGAATTCTTACTTGGTCTATATTGAAGCTTCATTCAGACAGTTTCCTAGTCTCACCACAAAGGGTGACAGAATAAAAGTATCGATATGGACATATTATGACCGGTTGACCATGAGGACAAGAAAACATCAATATAGAAGGGCCCATGATTCCTTCTATGGTATGTACATGTATTCCTTTGACAAAACACTTAAGAAGAGAAGGGTGTTAGAAGCTACATCAAAGAAGGTCAATGAGTATGGGTGCCTCTTCTTACAGTTTACTACCTTTACATATATGAGAGTAGGTTTCTTTGATGATCATCTATATATTCTCCTAGGTACCTTACAAATAAGATTATCTTGATGGAGATAGGAAGGTAGATAATGGTTATTCATGCAAAGCAATCAGCTACCCATAAAGCAGTTTTATCATATCTACTTGGAACCCTCTTGTCATTGGGAGGTATTCATTGACAATCTCTACCAAAGATAAGGCTATGGAAATAAAACCTCGGGAGATCAAATTGAAGAAAGTGAAGGTCGGAAGATATTTTGATTGCAGGGGTATGAAAGATAGGATAAAAAGGGATTTCACTCATGTGCACCGCATTGAATACATCTGGATTGATCTTCACACAGAAAAGGATATCATGAGAATAGATTATAGTAGGCTTCACTTTGGAGAAAATTGTTGATCTAGATTTGGCTGATGTCCCAGAAGGCATGGTAGATGATGAAGAGGTGGTTGATCTAGTCTATGGACAACACAAGATTGTGGAAGCTCCTCTTCCTCCCATTCACTGGTGTTAGAAGGATTTCATATCCATCAAGGAAAGGTTTCAACTTATTTTGGCTAATACTAATGCTAGGTTGAAAAGAAAAGGCATAAAGTTGAAGAAGCTCAAAACTGAGTTAGAGGATGATACAACAGGGCCAGTTGGTCAAAAATTTTAATTGAGAATGAAGAACAAGGAAGATGCCTCTTATTCCAAGGGGACTAAGATTAAGATAAATATTGGGAAAGCCAATAATAGGTCCCAAGAAGAAACACCTATTAAAGGAAAAGAACGGATTCAAGAACAAGATGATGATCAAGATGAGTAGGATGAAGAAGAAAAAATACAAGAATTCCTAGTTGCCTCAAGTTCAGGACTTACGCCTGGTGATGTTTCTCAAGTGTCTCCTCTTGTAAGTGTTACCACATTCCCATTGGACACCAATGTTGATTATTTTTCTACAATGATGGTGACTCCTATAGAACATCTACTCAAACTATTTCTTCCTCCACTACCAATTCTATCCTAGATCCTCCAGAAGATAATCTAGATAGTATATTTGATTCCTACACCCTCATATCCAAACTTGTTTGATATATCTACTTCCACTATCATTTATTTTGATAATTTCATGTCTAAATCCATATCTCATGTAACAACAAAGCATATCTCTGCTACAGTACAAATTGATGCCCCACCCATAGTGTCAACTATAATGCAGACATAGTATGTCCCTTCACAAACTATAGTTGAAGATACTCAAGTTGATTCCTCCGATCTTCCTTCATGGATAAGGACAATCACTCTTAACATGAAGAAGTGGGATATTTCACCAAATGATTTTGATTTCAAACAACTTGTTCCTGCCAAGTATAAGGTAACCAAGAGGGTCAAGACCATCTCAAGGGTCAAGGTAGATAAAAATAAGATAAAATACATTGAGTTGGCAGAACCAACTTCAGATAAAATTGATGAGGAGATGTAGCCTAAAATTAATAAAAACACAAGAATTGAGCTTGTAAAATAGAGACATGATGGTACCAAGAATAATGTACAAGAGTTTGTGGCTTCATTGATTCAAAGGTATGGTGAGTTTAAGGAGAAGAAATATCAACTAAAGGAACAAAATGAACAGCTTGTTTTAGTGCTTTTGAAAATAACTATCCACTGAAATGTTTGATCCATTATCATCTTCCATTGCTAAGGATTCTATCAAGAAGGATGAAAGGGCCAGAGATAAAGCAAAGACAATAGATTCTTGGGTAGACATGTTGTTACAACAAAACACTCAACTCATGAAGGTAACTCTTCAAATGTTGAGGTATTTGGAATAACTTAAATCCAACTTGAAACACACTCATGAGGTTTTGTCTCAAGACTTGAAATCTCAAGAAGAAAATCTGAAAACTTGGCTCAAATTTATTGACTTCAAACTGGATATATTGTGTGATTATGGTGTCTTATCCTCCAAAAAGAAATATATCAAGGATAAGGAACTTGTGGCCAACATAGTTGAGGTTACTGAAGAATTGGTTAAAGATGTGGAATCATCCCTTGAGTTATGTGCTAAAGATGAGCAAGATATTCTTGCCAAATTTGAAAAAGTTTCATGTGGATTAATAGATAAAAACAAGAAGTTGTTGTTTAAAGATATAACGCTTTCTAAATTCAATTCATTGGTTCATAGGAAAAATTGAAGTTGATCATTTTTTGTTAACCTCTATTGATAGGTTAATAAGTCTCCAAGTATTCCCGAATACAATGTAATATGTTCTAAGGAAGTACAAGGTTTCTTTCACCAGTTACGGAGATGTTACTAGAGTTACAGCCATAGCAAGCCACACCTCTGGGCAAGATGATGATGAGATACAAGACTCATTATGCAAATTTGTAGAGTTCATGTTTGATAATGAAGATTGAGATGAAGTGCCCCATAGTACCTAGTCATTTTACCATGCTTTCTAGGAAGTAGTTTTGAAGTTGTGTTTTGACATATTACTTGCAAATTTAGAATTTGTAATTACATATAATCACGTTACAAGTCAAAATAGTTTAGGACTTGTAATATTGAATAAGTCAAAGTTAATTATAAATCTCCCACCTTTTTCTCATATCCCCTCACCTATATATAGGAGGGATCTCTTTGTAAATATTTATCTTTTTGCATGTAAGAAAATCTATCAAAATTGTGTAGCTATATAAACTTTGATTTTTACACCACAATTTTGAAATTTTAGTTTGTAAGAGAGTTATCGATTTTTCAATTTTTGTATTGAAGCTTAATTTTATGCAATCATTATGTTTCTTGTGTCAAAGTGGTGGCATTATCTTGAATTAATTGAAGTATACGTGAGAGTTTTGTTGTTCTTGTGGACTTTAAGCTGCAAAATTCAAGTTTACAATAAAATAGTTAATGCTCATGATAGAGAGAGCTCGTAGTCTTTGTCCTACTATTCTTATTATCAATATAACTCGAAATTACATTATATAGACATTCTTTGAGTTATCATATACTACACTTTTAATGTTTAATCATTGTGGAATAGTGCATAAATCTATGTGCTTATGTAGTTTCCTAAATTGTTTATGTGTTGGTATGTATATGGTTCTTCTTTCGTCCAACTTTATGCATATTGGTATTATTGCTCCAACAAGTGATTTATAGTGAAATTGTGAAAATTGTAATTTTATATCTGTAGCGTTGTAAATTGTACACCCTTGCTAGGGTGGTAGAATTCCACGCTTAGTTTAGCACCCACCTTCGTGTGTTTGTATCTTGCATTGTAATTTCCCTTTAAGAATTTAATTAATTAATTTAATTAAATATAAATTCATATTTCATCACTCGCCACATCATAAACTTGGGCCCTTTACCCTAAGTGTGCCCCTTTTTTATTTTATTCCTCCAATAAATAATTAAATCATAAACCCTAATTATGTCTTATTTTGACCTTTAAGGCCCGATTTTGCATGTCAAAACATCTCAGAATCAACTGTAACTTTGGGATTCACTCTAATATCATCATATATATCGGCCCTAAAAATTTGGTGAAAAGTTGGTCGGATCGTGTGCAAGTACAACACGGTCCCCAACATTTTTCCTAAAATTTCAGGAGCATAATTCTGTGATATTATAATACTTAACCCCAAAAGGTTGGTGGGAAATTAAAATCCTAGGTCGGCCTAAAGATAAAATTAATATATAGGTTTTCATACATAAGAGCTCTATTTCTTCATTTGAATGAATCAAATCGAATCGAATCGAATCTAGGAAAAAAAAATTGGAGCGAGCACAAGGAGCCTTCTATGAAGTGAAAGAGAATACTATGTGGAGTCTTCAACAACATTCAATAATATTCATGAAGAATTCATCAAGTATTTGTCAAGCATTCATCATCAATTAGGAGCCTTGAAGATTGGTCTGTACCTCTCCCTTAGGGTTGGGTATGGTTTCATTTTGTTTTCATGTCTTTATATGAGCTTCATTACATCAATTTACATATTTACATCCATGTTTTAGATTACTTTGCATAATTAATTTAGATCATTTACATTGTCAATTACAACCATTTAGGGTTTACTCTTTAGGGTTGCTCTAGATTATTTTCATTCATTTTAGGGTCTTGCACACACACAAGATTAATCCACATACTATTTTACTATACAAATCAGCTATTTGTGGAGGTGGAAATCACCAACATAGGGTTTTTACCAAGGTAAAGCCCTATAGCCACCCAAATCCCCTTCTTTTTCAATTGTAGGTGTAGAAACAGGTACTCAGAAGGCTTCCCAGATCAACAAATGGCATAAGGACAAAACCAAGGCCTTACACTGCCCCAAATCCATTAGGGACAGGGGCATGGTGCCCTGGTCCCCCTCAATTTTAGTGATTTTTGATAGGGTGAAGGCTCAAAATCTCAGGTTTGCAGCCTTTTAGTTGCATCTCTCTATCAAATCATTAGGGATAGGGGCATGGTGCCCTGGTCCTAGTCTGTTTGGCTCATTTTTTAGAATCCGGTACACATCCAAATTCCTCCCCCTTCTCTGCTTTCAGTATCTCAGTTTCAGATCTGCAAGTGTATGCAATTTCAGTTCATATATGCTCCATTGTTCATCTCCTAGTCTAGTTGATCAATCTTTCACATATTATCTTCATTTACAACAAGAGGAATAGAAAACCTAAGAGATAATCCTTGGCTCTCTCTTTCTTACAAGAAGTAGCCAAGGTGAGCTATCTCCCTTGGCTCTTTTGTATTCCCAATGTGTTGGCTAGAGTGGGATTAGGTCCTAGTCACCCAGTCTCACTTTTTCCCCTTCACATTTTGGTGAACCTGACGTGAATCCAATCTTCTTTAATTCTGATTTATGTTCTCAGATCTAAGTTTTTCTATTTAAAATTCAAATTTACATTTACAAGTTTCAATTCCTTGCAAATTTAAAAAATTTAGAAGTCAATTTTGTTAAAACCCTAATTTTTCAATTCAAAGTTGAACTTGTGGATACATTAATTTGGATCATTAATTTCAGATCTGAATTAGGAACACATTTCACTCATAAATTTAACTTTCTAAATCGACATTCAGAATTCTTGCATTGGTTAAAATTGAACATTTCCTTCTATTTTGCATATGTTATCATTTGAAAGAGGAAAATTGATGTCATGATGCATTCATTTCATAAATGTGATAATGGGTTATCTTCCCTTACTTCAATTTTTCCATCTCTTAAAGAAACTCCTATCTATGACAAAATTTTAGTGCCTAAAAGAGTTGTTACCAACCCCTTCAAAACTCTCCCATGCTTTAAGGATGAAGATTTGAAGAGTGATCTTGACAGTTCTCCTAAAATGTGCCCTTCCCATCTAGTTATCTTAGAGGAAGAGGATGATATCACAAACACCTTTCTTAATGTTACTTTACCTTCTTTACATGATGCCTCTCTAATTAGAAAGGTATTGATGGACATTGACTTATCTTCTCCTAAATTTGGTCTTACCAATGAGGGAATGTTAGTGCAACATGAGGTTATGAGCACTTCTTTCAAAGATCTCCTTCCTAAGCATGAATATTTGGAGAAAGGTGTTCATCTCCCTCCTAAAGAATACTCCCCTCATGAGGATAATTTTTGAAATAAGATGGTATTGTCCCTACTTTTCCTAGTGATGGCATTTCCTCTTTTGACTTCAACAAAATTCCCGCTAGAGATGATGCATTAATGAGAAATGCTTCTCCTTGCCCCAAAGTTTGTCTTACTCATAAAGATGCCTTAAAAAAAGAAGATGAAATTATAATAAATTTCCTTAATCCTCTCTCCCCTAAACATCTTATTGAACATATTTTGAGGCAAGAGGATGATTTAAACACATGTAGTGATTCTCTCCCTCCCAAGGATGAAGAATTAATGAACAATGTTATCCTTTTCTCCCAAAATTGGTAATAACAATAAGAACATCTTTGTGCAAGATATTGTTAGAATAACCATTGGACAAATGAGAGGGGGGGGGGTGAATCAGCTGTCAACAGATTATATTAATCAAATAACTTTATAACCTTTAACCAGAGAACATAAAAATTAAATACCAGAATAGCAGAAACAGATACAGGTAATCAATAAAACTTAATAATGAAACAAAGAATTAACACAATGTAACCATACCACATAACACCACGATTTGTACGTGGAAAACCTAGTAAAGAGAAAAACCATGGTGGGAATCCTACCCACAGTTAGATAATACGTCTACAGAAACTATGTGATACAATAAGGGGCATGCACATGCAGGAAGGCACACTGCCTAGAGCGTACTGCTCATTACAAAGGAGTTTCACTGACTGTAGAGAGGCTATAGCCACCTCAATATAATTGGACAATAATCCAGAAGAATGAATTGCCAGTGATAGCATCTACCATGCCTGATTACAGTTCCTATTAAGCTCAATATTGATGGCCTTTGACCTCTTACATAAACCCAATTCGATCACCTATGATCGACCAAATCTCCTTCGCATGTGATTTTTCATTCCATGACCATGACCATGATCTATAATGAGATCTTACATCAATTTATACAAACCCTAAGGCCTAAACCAATTAGGTCAACCACCTAAAAGATATTAAAATAAGATCATTACATACATCCATATTACACTGATATGCCAAGTCGGCTTTAAACTAAAACAACATTAACCAGTTCATAAATCATCCTAGTAACGTGTAGAAAACATGTTACATGATATCGGTCCATAACCTAGATAGGTACCGAACCTAATTAGATTCTCCATGCCATAAAGAGATGTCTCCAATCAGTCGAGGCATGAACAAAGATCACCTTCTACATCCTGAATTCCATCTAGAAGTCACGCTAACACCACTTATGCATCCTGTCAAAGATTCTCAGTAAAATCTCTACCTATAAAACCTTAAACCCTTACCAGTATAGGCTTACTAGAGTGTATGATAGAATCTAATCATCAATTCAATACCAACTGACAAAAATATACTCCTGAAACATCAAACCAAACATATTCCATTGATCCAAACATGTCAATAGTATCCAACTGATAGTTCCTTCTGTCGGTTGTTGGTATTATGGATGTGTTGCATTGGTTTTGTCATTGATGTAAACACTTATCCTTCTGGAGATCTACATTGTTGATTTGGCACTATGGTTATATTTGTTTACTATTGAACTGACGCATTATGTTTACCGCCAAGGTCAGTGACTTATGCATAGTCAACGGTATATGCTCACTGATAGGTTTTATGGTTCACCAACACTGATGATGACTTTTTATCATCTTGAGATCACTTGATTATGTCAAAGACATGGTTTGGATATTTGGTTTTGGTGTTTTGGTTATTGGTCTAACCGGGTTGACATGTTTGCTATTATCGGCAGATTGGTCTAGGTTATGGACCGTTATGCGTTATTTATTCTAGATCAGCAAGACATGCTATGGAGATGATTTATTGATTGGATATTGTTATAATTGTATTGAGATGACATGTTGTATCACATCAAGACTTATTTGTAATTGATTTATTGTAATATTCTTAGTGAGCCAACCTGCACATTTGGTCTTAGGTTTTGTATAAATGTAAGGTCTCATTTGTGAGATGGAGTATGAAATTATGGTTATGGTATGGTATTGTAACATGGTATGTGCAAATATTGAAGATCATATGAGCAGACCATAGAGAAGGTTCAAGGAAGGTTTGAAGGTGTTTATCAGAGCTTAAACTGATACTGAATCCAACATTGCAAATGCACTTTGAAGTAGTACATTATTCTATGATTTAACCATCCTACTGTAGTCATTGTGACTCCCATTTGAGCAGTGTGCTCTAGGCAGTTGGCCTTTCTACATGTACAGACCCCATTTGTATACACATACTATCTGCAGTAATATCATCTGATTTTGGGTAAGGTTTCCCACCGTGGTTTTTCCCCTTACAAGGTCTCCACGTCAAAAATATTTGTGTTATGTGTTGTGGATGTTGTTTCTCTTTCTGTTTCATGCACTAAGTTTCACAGGTGTTGATATTAACTGCTAATCTATTAACCGGCATTAAGTTTGGTTTACCAATATTAAGTATTAAGTTGAATTAAGTTATGATTGGGTTGAAATTAATTGACAACAGATTCACCCCCCCTCTTAGTTGTCCTTCCAGTTCCTAAAAATTGGTATCAGAGCATAGTCCTCTTTTTGCAGAAGCCTAACAGCTTGAGGAGATCCTATGGCAAGAAACATTTTTAGGAAGGACAGTCTGAAACTTGATGGAACTAACTATGGTATATGGAAGATCAGAATGGAGACACATCTGAATTGCATTGGAAGAGACATATGGGAAGTTACAAAGAATGGCTATGTTGGTCCTACTCCAAATCAACCTAATCCACCAACCTTGGATAAAGATCAAGAAAATGATTGCAAAGAAAGAGAAGCACTTCTGAGCACATTATCAGATCAGTAAATCATGGGATTATCTGATCGATCTACTGCTAAAGCTATTTGGGATAAATTGGAAACATTGAATGAAGGAGATACCACTGTCAAAATTGCAAAACTGGAATATTATTGGGTCAAGTATGAAAATTTGAAAATAGAAGAAGATGAAAGAATTTTTGCTTTTCTGGAAAGAGTTAATGAAATTGTTTTAGGAATACAATTTTGTGGAGGATCGTTAAGTGAAGATGAAATTGTTTCTAAAGTTTTAAGAGCTTTTCCACCGACTTACAAAATGAAAGTAATTGCTATTAATGAGTTGAGAACAAAGCCCAATACATCAGCATCTAGAGATACCTTGGTTGGAAAACTTTCAGCATTTGAGCTTGAGGAATTTGGTCATGTTGCTACAGTTAAGACAGATTTAGCCTTTAGAGCATCATCATCTGACAAATCTGATTGGAAAGCACTTTATGCAAAAGAACTTGAAGATATCAGGAGGGAAAATGAAGAACTGGAAGAACTTGAAGCACTATTGGCAATAAAGATGCCTAAAGGTCTAATTGGAAGTAAGTATGAAGGTAAAACACTGTTTAAATGTTTTAATTTCAATAAAATTAGTCACATAGCATCTAGATGTCCTGATAGACATGCAAGATTGAGAGAGGAAGCTAAAAGAACATATAAGCCTAACCCTGAATATCAAAGATACAGATTTAAGAATAACAAAGATAAATCATGTTACTATGCTGATGAAGGAGTTATAGATGATTTTGAGGAAGAACTGATAGACAATGGATGGGCTTTTGTTTCAATAAAAGAAGATCAAACGACACCTACTATCCCACCGGTAGAGCAAGCCCTGGTAGCTAAAATTGAGGAAAAAGATGAATGGATCATTGATAGTGGATGTTCACATCATAGGACTGGTGATAAAAGTACATTCTTATATTTTTCAGGAATATAATGGAGGTCTAGTGAGATTTGGTGATGATAAAGCTTGTTTAATCAAAAGAAAAGGCACTATATCTTTAGATTGTAAGCACAATATTGGCAATGCTTATTATGTTGAAGGTTTGAAGCATAATCTTTTGAGTGTTTGTCAATTAGTTGAAAAGGGATTTTAGTTACAATTCAAGAATGAAAAATGAAAAATCATGAACAAAACTGGATTAGAGATTGCAACCGGTAATCAAACTAAAGGTAACATCTTTCATTTGAACAACAGTGATAAGACATGCTTGATTGCACATATTGATGAAAGTTGGTTATGGCATAAGAGACTCTGTCATGTAAATTTTGATTGCATTGTAAAGATCAGTTCAACTAAGGTAGTAAGGGATTTACCTAAGTTTGTGAAACCTCATAATCCGGTATGTAAGGAATGTCAAATGGGAAAGCAAGTTAGAACAACTTTTAAGAGTATTTTTGAGAAATCCAATAATGTTCTTGATTTAATTCACACTGACTTGTGTGGTCCAGCAAGAACTAGAAGTCTATAGGGAGATAGATATTTTATGCTAGTTATTGATGATTATTCTAGAATGTGTTGGGTTACTTTTCTTAGGGAGAAATCAAAAGCTTTTGGAAAATTCAAGTTATACAAGGCAATGGTAGAGAATGAAACTGGTAAGAAAATCAAATGTTTCAGATCTGATCAAGGAGGAGAATTTACATATAAGGAATTTAATACATTATGTGAAGTGAATGGAATCAAAAGACAACTATCAGCACCCCAGACACCTCAGTAGAATGGAATTGTGGAAAGGAAGAACAAAACTATTCTGGAAGCAGCTAGAAGCATGATATTGGAAGCAAATCTACCTCATGTGTACTGGAGAGAAGTAGTAAATACAATGGTTTACACTTTCAACAGAGTTCACATCAAAGGTGAAACTGGTAAGACCCCTTATGAACTATGGTTTGGTAATACTCCTACTCTTAAATACTTCAGAATATTTGGAAGCAAATGCTATATTAGGAGAGATGATTATGTTGGTAAATTTAATCCTAGAAGTGACGAAGGAATATTTCTTGGTTATTCATCTAAGAGAAAGGCATATAGATGTTTTAATAAAAGATTGCAGAAGATCATTGAATGTGCTAATGTGAAGATAAATGAACACTTTAGAGGAAATTCAAGGTCTGTAGATTCTGAATCGGTAGTTGAGATGATCATAAATGAACCAATATAGATTACACCGGTATAGAATATGGATCGAGTCACATTGGCATCATCAGAGAATTCCACAGTGACTGAAGAACAATAGCATGTGAATAAACCCAGGTATGTGAGACTTAATCACTCAGAAAATCAAATAATTAGGAATAAGTATCAAGGTCTTATGACAAGAGGAAGACTGGCAAATGAAGAGGTATACTTAATTTCTCAAATTGAACTGGCATTTGTTATTGAATCATGTCAAGATGAACATTGGATAAAAGAAATGGAAGATGAATTAGAACAAATTGAAAAGAACAATACATGGACATTAGTTTCCCGGCCTAAAGACAAAAATGTAATTGGAACTAAATGGGGTATTTATAAATAAACTTAATGAAGATGGTAAGGTAATCAGGAACAAAGCAAGATTAGTTTGTAAAGGATATTCACAGAAAGAAGGAATTGATTACAATGAAACCTTTGCATTGGTAGCTGGAATTGAGGCACTTAGATTATTTCTTGCATTTGCAACTCATAATAACTATAAAGTATATCAGATGGATGTAAAGTGTGCATTTCTGAATGGTGATCTTGAAGAGGAAGTTTACATTGAACAACCTGATGGATTTTCATTAACAAATGTTAAAGATATGGTTTGCACATTAAGGAAAGTTTTGTATGGATTGAAGCAAGCTCCTAGAGCTTGGTATGCTAGATTGGACAAATATCTTATGAAGCTTGGTTACACTAAAGGTAATGCTAACAACAACTTATATTACAAAGTGACTAATGATGACATCTTGGTTATTGAAGTTTTTGTTGACGATATCATTTTTGGAGGAGAAGATAGATTGTGTAAGGACTTTGCTAACAAGATGCAGGAAGAATTTGAAATGTCTATGATTGGGGGGATAAAATTATTTTTAGAATTGCAGATTTCACAAACTGATAAAGGTATATTCATATGTTAAATAAAATACTTGAAGGAACTATTGAAGAAATTTGGTATGCAAAAATCTAAACCGGTAAGGACTCCTATGACTACAACTAATAAATTGACATTGAAGGATGATTCAGCTCATGTTAATCCGACAAGATACAAATCTATGATTGGAGGTTTACCAGACCTGATATAATGAATGTAGTATGTATTGTTTCAAGATTTCAGAGTAATCCTAAAGAAAATCATGAATCAACAGTAAAAAGGATTTTCCGGTATCTACAAGGCACAACAAATCTTGGTTTATGGTATCCTAAAGATAAATTTTTTTATTTATGTGCATGCACCGATGCAAATTGGGCAAGAGATGTAGATGATAGAAAGAGTACCACTAGCGGTGCATTCTTTCTTGGTAGAAGATTGATTTCATAGATAAGCAAGAAGGAGAGTTGTACATCATTATCAACAGTAGAATCAGAATATGTTGCAGTAGCAACTAATTGTACTCAGGTATTATGGATTAAGCAAATGTTGAAGGACATAAAAGTAAAATGCAAAGAACCGATAATCATTTATTGTGACAATTCAACAAAATTTGATATATCAAATAATCTAGTATTTCACTCTAAGACTAAGCATGTTTCTATCAAATATAATTTTTTAAAAGAGAATGTTGAAGCAAAAGAAGTAAGATTGGTTTATGTGAATACTAAAGAACATATTGCAAATATCTTTACAAATCCTTTGCCTAAGGAAACCTTTAAATATCTCAGAGAGAAGCTTGGGGTAATACCCTCACTGACAGAGACTTAGATGATTGAAGATTGACATCAAACCGATAGAAACTAACAGAGAAATATTTTTCTAGCTTTGATGGAGGAGAGCTACTTCTCAGGGGGAGTAGTTGGTTATATGTTCTAGTATTTCTTCTTAACTACTTTGGCATTTTATGTCAAAGGGGGAGAGAGATCTATGGAAAAAAAATTATTCTTTGGGGGAGAGATATTATTCATTGGGGGAGAGATATATACCCTTTGTATTTTGGTTTTGATTTCTGGTATTAATCTATTCTGGAGATTGTTGGTTTTTTATTTTTGGCATTCTTTCTTGGCACTTAGATGTTTTTCCATCTAGTGTTGCCATTAATGCCAAAGGGGGAGATTGTTGGTATTATGGATGTGTTGCATTGGTTTTGTCATTGATGCCAACACTTATCCTTCTGGAGATCTACATTTTTTATTTGGCACTATGGCTATATTGGTTTACTATTGAACTGACACATTGTGTTCACCGACAAGGTCAGTGACTTATGCACAGTCACTAGTATATGCTCACCGATAGGTTATATGGTTCACCGACATTGATGATGACTTGTTATCATCTTGAGATCACTTGATTATATCAAAGACATGGTTTGGATATTTGGTTTTGGTGTTTTAGTTATTGGTCTAATCGGTTGACATATTTACTGTTACTGGTAGATTGGTCTAGGTTATGGACCGATATGCGTTATCTATTCCAAATCAGCACAACACCTTATGGGGATGATTTGTTGATTGGATATTGTTATAATTGTATTGAGCCAACATGTTGTATCACATCAAGACTTATTTGTAATTGATTTTAGTGTAATATTCTTAGTGAGCCGACGTACACATTTGGTCTTAGGTTTTGTATAAATGTAATATCTCATTTGTGAGATGGATTGTGGAATTATGGTTACGGTATGGTATTGTAACATGGTATGTGTGAATATTGAAGATCATATGAGAAGACCATAGAGAAGGTTCAAGGAAGGATTGAAGGTGTTTATCAGAGCTTAAACCAATACTGAATCTAGCATTGCAAATGCACTTTGAATAAGTACATTATTCTAGTATTTAACCATCCTATTGTAGTCATTGGGACTCACATTTGAGCAGTGTGCTCTAGGCAGTTGGCCTTTCTACATGTGTAGATCCCATTTGTATACACATATTCTTTGATTTTTTGAAAGATAATTTTTCAATTTCGTTAGAAATTTTCTAAGATTTTTTCTTATGATTTCATTTTTTAGAAGAGAATCTCTACTTTCCGTTAGAAATTTTCTAAGTTTATCCCTAAAAGAACTTATCAATTTTGGAAGAGAATCTCTACTTTCCATTAGAAATTTTCTAAGTTTATCCCTAAAAGAACTTATCAATTTTGGAAGAGAATCTCTACTTTCCATTAGAAATTTTCTAAGTTTATCCCTAAAAGAACTTATCAATTTTATCATTTTTGTAAGAAGTTCATTGCACAGGGAGTGGTCGGAAGGAAAAGATGCACTTATGCTACAAAAATTATGTCGGAATCAGAAATTATGGATGCTCTATTCACAAAGTTCTGTAAATCTTCTTGCAAAATACTAGAGGTACATGTAGGTGTCAATATGATAAGATCGGGATGTTCCTCTTTATCTTTCCGGAGAATATTATCCATAACTCTTTCTTGAGATCCATGTGCTAGTACACGATGATCTACTATGCTAGCAGTTGCAGCAGTAAAATCTATTTTGCATTCTAACTATCTGCAGTAGTATCATCTGATTGTGGGTAAGGTTTCCCACTGTGGTTTTTCCCCTTACAGGGTCTCCATGTCAAAAATATATGTGTTATGTGTTGTGGATGTTGTTTCTCTTTTTGTTTCATGCATTAAGTTTCACTGGTATTGATATTAACTACTAATCTTTTAACCGACATTAAGTTTGGTTTACTGGTATTAAGTATTAAGTTGAATTAAGTTATGATTGGGTTGAAATTCATTGACAACTGATTCACTCCCCCCCCCTCTCAGTTGTCCTTTCAGTTCCTAACACCGGTAACACTAGTTCTTCTACTAGTAACCAAAATCTATCTATCGGTAACCAATCATAATAGATAGTGTTGACATCAATGACAAAACATCAATGAAACACATAGTCAATTCCTTCATATTTCCAACAATCCCCCTTTGGTAATGATGGCAACACTAGATGTGAAAAAGAAAATATTTAAGTTCCAAGAAATGCCAAACATTTCTCATAGAAGATATAACAATGAAAAATTGAAA
Organism: Cryptomeria japonica; assembly: GCF_030272615.1. Classification (NCBI taxonomy): domain Eukaryota; kingdom Viridiplantae; phylum Streptophyta; class Pinopsida; order Cupressales; family Cupressaceae; genus Cryptomeria; species Cryptomeria japonica. Next base: position 445,492,694 of record NC_081409.1, read on the forward strand.
AATCCTAGCAACCCCCCCTGAGGAGTGCAGTCCAATATGAAAATGATCTGAATCTCTCTCCCATATGATATATTATGACATTATTTTACACATATAACTCTCCCCTTTTGACATCAATGCCAAAGATATGACATAGATATCAAAATCATGTGAATCTCAAAGTTGACTACTCCCCCTGAGTAGTAGCACCACTACATCAATCCAGAGCAAAGGATAAAGTTGATGATGAATACCAGACTGATGCTCTACTCCATTAGTTATGTTTCTACCAGAGTGGTAGATACCCCTAACCTGTCTCTCAAATATTTAAATGATTCCTTAGATAGTGGTTTAGTGAATATATCTGCAATCTGCTCTTTAGTGTTCACATAAACCAATTTGACTTCCTTTTCTTCCACCTTTTCCTTCAGAAAGTTATATTTTATAGAAATGTGCTTAGTCTTAGAGTGAAATACTGGATTATTAGATTGTCAATAGCTACAGAGTTATCACAATAGATAACTACCGGTTCACTACAAATTACCTTGATATCCTTCAATATTTGCTTCATCCACAAGACTTGAGTGTAATTAGTTGTTGTTGCAACATATTCAGCTTGTGTAGTAGATAAAGAAATGCATGACTATTTTTTGCTAATCCATGAAACCAATTTCTTTCCAAGAAAGAAAGCTCCACCAAAAGTGCTCTTCCTATCATCGGTATCTCTTGCCCAATCTGAATCTGTTTATGCACATAAAGTGAAGTTATCATCTCTAGACTACCATAAGCCATATTCTGTTGTTCCTTGCAAATACCGAAATATCCTCTTTACTGCACATTCATGATTTTCTTTAGGATTACTTTGATATCTTGAAACAATACTTACTTCATTCATAATATCTAGTCTAGTATGAATTAGATATAACAAGTCACCAATCATAGACTTATACCTTGTCAAATTTACCAGTGCAGATGTGTCTTTGATAGATAATTTCTCACTTGTCATCATAGGAGTACCTACCGGTTTGGAATTATCCATACCAAACTTTTTCAAAAATTCCCTTGGATACTTAGTTTGACAGATAAAAATGCCTTTGTTAGTTTGAGTAATCTGCAAACCTAAGAAAAATCTCATCTCACCAATCATAGACATTTCAAATTCATTCTTTATATTATAAGAGAATTCCATGCACAATTTATCTTCACCTCCAAAAATGATATCATCAACAAATACTTCAATAATCAGAATATCATCATCAATGATCTTGTAATATAAATTACTGTCAGCACTGCCGTTAGTAATCCCAAGCTTCAAAAGATATTTATCCAACCTTGCATACCAAGCTCTAGGAGCTTGTTTCAATCCATATAATGCTTTCCTTAACCCGCAAACCATATCTTTGTCATTTGTCAGTGAAAATTCATAAGGTTTCTCAATGTATACTTCTTCCTCAAGTTTACCATTAAAAAATGAACATTTAACATCCATTTGATACACCTTATAGTTCTTGTATGCTACATAGGCAAGAAATAGTCTAACAGCTTCAATTCTAGCTATTGGTGCAAATGTCTCACCATAATCAATTCCTTCCATTTGAGAATATCCTTTGCAAACCAGTCTAGCCTTGTTTCTTACAACTTGACCATCCTCACTAAAAACCCATTTAGTTCCAATAACATTCTTATTTTTAGGCTGGGGAACTAAACTCCAAGTCTTATTCTTCTCTATCTGATTTGATTCATCTTCCATAGCCTTTAACCAATGTTTATCTTTACAAGATTTAATAACAGATGTCAGATCAATTTAAGAAATAAGATATACCTCTCCATTTTCCATTATTCTTCTTGTCATAACTCCCTTGTTCCTATCTCCAATGATTTGATCTTCAGAATGATTTAATCTTACATACCTTGGTGTCTTCTGAACTTTAGGTTCATTGTTTGGATCATCAGTCACAGTTGAACTTTCTGATTGTACCAGTGTAACTATCTCAGTGTCTTGTACCAATTGAGACATTGTCAGTTCAGTTATGATCATTTCCACTACTAGTTCTCTATCATATTATATAGATTGATCTCTGTATTGCTCATCCACTTTCACATTTGCACTCTCCACAATTTTTTGCAATCTTTTGTTATAACATCTATATGCTTTGCTCTGAATTGAATATCCAAAAAATATCCCTTCATCACATCTAGGATCAAACTTCATAATTGAATCATCCCTTTTGATGTAACATTTACTTCCAAAAATTCTGAAATATTTAACAGTAGGTGTATGTCCAAACCATAATTCATAAGCAGTCTTACCAGTTTCACCTTTGATATGAACTCTGTTGAATGTGTAGACCATTGTACTCACTACTTCTCTCCAATAGATGTGAGGCAATTTGGCTTCCATCATCATGGTTCTTGCTACATCCAAAATGGTTCTATTCTTCCTTCCACTACTCCATTCTGCTGAGGAGTCCAGAGTGTAGATAATTGTCTCCTAATTCCATTTATCTCATAAAAACTATTAAATTCATGAGATGTGAACTCACCATCCTGATTTGATCTCAGACATTTGATTTTCAATCTAGTTTCTATTTCCATCTTTTCTTTGAAGATCTTCAATTTCTAAAAAGCTTCAGACTTCTCCCTTAGAAAAGTCACCCACATCATTCTAGAATAATCATCAATTATTAGTATGAAGTACCTATCACCTTGAAAGCTTATGGTCCTTGCCTGACCACATAGGTTAGTATGAATAAAATCAAGCACATCATTAGATTTATCATGTATTCTCTTAAAATAAGTTCTAACTTGCTTTCCCAATTGACATTCCTTACAAACCGGAGTATGAGGCTTTATAATCTTAGGTATATCTCTAACTGCCTTTGTTGAACTGATCTTAACAATACAATCAAAATTAACATGACACAACCTCTTATGCCATAACCAAATCTCATCAATATTTGCAATCAAATATGTCTTATTATCAATGTTCAAGTGAAATATATTACCTCCAGTCTGAGTACCATTTGCAATCTCCAAACTAGTTCTGTTAATGATTTTGCATTTTCTATCTTTGAACTAAAGCTGGAATTCCTTATCCATGAATTGACCAACACTTAAAATATTATGCTTTAAACCTTCTACATAATAGACATTATCAGTATTATGCTTTCCATCCAGAGAAATAATACCTCTACCTTTGATCATACATGCTTTTTCATCCCCAAATCTCACTTGACTGACATTGTATTCTTGTAGGGACAAAATTTTTCTTTTATCTCCAGTCATATGATGTGAGAATCCACTATCAATTACCCATTCATCCTTGTCTTCAACTTTTTCTGCCTTCAACTTTTTCTGCTAGGGCCTTTTCTTCATTCTTGATAGCCGGTTCCAGTTCATCTTCCTTTAAAGCATAGAACACCCATTCCTTTCCATTACCGGATCCACTAGCAGAGTCTCCTGCCGGTTCATCCTCTGAGTCATCACTTATTCCTTCCTCATCCACTATGTATCATTTTTTTTCTTGAATATATATTTGTTCTGGTTAGGCTTAAATGATTTCTTAACTCTTTCTTCAAATCTTGCATTCCTTTCAGGACATCTAGATGCAAAATGACCAATCTGATTACATGCAAAAAATTTAAAAGGTGTTTTTCCTTCATACTTACTTCCTATCGGTCCTTTAGGTTCTCTTCTAGCAAATAAGGCTTCAAGTTGCTCAAATTATTCATCCTCTTTCCTCATACCTTCTAATTATTTTGCATATAGGGCTTTCCAATCACTTTTGTCGGTAGATGATGATGCATGAAAAGAAGGTCCAGACTTTGCGGCTCCAAAGGGTCCAAATTCTTCAAGCTCAAAAGAAGATAATTTCCCAATCTGAATGTATCTGTTAACTGAAGTGTTTGCCATTGTTCTCAATTCATTAATTGCAGTAGCATTCATCTTGTAAGTCGGTGGTAGGGCTCTCAAATCTTTAGAAACTATTTCATCTTCACTCAAAGATCCTCCACAGCATTGAATTCTCATGACAATCTCATTTACTCTTTCCATAAATGTTGCAATTCTTTCATTATCTTTCATCTTCAAGTTCTCATATCTTACATGGTAACCATCGAGTTTAGCAATTTTGACAGTAGGGTCGCCTTTATTCAGAGTTTGCAATTTAGCCTACATAACCTTTGCAGATGATTTATCAGTCAAACCCATGATTTGCTGATTATTGAGTGCACACAGGAGGGCTTCTCTAGCTCTGCAATCATTTTTAATATTTTTGTCCAAGTCTGTAGTAGCAGGATTTCCAGATGTTGGTTCATAAGGTGTATATCCTTTCAAATATCCTTGCCAAGACATCTAAGATGAGTCTCCATTTGGATTTTCCATATCCCATAGTTTATTCCACCAAGCTTAGGGATTTCTCTTCTGAAAATAGTTGTCAGTGGATTATAAGTATTAGTTGTCATAGGATCTACCTCAAGCAGTTAAGCTTCGGCAAAGAGGACCAAATCTCTAATACCAATTGTTAGAATAACTAGTGGACAACTGAGAGGGGGGGTTGAATTAGTTGTCAACAGATTATATTAATCAAATCTTTATAACCTTTAACTGAAGCACATAAACATTGAATACTAAAATAGCAGAAACAGATACCGGTAAGCAATAAAACTTAATAATGAAACAAAGAATTAACACAATGCAACCATACCACATAACACCATGATTTGTACATGGAAAATCTGGTAAAAGGAAAAACCATGGTGGGAAGCCTACCCACAGTTAGATAATACTTCTGTAGAAAGTATGTGATACAATAAGGGGCATGCATATGCAGGAAGGCACACTGCCTAGAGAGTGTTTCTCATTACAAAGGAGTATCATTGACTACAGGGAGGTTATAACCACCTCAATCTAATTGGAAAATAATCCAAAAGAATGAACTGCCAGTGATAGCATCTACCATGCCTAATTATAGTCTCAGTTAAGCTCAATACCAGAGGCCTTTGACCTCTTACATAAACCCAATTCAATCACCTATGATTGATCAAATCTCCTTCACATATGATTTTTCATTCCATGACCATGACCATGATCTACAATGAGATCTTACATCAATTTATACAATCCCTAAGGCCTAAACCAATTAGGTCAGCCACCTAAAAGATATTACAATAAGATCATTACATACATCCATATTACAATGATATGTCATGTTGGCATTAGACCAAAACAACATTAACCAATCCATAAATCATCCTAGTAATGTGTAGAGAACACGTTACATGATACAGGTATAAACCTAGATAGGTACCAGACCTAATTAGATTCTTCATGCCAAAGCGATGTCTCCAATCAGTCGAGGCATGAACAAAGATCACCTTCTACATCCTGAATTCTATCTAGAAGCCTCACCAACACCACTTATTCATCTTGTCAAAGATTCATAGTAAAATCTCTGTCGGTAAAACCTTAAACCCTTACTGGTATAGGCTTACTAGAGTGTATGATAGCATCTGATCATCTAGTCAATACCAACTGACCAAAACATACTCCAGAAACATCAAACCAAACATATTAAATTGATCCAAACATGTCGATAGTATCCAACTGATAGTCCCTTCTGTCGGTAACACTAGTTCTTCTATCGGTAATCAAAATCTGTCTACTGGTAACCAATCATAACAACTAGTGTTGACATCAATGACAAAACATCAATGCAACATATAATCAATTCCTTCATATTTCCAATAGATATATCTAATACTTTTTTCAATGACCTCACTATTTGGGATGAACCATTAGAAGAAGGTGTTGATTATTCTATACCTTATGAGAGTAACTCTCTTGATAGAATCTCACCTTCCATGAATCTCAATCATTTTTCCTCTAAAGGTAAGGCATTTCATTCTCCCCAACTAGGTTCTACTCATAAGGATACCTTAGTTCAAGAATAGATTGTTAACATCTCTTTCAAAGGTCTCCCTCTCAAAGGTGAAACTTTAGAGAGTAATGTTGATCCTTCTCCTAGAGAGTCTATTCCCCATGTATATCCTTTGATGATAAAGGATGATATGACCTTTCCTACTAATATTATTCCTTATAAAACATCAATGCCTACTCCTTGTATCCCTCCTAAAATTGATCTTATCCATGATAATACTATAGTGCAAGAAGAGACTATCAACAATTCCTCCAACAATCTTGTCCATTATTCTTCTAAAATTTATAAGGACACCTTTGATATTCCTAAACCATCTTCAATCAATCTGATACATGTGAATGAAACACCTAATAAACCCATCTTCATAGTTCAAGGTTCTTGTCCTTCTCAAAGTTCTCAACGTAAGCCTATCTTAGTGGTTCAAGGTGGTTATGCTAATGATTCTTTTTGCACTCCTAAGAAACCTATTATTACTGTGCAAGGAGGTTATCATACTAAGAGCCCTTATGAGTATGCTAATAAAATCATCGAAGAGAGTTATCATACGGTTTCTCATACCTACAACAAAAGAAATAATAGGAAACCTAATCCTCTTCCAGTTACCCCAACTTCACTTCCTCCCTCTCAACCTACTCTTCCACAAGTACCTCATATATCACACTCTTAGTAAGGAGTATGATCTCACTGAACAACTTAAAGCTACTCTTGCTAAGATTTATATTTGGGATTTTGTTCAAACTTCACCTTCTTATCATGGGATGTTACAAGATGCTTTGAAAAACTTAGATGTCCCTCCTACAGTGACACCTAACAACATGGCTTCTTTGATTGATCCTACAAACAAACCCAAAGCTCAAATTGTATTCACACAAGATGAGTTACCTTCTCATGAAATCCAACATCAATATGATCCCTTTATGATTGTGGTTATTATTAGCAATACTTCTATAAGACAAACCCTTTTGGACAATGGCTCTGGCCTTAATGTTTGCGGTGTAGACTTATTGGATAAGATTAATGTGGATTGTTCTCTCATTTAACCTACTTCTATTTCTATTCGAGGCTTTGATAATGTTGCTAAACAATCTTTAGGTATCATAACCTTTCCTATTAACGCAAGTCCTATTACTTTACTTATACCTTTCCATGTCATGCCTAGTAATTTGACATGTAACCTTCTATTAGGGAGACCTTGGATTTATAGCATGCAAGTTGCCCCCTCAACTTTTCATACAAAACTCAAGTTAATTTATGAAAATAATACATACACCTTGTTAGTTGATAATCTTCAAGAACCATTAAAATTTGGATCTTCTTGTTCAACTAATTCCATTTCTTCTCCCAATCCTTCTACTTCTTCAAATACATCTATTCCTTTGATGATCTTGTTCCTTCTATTACTCCTAATTCTTCTACTTAATCGGAGCCTCCTCCCAAAGATATATTTTATCCCAAAGGAGTGCTCTCAGATGATGATTGGGGATCTCTAGACTTTAACCCTACTTTTATAGGAGAGTATAGAGTATCTTGGAAAGAATCTAAGACTGAGAAGGAGAAATCTAAGGAGGAACCTAAAGAGAAGCCCACTTTGTCTAAACAACTAAGTAACCACTTTGTGTCTACTTCTAATTCATACAATTCTTCAAATCCTTCCTCTGATTCATATAGCACTGAGACATATGAGGTGCAACCACCTCTTTCTTATTTGGCATCCCTTTATGGTCATGGTTTTCACATTTTATCTAAGAGTGGCTATAATGGCAATGGTTTTGGTGTAGATGAACAAGGAATTAGAGTTCCTTTAGAACATAACACACATGAAGCTTCATTTGGACTTGGATATGATCCTGCTAAGACCACCAAAGTATCTAAAAGACCATCTCTCAATGTGAATGCTATATTTAGTAGTGATGATGACCTCACCTCAATTAAATCATCTTCTACTTCTTTCAACACTCATCCCCCTCATAAGGAAATATTGGTGATAAAAAAATCTCTTTATGAATCTCCTCAAGAGATTTCTAATCCCACTAATGAGACTTTATCTTCTACTCATTCTAAAATCCCTTCTTCTAGGAATAAGGCTCTAATGAATTACACTTATCCCTCTCCTAATATTTCTTGTGTGCAAGAAAAGTATGACCTAGTGGCCTATTCTTTTCCTATAAACTTCTCTTTTTCTAAAGACTTTTCAACATTCTTATACATGTTTTTAATCTCACTTATAGTAAAGAATTTAACATGTCATATTCAAATACCTCATTTAATCTATCATGTCTTTAAATAACATTAATGGCTATTATGTTGCTCATCATTATGTGACATTGGTAGCTCACTTACTTGGGGCTCATTGTCATTCATGATGGTACAATTTCATGTGCAATCATACTTTTGGAAGCAACATAATAGCCTATTTCTATCTCATCTCTTCTCCCTATATATGGGGGGCAAGAGTGATTTCAAACATCTTTCCTTCTTAAGATTAAAATTTCCACTTTGTGAAGTAGTGTCTTCTATAAGGATTTATTATTGATTGTAGAGGTGTATTCATATTTTAATTCCTTCTCTCATATTAGAACAAGCATCCCTAATAGGGATCTTAAGTACATATCCTTAATTGGGACCTCCTCCTTGGTGTTGGAAGTTTTTGATCATTCATCAATTTATTTTCTTCATTGAGTAGTATCTTTAATAATAAACCTTTCTATTGTGTGAACATGCATGTCCCTGATGAGGACCTCTTGCCTTCTTTTAGAAGAGTGTTGCTATAAATAATCTCTTTGATTTTATTTTATGAAGTTGCATTTTTTTTATATCTCTTGCATTTGTTTCCATTTAAATATTTCATCTTGTGTTAGAGATCTCTCAAATCCTCACACTCTTTGTTGTGTTGGAATTCAGATTTAGTCTTCTTTCTTACCAAATGATTCTCCATTTAGTTTTTGATCTTGTATCAAATCTTCTTGTGAGCATTTGTCATCAATCTTCTTTCATAATTTGACGTGGTAAACATGATACCCTATTTCAACTCACTAAATTAGCAAGATGAAACAAGGGGGGCATATAGCTACCCACCGATTTCATCACCTTACTTAGTAAGCATTAGGTGATTTTGTGATCTAACATGTGGTTTTGTAGGGTATGGTTCCTAACTATGTACTGCAGATATTGTTGGGGGATTCGTCCAACAACTTGTGGATATATCCTTTTTTATGAATGTTTACTTTTTTTTACTTTATCTTGCATATGCACATAGTGTCATATTACCTCTAAAGTGGGGGCTAAATGTAGCCTCATAAATTATACACCCTTGCTAGGGTGGTACAATTATATGCTTAGTTTAGCACCCACCTTAGTGTGTTTGCATCTTGCATTGTAATTTATCTTTAAGCATTTAATTAATTAATTTAATTAAATCTAAAGTCACATTTCATCACTCCCCACATCATAAAATTGGGCCCTTTACCCTAAGTGTGCCCCTTTTTATTTTATTCCTCCAATAAATCATTAAATCATAAACCCTAATTATGTCTTATTTTGACCTTTAAGGCTCGATTTCACATGTCAAAACATCTCAGAATTAGCTATAAGTTTGGAATTCGCTCTAATATCATCTTATCTAATGGCCCTAAAAATTTAGTGAAAAATTGGTCGGACCATGTGCAATTGCAAAACGGTCCCCAAAATTTTTCCCAAAATTTTGAGAGCATAATTCTATGATATTATAATACTTAACCCCATAATATTGGTGGGAAATTCAAATCCTAGGTTGGCCTAAAGATGAAATTAAGATATCGGGTTTCATACATAAGAGCTCTCTTTCTTCATTTGAAAGGATGGATCTAAGAATCTAAGAGAAGGTTTTTGGAGCACAAGGAGCCTTCTATGTAGTGAAAGAGAAGCCTATATACACCTCAATTATCTGTATATTCGAAAAACTCACTTTCTAGATTATTGACCTTTTCATAAAATTGATATCCTATGACCATATTCCTATCCACTTAATGACATAGAAACATAAGTTGTTCATTTAGGCAATAAGTGACTTAGGGGACGAAGCACAAATAATGCAAAAGGGGACTTTTTAACCACAAAATTTAACCAACAATAACGTAAAGACGTATCATAAGAATATTTAACCACTATAACATAAAGACAAATAAATCTTGACTGAAACTTTAGGCTTGTGAACTAATAACAAAATAGAGCAACATATGACAATTATTTTAGGGTTTAGGTTTTTTTATCAAGAAGGGAATATTAGAGCACATATTAACAAAAAAAATCAAACGCTAATAGTGTCTCTAGTTGGGGATGAATGGACAAAGGGCATTGCAACAATCTAGAAATATCTCTAGGATACAGACCAAAATTGATAGAAGACAAAAACTGACAGATGGAAAAGGAAAAAATAAAATTGAAAAACCTAATCTATTGTTCATGGAAAAAATCTTCTTTAAGAAAAGAAGTGGTTCAGTTTGCATAGGCCTAAGAGGCCACACTCCTTGATACTTAAACTTACTAGATAAATTTTGATAGGATTCACATTATTATATTGCTATCAGTATTCAATTGTGTAGAGATTCCAACACTCTAGATATTGGCACAAATGCATGATTTTTGCATGGGCAATCTTTGATGCCAATGCCAAGAATACTACATAAACAAGATTTCACCTAACTGTATGAGCATGTATATTTGAAATTACACCAACTACAAACCCAAATATATCCTTCATCATGTAGAAGATGTTAAATTGTGTCAGCATACTTTGATAATGGTGAGTTTGGGTTTGTTTAAAATTAGGATTGGCTCACAGAATTAGAATTAAATGATATTGTAATATTTATGCTACAAGTTTTAAAAATGAGACATTCCAAACAAAAAAAAGAAAAAGTATATCCTAATTCATTTAAATGTATAAGAATGTCAAATAGAATAAGAGAGTTTGTTTGTAGAAGAAGAAATGAATTAAAAAGCCCAAAAAACTTACCTCCAATCCAAGAAACTTCTTCCACAATCCGCTTGGAAGAAAATGGGGCCCTTGCACATATGTAGGAATAGAAATCCAACTAATTTGGCAATATTCAATAATAAATCTTCATCTCTAGTTGTGTGATGGCAACTATCTGATTTTTCTTAGGAACTTTGCTTATCCTAAGTAAGAAAAGATAACAATCCAAATCATAATTTTTACTAAGGATCTAGGTTTACCTATTTTTTTGTCTTGACCTTAATCCAAATCTAAATCAAACCTTAATCCAATCCAAGTCCAAATCAAATTTAAAATCCAAATCTAAATTAACTCAATTCATTTAACCAAATCAAAAAGCTAATATTTAGTCCAAAGTTCATTTGAATCCCCAATATCCCTTCCAAAGTTCAAACCTTCCATCCAATCAAAATATACTCTATCAACCTAACATCCATTATCCAATCCACTTCATTTTCCACCACCTTAAAGGTTTTCCCTTGTATGGTCTACACATGAACTCAAAAGAAGAAGCTAATGGATCCTCATAATAGCTATCTCCTCAACCCAAACCTTCATTATGGGACACATGAATCAACCAATGTGGAAAAATCCCTTGTAGATCAACCTAACGTATCACTATGATTTTCCTCTTTCTTACACAACCCCTATAACCAAGAAATGTTAGAAAATATTATTAAGACTAACCCATGTACCTTTTTGTTGGACCATGTTTGACATGGGGCTAGACTCCCCCCAAAATTTGACACTTTCATCCTTACCACACCCGCAACTAATGAATTTCTTCAAACCACCTAGCCCATCTTTAACTGTGTTCTTAATCCACCACCATATAATCTTGTCTCATCTACCACTACCAATCCAACCACTAATCCACTTGTTACTTCTACATCCTTAAACTATGCAACCAACTTCATACACACAAGTCAACCACCTCCAAGTACCTCTCAAGTTTCCTAACCTCCCATTGCATTTGCATACCAATACATCAGTTCGAACATTCCTCCTATTTCTACTTAACATCTATCCATGTCCAACCCCCATTATCAATATCATCCCCTTCACCATCAAAAGTCCAACGATCCTTTGGAAAAAGAGCTTCAAGACATGAAAATTTTACTTAAAGTATTAAAAGATGGACATCAAAAGAAAGCCTACACATTTGAAGAAATATGTCCATATCATTTCGATAAATCAATCTCTATAGCTCCCTATGCACTTGGTTTTGAGATCTTGAAATTCAATAAATATAAAGGAAAGGGAGACCCACGAGAACACTTAAAGGAATTCTTTATAGCCTTCTAAGAGGTCTCTTACAATGATACCTACTTAAGGAGACTATTCCCAAAGAGCCTAGGGGGGCTACCCTTATATGGTTCTCCAATTTTTCCACATTGGTCAATCACTTCATTTCATGATTTGGCTGAAACAAATTTGGCACATTATAGATACAATATTGAAAATGACACATCTATGATGGATGTATGTAATACCAAACAAAGGAATGGAGAAACCTTTACCAGCTTTTTGCAAAGATGGTGTCACCTTGTTGAGAGATTCCCTTAGGAGATCCCCGAAGCACATCAAGTGGAATTATTTATTCATAATCGCATACCTAAAATGTCTTTCTGTTTGTATGTAAAATGCCTTGAAGATTATGAAGTCACCAAGAAAGGCCTAGGCTTAGAAAGAGTTGTAATTGAACAAGGTGTTATCAAACATTATCAAAAGGAGTCTCAAAGCTCCTCCTACAATGATAAGCCTAAGTTTTGGTCTAAAAACAAGAATGTGGTAAATGGTGGTTGTTGTCACGAAGGGTTGCACCCATGAAGATAAGTATGAAACCTCACAATCCTGTGAAACATGGGAATACTTTTAGGCCTATGGGTTGCCTATGTTGAAAGTAGACCTCAAGATTATAGGCCATCTTCATGTATGATGAATCTCTTGCAAACTAATTTCTATTGAGAAAAAGGATAGAAGGAATACTGAAATTAAACCTATCCTATGAGGTGATGCACCAAATATTTTATCTGAAATCTACAACCTTCTTAACTCACAAAACCCTTCAAGAAAAAAGACTTGAATCTCTCACAACTCAACTAAACAATTAGATGCATAAGCATTTCCTAGAAAGGACTGAATTCAAAGCTTGCTTGGAGGAAAACAATGTGTTTTCATAGCTGCAAGCTATTAAAATCAGCTACACAACCTAAGACCTGCACCTATCGTGTATCTTCCTACACCAATCATATTTTAATGAGACATACTTACATGATTGAGAATAAATCACAATAAATCATTAGATCATTCATTTGTGATAAGAAATACAAAGTATTGAGAAGAAAAATAACTACTATTTTATTGAAAAATAAGGAACTGTTGTTGTTACAATCTCAAAAAAGTGAGCTACAATGTTGTCCTTGAGCATCAAAGAGACCAAATAATAGACACTGAGCACATTCAAATAATTAATGTGCCATCCAATTTGTCTCATAAAGACAACCCACCTTGCAATCCTCCACCTCAAGAAAATCAAACCAAAACCAATCCCAACATTTCCATCACTTGCAAACCATCATGATCCAAAAATCAAACAAAGTGTATGAACACACCTCTCACTCAACCCATTGATGTTGTTTTTCAACAACTAGTCAACAACTAGTTAGGATAATCAGTGAACAACTAAGAGGGGGGGGGGGGGGGAGTAAATCAATTGTTAACAAATTATGTCAATCAAACCACTTAATAACCTTTAACCAGAGCACATAAACATTAAATACCAGAATAGCAGAAACAAATACCGATAAGCAATAAAACTTAAGAATGAAACAAAGAATTAACACAATGCAACCATACCACATAACACCATGTTTTTTACATGGAAAAATCGGAAAGGTAAAAACCATGGTGGGAAGCCTACCCATAGTCAGATGATACTTATGCAGAAAGTATGTGATACAATAAGGGGCATGCACATGCAGGAAGGCACGCTGCCTAGAGTGTACTACTCATTACAAAAGAGTCTCACTGACTACACAGAGGTTATAACCACCTCAAGATAAATGGACAACATGTTAGGATTAATGATAGTCCCAAAGATATTGAGAGGGGGGGGTGAATTAGTATCTTACCGATTAGGAGAATATTTAACCTTATTAAGTATTTTGCATTCCAAAATAGTGTATCGGTAAACAAGAATTAATGCAGTAAATAGGAACAATAAAGACGACATACAAAACACACCATAACACAAGATGTTTAATGAGGAAACCTAGTGTGGGATTTGTGACCCACAATATTCACTCACTGGCCAATGAATAAATATTACTTACAAGAGGGGACTGCACATGCAGGAAGGCCAACTACCTAGAGTTCACTTCTCAATCTACAAAATGGAAGTCTCACTGACTTACAAATGGATTATGAAAATCCAATATAATGTACTACTATAATTCAGCATATGCTATGTTAGGTTCAGTACCGGTTTAAGCTCATACTATAACCATAAACCTTATACAAAATATGCCTTAATATTCGCTCATCACTTCTACCATCGTATGTCCATCCTTACAAAATGATTTAAAAGATCTCATACATATATGAGTCTATTACAATATGCCATTTCGGCTTTACAAAAGATATTTACAATTAAATACAAGAAACAAAAGTTTATTCCTATCGGCTGGGGTGTCGGTATACATTCTTGCCACTGCTGGTGAAGTGTCTGTCGGTGCCGGTGCCTGCTGGTGATTTACCAGATGAATGCTAGGTGGCTGCTTGTAGGTTGTCAGTAGGTTGCCATCAATGAAAACACCATGATTTCTCACTAGAGTGTAGAATGCCAACAATCTTCCCCTTTGGCATTGATGGCAACACTCATGAGAAAAACTCCAAAATTTGTTTCCAAAAATGAAGTCCAAAAAGTTACCAAAAAATATGTGCTCCCCCTGTGCAAATGATCTCTTCTGAATAGCCATTTTTCTCTGTCCACTACTCCCCCTTTGACATCAATGACAAAGGTTATCAAAAATTGTCAAATGAGTGCAGAATATCACCTTGAAGTTGGTAACCGATTGTTACAATCTGAAATAGGTCAAACAAAACCAAGTTTAAACTTTGTATGAATATGTTGTTGTCCTTCATGGTTGCCTCAGTTCTTTGGATTGTACCAGTGAGATGATGCATATGCTCCTCTGGTGACTTTTCTCCTCTGGTGACTTTTTCCCTTGAATTAATGCCTCAGAGATATCTTTCCTTAGAGAGATAAGGTTGTCTAATTTAGGACTAAGTTTGTGCTTAAGCTCTCTGGCTTTTGCCTTGATCCTTTCTTTCTCTTTCTCTAATTTCTCCATCTTTTCCTCAAATCCTGCTATCTCTTGCTCAATAACTGATATAGGTTCAGATGAACCAATGATATTATCATCTATATCATCTATCTCCTTTTGTATTGTGCTTGTTTTCTTTTCAATATCCTGTGTTAACAAATGTGGCTTTCATGTGTCCCTGTATAGTTCCGTGTACTCCAAAGTTGTTTTATTCAGTGCTGGTAAAAGTGTGTTAATGTGTTCCGTGCACTTGTTTATTGTTTCCTCAAATAATTTTTCTTTTTCCTTTTCCATTTTATCTTTGAATGTTTCCTCATTTATTTAATCAACTATTAAAATATTTCTAGCAATGAATTTAGACAATGTGTCTAACTGACTTAAAGAATCCTTTACTTGATCTAAATTGCATTTTGGTGCAATCATCATAAGAATAGGAATAGTGTCATCAATTATCTTATAGGCCTATGCATTACAATCTGTTATCTTCTTTATTGAGTCCAGAAGTACTTTAGTCACATTTGTAGGTCTAAATTCACTCAGTGAAGTACCAGAAGTCTAACCAACTACCTTTACTATCTCAGTGCTTGCAATACTAGCAGCCAATTTGCCTGAATCAACCTCCGGTGGATCAATTTGAGTTTCCATTTCAACTAGCAATGGTTTAGGCTTCTCAGTGATTACTGTTTGTACTATCTCAATGTGTATCTATGTATCTACCGGTTTCTCTATGTTATCCACTATCAGTATCTCTATCTCTATCAGTTTCACTATGCCAGCATCTACACTACCAGTATTTATTTCACTGTCCTAAGGTTTCTCTGTATGCATTGCTTGCTTTGTTTTCTCTGCTTTTATTCCAACCTCAGTATTTTCTGCTAGTTGCTCAATGTTTTCAGTGTTAGCAATATTATTTTTCACCTCAGAGCTATCCTTGTCCACTACTATGTTCACTTCCTGAGTATCAATGTTCATGGTGAACAAAATTTATGACTCAGGGTTAGTGTCCTTATGTGTTGTGTCAACATTTTCAGTAGCCGATATGTCCTCAGTGTGTATCGGTGGAGTAACCAAAGGTGGTGGTAGGTTGTCAGTTACTTTTATATTTGGTAAACCACCAACTTTACCTTTTCCTTTGTCTCTGTCCTTTTGATAAACCTTGAAAGTTTTCTTAGGTCTGTTCAACTCTTCCTATTTTTCTTTCTCTACAAAAAAGATATCCCATTTGTTTGATGTTTCCTCTACAATTTCATTGACTCCACCAGCCATTAGGCTTACATTCTGGTGTCCACTTGCAAAAACTCATCTATTAACTTCACTAATAATTTCATCAATCTCCTCTACAGAGTTAACCGGATGTACAACTAGTAGTTTTTTAATCTTGAGTTTCTTATCTAGCTCCATAACTGCAATCCTCTTAGCATCTAACCTCTTGTACAATTCATTAGGCAAATCATCTACAACTTTTATTAACACTTTCTTGTATATGTCAAGATGTAGAATTATGCTATTCTCAATACTTTCCTTTTTTGCATTAGTGAATGTATTATACAGTTTGCTAGCATTTGATAGATTGTCATCATCAGTGATTTCACTCAATAAGTTATCTAGAGGTGGTATAACTTGTTTTTGTTTCTTCTTTGGTGTCAACTTCTTTGCTGGTGGTCTTACTTCCTATTGCTTCTACCTTGGTGTTCTTGTTTTCTTGGGTGGAGGAGAGGGTACCGGTGAAGGTTTTCTCTACCTATCAACTCTTTTAAACTCACCAGGTATCTCACTGGTAGATGATGTACCAACCGATGAGATGTGTGCCTTCGATTGTAATCCTTCTAGGTCACTTTCCTTTATTCCAGTTAGGTTCATGACATTTTCTTTTATCTCCTTAACTTTCTTTGTTGCACTCCTTATGTATTTTTCTCTTTTCTTTCTTTGTTTCAATGTTTGTACATCACTTTCTATTGTTTCTGCATTTCCAAAAACCTTTTCTTTTGGTTCTCTAGGTGCCTCTAACAAGGCTTTAGCATAAGTTTCAATGATATTTACATCTGCCTCATACCCCATTTCAGTTATCCATACAGTTCTAGGAAGAACTGTCTCCATCCACATTTCATCCTTTTTTATTACAAAACATATTTCCTTGTTGTACTTATCCACTATACTTTGTGGTAGTCTCACTCTGGTTTTCATTTTTTCTTTGAAGGTTTTGAAGTACTCTTTTATATTTTTTTCCTTGTCAGTGCCCATACCGGTGAATATTTCTAGCAATTGTTTTCCTACCAGTATATCATATCCAAAATCTTTCTTTCCAATACCGGGAACTTCTTTTGTGAAATATAACATAAGACATACCAAACAATTGCCAAAACAAAATGTTCCTTTCTTATCTCCTTTTATCTTTTTTAGTTGTCTATTAGTTCATCTTTTAGCCACTCACATACATGTATTTTTACATCATTATTGACCATATCATAAGTAATTTTATTGCAAAGATTGGAAACTGAGTTAAGTCAGTTTGCATGTGTGGTCTTATAACCTAGGATCATGCTTATGAATCTGACATTTTCATCCTTGACATCATTTACTCTCAGGGATCTGCTATCATATGTTGCTCCTGTTAATGTCATGACAATACATTATTAGGAACCTTCTTAGTCTTATCTGGCCTACTACTGGTGGAGGGTAAACCTGTCACTGCCCTAATTTCTTCTTTGGTGATTTTGCAAATTGAATCTAGCCAAAGAAATTCTCCATGAACTCTGCTAAGGATAATTCTTACTACCTCCTTAGGAAAATCAGGGATGTCCAAGATTTCCACACAACCTAAAGTTTCAATTACCTTGTGCTCGGGTTTTACATTTCCATTTTCATCATAGATAATAGTTTTAAACATTTTCAATATTTCCTCAGAACCTAATTCCTCAATATTGCAGTGAATATAGATTCTAGGGTCTTCACCATAAGCAACACCTTTTGGAATTTTTGAAAAAGCGCCATTAGAATAATCTTGCTTAGCTATTTCAAGGATAATCTTAAAAATGGGCCTAGGGCATTTCACAACTTCCACAATAGTAGGGTTTGCAATAAATTTTGGAGCAGAGGAGGAAGCCATTGAAAAATACTTTAAGCTGCTTGATAATGGTTGAGTGCTTGAAACAAATCACTTCACTTCTTCGCCTTGGATGCCTTCACTCAAATTTCATGCTCTCTGATAGTTTGAATGCTTGGTGAGTTAAAAAAGAGAGAATAGCGATGATTTATAATGTCTTTTCTTCCAACAACCGCATTAAATGCTCTCCAGTTAAGTGAAACTTAATACATCTTCCAATAAAGAAGAAATCTATCTTCTCACCATCTACCAAGGGTAATTTGCATGATGTTCAACTTGCTACAATACCCCCAAAGGGTTACTACTTAGTTGGATGAAGAATCTCCTGTCGATGGAGTAATACTTTGTTCTACCAGTGAAGGAATAGTCTCATCAACATTATAATCTATCTTTCTAATCCATTGTCTTGAAAATTCTTGCTTTACCTCATCAACCTTTGCTTTGCTTTTCAAACTGGGTCCTTTATTGTTTGTTGGTGAAGTCTTGTTTCTACAAAATTTTGCACTATGTCCAATCTTGTTACAAGCATAACATGTCACACTATTCTTCTGAATAGCCTTTCCATATCCTATGTCAATTTGTGTTCTGCATTGATTAGATAAGTGCCCAAATCTTCCACAAACATAACATCTTACATTCATTTTGTAGTTTTTTGAATTGTGACCAATTTTGTTGCATTTGGAACATTGACCGGTGGGTGCATTAATGTTCTGATTGTTTCTAGATCTACATCAATTTTCTCTATGACCAAACTTGTTGCAGTTAAAGAATTTCCCATTAAATTTGTAAGCATTAGGTTGTCTTACCGGTTTACTGTGATCATGATTGTTTGCAGTACCAAAACTTTCTCCAACTTCAAATCCAAGTCCATTAGTGTCTCTATTAGGTTCCCGACTTTTCAGCATATCATCAAGTTCTTCTGAACTTTTCTTGAATTTGTCTTTATGTTGATTTGCAGTAGCCAACTCATTTTCCATAATTCCCTTTTGTCTCATAAGTTCAGTTTAATCATGTTCCATGTGAATCAAATATGTCTTCAACATATCATTTTCATGACTGAGTCTTAGATTTTCATTTCTAGCATCATTGAGTCTCCTAGTCAAGTCATTCTCATTCTTCATTCTGTCTTCAATGTCTTTACAAAATCTCATAGTCATGTCTTGCATTTCATTCCTCAAAGTCATTTTTTCTTGCCTCATCTTGTTTACAAGCTCATTAAGATTTTCCTTTTCATCATCATGACTCTGCATCTTCTCATGAAGTTCTTTTCTCTTATTTCTAGTAATAGTGAGATTTTCCTGAAGTCCTTGAATGAATTCCTGTGCAGTCCTCAGATCATCTTCAAGTTTGATATTCTTCAACTTCTCTAAATCACAGTCCACAAGAGCTCCTTATAACTTCTTTCTCAAGTTCTCCATCTGAACAGGTGTCAGAATCTTCCTCAAGTTGTTAGCCTTTTGAAAATAGAGGACCAGGCTTTGATACCAATTGTTAGGATTAATGATAGTCCCAAATGTACTAAGAGGGGAGGTGAATTATTATCTTACTGGTTAGGAGAATATTTAACCTTATTAAGTATTTTTCATTCCAAAACACTATACCGGTAAACAAGAATTAATGCAGTAAATAGGAACAATAAAGATAGCTTAGAAAACACACCATAACACAAGATGTTTGATGAGGAAACCCAGTGTGGGATAAACCTCAATGGGATTTGTGACCCACAATATTCACTCACAGGCCAATGAATAAATATTACTTACAAGAGGGGCCTGCACAAGCAAGAAGGCCAACTACCTAGAGCTCACTGCTCAATCTACAAAATGAAAGTCTCACTGACTTACAAATGGATTATGAAAATCCAATATAATGTACTACTATAATTCAGCATCTGCTATGCCAGGTTTAGTACTAGTTTAAGCTCATACTATAACCATAAACCTTATACAAAATCTACCTTAATATTCACTCATTACTTCTACCATTGTATGTCCATCCTTACAAAATGATTTACAAGATCTCATACTTATATGAGTCTATTACAATATTCTATGTTGTCTTTACAAAAGATATTTACAATTAAATACAATAAACAAAAGTTTGTTCATGTCGGCTGGGGTGCCGATATACATTCTTGCCATTGTTGGTGAAGTGTCTCCCAGTGCTGGTGCCTACCAGTGACTTACCAGATGAATGCAAGGTCGTTGCCTATAGGTTGTCATCAATGAAAACACCATCATTTCTCACTAGAGTGCAGAATGCCAACACAATAATCTAGAATAATGAACTGCCAGAGATAGCATCTACCATGCCTGATTACAGTCTCGGTTAAGCTCAATACCAGAGGCCTTTGGCCTCTTCTTTAAACCCAATTTGATCACCTATGATCGACCAAAACTCCTTTGCATATGATATTTCATTACCACGAACATTACATTTCCATTC
Organism: Cryptomeria japonica; assembly: GCF_030272615.1. NCBI lineage: Eukaryota > Viridiplantae > Streptophyta > Pinopsida > Cupressales > Cupressaceae > Cryptomeria > Cryptomeria japonica. The sequence goes on from NC_081409.1 coordinate 445,513,480, forward strand.
CCATACCATACACATGATCTACAATGAGATCTTACATCATTTATACATACCCTAAGGCCTAAACCAATTACGTCGGCCACCTAAAAGATATTACAATAAGATCATTACATACATCCATATTACAATGATATTTCATGTCTGCCGAAGACCAAAACAACAATAACCAATCCATAAATCATCATGGTAACGTGTAAAGAACATGTTAACATGATAGCGGTCCATAACCTAGATAGGCACCAGACCTAATTTGGGTCCATCATGCCAAAGCTATATCTTCAAATAGTTGAGGCCAATCAAGGATCACCTTCTGCATCCTAAATGCCATCTAGAAGCTACACCAACACCACTTATACATTATGTCAAAGATTCCAAGTGAAAGCTCTATCAGTTAAACCTTAAACCCATGCCGGTAAGGGTTTAGAAGAGTGTATGATAGCATCCAATCACCAAGTCAATACCAACTGACCAAAACATGCTCCAGAAGCATGTAACACATAAAACCAATCATATTCCATTGATCCGAACATCTCGGAAGTGTCCAACAAATAGTCCCTTCTTCCAGTAACACTAGATCTTCTACTGGTAATCAAAACCTGACTGCCAGTAACCAACCATAAAAAGATAGTGTTGACATCAATGACAAAACATCAATGCAACACATAATCAATTCATCCATATTGCCAACAATCTCCCCCTTTGACATTGATGGCAACACTAGCTGTGGAAAACATCTAAGTACCAAGAAATGCCAAAAAAGTCTCCCCCTGTGGAAGACAACCAACAATCTCCTGAATATTAATAACTCTCCCCCTAAAAATAATATCTGTGTAAAATTCTGAATTTATTTTTCACATCACTATCTCTCCCCCTTTGACATCAATGCTAGAAATCTAACAAAAATATCAAAGTAAGAATATAAACCTCTAAATCTCAAAGCTGACTACTCCCCTTGAGTAGTAGAACCACTCATCAGTACCAGAATGAATAGTTTCTCTAATAATGCATGTCGGACTGATGCCAAACCGCATCAATCAAGTCTCTACCGGAGGGGTAGAAACCCCTAACCTATCTCTCAAATACTCAAATGATTCCTTAGATAGTGGTTTAGTGAATATATCTGAAATATGCTCTTTAGTGTTCACATAAACCAATTTGACTTCCTTTTCTCTCAGATCACTGAGCAAAGTGGTTTAGGGATGACAAATGCAAGAACGAGGGATGCTTTGGTTGATTTTAAGATGAAATGCATTCTCAACTATGCATGATCCTATAAATGCAATAAACTAGATTATAAGATGACAAGATTAGTAGCAAGACTATCCTAGCATGATATACTGCACTATGATTAAGCTAAATGATAAAGAAAATACTCTAAACATGCATATTTAGATTAATTCCTATTGAAAAGAGAGGCTAAATGATGAGCACAAATGATATATTAAAGCTTGGATGGATTCTAGTATAAGAATGATGCTAAAGACTTGGATGATTAAAATGGAGGATGGAGAGCTCTATTTATAGCAAAAATAGGGCAATGAATGGCCAGGATTGAAAGAGGTAACCAAGGGTTGAGTTTGAAAGTTGGGAATCCATGTTCACAATTTTCACCAATGAAATGGTGACAAATGTTAACATAAGGTTGGGTTGAGAAGAGATGTAAGAAGCATTAAATGCTTGAGAAGACCTCATGGATATCTTAGGGGGTAAGGGTTATGGTTAAGTTAGGATTACCCATTGGATAAAGGTTTTACCCAAAGGATAAACTCTTGTGCAAAGGATTAAGGATAACCATGGTCAAAGCAATAAATGCTTGATGAGACCCTTGGGTTACATGGAGGTTGAGTTTAGGAAAATTCTTTAATCATGCTAGAGGGTTGAGTTAATCATTAATGGTTTGGGAGACTTTCAAAGTTAAGTGGTTGAAGCCTTTAAGGGTTTTCAAAGACTTTGAGGGTTTGAGAAGTGACTTCCCCTTGCTTAGGGATGTGACAAAGTTTAGGAAATGGGTTAGGTTAATTTAGAAGTGATTAGAAGAGTCTAGAAGGGGTTAGGAATAGGGTTTAGGAAGAAAGTGGGAGATGTAGGATTTTGCAAGTGGATGGAGGGATAATAGGATTTAATTGAATAAAATGAATTTAATTCAATTTGGTTGCAATTGGGGAAATTAAATAAATTAGATTTATTCAATTTAGGATAAACTATTTAATTAAATTTGAATTTAATTAAAAAGTGGATAGGGGATTCAATTGAATAAAATGATTTATCCTTTTAAATGGTAAAAGAGGTCTAGTGAATTTAATTAAATAAATGGAGTAATTTACTTAATTAAATAGAGGAATGTGAGTAATTCAATTAAATTGGATTTAATTAAATAGAGAAATGAACATAAGATATTCATTTAGGAATATGGTCATTTTTATACGTCTACATTTTGCCCCTCTTTGAAGTGATGTGTGTGCACATGTTAATTCAAAGAAAATGATGTGTTGTTGTGATTTATGATCAAATAAATTTTTTATGTCGTTTTGAGATATATCATGCCCCAGTTTTGATATTTGATGTTGATAATGCCCCCTCGGGAGATGAATCAAAATTTTGGAAAATTTGATTTGATTTGATAAGTGTGTTTGCATTGTAAAATGTTGGCTATGTGGAATGCTAATAATTGATTCTTCTCCTGATATGGATGTGTGCGAGGGTACGAGGAAGACCACGAGCTCATTAAATGCTCAATCCCCTAACCCTAATTTTATTTCACCTTATAAAAGGGGAAAAGTGCATTGTTTTGTCTCATTTGTGCTTGTTGACTTTGGAGAGAAGACAAAATGCCTATCCCGTATTCTACACATCAATTTGAGTGCGTTCGGAGGTATCGGAGGCCTACCACGTATGGACCACCAGTAAGTCAACCTTTTTGACCCCTTTTTGATTTTTTATTTTGTCATTTTTTATCATGTTTTGAATTTGGGCACACGGTTTTTTCAGTTTAGCGCATAGGGGTCATTTTTTAGTGCATATGAAAAATTTCATAGCGCATAAGGGTTTCATTTTTGGGTAGCATCTGAAAACTTAGGGTAGCACATAAATTTGATAGGTTAGCACACATATTTGCTAGGTTAGTGCATAAATGCAACTTAGCACATTAGGGACACAGGGTAGCGTAGAAGGTGAAATAGGTAGCGCGTCAGGTAAACCTAGCGCATTGGGTGCACAGGAAGTTGCATGGGTAGAGGTAGGTAGCACATAGGGTTAGATAGGTAGCGCAGACGCGGGATAGGTTAGCGCATGGGATAGGTTTAGTGCTTAGGGTAGATTAGATGGCGCATTGGAAGAAATAGGTAGCACATAGAGTTAATCTAGCGCGTAGGATAGATAGGATAGCACGTGGAGAAAACAGGTTAGCGCATAGAGTCAATCTAGCACATAGCCAAATTTAGTTAGCGCATGAGGTCAGTTTTGTGAGAAAAGATGATTTGCGAGTGAGGAAAATTGATAGGATAAGGTCTGTTTTGCTAGGATAGGTGTAAATGTTTCGTTTCTGTGTTTGCTGTCATGATTTTGATAGTTTGTCAAATATAAGTGCCGATATAACTTGGTTTATTTTGTGATTTTTTAAGTTATGCATAGATATTGATGTGGATTTGATATAAACTTGATTTGATTTGCATTGTTTCAAGTTAATATATGTGGAGCTTGATTTGTGTTACAAGCTGATATGATTGTGGAACTTGAGTTGTTTTACAAGCTGATATGGGTTGGAAACTTGAGTTGTGTTACAAGTTGATGTGATGTGGGGACTTGAGTTGTGTTACAAGTTTGATATGGTTTTTGAAAACTTGAGTTGTGTTACAAGTTGATATGGATAGATATGATATTTTTTATTTTGATATCTATGTTTTGATGAGGAAACTAATATTGGACTTGTTTTGTTGTTTGATAGGAGCGATTGGGAGTGGTTCAGTCATGTGAGCGGTTCCCGAGACCATGGGCATTGATACCACGATTGACACAGGTTGATCTAGATATTATTGAGAGATGCAGCATGTCTTCCCTATTAGATATGCCTTGGTTTACTGTGAACTGGGATTTACTTACAATGCTGGCAGAGAGGTGGCACAGTGACACGAATACCTTCCACTTTGCCATAGGGGAGATGATAGTGACCCCAGAGGATTGTTACCAGATCCTATGCATACCTGTAGTAGGTGCACTACTACCCTATGAGTAGTTAGAGGAAGGCGGGATAGAGGCACTTCGCCAGATATTTCATGATGATATAGTGTGCAGATACGAGATTCTGTGGCAGGAATTTATGGATTTGGACTATGCGCCTCTTCCATCGGTATTGGTAGGTTTTGTTGGTGGTTTTCTATGTCCCGACCATAGGTCGAAGGGACTTTCTATGGGATGGGGACTAGTGTTGGAGGAGATGGTGACATAGGGCCGCAGGTTTGCATGGGGATCGACTATGCTAGCCCATTTGTACAGGGACTTGGATGAGGTAGTATACCTGGGTTTCGACAGTTTGTCAGTTGGCGTGACGCTTCTACATGTATGGTGCTGGGAGCACATTCCCATAGCTAGGCCATTGGTGGATAGAGATAGGCCTGTTGGGCATGCCTATGCACATGGATACAGAGGTTTAGTTGTCCAGTGGAAGCTGGGCAAGATGGAGCATTGGAGGAGGGTATTGGATGACATTGATACGGTCGTCTGGTGACCATATACAGGTTGTGAGGTTTGGGCTGAGGATGGGTTGGAGATGCCATATGTCTTCATGACCCAATTTTTGATAGGGAGGACCCCTTTTGTGATCAAGAGATTTTTGGTTATGAGAGTTTTGTGGCAGTATGGTCGGCAGCAGGGGATACCACAGGGGACCTGTTTGTATGCGCACTGGAGGTAGGACATACTAGATTGGGGTCTGACTATTGACAGTGTGGCAGCCATAGAGGAGTTTGTGCAGTTAGCAGGCTAGATATGGGACTATGCCCCTGAGATTTTGGATGCTGGGATGACGGATGAGTTTTCTCGATTGTTTGCAGCTCATGTCGTGGCGAGGATATTAGATCCAACGGAGATGTGGCCCACTTTTGATGATGATGAGGATGAGGGAGGTGGAGATGGGGTTGAGGGAGGTGATGGAAGAGGTGGAGGAGGATGATGAGGGAGAGGAGATAGAGGTAGATATGGGGGTGATAGAGGGGTGGAGAGAGCAGTTCGACAAGCTGTGATGGATAGAGGTAGAGAAGGTTTGGCTATTGGAGCAGGGGGTGAGGGGAGAGTGATAGAGGTGATAGCAGTAGTGGGAGGGACTGATGAGGTGAGACGGCCAACCCAGAGGAGGAGGATTGATGTGTTACCTCCACCAGCACTGAGGATAGGTAGAGGGATAGGGGGTACCCCTTCACAAGTAACCCTATGGGTCTAGATTCTGACTCATGTGGAGGATGCCCAGATTAGGACCCTACAGGTGACAGTGCAGCAATTGTAGACACAATTATTAGCACATCAACATCAGATTACTCATCTGACTACTGAGCGCGACACTGAGATAGAGCGACGGGGTCAAGCAGAGGAGCTCACAGCGAGCATACAAAGAGCAACATCAGGTGGTCCAATGAGGGACACCTTGAGAGAGCTAGCTTTGAGAGCCCTAGAGGCAGAGTACTACCGTCAACATTATGAGGCTGTGGTGCCTAGGGAGCGCCGAGTGCAGAGTTTTACGCAGTCAAGATCGAGTCAATCTCGAGAGACTGGATCACGGTCAGAGAGCAGAGGCATGATAGGGCCATCGAGACATGATCCACCTAGAGATCTAGGGGCTAGGACTTCTGTGGTGAGACTATCTCCTTTAGGAGATAGTCATACTTGAGAGACGATGTCTCCATTTGTATTTTTTATCATTGTTTTTAGTTGTACGGGGCACAGACATGACATATATTGTACATTGATCATTTGTTGAGATATATATATGACACCATTTTCTTTGATCATGTGATGTGTTATGGATGCATTCTTTCTATATGATTGTGTTTATTTTATGATGATGCAATGCTTAGATAGATGATATGATGAAGTGAAATGCAATGATGTAAATGTATGATGTTCATGAGATGTATCTTGAAAATGAGATGTATGATTTGATATGCTGTGAGATGTATCATAAAAATGAGATGTATGATTTGATATGCTGTGAGATGTATCCTGAAAATGAGATGTATGATTTGATATGCAACTAATTGTAAAATGATATGCAACTAATTGTGAAAATGATATGCAACTAATTGTTTTTGGAGCATCCTCATTCTGCATTTGTCATCTGATATAACCACATATTATTTGCTTTCAATATCTGTATCATCATTGAGCATGGATTGATCTTTGGATATGTTGAAAATTTATACAAGCATAATGGTATAATTGAACCATGATAACCTGAGAAAAATTTACATGATGTTTGATTTTGCAAGATAGCACAAGCATTAAGGTATAATTGAACCAGGATGACTAGAGTGCGGATTGCGTATAAACAGAAAAGATTAAACCATTTGTATGCGTAAAGTGGAATCATGTCTTCAGTGATATGTTGTGAATCATGTCTCGAGACAAATATCTACACAATACAAATGATCGCCTCACAAATAGAAGACTAAGAAAATATTGGAGTTTCTCGATGTTCTCTAGCTTGGAAGCATTGTTGAGAAAATTTAGAGAATCCAATAATTCAAAAAGTTTAAATGCAAAAATAGTCAAGACTTTATGTAAAATGCAACATTTGGTACTTGAGAAAATCATCCATCGTATTTCTCTTGTGAATCTTTTATCAATCGATGTTTTGATTTGAGTTTGTGTATATTTTTGTTTGTTGGACATGATGCTCTAAGTTTTGCAAATAGTCTTGACGGTTTGAACATGCTTGTAAGTTTTGATGTTTATTGTCCCTAGCTAAGTGTACCTCTCGATGTGGGTATGTACAGTGATTACCAAGCCATGGTAAAATGTGGTGAAAGGATAGATTGACAAATCAAGATAGTGACTACGCTAAGTATGTCCTGAACGCATATTTGCTAAGTGTCGGACGATGGCCGATAGTGTTTTACTGTGGAGATAAGGATGTGGATATAGATAAAGGAGCTATCCTTTCACAATAGTGTCTATTACCAGGTTTTCACCAGTTTCTTTTATTGTACCTTTTTATTTATTTTCCTTGATTTTTTTGATTTTTTGATTGTTTTTTACTTTTTCCGTGCATTAGACTACTCAAGTGTAGTATTTCTTCAGATGAATGTTGTTAGTTGGTTCATCGAGCACATCTCCTTCTGAAGTTGTTAGTTGATAAGCACCTAATCCATAGACTGATATGATGACATAGGGACCTAACTAGTTAGGTTCAAATTTCCCTTTCTTTTCTCGATCTTGCTGATTTCTTGGATTTTCCTTGAGGATTAGGTCACCAACTTTGAAATTTCAAGGAATGACCTTGTGATTATAGCTTCTGCACATGCGTTGCCGATATGCTTTGAGATGAGTGTAAGCATGCTGATGTCTTTCATCTAATAGTTCCAATTCTTGTAGTCAATTGACTCGATACTCTTCATCTGGGATAAAGCCTTTTAGAGAGACTCTGAGAGATGAAATTTCTACCTCTTGGGGTAAAATAGCTTCTGATCCATAGACCAATGAGAAAGGTGTTGCTCCTGTAGGTGTGTGGATGCTAGTTCTGTATGCCCAAAGTGCTGGATTGAGTTGTACATGCCAATCTTTGCCTGCATCATTCACTGTTTTCTTTAGGATTTTCAGTATTGTCTTGTTGGATGCTTCTACTTGACCATTCCCCTGTGGGTAGTATGGTGTAGAGAATAGATGTTGTATTTTGAATTGTTCACATAGTTCTCAGACATCTTGGTTTTTGAAAGGTTGTCCATTATCGGTGATGATGGAGCTTGGAATACCATATCTACAGATCAGATAGTTTAGGATAAAAGAGGCAATTTGTTTTCCAGTCACTGTGGTCATGGGGACTGCTTCTATCCACTTAGTAAAGTATTCTGTTGTAGTTATAATGAACTTGTGTCCATGTGAAGGTGAAGGATGAATTTTGCCGACCAAGTCGAGTCCCCACTGACAAAAGGGCTAGGATGTTGTAAATGGCTATAGTAGTTGTGCTGGTGCATGTATCAGATTGCCATGGATCTGGCATTTAGGACACTTTTTTGCAAAATGATAAGAATCTTTTTCCATTGTCAGCTAGTAATATCCCATTCTTAGAAGATTTTTAGCAAGAGTAGTCCCACTTGAATGTGTGCCATAGATACCTTTGTGAAGCTTGTGTAAAGTGGAGTTAGATTCATTACGATCAAGACAATGAAGAAGAGTACCATCTAGACCTCGACGGTACAAAGTATCAATAGTAAGGGTATAATGGGCGGCTTATCAGATAAAATTACATTTTTGGTTTTGAGATAGGTCAATGGGTAGGATGTTGTTCTTTAGATAGTCATATATCGGTCCATACAAAGGAGAATCCGAACCAGTCAAGGCATAGATAACATGGGATTTAGAGTGGTCATAGGCTAGGGAAAATAGTTGCTCTACCAAAAACTCGTAATGACTCTGTTGCTCTGGAATCTATAGTAATGAAGTGATAGTAGCCATTGCATTGGCTGCTTTGTTGTTCAACCTTGGAATTTGCTCGAAGGTGATGTGTACAAAATACTGTTTGAAGTCATCCACCATTCGTTTGTAGGGTAGTAGCTTGTCATCTTTTGTCTGATAGTCATTGTTGATTTGATTGATGACTAGTTGTGAATCTCCGTAGACCATTAGCTCTGTGATTTTCCATTCTACAGCCATTTTGATACCTATAACCAATGCCTCATATTCAGCCACATTATTTGTGCATGGAAACATCAGCCTATATGATCTTGGTATAGTGTGTCCTTCAGGAGTGATAAATAGAATGCCAGCACCTGAACCATGTTGTGTGTAGGATCCGTCAAAGTATAGGGTCCATTGCTTGGTAGAAATAGCAAGAACATCTCTGTCTGGAAATTCAATCTTCATAGTTTGTTTTCTTGATAGTGGTGCTTCAGCTAGTTGATCTGCAATTGCTTGTCCTTTGATAGCTCTTCATTCTGTGTATTGGATATCAAATTCACTGAGAATCATGACCCATTTAGCCAATCGACCTATAAGAGCTGCTTTGCTGAGTAGATATTTGAGTGGATCAATTTTTACCACTAGCTTAATTGTGTGTGCTAGCATATAATGTCAGAACTTTTGAGAAGCAAAGACTACTATTAGACAAGCCTTCTCAATGAATGTATAGTTGAGTTCATAGCCATTCAATGTCCTGCTGATGTAGTATATGGCTTGTTCCTTTCCTTGTTGATCTTCTTGTTCCAATAGTGCCCCTAGTGATATATTTGTTGTTGAAATGTATAAAATGAGTGGCTTTCCTGCTATTGGTGGTACTAGAACTGGTGGGTTTATTAGATACTGTTTGATTTGATAAAAAGATTCTACACACTTGGCTTCCCATCTGAAAGGTACATTCTTATGTAGCAAGTGATTGAATGGTGGACTTTTATCGGCTAGTTGAGAGATGAATCGCCTGATTGATTGAAGTCATCCTTGTAGAGAGTGGAGCTGATTAATATTCTTTGGTGGTGGCATCTCCATAATGGCTTGTACCTTTGCTGGATCCACTTCAATACCTTTAGCTGAGACTATGTAGCCTAGTAACTTGCCTGATGTAACCCCAAAGACACACTTCTTAGGGTTGAGCCTGACTTGGAATTTTTCCAATCGATCAAAAATCTTTGTTAGGATGCTAAGGTGTTCTGCTCTGGTGAAGGATTTAGATAGTAAATCATCCACATAGTCTTCCATGAAGGTATGCATCATGTCATGAAAGATTGTTGTCATTGCTTGTTGATAAGTAGCTCCTGCATTCTTTAAGCCAAAAGGCATAACATTTCAATAGTACGTTCCCCAAGGATAGGTAAATGCTATTCTATCTTGATCTTCTGGGACTATTTTTATTTGATTATAGCCTGAAAAACCATCCATTAGTGAGAGCATTGCATGGCCCGCTATGAGGTCTACAATTATGTCAATACTGGGCAAAGGAAACTCATCCTTTGGATAGGCTTTGTTGAGATCTCTGAAATTAGTGCAGATTCTAATACTACTATCTGGTTTTGATACTGGTACTATGTTGGAAATCCATTCTGCATAGTCGATGGGTCAAATGAATCTAACATCTAATAGTTTCTTCAGTTCAACTTTGACCATGAGTGCCACCTGTGGATTCATCTTTTGTAGTTTTTGCTTGACTGGCTTAATTCCTGGAGAGATGGACAAGTGATGCATGATTAGTGTGGATCAATTTCAGGCATATCTACATATGACCAAGCAAAGTTAATTTTCTTTTCTTTAAAAAAAATGATAAATGCTGATCTTTCCTCCTCTGTCAGAGATTCTGCCAGGTGTATGTTTTTGGCTGCTTCTATAGTACCAATGTTGATTGATTGAGTAGGCTCAATCAATATGGGTGATTGCTCATGAAAATGTTTAGGAAGAGTGTCAAGTCTCCCATCTTTAGGTGCCTTAAAAAGGTTTTCACCCTTAGATGCGTCCTTTATTTTTACTTTTTCGTGACCTAGAGCTGCCATTGACTGGTTTTCAGCATCAAATCTTTTATTTGGTTCATTTTTGTGACTGAGAGACTTGGCACTCCCTTGTTTGCAGACATCGTTATTTCGTTCACTGGTAGAGGTTGTTTCCGGGTTAACGGTACATAGGTGGTGGATAATAGATTCATCATCTGGGAAAATTGGTATATCATGTATTTCAAGTTCATCCCAGTCAATGAGGTCGAGAAAGATAAGTGGTAAGGAATCATTTGGTGGATCAAGTTCTGCTATTGTAAGTGTCAAGACAGAGGTTTCATCATGATTGGTTCGGGTGTTAAATAAGTTCAGGATTCCATTGAGGTCTTCGATGGTATCATCCTCCATATAGACTTGTTCATAATGTTTCTACTCACTTTCCTTAGTGTCATAGATACTTTGTGGTTCAAATTCAGGTAGTCTAATTTCTGTGTTATGCTCTTCTTGAGAAAGGGATATGGAACTAGTATTTTCAGCGGTATCTTCAGTAGCATTTGTGTAGCTACCCCATTCATATTCATTGGAATTAGTCTCAGAGTTATCATCCCAGATCTTTTCAGTGCTGTAAACAGGTATGTTGTATGGTGAAAATAAATCTTTGACGATTGATACCAATTTGTTGGCTTTTTCTGATTCTGTGTCAGATCATGCTTCTATTCTTTGCATTTGTTCGTAGACTATTTCTTCCTAGGGAGGAATAATGATATCAGGAGGTAGTTCTACTTTTTTAGATATTGGTGTTTGAATATGAGCTACTACTGCAGGTATGGCTTTCTTGTGATTGAGGAGTTTCTCCTGATGTTGCTTCTGTTCTTGACGTTCACGATCCTTGCGGATTGTTTCTACTAACTCAAATAGTGCTTCTTGCTAGGATTCTTCTTTGCTTTCCATTGAGGTTTTGGATTCTTGCGTGGTATCTTTCTCAGTAGGAAAGTGAGTTTATAGCCCAATCCTGTTTTGTCTCTACTGAGCTGTGAAGGAAGGTCTATTGGTTCAGTGACTCCTTCTTTGCATTTTCCAATAGGTCCTTTACCATTATATCCCATTTGTTGCATGATTAAGTAGCCCTTTCCATATAGGTGTGTTGGTAGAACTATTTCCAGAGCAGCTACTCTATTATCTTCTTCCTCATCTTTGTATAACTAGCTAAGGATGTCCTTTTCCTCTAATTCATGTGCTAGAGTGGCGAGTTGGATGAAGGTACCATCAAATTTGGTGATGGGCTGAGTTACCTGATGTGTCGATGTTGTAGGTAATCCATGAGATATGGGTGATGTTGGTAAGTTAGCCAAACACATGGGTTCCAAAGAGTATTCCCCCATGCCTTGTTCTCTGATTTACATTTTCTACTTGAAATCTCCAGGTAATGATTCAGACTTTGCCTTCTATAGATCTGATGTTGAGGAATTATGTTTTTCTCTATTATGGGGAACCAAATTGTCCTAGGCTTCTCCCATTGCATTAGAATATTGAAATGGATTGTGATCAGTAGATATAGAGACCTCTTGTCCGTTATAGGGAAATTTGACACACTGGTGATATGTAGAAGGCACTGCTTGCATTTCATGTATTGAGGGTCGACCTAATAAAATATTGTATGTGAGGTCTATGTCTAAGACTTGGCACATAGTATCTCTCTATATGGGGCCAACTTGAATTGGTAACAATACTGTCCCTTTAGAGGATCTTTCCTCATCATCATATGCCTTTATAGTAATTTTTTTGCATGGATCAATAGACTCCTCTGAGAAGCCTAATGCATGGATAAGTTTTAAGGTACATATATTAAGTCTAGCTCCTCCATCTATCAATACTCGCTTTACTCGGTGTTTATAGATGATGACTTCAATATGGAGAGGAGTGTTATGAGGATGACTTAAGGAAGTATTATCATGCTCTGAGAAGGTGAGATTATGAGGCCCTGTCATATGAGCGACCATGGCTTGGAATTTGTCAGTATCCAGATCTTGAGGTACATTGGTTTCCAACAGCACTTGTTCCAATATGTCTTTGTGTTTTGGCGACAGCTTCAACAACTCTAGTATAGATATTTGAGCAGGAGTTTTGCGCAGTTGGCTGACTAAATCATACTGGATTTTTGGTATAGTGTTTGTTGTTGGTGCGTGGCCCTTCAAGACATATTTTTGATCTCTGGTTGTTACATTGACAGATTCTGGTCTCGGATTGTGATGACATTTACATGATTGTCTACAGCTAATATGTGATTGATGGTGTTATTGTAGATGTGATTGATACGAGCTCCACGTGTATCGTTCGAGGTTGAAGCTCCATCTTTGTTGTAGTTTGGAAGAGGATTTTTAAAGGCTCCATGGTCACCATTTATCTTGAGACCATCCACTATTAAATCACCTCTATCAATCATGTCTTGAACAATGTTTTTCAATCTCATGCAATCATTCATTTGATGCCCTTTGTTGTGATGAAAATAACAAAAGTGTGAGTCATTCCACCAAGGTGGTTTGATTTGTGGTTCATAGTTGCTGATTGCGGGCAAAGAGATAATCTTGTTTGCCAGGAGTTCTTTGAATGCTAACTCCAGTGATTGTCCCAATGGTGTGAAGACATGTTTTTGGAAATTGTTGGTGCCATCTCGTGAATTGTTATTAGGTCCTTGATTTGTGGTATTGTTTTGAGTATTGTTGGTGTTGTTTGTGTTGGGTTGACCTTGTTTGGTATTTGGTGTGTATGTGTTAGCATCTGGGTTAGCACCTTTGGGGTTCTTTGTATCTTGAGGATTTCCTGATAATGCAAGCACTGGCTGTTTAGATTTTGGATCATGTGATTCATTGCCTCCTTCGTTTCCATTGTTTTTGTTTCGAGTCCAGAATCTAGATTTGTCTAAGTTGTTGTTATTTTGGTTATTGTAGTTTGATGAACCTACTCCTTCTTTGAAGAATTTGAGCGTCCCTTTCTTGATACATGCTTCTTCTACTTGAATGTCATTTTCAATCAGTTTAGAGAAAGATAGTATGCATTGGAGTTTGAGCCTGTAACTCATCTCACCATTCAAGTTGTCAATGAAAATTTCCATTTTCTCTTTTTTAGGAATATCTCGAGGATATCGTGAAACCATACGTCGCCAATGTTGAAGGAATACCATGAATGTTTCATTGTTTTTCTGTTTGGTGTTACAGACGTCTAGCATGGTTATAGCATGTTGAATGTTATAGGAATACTAAGTGATGAATTTGTTGACTAGTTCGTCAAATGATCTTACAGGAGGTGTGATTTTGGATAGCCATTCCATTGTTTGTCCTCCCAAACTTCTTGGGAATAACCTCATCAGATAGGTGTCGTCATGAGTGAATTCAAGGCTCATGGTACATAATTCTCTAACGTGATCACGGGGATCACTTTTCCCATTGTACTTGTCAAATTTAGGTACGTCTGAATTCAGAGGAAAAGGGATCATGTGCAATCTTTTGTCAAATGGATAAGGACAAATTTCATTTAGTGAATACCGTACTGTTGTCCCTTGTTGCATATCTTGCATTTGTCTTTGTAACATTTGCATTTGTTGAGTAAGGGCAACCAAAGGCGCATTGTTTTGTCGAGGGAAGAGTTCTTCCCTTGCATTAATCCTAGGTTGAAATGGTGTATGGAACGATATGTTTTGCTTGGGGATGTGTTGTTCAGGAATTTCTTGCTCAGGGTCACGTGCATCTTCTTCTCTTTGTCTTTCTTGATATTCGTAATTTTGAGATCTTGTTCAAAAAATGTCTGGGTCAAGGTCCTCAGGAATTTTAACTCCTTTTCTTGTGAGCATGAGAAAGTATTTCTCTTTGTCATTTTCCATGAGTCTTTCTATGAGTTTTTGGAATGAAGCACTTTCTTGGCATTCCTGAAGAAGTTCTTCAGAAATTTCAGTATGCTCTAGATGTGGACCTTCAAAAGGATTTGATAACCTCCTATTCATACTAGATTCTGCTTGTGTCTCACTTTGTTTGTTTTGTTGAGAGTGAGTAATAAGAATTTTAGTAGAAGCTTTTTGTGATAAAGGGGACAAAATCCTCTTCAATATGTTGCTTGGGGGTTGGTGGTTCAAATCGGGGTGTGTTGTAAGTGATGCACTCATTGGGAAAGAATGCCGGATTGATCTTTCCTCCATGGTTTATGATTTGACTGAATGCGGATTTTTGACAATATGCCCTAGTCTTCAAAGGCTCTTTGTCAAATTTGTTGGATTTGTTCTGAATATAAAGTTTGACGTGATGAAGGAATGTGCGATGAGATTTGAAGAGTTGACGATTGATGTATAAAAATTTTTTGTTTTGACAAATTTGGAAAAACTTGGTTGTTGTTTCTTCAACATGGTGTTACGATAAATATTCTTTCATCTCAGAATATGGGGATTAGTCATGCATAAGTGATTTAATGGTTTCCTTTGAATTGTTTTGGATTTATTTGATCCTGTTTTGAAAACTCAAGTTTTACTTTATCAAAGTGAAGGTTTAGATGCCCCCTCACGACAAAGCGTGTCAAATGATATGCATAAAGTCTCCTGATATGGAAACTTGATTTGACAACCTGAGATTTTGAACAAGTGTTGTTGAGATATAATCCGTAAGATGATAAAGGACCTATTCATACATGCAATGATGTTTCCCAATTTTGATAGGATAGATATGTTTATCATGCGATCAGTTTTGGATTCTGGACAACTTTTGTTTTGACATGAAATTTGCTCAAGAAATAGGTTTTAAAGCTCTATTTTTGATACTCTAGTTTGATGAAAATGAAGTTGATGGAATCCAAAAATGCTTTCTAAAATTTTAAAATTTTCCACTGTTTTGCACCCTATTTTTCTAGGTTTGATCACGCACTAAAATAGAGACCGAATGCGCTACAGAAATTTCTTGATGCACTAGGGAAAAGACCCCACATGCTAGTTTGCCCCGATCTACACGCTAATTGGTTAAGACTGTTAAAATTTGTTTTCTATTGTTGCTTAAAAGATCATGCGCTAGTATGAGCCTTCCACGTGCTAACTAATAAACCTGATGTGCTAGAGGTTGACTCCCACGCGCTAAGCTGATGCTTTGACGCGCTAGACTATTTTTCAGATGCGCTAACTTTTTTAATGTTGTTTCTAAATTTTGGTAAAGCGCTACTATTAAATCTGGATGTGCTAAAGTGAAGGTTTGATGTGCTAAACAATGTATCACACGCACTAAGAATTTTCTCTCACGTGCTAGACTGCCCTGATATTTTCTTTTGTTTGGTTATTGCAATTTTTGAAATTTGTTTTTAGTTTTTAGTACTGATAGATGATTTTTTGAAGTAATAAATGCAAACACAGTACCAAAGAGACAACCCTTTTTCTTAATCTAACAATAAGTGTATGTTCTGCGTGGATGTTTTCAAATCCCCAACGTTTTAATAGGTTGGGATACAAATAATACACTTTAGAAAGACTCTTTATTCAAGGGTCATAAATAATACCATAGCCCACTAGTCTCGATACTCCATCAGCTCAAACAGTCCTGTCAACCCCTAGGGGGCGCCCATTTTTTTGCCTTTTGCCAAAAATTAACCCAAAGTGAATTACTTCACAATTGAGTAGTTATCTTGGGAGATATATGGTGAGTGATCTTGGGGGCAGATTCTTCCCAACCCTTGCACTATGATTTTATAAATGTCTGGTTATTGACTCGGCTCAAGGTTTCTACTTCTAACGTTCGTAATTAGGCTTCATGTTCGTGATAACTCAATGATGAACCACTAGTACCAAACCTGTACTGAGAGGGGGGGGGTGAATCAGTACAAACACAAATACAGTCCAAAACCAGTTTGATAGCAAATACTCCAAATGACTGATAAACAGGGATACCGGTAAAATAGAGTGCAGCCGGTAACATCCAGTATAGCTCAATCAGTCATGAACTAGTCACTCAATAAGCTTTTCTCTTAGCTCAATACCATAGTATCATTATATTCTCATGCATAAACTAGTAAACTTAACCATCAGATCTTCACAATAGTGAGTTCAATATGTTTTATAGATAGGCATAAAACATAGAACCTTCGTGTGCTTAATAGATAAAACAGAGCATCACAAGACAAGAGCATTACACATGACACACATATTTTTCACATGGAAAACCAACTGAGAAAAACCACGGTGGGGATGAATACCCACAAGCTACTTTTTGAACTCTTTAGAAGTCGGCTCTGTTAGGAGCCTTGTCTGGTTAAGGACATTACAATAGGTTCCGGTAGGAATCGATCCTGTTAAGAATCACCCGGTTAAGGGTTAAACCAAGTAGGGTCACCTTGTTAGAGGATTTTAAGAACTCAATAGCTGAAAGGATTTCCTAAGCTTTTCTAGCTTCTAAGAACTCATTAGCCTCAAGTTACCCGGTTAAGGGATTTTAAACAAGCCAGTTAAGACCACCTGATTTAAGGGATTTTGAATCAAGCCAGTTAAGGCTACCCTGTTAGGGGATTTTACAACTGTTGAAGTGGTTAGAGATCAACAGGTATTACAATGATCTGTTAATAGAACTTAATGCTAATGCAGATCTGTTTAGGCTCCTCTTTTCCTTCTGCACATTCACTTTGTAGGTATCTCTTCTCTCCTTTGGTCTAGTAAGAATCACGTATCACTTTCCTTGGATACACACTCACAAATTTTGCCAACAACCTCAGACAAAAACCCAACATTGAACTTATAGGAAACATATAGGTCGGTAGAAAAAACCCTAAACCCTAAACCAGTTAGGTTAAGCAATTCAAATAGTTCAATCCTGACTGTTGAAACATGTTGCATTAAATGCAACAATCTTGAATTGATCTCAAGACATTCTCCATCGTCCATTATCCACTGTTTTCATGGCAGTTGAATACCCTTCACGCGTTATCACCGTTTGACAAATTTTGCACATTCCCGAGGTAGATAGGAATAGTCATCTTCATGCAAGATCCTTCACGCACACAGAGCTTACATGGAAACATGATCTGTCCTCCATCATACTGCTAACTCATCACACAAAGATCACCGATTGAGTCACACAAACTTGAGGTAATCCAACTAGAAACCCCGAAGTGGAAGCTACCTACCAACCGGTAGTCATACAGTGCTTCCATGTGTCGGTTCCCATAACTTCATGCCGGTTCATTTTGAACAAATATGCCGCTTCACTTTGGCATATAAACCGGTTCACACATATGTTGGTTCCTCTCTCTTCACTTATCACATGTGCCAGTTCACACTGTGTCTCATATTGACATCAATGACAACATACAATATCATTATGTCTTCATGTCGGTTCACATAAGGCTCATGCCAGTTCACATAATGCTAGCAATCTCCCCCTTTGGCATTGATGGCAATATACAAAAGATATCTTCTCTGCTTCACATCTTCACCCCATTTGCTAAAGATATATTTTCGCTTCACTCCTTCTCCCCCTTTGATAATAATGCCAAAGTGGAGGTACAATCATCACTGTTTTATCATGCTGCTCCCCCTGAGGAGTAGCATCCATAAACACACTAATCAACCAAAGATTTGTCTTTTCAGTACCTCACTGATGTGCACCAATCATTTTTAGTTCACCTTCTGAAGGGGCAATACCCCTAATTCACCTCTCAAATGCAAAAATGTTGTCTTTGGGAGAGGCTTGGTGAATATGTTTGCTAACTGCTCCTTACTGGACACATGCTCTAGTGCAATCTCTTTATTCTGAACCTTTTCCCTCAAGAAATGATACTTAAGCTCAAAATGCTTGGTTCTAGAATGTAAACCGGATTCTTTGATATATTGATAGCACTTGTGTTATCACAGAATATACTTACCGATTCAGATACAGGGATCTTGAAGCCTTCCAGTACATGCTTCATCCAGATTGTCTGAGTGCAATTCATGAAAGGTGCAACATACTCCGCTTCCACTGTAGACTGAGAGATGCAACTCTGCTTTTTACTCATCCATGAGACCAATCTACCACCGAGAAAGAATGCACCACCAGTTGTGCTCTTCCAGTCATCCACATTACCAGCCCAATTAGCATCTGTGAATACTTTCAGATTGAAATTATTGTTGTATGGGTACCATAATCCATAGTCAACTGTTCCCTTTAGATACCTAAGAATCTGCTTGACTGCACTCAAGTGATATTCTCTTGGACTCTTCTAGAACCTTGCAGTGGTGCCAACTGCATGTGCAATATCCAGTCTACTATGCACTACATAATGCAACTTACCAATCATTGATCGGTATTCCTTCTCATCAACCAGTTCGGAATCATCCTCCTTTGTCAATTTGCAACCAGTCACCATCGGTGTACCAACCGGTTTGCTATCTTCCATGCCAAAAGTCTTCAACACCTCTTTGACATATTTGGACTGAGTGATGAAGATTCCATCTTTCATCTGTTGGATCTGCAGTCCAATGAAGAACTTAATCTCCCCTATGAGTGACATCTCAAACTCTTTCTTCATCTCATCAGCAAAATCATGACTCATCTTGTCATCTCCACCAAAGATGATGTCATCAACAAAAAACTTCACAGATCAGAATCTGATCTTCTTCAGACTTCAAGTAGATATTGCTATCTTCACTTGTTCTCTCAAATCCAATCTTCACAAGATGGGAGTGTAGGCACTCATACCATGCCCTAGGTGCTTGCTTTAGACCATATAATGCTTTATGTAGCCTACATACCATGTCACTGTCTTCAGATAGGGCAAACCCATCTGGTTGCTCAATATACACCTCCTCTTCAAGTACACCATTTAGGAATGCATATTTTACATCCATTTGGTATACCTTGAACCTCTTAAAAGTTGCATATGCAAGAAGCAAACAAACTCCTTCCAATCTAGCTATAGGAGCAAAGGTTTCCCCATAGTCTTCACCTTCTTCTTGAGCATATCCTTTGCATACCAGTCTGGCTTTATTCCTAATCACTATGCCATCCTCATTTAACTTATTTCTGAACACCCATTTGGTGCCAATGACATTTTTATGCTCTGGTCTGGGTACCAAGGACCATGTACCATTTTTCTCTATCTGGTCAAGTTCTTCTTCCATTTCCTTGATCTAGTCTTCATCTTTATGGGCCTCTTTGAATGACTTAGGCTCAAATTCAAAGATCATACATGAGTTTTCTCTGATCTTTCTTCTAGTAAGGATTCCTGCATCCTTATCACCTATGATTTGCTTGGGATCATGATTCAACCTGACATACCGAGGAATGGTCTTAACTGGTTCTTCTTTCTTTTCTTATTCATCCTCATCTTCATCAGTATCAGCATTCACTGGTTTAGGAACACTATTACTGGTACTAGGTTGACTGACAACCAGTTCCCAGAAGGTTGCAACCGGTTCATTTACAACTTGCTCACTGTTGATTTCCTCAGTCTTGAAAGAGGATTCATCAACTCTTACATTAATGCTTTCCAAAATTCTCTGAGTCCTATTGTTGTAGCACTTGAAAGCTTTACTCTTGGTGGAATATCTTAGAAATATTCCTTCATCACATTTAGCTTCAAATTTGCCTTGATGTTCACTCCTCTTGATATAACATTTGCTACCAAATACCTTAAAGTAGTTAACCACAGGTGTCTTACCGGTCCAATACTCATAAGGAGTTTTGTCCTTACCCTTTTTGATGAGTACCTGGTTCATAGTGTAGACTGCAATGCTCACCACTTCTCTCCAAAAGGTGTGAGTAACCTTTCCTTGGATCAACATAGTTCTAGCTGCTTCAACCACAATCTAGTTATTCCTCTCTGTTAGGCCATTCTGTTGTGGAGTCCGGGGGGCAGACAGCTGTCTCTTGATGCCAAATTCTTCATAGTACTTGTTGAATTCACTGGAAGTGAATTCCCCTCCTTGATCAATTCTGAGACACTTGATCCTTTTACTGCTTTCCTTCTCCACTAATGCTCTGAAAGCTTTGAATTTCCCAAAAGCTATAGACTTGTCTTTCAAGAATGTGACCCACGTCATTCTTGAGCAGTCATCAGTGAGAATCATGAAGTACCTATCACCCTACACACTTCTAGTTTTCATAGGACCACATAAATCAATATGCACAAGATCAAGCAAGTTGTCAGCAGTGAAAGATTTACCTTTAAAGGTTGAGGAAGACATTTTCCCCAATTGACATTCTCTACATAAGGTATTATCTGGTTTGCTCAGCACCGGCAACCCTCTATCTGCCTTGATCTTACTAGCCTTTATAATGTTATCAAAGTTCACATGGCAGAATCTCCTATGCCATATCCAGCTATCAT
This sequence comes from Cryptomeria japonica, assembly GCF_030272615.1. Lineage (NCBI taxonomy): Eukaryota > Viridiplantae > Streptophyta > Pinopsida > Cupressales > Cupressaceae > Cryptomeria > Cryptomeria japonica. Next base: position 445,534,419 of record NC_081409.1, read on the forward strand.
CAATCTTAGCCATAAGAAATGTACTTATATTCACCTTTAGATGAAATAGGTTACCTTTAGTCTACATGCCGGTGGCTACCAATTTACCATCTTCACCTTTGATTCTGCAAACTCCATTCTTGAATTACAGAGTGAGGCCACTGTCATTTAACTGGGCAACACTTAGAAGGTTGTATCTGAGACCATCAACCCAATACACATTGTCAACACTACTCTTTCCATTCAAGGATATGGACCCTCTACCTTTGACCATGCATGGTGCATCATTGCCAAAGCAAACCACACCACCATCATACTCTTCTAAGGATAAAAACTTGCTCCGATCACCAGTCATATGGTGAGAACAGCCATTGTCAATGATCCACTCATTGGAATCATCAAACTAGGAGACAAGAGCCTTCTTGTCTGCCACATCTTCCTTTACAACAATGAACACAATGTCTTCATTCTCTTCATCTTCTGATTCCTCATCTGTGACACCTTCATCAACTGTCACAAAACAATTTCTCCAGTTTCCTCCTTTGAATTCTTGAACCTTTCTGGTTTGTCCTTGTTGTCACTATTAGGACAGTTCATAGCAATATGTCCCATCCGGTTACAGGAGAAACATTTCAAAGGAAGCTTACCTTTGTATTTACCAGTCCCTTTTGAAAATCTCCTGGCAAGAAGAGCTTCAAATTCCATCAGAAACTCTTCATCCTTCATTTCTCTATTCTGATTGGGTTCCCCACTAGTGCTAGCCTCTTTTCCTTTTCTAGATGGTATAGCAGAAGCTTTAAAAGCTGATTCTAACTTTTGAACACTACCATCAAAACTATTCAGCTCATAGGCTGTCAACTTGGCTATGATGGAGTCCAAGGATGCCTTAGACTTGTCTATTGATCTCAGCTCCTGAATAGCAACAACCCTTATTGCATACACCGGCAATAGGGATCTTAGGACTTTACTTACCATAGTGGAATCTTCTATTTTGCCACCTGCACTCTTTATTTCTCCAACAACTGTTTTGATTCTTATTCCATACTGTTGAATGGTCTCTCCTTCAACCATTCGCATGTCTTCAAACTTTCCTCTCAGGCTCTCTTCCCTAGCCTGTTTTACATGCTCATCACCACCATAGATATTTTCAAGAGCATCCCATACCTCTTTGGGATTTGCCTTGTCCTAAACATTAATAAACTCAATGTTAGAAAGACTACTGATGAGGGCTTCCATGACTTGCCCATTTTCTTGTATCTCTCTCTTTTGGTCATCGGTGAGAGTACCGATAGGAACAACATATACATTTTCAACACAACTCCAGTGTTGAACACCCATGCTTTTGATGAATATCTTCATCATGTCCTTCCATATACCAAATTTTTCCCTATTGAACTTTGGACCTTCCCTCTTCATCATTTGGCTAGGACCTTTTCCTCAAGCGGTTAAGCTTACAACATAGAGGACCTGGAGGGTTGTGATACCAATTGATAACTCAATGATGAACCACTAGTACCAAACTGGTACTGAGAGGGGGGGTGAATCAGTACAAACACAAATATAGTCCAAAACTGGTTTGACAATAAATACTCCAAATGACTGATAAACAGGGATACCGGTAAAACATAGTGCAGCCGGTAACATCCAGTATAGCTCAATCAGTCATGAACCGGTCACTCAATAAGCTTTTCTCTTAGCTCAATACCACAGTATCATTATATTCTCATGCATAAACTAGTAAACTTAACCATCAGATCTTCACAATAGTGAGTTCAATATATTTTATAGACAGGCATAAAACATAGAACCTTCATGTGCTTAACAGATAAAACAGAGCATCATAAGACAAGAGCATTACACATGACACACATATTTTTCACATGGAAACCCAACTGGGAAAAACCACGGTGGGGATGAATACCCACAAGCTGCTTTTTGAACTCTTTAAAAGTTCGCTCTGTTAGGAGCCTTGTCCGATTAAGGACATTAAAATAGGTTCTCGTAGGAATCGATCCTGTTAAGAATCACCCGGTTAAGGGATACCCGATTAAGGGTTAAACCTGGTAGGGACACCTTGTTAGAGGATTTTAAGAACTCAATAGCTGAAAGGATCTCCTAAGATTCTCTAGCTTCTCAGAACTCATTAGCCTCGAGTTACCCAGTTAAGGGATTTGAAACAAGCCGGTTAAGACCACCCGATTTAAGGGATTTTTAATCAAGCCAGTTAAGGCTACCCTGTTAGAGGATTTTACAACTATTGAAGTGGTTAGAGATCAATAGGTATTACAATGATCTGTTAACAACACTTAATGCTAATGCAGATCCATTTAGGCTCCTCTTTTCCTTCTGCACATTCACTTTGCAGGTATCTCTTCTCTCCTTTGGTCTGGCAAGAATCACGTATCACTTTCCTTGGATACACACTCACAACTTTTGCCAACAACCTCAGACAGAAACCCAACATCAACCTTATAGGAAACATATAGGTCGGTAGCAAAAACCCTAAACCCTAAACTAGTTAGGTTAAGCAATTCAAACGGTTCAATCCTGACCATTGAAACATACTGCATTAAATGCAACAATCTTGAATCGATCTCAAGACATTCTCCATCGTCCATTATCCACCGTTTTCATGGCGGCTAACAACCCTTCACATGTTATCACCGTTTGACAGACTTCGCACATTCTCGAGGTAGATAGGAATAGTCATCTTCATGCAAGATCCTTCACGCACACAAAGCTTACGTGGCAACATGATCTGTCCTCCATCATACTGCTTACTCATCACACAAAGATCACTGATTGAGTCACACAAACTTGAGGTAATCCAACCGAAAACCCTGAAGTGGAAGCTGCCTACCAACCAGTGGTCATACAATGCTTCCATGTACCAGTTCCCATAACTTCATGCGAGTTCATTTTGAACAAATATGCCACTTCACTTTGGCATATAAACCGGTTCACACATATGCCGGTTCCTCTCTCTTCACTTATCACATGTGTCGGTTCACACTGTGTCTCATATTGACATCAATGACAACATACAATATCATTATGTCTTCATGTTGGTTCACATAAGGCTCATGCCAGTTCACATAATGCCAACAGTTCGGCCGTTAGTGATAAACTCCCTCAGGAGGCTTCCCAACCTTTATAACAAAGGCTTTATGTATCTCAAGGATACTGGGGGAAGGCTAATCGCTACGCACAATCATTGAAAAGGACTTTCATCACTTTCCACTTTTGATTATAGTGGGTTGGAACACTTGGTGTCAAATTCGTTTCCCACTTAGGTCGTTCCCTTCACACAGGCCATAAATGGCTTTAAGAGTTGATTTCAACCCCTCGGGAAGGCAGGCCTGCTAAAGGGTTTTATTTACTTGAAATACCGAAAGCATAAGAGTGGTTTGGCTTTTTGGTCACCTAGTTAAGGGGAGAGCATATACCTTCCACTTTCAAGACAAGGCAAACAAAGCTCTTTTTACCTTTCAAGTCAATGATTTTCTAAGATCTATATGGAGATGTTGCCCCACAAATCATGGTGTTCTTTTTATTTTCCTTAAAGCAATGATTATCTAATCTAGCAAAAGAACTTAGTCAACAAAGCAAAACTTCGGTTTGGTCAACAAAAGAAAATCGGAAAAGGGGAAGAACTTCCCTTTTTGATTGTAAACAAAAAAATTTAAGTGTGGTTCTTTTCCTTGCAAAAATTTAAAATGAATCCTTTTATACACCAAAGGATGGTGAGGTTCCTTTTAAAGCTACTTTTGCAAAAAGGAAAGTTTGTTTTGTTCTTTTTATAGCCCAAAATACAGTTTTTCTCCTACGAAAGCAAGAAATTTTTTGATTTTGGTTCTTTTTATAGCCCAAAAATAAAGTGAGTTCAATTTTATCCAAATAGAAGTAAAAGAATCCCAAGCTTTTTACTAACTTAACTAAGTTAGCAAAAAAAAAAAAAAATTCTTTGCAATTTTGTCAATAAAATCTAAGCTCCCCCTGCAAGAAAATGTTAAAACCCTGCAAAAGTCAGTCAAATTGTTAGAAAAATTTTGGTTTGGTTACAAATTTTGATTTTGTCTTGGTCTATGATGCGCTACAGAACAAACTGTACGCACTACAATATGGCAGTGATGCGCTAGGTTGTTCTCAAGATGCGCTAGGTTGTTCTCAAGATGCGCTAAGCTGATTTCCGGATGCGCTGCTCTGTTTTTCTCCCGCACCGAGACCTACAAGAAAATATTAGTGGGATGATGTGCTGTAGAAAAGACCTCACGTGCTACAAGATGGACCCAATGCGCTGAACAGTAAGCGGGATGCGCTAGGCTGTTAACCAGATGCGCTAGGGAATGCTTCCCACACACTGATTCTTACTTCCCACGTACTTGCAAAAGGGGTTAAATTCAAAAACCAATTTGATATATGGGGTCATGCCCCATGGTGGGCACCAAAAATGTATGCGGGAAAAGCAGGTCGATAGAACTTAAAATGTTTAAAATGAAGCCTAAGGAGCCTTTCTCACACACCCATAGGACTTCTTGGTGCAAGCTATAGAGTCGTGAAGTATTGCTCAGCTTCCCAAAGTTGGTTCCATGGTTCTCTATCTCACAAGGTCCCTGGAACCAATGTCTTTGCTCTCAGATCACTGAGCAAAGTGGTTTAGGGATGACAAATCCAAGAACGAGGGATGCTTTGGTTGATTTTAAGATGAAATACAATAAACTAGATTATAAGATGACAAGATTAGTAGCAAGACTATCCTAGCATGATATACTGGTCTATGATTAAGCTAAATGATAAAGAAAATACTCTAAACATGCATATTTAGATTAATTCCTATTGAAAAGAGAGGCTAAATGATGAGCACAAATGATATATTAAAGCTTGGATGGATTTTAGTATAAGTATGATGCTAAAGACTTGGATGATTAAAATGGAGGATGGAGAGCTCTATTTATAGCAAAAATAGGGCAATGAATGGCCAGGATTGAAAGAGGTAATCAAGAGTTGACTTTGAAAGTTGGGAATCCATGTTCACAATTTTCACCAATGAAATGGTGACAAATGTCAACATAAGGTTGGGTTGAGAAGAGATGTAAGAAGCATTAAATGCTTGAGAAGACCTCATGGTTATCTTAGGGGGTAAGGGTTATGGTTAAGTTAGGATTACCCATTGGATAAATGTTTTACCCAAAGGATAAACTCTTGTACAAAGGATTAAGGATAATCATGGTCAAAGAAATAAATGCTTGATGAGACCCTTGGGTTACATGGAGGTTGAGTTTAGGGAAATTTTTTAATCATGCTAGAGGGTTGAGTTAACCATTAATGGTTTGGGAGACTTTCAAAGTTAAGTGGTTGAAGCCTTTAAGGGTTTTCAAAGACTTTGAGGGTTTGAGAAGTGACTTCCCCTTACTTAGGGATGTGACAAAGTTTAGGAAATGGGTTAGGTTAATTTAGAAGTGATTAGAAGAGTCTAGAAGGGGTTAGGAATAGGGTTTAGGAAGCAAGTGGGAGATGTAGGATTTTGCAAGTGGATGGAGGGATAATAGGATTTAATTGAATAGAATGAATTTAATTCAATTTGGTTGCAATTGGGGAAATTAAATAAATTAGATTTATTCAATTTAGGATAAACTATTTAATTAAATTTGAATTTAATTAAAAAGTGGATAGGGGATTTAATTGAATAAAATGATTTATCCTATTAAATGGTAAAAGAGGTCTAGTGCATTTAATTAAATAAATGGAGTAATTTACTTAATTAAATAGAGGAATGTGAGTAATTCAATTAAATTGGATTTAATTAAATAGAGAAATGAACATAAGATATTCATTTAGGAATATGGTCATTTTTATACGTCTACACTCACCATAATCAATTCCTTCCATTTGAGAATATCCTTTAAAAACCAATCTAGCCTTGTTTCTTACAACTTGACCATGCTCATTTAGTTTATTCCTAAAAACCCATTTAGTTCCAATAACATTCTTATTTTTAGGCCAGAGAACTTGTTGGTATTTTGGATATGTTGATATGGTTTTGTCATTGATGTCAACACCTATTAACACTTATCAACTCTGGCACTTAGAGAATTGGCAATGTTCACCGGCAAGCAAGTGACTTATGCACAGTCATTGGTATCTGGTACACCAACAGGATATATTGTTCATCGGCACTTGGAATGACATGGAAAATACTTGGCTATGTTGAAGACATCGTTTGGACACTTTGTCTTGGAGATTTGTTCATTGGTATATTCATGTTTGCATATTTGTTGTTACTGGCAAATAGGTCCAGGATAAGCATCGACAGGCTTATCTATTCTAGATCAACACGACACGCTATGGAGATGATTTATTAATGTTGTAAATGCATTAAGCCGACATGTTGAATCAGATATTGCATCGGTTATTGTTTTATTTTTAATTGATTTTATTGTAATATCTATTAGAGCCAACCTACTAAAATTGGTCTTAGGTTTTGGTATATATGTAAGATCTTATTTGTAAGATCGATAGGCGAATGTGAGAAGGATTGTAATTTGGTATATGCGAATATAAGTAGAGCTATACATGCAGTCATCATTTGAAGGTTGAAGGAAGGTTTCTGTGAAGACATATCAGAACTAAACCGATACTGAATCTAGCATATGGAGATGCTATTTTGAGTAGTACATCATTATTGGATTTAACCATCTAATTGTACTCATTGTGACTCCTATTTGTGTTTGAGTAGTGAGCTCTAGGCGCTTGGCCTTTCTACATGTGCAGACCCCATTTGTATACACATACTATCTACAATAGTATCATCTAATTGTGGGTAAGGTTTCCCACCGTGGTTTTTCCCCTTACATGGTTTCCACATACAAATATTGGTGTTATGTGTTGGTACTACAATTAACTGATAAACTCTCTACCGACATAAAGTTTGGTTTACCGGTATTAAGCATTAAGGTTGGATAAGTTATTTTTGGTTTAATTTTATTTGACAACTAATTCACCCCCCTTCTCAGTTGTCTCTAGGACCTAACAATTGGTATCAAAGCTTAGTCCTCTTTTTGCATAAGTTTAACAGCTTGAGGAGATCTAATGCCTTCTAACTATTTCAGGAAGGACAATCCTAAACTTGATGGAACCAAGTATGGCATATGGAAGATCAAGATGGAGACACATCTGAATTGCATTGAAAAAGACATCTGGGAAGTTACAAAGAATGGCTATACTACTCCTACTCAAATTCAACCTAATCCACCTAACTTGGCTAAAGATGAGGAAAATGATTGCAAAGCAAGGGAAGCACTTTTGAGCGTATTATCAGATCAATCATGGGATTATTAGATAGATCTACTACTAAATCTATTTGGGACCATTTGGAAACATTGAATGAAGGAGATTCCATGGTCAAAATTGTAAAACTTGAAAGCTTCCAGGTCAGGTATGAAAATATGAAAATGGAAGATGAAAGGATTTCTGCTTTTATGGAAAGAGTAAATGAAATTGTTTTGGGTATTAAATGTTGTGGAGGAACTTTAAGTGAAGATGAAATTGTTTCAAAAGTTTTAAGAGGATTGCCACCGGCATACAAAATGAAAGTTACTACTATAAATGAGTTAAGAATAATGCCTAATACATCAGTAACTAGGGACACATTGATTGGAAAAATTTCAGCTTTTGAAATTGAGGAATTTGATCCTGTTGCTACTATAAAGATAGATTTAACTTTTAAAGCATCAACATCATCTACATCATCATTTGAAAAATCTGATTGGAAAGCCTTTTATGCAAGAGAACTTGAAGAAAGCACGAGAGAAAATGAAGAACTTGAAGAACTATTTGCACAGAAAATGCCTAAATGCCCCGTTGGAAGTAAGTATGAAGGTAAAGCACCCTTTAAATGTTTTAACTGTAATAAGATTGGTCATATGGCTTCAAGATGCCTTGATAGACATGCTAGATTGAGAGAAGAAGCTAGAAGAACATACAAGCCTAACCCTGAATATCAGAGATATAGATTTAAGAAGAATAAAGACAAATCTTGTTATCTTGTTGATGAAGGAGTCACTGAAGATTCTAATGAGGATCTGACAGACAATGGATGGGTCTTTGTTTCTATAACAGAAGATCAATTGGCACCTACTGTTCAACCGATAGAGCAGATTGCGGATATTTTCACTAAGCCTTTGCCTAAGGAGACTTTTGAATATATCAAAGATCAGCTTGGGATCATGTTACTACTTATCAAATTGCCATTAGTTTTATATACAAAGTCAATCTATATACTCTAGTCGGTTACCACTACTGAAATATTTAGTCGGTATGAATAGCCAAGTCAGTTATAGAAGGAAAATAGTCACAAAGCCCAGTATACACCGAGCTATCTACTGAGTGTTATTTCATGTCTACCAAGTAGTAAAGATAATACACTGAGTGAAACGTGTTACCAGATTCATTGAACCTAGACACACATATGAAAACATTTTACAAGATCAAGGCACATAGAACCGTTATCACATTGGAAATTGCACATACAGATTTTGTATAATTTTGAGGTCATCTAACCAATGAAATATTTTGCATGGTTATCTATTCGAGAAATTATGTTTGTAAGATCGAAGCAATGAATCAGATCACCGCCATAAGAAGTCTACTTATACAGCATGAATTTAGGGTTAGAAACATATGTGAATGTGAGAAATATGTGTGCATATGTGTATGAAGCAAGACTTATGTGATACATGAGAAATCACAGAGTATTATGACTATTATAGAGACACAGAGGTCACCGAGAAGGTTATCAGAGAACAGTCGAGGAACAGAGTAAACATAAGGGTTTACCGAGTTATTTTATGAGGTACCAAGGTATGCTATAGGCAAGGTAATTTTATTTTGAGCACATAGAATCTGCTACAGCATTTCAGATGTAAAGTTGCAGATATTTGTAATGATTCTATTGTAATATTTTGAAGTTGTAAGAGAAACCTTTAACAGGGTAAAAGACTCTAACCAAGTCTATAAATTGTAAATACTTTAACCACATGCTACACTTATATAGTGTTGTATAAATCCTTTAGTAAGGTAGATCGAATTGATCTTAATACTCCTAACAGGGTAAGCTATTAGAAATAGCTAAATGTAGCTCTAACCGAGCACTCTTTATTATTGCAGTAGTGAAGTTGTGGGTTCCATCCCCACCACAGTTTTTCTCTCTAACCAAAAGTTTTTGCATAACCAAAATATATGTGTTATGGACTGAATCATGTATGATTGTTACTCATTTGTTTTAGCTTTATGTTATGTTTCAGTAGTTTTTGGTTTATGCATAACAGTAAAGATATTGTTGAGAAAAGGATTTGAAGTACTGATTCACCCCTCCCCTCTCAGTACATTAGCTTTCCATATTGGGCCTAACAATTGGTATCAGAGCTTGAATATTGGAAAAGGGTTTAACTACCTAAAGAGAAAGATCTTATCAATGGAAGGCTATAAACAATCTCAGAGGATTGTGTATCTACAAGAAGAGCTAGATAATGAAAATCAAGTGATTGCAGACATGCAAAGGCAAATGCAAAAATCTCTGAAAGTAAGGAGAAGATTATCTGATGACTTGTAGGATTCTCAAGAGTTAGTGGAACAAATTGAGACATCATCTGACAACAGTATATCTGAAGAGACTGAAGAAATGATTGGAATGTTGAAAGAAAAGAACAAAGCATTGGCTAATCAACTAAAAGCAATGAAAAGAGAACATGAACATTTCAGTACACAGATGACTGAAAATCTAGATGCATTAAGGATAGCCGAGGATAAAGCAAGAGATCTACAAAGAGAGAAACAACAACTTGAAGTCTTAGTATCTGATAAGAATGATGAAATCATAAGGCTAACTGGTATTCAACAAAATCTGACAGATCAACTAGGTTATACACATCATGAAGCAAATCTGAAAAAATGATGAGAATTAAGCATTGAAACTTGAAGTATCAAGGTCGAGCAATGAACTTGAAATAGAGAAGAAATCCAAGGAAACACTGAAGAAGAGTTATGAAGCATCAAAGATGTTGGATGAGCAACTGAACATAAGACGACCCTACAAAGAAGGAGGACTCGGTTACAAAGGAAAAGAGTCTACTGAGAAGGGAATTTGCACTACCGAGAGAGGAGAATCATCAAAACAAGCTGGAAAAAGGAATAACATCAAAAGGAAGAAGCCTATTTGATACTACTATGGAAATCAAGGTCATACTGCTAACATGTGTCAAATCAGAAAAGGTAAGCAACTGAATACTACAAAAAACAATGGTTATTGTTACAATTGCAATAAATATGGTCACACATCTAATCAATGTAGAACAAAGTCTATTAACAACTATCAGAAGGCAAAATTCAAAGGGTTTTGTAAAAACTACAATAGATATGGACATAGTACCAAGAAGTGTTGGTTTAAGCAAAAGAACCACATGTGTCTACACACCGAGCAAATACTAGAGGTTACCGAACTCACACAGATCCTTACCGACAATATTTTGCAGTACCATGGGATTACAATACAAGGATATGGTGTGAATGTTGTGGAAGATATGGACATATAAGTGCCAACTGCTTTATAAGGTTTGGAATGAATAACCGAAGATCATGGAGAAATCCTAGTATGGCATGTTTTCATTGTCACAAAGTTGGACACTTGGCTGGAGATTACAAAGATCAACCTAGAGAAGACACTGAGGAAATAAAAGAGAAATTAAAGATGATTTGGAGAAAGAAGGAAATTGTGTCAAATAAATAAAGCACCTTACCTACCGAGTTAGGTGCTCCCACTCCAAATTAATTGGTAAATGTATGAAGGTACTGCATTCTCACAAGGTTAAATCTTAAACAGTTCCTATTTTAGTATGTACTGAATTCAAAATCTGCATAGTAAGATGTAGTAGTAAGTTTGAAATTCTATCAAAGTCTTTTGGAGCACTTTACAGGAAAACTGTTAAGTCGGTGAATTCAGGAAGCCTATCAAGTCGGTATATGAAGGAAATCTGGTTACTCAGTTAAAGCACAAAAAAAAAAAGGGAAAGAAAGTTAAGTGAACCGAGTGCATTTAATGTCTTCGACCTAACTTGCACGGAGCCTGATAAGGTATTTTTGAGTACTTAAAAGGTTTTTCACGATCATTTTCATTGACCAAGTTTTTGAGAAGCAGAGCAGAGTGAATCAAGGTGATCAAACCATCTTCAAAGAAAAATCTAAGGTATTTACATCGAATCTCATCGCATTGCTAAGCTAGTTTACTGAACTCATTAAGTTGTTATTATCTACTAAGTGTGAAGCGTCTGCTGTTTGTTAAGTTCTCAAACCCTAAGATTCCTGTGTCAATTTTTATCTGAAATCAAAATGGCATCTAAGATCCTAGACCCCATTGTTGTCACAAATGTAGAAAAGCCCTCACTAAAATACTCTTTGACTCCAAAAATTGCATCTACACTGGATGACAAAACTGCTTTTTCACTCATCTCGGATCGAGTCTTGTTAGTCGGGGATGTGAGATTCTTCACAAAATGTCGTATTGAAGAACTCAGTCATGTTGAGATCAAGGATGCATATGATGAATTGTGCATAGATGGTAAAATGGATAGAAAGTATGAGCATATCAAAATCAAGGGATTTACTGAAGCCCTAACCTATCCCCATGTGTTCAAACCCCAGTGGGTTAAGTTTGTACTAAGTTGAGTGCATGATGATTTCATGTGGCTACAAGAGCAACTGTTTAAGATCACTAAAGAAATCATTCATCTGATCACCGGTTACCCTATCTATGATCATGCCCGAGCACAAAAAATGATATCACAAAAGGAATTGATCAGTTTGACTAAAGTTGAATTGGATTATAGAGGTCTGAAGTTGAACAATGTTACTGATCCTGAACTCAAATTTGCCATTAGAGTAATTGGTTACTGTTTCTTCCAATCGGCAAGGGAAAATAGTGTACCCTATGCAGCAGTGGACTTAGCATACAAAATTGTTAAGAAAGGCATGAAAATTGACTTGTGTGAAGTATTGTTGAAGAACTTGTTTGAAAATCTGAACACAATCAGGAAGCTGAAGAAGAACAACTCGGCAAACACTCTAAAATTTGGATCACTACTTGTGTGTATGTTTTTCTACTTTGAGAAGTTTTTTCCAATAGTCAGTAAAGTTTTTTGGGAACTACACTGACCAATCACCCATCAGATCAATGACTTCATCAAGAAGCTAGGTGATAACTTTAATGATATAATGGATGATTACTTCAGCAAGTTCCAAGAGAAAATGCATAACAGGTACTGGATTCCACCACAGCTGGTAGAAAAATACAAAGATGAAATATGTTTTGAGGTCGACACCGATTACTGTTATGTGAATGTTGTGGAACCGAGGACTCAATCTTTGTCCCCTATGGGTTATGAGATTGATTTTGATATCACACAACAGCAAATTGATGCCTATCTATCATTACCAAGGCATACTACTGAGCTGAGGTATGGAACCTATGAAGAGATGAAGGAAAAAGTAAAAATGAGCATTGTAGTACCTAAGGCTACAAGAAAAGCTACAAAGATGATTAAGGCATTAACTGAGAAATTTGGAGAAGAGTCTTCCTCCACACCTGTCAAAGGAGTTCTAACCATCACCAAAGAGGAGACAAAAGCCCAAGAAGCAGCCATAACACTTAGCACCGAATTGCCTAAGGGAAAAGTGTTGAGGAGAAAGAAACAGGACACCTCAATGGCCCTACCGACCCCTCCAACAAAGAGACCTAACACAAGGGCATCTGCTGCATTACCGAGTAAGAAACAAAAGACTGTTGTCATTCCTAAGGTAACTAGAACTTACAAGAAATCTACTTGGAGACTCATTTTGCCAAAAGAGTCGAGTGATACCGAATCTGAAGATGCAAATAAATTTCAGATTGTGAAAAGCAAGAAGATAGATGTACATAGTGTAGAAATTTTTTGTAATAATCTAAAGGAATATGGTGGATTTGGTGGATTTAGATTTGTCAAATATGAATCCAGATCTACTGATGAAAAGAGGCAAATTGAAGAAGCTGTCGTTTGCACACTTCTCAAATTCCAAGTTGTCCCATTAGAAGTATGTAATTCTATTCCTACAGAATTATATGCACATATTGAAACCAGATGGCAATATGCCCTAGACTTGGAGAAACAAATCAGAGAAAGAAGTTTGGTGCATCTCTTTCCTGATATGTCGGTTGATGAAATAAAAGAACATCTATCAAACAGCCAAACTCAATTTACAGTAAAATAAAAGGCCTTGAAATTGATGAATGGCCTGTATATAGAGGTGGAGAAGGAAACAAAAGAGCAATGAAAGACCATCTTTTGAAGAAAGAATTCTGGTGAACAATCTATAGTGGAAATAGTCGATGTCACCAACCAAGAGCCTGATGTCACCAAGCAAGACCCTGCTGTCACCATTCAAATAGATGAAGATATCATAGATGCAGAGGAACCTGAACAAGAAATGATAGAAGGCAATGCTTATGCAAAACTTGTCTCCAGTGAATTTGTTTTGGAACAAGTTCAGCCTTACCCACCGATCAATCAACCTGCTACAACCAAAGCTCCTCAAGCTACAGGTGAAGGCACCAAAGGTCAAAAGTCTACAGCAGAAGGTACTTCACAAGAACAAACCTCTCAAGCACCTTCTAGCACGGAAAATGTTACAGCTGAAACACCAAGCACCGAGACACCGAAGGACACTACCGAGGCCAAAGAAATCGACAAAAGTGTTCTCTACCAAGCAACCTACCAAGGGTCCTCAAGCCTCTCAAGCTATTGTAGTGGTTCACCCAATGAAAGGTAAAGAAAAGAAGTTGAACAAGCATAGTTTCAAAATTGATTTATCAAAACTGATAGTGTTGCCCAATGTAGACATCTCCAAATTGAAAGGGCAAGGACTCAATGAATTTGGTGAACTGTGCAAAGCAAAGGGTGAACAGGAGAAGCAAATGGCCATACAGAGGAAGAATAAAGTACTTCAGAAGGTCAAGACCTTACTATCAGATATGCTACCTTCAGCTACAGTATCAACCAATGTAGCCATCCATATTCAGTTGGATGAACTCCTAAATTAGATTGAGACATCTAGAGTAGATGCATCCGAATACTTGAGCAAACTAAAAGATAAGGAGCTAACTGCTAAAATGATAGAGGAAGTACAGAGATCCATTGTTGTTGGCAAGGTAAAACTTGTCAGATTTATTGTTGAGTTGTCCCCTCAACTCAAGCACATTCTTTCATTATTTCAGAAACTTTGCACATTTTCTTTATTTCTTAAAGATATTAAGAATAAAACAGAAGCAATTGAGAAAGAGATCACCGATCTCTCAAATAAGTTGACTCCCGAGCCCAATTCAGTTCAAAAATTTTATACTAAGCTACAACAACTCATGGCTCAACAATTGGAACTAAGGAATGAAGAACACAAGATCAGGATGGACATAATGACACTTCAAACATTATTCCTTCCTCATCTTTCATCCATTCAAGAATAGCTAAACTGAGCCACTTCTCTCTCTACTACACAAGAAGGAAGCACTTTAGATGGCTTAATTTCATTATTGGCTGATATTAATGCACAAAATTCTTTAATGGATAGTGTAAAGGATGCACTCTCTGTCACTCTCACCAAAGCCAAGACAAAGTACAAATCCATTTTTGATTAGTTGCCACCTCCCAATGGTAACTAAATTTTGATTTTTGTCAAAAAGGGGGAGTATATCAGAGTATATCATCAAGAGTGTATAGTATTCAAAGTATCAAACAACCAAAGTGTAGTATACAAGGGGAGTATATCGAGCAAAAGATGAGTAGAATATGCAGAGTATCCAAGAGCAGTGAACCGAGCAATGAACAGAGGAAAGAACAGTGATGACAGAGTTGTGTACAACATATTGATAAGGGGAGTATATTTGATTATACTATTTCAATGACCAATGTATATAATGCATGTTTAGTCAAATTTTGTAAAGTATATAGATTTTTGAGTAATGACTTTGAATGTAGTTTTGTCAAACATCTCAACTAATGTCAAAAGGGGAGATTGTTACTACTTATCAAATTGCCATTAGTTTTATATACAAAGTCATTCTATATACTCTAGTCGGTTACCACTACTGAAATATTTAGTCGGTATGAATAGCCAAGTCGGTTATAGAAGGAAAATAGTCACAAAGCCCAGTATACACAGAGCTGTCTATCGAGTGTTATTTCATGTCTACCGAGTAGTAAAAATAATACACCGAGTGAAACGTGTTACCAGATTCATTGAACCTGGACACACATATGAAAACGTGTTACAAGATCGAGGCACACATAACTTTTATCACATTGGAAATTGCACATACAAATTTTATATAATTTTGAGGTCATCTAACCAATGAAATATTTTGCATGGTTATTTATTCAAGAAATCATGTTTGTAAGATCGAAGCAATGAATCAGATCACCGACATAAGAAGTTTACTTATACAGCATGAATTTAGGGTTAGAAACATATGTGAATGTGAGAAATGTGTGTGCATATGTGTATGACGCAAGACTTATGTGATACATGAGAAATCATAGAGTATTATGACTGTTATAGAGACACAGAGGTCACCGAGAAGGTTATCAGAGAACAGTCGAGGAATAGAGTAAATAGAAGGGTTTACCGAGTTATTTTATGAGTTACCGAGGTATTCTATAGGCAAGGTAATCTTATTTTGAGCACATAGAATCTGTTACAACATTTCAGATGTAAAGTTGCAGATATTTGTAATGATTCTATTGTAATATTTTGAAGTTGTAAGAGAAACCTTTAACAGGGTAAGACTCTAACCAAGTCTATAAATAGTAAATCCTTTAACCAAGTGCTACACTTATATAGTGTTGTATAAATCCTTTACTAAGGTAGATCTAACTGATCTTAATACTCCTAACAGGGTAAGCTATTAGAAATAGCTAAATGTAGCTCTAACCGAGCACTCTTTATTATTGCTGTAGTGAAGTTGTGGGTGCCATCCTGTAATGCCCCGCCAGGAAACCCCTATGGGTTTAAATTAAAAACACTCAAATAGAGTGTAAATTTTTTTTTAAAATATAATTAAGTGCGTTAATAAAAGGGTTACAATATTAAGATAGATTGAAGTGATCTCAAGTTATCTCTATCTAGATAACACAGCGGAAGGCTCAAACAATCCTAAGGAGTTTCCTAACGCGATTACACAACTTTGCACCTAACTCAACTTGCGTCATTTGATCCATTAAACTGGATAACTTAATTACGAGGACAATGCATAGATCTTAATTACAAATGTGTTCAATGGTTTGACGTCTTATAATTTTAGGAAGAGATCATTTACTTTAGACGGTTAGGGAGCCATTGAGAAGTTATTTATTCATTGCACTTTAAATCATAATTTCATTAGGAGGTCTCCAAATGGGTTCAAGTGTTTTAAATGTAACCAAGTTCTTTCATTAGAGTTTTAAAATAACCATCCACACTTGACATCATCCTATAATGCTATAAATGCGCTTAATGAGATTCATTCATTTAAGGCTAAACTATGATTAGTAAAGTGAGGATTCCTTCATTTGATTTTAAAATATTCACCCACATTTGATACCTCTTTTAAAATATTAAAAAAAATATGACTAATAAGATAAATTCATTTCTTAAGGACTAAACTTCCATGAGTAGAGTGAGGTCTCTTCCTTTGTTTTCATACATAACCAACTAATGAGTTGAATTTCTTTTATGAAAGGTATAATGTGAGTAGCCATGGAATTCGTTTGAAGTTTTAATAATTGCAAATAAATGAACTAACTTCATTAAGAAGGATATGCATTAGGACACACGAGAGCATCCTTCAATTTAAAGAATCGTTAACTAGATGACATTGATCATTTCAAGATTAGAGTAGTAAGATCTTAATGACGTTCTTCTATTAAGACTAAAATACAATCATCTTATTTCATATCTTTTTTTTTTCTTTTGTTAGATGAAAGTAATATGCGAGAGATACTTTTACTAGGATTAATGTGTAAACAACAAATCGATTACTTTCCCATTTTAGATTAATTTTAGTAATCATGAGGGATTCCTTTTATAAGGGATTAAAATATGGATATCTAATTGAGTTCACCCAATTATAAAATAAATCTGGTGAGGATTATTGATTAAAATTACAACATAAATTACTAAGTATATTCATCCAATATACAACATGAATTACCTAATTGGGTCCACACGATTATCATTTTACTCTAGTGAGGAATATAGTTAAGGTTAAAGCGTGAAATAACTTAATGAATCATCCAATGCAATGAAGCATAATTAACATGGCGTGAATTTCATTCACTAAGGCAAAAGGATAGATGTTGATATGATGTTCAACCTTTAGATTTCAATCTAGGAATGGTGACATAAATTTTAACTTTGTTTCCTTTTTACATCCATTCCATTTATATACTTAATAACAAGTTAATCCAATAAAGAAAACTAGCAAGGTTCCTTCCATTATTACTACGTTCATTTATCCTTATCAAAATACTCCTTTCCACAACTCTAATTACAATATTTTAAATGCTTGCCATAACCATGATTCACCAAGTTTTATGAACTTAAATAACTACATTTATCCATATGAATAATGTCATGCACTTAAATTTGAATTCATTAAATTTCCACCATACACTCATGCAAGAAATACAACCATCCATGATAATTTAAAACATAAAACAAGCACACTATAAACATCACATAACACAGATATGATCTCGGAGTTCACCCCGGATGGGCTACATCTCCGGGTCTGCTCAACTGCAAGACCCTTTTGGTATTTAATATAGTTAAGGTTACATAATTACATGTCTTTACAATCTTGCCACTTAGGCGATTACAATCAATATACAACAGACACTTCGGACATTAATTACATAATGATCCCTTTTGTAACGGATCCTACTAAGTACATCAAGTAAAAAAAGGCAAGGATTCCTTAATAGGTGGTACCTTAAATGGGGTCTAGACTGACGTTGGATAGACCAAGGAAAACAGATGACGGGGTCCCCACAAATTTCCAAATTAATAGATCATGCACAAACGTTAACGAGTAAATACAACATTTTCTCAAATTGACATAAACGTCTATTCAAATTAGTTAACACTAGATCCCCACTAATGATAAGATGGTTTTCAACAATAGTCTAGCCCCCTTTCTAACGACACAAAACAAAATTTCCCCTTTTTCTATGAAGAACAAATACATAATGAGTGAATGACAAAAAGGAAAGGAATCATTTCCGAGCTAAATTAGCTTCTATTGCATACATTTAAGGATCAAAACCATCACCTCCATTTAATTTACCCTTTATCATATAGTTATTTATCATTTGGGTTTAAAAATTACAATGAAGGTCATTGCTATATTAAGGCCCATAATTCTGTATATATATATTTAATAATACATGCTAAATAGGTGTTACCCATATTAGCATATATTTTAAATATATACCTTTATCCCCTTTTGGTTAAACATACTTGCTAGAGTATAAACTACATCTCATTATTTTTTTAATACCAAAATAGTTCTTATGATAACTTTATACTAATAAGTAAAATCCCCTTTTCTTTTATTTTAAACATTATATATACTAATATAAAATCCCAACTCATTTTGAAAATACAATATATTACTTAAAACAGATTTTACACCAATAACATCTCCCCATTTTATAAAATGAAAACCCCCATTTCATGTTTAACTATACTGATAAGATTTTTTTTTTAAAAAAAACATTTTAAAAACAAAGCAAAGGGTGGCCAAACCCTAGGCGGCGAAACCCTAGGGCGGCCGAGCCCGAGCCGAAGAGGCTGCGGCCTCCACGGAGGACGCAGGCCCCTCGGCCTCCACTTACAGTGGAGTCGGGGGTTCTGCGCCTTCCGTGGGGGTCGCAGGCCCTTCGGCTCCCCACACAGTGGCGTCGGGAGGGACTGTGGCCTCCATGGGAGACGCAGTCCCCTCGGCCCCCACTGTGTGTGGGCACCGAAAGAACTGCGAGCGGCGCGCGGGGAGGGGCGGGTTGAGCTTCGGCTCCCCCCCCGAAAACCCCAAATTTTGTATATATTTTTTTTTTGTTTAATAATTTTTTTTTTTGATTCGCCTCACAGTCCGAATTTTAATCATTTAAGAATGCTTCAAAATAAAATAAAATAGGTATACAACGAAAATAACGAAATCTCCCATCATGTTATTTTTATTACAGATCCATTCTTTTTCCAGATTTTTCCAAAAATCATCGTTATGGGAAAGATATTTTCCATCAAGTTTTCAGATCACAACTCCATTAAGAACAAGGATTTGATTCAAGAACAACCAAGTTTGAAAAAAAACTGGAACTAAGCTTCAAGGAAACATTCATGGCTAATATCATTTATTTCTTTTCTTTTCTTCAACATTTCATGGAGAACACAACAACAAACAAACAGGTAGATTGGAATCCTACCTCAAAATGCAATTTCCAGGCATGAATCTTGATAAAATGCTTCCCATTCTGCTGCTCCCATCCAAATCTTCCATTTTTCTTCCAAAAAAAAAACTCCCAAAACCAAGAACCCCCAAAATGTCTCCAAAACTAGGTTAAAAAGAAAAAGCCCTAATTTTGCCCTAATTTCAATTTCGAATTTAGGGTTTTATTTCTAAAATACAATAAATGAAAATCCAAATGGGAATCATTCATTCCCTCCTTGTTCATTTTTCTTTTAAAATTTAAAAGCTTCTATTTCATATTCAACTCTAATTTAATTTACTGAAATTCAAACTTTTATATTTTATCAACTATACAAGTAAGAAGAAATAATTTCTTTTAAACAATAATAATTTTCCCTTTTCCCTCCAAATGCGAAAATGCGTAATTTATTGCTATCTCCCAAATGTCTTTAAATTTTTCCTTTCCAAAAACGCATAATCTCATTCAATTCATTATTTTGAAATTAGCTATTAAATTAACTCGCTACAACATAATAAAGCGATATTTTTAAATAAATGACTAATCTAATGCAAGTGTTTAATTTATTCTAATTTCTCGACTACAAATGCATAAAAGTTACAAATGCGTAAATGAGCACACTAACCTCAGTTAAATACCTTAAACTTGCTACAATAATAATTTAAAGCAAGTCTCTTTAATTACTGATTAATCGTATAAAGAAGCTACCTATTTAAATTTCTATATCTCTAATGTGTACATTTAATCATAATTTTAAATTTAATACTTAGGATAACAAACCTCACTTACCTCGTGCAAGGCACGCAAATCGAGGTAGTCCTCCAAATCTCTCGACATGCATCCCAATGAAAAGCAAGCCCCACGAACCCACACATGGTGCTCACCTAACCATGGCTAAGGCAAGACGAGAGTTATATGACCACAAATCCGAATTCAAAAGATGAAGGAGCATACTCAACCTTGCAAATTTCCAAAGGAGATGAACCTTGCCCTAAGCGGTATTGTACCTGCAATCTCCTGCACCCATGAAATTCATACAAGCATGCATATACATATACATATTCGATGAAGGCGTTAGCTCAAGATTTATCTCAAGGGTTAGGGAACAATTGCATTTACACGAAAATCGATGCAAAAGCACAATAATAAGTATGCACAATTTATTTATATTATCTAAACTACACATTGCATATCGGTTACTCTACCATTCAAAAATGCCACATAGGAAGTCAATCAAGGTTAAACGGGTTTTAAAAGTCCGACTAGGGTATGGGCATTACACATCCCCACCGCAGTTTTTCTCTCTAACCAAGAGTTTTTGCATAACCAAAATATATGTGTTATGGATTGAATCATGTATGATTGTTACTCATTTGTTTTAGCTTTATGTTATGTTTCAGTAGTTTTTGGTTTATGCATAACAGTAAAGATATTGTTCAGAAAAGGATTTGAAGTACTGATTCACCCCTCCCCTCTCAGTACATTAGCTTTCCATATTGGGCCTAATAGGTCATACCCCCACTGGTAGAGACTTAGATAGTTGATGTTTGTCATCAATCGACAGAACTAACAGAGAAATCTTTTACTCCGGCTTTGATGAGGAGAGCTACTTCTCATGGGGAGCAGTTGGTATACTGAATAAGTTGGTATTTTGTATTTGAACTTGATTTTTGTATTGCTTTGGCATTTGATGTCAAAGGGGGAGAGATTGATATGGAAAAACACATGTTACTCCTAGGGGGAGTGATTGTTATTTTGGGAGAGATTGATTACTCTCTGTACTTGAATTTTGATTTCTAATTTTGATCTTTTTTTGGAGATTGTTGGTTTTTGGTATTTGGCATTTCTGTTTTGGCACTTTGATGTTTTTTCCATCTTGTGTTGCCATCAATGCAAAAGGGGGAGATCGTTGGTATTTTGGATATGTTGATATGGTTTTATCATTGATGTCAACACCTATTAACACTTATCAACTCTGGCACTTGGAGAATTGGCAATGTTCACTGGCAAGCCAGTCATTTTATGCATGGTCACTAGTATCTGGTACACCGACATGATATATTGTTCACCAACACTTGGAATGACATGGAAAACACTTGGTTATGTCAAAGACATCATTTGGACACTTTGTCTTGGAGATTTGTTCATTGGTATATTTGTGTTTTCATATTTGTTGTTACCGGCAAATAGGTCCAAGATAAGTACCGACAGGCTTATCTATTCTAGATCAGCACGACATGCTATGGAGATAATTTATTAATGTTTTAAATGCATTAAGCCAACATGTTGAATTGGATATTGCATCGGTTATTGTTTTATTTGTAATTGATTTTATTGTAATATCTTTAGAGTTGACCTACTAAAATTGGTCTTAGGTTTTGGTATATATGTAAGATCTTATTTGTAAGATCGATAGGCGAATGTGAGAAGGATTGTGATTCGATATATGGAAATATAAGTAGAGCTATACATGCAGACATCATTTGAAGGTTGAAGGAAGGTTTCTATGAAGACATATTAGAACTGAACCGGTACTGAATCCAGCATATGGAGATGCTATTTTGAGTAGTACATCATTATTGGATTTAACCATCCAATTGTAGTCAGAGTGACTCCTATTTGTGTTTAAGTAGTGATCTCTAGGTGCTTGGCCTTTCTTCATGTGCAAACCCCATTTGTATACACATACTATCTGCAGTAGTATCTTCTGATTGTGGGTAAGGTTTCCCACCATATTTTTTCTCCTTACAGGGTTTCCACATACAAATATTGGTGTTATGTGTTGTGGATGATATTGTCTTTCTATTTCATGCATTAATCTTTACTGGTACTGCAATTAACTAATAAACTATCTACCGGCATAAAGTTTGGTTTACTAGTATTAAGCATTAAGGTTAGATAAGTTGTTTTTGGTTTAATTTTATTTGACAACTGATTCACCCCCCCTCTCAGTTGTCTCCGAGACCTAACAAAACTAAATTCCAAGTCTCATTCTTTTCTATCTAAATTAATTCATCTTCCATAGCCTTTAACCAAAGTTTATCTTTACAAGCTTCAATAACAGATGCCAGTTCAATTTGAGAAATAAGATATACCTCTTCATTTTCTAGTCTTCTTCTTGTCATAACTCCCTAATGAATCAATGATGAACAGTTAGTACCAAACCAGTTCTGAGAGGGGGGGTGAATCAGTACTGAGCAAAAACACTTCCCATTCTATACTCCTCTCCTTCATAGACTTATCTACCTTGGGAATGTGCGATGTCTCTGTATACTCCTCTTGATATAACTTTTGCTACCAAACACTCTAAAGTAGCTTACTACTGGTGTCTTACCGATCCAATACTCATAAGGTGTTTTATCTTTACCCTTTTGATGAGTACCCGATTCATTGTGTAGATTGCAATGCTCACCGCTTCTCTCCAAAAGGTGTGAGCAACCTTTCCTTGGATCAACATAGTTCTAGCTTCTTCAACCATAGTCCAGTTGTTCCTTTCTACTAGGACATTCTACTGTGGAGTCTGGGGGACAGACAGTTGCCTCTTGATGCCATTCTCTTCACAGTATTTGTTGAATTTGCCAAAAGTGAATTCCCCTCCTTGATCAGTTCTTAAGCACTTAATCCTTTTACCGCTTTCTTTTTCAACCAGTGCTCTAAAGGCTTTGAAATTTCCAAAAGCTTCAGATTTTTCCTTCAAGAATGTGACCCACATCATTCTTGAGCAATCATCAGTAAGAATCATAAAATACCTATCTCCCTGCACACTCCTTGTTTTCATAAGACCACACAAATCAGTATGAATGAGATCGATTAAATTGTCTGCAGTAAAAGGTTTACCTTTGAAGGTTGAGGAAGACATTTTCCTGAGTTGACACTCTCTACACAAAGGATTCTCCAGTTTGCTCAGCATAGGCAATCCTCTAACTGCCTTGATCTCACTGGCCTTTACAATATTATCAAAGTTTACATGGCAGAGTCTCCTATGCCATATCTAGCTATTCTCAAACTTAGCCATTAGACATGTACTAACATTAGCATTTAGCTGAAATAGGTTACCTTTGATCTGCATACCGGTAGCCATCAGTTCACCATTCTTTCCTTTGATTTTGCACACTCCATTTTTGAATTCTAGAGTGAGTCCATTATCATTCAGTTGAGCAACACTCAAAAGGTTGTGTCTAAGACCTTCTACCCAATACACATTGTCAGCACTGCTTCTTCCATTCAAAGAGATGGACCCTCTACCTTTTACCATACATGGTGCATCATTACCAAAATGAACCACACCACCATCATACTCTTCCAGAGATAGAAACTTACTCTAGTCACTAGTCATATGGTGAGAATAGCCACTGTCAATAATCCACTCATTGGAGTTATCAAAGTAGGAGACAAGAGCCTTCTTGTATGACACATCTTCCTTGACTTCTATAAACATAATATCTTCATTTTATTCATCTTCTGATTCCTCATCAGTGACATCTTCATCAACTACTACAAAATAGTTTCTCTGGTTTCCTCCTTTGAACTTCTTGAACCTCTCCGGTTTGTCCTTTTTGTCACCATTAGGGCAGTTTACAGCAATGTGTCCTATCTGGTTACAAGAGAAGCATTTCAAAGAAATCTTACCTCTATATTTACCGGTTCCCTTGGGAAGTCTCTTGGCAAGAAGAGATTCAAATTCCATTAGGATCTCCTCATCATCAATTTCTCTACTTTGTCTTGGTTCACCACTGGTACTAGCTTCTTTGCCTTTTCTAGATGGTGCAACAGATGCTCTAAAGGCTGATTCAGTCTTCTGAATACTACCATCATAATTATTTAGCTCATATGTTGTTAACTTTGCAATGATGGAGTCCAGGGATACCTTTGTCTTGTCTACAGACCTCAACTCCTGAATAGCAACAACCCTTATTGCATAGACCGGTAATAAGGATCTCAAAACTTTGCTAACAACAGTGGAATCTTCCATTTTACCACCTGTAGTCTTGATATCTCCAACAATAGTTTTGATTCGTATTCCATATTGTTGAATGGTCTCTCCTTCAACCATCCGCATGTCTTCAAACTTTCCCCTAAGGCTTTCTTCCTTAGCTTGTTTCACATGCTCATCACTGTCATAGATATTCTCAAGGGCATCCCATACTTCTTTGGGATTCTCTTTATCCTGAACATCAATAAACTCAATGTCAGATAAACTACTGATTAGGGCTTCCATGACTTGCCCATTCTCCTAAATCTCTCTCTTTTGATCATCGGTGAGAGTACCGGTAGGGATAACATAAGCATTCTCAACATAGCTCCAGTGTTGAGCACCCATGCTTCTGATGTATATCTTCATTCTATCCTTTCATATTTTAAAGTTGTCTTTGTTGAACTTTGGACCTTCCCTCTTCATCATTAGAGTAGGATCTTTACCTCAAGTGGTTAAGCTTACAACATAGAGGACCTAGAGGATTCTCTGATACCAATTGATGAATCAATGATGAACAGTTAGTACCAAACCGGTACTAAGAGGGGGGGTAAATCAGTACTGAGGAACAAAAACACTTTTCCTTGAACCAGTTTGACTGAGAACACTGCACTTTACTAGCAAGCAATAATACTGGTATAAACCAGATTACTACCAGTTAAACACAGTAAGAATGTGAAAGACATAAACTGGCAACTCTTGGCTTTCCACACAATCTAACATCATATTTCCACTTCACCCATATGCATACACTAGTAACACATCAATAGAAATGTAAAGACTTACTAGTTCAACATGCTTTACCACTTGACAAAGAATAACAAAGCATCACATGAAAAGCATCACACATAACACACATATTTTCACATGGAAACCCAACTGGAAAAAACCACGGTGGGGATGAATACCCACAAGCTGTTCTTTGAACCCTTTTGAAGTCTGCTCTGTTAGGATCTTAGTCCAGTTAAAGACTTTACAATAGGTTTTGTTAGGAACTGATCCGGCTAGGGATCACCTGGTTAAGGGATGGCTAAAATACTCGGTTAAGGGTTAAACCCTGTTAAAGGTTACCTTGTTAGAGGATTTTAAGAACTCAATGATTTTGAGTCACCCTGTTAAAGGATTTACAGCAAGCCGATTAAAGCTACCTTGTTAAGGGATTTTCCAACTATTGAAGTGGTTAGAGGTCAACATGTATTACAATGATCTGGTAACAGCACTTCAATGTCAATGCAGATCCACTTTAGTTCCTTCCTTCTGCAATCACACTCTGCAGGTATCTATTCTCTTATCTGGTCTAGCAAGAATCATGTATTTCGGCACTTAGATACACACACAACATTTTCCAACAACCTCAACATGAAAAACAACATCAACCTTATAGGAAAGATAGGTCAGTAGCATAAACCCTAAACCCTAAACATTTAGGTTAAGCAATTCAGTCAGTTCAATCCTAACCATTGAACATATTGCATTGATTACAACAGTCTTGAACAAATCTCAATACATTCTCCAACGTTCGTTCTTCACCGCTTCTAGGAGGCTGATAACCCATCATGCGTTCTCCACCGTTAACAGAGACTTCACACATTCCCGAGGTAGATAGGATCAATCTCCTTCATGCAAGATCCTTCATGCGCACAAGGCTGACGTGGCAACACAATTTGTTCTTCATTACAATGCTAACTCATCACATGATACCATCATTTGAATCACACAGGCATAGAACACTTCAACCGAAAACCCTGAAGCTAAGACTACCAACCGGTAGTTATACCATACTAAACCTTGATACAAAACATTCCATATACTGTTTACATTCCAACATACCAGTTCACTTGGACAAACATACCACTTCACTTTTTCACATACCGGTTCACAACATCATTTTGGTTCTCTTGCAAGTTGCTTACTTCAATATACCGGTTCATTCTTTAGCATATTGACATCAATGACAACATACAATATCATTATGTCATCATACTCTACACATATGCCAACACTCCCTTGTTCCTATCTCTAATGACTTGATCTTCAGAATGATTTAACCTTACATACCTTGGTTTCTTCTGAACTTCAGGTTCACTGCTCTGATCATCAGTCACAGTTGAATTTTTCAGATTGTACAGGTGTAACTGTCTCAGTTTCCTATACCAGTTGAGGCATTGTCAGTTCAGTTATGATCATTTCCACTGTCAGTTCCCTGTAATATGATATAGATTGATTTTTGTATTGCTCATCCACTTTCACATTTGCACTCTCCACAATTTTTTGCAATCTTTTGTTATAACATCTATATGCTTTGCTTTGAATTGAAAAACCAAGAAATATCCCTTCATCACATCTAGGATCAAAATTACCAATTGAATCATCCCTTTTGATATAACATTTACTTCCAAAAATTCTGAAATATTTAACAACAGGTGTATGTCCAAACCATAATTCATAAGGGGTCTTACCGGTTTCACCTTTTATGTGAACTATGTTGAATGTGTAGACTGATGTACTCACTGCTTCTCTCCAATAGATGTGAGGCAATTTGGCTTCCATCATCATGGTTGTTGTTGCATCCAAAATAGTTCTATTATTTCTTTCCACTACTCCATTCTTCTGAGGAGTCCTAGGTGCAGATAATTGTCTCCTAATTCCATTGTCTCACAATAAATGTTAAATTCATGAGAAGTGAACTCACCGCCTTGATTTGATCTCAGACATTTGACTTTCAATCTAGTTTCTATTTCTACCTTTTCTTTAAAGATCTTGAATTTCTCAAAGGCTTCAAACTTCTCCCTAAGAAAAGTTACCCACATCATCCTAGAATAATCATCAATAATCAGCATGAACTACCTATCACCTTGAAAGCTTCTAGTCGTTGTCGGACCACATAAGTCAGTATGAATCAAATAAAGTACATCATTAGATTTATCATGTATGCTCTTAAAAGTAGTTCTAACATGCTTTCCCAATTGACATTCCTTACATACTGGATTATGAGGCTTCATAATCTTAGGTATATCTCTAACTGCCTTAGTTGAATTGATCTTAACAATACAATCAAAATTAGCATGACACAACCTTTTATGCCATAACCAACTCTCATCAATATGAGCAAGCAAACATGTCTTATTACCAGTATTCAAGTGAAAGATATTATCTCCAGTCTGAGTACCGGTTGCAATCTCCAAACTAGTTTCGTTAATGATTTTGCATTTTCTATCTTTAAACTGAAGTTGGAAACCCTTGTCCACCAATTGACCAACATTTAAAAGATTATGCTTTAAACATTCTACATAATAAAAATTATCAGTATTATGCTTTCCATCCAGAGAAATAATACATCTACCTTTGATCGTACATGCTTTCTCATCTCGAAATCTGATTTGACTGCCATTGTATTCTTGCAGAGACAAAATTTTTCTTTTATCTCCAGTCATATGATATGAGCATCCACTATCAATTACCCATTCATCCTTGTATTCAAATTTTTCTACCAAGGCATTTTCTTCATTCATGATATCTGGTTTGGGTTCATCTTCCTTTAAAGCATAGAACGCCCATTCCTTTCCATTGTCGGATCCACTAGCAGAGTCTATTGCCGGTTCATCCTCAAAGTCATCATTTACTCCTTCCTAATCCGCTATGTAGCATTGTTTACTTTTCTTGAATCTATATCTATTCTGATTAGGCTTAAATGATTTCTTAACTCTTTCTTCAAATCTTGCATTCCTTTCAGGACATCTAGATGCAAAATGACCAATCTTGTTACATGCAAAACATTTAAAAGGTTATTTTCCTTCATACTTACTTCATGCCAGTCTTTTAGGTACTCTTCTAGCAAATAAGGCTTCAAGTTATTCAAATTCTTCATTCTCTTTCCTCATATCTTCCAATTCTTTTGCATATAAGGCTTTCCAATTGCTTTTTCCAGTAGATGATGATGCATGAAAAGTAGGTTCAGATTTTGTAGCTCCAAAAGATCTAAATTCTTCAACCTCAAAAGAAGATAATTCCCCAATCAGAATGTCTCTGTTAACTGGAGTGTTTTTCATTGTTCTCAATTCATTAATTGTAGTTGCCTTCATCTTGTAAGCCGGTGGAAGGGCTCTCAAGACTTTGGAAACTGTTTCATGTTCACTCAGAGATCCTACACAACATTGAATTCCCATGACAATCTCATTTACTCTTTCCATAAATACAACAATTCTTTCATTATCTTCCATTTACAAGTTTTCATTCCTTACCCAGTGACCATAAAGTTTATCAATTTTGATAGTAGGATCACCTTCATTCAGAGTTTGCAATTTATCCCATATAACCTTTGCTGATGATTTATCAGTCAATCCCATGATTTGTTGATCCGTAAGTGCACACAAGAGAGCTTCTCTAGCTCTGCAATCATTTTCAATATTCTTGTCCAGGTTTGCAGGAGAAGGATTGCCAGATGTCAGATCATAAGGTGTATATCCTTTCTCAGTGATCTCCCAAATATCCTTGCCAAGACATCTAAGTTGACTCTCCATTCGGATTTTCCATATCCCATAATTTGTTCCATCAAGCTTAGGGATTTCTCTTTAGAAAATAGTTTCCGGTGGATTAGAAGTATTAGCTGCCATAGGATCTACCTCAAGTGGTTAAGCTTCTGCAAAAGAGGACCAAAGCTTTGATATTAATTGTTAGGATAACCGGTGAACAATTGAAAGGGGAGGGGTGAATCATTTGTTAATAGATTATGTCAATCAAACCACTTAATAACCTTTAACTAGAGCACATAAACTTTGAATAGCAAAATAACATAAACAAATATCGGTAAGCAATTAAACTTAAGAATGAAACAGAGAATTAACACAATGCAACCATACCACATAACACCATGATTTGTACATGGAAAACCCGAAAAGGGAAAAAGCACGATGGGAAGCCTACCCACAGTCAGATGATACTTCTGTAGGAAGTATGTGATACAATAAGGGGCTTGCACATGCAGGAAGACACACTGCCTAGAGTGTGCTACTGATTACAAAAGAGTTTGACTAACTACAGAGAGGTTATAACCACCTCAAGATAAATGGACAACAATTCAGAATAATAAACTACCAGAGATAGCATCTACCATGCCTGATTACAGTCCCAGTTAAGCTCAATACCAAAGGTCTTTGACCTCTTCTTTAAACCCATTTCGATCACCTATGATCAACCAAACACATAAACTTTGAATACTAGAATAGTAGAAATAGATACCGGTAAGAAATAAAACTTAAGAATGACACAAAGAATTATCACAATGCAACCATATGACATAACACCATGATTTGTACGTGGAAAACCCAGAAAGGGAAAAACCACGGTGGGAAGCCTACCCACAGTCAAATGATACTTCTGCAGAAAGTATGTGATACAATAAGGGGCCCACACATGTAGGAAGGCACACTGCCTAGAGTGTGCTACTCATTACAAAAGAGTCTGACTGAATACAAAGAGGTTATAACCACCTCAAGATAAATGGACAACAATCCATAATAATGAACTGCCAGAGATAGCGTCTACCATGCCTAATTACAGTCTCGGTTAAGCTCAATACCAGAGGCCTTTGACCTCTTCTTTAAACCCAATTCGATCACCTATGATCGACCAAATATCCTTCACATATGATATTGCATTCCATGATCACAAACATTACATTTCCATTCCCATACCATACACATGATCTACAATGAGATCTTACATCATTTATACAAACCCCAAGGCCTAAACCAATTAGGTCAGCCACCTAAAAGATATTACAATAATATCATTACATACATCCATATTACAATGATATTCTATGTTGACTTAAGACCAAAACAACAATAACCAATCCATAAATCATCCTGGTAATGTGTAGAGAACACGTTAACATGATACCGGTCCATAACCTAAATAGGCACCAGACCTAATCTAGGTCTACCATGCCAAAGTAATGCCTTCAAATAGTTGAGGCATAATTAGGGATCACCTTTTGTATCCTTAATTCTATCTAGAAGCCGCACCAACACCACTTATGCATTCTGTCAAAGATTCTCAGTGAAAGCTCTGTCAGTTAAACCTTAAACCCATGTCGGTAAGGGTTTACAAGAGTGTATGATAGCATCCGATCACCAAGTCAATACCAACTGACCAAAACATGCTCCAGAAGCATGTAACACATAAAACCAAGCATACTCCACTGATCCAAACATGTTGGAAGTGTCCAACAGATAGTCCCTTCTGCTGATAACACTAGATCTTCTATCGGTAACCAAAACTTGTTTACTGGTAACCAACCATAATAGCTATTGTTGACATCAATGATAAAACATCAATGCAACACATAATCAATTCATCCATATTGCCAACACTAACATGGTGCAATATCCTATCACATGATCTTATGATGATAATTAACCCAAACCCACATGGTATAATGATAATGAAGATCATGAATAGCACGACATTAAAGGACATGATACTAGAAAGTGTATGAAATTAAAGAATTATATCCAAGACCTTATTATTAGAGGTGGGGTTGAAGTAGAAGGAACCAAATCAAACACGCCCAATGACAAGCTTAAGATTTATCAGGATCCCTTCCCTAAGCATGATAAGGAAAAATTTGCATCATCTCATTCTGTCCTTATAATTATACCCACACAATATCATCATTTGACTCCCTTGTTGGTTGAATAGAAGTGGATAGAAATTATATTAATACCATCACCATCAAAGGAGTCTATACTCCTAAGTTGTCATCCATGCAACACCTTCCTCTTCTATTGGTTGTAATGTAACCACTCGTAGAGGAAGAGTTACTATCTAAGGGGCTCCTCCCCCTCCTCTTTCATTTGCCAACACTCCATCCACATCTTGCTATAATATCCTCGATCACCTTGGAAAAAATCCTGCATAAATTTCCATGCTTGAGTTCCTCAAGCCATCACTATTCCATAATGAAATCCATGAAAAATATTAACTTGAGTCATACGTTCTTGATAATATCAATGCCTCACAATTCCAGGCTGTGATAGGAAAACTCACTGCCCAACATCATCTCATCTTCACATCCAAAGACATGTTATCCATAGATCCATCTCACAAGAAGCCCCTTCATATAGAGGCCATTGTACATAAGTATAACATCTAAAGGGTTATTATAGATGGTGGAACCAGTCTAAATTTGTATACACATAAATTAATAAAACAATTGGGATACCTCAAGGTCATTATTGATTCAAAAGGAAAAAACCAAAATCAAGGCATATGATGATGAAGAAAGAGTCTCCAAAGGAACAATCACATTGCCCCTCCAAGTGGGTCCAACAGTAGTACAAACAACATGCTAAGTTTTAGACCTTGATCTCCTATACAATATCCTCCTCAGTCACCCTTGGATTTAATACCTTCCCTCCACTTACCATAAATGCCTTAAATTTCCATATAATGGTGGGGAAATCACAATCCCCATTGATCCACAACCCTTCCAATATCGCAAAATCCTTGAAGGAAAACATGCCCATCATTGTCCTCTTAATATCCTCACTCCAACACCACCCATTGGCCAATCCAATGTTGCCTCTACCTCCAATTTTTCTCAACCTAAGATAAAGGCTAAGATCATTAACATGGATGTCAGGAATACACTCTCCAAAATACATTTTATGTGGGACATCTCCCTACATCACCTAGGTCCTATGGGAGACCTAAGGAGATTGAGATTTATAAGAATCCCACCATCTAATGTGAAAAGACTACATTTCAGCAATGGGTTTCATTAGATGAATAAAGTCTTGAAGTAGATGTCACTTCATGGCTCTATAGAGAAGAAGATGAAGAACATATCAACATCCCAAAAGACAAATATTTCAAAGCATCAACCATTTCCAAAAAGATGGGATATCAAGGACATGGCCTATGGCCTAAATAATAAGGAAGAAAAGATCCCATTGCATTGATCTCCTACAAGCATAATAGAGGATTGGTTACTTCCCAAAACCTAAGTTAACCCTCGCAAGTTCTCCAAGAACTCCTCCTTCCAATGTCAACAACTTTGAAGAAGAATAATTCTATGAAGTTCTCTTCAAATGCCTCAATGACCTCTTCCTTTAAAATCATGTCTATACCATCACACCCTTTGCTTCATTCAATATTTCGCTCGTATACCCCAAACTTATTGATTGGGACCAATAAGGACCACCTTCCTTTGACATATGTGTTGATGATAATGCCCTCTTAGAAAATTAAGACGTGTAATCTTGAAAATCACACGTTCATGGTTTCCAACTCAATGGGGATGAATTTTTTGGTAGTCAAGTCAACTCCCTTAGTCAAAAAATGAAAATAAAAATTAAAAGTCCCCTAGTGAAAACATCAATGAGGCACTATCGAACAATGAAATAGTAAAAAGAAATGATGTATTTGCTACTAAAAACCTGGATCATGTGCTAGAGAATGTGGGAATTGAATTTCCTACCATGGTTCCCCATTGCGAGAGAAATCATCAATTTTGATTGAAGAAACTGAGACAACCAATCTTGAGACCACTGAAGATCCAAAGAACACTTTTATTGCCAAAATTCTCACTGATCAAGAGAAGCAAAATATCACAACTTTTCTCAAAGACATGCAAGTCAATTTTGCTTGGTCATACGCTAATATGTCAGAATTGGATCCTAATCATGTGGTTCATTATCTTGTAGTATATCCTAATGCAAACCCTATCAAGCAAAAATTAAGAAAGATGCATCCTCAAATTTCTCTTTTGGTCAAAGCAAAGCTACAAAAAATGTTAGATGTGGGATTTATTTGACTTGTTGATTATCCAGAATGGGTATCACATATAGTACCAATTGTTAAACCCACAAGGGGAAAACGTATCAACACAGACTTCAAAGACCTCAACAAAGCATGCTCTAAAGATGATTTTCATTTGCCTAATATTGACATAATAGTGGATCTTCCAACACGATATGAGATGCTCTCCTTGATGGATGGATTTTCATGATACAATCAAATTAAGATTATCACATAAGGCCAACACATGATATACTTAACCACTTCATGGGGCACCTTTTGTCACCAAGTCATGCCCTTTGGATTAAGGAATATCAACACCACTTATCAATGAGCTATGATCATTATTTTTCATGACCTTATTCATGATATCTGATGAGACCATAAATTGTCTCATATTTAACCCATTAAAATCATCCATTTCTTCTTAATGTATCAATATTAAAGTGGATTTGAGCAATAATTGGAAGTTCTTTAGCTTGTTTAAGGTAAAATGTAAAGTAGATATTTGGTTTATTTTTAGTGAATAAATGTTATTACTGACCTTTTTTTTGTCAACGTATCCTGAAGATAATCGATCTAAGAAATCCAGTGTTTTTTTGCATAACCTGCATGTTATGCGCACCTGTATAACCTTTGTGCTATGCGCATTCCTTGTTGATGAATCTACAAAAGGAGTTTTTACTTCTTTTCCAAGTCTATTTTTGAGTTGACTAACCGAGGTGGTCAAATCACTTAAGGTTACTGGCTAGAGGGTCCCAATCCAATGGTTGGTTGGTCCCATGTTCATTCTCACCGGTTGGTGGTAAGGTTATTTTTGTTATCCTGCGAGGCAAAAGTGGTCAATCAAAGGGTCATGTGGGATAAGGGCCAAAGAGGGCTTCCCTTTTTAACCCATGATTGAGTGAAAGCATAAGACGACATCGTACAGGATAAGAAATAATAAAGCAAATGGTCTTCTTGTTATCCCGCAAGGTGAATAAAAGCAAAGAAGGGGCCTTGCAGGATAAGAATATAGCGTAGGTGGATGCTCCTCCCCACTATCCCGCATGGATAAAGGGCATCAAAAGATGGTTTCATGGGAAGTTGGTTTTGGGCTCTCATGGCCCCGCATTTTCTTTTGGCTCCCTTAGCATTGTTTGGTGAGCACATGGGTTGTTGGTTTTTCTCCTCCCCGCTTCCCCGCATGGTCTTCTAGCTAGCTACTTTTTGTGTTGTGAGCTGGTGGGGACTTTTTTTTTCTTCTCCGCTTCCCCATGTGGTCTTTCTAGAAAATCCTTTCTACTTTGTAGGCTTGCAGGAAATGGATGTGGTGAGCCCCAAGTGGCAAAGGCCTTTTAAGCCTAACTTTCTAAGCTGCAGGATGCATTTTGGTCTCAATGAAATGTGGGAAGTGGTGGGCCATACCTTTTCATCTAGCGCAATCTCTATCATCGATAATCACTTGAAATCCAATTTGAAAGCGATGACTTAATCTTCAGTTGGGCCTTTTGAGAATGCTTATGGAAACATCTCACGTGTCCATCTTCACGTGAGATCTCAGATCGATGAGTGGCATTCAAACTTTCAAAGGTGATTAAAATTTAAATGCTCCATGTATGGTGGTTGTCGACCCAATGGTCGAGGAGATATCTGAGCTCAGTTGACACCCCAAATCCAATCAAAATTCAATGCAGCTACCATTACTCCCGACTAGACTCTATGGCTCATTTTGAAACACAATACATACTCATTCATTATGGATCAGAGACTTTTTTGCCCAGGAGTGTACTCAACCATGCTCATGTGCAAGGGTTTCTTCATCAACAAGGTAGTTTCGTTTCCTCCCAGATGTTAGACACTCATAAAGGAGATTTTGCATGCCATCAGATCCTTCCTATCAACCTGATCCTTCCTCTTGCAGATATTTTTGTAGCCTAACCCTAGGAGGGTTAGGGTTACCAAGTAGGGTTAATTTTTAGTTATGCCTCAGCTATAAAGGCAATTTTTGTATCTATGGGCACAGATTTGAGAGATCATATGTTGCAGCGGTTTCTAGAGGATGGATGGTATTTAGAAGTTTGTAAGGTGATTCGATCACAGGAGACCCTGGAAGGGAAGTATGTTGATTATTTCTTTGAGTTAGATGGACTATTATGACATAGAGGGCACATCTATGTACCTTCTTTCGGGGGATTGCGAGAGTTCATTGTGATGGAGGCTCATAGAGCTCCTTATGCAGCACATCCCAGAGTTAAGAAGATGCATGCAGACTTGAGACAGTTATATCATTGGCCAGGTATGCGACAACTTATTGCTGAGTTAGTAGCCTGATGTCTTGAGTGCTAAAGAGTCAAGGCGGAGCACCGCAATCTAGGTGGGTTGCTCCAGTCTCATGCTATACCAGAGTGGAAGTGGGATACTATATCCATGGATTTAATCATTGGTCTTCCCATGTCATCCTGTCGCCATGATGCCATCTTGGTGATAGTTGACAAGTTGACCAAAGTGGCCCACTTCTCACCAGTTCGGACTACCTTCATAGCACCAGTAGTGGCACAGGTATTCTTGTGGGACATTGTCAGACTTCATGGCATCCCACATAATATTATCTCAGAAAGAGACTCCCTCTTTACTTCTTCCTTTTGGAAGGCATTATAGGCAGCCATGGATACTAGACTCAACTTCAGTAGAGCCTACCATCCAAAAACGGATGGTCAGACAGAGAGGGTAAATCAGGTGTTAGAGGATCTGCTCCGCATGTACGTCATGGATCATCAAACCAGATGGGAGGAGAACCTTCCTTTAGTAGATTTTGCCTATAATAATGGGCATTACACTTCTTTGGGGATGCCACCTTTTTCAGGCTTTGTACGGTAGACCTTGTAGGACACCTTTGAGTTGGGACCATATTGAGGATAGAGTGGCCATAGGTCCTGAGATGGTTCATGATATCGAGCAGCAGGTGATTCTGATTAGACAACACCTCAAAGAGGC
This sequence comes from Cryptomeria japonica, assembly GCF_030272615.1. NCBI lineage: Eukaryota > Viridiplantae > Streptophyta > Pinopsida > Cupressales > Cupressaceae > Cryptomeria > Cryptomeria japonica. The sequence goes on from NC_081409.1 coordinate 445,570,689, forward strand.
ACAAGACAGGCAGAAGAAGTATGCAGATATGAAGAGGATAGACTGGAGCTTCATGGTTGGGGACAGACTTTTCTTGAGAGTGTGACCGCATAAGAGTCCAATCCATTATGGAAATGGTTCTAGGCTTGCACCTCGCTTTGTTAAACCATTTGAGATCCTTGAGAGGATAGGACCTATTGCTTATCACCTATCTTTTCCACCTATCCTATCACGCATCCACAATGTGTTTCATGTATCAGTTTTGAAGAAGTATATCTATTATGAGTCTCATATTTTAGATTGGGATGCCTTCCAGGTGGAGTCAGATGGGTAGCTAGCTTTGGATCCCATTCACATTTTGGCTCGTCGAAAGTTGGCCCTTCGAGGTCGAGAGATTGACTAGGTTAGGGCCCAGTGGGATTGCTATGGTGAGGTTATAGCTTCATGGGAGGACGCAACATGTATGAGATCTCAGTACCCCCATCTTTTTAATGAACTCTAGGAGGAAGTTCATGCCTAGAGGGGGAGGGTGTGAGGCCCTGCCTCGACCCATCCTAGCATTTAAGTTATTTTCATGTTGGAACTATTATTGATGCTTCATTTCTATTCATTATGGGTGTAGAATTTTATATGATCCTAGGATTGGATAACATTGATATATTGATGCTTCATTTCTATGCATTATGGATATAGAATTTTTTATGGTTCTAGGATTGGATAACATTGATATGGTGTATGTCATTTATTTGATTTGCAGAACTTTATTATGATGTTAGAAATATGATGCATGTCTTATGAATGTTTGAAATTTATGAGGATTATGATAATGTCATTAAGTGAATTGCCTTATGTGGATTGCATTGGATATATAGTAAATTGATTTGTATGATGGCAATTGTATGCAGAGTGATTGAATTGTATTCCTTTTTATATGTTAAGTTTATATGAGGTTATTTGGGGATTACTAATGTGTAATTGAGATGCAGAGGAAAATTATCCATGTGACCATGGAAACAATATGGAGAATAAATCCTAGGCTTATGTGCGATTGTGAAGCCAGGGGTTGTCTATTTGGAGAGACAACCCCTCATTTGTAAATGTATTTTAATTTGTAAATGTTATGCTTGGTTGAGTGTTGTAATATCCACCCTAGCGACTTTTCTTGGCATGGACATTATTTGTTAGATTTGGTGATGTTGGACTCTATATTTCCTTGTTAGAGTAGATGATGAGACATATTTAGTTATATTTGTACCTTTATGGTTCAGTATGTTATCTGATGCATTAGTGAGTTAGGGGTTTCATTGGTTTATGTACATGATTTCATTATGATAATCTTTTCATATGGCTGCTATATTTTATATTTATTATCTCGATCTAACAATGCTAACCCAGCCATGCTTGGAATAGATTACTATATGAGATATCTATAGGATAAGGGGAGGTAGTCGTAGTTACTCTACGGAGACCCACATGATGTCGCACTCCCCCTCCTTGTTTATCATTTGTATATGGATCTATATTTCGGTGATGTAGGATTGCAAGTACTGGACATCGACTCCACCTGGCTACACAGGTTTGAGCGTGCCTCTAAATCCTTGAATGTTGTTGTTGCGGAGATAACACCAAGGTTCCCACAAGTAAACCTATTGGACGTAGGTCTCCTATTTAGGAAAATCACCCTATCTTGAGGGTTGGGCAATGTCATGTTTATGATGGGTATTGGGTTGAGTATTTTGATTGGTTCGGACTTATATTGTTCGTATTTTTTTTTATTATTTCTTTGATAAGATACCTACACATTAAATGATTTAAGTGGTTTATGTTATGTTGCGTTAAAAAGATGAAACAAAAGTAATATATATTTATTATGTTATATTTATGAACATATATATATATATATATATATATATTCGCATATATGGGTGCACACACACACACACACACACACACACACACACACACACAGATATATATATATATATATATATATATATATATATATATACACATATATATATATATATATATATATACACATATATATATATATACACATATATATATATTGTGTATGTATGGGTAAAATAAGATTTGTTTTTTATTAATTCTATATATAAAAAAAAAGGATAAAATAAAAAGATCGAGGTTTAAAATAATGTTATATTAGTCAATGAGTTTTGAACCTATGACTTCTCTTGTATGAGTCTTGATAGTTACCATTGAGCTATATGTGTTATTTGAGATTTTCATTAGCTATCTAGTATTTAGTATGCTTATTTACGTGGGGTATCTATTAAATTTTAAATAAACTATTATAGTTAGTGTTAATAAATAATACCAACCATAGAGGTTGGAACGGTTGCTTCCGTAAAACAACCTCTCCAACTATACAAGTTGGTATTATTTATTGAAGTTTGTATTTTTGGAGAAGGGGGTTGGTATTTTCCGGGAAGGTAATCAGAAGGAATTTGAAGGTTTAGGAGTAGGAAGAGAGATTTGCACAGGAAGAGGTTGGATTTTTGTTTGTTCTTTCTCAAACGATTTTCTCCATAGGAACCAAGGTAGGCCTCATTCCAGGAAGAATCCATGTGGCTTGCTTGTGCTATGCTTGCATAATGTAAATAAATATTAGATGAAAATTTAAATTTAAAAATCTAAGTGTTATTCTTGAAATACTTTCTTCTGCTTCTTTCTTTGTTTGTGTAAGGGATATGCTTGGCTGGGAAATTCAACCTAGAGAAAATGAGTGTCATGTTGGGAGTAATAACTTTTGTATTTGTTTTAGTTTTATTTTTATAATTTTTAATTGTCCTAGTTTTGTTAGTTCTTATTCTGTTATTCATAACTTTCACTACAGATATTATTTATCAAATCGCTTCAGTGAAACGTAGAAATCTAGGCGTACTAAAACATATTCAAAATTTAGGAAAATCCAACGGTTAGTTTGAAAGTTATGTCCCGAGACTAATTTTTTGTCAATCAAAACAAAAAAATTATTCATTGTTTGTGTCACTAGGGCATCAAATATCTTCCTCAAACTAAAACCAAATGATTATAAAATAAATGGATATGAAATAAAACTCCAAATATTATAATAATCCATCATCTTTTAATGATTTAAAATTAATTTATGAACATACTCTTTTACTCAACTCTATCAAAGAGGGTTTTAAATAGTTTTAAGAAAATTTATTTAAACTTTTATTATAATCTTTGGTTGAGGCTAAAATTAAATATAAATCATTATACTATTTTCTCAAATATATTTCAGTCTTCACTCAAACCATTTATCAAGATAAATATCTATTAAACAACAAGAAACATCATTCAATTTTAATAGGTTTTTGAGTTGTTCTTTGGGTTGATTTTCCTTCTTAGGGGTTTGGGTGCTTTCTATAGTAGGTACCTCTATGTTAAAGACTCTAATTCATGTATGTGAGGTGTTCATGATAAAAATAAAATAAAATGTTTAATATATGTTATGTATTGGCCACCTCCTTCTCATGCTTGATTATGGCTTAGGGATATGGGTCAAACACATCCTTATGGTTTGGAGTACATGGGAGAGTACTTGAACTTATATGCTTATTGTGTGAGATGAATTATTATTATTTTTATTTGATAAATGTTTTGAGTAGGGTAACTAGATACCCTAGGTGGGTGGCTCACTATAGGTTGCCAAGACCCAAAGTGGTTTCTAGGAGATCCTATGAGTGGGTTTAATTCAAGTGATAACCTTTTTAAAAATGAACTTGGGTTGGGTTGGGATATAACACACTAATACAAGATAAATGATTATTTTAGTCCATATAGGCCTGTTGGAGTACCGCGACCATTGTTACAGGCTGGGTGGATCCTTTTGAGAGGGGACCGCGGTACATGGTAGGTAGGGTGGATCCCAACATTAAGGCTATATGATGACACCCACCTAGTAGGTGTTCTAGTTCTCTCTCTCTCTTGTGATGTTATTTGATGTTGTTATGTGATATGTGGTTCTTGTTTATTGTTTTGGGGAAACATGTCTCATGGCCTTAGTATTGCCCTAGTACTTGCATGGACCTTGGTTTTATCTCCTAGCACGGGGGAGTGGACCTTTGTGGTTCCACGTGGCTGGGTGGTAAATATTTTTCAAGGTGTGTTCGTGATCTCTTTTGATGATGCTTCTTGATCCTTGATTGAAGATGTTGAAGACCTTTCTTTTAAGCTAGTACATTCAAATATTGTAAAGATTATTTGTAAGCCATGAATGGCCTCATAATAAACATGTAATTTTATGAAAATCATTGTAAAAGGGAGGGTAGTTTATAGGAACTATGATAAGGGATGATTACTTTGTATTTGAAATAATGTTTTTAAAAGTTATGTTACCCTTCCTAACCTATCCCTTTATGATCTTATTGTGTTGTTATGAAAATTGAGTAGAAGGCATTAATAGAAATTGCAATTGCATTATTATATATGTTGTTATCAAATGAAAAATATTAATTGTATGGATGTTGTAAATAATAATCAAGGGGAAAATGATGCAAATAATAGTTATTCATTCTATAGTGGGAATAGGATTGTTTTGTACTTTTACTTTGGTCTCAAATGAAATGATAAAAGCTTTGTTGCATATTCAATAGATAGTAAAGTTAATGTGTTGTGAAATATTATATCATGCTCATAATTAAGAAGATCGTTGTATGTTTATTTTATGCACATTATGTTATGTGTTAAGCTATTATATCTTTCAATTATGTTGATGAACATTAAAGGGAACCTGTAAGGGCATTAAGTATGTTTACTTTCTAGAGGTGGTAGATGTATGTTATATTAAAAAAAAAAAATTGTAGCATATTTTGGAACTTTTGTTCTTGTCCTACCGGGTTCCCTAGCGAGGCATGACAGTTTATTTTGGAAATTTGTTTAAATTATAATTTTTAAAAGAGACATTTGCCATGTGTGTTTTGGTGATGTGTAATTCTTTTTGTAGTGTCACTTGACACATGTGTTGTATGTTGAGTGGCATTGTCATGTCTCTTTTTGAGGAATTTATTTTACCAATGTTTATATTTTCAATTATCCTTGATGGTCCCAAGTAAACCTAGGATAGTGAGCCATTAGGAGGGTCAACTCAGAGTTGACCCATAGGTAAACTTTGGGTGGACTTTCAAAGGGTTAAACCAACTCCTAGAGTTAGTTTAGGAGCATTTTTTAGTGGGCCATATGATGTACTTATGGATGAAGGCCAAATTTGGCCATGTGTCCACTCCCTAGAACTTGTTTAACCTCCCCAAAAAGTGATTTTTCCTAGTTGGCCTAATTTCATCTTTAGGAGAGCCTTCCTTGGTTAGAAAACCTTCTTGATATGTGTCATTCCTTTTCCCCATTCCATTTACCTTTTTGAGGTGCCTTGGTTAGGGAGTGTGTAAGGCTTTGGGAAGACCAACCAATGAGCACCCTTCACCCTTCCCAAGTGGGTTGGAAAGAGTGAGATGTGGCTTCATAGAGAATAGTTTGGGAGGGAAGAGTTTGATCACCCACTCTCCATTTTTGGAGACTTAGGAATTGCAGAATTTTTAGAAAGGATTGGGTAGAAAATTTTGGCTAAGTCTTGAGAAGGAAGAAGTTGTGGATTTGGGCAGCTCTACTCCAACTATCCCTTGCATCCCTTTGGAAGATTCAAGGTTGGTTTAATTTCTATCTTTGTATGTTGTAAATTTGTTTTGAAAGATTGTATGTATTCATTATTTTCTTCCATTGTGGTTTTATTTGTGAAGAAATATGTGTGATCTTTTTTTTTTTTTTGGTTGAGCATTTTATTTATGTTTTGCGAGTATTCAAGGCCAAACTCACCCTTGGGAGGGAGAGAGTGGCCTTGGGATGAAGGGTTGTTTGACAACCTTAGAGTGAGAGGCTCTCTTTGGAAGAGAGTGATTTCAAGGAATTTTTGTGACCCTTGCTGCATAGTTTTTGTTTATGCACTTGGGGGTCATAAGGGGAGATTTGATGGCTTGTATGCTTAGGGGGTCATAAGGATGGTTGGGACAAGTTTGGAACTTGTGATGTGTTCTTGGTTGCCTTGCAATGGCTTTGTGTACTACTCTTTGTAGTTCTCCTCAAGGTGCTTAGTCCACCTTCACCCATATAAAAATCACATATGTGATGATGTTAAGCCTTGGGATGGGAATGTGTTTGTTGTGAGTTTTGTCTTGCTTGTTTGTGTATTTCTTGTGTGTAACCCATCTAGGTCTTGGTTCTCCAAGCTCGAGGGTGGCTTCTAGTAAGCCTAGGTTGGGAGGTGAGCCTCCATGGTCACAACCTTAAGACTTTGTATTGCAGGTTTGCTTGGAAAAGGGAAGAAAAGAAAAGCTAGGAGTTGTTACTATTATTATTGTTTTAGTTGCAAAAGAAAAATGTATTTATTTTTTGGAAGCCCTCATTTAGTAGAGATGAGAGGCTAAGTTAGGTATCTACCCATTTGTAAAGTCTACCATGTTGTATTAAAAGTATTTCTTAAATCATGTTTTATCATGAAATGAAAAGTATTCTATTATTAGATTTGACTTTGCAAGAAAGAAATGAAATAAATTTGCAGTATGATTCTATAGTTTGTGAGTTATTATTTATTAGAATTTACTTCTTGCAATATAAAAGTTAAATTTCTGTTTAAGTTATTTTAGTTTTCATTCTGGGAAAAAAAAAAAAAGATGTTAATGCTGCATTTTACCTTGTTGTTATAAATCGATGAATTTTAGAATTTGTTAGTTGCAGCTATTAAATAATTTATTTCTGCTAAAAGTTATAAATCTGGAAATGCATGTTAGTAGGAAAAATAATTCTAATTCTGTTATTTTTGTTCATTCTGTAAAAACAGTAAAATTATTCATTCTGTAGATAAATAAAACTGTCATATTTTACAAAATCTGAAAATAAATCTAGACTATTTAACATATCTCCAAGGTTAACTATGTAACATTAAAAATGAAAATAAATACATTTATTTAAATCTATTAGTTTTAAATAATTATGCCTTAATGTGTTAGAAAACAAAGACCTAAACATGAAAGAGAAAGCTAGATATCCAATAGATTTTTAAGAAAAAAAAAAAAAGAGAAAAAAAAAACTAGATAGTTTAAAATGCCTTGTTTTAATAGAACAAATATATGCATCCATATTTAAATGATCTATACTTTAAAACTATTGGACAATAAGCATTTATCTACTTTATGTTGCTGGTTATTTATCTCTTTTTGAGAGTTATTTTTATACCTCTGTACATTTTAATATATACAAATATATATAAGAATATATATATATATATATATATATAGATGTCCATATATATATAAATATATATTATTATATATATATGTAAAAAAAAAAATTTTAACTAAATTCTTTAAAAAAAAAAAGGAAGACTAGGGGAAACCCTACCCCGAGGGTCGGAGCCAAAGCTCCCTGCAGCTGCCTCGGGGTGACACAGGGCCCTCTATGGGCCGCGACCCACAGAGGCACCATGGCACCACTGCAGGTCATCCCGTAGGGATGCCGCAGCGCCGCTGCGGTCCACGACCCGCAGTGGTAGCCTCGGCGCCATTGCGGGTGGCACCCACCCTCTCACCACCGCCTATGTGAAAACCCTCCCATGGCACGCGGTGCCGCTACGGTCCATGACCCGCAGTGGTAGCCTCGGCGCCATTGCGGGTGGCACCCACCCTCTCACCGCCGCCTATGTGAAAACCCTCCCACGGCACTATCAAACCCGCGGCCATGGAAAGTAGTATATCCACCACCCTCAAACACTTCTTTCGCCATTGTTGTGGTGACCTGCATAACACATAAAAAAAACCCTAACCCGAATTTCAAGTTAGGGTAGAAACAAGAGTAAAAAGATTAGTATGGGCTTTTAGTTTTTATAGCTTTTTAATTAGGTTAGTTTAATTTTTAATATGTTTTAGTAGTTATAAAAAAGGGGGGAAACCCTATTCAAAATTTGAATAGGGTAACCCCATACATTTTTAGAGTTAATCGGAATTTTATTAATGAGTTTATTGCTTTTAATTTTAGAGGGTTATTTAGTTTATTTGTACCTTATAATTTAATTTATATATATTTCTTCTTTTAAATATTTCTATGCCATATATATGTATTATTTTGTATATATATATATATATATATAAAGGTTTTGATTTGAATTCTTTTTGGGATTTTAATAAGAAACAACTAAAAGACTATTTCAAACATTCAGCCTATAGGGGAAATTATTTGTTTGGCCAACATTAATTATTGAAACTTTTTATTATTGGATTTAGTTAACATCCTATAGTCAAATTTAGTCGATTTATTTTCATTTGCTCAATCGATTTTTAAATTTAATAATCTAAGTGCTAGCATTGAATTAACTATTCCTAGAGCCTTTTATGTTATTTGAGATTATTAATATCTCTTGTCAATTTAGTTAAAGGCCATTTGTTTAAATTAAGTTAATAATTAATGGAATAGTATTGATACTTTTGGAGAGTTATTTTTCGCATTAAATTATTCTCGCATGCATGATTAAGTTAATTAGATTAACTTTAGTAAACAACTCTTTTAATTCCCGAGATAAATCATAGTTAAGACAAGACTTAATTATTGCATCTTTATTTTAGCACATTTAGTTTTATTAGGATGTTTTAAAAAAAAAAATTGTTGTTTTGTTTTTGCCCAAAAGTTTGGGCATGACACTGCATGGCGCCTGCACAGTGCCGAAATGGCACCGAAAGTCTGATCGGACTCCCTTAGTTCAAATGCTTCCATTAGAATAAAAGATTCATTTTTTTTAATTGTTAAAACTAAGGTTAGTCTGATCAAACTAGCCTATGTGTCATGTGATGTGGCACAAAAAAGGTGAAAAACTCTGTATTTCTGAAACTTTTCACTTTTGCTCAATTTTTCTTCAAGCGGAATATTTTTTTACAAAAATAAAAAAATACCCTTTTGTAGAGCTCAAATCTAGACATATAATTTTTTTAGTGTTTTGATTAATTTAAATGTTTTTTATTAATTAAACATTGTGAGTAGCTTTTTAAAGTTAAAAAGAGGTTGATTAGAAATTTTTAAAAACATATTAAATGATATGAGAAAAAACTTTAAAAAATATTTTTCACTAGATGAGAGAATCTTCTCGAAAAGGGTATTTTTTTGGTTAATGGTATAAATTTAGCAGTCAAAAGGTGACATTGAATGAAAATTGTCAAATTTAGCTATGTTGGACTTCAAAATATTATAACGAGAAAAATATACATCAAAATTTTTTAAAAAAAATGTAACACTGCATATATATTTTCTCTATTTGGAAAAAACAAAATTAGGAAAACTAAAGTTTGTTTTCATTTTTTTTTGTGACGCTGACTAGAACCCCTAATTTTCAGCTACGAAAAATCTATCTTTGAATTTATAAAAAAAATATCAATTTTTTTTCAAAAAAATTTAAAAAATAACAGACCTAAATTTCATTAATATTTCTACATTTGATCACTTTACATCATTTCAAAATTCAATTTAAAAATGTCACTTTTATGCAATTGAAGTTAAACAGTTTTAGTTGTGTTGGTTGGTTCCTTTATAAAAAGTGTGACACAGGTTTGTGCTTTTACCCTTTGTTAATATCTTGTGTAGTTACAAGAAGGAAGATCAATATTCCATCTAGGTGCAAACCTTTTCCCCTCTTTCAAGCATTCCCTATTTCTCCCTTTTTCTTGTCAGAATCAGTATATTAGGTCCTATTGCGTCCAATTCAAGAGGAAGTCGGCCTTCTCCAAAGACTCAACCTCACTTTTCCAAGTCCCACACTTGGGAGGTTGTTTCCATGTTTCACAAGGTTGATGATCAAGGTTGATCATCATAGGGTGAAACTTTTGTGACAATATTTATCTTCTAATATGTCTCCATGAGTGTCCAAGATATTAAAATACAACAAAATGAGTTATTAAATAACTCATTACAACAAGAAGATTCAAAAATACTTACAATAGAGAGCTCTAGACATTAACTCTAAAAAAATCCTAAAAGGGCTTTGAAGACATTATGAGAAGGTAAAGAAGACACCTCTAGGCTCCTAGAACACTCCAATATTATGAAAAATCATGGAGCATTAGTCATTCTTAAATCAATGGGTAAAGTATCTATTTCATGCAAGTTGCAGTTGCACACTACACTACGTTATCTTTCTCGAACAAAGATAACTCAAGTTACTAATTCAATCCAATGTAATTGCGTGATTATAGAATCTTCTTAATTATGATAAACAATTATTTGTTCAACTAAAATAAAGAATAATTCCTTCATTCATATTGAGAACCTGAGACTTCCTAAAAATCAGGTGCCCAAAAATTGTGAAAAATGCAGTCCCGATAAAATAGCGATTGTTTCTTAACAAAATTAAAAACTTTAAAAATGATTTAGAAACTAGACCTCAAGGGATAAAACTAATTTTTAGTGTTTGGAAAAAATCACAATAGGGAAGGAGTAGTTCATGACAGAAATAAGTGAGATGGATTGGTGGGATGAAAGATAGCAAATTCAGTTTTCTCAAAGTTTTATAAATCCCCCCACAAAAATAGGATCCTAGATCCACATTCTTAGTGGATTGGATGGGTAGATATGGAATGAGAATTTTATAAATATATTGTAATCATTTGAGAAAGGGGGGGATTAGAAAGGCTTGTTTCAGCTTGAGGAAATAGGATAGACTAGTTTCAATTCTAACAATGTATTTTCCAAAACAATTTAGGGTAAAATTTGAATTCAAGGAAGTATTTTATTTCCACCAAGTCTGAATTAATTTATCCTTTTCAATTCATGGAAGTGTTCCTTAGATTATCCTTTCTTTTCATGAAAGTGTGCCTTATATTAGCTTTCATTTCTGCAAGTGTTCTTTAGAAGAGATTGTCAAGCAAGTTTTCTAAATTCTCTTTTGTATATAGCCATGGACACTACCCTAAATTGATAAATTAAATGATGAGGATTACAACAAGCCCATCCTTTTTGGCACTGTTGTCAAGGATAGGTGTCTTTAGGGAATCAAGAAAATTAGTCTGGCATCCTTTTAGGTTTAGAAGTTCCTCAAGAAATATTTGACTCTCAAAAGCCCCCAAAAACACCAAATCAAAACACCCCCAAATACCAAATCTAAAGAGAAACATTGTTATTTTTTTTTAAATATCCTTAATTGGAGGATCATCACTACAAGTCCTAGTAAAGGATATTTCTTTAAAGAAAGAATTGATGACTTATTGCTTGCAAGAGGTGGAGAATAAAATGAAGAAATATTATCTTTATTACAAAATTTTGCAAAAGAGAGACTTATTTGGAGACCTTCAAAGTCCAAGAATGGTTGCCCAAGTAGATTTTTGAAGTCAAAAAGAGGGCTGCCCAATCAAAGATTTGAAGAACAAGGACCCAATTCCAAACATGCATGCACTAGATCAAAAGGAAGGATTGCAATATCTCTCTAATCATCCCATGCATTTTCTAGAATTAGAAATCATGGAGAATGTTTCCACTTCAAAGGAAGGTGAAGCATTTAATTTAAAAAAAATGTCATCTTTTTTTCATTATCTTCTCTCAAAAATTTGAATGCATGGAAACATATTGTGAGAAAGGGAAGATATTTTTCACAACCAGTTAATGGTTATGTGTAACCTCTCTACATCATTCAGTAGATTAGGTTAGGGTAGATTTTCTTTCTACAAACAAGTGCTTTGTGTAATACCCTAAAAATGGTCATCTAAACCATGGGCCCCTAATATCGACAACATCACCAAGGTCCTAACCAAAGGCAATTAAATCAATCTTGAGCACATTATTAATTCTTTAATCATCAAATATCACATGGCAAATCAATTACTCAATATTAATTAAATATTCATTTAATTAATCGAATCATTTCCAAGAATATCATTTTGATCAATTATCCCATTTTAATTTATTAAATATCCTTGCATATTTAATTAATTAATAAATTTGCCATTTAATCATGCAAAAGGAATTAATTTATTACAAAAGAGGAATTAATTACAAAACAAGAGTTGAATTAAAATAAAAATAAAAGAATTGAATTGAAAGAGAAATCAAACTTGAGATATTATTTCTTTTTCTAAATTTAGAACTTGAAATCAAAAAAGCAATTAATTGAATTATTGAATTATTCTCTAAAATTGGAATGCAAAGCTTTTCAGAAAAAGAAGTTCACTTGCATTGAAAAGACTCTTTTCTTGAATAAATAAAAGAATTATCTATTTTTATCACAAATGCATGGAATTAATTTATTACTATTCCCAATGCAACTTGGACTTCTAATTTGAATGCATTTCAATTAAACTATAATTGGAATCTATCTCAAGGTTAACTTAACCTGATTTCTCATTTATTTTCAAAATCCTAAATTGAGCTTTTCTCTTGGTAATTCTCTATAAATTCAGTCTTCAGCTCTCATTCCAATTTACCCCAGAGATTTTTGAGAACACACTTGGAGATTATTATCATGCTAATTTTGCTCTGGAGTCGTTGAAGATTATTGTGCTTTTTTAGATTACTCATCCATTTTACATCCATTATTGCTTGAATTGATTATTTTCTTGAATTATTCATCCATCTTGCATCCATATATTTAATATCATATAGATTAAATCCTTCATCTTGGTGTAGTCTAGTCACTGGTATTGCTTATAAAAATCTGAGAGCAATCTTATACTCACATCTTTTAGAAGGCAATTAGTCGCTTTGTTATGGTTTTTTACTTATTGATTATTGATTATTAACCATGCATATAATGATTTAAATGAAGTGTTGTGCTTGTAGCTTATAGACCACTTTTTCACACACACACTTTGCACATGATATTTCCTCTTCTCGAAGGTTGTAAACATGCACTTTTGTACAAGTTGTTGCACTCAAAACTTGCTGCAAATATTTTGGCATCATGGATGATTGGTTGTTGTAGTCTTGGGGTCTAGTTCTAGCATTAAATTTTCAAAATCATGGAAGCCAAAATAGTGATGAAGCAATCTGACTTGGTATTCAATATAAAGGATCAAGTTGTAGCTCTCAAAAGTTGGAGAAACTCTTTGCATGCATCATGGGTAAAGTGAACTAAAACTCATGCATGATGGTTGGAAAAAAAAAGATAAGGTAAACTCATTTATTTGCTTTATTATTTTACTCTTATTTAACTTAAATTTCTTTCATTTTTCTCAATCCACTAAAAAAGAAAAAGAAAAGTTCCTAAAATCTTATTCCAAGATTTATGGAGCTATCTAGAGCTAAAATTCCATTTTAACTATTGATTGAGAGTTATCTGGAGCTATGCGATGCTACCTGGAGCAATTGTTACAAAAGTAAATTTATTGAATTTGAAAGCTCATTATGAGTTGCAGAGGGAGGTCTACAACATTTTAGGTGTGGGGAAGATGATGAGACCATAAATTATCTCATATTTAACCCATTAAAATCATCCATTTCTTCTCAATGTATTGATGTTAAAGTGAATTTGAGCAATAATTGGAAGTTCTTTAGCTTGTTTAAGGTAAAATGTATAGTAGATATTTGGTTTATTTTTAGTAAATAAATTTGATCCAAATTGCTTCTAATATGTCTCCATTCATGTGCAAGATATTAAAATAAAACTGAATGAGTTATTAAATAACTCATGACAATAAGAAGATTCAAAAATAGTTGCAGTAGAGAACTCCAAACAACTCTTAACAAAGATTTGAAGACATTGGGAGAAGGTAAAGAAGACTCCTCTAGGCTCCTATCACACTCCAACATTCATGTAAAATCGTGGAGCATCAATCATTCCTAAATCAATGGGCAAAGTATCTATTTCATGCAAGTTACAGTTGCACACTACACTACGTTATCTTTCTCCAACAAAGATAACTCAAGTTACTAAAGAACTCCAATGTAATTGCATGATTGTATAATATTCTTCATGATGATCAATAAATATTTGGTCAACTAAATTGAAGAATAATTCCTTCATTCGCGTTGAGAACTTGAGACTTCCTAAAAATCAAGCACCCAAAAATCTGTGAAAAATGAAATCTGAGTAAAACAATGATATCTCCCTCATTTCTTAACGAAATTCAAAACTTCAAAATGATCTAGAAACTAGAATTCAAGGGATAAACCCCATTTTGAGAATTTGGAAAAAAATCACAATAGGTAAGGAGCAATTCATGACAGAAAATGACTGAGATAGATTGGCGGGATGAAAGACACCAAATTCAGTTTTCTCAAAGTTTTTAAAATTCCCCCTCTAAAATAGGATCTTAGATCCACATTCTTAGTGGATTTTTTGGTTATATATGGAATGATAATTGTATAAATATATTGTAATAATTTGAGAAAATGGGGGATTAGAAAGACTTGTTTCGGCCTAAGGAAATAGGATAGACTAGTTTCATTTCCAGCAATGTATTTTCCAGAATTTCTTAGAGTAAATTTGAATTCAAGAAAGTATTTTATTTCCAATAAGAGTGAATTAGTTTAGCCTTTTCAAGTCATGCAAGTGTGCCTCATATTAGTCTTTCCTTTCATGCAAGTTTTCCTTAGATTAGCTTTCATTTTTGCAAGTGTTCTCTAGAAGATACTGTCAAGCAAGTTTTCTAAATTCTCTTTTGCATACAACCTTGGACACCGCCTTGACTTGATAAATTAACTAATGAGGATTACAATGACCCCATCAATACCATGGAAGACTACAAGGACTATCTCTTGGGAAAGTAGGCAAACGAGAAGGGCATATTTTTGTGTTGACTAAAATCTTTGAAATACTTGAGAAGTATAAATTGTGTTTTAATCCCAAGAAATGTGTCTTTTGGGCCACCTCCGGTAAACTTTTAGGCTTCATTGTGTTAAGACATTACATTGAAGTTGATCCTGCTAAGGTAAAAACCATCATGGAAGTGCCACCACTTATGAATTTAAAAAAAAAATTGTAGTCTACAAGGAAAGCTTCAGTCCATTCATAGGTTCATCACCAAACTTACCAATAAGTATCAACCTTTTGCTCACCTTCTTATTAAAGACACTAAGTTTCAATGGGATTTCCTATGTTAGAAATAATTTGATAAACTCAAAGAATACCTTGCCTCACCAATTTGATGTGATAATATGATGAAGCTATAAAAATCCAGTCAACTATTGAGAGGGGGGGGGGGTGAATCAATAAATAGAAAATAAACTAAACTTTCACCAAACAAACTTTCAACTCTAAATCAACTCATAAAGTATACTGGTTAAGATACTCGACAAATTTGCAACTGCACTGTTAAACTTTACCAGTTGGCATAATACTCAGTGACATAATGCAATAGATCTTGAAACTTAATTACCATTTGATAAAACCTTAAACCAATTTACTAATACCAGTAAAAACATGTTTCAGATCATTTCCGGTCATTCAAATATATCTATGCAGATTTACCACTCATTCAAATCAACCATATCAAAAACACATCCACAAACTCATTCACCACTTGACACAATGATTTTTCATGTGGAAACTCAAATGGAAAAAACCATGGTGGGGATGAAGACCCACAAGTATTTTGAACTCTTCTAAAGTTTTCCATGTTCGGAGCCAAGCCTTGTTAGAAGCTTATATAATAATGTCATGTTAGAAATAGATCTTGTTAAGGACCACTCGGTTAAGGGATTGACTACAAATACCCTGTTAAAGGTAACCTCAGTGGAGGATTTCAAATCCAAGCTAATGGATCACCTAGCTAGAGAACTTCATCAGAAAGCCTGTATGAATACTAAGAGGGGGGAGTGAATTAGTATACCAAATAACCTTACCAAACACTTTAGCAATTTTACTGCAGACCGGTATAGCCCTTTAAAAATCAAACCGGTTAATAAACAAACAAGACAAATAGAAAATAAAGCATATACCCACAAGAACACAATCACCATACCACAAGATATTTTGACGTAGAAACCCAAATGGGAAAAAACACGGTGAGTAAAACTCACAAGTCTACTATCTAGAGAATAGCAACCAGACTGGTTAAGGCCAGACTAGTTAAGGTCTTACAATGTTCTTCACTAGAACAAATCCTGTTAGGAATCCTGATCTTTGTTAGAAGATAAGTCCTATTAAAGGATTTCAGATCCACAACTGTGAACCACCTTGTTAGAGGATTTAGAATAGGCTTAACTGAGCCTACCCAGTTAAGGGTTTCTGACTTGTCAAAGAGATTAGTAATAAACAAGTAAGTGATCTACAAAGTAGCACAAAATGCTTAGTTAGATCCTTGATCTCTCTATTAATGCATTACAGCATTACTTTAGTATTTTGTCCTTCACACGTTCAATCTCTTTCGCAAGATACTTTTTGCAAAGACCTAATCTTCTTTTTAAAAAAAAGGCTTCAACAACAACTTTTTAAAAAGCAAAAACAAACAAAACCCTAGACATGATGTCCTCATATAGGAATCTGATTTCATGTCGATCCAATGAGATTAGATTACAATTTCCTAGGTACAATGCATCTAGACACAATTGTAACATGACACAAAATCACCACATCGATGTCGGTGGATGATAACTCATCACACTTTACAAGTTTTTCGGTTAACAAAAAAAAGTATACCGATTACCAGTTTACAAACAAAGACTAGTAAACTATAACATAGTGTTCCAATCTTAAAAATATTGGCTACCACTTGGGGTCTTCGTACTGCTTAAGGTCCTCGGTCATGCTTTGACCAGTAAGCTCCTTCTGCAAACACCAATAGTCTTCTACAAATAAAGACTATGCATACATTGGCATATAATATCGGTTTGAACTATACATCACATACTACCGGTTGAGAATAAATCATACAACAAATAAGTGTGTGTCCATCAATGACAATCACAACTAAGTATAAACATCATCAAAATGCCAACAATCTCCCCCTTTGGCATTGATGGCAACACTTAGGAAAATTTGGCATCTAAGTGCTTAAAAAACAAAAATGATGCCATAATCAAAATTACTCCCCCTAAGCATATACACTACTCTCTTTGCCAAAATTACAAGCATGTCTACTTCCATTTGCATAAATTTTATATTCAATACCACTCCCCCTTTGCCAACAATGGCAAAGTAATGCAAACATGTCACAGATATTTATCAAAATCATATTGTATAACATGAAAATAGAGTATATTTTTATGACAATAATGAATAAAACTTATCAAAAATGGATTTAAAGTCTTTCAGAAATTCCTGCATGTCTGTAGACCAAGTATCTAGGAGTGAGGCAACAATTTCACTCTAAGTCTTCATCTGGAATGCTAACTCCTCCATGTCATCCATAGTACTCAATTCTTGAGTGACAATAATGGCTTCCATGTTCAAAAAGCACTTCTAAAGAATTTTCAACTTAGGTAACAAAAGAAAATGAAGCTCTTGCAGATTTTGAGTCTGCTTACAAATCTCTGAATCAATCCTGGCAATCTGTTGCCTGTGAGTCTATACAGTCTGCCCATATACTGTGAAGGAATCATATGGCACTTTGAAGGTCTCCATATACTGCTTTAATTCCAATTGGAGTTGACCTTTCTTCTTCATAGCATCACAAAATAGATCGGGCTAGAAGATTTTGCTCAAATGTTTATGTCCTTCAGCCATTGCCAGACTGATATCATCTCTCTGATGGGTTAGCTTGGCTCTATCTTCATCAATTTGCTTCACCAATGCAACTTTTAGTGCCTTTTTATGCTTTTTCTCTGCAGCAGCCTGGGCAACATCTTCCAATGATTGCACTTGGTCACCCATTATTGTGCATAGAAGCTTCAGCTGGGCCAGTGAGGAATCGGTACCAGGAAGATCAATATCGGGACTAAGTTTGAAATAGTACCACCAACAAATTAAATAACATCTTTTTTCTTTCTTCTTTCTTAGTTCCTCCAATCTTTCTTTATCAAGTTGAATACTTCTAATTAGCTTATTTTCGTCTTCAAATTCGGAAAGATAGGCAAGAGTCAATTCACTATGACCGGTGGGATCAACTTGTTTAGCTTGAACTTGATCTCTGATTGCCTTGGGAATCTTAGGAGTCTATCCTCCTTCCTTTGCTTTGATCTCCTCTTGTCTCTTCTTCTCTTGCTCTTCTTTCTCCTCTTTTTCTGCTTTCTCCTTCTCCGCTTTCTCCTTCTCTACTTTCTCCTTCTCCCCTTTCTCCTTCTCTACTTTCTCCTTCTCCACTTTCTCCTTCTTAGCTTTCTCCTTCTCTACTTTCTCCTTCTCCTCTTTCTCCTTCTCCACTTTCTCCTTCTCATCTTTCTCCTTCTCCACTTTCTCCTTCTCTGCTTTCTACTAGGTGATTCTTGAATATCTAGTGCAGTATCCTCCAGTTCGGTAGCTTCAGCATCTAATGCATCCACATTGATAGGATGATTTTTCTCAACTGCTCTTTCTCCCTGATCATTGAAGGCTTCATCTAGTTTTGATTTTGATAGGTCAATCACTTGCTCAGCCTATAGATTTGCTTCAGATACCTTTTTCATTTGGACAACTTCTTGAGCCCGCAGATGAGTGTCCTTTTCTACTTTAGAGATTTTACCTCCAAGTAACTGAAGTCTTCTCCTTCTCATGAAAAATGTGCCTTTGTACCGATCAAGAATCTCAAATAATTCAGAATTGGAAGCATCTGGAAAATATTGAGCAAAAAATTGCTCCCTAATTTCTTGCTCCTTTTCAATGGCAATGCGCCATTTATTGTCTAAAGAATCATACAAAGAATTAGAAATTATAAGTTTAATATCGGTTGGAGACAGTTCATTATCACGTAAATACTTAATAAGTTCTTGCTCTACCTCCTGCTTTTCAATATCATTAAAATCATCAGAATAATCTTTTAGATCATCAAGAACTTTCCTTCTAATATAATTTATAGTCCTTTGAAAATGTGTCATAGGCTTGTAAGAAGAAATGTCTATATTTATTGGTGCAGGGGTTACAGGTATATTACTTGTTAGCTTGGTCATCTTACCCGATTGCCTCATCTTCTTTATTTCATCTTCTTATTCAGTGTCTTCTGAATCCTGTGCTTCGTTCTTGGTTTTCCTCTTCCTCTCAAATACCTTTGGTAGAATAGCCTCTAGTTTTTTCTTGGCTAGTGACCTCTTGGTCACTTTTGGATTGGCAGTAGATGTAACCGGTGCCGATGCTGATGACACAACTTTCTTCTTCTGCTTTGGTACTTCAGTAGGATTAACCCTCTCAGAGTAGGTACCGGTCCTCTTCTTCTTTGGATCAAGCAGTGAAGCAAGTAGGGTAGAGGCATACCCAATGAGTATATCGTTCACCACTTCATAGCCCATAGGCTCAACTTCCTCTTTTCTTGGCTCAACTGCTTTCATTATGCAATGATCCACTTGGGTTTGGAAACAAATATCATCTTTATACTTCTTAACCAGGTCACCTTATAGCCTTATTCTCAAGTTCATCTTCAATCTGAACTCATCAAAATACTTGTTCAGAGTCTTTGGATAAGTAGATCTCACTACTTGTAGACTCTCTTTGATTTGTCTTGTAACCGGTAGGTCACTTGACCATTGAACATCACCAACTCCTGAAAAATACCTTTGAAAGTAGAAAAACAACCCAACAAGTAGTTGACAGAACTTGAACCTAATGCCTTGTCCTCTTTGATGGATTTCAAATTCTCCATGAGTTGTTCTTGCATGCAGGTAAACAAGTCCTACTCTGTATCTTCCTTGATCATTCGATAAGTGACATGCACCACAGCTGTAGGAATAAAATTTATCTTGTTGGCATAGAGTACTCTATACCCGATAACCATGCACGCATACTTCACCAAGTCATCTCTTATGGTGTTGACAGTCATTTCCCGCTTGTCACTCATAGAACTGGTGAGCTCTTTCACTTTGGCTTTTGTGATCTTACAAAGAATAGGGAATTCTCCAATATTGCAGAAACTGGTCACAACATGGATTGCCTCTGGTGTGATATCATGGGTTCGCTCAAGATACATCTTGTCACCATGAACCCTATTAATAATAATTCTTATATGATTTTCTATGAATTCCTCGAGAAAATATGCTACATTGTGGAAATTCTTCTTCTCGATCATGTTGTACTCCAATTTAATCTTCTTATCTTCTCCACATAACAAACTCAACTGGGAGTGAATCACTAGAGACCCTAGGTCTACCAATCTGCAATCAATGTAACAGAAACATCCCCTTCGACAATGACTCTGGTGGGAATTTGAGATAGGGCATTGTAATTCAACTTCTTCCTAAGGGATTTGGATGACTCCTCAAGTGCAGAAGAGCTAGAAGAGACTTTGGATAAAGAAGCCATGTCTAAATAATTTTGAATGATAAGAGTGATTCAACGAAAAATACCTTTTCACTCTAAACTAGGGTTCACTGATGTTGAGCACAACATACTTCTCCAAAAGATTTCTTTACCACTCCGACCTCCACTATGGATAGCTTGAAATGACTGCTGGGTCTTGCACAAGGTTTATTTTTGGATTTCTTCGAATGCAAGATTGATCACTTTTGTTGCACTGCTCAAGTTAGAAAAATGCTTCTTAAAAAATAGGTAAGTAAAAATGACTACAAGGGTCACCTTTATACATGCTCCTACCTACCATAATAAATGCATCACCGTTAGGGTACAAACCCTAATTTTAACTTTTACCACTTCATTTCTTCTGTCGGTCGACAGGTAACCAATACTGATAAAAGCACTTTACCGATATACTCTAGGTGTCCAAAACATTGTTACCTATATGTTCCCCCTTAAGCTTTTCGAAGCTCAATTTGCCGATTTAGGGGTCTCCACACTGGGTGCAAAAACTAGTACATCTTGTGGCTTCTCTTCAAATTTCTTTTTCCAAATTTTATTCATATCTCCTTTCAAGTGGTTAGACTTAAAGAAAGGTTGGCTCTGATACCAATTGATGAATACTAGAGGGGGGGTTGAATTACTATACCCAATAACCTTACCAAACACTTAAGGAATTTTACTGCAGACCGGTGTAGCCCTTTAAAAAACAAACCGATTAATACACAAACAAGCCAAATAGAAAATAAAGCATTCACCCACAATAACACAATCATTGTAACACAAGATATTTTGATGTGGAAACCCAAATGGGAAAAACCATGGTGAATAAAACTCACAAGTCTACTATCTGCAGAATAGCAACCAGACCGGTTAAGGCCAGACCAGTTAAGGTCTTACAATGTTCTTCACCAGAGCAGATCCTGTTAGGAAACCTAATCTCTGTTAGGAGATAAGTCTTGTTAAAGACCACCCTATTAAAGGATTTCAGATCCACAACTGTGAACCACCTTGTTAGAGGATTTAGAATAGGCTTAACTGAGCCTACCTGGTTAAGGGTTTATGACTTGTTGAAGAGATTAGTAATCAACAAGTAAGTGATCTACAAAGTAGCACAAAATGCTTAGTTAGATCCTTGATTGCTCTTTGTTAATGCATTTCAGCATTACTTCATTCTTCTGTCCTTCACACGTTCAATCTCTCTCACAAGATACTTTTTGCAAAGACTTAATCTTCTTTTAAAAAAAAAGGCTTCAGCAACAACTTTAAAAAAAAAAAAACCAAACAAAACCCTAAACATGATGTCCTCATATAGGAATCTGATTTCATGTCAGTCCAATGAGATTATATTACAATTTCCTAGGTACAATTCATCTAGACACAATTATAACATGACACAAAATCACCGCATCAGTGTCGGTGGATGATAACTCATTACACTTTACAAGTTTGTCAGTTAACAAAAGAAAGTATATCAATTATTGGTTTAAAAACAAAGACTGGTAAACTAGAAATTAGAGTTCCAATCTTAAAAAGATTGGCTGGCACTTGGGGTCCTCGTACCACTTGAGGTCCTCATACCGCTTGAGGTCCTTGGTCATGACCGGTAAGCTCCTTCTGCAAACACCGATAGTCTTCTACAAACAAAGACTATGCATACATTGGCATATAATACTAGTTTGAACAGTACATCACATACTACCAGTTGAGAATAACTCATACAACAAATAAGTGTGTGTCCATCAACGACAATCACAACTAAGTACAAACATCATCAAAATTCCAACAACCTATTAAAGCTTACCCAATTAAGGGATTTAACTGTTGTAATGGTTAGAGAATAATAGGTTCTTGATTGATCTGGAAATAGAACTTCCTTGCTGAATCAAATCCTTTATTGCTCTTATCTACCTTCACAACATTTTGTAGACACGCCTGGTTTAGCAACAATCACTTTCACACTTAACCAAATTGCCAACACAACATTGAATCAAATCATTGACACTATAAGCAAATACATTAGGTCGGTAATGTTGGCAATTGACACTCATTAGATTCATTTTGTTGTCATTGATGGCAACAAGATTAGATGGAAGTCATATACTAGCATTAGGAGGCATATACCGGCAGAGACCGACATTGGAGTATCCAGGATTATACCGACACTGACACCGGCATCAGTACTTGAAGGAAGCCGACATCAAGAAATATTTATTTAATAAATCATTTTGTAATTATTGTCAAGGCTGACATTGAATAAATTTTGTAATACATTGTAAGCCGACATAAGGCATATCGTTTGTAATGGGTATATAAGTGACTCTGCTAGGTCATTTTGAATATGACACAGGATGAGATATATGATGCGATATAGAAGAATATAGCAGAACTACATAATGCGAAGTATATGTATGTAGATCATTTGTATGCAAGTGTTATATCATGCAATGATTTTTAGATAGCTTGGAAAGCATTCTTGGAGGAGAAGAGATACCAATAGTAGTGTTCAGGGTTTATGAACCAGTACAGAGCAGAGCTAGAACCGAAACTCTATTTGGCATAGCAGATGCATTTTTGAGTTCAATTTTATTGTTCTACCTTAGTAGAATCTTGTAGTCAATGAGACTCTTTAGTGATGAGTAGTATGCTCTAGGTAGTGTTCCTTCCTGCATGTGTAGGCCCCCATTATATGTAACATCCTTTCATATAGCCAGTGAACTGATATTGTGGGTCATAAATACCATCGTGGTTTTTCCTCTTTAAGGTTTTCCACGAATAAATCTTGTGTGTTATGGTGTTCATTTATGTGGATGGTTTATTTGCTTCATGTTATATGTTTATTTGTTTACTGGTTTATATGTGTATGGTATAAAAGGATAAAATCTTGCATTACCGGTAGAACACCAATTCACCCCCCCCCCCCCTCTCATTGTTCTTGGATCCCAACAATTGGTATCAGAGCCTGGTACCTCAGAAGAAGTTTAACAGCTTGAGGAAGATCCTGAAACCAAAATCTTTGAACATGGCTATGGAGAAGCAACTTGAGATGGCTCTTGAGGATTATGATGTTGAAAGAATAAAGAACTTGAAATTGCAAGATGAATTGAACTCAGCCAATGAGTTCATTCTTATCCTACAAGAAAGGTTATCATCAGCTCAAGCCAAGAGGAGAAGAATGTACTTAAGGAACAATGTCAGAAACTAAGTCAAGCAAACATGCTCATGAAGAATGAAATGCAAGATCTGACTATGAGGTTATCAAAAGATATTGAGGACAGAAAGAAGAAGGAAGATAATCTTGTTATATCTTTGAAGAACAAATTTGATGAATGTGGCAGATTGACTCATCAAAATAATCTGTTGAGACTGATTTGGCACACTCCCAGAACAATGAACAAGAACTTGAAAGACAAATAGCTACTCTGAGAGATGATCTAACTACTACAAGTGAGAATAAAGAAAATTCAAGATTAGTGTTGCACAGTTGGATGACTCATTGAAAAGACAAAGGTAGATTGATGATTCTAGAGGACTTGGATTTGTACAAGGTGACAGCTCCAATACTGCAAATGAAGATCAGACAATCGGTATGCAGAACTCATCAGAACAGAGGAAACCAGTAAGGTAATATAATTCTTATAAACTCAATGGTAGATGTTTTGTTTGCAATAAATTTGGGCATATGGCTAAACAATGTAGAAATAAAGCAAATCAAAACTACAATTTTGTTCCTAGTCAATGCACAAATTGCAAAAAATATGGTCATAGATCAGAAGATTGCAGAATGAATGTTAAATGTCATGAATGTGGAAAGTTTGGACATTTTGCTAATCACTATAGGTCAAGGAATGACATCAGATTTTTCAAAGCAATTCAAAAGAACAACATTACATGTTATGCATGCAACAAAATAGGTCATATTGCTAAATACTATATAAGAAAGGCTCGACCAGTTAGCAATGATAAAAATAATGAGAAAGGAAAGTAGAAGGTAGATGATATACAACAAGATCACACCAAGAGATGGGTTAGAAAATCTGAAGAACCAAGTGGAGATGGATCTATACTGGTAACTCCACCAGTAGAATAGGGTATTCCTCCACCGATAGGAAATTCCACCGGTAACTGAGGCATAAGCCTTGGGGGTTGGCAAAATCATTGCAAAATATTGCATATTACCCCAGAGGAGATCTAAGGAGATCTGGAGAGTTGTGTTCATCATAGATAAAGGTTCACCCAACATAAGACTATGAAACCAACACCCGGTAGGGTTGTTCGTGAAGCATTTATTATAGAGAAAGATTACGGTTTTATTCATTGATAAAAAGGTTAAGTGAATTCATTTTCACTCACCGAGAATTCAAGCATTCAGAGCGAAGAAAAGGCAAATTTTAGGCAAATTAAGAGCATGCAGAAGCATTGTGAAAGAATTTCGAGCAGTTATAAATCTTCCACTAGTGTTCACTTTCAGGTATTCTTTGAAAATGGTATTTGGATCTTCAGCTCCTACTTTCATTGAAAATACCACCATTGTTGAAGTAAAGGATAGGTTAAGACCCATATTCAAGGAGGTTCCCCTGATTGCTAAGAAAGAAGACTTTGCAGAAGCATTTTCTAGGGTTCCTGATGGTGTGATGTATGTTGAAGATGTGAGGGCATACATTCACTGCACCCTGGAGGATCTAGGAACAAAGGACATCAAAAGAATGTATCAATGCATGATACTAGGAGACTCCAGAACCATCAAGCCAGAATACAAAGCAATTAAGGATATAGGGTTAACCGATATTCTATACATACCAAGATTCAAGGATGAAGTCATCAGATACGTTCTGAGTAGGGTTCACAATGAATTTATCTAGCTAGATCGGCCTTACATGATCACAAAGGAGGCTATTCAAGCAGTCACCAACTTACCCAAAGTCGGACAAGAACCTAGCAAGAAAATTTCCAACACAGAGGTCGAGAAACTCACTAGTGCAACTCCTAATAGCAGGTCAATGAGGATCAGTACAATCACTGACACTGATGTGAAATTTGCAAGTATGATAATAGGTTATAAGGTAACTCAATCTAATCAATTGAATTATGTTGCTAGTTCATGCATTCATGTTGCATATAAGATGTTGAGGAATAATGCAAATTATGATTTATGTGAATGGATGAGGAGTGAATTGATGTTGAACCTTGGAAAGATCAAGGGAATCAAGAAAGGAACTTTTAGATATGGCAACCTCATTGTATGTCTAATGCTTTACTTCCTAAATGAGCTACCTAGTCTTGGTAGAAGCGTTCAGCTCATGACATACTAGTAGATATGCAGATCAAGGAAGCAATCACTGGTCTTTGTAGTGTCCACCCTTGATTTGACTTATTTTGACTAGAGTTGACTTTTATATTATGCTTGATAGACTTATCTAGACTATATTTTGATGATTTGGATGATGTTTACTCATGTGCTTCAGTGACTTATGATTGATGTTAGACAATATTGGACATATGCTATTTTGATTATCTATATGGATGTTGGTACTATCATGATTGATCATGTGATTTGATGATATATGTACTCGATGGATTTTATATGCTCACTATGTGATAGATTATATTGATAGATTAGATTTATCATGGTTTTGATGATGATTATGATTCTGCTAACCCTACTTCATTATTATATATATGAGATGTTTATGAGATGTGTTTGACTATTGTTTGACTATCTTCATGATAAAGACGATTACACATCACTCATTGCGAGTGGGATGTGTCATCGTGATTCTCTATCACTTGCTTGTTCTATATATGTAAATGTATATGTGGTATTGTCATTTTGTGGTTGTAGGATTTTGCAGGTACGAGACATCGAATCCACTTGGCTTCACAGGTCCGAGCGTGTCTTTAGTTCCAATGGATTATGTGGTTTAGAGATGGCATGAGTTTCCCCTCACATACTCTAGGTCTAAGTTGTTCACCGTGAGTAGTCAGCGTCTTGGCATAATTCACCATGTCAATTAGTAAGCTTGGTTCTTTGGTATTGTGAGTCCAATTTATGCTAGTTGATTTACTTGATTGTGTTAGAGTAATTATGTGGCTCTTGATGTGTATTTTTCTATTTGGAAATGTTTATTTTAATGTATTTAATTTATAAGTTTTGAATATTTAATTATTTGATATTTATATTTATTTGATAATTAACATTTATTGATTTTATGATTATTTTAATATTTGATAAGCTTTATTGTTGTTTAATATTTATTTAATATTTGCGATTTAATCTTTAATGGCATTTGATTAATTAATTATTTATTTGACTCTCTATGGTTTAATATTTATTTGATATCTTATATTTATTTGGTTCTTTAATTTATTTTATTAGCTTTTTGGTTTATTTGATTTTAATCCCCATTTGGATTATTTATTTATAGCTTATATTTTTTTAATAGTTTGACTTTATTCTAAGTGGGGTGTATGAACAAATAAAATAAAATAAAGAAATAAAACAATCCCACTTAGTTGGATAAGTATATTTTATTTACTTTACCTACCCTTCATTTTCACTGGTCGAATTCAAAATGGGTGAATAAATTATATTATATGGTGGGTTGGTAAAATATACTCCAAAATGAAATATTTTGATTGGCCAAGATTAAGGCTAGGGTTTTTGGATTATTGTTGCTTTTTATTTTCTTTCCTGTGAGGTTTTTCGGGTTGGTTTTTGCTCTTCTCTAGAAAATTTCTTTAGTAAATTTCTGTTTGGTTTTGGATTTCTTCTCTCTTGGATTTGGTTTGGCTTGTGGGAGCTCTTCTTCAGCTTCAATCCATTACTTCAAGTTGCAAGTTGGAGTTCTTCACTTTGCATTTTGGTTTTCAATGGCTTCTCTGTGTATGCATTGTGTCTGCAATGTTTTGGGTTTGAGTTGAAATGATATTTTATTCTATAGTTTTATTATTGCTGAAAGAAATATTTGGGAAGGAAACTTTAGTTTTATATAGTTGTTGGGAGATTTATTTTGGTTTTCTCATGTTAGCATTTCACGGCTCTGTGAGAAATTGTTCTGAAGTTATTTGTTTAAATCTTGGTCTATAGGTTGAGTTATTTTATTGTGTTTATGCCCAATAATTCCTTGTTTCTGGGCATTTCTTTTCATATGTATTTCGAGCCCTTTCGTTAAGTCTGTATTTTATTATTTTACCCGAAAGTTTTCTGAGTTTTCCATAAGTCTTATGCAAAAGCATTATTTTTGCAAAAGCGTTGTTTAATTGTGAAAAAGAGCTTTTCTATGATGCATTTGCGCTGCTCTATGCAACATAAGCGTTGTCTTAGGAAACATAAGTGTGAATCTTGAAATAGAAGCGTTGTTCTAGGATGCATATGCACGGTTCTAGAATACAAAAGTGTTGTTCTCCTTGACAGAAGCATTGTTCCTTTTGGCAAAAGCATTGTCCTGCTGGGTAAAAGCACTAACCTATCTGTGTTTTGTATTTTCCCGGTTTTGGTCATTTTGAAGTATTTTCCCAAATTGATTTATGTACCAGAGGCATTATTTGAGGCCTGTTAATATTTTCCAGTTTTGGGTTTTATCAGTTTGATGGATTTTGATTGTTTTGAGTATAATTGTTTCTCTATGTTTTATGGATATTATAGACTCTCTTCCATGTGGAGAGGCCATGGATGATTAAGACGATTTAAGTGCTATTTGGACCAGCAAGTGAGTAGGACTTGCTGTGATGATATTCTTTATTTCATGGCAGCATTTGATGGCTTGTTATGCCTTTGTTATTGCTAGCCAAGAGGCTCATTTTTCTATATTGATGTTGTATATGTTGTTGTATCCTTGTTTATGTTGTAAGAGTATGTGTGGAGGTTGTTCGTTGCATTGAGTATTATTTTCATGTAATTATGTTTGTAGAGCCTCTTGTGATTTATTGTTGGACTATGTTAGGAGGAGTGGGCTTCCTTGTGATGACTGGGTCATGAGAGATAGGCTTGCATGAGGTTCCTTGTGAGGATGCATGAAGTCTAGACCACCAGGGCACATTGGAGTTTTCCGTGATTTGTAAATAAGTGATAACCTAATAATTGATGGGTTGGGTAGTTAGATTAATTAATAAGATGATAAATTGATTAGTGCCTCATGACTTAGTCCTAGGGAGGATGTTTTAGGATAAGCATGAGAAGGTCATGAAGATGGTAAGCTAATCTCCCTTAGTTCTCTCATAGGTTGAGATGGCTCCACATGTCCATCAGGCTAGTGCCTTATGTTATTATATTATTATGTTATGAGGATGGCATGTGATGACACTCTACTCCTACATGTGTTTCCCCTTTATGATTTGTGATTATTCTTATTGGATACATTTATGTCTTGATGACTTTTATGCCTCTAGGAGTTCATACTTGTTGTATGTGTACATTCTTGCTTGAGAGTCCTTGTGTTGTTAGTCTCCTTGGTTATAGGTGTCAGCTTAGGTTTAGAGTATGTGTTGGGACCTTGTGTCATCTCCTAGCATGGGGGGTGGTTCCTTTGGTTCCACATGGTCGAGAGGCTGGTTCTTTTTAGCCATTGGGATGATCTCTTCGATTCTTCTTGCGTGGATGTGGATTCTTCTTCATGATTTACTATGGATGTACCTTGTACCAGATTTATGGAATGGATAAGATGGAATATATGTAATGTAACATTTTTGTATAGGGTAGATGGAATCTTTTGGTAGAAAGAGCTATGCTTATAATGTATTTAATGTACTTATATTTGTAAGATGAATTGTAGTTGGAGATTGGAATTTAGAGACATTGTATTTGTACTATTGTAGAGATGTGATTTTATGAATCATGGAAATAAAGTGGATTATAGTTGGAATAGAATGGAATTTTTTTATCGATTAATTGTATTATTGCATGGAATTTTTATATGCTAGTTAGAATGTTAAATAATATTGAAAAAGGAATATTCATAGATTAATAAGTGAATACATTAGAAGATGTTAATTGGATCTAGTAAATGGGAATGATTCACATAGATGCATTGGTAGAAAGGAAATTATGCATATCATGAGGAATAAGTAATGTTGTAGGCTGCATATCTTGTGGTTAAAGAATTAGAAAATGATGCATTAATGAAGGTGAAATATACCTATCTTGTGTGTAGTATGTTATTGTAGAAATGAATTAAGTAATGATGTTAAAGTACCCTAGAGAAAGATTATTGATGTTGTGTTATTTTCGCTTGTGTTATTTGATGAATTGAGCAATGATGTATGTTCATATTGGTTAATTGGTTAATGAATGTAAATAGAGGGAGATGTTTTATGTTGCATTAGTTGTTATTAGATGTTAGTTAAGAGAACAATTATCTCCATTTGTATGTTATTGTTTAGTTTCTTTAGGGTATTTTGGCAGGCATTACAACTTGGTATCAGAGCCCATGTTCAACACTAGGTACTCTTGTTTCGATTGAGCCCATTGTGCATTTTAGCATTTGGCATGGGGTAGCCCAATGGTTTTATCTTTGCTATTTATTTTCCTTGTTATAGTTCCCTTAGATGTTTATCTTATAGTTCCTTTGCATTTGCTTAGATAAGATGCCTGTTAGGGGTAGATATCGTTGTCGTGTTGATTGCATGGGTACTCGTAGGAACCCACACCCCAAGGTTTCTGAAGAGTCACACCATGAGGAACAAGATCAGGAGCATCCTAGAGATGATCTGATTCCATAGTTGATGAGCATTCTTTAGGAGCTTCTTGGTTGCCTAGGACTGAGATAGGAAGAGAACCAACAGGAGGGATCTTGTCATTTAGAGCATCAGGAGAGAGAGAGTTCACATTTTCCTAGGAGGAGAATGGAGGTGGATCACGAGGTGCTTGTAGCTAGTCACATCAGAGATCTGAATAGGACTCATCCTCCTACCTTTGATGGCTTAGGCAGTGGCATGGAGGTAGACACATGGTTATTGGACTTAGGTAGGTGTTTTGCTATGCATCAGTGTAGCAATAACACCAAGGCAAGATGTGCAATTTTGCATCTTTGTGATTTTGTGATGACATGGTGGCACATGGAGGAATAAAAGTTGCATTTGGACATAGCGACAATATCATTGGAGTTATTCTTAGAGTGATTTTGTGCTATATTTCTTTCAGATCATTGGAGGCAGAGGAAGGCCGATGAGTTTCATGATTTGAAACAATAGAGGATGATTGTGGAGCAGTATGAGCGCAGAATCTTTGAGCTTAGACAGTATGCTAGATATGCAGATGATGAGTTGATGTTGATTTAACACTTTGTGAGAGGTCTTAATGATCATCTTGGTGGAGAGGTTCGGATGCACGGACCTAAGACCTTAGAGGCAGTTATGGAGAAGGCAAGACTATCAAAGGAGAATCTTTCATTAGCATCAAGAGGAGCAACTGGAGGACAGACAGTTAGTGCACCTGTTATAGGATCTATGGTGAGAGGACCACAACAGCGGTCTTTAGGATATGCTAGGAGCCATTCTTCTTCTTTCTGTAGTGGTTAGCGGTTTAAGAAGAGGTTTTCTCAGGGGCAAAGCTTTGCTTGAGGTGCCAGATTTCAGGTTGATAGGAGTCACAATTGTCAGCGTGACAGGAGACCTACTCCTTCTTAGCCAGCGCAGAGTTTGCAGCCAGCTTCTAGTAGAGGCAGTGTTCAGCAATCGAGTAGAGCATGAGGTAGCAGAGTGTTTGTTAGGAGAGATTTATTCGCATGTGGATATCCAAGTCACATTGTTGTTCATTATCCTTAGTGTACTTCTCAGATGTCAGGGCAGAAGAAGGCAGCTACTTCTGAGCCTAAAGTTGGAGATGCGGGCAAGTCTCATCGCATTTTTACGGTCGTTGATAACCGTCAGGCTAAGCATTAGGCCACCATTGTAGAGACATCAAGTGTGATAGGTGGTATCTCTTGTTCAGTATTATTTGATTCTGGAGTGTCAGACTCTTTTATTTCTCCTTTTCTAGTAGAGCGATGTGGGCTTGCTATGGCAAAGCAAGATGATTGGTGGCAGGTAGAGTTAGCTATGGGGTCCAAAGTGGTAGTGGATTCCCTTGTGCTCAATTTCCCTTTAGTTTTAGGAGATTGCCATACTTATGTGGATCTTCATGTTATTTCTTTGGGATCTTATGATGTGGTTCTTGGTATGGATTGGCTTGGATCTCACTAAGTGCAGATAGATTGTAGAGGTAAGAGAGTACAGTGGAAGGATGATAGTGGGAAGAGTGTGGAGATTATAGGTATCCAGAGACCTATCTCTCTTCGCATAATTTCTACTATGTAGATGAAGAGATGTGCGCATAAGGGTTTCCAGTTGTTTGCAGTTAGAGTGAAGGATGTGGATGAGGGAGTTAACTTAGAGGATTTATTGTAGCAGCATCCCATTCTTCAGAAGTTTGCAGATGTTTTTCCTAGTGATATTCCAGGTATGCCCCCTCAGCGAGATATAGATTTTAGGATTGATTTGGTGCCAGGAGTTGAGCCTATTTCTAAAGCTCCCTATCAGATGACCATGCAAGAGTTGAATGAGTTGAGGGTTCACTTGGAGGAGTTGTTGGTGAAGGGATTTATTCATCCTAGTATGTCCCCTTGGGGTGCACCTATGTTATTTGTGAAGAAGAAGGATGGATCTCTTTGATTGTGCATTGATTATAGACAACTTAATAAGGTAATGGTGAAGAACCAATATCCCTTACCTTGGATAGATGATTTATTTGACCAAATTAAGGATGCCAAGGTCTTCTCTAAGATCGACCTTAAGTCCGGCTATCACTAGTTAAGGATTTAGGAGGCGGACATTCATCGTACAACTTTTCACACTAGATATGGTCATTATGAGTTCACAGTGGTACCTTTGGTCTCATGAATGCACCTTCGATTTTCATGAGCTTGATGAATGGTGTATTCAGGTTGTATTTGGATAGATTTGTATTAGTATTTCTGGATGATATTTTGATTTATTTGAGATTGGTTGAGGAGCATGAGGATCATGTGAGGTAGGTATTGCGGTGTCTTAGGGAGAATTAGCTATATGCCAATTTGGCGAAGTATGATTTCTTCCAGACAAAGGTGAGGTATCTTGGTCATGTGATTTCTAGAGAGGGTACCATAGTTGATCCCTCAAAGATACAAGTGATTATTGATTGGCAAGCACCCACTAATGTGGGAGAGGTGCATAGTTTCATGGGTTTAGCAGGTTATTATCATAGATATGTTCAGGATTTCTCTAGGATATCTCATCCTATCACTTCTCTTCAGAGAAAAGGAAAGAAGTTTGTTTGGACAGATCAGTGTGAGATAGCATTTCAGATCCTTAAGGAGCGTTTGACCAGTGCACTTATTTTAGCAGTGCCAGATCCTTTGGGGAATTTTGTGGTGTGTACAAATGCTTCTTTGGAGGGTCTAGGAGCAGTATTGATGTAGGATGGGTAGGTGATTGCATATGAGTCGCGTAAAATTAAGAATCATGAGCAGAATTATCCCACCCATGATCTTGAGTTAGTGGCAGTGGTTCATGCTTTGGTTAGATGGAGGCACTTCCTTCTTGGACATAGATTCGAGTTGCATAGTGATCATCACAATTTGTAGTATATCTTCATGCAGTCGAATTTGAATGTTAGGTAGAGGCATTGGATGGAGTGCTTATGTGAGTACGACTTTGAGGTGAGATATATTCAAGGTAAGGAGAATGTGGTAGTAAATGCATTGAGTCACAGGAGGTATGAGATCCCAGCAATGTCTCTTAGTGTGGATTTGAGGTGTCATATTCTTAGTGCCCTTCGTTCAGATGTATGGTATCAGGAGATTATTGCAGAGGTTGCTGCAGGTAGAGCTCTTGAGGGAAGATATGTAGGTTACTCAGTAGAATTAGATGGACTTCTTAGGGATTTGGGATGTATTTATGTTCCACCATCATACGGTCTTCAAGATTTGATCATGCCGGAGGCACATCATACCCCTTACTCGGTACATCTAGGTGTCAAGAAGATGCATGTGGATTTCAGACAGATATATCATTGGTCTGGTATGAGGAGAGATATTGCAAATTTTGTGGCATGTTTCCTAGAGTGTTAGTGAGTGAAGGCAGAGCATCAACATCCTGCAGGATTATTACAGTCACATTTGGTTCCAGGATGGAAATAGGATATTATATCTATGGATTTTATAGTTGGATTACCCATGTCTTCATGTCATCATGATGCTATTATGGTCATTGTAGACAGATTGACCAAAGTAGCACACTTTTCTTTGATCAGGTCTTCGTATACAGCAGCGGCAGTAGCTCAGGTTTTCTTGGAAGGAGTTGTGAGGTTGCATGGTATTACTCGACGGATCATATCAAATCATGATCAAGTGTTCACATCAGCATTTTGGACAATTCTTCAGCATGATTTGGGTACGCAGTTGAACTTTAGTTCAGCTTATCACCCAGAGACAAATGGACAGACAAAGAGGGTGAATCAGGTTCTGGAGGATATGTTGAGGATGTACATGATGGATCAATAGTCTTGTTGGGAGGATTATCTCTATTTGGTTGAGTTTGTGTACAATAATGGTTACCATAGCTCTATTGGTATGTCTCCTTATTAGGCATTATATGGTAGACCATGTCGCACACCCTTGAGTTTGGACCATTTAGTGGATAGAGTGCGTATTGGATCATAGATGTTGCGGGATATGGAGGAGAAAGTGGCTTGCATTAGAGAGCATTCATTAGCCGCTCAGGATAGACAAAATAAATATGTAGATGCTCATCGAGTGCATAGGTAGTTTTCTGTTGGTGATAGGGTATTTCTGAGAGTTCACTTGCGAAAGAGTCTGATCTGTTACGAAAAATGCTCTAAGTTGGTGTCTCTATTTGTTGGACCTTTCAAGATTTTGGAGCGGATTGGTCCCTTGGCTTATCGCCTTGCCTTGCTGCCTAGCTTGTCCCGCATCCATGATGTCTTTCATGCTTCAGTTTTGAGGTTATATCATCCTGATATTTCGCATGTGTTGGATTGGAATGCTTTGCAGGTTGAGGATGAGCAACTTTCTATGGAGCCCGTGTGCATTCTTCAACACAGAGAAATATCCCTCAAAGGTCAAAGTGTAGAGCAGGTAAGGGTCTAGTGGGAACCGATTGATGGTTCTTCAGCTACATGGGAGGATGCAGTGCGGATGAGAGAGCTATATCCCTATTTTTTCTTAGGCTTCAAGGAGTAAACCTAGGCAAAGGAGGGCAGAATGTAGTGTCCACCCATGATTTGACTTATTTTGACTAGTGTTGAATTTTAAATTATGCTTGATAGACTTATCTAGACT
Source organism: Cryptomeria japonica (assembly GCF_030272615.1). NCBI lineage: Eukaryota > Viridiplantae > Streptophyta > Pinopsida > Cupressales > Cupressaceae > Cryptomeria > Cryptomeria japonica. The sequence continues at coordinate 445,605,327 of NC_081409.1, forward strand.
ATATTTTGATGATTTGGATGATGATTACTCATGTGCTTTAGTGACTTATGATTGATGTTAGACAATATTGGACATATGCTATTTTGATTATCTATATGGATGTTGGTACTATCATGATTGATCATGTGATTTGATGATATATGTACTTGATGGATTTTATATGCTCACTATGTGATGGATTATTGATAGATTAGATTTATCATGGTTTTGATGATGATTATGATTACGCTAACCCTACTTCATGATTACATATGATGAGATGTTTATGAGATGTATTCGACTATTGTTTGATTGTCTTCGTGATAGAGACGATTCCACATCACTCATTGTGAGCAGGATGTGTCATCGCAATTCTTTATCACTTGATTGTTTTATATATGTAAATGTATATGTGGTATTGTCATTTTGTGGTTGTAGGATTTTACAGGTACCAGACATCAACTCCACCTAGCTTCATAGGTCTGAGTGTGTCTTTAATTACAATGACTTATGTGGTTCGGAGATGGCATGAGTTTCCACTCACATACTCTAGGTCTAAGTTGTTCATCATGAGTAGTCAGCGTCTTGGCATAATTCGCCATCTCAGTTAGTAAGCTTGGTTCTTTGGTATTGTGAGTCTAGTTTATGCCGGTTGATTTACTTGATTATGTTAGAGTAATTATGTGGCTCTTGATGTGTAGTTTTCTATTTGGAAATGTTTATTTTAATGTATTTAATTTATAAGTTTTAAATATTTAATTATTTGATATTTATATTTATTTGATAATTAACATTTATTGATTTTATGATTATTTTAATATTTGATAAGCTTTATTGTTGTTTAGTATTTAATTAATATTTGCGATTTAATCTTTAGTGGTATTTGATTATTTAATTATTTATTTGACTTTCTATGGTTTAATATTTATTTGATATCTTATATTTATTTGGTTCTTTAATTTATTTTATTATCTTTTTGGTTTATTTGATTTTAATCTCGATTTGGATTATTTATTTACAGCTTATATTTATTTAATACTTTGACTTTATTCCTAAGTGGGGTGTATGAACACATTAAATTAAATAAAGTAATAAAACAATCTCACTTAGCTGGATAAGTATATTTTATTTACTTTACCTACCCTTCAATCTCATTGGTCGAATTCAAAATGGGTGAATAAATTATATTATATGGTGGGTTGGTAAAATATACTCCAAAATGGAATATTTTGATTGGCCGAGATTGAGGCTAGGGTTTTTGGATTATTGTTGCTTTTTATTTTCTTTCCCGTGAGGTTTTTCGGGTTAGTTTTTGCTATTCTTTGGAAAAAAATTTCAGCAAGTTTCTTCTTGGTTTTGGATTTCTTCTCTCTTGGATTTGGCTGGAGCTTGGATCGGATTTGGTTTGTCTTGTGGGAGCTCTTCTTCAGATTCAATCTATTACTTCAAGTTGCAGGTTGGAGTTCTTCACTTTGCATTTTGGTTTTCAATGGCTTCTCTGTGTATGCATTGTGTCTGCAATGTTTCGGGTTTGTGTTGAAATGATATTTCATTCTATAGTTTTATTATTGCTGAAAGAAATATTTGGGAAGGAAACTTTAGTTTTATATAGTTGTTGGGAAATTTATTTTGGTTTTCTCATGTTAGCATTTCACGGCTCTGTGAGAAATTGTTCTGAAGTTATTTGTTTAAATCTTGGTTTATAGGTTGAGTTATTTTATTGTGTTTATACCCAAGAATTCCTTGTTTCTGGGCATTTCTTTTCATATGTATTTCGAGCCCTTTCATTAAGTCTGTATTTTATTATTTTACCCAAAAGTTTTTAGAGTTTTCCGTAAGTCTTATGCAAAAGCGTTATTTCTGCAAAAGCATTGATTTATTGTGAAAAAGCGTTGTTCTATGATGCATTTGCGTTGCTCTGTGGAACATAAATGTTGTCTTAGGAAACATAAGTGTGAATCTCGAAATAGAAGCGTTGTTCTAGGATGCATATGTGCGGTTCTGGAATGTAAAAGTGTTGTTCTTCTTGATAGAAGCGTTGTTCCTTTTGGCAAAAGCGTTGTCCTACTGGGTAAAAGCGCTAACCACCCTGTGTTTTGTATTTTCCCGATTTCGGTCATTTTGAAGTATTTTCCCAAATTGATTTTTGTACTAGAGGCATTATTTGAGGCCTGTTAATATTTTCTAGTTTTGGGTTTTATTAGTTTGATGCATTTTGTTGGTTTTGAGTATATTTGTTTCTCTATGTATGATTGATATTATAGACTCTCTTCCATGTGGACAGGTCATGGATGATTGAGATGATTCATGTGCTATTTAGACTAGCAAGTGAATAGGCTTTGCTGTGATGATATTCTTTATTTGATGGCAACATTTTATGGCTTGTTATGCCTTTGTTATTGCTAGCCAAGAGGCTTATTTTTCTATATTGATGTTGTATATGTTGTTGTAGCCTTGTTTATGTTGTAAGAGTATGTGTGGAAGTTGTTGGCTACATTGAGTATTATTTTCATGTAATTATGTTGGTAGAGCCTCTTGTGATTTATTGTTGGGCCATGTTAGGAGGAGTGGTCTTCCTTGTGATGACCGGGGTCATGAGAGATAGGCTTGCATGAGGTTCCTTGTAAGGATGCGTGAAGTCTAGACCACCAGGGCACATTGGAGTTTTCTGTGATTTGTAAATAATTGATATCCTAATAATTGATGGGTTGGGTAGTTAGATTAATTAATAAGATGATAAATTGATTTGTACCTCATGAATTAGTCCTAGGGAGGATATTTTAGGATAAGCATGAGAAGGTCATGAAGACGGTAAGCTAGTCTCCCTTAGTTCTCTCATAGGTTGAGATGGCTCCACATGTCCATCAGGCTAGTGCCTTGTGTTATTATGTTCTTTTTCTATGAGGATTGCATGTGTTTCCCCTTTATGATTTATGATTATTATTATTGGATGCATTTATGTCTTGATGAGTTTTATGCCTCTGGGAGTTCCTACCTATTGTATGGGTAAGTTCTTGCTTGAGAGTCCTTGTGTTATTAGTCTCCTTGGTTATAGGTGCCAGCTTAGGTTTAGAGTATGTGTTGGGACCTTGTGTCATCTCATAAGCACGGGGGGTGGTTCCTTTGGTTCCACATGGTCAGGAGGTTGGTGCTTTTTAGCCATTGGGATGTTCTCTTGGATTCTTCTTGCGTGGATGTGGATTCTTCTTCATGATGTACTATGGATGCACCTTGTACCAGATTTATGGAATGGATAAGATGGAATGTATGTAATGTAACATTTTTGTATAGGGTAGATGGAATCTTTTAGTAGAAAGAGCTATGCTCATAATGTATTTAATGTACTTATATTTGTAAGATGAATTGTAGTTGGAGATTGGAATTTAGAGACATTGTATTTATACTATTGTAGAGATGTGATATTATGAATCATAGAAATAAAGTGGATTATAGTTGGAATAGAATGAAATTTCTTTATGGATTAGTTGTATTATTGCATGGAATGTTTATATGCTAGTTAGAATGTTAAATAATCTTGAAAGAGGAATATTCATAGATTAATAAGTGAATATGTTAGAAGATGTTAATTGGATCTAGTAAATGAGAATGATTCACATAGATGCATTGGTAGAAAGGAAATTATGCATATCAGGAATAAGTAATGTTGTAGGTTGCATATCTCATGGTTAAAGAATTAGAATATGATGCATTAATGAAGGTGAAATATACCTATTGTGTGTGTAGTATGTTATTGTGGAAATATATTAAGTAATGATGTTAAAGTACCCTAGAGAAAGATTATTGATGTTGTGTTATTTTCACTTGTGTTATTTGATGAAATGACCAATGATGTATGTTCATATTGGTTAATTGGTTAATGAATGTAAATAGAGGGAGATGTTTTATGTTGCTTTAGTTGTTATTAGATGTTAATTAAGAAAAAAATTATCTTCATTTGTATATTATTGTTTAGTTTATTTATGGTATTTTGGTGGGCATTATAGTCTTGCTACCAGTAGAGATGAGAAACTTTGGGGGTATTTCAAAACATTCCAAGAAAACATGAGGCAGAGGGAGAGAATATCAAAGAAAATTGTGGAGAAGTACTCCACTGATATCTATTTTATGGTGAAAACTGATGAAACCCTTATGGAGGTAGTTGAACCTAGGAAAATATGGGTTACAAAGCTTGGATATGATGTAGATGATAGCATTTTTGAACTCTATGCAAAAATGCTACTTGAAGCTCCATTGGATGACAAAACAGAGCATTTTGGTATAACAGAAGAGAAGGCCCTTGAAGTCAAAACTGGCTTCAATAGGAAGAGAGGAGAGAAGAAAATAGAAAAGATGCATGCATATGTACAAGATTTAATTCATAAGATAGACACTCAATTGGGTTCTGGATCCAAACTGGCAGGAGAACCGGTGGTGGCTAGTACTGCATAGGTAACAAAATCTGAAGCTTTCATTTATACCATCACTTCTGATTTTGACCCTGAGGACAATGAATCTGTAGCTTTTAGAAGGGTACAAAGGAAGAAAGTAGATCAACCACTAGTAGAAAAGAAGAAGGCAGAGCCTAGGAGGAGACTTGTTAGAAAGGCAACTAAACCTACTACACCACCACCTCCGGCAAGTAAGCCTATACAAAAGAGGAAACCAATTTCATCCACTCCGGCAACCCCAAGTAAAATGAAGAAGAGTGATGATATTGAAACCAATAAGACTAAAATGACCTGTGTTGAATTTATTGATGAAATTACAAAGGATGGTATGTTGAAAAATGTAACTAAGTATTATGAAGATTTAGAGGATGATGAGCAAAATGAGATTGAAGATGCAATTTTGTTATACATGGGTATATATAAGAAAGCCTTAGTAGAAATTTTGAAGGAGATACCTCTATCTTTGTATAATAAACTTGATGTAGAAGACTTGACATTGTCAAGAGAGATAGGGAGATTAAGAAAGTAGCACTTTTGGAAATGTGTGGTTCAATAAACAATGAGGAAATGAAAAGATGCATAGATGTTGCAAATAGGATAGTTTTCAATAGTAAACCCCAGCAGATAAGCCTTATGATCGACAGAGTAAATGAGGTGATAAATGAGACCAGTAAGGGTTGGACCAAATTCTTCCATAAGAATTCATATTTTCTTACATCTAAAGAAGAATTTGCAAAGGCTACATCTTCCACCATTCCAGATAAATCAAAAGGGAAAGGTATTTTGGGTAGTTCAACTCCAATTTCAACTACATCAGTGGTAACTATAGATATACAGACACAGCCTACTAAGGTGAGTGTACAGTCCATACCGGTTGAAACTATTTTTGAGGAAGGAATTGTACAGGATATTGTAAATATTGTGGATAATACTCCATTGACAATAATTGACACTGCACCAAGTGGCAAAGCCGCTGATGCAAAAGAGGTTGAGGATAAGGTAAAGGAAACTGAGTCTACACCGGCAGTTAAAACTGATTCCTCGATAAAGGTTTTGGCAATTGACACTTCTCAAGTTGAAAAGAAATCCATCACTAAGATGTGTCCAAATGAGTTGATGATGATGGCAACTCAGAAATTATTGAAGGAGGGTTTTGCAAATAAGGGAATAATTGATCAATCAGTTATAGTATTGCATAGATTGATACTTGATTGTCGGATTGAAGATGGAGGAAGCCCTTTCGGCAAGCTCAATACTCTAACAAAACATATTTCTAACAATTTTCAATCTCTAAGGTAGATTGCAGACCGACGGGCTTTAGAAAGATTCACTATAGCTAAAAGAGAAGCCTTTGACCAGATCAGAGAAACAGAGAAAAAGATAATTGAGGCCAAACTCATTCTTATTGAGGTTTGTTTAAAATAGTGTACAAATATCTACAGGGTCTGTTGTAACATAGGAACTCTTACAGCTAATTTAGATAGTAGAATAAAGGAGTTATATGATAAGATAGCTAACATTACTAATTCTTTTGATGGATTAACTGCACTGACCACATGTGTTGATGGACAAATTTTTTTCTTGGAGAACCAAATTTTTGCTTTTGAGTAGGAGAGAGATAAATTCATTAGGAGAGCAAGAAGTCTTAGAGGACTAGTGAGTCCCATATTAGATTCATTGGGTGTTCATAAGAGAGAGTGCATGGACATGATTGCTAAACCCACACCGACAGATGTCAAAGAGAAGGAAATACTTTCCCACTTACTAAGTGGACTAGCATCCATTTCTGAAACTTTGAAAACCGGATGGGATACATATCTTCAGTTGTTGAATAAGGCTTACCCCAAAATTTTGAAGTTGGTCAAGCTCCATTGAAATTAACAATATTCATTTATTCTTTTGTTCTAAATTATTTCAATTATTTCACCGGTCTTTGGCATTGATGCCAAAGGGGGAGTATGTATATATGTGAAAAATATTAGAAAAATCAAACAGGATCACATGGGAAGGATATCAGGCTATTAGGAGTGTATTGCTCAGGGGGAGCATATTTCAGTTGAATCGACAAGGAATCCATTTTTCACATGAGTGTTGTCATCAATGCCAAAGGGGGAGATTGTTGGCAATTGACACTCATCAAATTCATTTTGTTGTCGTTGATGGCAACAAGATTAGATGGAAGTCATATACCAGCATTAGGAGGCATATACCGGCAGACACCAACATTGGAGTATCCAGGATTATATCGGCACCGAGACCAACATCAAGAAAGATTTATTTAATAAATCATTTTGTAATTATTGTCGAGGTTGAAATTGAATAAATTTTGTAATACATTGTAAGCCGACATAAGGCATATCATTTTTAATGGGTATATAGGTCAGTCTGCTAGGTCATTTTGAATATGACATAGGATGCGACATAGAAGAATATAGAAAAACTGCCTAATGCAAAGTATATGTATGTGAGTGTTATATCATGCAATGATCTGTAGATAGCTTGGAAATCATTCTTGGAGGAGAAGAGATATCGGTATTAATGTTCAGGGTTTATGAACCGGTACATAGCAGAGCTAGAGCCAGAACTCTATTTGGCATAGCAAATGCATTTTTTAGTTCAATTTTATTGTTTTAAATTAGCAAAAGCTTGTAGTTAGTGAGACTCTTTAGTGATGAGCAGTATGCTCTAGGCAGTGTCCCTTCCTGCATATGCAGGCTCCCATTATATGTAATATCCTTTCATATGGCTAGTGAACTGATATTGTGGGTGACAAATCCCACCATGGTTTTTCCTCTTTGAGGTTTTCCACGTATAAATCTTGTGTGTTATGGTTTTCATTTATGTGGATGGTTTATTTGCTTCATGTTATATGTTTATTTGTTTACCAATTTATATGTGTATAGTATACAAGGATTAAATCTTGTGTTGTCAATAGAACACTGATTCACCCCCCCTCTCAGTGTTCTTGGATCCCATTAGGTAACACAACACAAACCCTACAAATCTCATACAGATTACAAACATATCATTTCAATCTTGAATATTAGATTACATACAATCAACATTACATTCTTCTAGGCATTTACAACCATTCTTAGATCACTACACTTTGAATCTGTAACTCATCACACGTTTGTCACTTCTTACTATTCATTTGATCATTCCCAAGATAAAAGGTTATCTCTTATGCACCAAATGCATTTCAAAACTCATCACGTGCAACATGCTTTTGTGGAATCTTCATCACTGATCATCACAACCGATCTCCAAACTTCATCAGTTAGGGTTTTGCATGTCAACTGGTTAGGGTTACTGGTTGACCTTCACTGCATCATCACCGATTGCTATGACATCAATGACAACACTTCCAAATTTCTCCAATGCAATCTTCATGCAATGCCAACATTCTCCCCCTTTGGCATTAATGGCAATACAAATATTAATACCAATTGATCATCATGATTGAGAGTAAAGCACATACACAGGTATAGGAATCCTGGTTTACATTTTCCAATCATATACTATCCTCAACTATATCTTGATATCTTCATTTGGTAACTAGCTATCAATCATATATATTTCTTCTCCCCCTTTGATAGAAATGCTAAAGTGAAGGCAAACCATTTTGGTTCTCATCCATGCTCCACTGATATGCAAGCAGCTGCTACTCCTATGGAGTAGCTCCAATATTCACCAATCCATCTTCAAGATTTTCAATAGGCTCCGGGATTAATGACTTCCCTATCTTCTTAATTGACTTAATGTAGGGGTACAACCCCTAACTTACCTCTAAGGTAATCAAATGTATCCTTAGGCAGAGGCTTAGTAAAAATATATGCTAGTTGTTCTTTAGTGGAAACATGCTCTAGTGATACATCTTTGCTTTGAAATTTCTCTCTCGGGAAATGATACTTCATCTCTATATGATTTGTCCTAGCATGCAACACCAGGTTCTTTGAAATATTTTTAGCACTTGTGTTATCACTGAAAATTATTACTGGTTTTGATATCTTCAGCTTGAAACCTTCCAATATGTGTTTCATCAAGATTGCTTGGGTGCAATTCATGTAAGCTACAACATACTCAGCTTCTATTGTTGATTGATAGATACAACTCTATTTCTTGCTGCTCCAAGATACTAATCTGCCTCCAAGAAAAAATGCTCCTACAGTTGTACTCTTCGTGTCATCAATATTGCCTACCCAATCTGCATCGATATAGACCTTTAAGTCAAATTTTCCTGCATATGGATACCATAATCCATAGTACCTTTCAAGTATCTGAAAATTCTTTTGGTTGCAACCATGTGTGACTCCTTTGGATCTTTCTGAAATCTAGCAACCAATCTTACTGCATGAGCAATGTCTATTCTGCTATGGACAACATAATGTAGCTTACCTATGATGGATCTATATTCCTTTTTATCAACTAGTGCAGAATCACCTTCCTTTGACAATTTACAACCTGTAACCATTAGTGTTCCAACCGGTTTACAGTCTCCCATTCCAAAATTTTAAACACTTCTTTCACATATTTGGATTGAGTGATAAAAATACCTTCCTTCATCTGTTGGATTTGAAAACCTATGAAATTTTTTATCTCACCTACCAGTGACATCTCAAACTCATTCTTCATTTTATTAGAAAAATCATGACACATATCATCATTTCCTCCAAAAATGATATCATCAACAAATACCTCACTTACCAATATTTTATCTCCTTCGCTCTTGAGATATATATTACTATCTTCACTAGTTCTTTGAAAACCTATCTTTACTAAGTGAGAGTGTAATATTTCATACCTTTCTCATGGTGCTTGTTTCAATCCATAAAGTGCCTTATGTAACTTTCACAGCATATCCTTTCCTTTAGTCAATGCATAACCATCTGGTTTCTCTATGTAAACTTATTATTCCAATATTCCATTTAGGAATGCTGACTTAACATCCATCTGATATACCTTAAATCCTCTGTATGTTGCAAATGCAAGTAGAGTCCTTACTCCTTCCAATATTGCTACTGGTGCAAATGTCTCACCATAGTCTTCACCTTCCTCTTGTGAATATCCTTTGCATACCAGTCTAGCTTTATTCGTGACCACTACTCCATCTTCATTCAATTTGTTTCTGAATACCAACTTTGTACCTATTACATTCTTATTCTCTGGTCTAGGTACCAATGACCAAGTATTATTCTTCTCTATCTGGTAAAGTTCTTCTTCCATTGCCTTGATCTAGTCTTCATCTGCAAAGGATTCTTTTGTAGTTATAGACTCAATGGTGGAAAGCATACAAGAGTTTTCTCTTAGCCTTGTTCTAGTTATCACACCTACATTCTTGTCTCTAATAATATGATCAGGGCTATGATTGAGTCTGACATGCCTTGGAATGACATGATCTTGATTTTTCAGGTTCTTCTTCTTCATTTTCTTCATCTTCTGTTGGATCTTCCTATTTTGGTTGAAATGGGGCTTCTATGTTCAGTTCTCCAACCTCTGGCTTTACCAGTTCCAATTCTAAAAATAGTGTGTTTGGTTCTTCTTCTTCCTTCTTCTTGTTGGTTTCTTTAGATATTTCAGGAAATTCATCTACTCAGACATTGACACTTTCAATGATCTTCTTAGTTTGGTTTTTGTAGCACTTGTAAGCTTTTCTCTTGGTGGAGTAACCAAGAAATATGCCTTCATCACTTTTGGCATCAAAATTTCTAATATAATCACTTCTTTTAATAAAACATCTGCTACCAAAAATTTTGAAGTAACTGACATTCAGTGATCTACCATACCATTATTCATTGGGTGTTTTGTCTTTACCTCTTTTGACCAGTATCTGGTTCATTGTATAAATAGTTGTGCTGATAGCTTCTCTCCAGAATGTATTAGCAATACCTCCTTGAATTAACATAGTCCTAGTAGCTTCAACCACTGACCGGTTATTCCTTTCTACAATACCATTTTGTTGTGGTGTCCTTGGTGCAGATAGCTACCTCTTGATCCCATTGTCTTCATAGTATCTAGTGAATTCATCTGAAGTATATTCACCACCTTGATCAGTCCTTAGACATTTTAGCTTCCTTCCACTTTCATTTTCAACTAAGGCTCTGAATGTCTTAAATTTGTTGAATGCTTTTGTATTGTCTTTCAAGAATGTGACCCACATCATCCTTGAGCAGTTATCGGTAAATATCATGAAGTACCAATATCCTTGAATACTTGTAGTCCTTATTGGTCCACATAGGTCAGTATGAACCAAATCTAGCAAATGTTCAACTGAGAAAGATTTTCTCTTGAAGGTTGATGATGTCATTTTCCCTAGCTGACATTCCTTGCACAAAGCATTCACCGGTTTATAGAATTGTGGCAAACCTCTTACTCATTTTGACTTTCTTACTCTTACAATGTTATCAAAATTCACATGGAAAAACCTTCGATTCCAAAGCCAACTATCTTCTAATTTTGCAATCAAACAACTATTGATTTTAGAATTTAAGTGAAATAAGTTACCTCTGGTTTGTTTTCTAGTTGCAATCAGTTCACCTTTGCTTCCAAAGATCTTGCAAACTCCATTCTTAAATTCTAACGGGTAACCTTTGTCATTGAGTTGAGAAACACTCAAAAGATTATGTTTCAAACCTTCAACCTAGTAGACATCATCTGCACTACTCTTACCATTCAAGGAGATGGATCCTTTTCCTTTCACCATGCAGGGAGAGTTATTCCCAAATATGACAACACCTCCATCAAATTATTTCAATGTTAGAAACTTGCTCTTGTCACCAGTCATGTAGTGTGAACAACCACTGTCTATAATCCAGTCATCTAAAATATCCAAGTGAGAAACCAATGCCTTCTGATCTGACATCTCTTCTTTGATAGCAACAAAGACAATGTCCTCATTTGCATCACCCTTAGATTCATCATCTGTAATGCCTCCATCCACTGCAATGAGATAGATTATTTTTCCTTTTCCTTTGAACTTCCTATATTTTTCTCATTTTTCCTCATTATCTCCATTAGGACAGTTAGCATCAATATGTCCTATCTAGTTACATGCAAAACATTTCAATGGTAGTTTACCTTTGTACTTATCTGTACCTCTAGGTAACCACTTGGCCAAAAATGCTTCAAGTTCCATCAAGCTTTCATCATCATCTACTTCTTTGTTGGATCTAGATTTATGACTGTAACTAGCTTCTCTACTTTTCCATACCGGTGGGGATTAGACTGAGGCCTTAAATGCATATTTTGACCTCTGAACACTTACATCAAAACCATTTAATTCAAAAGTAGTCAGTTTACCAATGATAGAGTCAAGAGTTACCTTTGTCTTGTCAATAGATTTGAGTTCTTGAATGGCTGCAACTCTGATAGCGTAGACCGGTAGAAGGGTTTTCAACACCTTGCTAACCATAGTGGCATCCTCCACTATACCTCCAACACTTTTGATTTCTCCAATAATCTCCTTGATTATTTGACCATAATGTTGAATGTTTTCACCTTCATCCATTCTAATATCATCAAATTTTCCTCTGAGACTCTCTTCTTTGGAAATCTTTACATGCTCATCAACACCATAGATTTCTTCTAGTTTCTTCCAAACTTCATATGCAATCTCCAATCCATGAACATCAACATATTCTGAATTGGATAAGGTACTGATGATGGCTTCCAATGCTTGATTGTTCTCTTGTTGCACCTTCTTTTGATCAACTATCAGAATTCGACTAGGCAATTTATACTTAGTAACAACTTGATCCCAATACTGACTTCCTAAGCTCTTGATGTAAATCTTCATCCTATCACTCCAGATTTTGTAGTTATCTCTATTAAACTTCAGACCTTCTCTCTTCATCATTTTCTCCTAGATCTTTTGCTCAATTTGTTAGGCTTATACTCAAGAGGACCTAAAATGCTCTGATACCAATTGATAATATGATGAAACTATAAAGATCTGGTCAACTACTGAGGGGGGGGTGAATTAGTTAAGACACTCAGACAAATCTGCAACTGCACTGTTAAACTTTACCAGTTGTCCTAATACTTAGTGACATAATGCAACAGATCTTGAAACTTAATTACCATTTGACAAAACCTTAAACCACTTTACTAATACCAATAAAACCATGTTTCAGATCATTTCCAATCATTCAAATATATCTATGTAGATTTACCACTCATTCAAATCGACCATATAAAAAACACATCCACAAAATCATTCACCACTTGACACAATGATTTTTCACATGGAAACTCAAATGGGAAAAACCACGATGGGGATGAATACCCACAAGTATTTTGAACTCTTCTGAAGTTCACCCTGTTAGGAGCCAAGCCTTGTTAGAAGCTTATACAATAATGTCCCGCTAGGAACAGATCCGGTTAAGGGATTGACTACATGATGCCACCTATTCTAATACAACCACTCATCTTGTACATATCAGCTATGATAGTGACATTGGGGGCATTACTTGTGTAGTTTGATGAATAAGGAAAAGAGCGATCTACATACTACATCAGTCGCACTCTTGTAGGTTATAAGATTAATTACACACTAGTTGAATGGGCATATATTGTAGTGGTATTTAGCACTAAAAAAATTCACCATTACATGCTTAATCACAAGAGAAAGCTCATTGCAAAGTTTCACCCACTGAGATATCTCCTTTCCAAAGCTAAATTTATAGGAAAATCAGCTAAATGGGTAATGATGTTGTGCGAGTTTGACATTAAATATGTGGATCTCAAATATATCAAGGGATGATTCATTATGGATCGATTGGTTGACACATCATTATAGGAAGATCATCCTTTGATTACAGATTTCCTTGATGATGCTATCATGACCATCACGTAATCTACTCATTGGTAATTATACTTTAATGGCTCATGTACACAACATGGATCAAGAGCAAACATTTTCTTTATTACCCCTCAAGGTGATTGCCTTCCTAGGTCATACAAGATAGACTTTCAGTGTACCAACAATATTGTTGAATATGAAGCACTCAACACAGGACTTTGCATTGTTATCAAATGGAAAATCACTGATTTACATGTCTATGGCTATTCCCAATTGTTCATGAAACAAGTCAATGATGAGTAGCATACTATGGATGATACGTTTCTCCCCTATTATCGTATGGTTGAAAATTTTAAGCAACACTTCACTTATATTTAATTTGAGCAAATTCCCAGGGCAAACAATAAGGTTGATGACGCTATGGCTACTATTGGTTATCTCCTAAAAATGCCTAAAAATAGTCATAGGTATGAATTCTTGGTTGAGAATCTTTTCAATCTAACCTATGATGTTCGTAAATCAGAAATGGTATCCAAATTTGTTGGTTCCAATTCACCATGATATCATGACATTTACACCTACCCTTACCATAACACTGCACCACTTACTCTCACTAAAACAAAACAACAAACCTTCATATTTCATTCATCTCGTTACACCATTCTTGGTGATACCCTATATCAAAGGCACTTTGATGGAACCATCTTATGATGTTTAGACAAGGAGGAGACTAAACAAGCCCTTCATGAGGTACACAAGGGTATCTATGGAGCACACTAAAGTGGTCTGCCTTTGGATAAGAAACTCCTTCAGATGGAATATTATTGGCCTACAATGAAACAAGAGGCATACCAATTTGTGAAGAAATGCTTGCCCTACCAACAACACAAAGATTTAATTCACACACCTTCACAAGCATTGCAACCTATCATTACTCCTTGGCCCTTTTCACAATGGGGGCTTGATCTCATTCACAAAATCCATCACACCTCCTCTAATAGCCATAAATTCATTATCATTGCTACTGAATATTTCACTAAATGGGTAGAAGTCATTCCACTCACCTACACTAATGGCAAAGAAGTAGTAAAAGTTTATCCTGAATTATCTCATATGTTGTTCTGAAATCCCAAAGGCCATTATTATAGATAATGACTAACCCTTCAAAAATTAGGATGTGAAAGAACTTTTCCAAAAATTTGACATCCATAATTGCTTTGTCACCCCACAGTACCCACAAGGTAATAATCAAGTTGAGGCTTCAAATAAAACTCTTATTAATCTTTCTCTATGGGCTTATCATACTAGCATCTTCACACTTACTAGTGCCACCCCATACTCTCTTGTCTTCAGTTCTAAAGTTGCCTTGCCAATTGAGATCAACCTTCCCTCATTAATGGTTTCATTGCAAAACCTCCTCCCTAATGAGGAATATAGAGTTGCACAACTTAGAGATCTTTAGTTTCTAGATGAGAGGTGTCTCAATACCTTGAATCATATGTCTGTATCAAAATTTTCTCTATCTCTAGTATAATAAGAAAGTCAAAAACCATGAATTTGAGGTTGGAGAACTAGTGCTTAAAATCTTCAAGAACATAAAAAGAAAGGAAAATTTGAGCCCAATTAATTAGGGCCCTACATTATCACTGCTAAGTATGGCTCTAGGGCCTATTAGCTAGCAACACCAAAAGAAGAACCCTTGGATGAGCCTTTTAACATCATCCATCTCAAGATGTTTTATGCCTAAAATCTTAGAGTGTCCTAGTTTGTTTGATATATCCAAAACTAAAAATAAAAATAAAAATAAAAAAGTATTCAAAACCCAAAAAAATAATACAAAAAATAGTAAAGAAAAATAAATTTGTCCATTAGTGAAAACCACTTTGTGGTGCTATGGGAAAGTACCATGGGGAAAACATGTCTATAGACTCCATTTGTAGTTCATTGGTTATAAACTTATAAGGAACTAAGAGGGGGGGTGAATCAGTGCAAGGAAAAACCTAATAGATCTGATAACAAATTTCACCAACTTCAAAATCAATATGCATGAAAGAAATATAACCACATAAGAAACATCCAACAAAGCATGCAAACCATAACATAATGATTTTTTGCATGGAAACCTAAATGGGAAAAACCATGGTGGGAATTAAAAACCACAAAGATCAACTATTTGTAGTATAGAGATCTGGCCGGTTTAGGTCATACAACACCCTATTAGGGGTACACTCGGTTAAGAGTGTTTTAGCCTGGTTAAGAGCTATACAATAAGGTCTATTAGGACCCAACCCTATTAGGAGCTACTCAGTTAATGGATTTCAAAACACAATCTAATGTGTCACCTTGTTAGAGGATTTTACCTTTGAACCTGCTAGGATCCTACCGCATCCTGTTAGGAGTGACCTTGTTAGAGGATTTTCTTGTTGCAACTATTAGGAAGACAACAAGTTCAACTAATATAAAGTTAGCACCTCTATGTCTAATTAGATCTACTTCTACTCAGCTTCTATCACTAACTAAACATCAAACCCTAACTTCTTCTTCAACCACACGATCGAATTCTCTCTCTTAATATATAAAATAATACAATTTGCATCTCCTTATAAAGAGTTTGTTAAGTCAGATAAGAACCTTGGAACAATTCCCTAGATTCATTGAATCTAGTCACCTTTTACATTTTCCTTCTCATTACACTTTTCTTATGTCATCCAAACAATTCATAACTCAAAAACATAACTTACCGATCAAAGTAACTTTGCTTTACTGGTTCTTTGTTCTTCCTGACTGTAGTTGTTCTTCTTGACTGTAATTGTTCTTCCGATCACAACTCACTCAATACGTTGAATATGTTGATGCGGTTCCAATCAAAGACTCATGCCAATTTCATAAATATATGTTCCAAAATATAATTTCTAACTCGTCTCCAATCATCTATACAAGTCACTTGATCATCGCTTTGTTCCTGCTTACCAGTTGACAGCAACTTAACAGTTTTGTTGTCTAACAAATTCCACTACCGGTTAGGCTATATCGGTTGGTCTAGATGACTTAGATAACTAACAAAATATGGTTTCCATTAATGAAAACACAAATAAATTCATCAAACATCCTATTACAACAATATCATCATCATCAAGCCAACAATATCTCCCTTTGGCATTGATGGCAACACCTAGGAAAATTTTTGTCTAAGTGTCACATTACAACAATCAAGATTCAATTCAAATACAAAACTCCCCCTTAGAAATTACATGCTATTACAAAATTTTGACTGACTTATACTACTCCCCCTTTGACAACAATGACAATGGTAAGCAAATACATTTGAAACAAATGAATACAATACATCAAAATTTGCATTACCAAATGTATGAGAGTTCAAAAGTTTACAATACCATCTTGAGAAAAATATCAGAAAAATTACTCTTCAAGACTTTCAAAACATTCTCCCAAGCCTCCAAAAGAGTAGATGTAATCTCAATGTGTGTCTGGATGTGGTATGTAATCTTTTCCATAGCATCAAGTGTACTCATTTCAAGTGTAGTCAAAATTGCCTCTGTCTCTTTGTATCCTCTCTACAAAATTTGTAGTTTAAGGACTAGATCAGTTTCTAACTCCTACAATGGTGTAGTCCTCTTAACCTGTTCAACCTCATATGCCTTAAGCTTATGTTGTACTACTATAACAGATCTACCAAAAAATATTTCTAAATCATTTGAGGAATCAAATTATTCACTCAAAATCCTTAGCTCTTGTTGAGCTTCCTTTCTCTTCTTGTCAATATCATCAAAGAACAATGAAAAGTTGCAGATTGTAGAAAGAATTTTACCTCCACTCTTCAATGCATCTAAGATTCGGTCCATATTCATAGTAAGACCTTCTCTGTCTTTGTCAATTTCCTTTATTAGCATCTCAATTCTTTTCTTTTCATATTATTTCTGTACATTATGTAGAGCAACCTCTACAAGACTTTTCATTTGCTCCCCTATAGATGTGACTAAGTGGTTTAGTTTCTCAATGGGATTTGTGAGACTATCAATTTCAGTCTCTAGTAATGGAGTAGAAAATATATCAACTACAGTCTATATGGTTTTATCTTCTCTCCTATGAGATCTCATCATCTTCTTCTTGGCCTTGGATTGCATTGTAGATGCAATCTCCATCAATTCTATTGGACTCAACATATCCATGTTTATTGTTCCTTGGATAGATACTGTATCATCATCTTCATCATCATCAATGATCTTCTTTAAATTAAGTGATCGATAGGTCACTTTCCGCTCTTCTTCTTCTCTTCTTCCTTCTCTGGTGACATTTTAGTTTGCTCAACATCTATATGCACACTCTCCTGTGTGTCTTTTTGCATTGACATGCTCTTCTTCAAAATCATTTATAAAGTTCAAAGTATGATGAAAACCTTTATCGGTTACCCTTCTGAATTCATCCTTCATCACACCTTGTTTATCACAGAGAAATAGGTATTGATCAAAGATGGAAAATGTGACCAAATCCTCCAATTTGTAATTAATGTATGATCTGATGTCTTCAACATGCAAAACTCTATAGGGCACATTGGATAGCGCTCCAACTAGATCTATCTCCGTGGACTCATGAGGATGTCTCTTAAACTCTAATCGAGGTCTTTCATTAATATCAACAATATGTGGTGTATCCATTGTGAAAATTCAAACACAGATTCAGATTCTCAGAGAAATACCTTTCAACTTCTTTGCAACTAGGATTTCTGGTCTGAATGCTCTTCTACCAATTCACTTTTCCACAAATCTTCACAATCCCTATCAACTTTTCCCAAGTAGAAATCAAATGCTCTTTTGTGCTTCTTTCACTCTCCAAATGTGCTCTCAAAAATGCTAGGTGAGAAATGAAACTGTAAAACACCTTTTATTTCCCTTTTGCCAGCTACATTTAATACTACCACACATCATTTAGGGGATCCAGAAATGCATCTGACAATATGCTCCCCCTAAGCTTTATACATAGCTTAGTTTTTTGGTGAGGGATTCTCCACACCAAGTGAAGAATTGGTGTCCTTCAATGGTTTCTCCTCACTTTTCTTCCTCCATATCTTATTCATCTCACTTATGGTTTCTTCCACATGTACCTTCTTCTTTCCTTTTTGGTCAATAGATGGATTAATTGGTTGGTTAATTCTAGCTCTACAAAACCTTGCAATGTGTCCTAGCTTGTGATAGTGGAAACATGCCATTCCAGATTCTCTCTAGGGTCCAACATTGCCTCTATTAGTACTTCTCCAACAATTCATAGAAACATGACCGTACTTATGATAGATTGAACATGTCACATTCCATCTATTATCCATTTCATATGGACTAGACTAATTCCCATAAGGTCTCTGCCAAGTAGGGTTAATCTAGTCATCGTAAGATCTCTGCCATTCACCATTAGACCTCTGATTCATGTAAGATCTCTAATTGTTTACTCTTCACTTGCACTCAATATCTCTATGACCATACTTGTTTCAATTGAAGCAATATCCATCAAAAGTACTAGGCTTATATCCTTCATATTCATAAGGTCTATATCCATCAAAAGTATTGGATCTACTTCTACAAAAATTTGCAGTATGACCTACCTTATGAAAGTTAAAACATACTGGTTTGTAGGTTCTCTTACCGGTGTTCTTCTTGATCTTTGGTGTAGATTTGGCTTCATGCATGGTGTTCTTGATACCAGATGGCTCTCCTCGTTCAAAGTTTATGTATCCCAAGCCATGCTTATCTTTGTTCTGCCTTTGTGTCTGAATCTGGACATCAAGCATGGTAGTGTGTTAGAAAGTTCAAATAACCGGAAGACAAATAAGAGGGGGTGAATCAGTTATCACAGATTACCGAAACCATTAGAAATTTAAACTTTAATACCAGAACCCAAAACATTAATACCATAATAGAAAATAAACCAATTAAGCATAAAAAATAATCACAAAATAAATACCATCCACATGACACCAAGATTTGTATGTGGAAAACCTAGTAAAGGGAAAAACCACGGTGGGAAGCCTACCCACAATCAGATAATACTTTTACAGTAAGTATGTGAATTACAATGAAGAGGCTTGCACTTGCAGGAAGGCCAACAGCCTAGAGCATACTGCTCATCACAAAAGGAGCCTCACTGACTACATAGAAATCCATACTACAATCCAGAGAAGTGTTGAAATACAAAAGATAACATCTCCTATGCTTGAGTATAGTTCCAGTTAAGCTCAATACTAGAGGACTAAATCCTCTTACATAAACCCAATTTGATCTCCAATAATTGACCAACTCCTCTTCCTGAATGATATTGCATTATTCACAAATTACATCCTTGACCATGACCTCTAACAATAACCATGATGATCTACAATGAGATCTTACATATATATATACAAACCCTCGACCATAAACAATCAGGTCAGCCAACAGATAATAAACCAATTACATAATTACAAACCATGTCGACCTTAGAGCAAACAAATAATATCAACACATAAGACATCCTAGAAATACATTAATAGGTCCTATCCACATGATACATTATAGTCAGTCCATAACCTAGATCAACCGAGACCCTGTATAGGTCCACCCGCTTCAGCAATGATCTCCATCCACCAAGTCTTGAACATGATCAACAACAACATCCTGAAACTCCACCAGAAGCTTCACCAACACCACTTATGCAATTCATCAAAGATCTCCACCAAAATCTCTGCTAGTGAAACCCTCGCTGGAACTAGAAAATAGATCTTCTAAACAAGAAGGATATCAACTAATTACCAGACCAAAACTAACTAACCAAATATGAGTATAAGTATCATGAACAAGCTGATTCCATCACTAGACTATATCGGAGCCTACTGGATCATGTCGGATCCAAGTTAACCAGAAAACAATCAACCTACTGGGACTAGAAGGGTGTTGGTAAAGCATCCAAACAACTAGTGTTGGCATCAATGACAAAACATCAATGCAACACATAATCAATTCCACCAAATGGCCAACAATCTCCCCCTTTGGCATTGATGGTAACAATAGATGCGAAAAACATCTAATTACCAAGAAATTCGAAACAAGTCTCCCACAATGGAAGACAACCAACAATCTCCCACATATAGCTCAAACTCCCCCTGTGAATAATAACTCAGAAAACCTCTGAATTTCTTTTCCTTTTTCACATCAATACCACTCCCCCTTTGACATCAATGCCATAAATTTGACAAAAATATCAAAGCAAAAACATAAACCACTGAATCACAAAGCTGAGTACTCTCCCTGAGAAGAAGCATCCCACATCAGTGTCAGAATGAATAGTATCTTTGATAGTGCATGTCAGACTGATGCCAAACCGCATCAATCAAGTCTCTACTGGAGGGGCAGAAACTCCCAATCTGTCTATGATTCCTTGGACAAAAGTTTAGTGAAAATATTTGCAATCTTCTCTTTAGTGTTCACATAAACCAGTCTAACTTCATTTGCTTCCACCTTCTCCTTCAAAAAGTTATACTTGATAGATATGTGCTTTATTTTAGAATGAAATACCGGATTCTTTGATATATCAATAACAGAAGAGTTATCATAGTGAGTAACTACCAGTGCATCACAATCTACCTTTATATCCTTCAACATTTGCTTCATCCATAAAAAATGTGTACAATTAGTAGTAGCAACAACATACTCAGCTTCAACAGTAGATAAAGAAGTACATGACTGTTTCTTTCTGATCCATGACCAACTTCTTTCCAAGAAAGAAAGCTTCACCAGAAGTACTTTTCTGGTCATCAACATCTCCATCCCAATCAGCATCTGTATATGCACATAAAGTAAATTTATCATCCTTAGGGTACCACAAGCCATATTCTGATGTACCTTGCAAGTATCTAAAAATCCTTTTCACCGCCATCTCATGATTTTCTCTAGGATCACTCTGAAATATTGAAACAATACAAACAACATTCATAATGTCAAGCCTAGTCTGAGTCAAATAAAGCAGACCTCCAATCATAGATTTGTATCTTGTAGGATTTACTGGTGCAGAAACAACTTTTCTTGTGAATTTATCAATTGTAACCATAGGAGTACTTAAAGGTTTATAATCTCCCATACCAAATTTCTTCAACAATTCCTTACCATATTTAGTTTGACAGATGAAAATACCTTTGTCAGTCTGAGTAATTTGCAAACCTAAGAAACATTTCATCTCACCAATCATAGACATCTCAAATTCTTTCTCCATATTTTTTTGAAAATTTTATGCATAACTTATCTTCACCTCCAAAAATAATGTCATCAACAAATACTTCAATAATTAGGATATCATCATCAATGATTTTATAATATAAAATACTATCAGCACTGCCCTTAGTAAAACCATGCTTCAAAAGATATTTATCCAACCTCGCATACCAAGCTCTAGGTGCTTGTTTCAATCCATATAAAGATTTCCTTAACTTGCAAACCATATTTGTATCATCTGATAGTGAAAAAACATCAATTTGCTTAATATAAACTTTCTCATCAAGATCCCCATTCAAAAATGCACATTGAACATCCATCTGATAAACCTTGTAGTTTTAATAAGCAGCATAGGCAAGAGATAATCTTATAACTTCAATCCCAGCTACAGGTACAAAAGTCTCTCCATAATCAATTCCTTCCTTATGAGAATATCCTTTACAAACCAATGTAGCCTTATTCCTTATAACTTGACCATCCTAATTCAATTTATTCCTAAAAACCCATTTAGTTCCAATAACATTTTTATTTTTAGGCCGGGGAACCAAGGTCCATGTGTTGTTTTTCTCAATCTGATCTAATTCTTCTTCCATAGCTTTCAACCAATATTCATCTTTACATGCCTCAATTACTGATACCAGTTCAACTTGGGAAATTAAACATACCTCATTAGTTGTGAGTCTTCTTCTTTTCATCACTCCATTTCTCTTGTCCCCAATGGTCTGATCTTCTGAATGAATCAATCTCACATACCTAGGAGTCTTCTGACTTTTTTTTCCTCTTGCTTGTTCTTCAATTACTGTAGAATTCTCTGATACTACCGGAGTAACTGGTTCAACTCTCTGTTCCAATAAAGATGCTACTGGTTCAGATATAATCATTTCCACTGTCGATTCCTTCTCATAAACTCTTATTTGACTTTTGTTCAGCTCATCTACTTTGACATTAGCACTCTCCACAATTATCTGCAATCTCTTGTTATAACATCTATATGTTTTTCTTTTATTAGAATAACCAAGAAATATTCCTTCATCACATATAGGATCAAATTTCCCAATAATATCATCTCTCGTGATATAACATTTACTACCAAAAATTCTAAAATACTTAACTGTAGGTGTATTGCCAAACCATAATTCATAAGGTGTCTTACTAGTTTCTCCTTTGATATGTACTCCATTGAATGTATAAACCGTTGTGATCATTGCTTCTCTCTAGTAGATATGAGGTAGACTAGCTTACATCATCATTGTTCTAGCAACATCCAAGATAGTTTTGTTCTTCTTTTCCATAACTCCATTCTGCAGAGGTGTCCAGGGAGCAAAAAATTGTCTTCTTATACCATGCTTGTCACAAAAGTTTTTAAACTCACTGGATGTGAATTCTCCAAAATGATCTGATCTTAAACATTTAATCTTCAATCATGTCTTAGTTTCCACTTTAGCCTTAAATATTTTAAACTTTTCAAATGCTTCAGATTTTTCTCTTTGAAAAGTAACCCACATCATTCTAGAATAATCATCAATGATTAGCATGAAATATCTATCACCTTGAAAAATTTAAACTTTGGCAGGGCCACACAAATCAATATGAATAAGATCAATAACATCATTTGATTTATCTTGTATACTCCTAAAATAGGTTCTGACCTGTTTAGCCATTTGACATTCTCTACATACTAGATTATAGGGCTTCATAATCTTAGGTATATCCCTAATTTCCTTAGTTGAACTAATCTTCACAAAGCAATCAAAATTCACATGACATAGCCTTTTATGTCATAGCCAACTCTCACCAATCTGTGTAATCAAACATGTCTTCTCACTGGAGTTCAAATGAAATATATTACCTTTTTTTGTGTAGTGGTTGCAATCTCCAAGCCAGATCTATTAATGATTTTGCATTTCCCATCCTTGAACTATAATTGAAATCCCTTATCTACTAATTGACCTACACTCAAAAGATTATGCCTCAAACCTTCAATATAATAAACATTATCAGTATTGTTCTTACCATCCAGTGATTTAGTTCCTTTTCGTTTGATTATACATGCCTTGTCATCTCCAAATCTAACTAGACCACCATCAAATTCTTGCAAAGACAAAAACTTCCCTTTATCTCCAGTCATATGATGTGAACAACCGCTGTCAATTACCCATTCATCCTTGCCTTCCATTTTAGCAGCAAGTGCCTTCTCTTCAGGTACATTCTCTTCTAGTGTCGAATCATCTTCCTTGATATCTAGGAATGCCCATTCCTTCCCATTGTCGGATCCACTAGCAGAGTCTTCTATCGGTTCATCATCTTAATCAGTAATGCCTTCCTCATCCACTATATAGCATGATTTGTCTCTATTTTTCTTGTATTTATACTTGTTCTGATATCCACGGTTAGGCTTAGATGATCTTCTAACTCTTTCTTCAAATCTTGAATTCCTTTCAGGACATCTAGATGCAAAATGACCAATCTTATTACATGCCAAACATTTAAAAGGTTCTTTTCCTTCATACTTACTTCCTACCAGTCCTTTAGGTACTCTTCTAGCAAATAGTGCTTCAAGTTTCTCAAACTCGTCATCTTCTCTCTTCATATCTTCCAATTCCTTTGCATACAAAGATTTCTAGTCTTGCTTACCGGTTGTAGATGTAGATGCATGAAAAGTAGATTCAGACTTCATAGCTCTAGAAGGTCCAAATTTTTCAAGCTCAAAAGCATATAGTTTCCCAACCAAAGTATCTCTGTTGATAGATGTATTAGCCATTATTCTCAACTCATTAATAGCAGTAGCCTTCATTTTGTAAGCCGGTGGTAGGGCTCTCAGGACTTTACAAATAATTTCATCTTCTCTTAGAGTTCCACCACAATATTAAATTCCCATAACAATCTCATTTACCCTTTCCATGAATGCAATAACCCTTTCATCTTCTTCCATATTCAGGTTTTCATATCTCACCCAGTAACCATCAAGTTTAGAAATTTTCACTATAGGGTCACCTTCATTAAGAGTCTCCAACTTATCCCATATAGCCTTTCTAGATGATTTGTCGGTTTATCCCATTATTTTTTTATCAGAAAGTGCACACAAGAGGGCTTCTCTTGCTCTACAATCATTCTCAAGCTCCTTGTCTAGGTTTGTTGAAGGAGGATTGCCAAAGCCTAGATTATAGGGTATGACACCATTCTGTGTGATCTCCCAAATCTCCTTGCTAAGACATATCGGATGAGTCTCCATCCGAATCTTCCATACTGTGTAATTTGTTCCATCAAGCCTTGGAATATCCCTTCAAAAGATAGCTCCAAAAAAACTAGATGAACTTGAATTGTTAGTCTCCATAGGATCTTCCTCAAGTGGTAAATCTTTCTACAGAGAGGACCAAGGCTCTCATACCAATCATTAAACAGTTCAAATAACTGGAAGACAACTGAGAAGGGGGGGGGAATTAGTTGTCACAGATTACCAAAACCATTAGCAATTTAAACTTTAATACCGGAACCCAAAACATTAATACCAGAATATCAGATAAACCAATTGAGCTTAAAAAATAATCACAGAATAAATACCATCCACATGACACCAAGATTTGTACATGGAAAACCTAGTAAAGGGAAAAACCACAGTGGGAAGCCTACCCAGAGTCAGATAATACTTCTGCAATAAGTATGTGAATTACAATGAAGGAGCCTACACATGTAGGAAGGCCAAAAGCCTAGAGAACACTTCTCATCACAAAAGGAGCCTCACTGACTACATATAAATTGAGACTACAATCTAGAGAAGTGTTGAATAACAAAAGATAGAATCTCCTATGTTTGAGTACAGTTCTGGTTAAGCTCAATACCGGAGGACTAAATCCTCTTACATAAACCCAATTCAATCCCCAATGATTGACCAACTCCTCTTCCTGAATGATATTACATTATTCGCACATTACATTGCTTGACCATTACCTCTAACAATAACCATGATGATCTACAAGGAGATCTTACATATATATATAAACCCTTGACCATAAACAATCAGGTCGACCACTAGACAATAAACCAATTACATAATTACAAACCATGTCAGCCTTAGACCAAACAAATAATACCAACACATAAGACATCCTATAAATACATTAATAGGTCCTATCCACACATTACACTAAAGCTAGTCCATAACCTAGATCAACCAGGACCCAGTATAGGTCCACACACTTTGGCAATGATCTCCATCCATGAAGTCTCGAACATGATCAACAACAACATCCTAAAACTCCACCACAAGGTGCACCAACACCACTTATGCAATTCATCAAAGATCACCAAAAGATCTGTCAGTGAAAGCCTCCCCGGAACCAGAAAACCAATCTTCTAAGCAAGCCATATATCAATTGATTACCAAACAAATAATATCAACACATAAGACATCCCAAAAATACATTAATAGGTCCTATCCACACATTACATTAAAGTTGGTCCATAACCTAGATCAACCAAGACCCAGTATAGGTCTACACGCTTCAACAATGATCTCCATCCACCAAGTCTTGAACATGATCAACAACAACATCTTGAAACTCCACCAGAAGCTTCACCAACACCACTTATGCAATTCATCAAAGATCTCCACCAAAATCTCTGCAAGTGAAACCCTCATTGAAACCAAAAAAATAGATCCTCTAAGCATGTAGGATATCAACTGATTACCAGACCCAAACCAACTGACCAAATATGAGTATAAGTCTCATGAAAAAGCTGATTCCATCACCAGACTATACCAGAGCCTACCGGATCATGTCAGATCCAAGCTAACTAGAAAACACTCAACCTACTGAGACCAAAAGGGCGTTGGTAAAGCATCCAAATAGCTAGTGTTGGCATCAATGACAAAACATCAATGCAACACATAATCAATTCTACCAGATGGCCAACATAGTGCTCTTGTTGAATTTAGCTAATAACTCATTTGCATCAGCCAGCTCCTTGGTAAGGTCCTCATTCTTCTTTGTAAGACTTTCTCTAAGAGACATATCCATGTCTAGATCAGCTTGTATTTCCTCTTTCTCCTCTCTTTCCTCTTGAAGATGTACATGTAGGGTACCAATCTTTCGGTTCAGCTTAATGATCTCATGCTCCTTATCTCTTATTGTGTCTTCAACTGTCCTCCTAGCTTCCAACTCTTGACTCATCCTGATGGTAAGCGCTTCCAACTCTCTCCTCAAATTTGGCCTTTCATCATTCAGCTTTTCCACCTCATTAGCCAAGGCATCAATATTTTCTTCCTCAGATGAATTGTTTTCATTGAGTTCCAACTTCTCAGCCAACTCTTTTCTCTTAGCCAATGAAAATTTGTACTTGGCTATTAGTTCACCAAGGGCTTCTTCAGATTTTGCAAGCCTGTGTGAAATCTCTTTGTAACTCATTGAACCTTCCCCAATGTTAGCCTTAGAGATCCTTCCCAAGTAGTTAAACCTTAAGGGAATTATGCTCTGATACCAACTGATAAACTTATAAGGCACTGAGAGGGGAAGTGAATCAATGCAAGCAAAAACTTAATAGATCTAATAACAACTTTCACCAACTTGAAAATCAATATGCATGAAAGAAATATAACCACATAAGAAAACATCCAACAAAGCATGCAAACCATAACACAATGATTTTTTACATGGAAACCCAAATGGGAAAAACCATGGTGGGAATTAATACCCACAAAGATCAACTATCTATAGTATAGAGATCTGACTAGATAAGGTCATACAAGTACACCCGGTTAAGAGTGTTTTAGCCCGGTTAAGAGATATACAATAAGGCATGTTAGGACTCAGCCTTATTAGGAGCTACTCAGTTAAGGGATTTCAAAACACAAGCTAATGTGTCACCTTGTTAGAGTATTTCACCTTCGGACCAACTAGGATCCTACTGCACCCTGTTAGGAGTGACCTTGTTAAAGGATTTTCTTGCTGCAACTGTTAGGAAGACAAAAAGTTCAACTAATCTAAAGTTAGCACATTTGTGCCTAATTATATCTACTTCTGCTCAACTTCTATCACCGAATAAACATCAAACCCTAACTTCTTCTTCAACCACATGATCAAATTCTCACTCTTGATATATAAAATCAAACAATTTACATCTCCTTATAAAGACTTTGTTAAATCAGCTAAGAACCTTGGAACAATTCCCTAGATTCACTGAATCTAGTCACCTTTTATATTTTCTCACTCATTACACTTTTCTCATGTTGGCCAAACAATTCATAACTTAGAAACATAACAATAAGTCTTTTGAATACCAATCAAAGTAACTCTGCTTTATCGGTTCTCTGTTCTTCCTGACTGTAACTGTTCTTCCAATCATAACTCGCTCAATATATTGAATATGTTGATGCAGTTCCAATAAAAGACTCATGCCAATGTCATAAACATATGTTCCAAATAGAAAAGTCTAACTCTTCTCCAATCGTTTGTACCGATCACTTGATCATCGCTCTGTTCTTACTTACTGGTTGACAACAACTTAATAGTTTTGTTGTCTAAAAAATTCCACTACCTATTAGGCTATACCGGTTGGTCTAGATGACTTAGATGACTAACAAAACATGGTTGCCATAAATTAAAGGACAAATAAAGTCATCAATAATCCTATTACAACAATATCATCATCATCGAGCCAACAATTAGATCCACCATCTATTTTGGATACCTCTCATACACATTCCCCCATCTGTTATCCCATCTTTTTGCATGCAGTTGTCATTTCTTTCTCACTCTCTTGTTTGTCCTGCAAATATTTATCAACTTAATGGCATTCATTTCATACATCACTCCCCATTTGTGTAGGAGTTCTTCACCTCTCCATTCCATAATGTATCCTTCCCATCTCCATTTCATCATCTGCCCCCTTTATTAGATGATGAGCTACTCAAAATCATGAATAAGGATCTATCGCTTCACACTAAGCTTCCCACCAAACTAATATTACTAGACTTTCATATATTTCAAATAGTTGTCAGTACTATAATCTCCAAAATGTGACTCGATTTATCCTTGCTTGCATCCCTCAACCAACATGAAAATTGTTCATCATTCATCTTATCTTCATCACCATACCCATTGGGATTAATCCCTCCCATGCCTGGTAGTTCAATCCAATCTTTGTCCTAGCTTTGGGTAAGAAATGCCTATTAATCAAAAGAGTTGTTTGCTTGGGTTGATCTCTTCTTTTGGTTTTATCTTTTATCCCATGACTATACCTACTTAGGACCACCTAGATATTTCTATATCTTGGTGTGTCTTGAGAGGTGTACAATGGGGCATGGTTTGTGTTTCATGGTGTGTTTTTCAGTTTTCTTATGTATGGTCCAACAAGTCTCTTTATTACCATGAATATGTAGGTTTTTGCAGTAGTTATTCTCCTTTACATATAACCATCAATTTCATGTGAAGGACTTGTATGTACTTGGATGTCACTCATCTTTCATGCCTCTTATATAACATCACAATTATATGTGAACTTGCATATGTAAGATAACCTTTTGTTTGAGTCCAGTCCACACAGGGTAAATCATTACATCTTTTCTTTTTATAACCAATGGTGTTGATATCCCTTTACAATATCTATACTAGGATTGCTCTCCTCATAAATGCATAACAATCCCATCATCATTTATAATCCTTCCATCCAACCAATACTATCATCTTTCATAAGCCTTCTATCCATCCTCCTACCATCTTTCATAACCAGTCCATCCAACATATTCCATTCATCTCCTTTGAGGCTTGAATGTTTTCCTACCCACCTCCCATTTATTCATAGTGCTATGCATTATGATTTGCACACACAAAAATATGAATCTTGTTGACTCACACACACACACACCCATTACATTATGGTAATGTAAGCCATTAATTGGCCTCCTTCACTTACCTCTTGCATATGCTCCACACATGTAGGTTGAATTTCATGAAAAGAACAAAATATGCAGAACACTTTGGCCTAGTCTAGAGCACCTTGTTCCTTTTCTTATATTAATAGCCAATGCAATGCACCAGAAAACTCCAAAAATCTACACATCTATTGGTCCCCAATGGAGTAAATTAGCTTGTTTTAGATTGGGTTTATATTGTTCCTCTATGATCCTTGCATTCATTTTAGGATCATATCATTGTATTTGTCTAGGGTCACACAAGTCACCCTTCCATAACAAAATGTAATGATTTATCACACTATTCTCCCTAGGCCTCTCATTGTAGAAGTCATTTTCCTGTAGGATGCCTTTGTATAAAGATCCTAGATTGGTCCCTAGGATTTTATGAATCTAGCAAGTACAAAATGTTCTAAACATGTGGGAAATATACTATAATTTTTGCATTTAATATGACACTGAGACAATTTTATTTGTTCATTTTGTACATCATAGCCCAAGGATTCGACACACCACCTCATCATGCTTAGTTGCATCTCACTTGATCCTAATTCTGACTTTCCTCTTGTCTCTCACATTATTTTTACACATGTGACAATGTGATGGTGGTTCCTCAACATATTTGACTACCAAGTTCCATCGCAGAGGCTTTGAAGCTCTACCCTTAGGTTTATTTTGCTAGATCATCTCCTATACAAGAGGGTTTTGATGTATCTATTTCTCTCGATTCACCACTTTATGAGTTTATTTAGGCCACGCATCCCTATAATTCATTTTATTTATTTAGACCTAGGAATATCATCTTCAGACATTTAGTCCCATTACACACTCGTAATAGGTTCATTTAATCATATTTTATTATATTCCTTTCATCATCATCTATACATTCATTCATTAATCATATGCATATCCATACACGTCATTCTGAACACATATAACATCATCTATAAATCCACACACATATGCACATCCTCCACCTATATCATAAAACCATGTTATCACTATCATACACATCATTTAAGCATCACTACATATATCATAATAGATCCATCATGCATCACCACCTGTTAGTCTCATATAGATCATATCATAAAGCATCATGCATGCTAGAAATATCTTAAACATCCATCATGTATCCACAAATGCCAGTCCCATCATAAACATGATACATCATACTAGATAATCAAATCATCATGCATAATCATCATCCACATCATAATACAAATCCATCATCAAGTCCATCAATGTTCATATACATAATGCATAGTCATTGCCAAAATCATGATCATCTCATATACATAAAATAATGTGTCAAATAATGGTACATAAAAAAATCCCCATAAGGTCAAAAATGGCTATGTGCATAAAAATATCCCTATCCTGTGCTCTCCTTATCTAAGGTAGGAGGTAGTTGGGCCTACCCATTCTAAGCTTAGTCCTGGTGGTGGTGGTTGTGGTTCCCTCAAAGTAACCGACCTCCCTAATGCCTCTAACTTGGTTTGTCTCGATTATGTCTTCTTATAAAAATAAGGAGCATGTTGTCCAATTGGTACTCCATCCTCATAGAGACTCCTATAATATGGAGTCTCCAACATGGCTCTCTCCACAATCCTTCATGCATCCATCACATCTGACACTATTTGTCCCAACCCATGTGGTATCAATGTATATTGGGTCAGATCCCTCTCTTGCCTTAGCTAAGTAATATCTACCTGTGTGTGGGCTAGTTGGATCTTAAGGCTATCCCTCTCCTCTCATTATCCCTTCATCTCCTCCACCATGACTCCTCCTCCTATCTCCTATAGAGACTCATGAACTGTATCTCACTCCATCTAATATACATCCACCTCCTAGATGGAACCATCTAGAGTTGTCTTGAGGCTATCCCTCTTTGCCTATAGTCTATCTACTTGAGCCCTCTCCCTTTCCATCTCTTCTTGTAAACTATCTTTCTCTACCTATAGTGCACCTATGTGTGCTCTCTCTCTACCAATATCTTTTGTAGGTTCATTTCTTGTGCCTTCTCCTCATCCTACACCCTAGACAACTAATCCCTCACTCCTTGTAGTTGATCATATACCTCTTGTGACACCACTAGTTCTCCCCTCGATCTGTCCCTCAACCCCACTCTCAGTTATCTCTCATGGTCCTCCACTTAGCCTTATCCTTGTGTCAGTGCCTATCCTCTTACCTATCCCTATCCCTATCTCTACACTAGGGAAGCCACTTGTGATAACTCTGAAGCCAATAGTTAATAAGAAGAGAGGGGGGGTGAATCATACAAACTTAATCTTCAATATTTTCAACAGATTCAACCTCGGTAGCTTAAACAGATATATGTAATCAAAACTATAAAACATGCAACCTTAAGAACACATAATCTTAACAACACTCATAACACCAGATTTAACATGGAAACCCAAATAGGGAAAAACCACTATGGAATTTCGGACCCACTAAGAAATATACTCTTCTAGAGTATGCTCGGTTAAAAGAAAATCCTGTTAAAGATTACAAACACATTGCTAGATGTGACCTGGTTAAGGGATTTCCCTTAGATCTATTAGGATCTTCACCTTGTTAAAGGGTTTCAAACACTCAATCAGAATGTCACCTTGCTAGAGGATTTACAAATAAGACTATTAAGTCCACTCAGTTAAGAGATTTTTTGTCACTTACAAATAAACAACAGTAATGAGTATGTCTGCAACTTTGCATCTAAAATGCTAAAGAAGATTCTTATTTTCTCAATACAATCTAGTCATAGGACTTATCTTGTCCATCTACTGGGATCCTTACTCTGTTATTCAAATAGGTCTTCAAGCTTCTATGCTCAGTAATCACTATGTAGCATCCCTCTGCTTACACTTGCCCACGTTTATTGTTTATCAACAGTTCCTTACTTATAAACAATTTGCTAACCGCTTAATCTCTTCGATCACATTTCCCATGATCAATCATATCCATCAAATCTTCAATCTTGACCAAGCTTAATATATCCTTCGATTGAAAAATGTTTTACCTCACCTTGGAACTTGCATACATTTCTTGGAACTTGTGCTAGGGCATTGTGGTTTAATCTGAGCTATAGATCTTCCTGCTGATCTTCCATTGCCATAGATCATTACCAAACTTCATACACATTGTATCAATCAGTTAATCATATTCACCTCATCAGCTTCCATCATTAAATAATGCATGTATACATCCAATGCATTTTGTTATTACTCGGTTGCAACTCAGTAAATACTAAACTTCACTTAGTAGACATTCCGCCTTCATTAACCGATAGCGATAACCTTAGGGTTTACCGACTAGGTTCCTTGCTTGGTAACATAGTATAGTATAAACCTTACAAACAATAGCATATGTAGGATATCAAAACAATCTAAACAACATGATCTCATCATTGTCTAACTTGGTAATAGTTTCCTATTGAATAACTTATTCCTCCCCTTATTCATCACATTCTTTCTGTGTCTTTTATCGACATCTTAATTCTCTTCAAAACATACTTCTTAAGATATGGCAACATCCTACTAAATCAGAAAATCAATTTCTTGACATCAATGACAAAATAATATTGTGAAGACAGTAAACATCCTAAATCAGTTATATCCATAATTATCAACAACCTTCTCAATATCCTAATTGAAATGCCAACAATCTCTTATTGCCTGTTATAATGCCAACAATCTCCCCCTTTGGCATTGATGGAAAAACCAATTGATTTGACCTAAAATATTTGAATTCAGATTGTTGTGATTGTCATTGCTCAGATTGCTGAAATGCTCTCCCCCTCTCATTAGTCTTCTCCCCCTTTGACAACAATGCCAAAAGAAAACTAATACATAATTTCTTCCTGTGTGAAGTAATTCCTTTGTTGTTCGGTATCAACTCAGTCTCAGTTAGAGCATTTTATCTTCAATTCCTATTCCCTATTTTTGTTTCCTACACACCTTTAGAAAACATCCTAAAGTGTGTAAATCAACATAAACTCCTAAAAGATATTCTTTAGAGTCATCGAATTGATGCTTTCACCAAACTCGATCAATGAGTAGAAGATAGGGGTAGGACCCCTAACTTACTTCTAAGATACTCAAAAGTGTCCCTTGGTAGTGGCTTGGTGAAATATCTGCTATTTGTTCCTTTGAACTAACATACTCCAATACCACTTTCTTCTCTTTAGCTTCTTCTCTAAGTTAATGATATTTGATAGAGATGTGCTTTGTCTTAGAGTGCATAACAAAATTCTTTGAAATGTTAATGGCACAAGCATTATCACAGAATATAGTTACTGGCTCGGTTGCTTTCTCATTTATGCCTTCCAATAGTTGTTTGATCCATGCTATATTGGTACAATTTAATGCTGCAGCAACATATTCAGCTTCTACTGTAGACTATGAAATACATCCTTGTTTCTTGCTAAGCCAACTCACTAGTCTTTCTCCTAAAAAGAAAGCTCCACCACTTGTGCTTTTCCTGTCATCTATGTTGCCTGCCCAATCAGCATCAGTATAAACTTTTAAATCAAAGTCATTTCCTTTCTGATATACTAAGCCATAATCCTCAGTACCTTTCAAGTATTTGAAAATTCTCTTGATTGCTGTCATGTGTGTTTCCTTGGGATCTGCAAAAAATCTTGCAACTATACCTACTGCATGTGCTATGTCTGGCCTTCTATGAACAACATATTACAACTTTCCAATCATAGATTGGTAAAGTGTCTCATCAATAGATGCAGATTCATCATTCTTTGATAGTTTACAGTTGGTAGTCATAGGATTACTTACTAGTTTTGAATCCTCCATTCCAAATTTCTTCAAGATTTCCTTTATGTACTTGGATTGAGTAATGAAAATCTCATCTTTCATTTGCAGTATCTATAGACCTATAAAATACTTTATCTCACCGATTAATGACATCTGAAATTCTTTGCTCATTTCATTTCCAAAGTTCTTGCATAAAGAGTCATTTCCACAAAAGATAATATCATCAACAATATGGCTGAGATCAGTATTCCATTTTCATCATTCTTCATGTACATATTGTTGTTTTCACTTATCCTTATAAAACCAATCTTGATTAAATAAGAGTGCAATCTTTCATACCATGCTCTAGGTGCTTATTTTAGACCATATAAAGCTTTGTTCAATTTACATACCTAATCTTTATTCTCTCCTTCAACAAATCCTTCAGGTTGTTCAATAAAAACTTCTTCTTCTAATATACCATTCAGAAATGTAGATTTGACATCCATTTGATATACTTTGAAATTCTTGTAAGCAGCATTTGCCAACAATGTTCTTACTCCTTCAAGTCTTGCCACAAGTGCAAAAGTCCCACCATAATCAATTCCCTCTTCTTGAGCATAACCTTTGCAAACTAGTCTTGCTTTATTTTGAATGACCTCACCTTTTTCATTCAGCTTGTTTCTAAAAATCCACTTTGTACTGATTACATTTTTGTCCTTCGATCTAGGGACTAGTGTCCATGTGTGATTCTTCTTGATTTGATCAATCTCTTCTATCATAGCATTTATCCAATCTTCACTATTAAATGCCTCTTTCACTATCCTTGGTTCAAATTCAGATATCAAACATGTGTTATGTCTCATTTTGTTTCTTGTCATCACTGGATCATCCTTATCTCCTATAATCTGACTTGATGCATGATTCCTTCTGACATACTTGGCTAATATAGGCTCAGTAGGCTCTGTATGATCTTCTTCAACACCTGGTAACTGGATATCCTCTTCATTTCTTTCGGTATGACTTCTCGATTGAACATATACAAATCCTTCATAATCTTCTGGTTCTTTGGAGTTTCCTTCATCATTTCTTTCTGCAAATTCATCAATTTTCACATTTGCACTTTCTACTATTTTTTTAGAGGATTTGATCAGACATTTAAATGCTTTTCTTCTAGAAGAATAACCAAGAAATGTTCCTTCTTCGCTTTTCTGATCAAACTTACCATTTGTAAGGCCTTCCCCAAACCAAGCTTTGATTAACTTAGTTAACCATGTTTGACCCTATTAATAAATGCTTCATAATTCAATAGAATGGACGGTGTTAGACAAATAGATTGGTGAGAAAAGTAATTGAACCAAGTTATAGAGTTATTGTACCTTGTGGTGTACATTTTGATGTGTTATGAATTTGAAATCCTAAAAGATCCATTGATTGGATAATCTTGATTTAACATATGTCAACTATGTCTGGATGTAGAACTTAGATGATTCCATGATTGGATAACATTGATGAATGTTGATGCTTCATTTATATGCTTTATGATATAGAACTCTATATGATTCTAGAATAGGACAAATTGGAGACGATTTATGTCATTATTGGATTTGCAGGACTTTATTATGAGGATAGAATTAAGATGTATGTTTTATGTGTGGACCAAAATTAGGAGAATTATGATAATTGCTTATGTGGATTTATTTGGATATGAGATATATTGAATTGTTCAAATGTAAATTGTATGCGAAGTGTTTGATGTGTATTCTAATTCATGTGTTTAATATTATACGAGGTTATCGGAAATTACTAATGTGTATTTGAGTGGCGCAGGAAAAGATATCCATGTGACCATGGAAATATTATGGAGAACCAAACCTAGACCTATGTATGTTCGTAAAACCAGGGTTTGTCTATTTGGAGAGACAACACCCCGTTTGTGTCGTATTTTATTCGTAATAGTAGATGATGCATGTGTGTTAAATGTAATTTATTTGATTTATTTAAATCCAACTAGAGACAAGATTTCATGTGCAATTTTGTAAAAGTATTTTCTTTGTGTCACTTGACACATGTGTTGATTTATGTTTGAGTTTTTAAATTTGTCTCTTGGAGGGAATTGTTTAACTATAGCTTTTTCAATTAATGTAATGTGATTCCATAAATGCCTTGGGTAAAGAATCTTTGGGATGGTCAACATAGGTTTGACCCGAAAATAAATTTCAGAGGGGTTAAAAAAGGGTTAAATGGACACCTAGGGGTAGTTTAATAGGGTTTCCTAAAGCCCATAAGGTATACCTAAGGGTTAGGGGTAATTTTAGGCAAGTTTCTACTCCCATGTGACCTTTTAGACACCCTAAAAAGTGACTTTTCTAAGTTGTACGAAAATTGAAATTTGAAGACTTGAACTAAGTTGTGAACCTTCCTTTTCGAATGAGAGTTCCCTTTTCCATTTTACCTTACTTTCCTTTTCAGTTTTAGAAACTTGAGAGAACTCACACTAGTGTCTTCTTAAGCAAGAAAGAGAGATTTTGGGGGTAATCACCCACTCTCCATTTTGGAGACAAAAGAATTTTGAAAAAAAAAAAAGGATAGATTTGGGATTTAGAATTCTGGCTAAGGGTAGAAAGAGAAGTCTTGTGGAATTGGGCTGCTCATCCTCAACAAAACTAGCATACCTTTGGGCAGTTTAAGGTTGGTTCTACTTTTCTTGTAATGTTTTCTTATTGTATGTTGTTTTTAAAGAAAAATGCCTGTGAGAAAGACTGGTTTTCGTGCATGTATTTCTTGGAAATTTACTTAGTGTTTTGTGCTTATGCAATGTATGTGTTTTGGGAGTAAACAAGACCTCCTACTCTTGGGAGAGAGGATGGGCTTCTGGGTGGTAGAAGTGACAGCCCTCGAGTGAGAGGCTCTCATTATGAGAGTGATCACAAGGGATTTTACGTGACCCTTGCTGCATGGATTGTTTATGCATTGGGGGTCATAAGGAGGGAAATAAGGCATGAATGCCTTGGGGGGCATAAGGAATGTGGGGTTGTTACACTTGATGTAATTGGTTTTTCATGAGGTGGCTATATGTTTTACCATACTTGCAGTCTCCTCAGGGTACTTGGTCCACTACCACCCTTGAAAAGACATCACAAATGTGTGGTGCAGTGTAGCTTGGGTTGGGATTGTGTTTGAGAATTGTGTTTTCCCTTGTCTTGTGTGTTTGCATGTGTGTTACCTATCTAGGGATTGGTTCTCCGAGCTCGGGGGTGGCTACCAGTTAGCCTAGGATGGGAGGTGAGCACTCCATGGTCATAGCTTTTGATTTAATGCAGGTTGTTGGAAGAAAGGAGTAGGACATGTAGATATGGTTGGAGTTATTTGTTGCAGAAAAATTGTTGTAAATGAAATTAATATTCTTCGTAGGTCATCACTTATCTGAAAAAGAGAAACCTAGTTGTAAAATGACATTAAAGGCTTGGGAATATGTTTTAAAGATATGTAATATTTATTTATGCGATATTGCAGAAAAGAAAGGAGTGACTTTGGTATTTTAGTTCTTCTAAATTTCTGAAAAATAACATTGTTGTGTTTTAGGATATTTTGATAAGAGAGTGATTTATTTATTCTTTTTATGCACTTAAAACATAATATATAAAAAAAGAAGTGAATTAGATTTGCATGCATGCAGGAGGCTGAAAATAAAAGCATTTAGATAGATCCATGGAAATGTAAAAGTTATTTTATTCAATTCTGTGATTTTACCTTATCTGTGATTTTATTTCCTTGCAGAAAACAAAGCCTAAAGTTAAAATAACTTGGATAAAGTTGTTGTTAGAGTTCATTTAAATTCTGTTATTTGTTTGCATGAAGAAATTAAAATCTAAAGTTAAACGGACTTATTGAAAATAAATAATAACTAGATCTAAATAGCGGCATTTAAAACTTTACATACTTTTGTCAATGTTAGCAGCCTGACATTTATATTTAAAAGATGTATATTCATTTAATTAAAATATGAAACCTTTGATTTACCTGTTAGGAAGATTTTCAATTATACAGATCAACAACATAGATTTTCAAGAATAAAATATAAGTATATATATATATGTGTGTGTGTGTGTGTGTGTGTGTGTGTGTGTAAAATTTTATTCATTTATTTAAATTTATATAGATTCATTTTTTTTCTTCTCTAAAAATATACTTTTGTACTAGATATAAATAAATAAATAAATATATATATATATATATAATATATATATATATATATATAATATATATTATTATCAATCAAAGCATTTCTTTAGAAAAAAATAATAATAATTTAAAAAAATTTATTTAAAAAAAAAAAAAGGGTCAGGCTCGGGCCGAACCACTGTGCAATGCACAGTGGATGGTGGGGGCTGAACCTTGTGCATGACATAGTGGTGGCCTTGGTCGACGCCACTGTGGGTGTCCACAGTGGACAGCCCAAGGGCTGCCACTATGGGCGACCACAGTGGGTGTCGCCACTGCGGCCGTCCACAGTGAATGGCCCGAGGGCTACCACTGTGGGTGACCGTAGTGGTCGCTGCCACTGTGGTAACCCACAGTGAGCGGCACTGCTCCCCCTAAAACCCCCACCACCACGGTCTCCATCCTTGCGTGCTTCAGCCCTGCGTAATACAATAAAAAAAAAGAATAAAAAAAATAAAAAACCCTACCCCCGGGTAGGGTTAGGGTAAGGAGGAAGAAGTATGAGATGTTTTTTTTAAATGTAGAACAATTTAAAGGATATATATAATATTCTGTTAGGGTTCTACATGGAGGATTTTAAAAATGGAAACATATTTATTTATTTATATAGGTTTATATTTATATATATATATATATATATATAGAGAGAGAGAGAGAGAGAGAGAGAGAGAGTACGAATGGATAGGGTAGATCTTAGATTTAAGATTTCATTTAGTGGTTATAGAATAAAGAGAATGGTTTTAGTATCTACTTAATATATTTTTAGATAAGATGTTGATACATTTACATTTAGAAAATAAATAATGTTCTATATATATGTGTTTGAATAAAAAGGAGATATATAGGTTAAATACATGAATGTATAAAATCGTCTATAATGTAATTGTAAAATTCATAGTTTAAAACATGATTGTGTGATTTGTCTATAATGTTAGGATAAATATTTTATTAAGTGTTTATATTTAACATTTGTTTCAAAATAAACATATGGGTATATTTAACAAAAAAAAATGGTTTAAAAATTATATTATTATTGGAGTTAATCATTTAGTAAATTTATTTTGTTGGTAGTTATTTAACTATAGGGAATAAGTTTTAGACCAACTAAATATAGGTTTTAGAGATTAAACCTTATAGAACGATTTTCATTATGGGGTTAAACGACCCTTTAGTCGATATAGTATAAACTACATTTTAATTATGTTAAAATAAAATATAGACTTTCATAAACTAAGTGCTAGTAACTATTTTAATTAGTTCCTAAAAGCAATTAATGGGTTTTTGTTGGAGATTAATTATATCTTCATCAATTATATTTAGAGAGGTTGATTAAATCAATCTATTGACTCAATTTGATGAGAGAATAAAATTAATTCTTTTAGTGTTCCAATCTAAATTAAATTATTAAGAAAAGGTGTATTAACAGGATGATGGGAACTTGATAATTATTAATTATTGATGTCGAACCAAGTAAATTTATTAATGACTATTTAGTGGAGATGGATCTAATTAAGTGCTAATAGATGCAACAGTAATGATAGGGACTTTTGAGTGAATTTAATATTACCCCTATAAATTTTAATCATTCCACTTGATAATAGGAATTAACGTAAGTATTATGTTAGTATTTAATATCAATTTATAATTCATTTGGAACATCTTGTTAAGACGTCTCGACTAATTAAACAATGGATTGTTTGTAATTTTAGTGTTTTAAAAAAAAAAATTGTGGTTGTGTTTTGCCCTAAAGTTTGGGCATGACACCATTTCTGTCATCTTTGTGAACATAGCATCTACTTCCAAAGATTTTAAAATAACTTACATTAGGTTTCTTGTCATACCAGATTTCATATGGTGTCTTCAAGGTTCCTTTCTTCAGTTGTACTCAGTTCAGGGTGTAAACTGCAGTGCTGATTGCTTCTCTCCAAAATGTTTGAGGTACCTTCTTTTCTATCATCAAGGTTCTTGCACAATCCATAATTGATCTGTTTCTTCTCTCGGCTATCCCATTTTGTTGGGGTGTTCTTGGTGCAGATACTTGCCTCTTTATACCATGATCATTGCAATATAAGTTAAATTCAACAGAAGTAAACTCACCTCCTCTATCAGATCTAAGACATTTTAGTTGTCTTCCTGTTTCATTTTCAACTCTTGCCTTGTACCATTTAAACATTTGAAAAGCTTATGATTTTTCTTTTAAAAACATTACTGACATCATCCTTGAGTAATCATTCACAAATAATATGAAGTACTTATCACCATAATAACTCTGAACTTTCATAGGACCACATTGATCAGTGTGCACAAGATCTAAAATTCCCTTAGAAGTGTAGTACTTACTTGTAAAGCTTGATCTTGTCATCTTTCCCATCTGGCATCCTCGGCATATAGCATTCTCAGGTTTCTCAAGACTCAGTAGACCTCTTACTTGGTGCTTCTTACTTATTTTGATCAGATTATCAAAATTTACATGAAAAAACCTTTTATGCCATAACCAGGTATCATCTATCTTTGCATATAGACACTTATTCCGAGTTGAGTCAAGGTGAAATGTGTTACCTTTTGTTTGTGTCCCGGTAGCTACTAACTTCCCATGTTTGTCAGGAACTTTGACAATTCATTTCTGAAACTCTATTCGGTCTCATGTATTGTTTAGTTGTGCTACACTCAACAAATTGTATTTCAAACTTTCAACCCAATAAACATCATTACACTTAGCATTGTCAAGAAGTGTTATAGATCCTTTACCTCTCACTGGACATGGTGCATCATTACCAAATCTTACATAACCTCCATCATAATCTTCTAACATAAGAAACTTGTGTTTATCACCTGTCATGTGATGTGAGCATCCACTATCTATGATCCAAGAATCATTAGTATTTATGTGAGATATTAAAGCTTTTTCTTCGTACCTTTCTTCATCTGATCATCTTTGATAGCCACATAAACAACTTCCTCTATATCAGTTTCATCTAATTTATCATCATTAGATTCCTCATCAGCTATTAGACATGTCTTTTTATCTCTTCTTCTGAAGTCTCGATGTCCTCTCTAATGATTATCTTTCTATCTGTCATCTCGGTAATCTCTCTTTTCACTAGATTCTTTGTTAGGACAATTAGAAGTCATATGTCCTATTCTATCACAGTTAAAACATTTCAAAGGCAACTTTCCTTTGTACTTACCTTTTCCTCTCAGTAGCCTTCTGGCTAATAGTGCTTCAAACTCTTCTTACTTTCTAATTTCTTCATAAAGTTTGTGTACCTCCTCCATGTTTTTATGAAATCTTTCACTTGCTCCACTGTGATTCCCTTCAGAGTACTTATACTTTCTATCATTGTAAACATCAAATTCATCAAGATGAAAAAAAACTAAATGCAGACTCAATTTTATTTACCGAAGACCCACTGTTATCAAAGTTACTTAACTCAAATGCATGTAGCTTACCAATAGTAGCATCCAAAGAAACTGGCATATTGGGTACAAACCTAAATTCATTGATTGCAGAGACTCAGATTGCATAAGAAGGTAGAAGGGTTCTTAATAACTTACTTGTGACATCCTTCCCTTCAATGGTTCCTCCTACTCCTTTGATTTGATTGACAATCTCCTTTAACCTTGTACTGTACTGGGTTATGTTTTCACCTTCATTCATTCTCATAGATTCAAATTGTCCTCTTAGACTATCCACTTTTGCTCTTTGAACATGTTCATCACCACCATACACAGATATGAGCTTGTCCCACATTGCCTTGGCATCATTGCAGCCTTCTAGATCATTAAACTCTGAGTCGGTCAATGCAGATGTTATTTCAATCATTGCTTGAATATGTTC
Source organism: Cryptomeria japonica (assembly GCF_030272615.1). Lineage (NCBI taxonomy): Eukaryota > Viridiplantae > Streptophyta > Pinopsida > Cupressales > Cupressaceae > Cryptomeria > Cryptomeria japonica. The sequence goes on from NC_081409.1 coordinate 445,647,528, forward strand.
TTGCTTTGCCTTTATCTCTTCCATTGCCAATGGATAGGTGCTAGGTGTAATGAAATCATTCTCCAGATAATATACATCATATTCTCCAACTCCTGATAGGTGCAGCTTCATCCTTTTCTGCCATGTAGAGAAACTTGACTTATTCAGCTTCGGTGCATCCCTCTTATACATCTTTGGATCTTTTCCTCAAGTACCTTTAAACTTTTCTTTTGGAGTCCAATGCTCTAATACCAATTGATAACTCTAAAGCCAATAGTTAATAAGATGAGAGGGGGGGTGAATCATACAAAATTAATCTTCAATATATTCAACAGATTCAACCTCGGTAGCTTAAACAGATATATGTAATCAAAACTGTAAAACATGCAACCTTAAGAACACATAATCATAACAACACTCATAACACCAAATTTAACATGGAAACCCAAATAGGGAAAAACCAATGTGGGAATTCGGACCCACTAAGAAATATACTCTTCTAGAGTATGCTTGGTTAAAAGCAAATCCTGTTAAAGATTACAAACACATTGCTAGATGTGATCCAGTTAAGGGATTTCCCTCAGATTTGTTAGGATCTTCACCTTGTTAGAGGTGACCTTGTTAAAGGGTTTCAAACACTCAATCAGAATGTCACCTTGCTAGAGGATTTACAAATAAGACTGTTAAGTCCACTCGGTTAAGAGATTTTATGTCACTTACAAATAAACAACAATAATGAGTATGTCTGCAACTTTGCATCTAAAATGCTAAAGCAAATTCTTATTTTCTCCATACAATCTATTCATAGGACTTATCTTGTCCCTCTGCTGGGCTCCTTACTCTCTTATTCAAACGTGCTCGATAATCACTATGTAGCATCCCTGTGCTTACACTTGCCCGCGTTTATTGTTTATCAATAGTTCCTTACTTATAAACAATTTGCTAACCGCTTAATCTCTTTGATCACATTTCCCATGATCAATCATAGCCATCAGATCTTCAATCTTGACCAGGTTCAATGTATCCTTCGATCGGAAACTTTTTTACCTCGCCTTGGAACTTCCATACATTTCTTGGAACTTGTGCTAGGGTATTGTAGTTTAATCTAAGTTGTAGATCTTCCTACTGATCTTCCATTACCATAGATCCTTAACAAATTTCATACATGTTGTATCAATCATTTAATCATATCCAGCTCATCAGCTTCCATCATTAAATAATGCATGTATACATCCAATGCATTCTATTATTACTCGGTTGCAACTTAGTAAATACTAAACTTCACTCGGTAGACATTCCACCTTCATTAACCGATAGCGATAACCTTAGGGTTTACCGACTAGGTTCCTTGATTGATAACATAGTATAGTATTAACCTTACAAGCAATAGCATATGTAGGATATCAAAACAATCTAAACAACATGATCTCATCATTGTCGAACTCAGTAATAGTTGCCCATTGAATAACTTATTCCTCCCCTTATTCATCACATTCTTTCTGTGTCTTTTACCAACATCTTAATTCTCTTCAAAACATACTTCTTAAGATATGGCAACATCCTACTAAATCAAAAAATCAGTTTCTTGACATCAATGACAAAATAATATTGTGAAGACAGTAAACATCCTAAATCAGTTATATCCATAATTATCAACAACCTTCTCAATATCCTAATTGAAATGCCAACAATCTCTTATTGTCTGTTATAATGCCAACAACTTGTACATGTCATTGATCAGGTACATGTACATCTTCTAGGGTATGTCTCACCCCTCTTGTCAACACTCTCCTTTTCCTCCTTTGTAATGGCACTCGGGGTGCTCTCTGCACTCATGCCTGCCCTACTCCTATTGCCTCAACCATCAACACATCCCCTATCTCATCTCCTCCCCAATTCCCTGCATCATCTCCTTTGTTCCCTCCATCATCTCCATCTCCTCCCACTACTTTATCCACCCCTATTCCTCCCTCATCAGCTTCTAAAACACCAATAATGGTCAATGTAACTAACCTATGATACTCCTACTATGTTGTGTATGCTAGAATCCTCCCTGCATCTATAATTTCTACCCAAGGATCTCATGGTATTGGTGTCATCCCCAAAAAGATCGATCATGCCCATATGATATCAATCGCATCCCCCTACACCTTCATCTCTCATGTCACTCATGGATGTGTCAGCTCCTCCCCTACCTCCTCCCGTTGAAGCCCAAGTTGCCACAACAACCTATGAGGAAGGTATTGATCAATGATATGCACTATATGACCTATCAATTAGCACCTCGTCTACATGAAGGATAGGAAGTAGTCCTCGGGCCATGCCTCCACTCCCCTGTAAGGTCTCCATGTAAAATCTTACATCTTGTCTAAGCACCATCTCCAATATCCTAGTGCCACCATCCTTACATAATGTAGTAATTGTCAAACCCAAGGCAGGACTAAGGGGGGTGAATTAGTCTGATCAGAAATTTAGTTTAACACATAAACAATTAACAATAACTCATATCCAACACATCAACACCGATATTTTCTATGGGGAAACCCCAAATAGGGAAAAACCATGGTGAGAAATTGCCCACAAAATTATTCCACTATATATATTAGATTACAATCAAAAGATCTCACTGCTCCTCACTTGCAAAGAATGGCTAACTGCTCTTGGGGAAAGACAAAAAGAGGACTTGCAAAACATGAAGCTAATTGTAATAGGGCAAGATACAAAAATTATTTGAAAAGAAGGATCTCCTAATCATTAAGCTATCGTTGAACTCTGCATCAAGCAACCAACATCAGCACACACAACTTAGACCTCAACTGTCAATACTCTATCTCATACATCTGGCATAGTCTCAAAATAGCTTGTATATCATTTGAACACAACTCTTCTTCTCTATACTACTCTTCCCACTCTCTCTACACTCAACACCTAATTTTCTTTATTTAACTCAATCATATTCATTCCTTATATATAACATAGATCATCAAAACTTGAACTAAGTTGGTCTAAATCAAAGTATATCTTCCAGACCAAAAACACACACAATGATCAACTCTAAGAGAAAGAGGGGACCAAAACACATCTTCTAAAGATCAAATCATTAATCCACAATCACCGGAACACAACTAACAGTATACCAACATGCTACACATCCATATAAGCAATTAACAATCAAAACATAGTATCTAGTGCAAATAACTCTAATCTGGATCTCTACAAGCTACAGTGAGGCCCATAACACATCAAATTACCTTACACAAATCATATCTGGACCCAAAGATAGGTCTATCATAGAGTATCACAACCTGCTAAGAGCACTAAGATATTTCCTGACCACAAAACCAACATATCCATGATACCAAAACCATAACCAAAGAAGATAACAATATCAAACCATGTCAACAACACTTTTTGAACCTGAACACTTCTGAAACAAACAATAGAACAACTGCAACATCAACACAGCAAGATATATTTCTGCACCAACAGACATTCTGGACCAACAACTATCTGGAACAACAAGTTTGATATCAATGACAACCACATGAACACATTCTTCCAACAATCTCCCCCTTTGTCATTGATGGCAACACTTGACTAAACTCAACATGCAACCAAAACTTGACGTAACTGCAAAACATTATAGATCTATCAAAAAATATTGTAAATACTACTCTTTCTCCCTTGAATTTCTTGAACTCTATCTCTCCCCAAAAAAAATCTTCTCTATCTCTATCTCTCCCCCTTTACCATCAAGGACAAAGTCCACATCAACACTACACACACCACTACTCCCCCTGAGAGAAACCACAACATCAATCCAAGAAAAGAAATGGACATGAAAGCTCCCCCTAGAAAGATGCATCTCTATAATGCGCCTAGCTAGAAGAAGGAGGGGAAATAACCCTAAGCTTCTCCTGAAGAAACTCAATGTATCATTTGTCATCACCTTAGTGAAAATATCTGTAACCTACTCTTTTATAGAAATATACTCCAATCGAACTTCCTTCTTAGCAACTTTCTCCCTTAAGTAGTGATATCTGATTGAAATATGCTTTGTTCTAGAATTCATAACTGGATTCTTCAAAATGTTTATTTTACTTGTATTGTCTTACATAATAGGAATTTCTTCATCATATGTTATTTGATATCTTTAAGAGTCTATCTCATCCACATCACCTGAGTATAACAAGATGTTTCTACAATATACTTTGCTTCAGTAGTAGATAGGGAAACTGAATCTTGTTTCTTACTGAACCAGGAGACCAATTTGTCTCATAAAAAGAAAGCACCACCACTAGTACTCTTCTGGTCATAAACACTTCCAACCCAATTGGCATCAGTATAAGATTTCATCATGAAATCTCTACCTTTTTTGTACAAAAGTTCAAAATCCACAGTACCTTTAAAATATCTAAAAATTATTTTCATAACTATCTCATGTGTCGCCTTCATATTTGCCTAAAATCTAGCCACCAAAAAGACAGCTTGCATGATATCTAGTCTGGACGCAGTCAAATACAACAATCCACCAATCATTGATTTGTCTTCTTCTATTCAACCTTTAAAGACTCATCATCTTTTCTCAACTTACATCCATCGATCAAAGGAGTTGTAACCGATTTACAATCATCAAAACCAAATTTATTCAACATCTCTTTCACATAATTGTTTTGTGAGATAAAAATTCCATCTTCAAATTGAATAACTTGTAACCCAAGAAATAAAGAAAACTCACCAACCATTGACATTTCAAATTCTTTATGCATCTCCTTAGAAAACTCTTTTCATAAACTATCATTTCCTCCAAATATAATGTCATCAACATAAACTATAACAATTAACAAGTTATCTCCATCAATTTTGAAATAAAGATTGTTGTTTGCAGTGCCTTTCCTAAAATTCTATTGAAACAAATACCTATCTAATCTTGTATACTAGGATCTAGGTGCATGTATGAGTCCATACAATGCTTTATTCAGCTTGCACACCATATCTAGTTCTTCTATCAATTTGAATCCATTTAGTTGGTCAATGTAAACTTATTCTTCTAGATATCCATTAAAAATAATGATTTGACATCCATCTGATAAACTTTAAAGTTTTTGTAAGAAGAAAATACAAGAAAAATACATATAACTTTCATCCTTTCTACTGGAGCAAAAGTTTCTTCAAAATCTATTCTTTCCACCTAAGAGTATCCTTTACATACTAGTCTTTCTTTATTCCTTGTAACTTGTCCTTTCTCATTTAGCTTGTTCTTGAAAACTCATTTAGTTCCTATCACATTCTTGTCCACTAGTCTAAGTACCAGTTCCCAAGTCTTATTCTTCTAAATCTGATTTAATTCTTTTTCCATAGGTTTTACCCAACTCTCATCTTTACTAGCTTCTTCATAAGTCTTCAGCTCAGTCATTGACAAAAAATAACAATTGTCTTGTTCTTGAGATTCTGCAATCTTCCTCCTTGTCTGAACACCTTTTATCTTGTCTCCAATTATCTAGTTTTTTGAATGATGCTTTTGAACATACTTAGCAGGAACTTTTGCTAAGTCTTCTTCTTCTTCATTTGCTTCCTTCTCTTTGTTTTCTATAATGGTGAAAAAATAGGGTTTCAACCATAGAAGGAAGAAGCCACTAATTTTATGACTTAGAGACCATTACATTCAAAAGAGGGTTCCAATCCAATAGATCTAGTCACAAACTAACAAGGATTAAGACTAAGAATTCATATTGGATTGGGGGTTTTTTGATGATGTGAATTAATTAACCCTCTTTTGTGAGTTGAATTGCTGAAATTAGGGTAAAAGTGATGGAAATTGAAGTAGAAATGTGCCACGAACCTAGATCTAAGCAATGTAAGCAGATTCAGACCTATTCCTAGTAAGAGATCCTACAATGTTGGAACTGTGGTGTCCATCGCCTTGGTCCTCTAAAATTTTTGCACTCCAATGGGGGATTGATTTGTCACTATAAATAATGATTATTCTAAAGATCACATCTATGTACCTATTTCTTGTACATAGAAGGAAGGGGAAATATGTTGGGAATAGGGGTTTGTCTAGGTCAAATCCTAGTTTTGGAATTAACCATGAAATAGAAATGAAAGATAATAGAATTGCAATAATGGAAATGTCCTCCTTTTGAGGGAAATTTTGAGTAATAACTAAAAATTTAAATGATATATCTCATTGTGAAGTTTTATTTGTTTCCACATGGAATTAGGGTTCTATGAAGTCTTCAAGACTATAGAACATGAATGTCAACTCTAATGCTTGAATCTTGACCTTATTGTTGCTCCAATGCTTGAAGGTTGATTGCTTGCTCACTTGAATTTGAATGCTTGATTGTTTGAATCCATTGACCAATATGATTGTTGAATGATTAAATGAGAGGGGAAAGCTTCCTTTTATACTTTTCAGTTGAAAAACATATTAATTTTCTGACACAAGCCGACACGGGGATGGATTTCCCAATTAATTTTTGAAATGGCCAAGGGATCAAAAGTTTGGTCCTAATTGGGAGGACCAAGGTGCCACGCCCTGGTCCTACCCAAATTTGGGGTCAAGACAAGGGTTTTGGATGATGCATAAATTCAATATGAAGTCAAATTTGCATGATATGAGCAAAATTAGGTCCCCATCAGGCCTAGGGGAACAAACGCTAAGGTGAGGACCCAAATGCAATTAAAATTGTAAGCAATTTAGGATGCTACATTTTCTTTTGGATCACTTGTCTTTTCTGTAATTGTTGGAACAATCTCAACCTTTTGTGCTAGAAAACATTTACTTTCTCTCTTATCCTTGATATAGTATACATTTCCATGTGTTCTAACTCCTTCTACAACCCTTTTACTAGTATTTCCTTTTCTGATCACACATCCAGTGCTACTGAACAAAACTTCATAACCTTTTATACACATCTCACTAACACTTAATAAACTATGTCTTAATGTTTCAACATAAGAAACATCACCAATTTTATGCTTATCATAAATAGAAACACTTTTGATACCTCAAATAGCTGCTCCATCTTCTCCAACAAATTTCATCGATCCACCATCATATTTCTTAAGATTAATAAACCCATCCTTATCACCAGTCATATGATTTGAACATCCAAATTCAATAATCCATGTACTCGGTTCTATCTTAGCATGCAATGCAGTCTTGATTGTCTTCTCTTCTTTCAATTTTTTAAGACATTCTCCTTTTCTTCAATTGCTAGAAACAAGGATTATTAATTTGAATCATCATCAACTTCATCTTCAAATATATGTTCCTCAATAAAACATAAGCCCTTCTTATCTCTTATGTTAAAGTTGCATCTTCTAAATTTATTTATTTTTCTCATCATCATTCAGTCTCTTATTGTCTTCTCTGTAGATACAATTAGAAGCATAATGTCCAATTATAACATAAGAGAAACATTTCAGAGGTAACTTACCTTTATACTTTCTAGTGCCTTGTTGCAATCTTCTCACAAAGGTTTCTTTAGCTTCATCCAAATCTCCATTGCATTTCGGATCATCACATCTTAACACATTAAATTTTTCTTCTTTCTTTTCCCTTCCTCCATTTTTGAAATTTCAAAAGATGCTAAGGTATCGGTAAGCTAATCAATATTATACTCTCAAATCATTTCTTTCCTATATGGCACTTGTTGACTTGTAGGATTTAGGCAAGGTTAGCAAGATATTTTGAACAACATCACATTCATCCAAATGTCTATCAGAAGCTCTAATACCATCACCAAGATCGGTCACTCTATGTGAATATAGTTGTCAACATCTTCTTCAAGGAATCTTAGATACTCATAATTTTGTTTCAAATTCATTAGCCTAGCCTACTTTGCCTTCAAATCTCCTTCATATGCCAAACATAACCTATTCCATATAGCTTTAACTTCTTTGAATTCTTTTACTCTCCCAAACACTGAATCACTTATACAACTAAAAATTATAGCTCTAGCCTTCACTTTAGTCTCCTTTAGCTTTATCTCATCTGAAGTCTTAGGACCACTCAGAGGGGGTGTATATCTGGTCTGAATGATTGCCCATATTCCATTTGGAAGTTCTCCAAATGCGACTCTATTCTGTCCTTCCAATATGAAAAGTTTGTACCATAAAAGATCAGGACTTTATAATGCATGTCCTACGCCATACCAGATCTACCTCAAGTAGTTAAGCTTACTCAAGAGGAACCTTGCTCTGATACCAATTGTTGAACCCAAGGTAGGACTGAGAGGGGGGTGTGAATCAGTCTAATCAGAAATTTAATGCAACACACATCCAACACATGAACACTAAGATTTTCTACATAGAAATCCCAAACAGGAAAAAACCACAGTGTGCACTTGCCCAAAAAATATATCCACTATGTATATCACATTACAATGAAAAGAGCTCACTACTTCGGACTTGCAAACCAAGGCTTACTACTATTGGGGCAAGATACAAAAGAGGACTTGCAAAACTTGAAGCTAACTACAACAGGGCAAGATACAAAAAATGATGTAAAAAAAAAGGATCTCCTTATCATGAAGTTTTCCTTGAAATCTGCATCAAGCGACCAACATCAACACACACAACTTAGACCTTAATTGTCAACACACTATCCCATACATTTGCCACAGTCTCAAAATAACTTGCATATCATTCAAACACAACTCTTCTTCTCTGCACTATTCTTCCCACTCTCTCTACACTCAATGCCTCATTTTCTTTGTTTAACTCAATCATATTTATTCCTTATATATAAGTTAGATTATCAAAACTTGAACCAAGTTGGTCTGAACAAAGTATAATTTCTAGGCTAGAAACACACACACACTGATCCACTCTAGGAGAAAGCGGGGACCAAAACACATCTTCCAAAGATCAAATCACTAATCTACAATCACTAGAACATAACTAACAACATACCGACATGCTACACATCCATATAAGAAATTAATGATCAAAACATATTCTCTAATGTAAATAACTAATCCAAATCTCCACACACTACGATGAGACCCATAACACATCAATTTACCTTCCACAAAGCATATCCAGACCCAAAGATAGGTCTATCATAGAGTATCATAGCCTGCATTGAAAAATATACCACAACTTTTGGAGAACAAAGATATTTTCTGACCAAAATACCAGCATATCCATAATACCAAAACCATAACCAAAGAATATAACAACATCAAACTATGTTAATAACACTCTCTGAACCCAAACACTTCTAGAACAACCAATAGATCAACTGCAACATCAACACAACAAGATATCTTTGCACCAACAGACATTTTGGACCAACAACTATCCAAAACAACAAGTTTGACATCAATGACAACCACAATAACACATTCTTCCAACAATAACTCTCCATATCTGAACACATATGGCTATCCCTCGCTCTAGTGGTTGATAGACTGCTATATGCTCGAATGCCCATATGTGTAGAAGCATAACTAATGTACCTAAACTCTTGTACCCATGATAGACACACGTGAATATCATGGTACAATTGGCATAACATAATATACCCCCAAGCATATGTCACTACATCCCTTGTCATCATATATAAGAATTTCCCCCAACCGAAAAAAATCCATGTCTGCTAAGCTTGGGTATTAGGTGCCCATTAATCAGCCTAACTATGTATAATGCTAGTCTTGGAGCCCGTCGATGCCTCTCCATCACTAGATCAAGTCACATTTGTATCAGGTCCATCAACAGATAGTCAGTCTCGAACACCAACCACATTTAGTGCTCACCATGATCTAGTGTGTACTCTAGAATGACCCCCCAAATCAAGATGTGTAGGATCCTTCATACATCCTCTAGTGTAATTGTGACCTCCCCTATCGGTAGGTGGAAGTTGTGAGTATTATTGTGTCACCTCTCCAATGAGTTCATCATCATTGCATTTTGTGATCGCACGCATGGCCATTTATGCACCCATCCCATCCCAATCACCAAAAGTATCTCCCAATCAATGTTCCTCAGCTCACTGCACAACTACATGGTCGACAACCAATTCTCTTGAGACTCCACCAATCCCAAACACTCATGCATCCATAACCACATTGATTTTACCTTTTTTCTTCTCAAACCTAGCCTTTTCCTACCTATGGAAACTAGGGCATTCCTCCCTTTTCTCACCTTCCCCCCTTTTTCCCCTTCTAGCAGAGATTTCATTTTCCAACTGCCTATGTCGAACAATGCAGATGCTAAAAACACAACAAAGATGTCATTTTTTAGACGCCTAAGGCGAATGGCACAAACGTTGTTCCCTAATCCAACCCAATTGTCTACCCTAATTTCCTCAAATGTGAACGTTGATCCCTAGATCGATGTCTATGCATGCAATGCCCCACATGTGCTAGTGTTGCGATGTCTACCCAAATGCCACTACCTAGACCCAGACATCGGGCATTGAGTACATACACTAAAATGATGATCGATGTATGTACCCCAATTTGTTTTCCCTGCTAATTCTAACATTAAATACACTTAAACTACCATTAATGTAGAGTTTGAGGTACCTATTGGCTCCCTATTCTTGGATGGTTGCTAGAAAATAATTAATTTTATTAATTGTGTTAGCCCTTTTGTCCTTCTAAAACTATTAATTAAATTATATTTAATTAATTATGCCCCCGTTTAATATAAGTAATTTATTAATTAATTATACCCCATTTTCTCCCAATGGTTAGATTTATTTTAATAAATCAAAATCCCCTTAGCCCATTAGCCAAATATTCCTCTAAGCCAAATTAGTTAATTAATTCTCAATTAATCAATTTATATCCTAGATTCCTACAAATCCTCCCATTAATCTCATTAATTAGTAACTTAGTGTTTAAATCTCATTACCATTTTCCTCCAATTTTAATTCCATCCCACCTACCCAAGTCCACATGTGACACCCCTCTTAAATGAGCTTGCATGCACAAGTCATTTTCAAGCCTCCACCTCACTCTTTGACCAAGTGTGTTCACACATGTATGAGGATGCTCTTTCCAATGGATCCACCCTACACTTTCCCCTTTCATCCATTTGTTATTTCCTTCTTCCTACACCTCTTCCATTTTGCCATTTTTGCATCCACTTGTCATTCTTTTGTTCTTCCCAAGATGTGCTCACACATGTGTGATCACACCTTGCCCTCTTTCCCATGCCAAGTGCTCTCCCCAATACTCCCACCCCTTGTGATACTTGACACAAGGCTAAGCATTCATCCAACTCATCTCTTCTTATCGAATCCTACCTCTCCATCAAATTTTGATCTCAAATGTCCATTTCAATCTCAAAAATCTATAAATTGGAGTCTCCTCCCTTATATCCATCATCACAATTTCATGCTACCCTTATGTTGCCAAATTTACTAGTTGTTGTGCAATAAAAGAGAGCAATCCACATATTCAACCACATCAAGGACAAATCAAGTGGTCAAGGGGGCAACCACTTTTAGTCCAATCCATGGAGTGTGAAGGTGAATTGGTGCATTCATGTTAGTATTTCATGGTTATGCATTTGACTAACTATTTACTTTTCTTACTTTCATATTAATTTCTAGAGTAATATCTCTCAATAATTTGATATATTAATGCCTGTAAATCATTTTTTTTTAAAAGTAACATATAAATAATATTTACTACACTTTTGAAAATAAACATAGGAGAATAAATTAAAATAATTAATGGTGACTTCTAAAAAGGTAAAATTAAAAGTTGCATACAAAGTAAAACATGTGTATTACTAAAAACAAAATTTCAAATATAAACAAAGTAAAAAATATAGTTAAAATAAAATAATTTTTAAATTAAAAAAAAATCTCTCAATATTTTTTAGATAGTTGTATCAAAGATATTTATACTAGTTTTATTTTATTTATATATTAAATTATCACTTACTTTTATCACTTAATTAATAATGCCAAGAGGCATATTGATGGATTAATAGAAATCCATCTATAAAAACCCCCTATGATTGAAATTGACACCCATCATTATTACAATTAGTTTTACTATTACTTTTATTTTTAATTTCTATTTTAATAAAAAATTGCATGGTAAATTTGAAACAATCTAAACTCTATGAAAAAACTGAACTATAAATGAGGTCCACTAAATTTATGGATTTTATTTTAAATTAAAGTAAATTAAATAATAAAATAAGTTAAATTAAATAACTAAAAGTAAATTGAAATAACCTAAATTAAATTAAATAATTAAAAGTGAATTAAAATAACCTAAGATAAATTTATATTTATTGAAATTATAAAATATTTTATAAATTCTATTTTAAACTAAATAAAATTAAATAACTTAAATCAAACTAAATTAATAAATTAAAATAAATTGAATAACTTCAATTAAATTGAATAAATTTAATTTAAATGTAATTAAATAATTTAAATTAAACTAAATAAATTAAATAACTTAAATAAAAATACATTTAATAAATTAAATGAATTTAAATAATTTAAATCAAACTAAATTAAATAAGTTTCAAGAAATGTATTTTTGAAATAAAATAACATTAAAATAATTAAAATTAAATAAATTAAGGGGATGACCCCACAACATAGTGGTTAGTTGTGAGCCTTCTACATGGGAGGTCTTGGGCTCAAGTCCTCTTGATCCCCATGTGTCCCACACATAGGCAATGGATAGATAAGGTGGTGCTTGGGCGTGAACGATAGGATGGTATTTGGAGATATAAGGGTGTGTAGCTCCAGTCAAAAGTGATTTAGCTTCAATCATTACTGATCAAAAAAATAAAATTTGTAAATTGTCATATTTATAATTAATTTTACTATTACTTTTGCTTTAAATTTTTAGTTTAATAAAAAAAATGTATGGTAAGTTTGAAACAATTTAAATACTCTATGAAAAATGAACTATAAATGAGATCCACTAAATTTGTGGATTTTGTTTTAAATTAAATTGAATTAAATTAAACTAGAAATTGCACCTTAGTGTGCAATTGGTAGGTCCAAGAGGTGTGGAAGGTCAATTAGGGCAAAATTTGGTCAATTTTTTGCATAAATTTGTGTAGTACATGAGATCAATTGGTAGGCAAAATTTAGAAAATAATGTTTCTTGTACAAGAAAGGTCACAATGGAGAAGTGATAGTTTCAAATCCACTTTGCATCCTCTTACAAGGTTCCAATCAATTAGGACGATAATCAATTAGGCTCGATATGAATGTAGAGGTTTAAAAGTTGGGAGAGAGAGAGAGAGAGAGAGAGAGAGAGAGAGAGAGAGAGAGAGAGAGAGAGAGAGAGAGAGAGAGAGAGAGAGAGAGAGAGAGAGAGAGAGAGAGAGAGAGAGAGAGAGAGAATAAGTAGAGAGAGATAAAAAAAAAAAATTAAAGATAATGATTCTAAAATAAATTAAAATTTGACAAGTGCCACGTAGTGACGAGTACTTGTCATCATAGTATTGTAATAAAAATATTTGTTCTAATTTGAAATTATTATAATTTTGAGTTCTAATAAAAATATTTGTTTTATTTTTGAATTATTATAATTTTGAATCATTATTATTTTAAAATTATTTTAGTATAATTATATTTATGGAATATTAACTATAACTCTTATTATAATAAAATAATATAAATAGTTATAATATAACAAAAAATAAATATAATGAAAATATATATTTTTCTTAATAGCACAATCCTAATTTAATTTAAAAAATCTAAATAATTACAATTATAATAATAAAAATAATCTCAAGTTTAATTATTAATTTGTAATGTAATATTATATTATGTTAATTATATTTAATAATTAATTATAATCGATCTTAATAAAACAACTATTAATAATTATAAAAGTGAAAATAGATATTTTTTGAATGAGTTAATGAAAAATATTTAATTTATGATTTAATGTAATTAAATTATTTTGTATATATTACAATGATTAAAAAATTGGCTTGTTATTGGACATTCTTGGGCTAATTTGATATTCGAGAAGGTGAAGGTGGTGGAGTGGTCCAAACTGAGGGAAGAATGGTATAAAATTAACTTTGATGGGGCCTCAGAGGGTAACTTAGGACCGTTGGGAGCTAGATTTGTGGCACAAGATTGGGAGGACAATATTGTAACAATTGGAGCTTCAAAACTTTCAAAGAGAACACATAATAAAGTTGAGGCTCTAATGTCTATTGAAGCATTGAAAATGGGAAAAAATTTGGGCTTCTTGAAAATACATCTTGAAGGAGATTCCTTGATTATTATTAATGCAATAAAAAAAGGGTGAAATACATGCCTGGAATTTGAATAAATATATAATCATTGCCAAGCATTTATTACAAACTTTTGAGGAATTTGAAGTTGGGAATATGATGGGATTGGGGAATGATGTGGCAGACATGTAGTCCAAATGGGCAATGACTCTTGATAATGGGCCCAAAAGTAGGGTGGAAGATTTTTGTAATCTTGAGCTTGACCTCTAAGTTAAAATAGTACACCACCATTTTGAGAAGCTATTAATGAAAGGGTGTGGTGGCAGGGTGATGTGACATGGGTAGCACTTGGTGCTCATAATTGAGGATGGTTGGCGACTACATTTTTATATGGAGGCCACCTTTTCCTTGATTACGTCAAAGTAACAATTAGAATTTATGGGCAAAATCATTGACAAAAGAATGAAAAATCTTTTTAAATTTGATGAAGATATTTTCATTCAAATCATGGAAATCCTTCTAGATGAAGATCTTTTAATGACTAAACATAGGTGTAGGGTAAATATAGACATTATGTCAATGGTGGCCATGTGGCGGTTGGAGGTTGGATGGAAAGAAGATGTTGAATGGGTGTTGAATGGGTGTTGAAGGGTTGTGTGGAAAATGATTGGCTGTATGGTTTGTATTCGATGTTGAAAAGGGCAATTTTGGGGCAAGTTTTATGCTTGTAGAGGTGGCCAAGGGTACAAATGAGGAAACTCCTCAACAACTAATGTCATTTATTCACTCAACATAGGGGATGAACAAGGATGAACATTGTGCAGAAGGATATATAAGTTGAAATTTATTGATTCATAACATGTCAGCGAACAAACAAGAGCGAGCCAAAGGAAAGAGGAAGGTAGGGCCAGAGGAAGAATCAGAAGCAAGATTCGAGATGAAAGACCGGTGGGTTAATGGACATTCGAAAGCAATGAGGAAGAAATAAAAATATATTAAAAAAGATCAAATTAAAATATATTCTTATAAAAAGAAGATAGAAATAAAAGATAGATTTCTAATTCAAAAAATAAGTATTCTACAATAATTAAAATTTTTATAAGACAAATAACTATAAATTAAATGAATTCTAATAATTTTGAATTATTATTTGTAATTTCATTAAAAACATAAATAAATAAAATAAGATTTTCACTTAATGAAAAATGAATCATTTTAAAAAGTAGAAAAAATAGCTAATTCTTTCTTTTTTAATAATTTTGTCTTTTCCACTTTTGAAACTTCAAATTAAAATAATTAAAATAAGATTTTAACTTAATGAAAAATGAATCATTTAAAAAAAGAGAAAAAAAAGCTAATTCTTTCTTTTTTAATAATTTTGTCTTTTCCACTTTTGAATATTCAAATTAAAAAAGATACCATTAAAGATATTATTATTAAAAGCATAAAATAGTAGATTTTTCTTTTGTACATATTCTTTTTCTAATTAATCATATTAAAATATATATTTTTTTAGTATTTTA
This sequence comes from Cryptomeria japonica, assembly GCF_030272615.1. Lineage (NCBI taxonomy): Eukaryota > Viridiplantae > Streptophyta > Pinopsida > Cupressales > Cupressaceae > Cryptomeria > Cryptomeria japonica. The sequence continues at coordinate 445,663,223 of NC_081409.1, forward strand.
TCATTTTTTAAAAATTAATATTAATGTAAACATACAATTGAAATCAATTCAATCATCTTGCATCCTTCTAGTCAATTTTGAATCATTGATTCCAATAAGTAAGCTGAAAACTTCATATAGGGTATGTCTTCTGCATAATAACTTCAAATAAATTAAATTAAATAATTAAAAGCAAATTGAAATAACTTAAATTAAATTAAATAGTTAAAAGTGAACTAAAATAACAAAGTGAATTAATATATATTAAAATTATAAATATTTTGAGAATTTTATTTTTAATTAAATCAAACTAGATTAAATAACAAATGAAATTAAATAACTTAAATCAAACTAAATAAATTAAAATACATTAAAATAAATAAATAAATTGAAATTAAATAACTTAAATAAAAATACATTAAATAACTTAAATGAAATTAAATAATTGAAATCTAATTAAATTAAATAAGTTTCAAGAAATGTATTTTTAGTGGCCTCCATGTGTAGTATTATTAATGCATGGTTATAATTAGTCCAGTCAACTAGTTATAATAAGAGTTTTCAAATTAAATTAAATTAAATAATTAAAAGTAAATTGAAATGACCTAAATTAAACTAAATTAAATAATGAAAATTTAATTAAAATAACTTAAAGTAGGGGAGGTGGCATCTATGGGTGTGGGTGTTGTTGCGGGAGGGGTTAGCTATGGGCTACGGGGGTGGAAGGTGGTGCGGTGGCTGCGGGGGGTGGGAGGTGTTGCGAGAGGCAGGGGCTTGGGGTTTCTATGGAGTCGCAGCCTGTTCGCGGGGAAGGGCAGTGGGGGTTTCGATCTGCATGGTGGGGAGAGTGTGTGTTCTTGCAAGGGGGTGTGGTGTCCTTGCCCACTTCCTTTTGGGAGGTGGGCTCTCCGAGTGGTGCGATGTCTAGATCAGGTGGAGAGGCCTCGAAGGTGCCTCACGATATGGATTTCTGGGCTGCGGTGGGTTTGAAATCTCCACCCCAAAATGTAAAGACCTTTGATAATAACCTTTTTTCCTCAGAGTCCGGGGCGGGAACTGTTGGGGGTTCTCAGATCTCAAAGATTAATGGCTGCCTGGAGAGGTGTAGCAAGAGACCAAGGTTGAGTATTCCTTCAGAGATGATAGTGGAAGATGTTGATTACTTTTTAAAACATTTGTTATACTACAAGTTTTTGGGGATGAGGGTTTCTCTGCAGTTTTTGGAGAACTGGGCTCAGAGATCTTGGGCATTGAAAGGGGAAATGGAGATTATGTTACTGGCAAACAACTACTTCATGGTTACCTTCAATTGCATGGAGGATCGGAGTAGGGTTTTTGAAGGAGGGCCATATTTTTACAACCAGGTGGGGTTGTTCATCAAACCTTGGCATGCAGGGTTCAATCCTTCAGAGGAACTTCCGAATAGGGTCCCAGTGTGAGTCCATTTACCATGTTTTCTGGTGGAATGTTGTCGGGAGGATGTGCTACAAATGCTTGCTTCAGTGCTTGGGAGGCCAGTTGGAGCCTCATCGCAAACCCTAAACCCTGGGGAGAAGGGTAATGACCTTCGCCCGTATCTGTGTTGAAATTGATCTTAGTAAGCCTCTGCCATATGCTATAGATATGTATGCGGGTTCTTATTCCTAGGTTCAGCAGCTGGATTATGAGACTTTACCATTTCAGTGTCATCTATGTCATGAGTATGGTCATTTGCAATGAAAGTGTCCTAGGTATAAATCGACGGTGCGCCAACCTCAACAACCAACCCGCAACACAGATGGGGCTAACAAAGGAAAAGCTACCATGACTGGGGAAGTTATGGGTACTGATGGTTTTGTCCTAGTTAAGACAAAGAACAAGAATCAGGGACAAAAGAGGCCCCTATAGGAGAGACAGGAGGAGGATACCATTAACACGTTTGAAGCCCTGGATGACCTCACCCAATAGGAGGTGAGCCCTAGGCTGACTCCTTTGGATCAGAGTGCATCAGGGTTGGTCAATGATAGTGTGAATTGGGACTCAACCCAGGCTCTGCAAATTGTTGGGAGCTAGCAAATGGAGATGGATTTGCCAAGTGTGGCTCAGTTGGGGACCATTCCTAGTGTTGTAGTGGAGTTGGTTGGGGGGGATGTTTCTCTTTTAGCTCAAAAATTGGAATCTATTGGGGCCAAAAGTAACAAGATGGGCTTACATTTGGGTCTCCACCAAAAGGACATTAAGAAAGGATCAACGGAGAAGAGTTCAAAGGTTGGCAGAAAAAAGGATTTGGAGAAGATCAAATTGATGGGGAAGAATTTGGTTGAGTCAAGGTTAATAAAGACTCTGGATTCTCACTTTTCCAATCCCCCTAAATTATTGTTTTATCATGGAATGTGAGGGGCTTTAACAGTGGCCCTAGACAAAAAGTTGTTTGAGAGTTGATAAGGATTCATTCTCCTAATATACTATTTTTGTAGGAGACAAAACTATTTGTGGAAAGTATGATGGATATGGTGCCAAGCTTTGGGGGAGAAGCCAACGTCAATGTATTGGGGTTGTGGGTTCCTCAGGAGGGGTGGCCTATCTTTGGAACCCTTTAAGGATTCACCCTATCTGGTGGGTGGACTCTAGATCTTCGTTATTTGGGGTTGTCTCTAGTCTTGAGACTGGGGAATATATCTTGTTTACTAACATTTATGCTCCCACTGATCTTCAGGGTAAGCAGAACTTATGGTCCCATATTTCTTCTATGCAAAGGTTGGTCCCATTTCATCCTTGGATTATGGCAGGAGATTTCAATGCCATCCTTGAGTTGAGTGAGAAGAAGGGGGGTGTTATGCGGTTGGAACCTTCATCTTTCCTTTTTTGGGACAATATAGCATCATTGCATCTTGTTGACATTAAGCCTAGTAATGGTCTATTCACCTAGAACAATAGAAGGGTAGGGGAGTATCGGATTGTGGAAAGGTTGGACCATTTTCTGGTTTCTAGATTTTGGATTGGTAGGGAGTGGTCCACAAGCTTTGAGATTCTTGACTGGAGAGGGTCTGACCACTAGCCCATCAAGACGGTTTCTTCTTTTGCTCGGGTCGCTTGCTCTCCTTCATTCAAATTCCAACTTATGTGGCTTCAGGATCCTGCTTTGCAGACTCTTGTAGTGGAGTGGTGGAGGAAAGGGAGGCCTTCCTTTGGCACTGCTATGTACACTTTTGCCAAGCAGCTACAATTTGTTAAGTTTCAGCTTAAACAGTGGAATTGTCAAGGTTTCGGGAATATTTTTCATGCTAAGAAAGTTGCTCAGATAGTGTTGAATGGCATCACCAGTGACATCAGAGACAATGGTTTGTCTGAATCCTTTCTTAGGGTGGAAGATTGGGTTGTCAAGGCTTTAAAGGAATGGGAGCTTAGGGAGGAAATATACTGGAAATAGAGAGCTTGTATTGATTGGCTTCAAGAGGGGGATAAGAACACTGCCTTCTTCTTCAACTCAGTGAAAGCAAGAAGACATGGAAATGTCATTCCTGTTCTGGTCAATGATAGAGGTGAGAAGCTTTTATCCTTGCAAGAGATCTCTAGGGAGTCTTTACATTATTTCTGATCCCTCTTCAGGGAAGATTATCAAGGGGAATTAGTGGAGGAGAATCAAGTTCTCAATTACATCCCTTCTCTAGTTACTAGGGAGATGAATGAGTAGCTTATGGGTCCAATTTTGCTAGAAGAACTAGAGAGTGTGTGTGTGAAAAAGTAGTCTGTAAGCTGCAAGCACAACACTTCAATTAAGTCATTATATGCATGGTTAGTAATCAATAATCAATAAGTAAAAAACCATAACAAAGTGACTAATTGCCTTCTAAAAGATGCGGGTATAAGATTTCTCTCAAATTTTTATAAGCAATACTAGTGACTAGACTACACCAAGATGAAGGATTTAATCTATATGATATTAACTATATGGATGCAAGATGAATGAATAATTCAAGCAATAATGGATGTAAAATGCATGCAAATAATCTAAAAAGCATAATAATCTTCAATGACTCCAGAGTGAAATTAGCATGATAATAATCTCCAAACATGTTCTAACAAATCTCTAGGGTAAATTGGAATGAGAGCTAAAGACTGAATTTATAGAGAATTACCAAGAGAAAAGCTCAATTTAGGATTAATTGAAAATAATTGAGAAATCAGGTTTAGTTAACCTTGAGATAGATTCCAATTATAGTTTAATTGAATGCATTCAAATTAGAAGTCCAAGTTGCATTGGAAATAATAATAAATTAATTCCATGCATTTGTGATAAAAATAGATAATTATTTTATTTATTCAAGAAAAGAGTCTTTTTAATGCAACTGAACTTCTTTTTCTGAAAAGCTTTGAGTTCCAATTTTAGAGAATAATTCAACAATTCAATTAAATTGCTTTTCTGATTTCAAGTTCTAAATTTAGAAAAAGAAATAATATCTCAAGTTTGATTTCTCTCTCAATTCAATTCTTTTATTTAATTTCAATTCAACTCTTGTTTTGTAATTAATTCCTCTTTTGTAATAAATTAATTCTTTTTGCATGATTAAATGGCAAATTTATTAATTAATTAAATATGCAAGGATATTTAATAAATTAAAATAGGATAATTGATCAAAATGATATTCTTGGAAATGATTAAATTAATTAAATGAATATTTAATTAATATTGAGTAATTGATTTGCCATGTGATATTTGATGATTAAAGAATTAATAATGTGCTCAAGATTGATTTAATGCCTTTGGTTAGGACCTTGGTGATGTTGTCGAGATTAGGGGCCCATGGTTTAGATGACCATTTTTAGGGTATTACATTTGCCCCTCTTTGAAGTAATGTGCGAGCAGTGTGTTGGTTCAAAGAATGTGTGTTGTCTAGGAGATGCCAATTCTAAACTTGAATGATCATGAACTAGATGAAGAGAAAGGTGTTTAGCTTGATTTGAAGCGACAAAGCTGAATGAAGTCTGATTAAAGCGATACCATTCTCGAACTTGATTGAACTAAGGAATGATAGAAACAAAAGATACCAAACTTGAACTTGATTGATCGAGAAGCGGATCTTACTGATCTAGAACTTGATTAATCTTAGATGCAGTGAGTGATGATTAAAAATGATCTTGAACTTGAATGATCAAGATACGATGAAGATAAACTGTTCAGCTTGATCAAGAAACCAATTCTGAACACCTGCTTAGATTGAGTGTGATCAAAGATACTCTTTAAACTTTTGATTAAGTTTAAATGAATAATTAGCTTGATGTAAAGCGATGAAACTGATTAACGTTAAGAGATTGATTCAGATTAAGAACAAATATCAGTTATATTTGAAGCAATAAAACTGATATGCCCCTAGCGATTGATTTGATTCAGATGATTAAGAGATATCAACTTGATGTGAAGCGATGAAGCTGAGATGCCCCTTAGCAATAAGAATTGATTTTCTTTAGTTGAAAATATTTTTCTGGACTTTTGATGAAGATTTGAAAAATTTCTCGACTTGTGAGATGTGAGGTCATAAGGCCGTGAGTATGCCCCCTCAGGAGCGAAATCGAAAGATAATGAGGGATTGATGATTATAGGCAATTGTGTGGCGAAAATAAGTTATTTGAGCACAAATTGATTCTGAGGAATATTTGAAAAATTCGGCGTTGATTGATGAAATTGAGCATCGAGTTGATCGTAATGTTGATGTGTAGAATTGAAATTGATATTCAGCATTGAAATTGAGTGCAATTTGAAGAAATAATGAGCATTTGATGAAAAGAGCGCTAAGTGGTTTGAATTGTGAAATTGACTAGCAAAATGATCTCGAATTTCAATTTTGATCCCGAAAATGGAATCAGAACGGTCAAATTAGCCAAGAGTACAATTTTCATGTCCATCAGAGCAAGTTGAAAAATTAGGTTTTTGGCTATATATGGGATGAAAGTGTCATTTTCAAATAATTTTAACCCTCCAAGTTTGAAAATTCAAAAAGCCTTATGTGAAGAAAATGGTGGTCCCTTCTCATCAGCATTGATTTGAGCACCAGAGACATCATAATCAACCCCAAAACTATGAGCCAGCGGTAAGTGATCGATCTTAAGCATCTTTATGTTTTCAATTTTGAATTTTTTGTTCATTTTTCAAGTTTTTCGCATGTGTGGGGTCGGGTTTCACGTTTTATCGTGCGAGACAGGATCATGTCTCGTACAAGTAACTGGTAAAATTTCTTTTGTCATTTAGGGTCATTAGAATTGTTGTTCGAGATGCACCCTCGTATTGTACGACAGGTCTGTTAAAAGACCATTTTGTCGTGTGAGACCTAATAGTTTGTCGTTTGGGACTATTTTGTCATGCGTCAGCTATTCTTGACTCATACGAGATTCTATCTCTCTGTGTTTTGTCATTCGAGAGACAGTGAGCATTTTTGAAGGTCTAAACGTGAAATTTTGATTTTGCATTTGACTTAGCTGGATTTGCGTGATGTTTTACTTCTCTTGTAGGCTCATTTGGAATGTTTTCTGATGCTTCATTGTTGGGTTTTTGCAGGTTTGATTACCTCCTGTGTTGTTTAGATGCATTTATCCTCCTACTATGGCATTAGTTCAACATTTATCTGAGGTTGAGAAGGCTCATATTGACTTGTGCGACTTGACTCATCTATTGAGATTACCTGATATCCATGTGAATCAAGGAATGCTCACGACATTGGTTGAATGTTTCCATTCAGAACATAACACATTTCATCTATCGGTGGGGGAGTTGACTATCACTCCTGAGGATGTATATAGGATCCACTGTATCCCTTTTGCTAGGGATAAGGTGGATTATGATTCAGGACACCTTCCAAGATTACAAGCAGTGAGGCATGTCTTCAGTGATCTTGACATTTTGACTCATTCCATTAGTTGGGACATATTGATGAGCAGGTTCAGTGAGGAGTTTCCTCTGGCATGTGTTCTAGCAGGGTTCATAGGCTATTTTCTGATTCTAGATAGAGGGCAATAGGGTTTCTAGTGCAGATGGGGTTGGATGCTAGAGAGATTGATAGAGACCCCTCAGAGACTTGGCTGGGGTTCATGTTTATTCGCCCACATGTATCAAGAGATGCATGAGATCGTGTATAGAGATGTGCGGAGCATGGCCGTTGGTGTATATATTTTGTAGGTGTGAGCTTGGGAGAACCTTCCCATTTGTTAGCCCATAGTAGATGACAGTAGAGAACTCAGACAGCCGATTATATACCGGTATGCCAGATACATTACGCAGCCCCATCTGGGCAAGACAGATTTTTGGAGATGGTAGCTAGATGACTTGATAGCCATTGTATGGAGACCATACAGAGGCTTAGAGTCGTGGGATGACTAGCAGATGGTTTGCAAGGACCTTTTTGTCATGCGTCCTCTTATCGGGAGATCGCAGACCATTGTGGAGCGGTTCGTCATTTCTCGAGTGATGAGGCAGTATGGCCGACCTCAGGGGATGTTGTAGGAGTTTACAACATATGCACATTATGCAGATGAGGAGAGATAGGGATGGTCTCCATGGTTGTTCTATGCTTTGGTGATGCAGGAGATGACTGGTTTACACTGCCTAAGGTGGTATTATATGGATGATGTGGCGAATACGGGGGTATTGCCCTAGTATAGAGATTGGTTTCAGTAGCATCTGTTCCCTCGATTCACAGATCTAGTAGAGAAGGCTCCTTATATTGAGGATGTTGAGCATGATGCCCCCACACCAGCATAGGGACAGGGATAGGGCCATAGGCAGGGATAGGCACAGAGAGCTAAGGCTCCATGGTGGAGTGGTGGTGATCCTGGTGCTAGCAGCAACAGGGTGCCAGCTGATGTTGGACAGCAAAGGGGTGAGGGCAGATCCCTAGGGCATGTAGGAGTGAGATTGGGTGGGACTGAGGAGGAGCGAATAGCTCCAAGATAGGTCTGGCAGTGGCGGGATGAGCATGGTGGAGCTACAAATGGAGATGGGGGTGGAGAGCCTATGAGAGAGCAGGGGACTAACACAGGGCAGTCAATGAGAGAACATCTTGCAGAGCTGCAGTCACAGTTGACAGTGGCTCAGACTCAGCTGGCAGAGCAAGACCAACAACTTGCCAAGGTAAGCACTGAGCGTGATCTTCAGATCATATCATTGAGGGTAGAGTTGAGAGCAAAGATAGAGGCTTTATGACAAGAGGTCCTTCTCCAGAGTAGTAGGGTAGCCTACTATGTGGTAGCATATAGTGTCGCAATTCCTTTGCATAGTAGGTGATACCCTACTCACATTATATGGCACGATCAGAGGGAGCTTGAGCACCTTGTCAGGATCCCAGGCATCAGGCTCCTCCTCCTCCACCAGGCAATGAGGGAGAGGATGCTAGCTAGATTATTTCTTTTTGTAGCCTATATGATTCTTGCTCCGATGGGAGTTTGTATATGTCATTCGACATCATTTTGTACTCTTATACTTGACATGATATGTATATACAAGATCCAATTTGAATTCATCGTACTTGTGTTGATTCGCTTATGAGATGTCTTTTATATGCTTTATTCTATATGTATGCATTTCTTTTCAATATGAATGTATGTAATGCAAATGACTATGGATATCTTTTTTTGTTTCTTTTCATATGCAAATAAATGAATGTGTAATGAGTAATATGAGTAATGTAATGTTTTCCTTTTTCTATCCAATAAGATGAATGCAAATGAGTGAATAATGAAATGTATAAAGCTATATTAAATGTTATGTATGCAGCTAAACATCTCAAAACACAAGTACTCGATTGAAGAAATGATGATAAATAGACCACTTAGCGTAAGAAATCATGATGCTTTCAACTCTCATTCAGAAGATAAAGAGATTATTACCATACCAAAATAACTCTAAATTCACAAAAGTGCAAAATGATATGCAAAATGATATGCAAAATGCATCCTAAACCTAGTCACTGGATTTAAAATACTTAAGATTCATCATTGAGCATAAAGAACACAATAGGCAGGTTAGAGTTCCTTTCTTTTTTCAATGTGCAATATTAATTATCTTGTCCGCAATGACCCTTTTTTTGTTCATATCCTTGGACAGATTTCGCAAGGACCCGAATTGCATCATAAAGAAATTCCCTCAAAACAGAAAAAGAAATGACATGGACCTCCCTGTAGAATACAAATAAGCGGAGTTAAGGTATGTGAGGTGATTTCACCTTGTTGTGAAGGCTCTTATCATAGACACCCAGCTAATTTATATGTTTCCAGATCATTGGGATCATTCCTACAAGCAGAAAACAAAGAAAATATTATGCCCCCAATCCTTGCTCCTCTTAGTCACAATAGACTTCCTCGAGTCACTTAGAGGGATAATAATCAAAAACCAATATAAAAGATAGCACACAAAGAAAATTTTCATTTATAGCTCAAACTATTTAGTGATTGTTTTCTGTTATGTTGTTTTCTTGTTTACTCAGTGATAAAAACTCTTTGGTAGTTAGGAGACAAGTGATTGACTCGGAGTGGACGACCAGGTTTCACTGATGGAAAGATGACTTGGTTGGCATTGCTTAGGATATGTAAATTGCTCTGTCGAGTAACCTAAGACTAGTACATTGATAAGTTTCAAGTCATGAGGGTTCCAACGAACCAGGAAAAATATGTACATGTGAAAGCAAAGATGCATGAAAGCGGGAAATGCCAACGTTGCGTTGATAGATGGAGTGCTTGAGTACAAGAGACACTTATTTGCTAGGTTTTCACCTGCTTGGTAGAGATTCATATTTTTTTTTTACCAAGGTGCCTATTTACCAGGTTTTCACCAGGGCATTTTCTTTCTTTTTATTTATTTATTTTTCTTTTTTCTTTCTTTTTCTCTTTTTTCTATATTTTTTTCAGGACTTTTTCCAGATGTACAAGTTGGTGGCATAGAGAATGCTAAGCAAAAAATTTCTTCAAGTGGATGGTGTTAATTGGTTCACAGAGTTGTTCTCCTTCTGAGTTTGAGAGTTGATAGGCATGAGAGCCGAATACTGTAGTAACAATGTAGGGACCTAGCCAGTTGGGTTCAAACTTCCCTTTATTATCGCGAAACTGTTGATTTTTTGGATTTTCTCTTAGAACTAGGTCACCAACCTAAAATTCTCTTTGTCTAACTTTCTTGTTATATCCTCTAGACATTCTCTTCTGATAAACTCTGAGATGATCAAACACCACTTGTCAACGCTCATCCAGCAATTCGAGTTCTTACAATCTAGATATTCTATGATCTTCATCAATAACAAGACCTTGCAAAGAAACTCTTAGAGATGGTATTTCTACTTCAATAGGTATTACTGCTTCGGACCCATACACCAAAGAGAAAGGTGTAGCCCCAGTAGGTGTTCTGATACTTGTTCTATAAGCCCATAGTACAGAATTGAGCTGCAAATGCCAATCTTTCCCAGATTTGTTCACTGTTCTATGTAAGATAGTCAGTAGGTTTTTGTTAGACACCTTAGCTTGTCCATTACCTTGAGGGTAATATACCGATGACCAGTGTTGCTTTATTTTGAATTTCTCACAAAGCTCATCCAGATCTTTATTCTTAAACTGTCCTCCATTATCAATCATGATGGACGAAGGTATCCCATACCTACAGATGATATAATTTAGGATGAATAAGGTGACTTGTTTACTGGTTGCTTTGATGAGCGGAACTGCCTCTACCCACTTCATGAAATACTTAGTGGCAATTATGATGAATTTATGTCCGTTGGATGAAGCAGGATATATCTGACCAATGGGATCAAAGGCCCATTGTTGAAAAGGCCAATGTGTAATGAAGGGTATAAGATCCCTTGCTGGGGTATGTATGATATTTCCATGAAGCTGACATTTCTCACAAGTCTTAGTAAATTGGATGGCATCTTTTTCCATGTCTGGCCAATAGTAGCCAACCCGTAGTAGCTTCTGATCTAAAGTAAGGCCATCCGAATGAGATCCACAAATACCTTCATGGACTTCCGATAATGCATGTTTAGATTCTTCAGTTTCTAGACATCTAAGCAATGTTCCATCCAAGCCTCATCTAAATAAATCGTTAGCTATGATAACATACCACGAAGCATTTCGAGTTAGGTTTCTTTTCTCATTTTGGGTAATATTTCCAGGGATAATTTGGTCTTGTAGATAGGAATATATGTGGTTGTATCAGGATGAGTCATGTCCAATAATAGAATAGACTATTTGGGTCTTAGGAGAATCATAAGAGGGGTAATATAACTCTTCCACTAGGAAATCAAAGTAAAAATTGGACTCCTGTAACTCAAGTATAGATTCCAAGGTAGCCATAGCATCTACTACTCTGTTTGTGGATCTATGAATCTGTTGGAATGATACAAAAGCAAAATACTTCTTAAGATCATCAACCATTCTCTTTTATGGCATCAATTTATCATCTCGAGTCTGATATGTATCATTGATTTGATTAACCACCAGCTGAGAATCTCCATAGATATACAATTCTTCAACCTTCCATTCAATAGCTAGTTTTATCCCATTCACCAAAGCTTCATATTCTGCAATGTTGTTTGTGCAAGGGAATAGAATCTTATAAGACTTTGGGATTGAATACTTCTGAGGAGTAATGAATAATATGCCAACACCTGAACCATTTTGATTAAAGGACCCATCGAAGAACATCTTCCAGGGTTGTTGAGTAAGGTGCATTATAGATTCATCTAGAAACTCTATGTGTAATGGTTGAGTATCCTCAAGCAGAGCTTCAGCAAGTTGATCAGCAATTACCTGTCCTTTTATGGCTTTGCATTCCACATATTCAATGTCAAACTCTGTAAGGATCATGACCCATTTTGCCAATCTTCCTATAAGTGTTGCCTTATTGAGAAGATATTTGAGTGGATCAATTTTGGCCACTAGCTTGACTGAATGTGCTAGCATGTAGTGCCTTAGTTTTTGTCATGCAAAGACTAATGCCAAGCATGCTTTTTCTATTATAGTGTAGTTCATTTCATAAGACACCAATGTCTTACTGATGTAATAAATAGCTCGTTCCTTTTTGTTGTCATCCTGTTGTGCTAGAAGTGCCCCCAGTGATGAATCAGTTGCTGATATATATAAGATTAGTGGTTTACCCTGAATCAGTGGCATCAATATCGGTGGATTTGATAGGTACTCTTTTATTTGCTAAAGATGTTGTTCACACTGCTGATCCCAGTTGTATATTATTCCTTTTCTCAATACTTTTGTGAAAGGTTGAGCTTTGTCTGCTAGCTGAGAAATGAATCGTCTGATGGATTGGAGATGTCCCTGTAGACTTCTCATTTGACTGATGTTCTTCGGAGGCAGCATTTCCATCATAGCTTGGACCTTCTCAGGATCAACCTTGATGCCCTTCTTTGAAATGATATAGCCAATTAGTTTACCAAATCTTACTCTAAATGCACACTTCTTTGGATTTAATCGGAGTCGGAACTTTTCCATTCTGTCGAGTATAGGACCTAACTCTTGAATATGTGTTGATCTTTTCATAGTCTTCACTAAGGTGTCATCAACATAATCTTCCAAATTTCTCATGCATCATGTCATGAAAGATGGTTGTAACTGCTCTTTGATAGGTTGCTCCTGCATTCTTTAGCCCAAATGGCATGATGTTCTAGCAAAAGGTTCCCCATGCATAGGTGAAAGTTGTCTTTTCTTGATCTCCCAAAGCTATTTTGATTTGATTGTATCTAAAGAATCCATCCATTAGTGAGTACATTTCATACCCAGTAGTCATGTCGACTATCATATCAATATTTGGTAATGGAAAGTCATCCTTTGGACAGGCTTTGTTAAGATCTCTAAAGTCTGTGCAAACTATGATAGACTTGTCTGCCTTTGACACATGTACTATGTTTGAAATCCATTCGGCATAATCTATAGCTCTAATGAATCCAACTTTTAATAGTCTTTCTAGTTCATCCTTGACCAATAGTGCTACATGCAGGTGCATCTTACGAAGTTTTTTCTTAACTGGTTTTACTCTTGGTGTAATTGAAAGATGGTGCATAATGAGATCAAGATCCAAGCCCGACATATCAGAATATGTACACGCAAAGTTTATTTTCTTTTCTAAGAATAGCTGAGTGAACTCCTTCAATTCTTCTACTGATAGTGATTGAGCTACATGAATGATGTGTGGTGTCTCTTGACTCCCAATATTCATTGGCTGAGTTGGCTCGATCAATATGGAGGACCTTTCCTTGAAATGACTTGGCAGTATATCAAGTATCTCACCTTCAGGCACCTTAGAGGGGTTTTCACCTTTAGGTATGTCCTTTATTTTCTCTTTTTTAGATTCTGACACCACCACAATGTGGTTTTCACCATCAGATCTTTTATTTTTATTTTTCTTGTTTTTGTGACTAAGATACTTGATATCTACTTCAGTCATATTTTCACTTTGTTCACTGGTGGAAGAGTCTATAGGTTCAACTGCATTGAGATAATAGGCTAACATATAGTCATTGGAAAAAGTAGGTATATTCATGGGAAGGTTTTGTAAAGTACAATCAGTCAATTCGGGATGTACTAATTATAAATCTTGGATAGGTTCAAGAGCATTCACGGTATTGTTATCACAGCCATGGATCGAAAAGTTGAGTTCAAGAATGATACCTTGCATAAGTGTCTCAAGACCAGGAAGAGTCGGATCATGATTATTAAAGTTCACATTAATATTTAATCAATCTAATCTGATAGACATACTTGTAACGTCGTTCACTATGCCAGACTCGACATCATATCGTGGTTTAATAGCAATAAGATCAGTAGACAGATTTTCATTGTTTGTATTAGCTGATTCAGAATTTGAGACTGAGTAGATAATATCCTGAATAGGACTACCATCAAATTCATCAAGGTCATTGGATGAAGTTTCTGAGTCTTCTTTAGGTGATTTAGTAAGCATATGTATGGTATCAATACCAAAATATTTAATGCTGCAAGTTCCTTCATGTTGTGGTTCATTTGTCACTTGTATCTGACACAGCTGTTGACATGATTTTGATTTTTCTATGATTTGTTGTCTTCTACTCCATTCAGCTTCTTCTAGACTAATAACTGGCTCTTGTTTTGTAGCTTCCAACTCTTCTTGTGTAGTGCTATACCTAATTTGTTTTGTTTTAGGATAGGGGTACATAGATGAGAAGCTTTCTGGTATTCTTCCTTCTTTCAGTCCTTGTTCATAATTTGCTTGTCTCTTTTGTCTAATTTCTTGTATTTCTTTCTCTAGTTTTATGCACATTATCTATTGAGTATTATCTATGACATCACTAGACTCTTCTGGAGTTTATGTAGTGGATGTGTCTAAGAGGTGGTCAGGACCCCATTCATACTTGTTTGAATCAGTCTCTGAATTGTCTACTTGTTGTCTGCCAGTATATGTGACTAGAACTTTTAGTGGTGCAAACAATTCTCTGATTCTTATTATTTCATCTCTTATATCCTTAGGGACCTCAACTTCCTATATTATTGTAGCTGATACCATCGAAGCTTGAGCACTGATTGTTTCTTCTTTCTTGACTGTTGATTCCTCTTTCTCTTTTCTACACTCTACTTTTGTTTGTTGAGTTTCTACTTCCTGTAATGTTAAAGGCGATGTTCTTTTCTACCACTTAGACTTAGAAACATGTTTTTGGTCTGATGTCTTTTTTAGATCATAACCCAGTCCAACCTTATCATTTGTGGATTTGGTTTGTAACTAAATTGGTTCAGTAATACCTTCCTTTTGTTTGCCCAAAGGACCAGTACCTGAGTACCCCATGTGTTGAATCATTTTGTAGCCAGGACCATATTGGTTTGAAGAAATCTCATAATGTTGTACCTCCTCATTTTTACTATCTTCCTTAAAGAGCTAGTTAAGAACAACATCTTCTTCTTTCATCTGCCAAGGAGGTAGAAGACTGTATAAAGAGACCATCATATATGGTATTCAGAGCTAAATTTTGTGTTCTCATAGCCTTTGATGGCTTGCCCAACTATTTTGGTGATGGAGGGAGAGAAACTAATGAAATTACCAGTTCTATCTTGTAGCCATCCATGCTAGTATTTGTAATCTTCAATCTCTCTTCTAAGTCTTTCATTAGTGCTTCTGGATCTGCATTTGGATAGGCTACCCTATTATGAGGCACAAAAGTATCTGCACCTTTTGTCAATGCATTATAGACGATATTTGTATGAGCAACAATACTGACTTCAGCTTCGTTATAAGGAAACTTTAAGCATTGATGGTATGTTGACGGCACTACCTTCATTTCATGAATCCATGGCCTACCCAGTAATATATGATATCACAATGGAATATCAAGAACTTGGAAAAGAACATCTCTCTCTACCGGTCCCACTCTGATTGGTAATGACACCAGACCTTCAGAAGTCCTTTCTTCTTCATCATAGGCTTTTATTGTTATTTTCTTGCCAGGATCAATAACATTTTTAGAGAATCCTAGTTGTGTAAGCAAACTGTAAGTACAGATATTCAACCCCGCGCCTCCATCTATCAAAACACATTTGAATCTATGTTTGTGGATCATGGCTTCAATATGCAATGGCTGGTTATGTGGATGATTTAGTGAGTTATCATCTTCTTCAGAGAAGTTCAGATAGTGAGGTGAAGTCAGATGACCCACCATAGACTAAAACTGATCAATGTCTAAATCTTTTGGAATGTTGGTGGTGAGCAATGCTTTGTCTAGGATTTCTTTGTGAGCAGATGAGAGTTTTAGCAATTCAAAGATTGAGATTTGAGCATTTGTCCTTTTCAACTGTTCAACAACACTATATCCAGAAGATGATGATGAAGTTAGCCTTTTAAATTTGTCCAAGGTTGATTCTTTTTGTTTGTTTGATTGGGTTGGTGAGTTCGATGTTGCTTGAGATGGATTGGAAGAGCTAACTCCTTGGAGAGTGACTTTCTTCTTAGAACATTTCAGAGCTCTTGCATATCATGATTCATTTGGTTTATCTTGGACTATAATCACATTGCAATATTCCGAGTGGGAAGGCTCAATAATGTTGATAACATTGTCCTGACTGACATAAGTATAATTTACCTTGGCACCTCCTTTGGTCTTTGAAGAATCACCTTGTTCGTAAATAGGCAAAGGGTCTTTAAATGCTTTATGATGTGCATTAGTCAGATGATTCCCAACAACAACTTTACCAGCCTCTATGAGATCTTGAATCTCATGTTTTAGCTTCATGCAATTGTTTACATTATGACCTTTATTCTAATGGAAGTCACAGTATTTCATTTTCTCTCCACCATCTTGGTTTGACTTCTGGATCATATGGTCTGGAGTTATCTGGTAGCGTTATCAAGTTGTTTGCCAATAGAGTTTTGAAAGTGGATTCACATGATTCTTTAAGAGGAGTAAAATCATGCTTAGGTTTGGAAAGCCAAGGCTTTTCCTTGAACCATTCTTTTGTTTTCTTTGGTGGATTTTCTGTTGCAGCCTCAGCGGCTTTAAGTGCTTGTGTACCACTAGCCAAGTTTAATATTGTGGATTTTGAGTTGGTTTTGATAGTGTCTACTACTCCATCATTAACAACATTCTTGTTATTGTCTTTGCCAAACTTCCAATACTTGTTCTTCTCTTTAGAGTTATATCCTAGTTGTGTTTCTTTCCAAGGTGTGATATCCCCCTTCTTTATGAGCACATCTTCCATTCGAATGGCATTAACTACCATTTTTTTAAATGATGGGTGTAGTTGCATTTGTATACTATATTTCAGCTCGGGGACCAAGTTATTGACAAATATATCCATTTTCTCAGAGTCTGGGATAGGTCG
This sequence comes from Cryptomeria japonica, assembly GCF_030272615.1. NCBI lineage: Eukaryota > Viridiplantae > Streptophyta > Pinopsida > Cupressales > Cupressaceae > Cryptomeria > Cryptomeria japonica. The sequence continues at coordinate 445,680,011 of NC_081409.1, forward strand.
AGAATACCTAGAAAACATCTTTCTCCAGCGTTGGAGAAAACTAAGAAGAGGCTCTCTTGTTTTTTGTTTAGTATTGCAAAGCTCAATCATAGTCACAGGATGTCGAATGTTGTATGAGTACTATTGTAAAAATAGTTGGATTAGTTCTTCAAATGTTTTTATTCTTTTGGGTAGACTTGAGAACCATTCCATTTCTTGACCCCCTAAACTCCTCAGGAAAAGGTGCATGAGGTACATTTGGTCATGCATGAACTCCATATAGGTAGCACAAAACTCTCTGACATGATCTTGAGGATCTGAGGTACCATCATAATTATCAAATTTTGGGATCTCCACTCGTGAAGGAAATGGAGGCATGTATAGATTCTTGTCAAATGGAAAGGGACATATTGTTTCAAAATAATATTATTTTGGGGACTTGTTCTTATTCTTCAGTTCTGTGACTTCCATCCATAAGGCTAGTAATTGTTTGTGTACCATGAGTATAGGTGATTATTTCTTTTTAGTAACGAGCATCTGAACATCATATCCTATAGGAAGTTTAGCACCTTGTTTCGCTAGTTCTAAGAAATAGTCTTCCTTCTCTCGGGTCATGATAGCTTTCATCATTTTTCTAAAGTCTTTGTCCTTTTGACAGTCAAGGATTTCTTTTTCTGGAGGTTCAGTGTCTTCGTCAGCCTCACTTGATGATGAGGAATCATTATCATTTTCAGGAATGTTATTATCGTCCTTGTTTTCGTCATTGTTTTTCATCTCATATATAGTGGGAGATTTAGGCTCATCAAAAATTGGTTCACCTGATGATGACAGTATGTTAGTGAGTGGATCCTTTTTGTAAAATGGATTGTTGGTATATGAAAAGGGTATTCCTTTTCCTTTGGCTTCTTTCTTACTAGAACTCCTGGTTTGTTTAGGCATTTTTATGGATTAGTGCGACCTAAAGTTGTTTGTGATGCAGAGGTCAAGATAAATTTCAGAGCTAGTTGTCCGGTTAATGTATTGTTTGGGAGAAACAACTGAGATTCAATCTAGTTTCAGGAACGATCTATCCTGTATAAGACATTTATCTAAGTTGATTCTAAGCATAGTGTAAGATTTAGTCTAGTTTCAGGAACGATCTATCCTGTATAAGACATTATCTAAGTGACTAAAATTTGATAGGTAGTTGATTGAACTAGCTGAAAGATGATCGACCAAATCGTGTAACGCAAATGGCAGAGGTACACTGTCTTGATTTGTTTATGCTCAGGAAAATTGATAACCAGCATTATGTTTGTTGTAAGATGTTTTTAGGTAAGTTTGACTGTTCTGTTCTAACAAAACTAGAGACTCGTACGATAGGATTTTCTGAACTGGACGACAATTTAGCAGTTACAGGATGACAAAAGTTCTATTTCGTATGAGTTGTTGTCTCTTACCGGACAATAGATGGGTATGTGCAGGATGACAAAAGACTTAGAGTAGTTATGTTTCATACAACACAGGATACAGAACCAGACGACAGATTAAAAAGACTTGTATGACACAAGATCAGGTCTAGAATGACAAAATAGAAAACTCGTACGACACAGGATCAGGTGCAGCATGATAAATTATCAGACTCGTACGATTGTTCACAAGACAGAGCCTAAAAATTCTTAATTTTTTCGATTGCTGAGTATGATAACTAAGTATGACCAATTCTGAGACAGACTGATTTTGGACTAGGATACATAATTTCGACTTAAGATGGACAAGTTTCTGACACGAATAGAGTTTCAACTTCAGATGGACAAGTTTCTGACACAGATAGAGTTTCGACTTAGGATGGACTAGTTTCTGACACGGACAGAGTTTCAACTTAGGACGGACAAGTTTCTGACACGAACAAAGTTTTGACTTAAGATGGACAAGTTTCTGACACGAATAGAGTTTTGACTTAGGACGGACAAGTTTCTGACACAGACAAAGTTTTGACTTAAGACGGACTAGTTTATGACACAGACAGAGTTTCAAATCACTGAGTTGTTTCTTGTCTTCTCCTATTTTTGGTATTTCAGTTTTTATTTCAAGGATGAAAACACAGAAAATAAGTAGTACGTATAGTGACTCCAATCACAACATGAAAACCCTAAGGAATTTGGTGAGGAAAGAAAACCTTTGCTTGTAGACTTAGGCACACACCCAATAGCTAATCAGAATATGGTCGTTGAGTCTCACGCAATGGATTCTCAACGCCATATTATTCAACTCCAAATGCTAATGGGGGCATGAAATGACAAGTATCTTGGGAGAGTTACTATCTCTCTTGTACAAAAATTATCCCCCTTTTGGAGATGAACCAGGTAGCTTCTAATTTTGAATTGGATTTAGTCAGGGATCTGTTCAGTGCGTCGAGGTATAAACTCAATTAAGAGGTCTCCCAGCCTTGAAAAGAAAGGTTTAATATACCCAAAAGTACGAAGCAGAGCTATTCCCAAGCACTGTCATTGACTTGATTTTCATCAAATCACATTTATTTTATAGTGGGTTGGAGTACTTGGCATCTAGTTGTTCCCACTTAGGTAGTTCCCCTCACACTAACCGTAATGACTTTAAGAGTTTTTCAACCCCTCGAGAGGGCAGGCCTGCTAAAGATGTACAAATCTCAAACAAAGAAAAAGTCTTAAGGGTCTGGATTTTTGATTGTCTAAAAAAAAATGAGAGCATACTCTCCTGCCTCTCAGAATCTTCTAAAAAAACAAAAGATTTTTTCTTTAACCAGATAGCAAGTCACGTTCCTAAAAATTGAATTTAAAGAATACACGATGTTTAGTCAATTCTCCTTAGGCAACCTGCAAAGACAACGAATCAGTAGTCATATTCTCTTTGTGCGACAAGCATATTATTTGACAAGTGTTCTGCAAAAATTGATTAGGCTGTGAAAAAAAATTTCTAAGATAGACAGATAAACAGTTAGGGTCAGTCATCAGAATAATCAAAAAATCATGAAAATTTGCCTCTCCTTTTTTTAAAAATTTTTTTTACCAGAAAATACAAAGTCATACAATAGTATAAAAACTTGTATGATACATGATCCCAACTCGTACGAGACATGATTCTAGTTCGTACGACACCTACAGTTTGTCATTTCAGCCTATGGTAATTGTTGTACGAAATGTACGGACGAAAAATCAAAAAATCTGAAATCTGGAAAAAAAAAAAAAAAAGCAGTCAGTTTTGGAAGCCAAAAAATGTAGTCTTCTGCCCCATGGTGGGTGCCAAAATATGTGTGTGTGAAAAAGTGGTTTGTAAGCTGCAAGCACAACACTTCAATTAAGTCATTATATGCATGGTTAGTAATCAATAACCAATAAGTAAAAAACCATAACAAAGCAACTAATTGCCTTCTAAAAGATGCGAGTATAAGATTGCTCTTAGATTTTTATAAGCAATACCAGTGACTAGACTACACCAAGACGAAGGATTTAATCTATATGATATTAACTATGTGGATGCAAGATGAATGAATAATTCAAGCAAATAATCAGTTCAAGCAATAATGGATGTAAAATGGATGCAAATAATCTAAAAAAGAACAATAATCTTCACTGACTCCAGAGCGAAATTAGCGTGATAATAATCTCCAAGCATGTTCTCAAAAATCTCTGGGGTAAATTGGAATGAGAGCTAAAGACTGAATTTATAGAGAATTACCAAGAGAAAAGCTCAATTTAGGATTAATTGAAAATAATTGAGAAATCAGATTTAGTTAACCTTGAGATAGATTCCAATTATAGTTTAATTGAAATGCATTCAAATTAGAAGTCCAAGTTGCGTTGGAAATAATTATAAATTAATTCCATGCATTTGTGATAAAAATAGATAATTCTTTTATTTATTCAAGAAAAGAGTCTTTTTAATGCAACTAAACTTCTTTTTCTGAAAAAGCTTTGAGTTCCAATTTTAGAGAATAATTCAATAATTCAATCAAATTGCTTTTTTGATTTCAAGTTCTAAATTTAGAAAAAGAAATAATATCTCAAGTTTGATTTCTCTCTCAATTCAATTCTTTTATTTAATTTCAATTCAACTCTTGTTTTGTAATTAATTCCACTTTTGTAATAAATTAATTCTTTTTGCATGATTAAATGGCAAATTTATTAATTAATTAAATATGCAAGGATATTTAATAAATTAAAATAGGATAATTGATCAAAATGATATTCTTGGAAATGATTCAATTAATTAAATGAATATTTAATTAATATTGAGTAATTGATTTGACATGTGATATTTGATGATTAAAGAATTAATAATGTGCTCAAGATTGATTTAATGCCTTTGGTTAGGACCTTGGTGATGTTGTCGAGATTAGGAGCCCATGGTTTCGATGACCATTTGTAGGGTATTATAGAGAGGATTGTTTTTCACATGAGAAAGGGAAAGGCTCTTGGACCGGATGGGTTCTCAGTTGAATTCTTTCAAGATTTCTGGGATATTATCAAACTGGATTTATGGGAAGTAGTTCAGGAGTCCCAGAGGAATAAGTAGATGATTCGGGCTTTGAATGAAACTTTCATTGCACTTATCCCAAGTGTGATGGGGCTGACCGATTAGGCTAATTCTGACCTATGTCTCTCTGCAATGTGATTTACAAGATCATCTCTAAGCTGATAGCAGATAGGTTGAAAAAGTGGCTGGGGGATGTTATCTCTGAGGAACAGAGTGGGTTTGTGGAAGGGCTCCAAATCCTAGAAGGGGTGGTCATTTCTACAGAGACCATTCAGTCTATGGCAACTTCCAAGGAAAAAGCTATGTTTACTAAGCTGGATATGCCTAAGGCTTATGATAGAGTTTGTTGGTCCTTCCTCCAGAATATTCTCAAGGCGTTTGGCTTTGCTGACGAATGGATCCAATGGGTTATGAGTTGTGCTATGTCTACCTCTTTCTCGGTGCTAATCAATGGAGATCATACTGAGCTGTTTGGTGCTTCTAGGGGTCTTCGCCAAGGGGACCCCCTATCCCCTAACCTATTCATTCTTCTAGATGAGGATTTGGGGAGGTTGATTAAGCATAATGTGGGTCTGGGTTTTATTCAGGGATGGAGTTGGGGTAATGACTTGCAGTCGTAGTCTCATTTGTAGTTTGTTGATGACATGACCCTGATGGGACTTGCTCGGATCAGAGAGGCCATTAATCTGAGAAAGGTTTTGGATGTTTATCTTAGAGCTTCAGGCTAGCTAATCAATGAGGATAAATATTCTATCCTCTTCTTCAACACTCCTGGTTCTATTCAAAGGAGGATTGCTCTTATCTTGAGATTCCAAGTTGGCTTTTTGCCCTTGACTTATTTGGGTATTCCTATTTCTCCTGGTAACACTCCTAGGGAATCTTGGTAGGGAATCTTGGATAAATATCCCACGAAAGTTGATCACTGGACAAATAGATGGTTATCCTTTGCTGGGAGGGTTCAACTAATTCAGTCGGTGGTTCAGGCTCTTCCGATTTATCAATGTATGCTTCAAGTGGCTCCTAAGTGGTTCTTAAATGGATTGGACTCTCTGGCAAGGCAATTCTTATGGGTAGGCAAGCTTTCCTCCTCCAAATGGAATCTCATCAATTGGGATTTGGTGGGTAGCCCAAAGCAGTTGGGGGGGCTTGGTTTAAGGTAGTTTATTTTATTTGGGGAGGCTTTGGCAGCTAAATTGTACTAGAGGTAGTGTGCTAAGTAGGATCGTGGCTGGGCTAGGATTTTGGCCTACAAATATATGCATAGGATCCCGATGGAGGAAATTCCAAGATATCCACTTGAGGGAAAAGGCTCAATGATTTGGAGTACTCTTAAGAAGGGGGCTTCTCTTATTAAGGAAGGTCTCTTTTGGATTTGTAGGAAGGGGGAAGCGGTCCTATTTTGGAATGACTCTTGGGATGGATACCCCCCATCCTGGATTAGTTTCCCAACCTTGAGAATCTTTGCTAGAGGGTTTTGGAGGCAGGGTGGTCTAGGGTGAGTGACTTCAAGGTTGTGTATAGGTGTGGGCGGCTGGAGATGGAGCGGTGGAAGGCTCCTAATGAGTGGCTGGTTACTGGGATGGAGGAAGAGTGTGCTGAGTTGCATGGCATTCTAGCGAATAGACTTTGTAGTTCACTCAAGGGTAGGTATGGACTTGCTTGGTTTCCAAATCCTAAGGGAATCTTTACTGTAGCTAGTGGATACCGGGAATTGTTGAACCGAATACTTGAGGGAAGAGAGGTGCTCTGGTGGAAATAGTTGTGGAATAATTTTTCTTGGCCGAAGTGAAACTGCTTCACTTGGACTTTGGCCCTGAACAGATGCCTAACTTGGGACAATATTCACAAGCGAGGATTTATGGGGCCTTCCATTTGTGCCTTATGCGGTAATGGGGAGGAAGACTCCTCACACCTATTCTTCAGATGCCCCTTTTCTATGCTTATTTGGAACTATTGGTGGGGGGTGTGGAAGCATTCTTGTGTTCACACAGATTCTCTGGTGGAGTTTTGGAGCAGTTTGGGAAGACCTCCTATCTTCTCCTCCTTCCTCCAGACTGTCTGGTACATTGGGCCCATTTTCATACTGTGGCAGATCTAGCTCGAGAGGAACAGGAGGATCTTTCATGAGGTCAGACTGGTAGTTCAGCGAGTGTGGAATATAATCATTTGTTATGATTCGGGAGATGGTGGAAGCTAAATGTGAGGTGCATTTTCCTCTTAATAGAGATGAGGCAGATATTGTGAGTAGGTTGGGATTGCAGGAGTTGTCTCTTGCCTCAGCTTGTGTCAAGAAAGGTAGATGTACTTTGAAGAAGGTTCAAAGGGTGGGAAGATGGATGCCTCCTCAAGATGAGTTTATCAAGATTAATACCGATGGTTCCTCTAGGGGTAACCCAGGCCCTATTGAGGTTGGTGGTGTTGGTAGGGATTGTATGGGGGAGGTGGTCTTCTTCTTTTTGGTTCATAAAGGGCAAAATTCTAATAACTTTATGGAGGGTTTTGCAATTCTCTATGCCTTGGAGTGTGCCTGGGAGTTGGGTCAAAGGAAGGTTATCTGTGAATCAGATTCACAAATTGTTGTGAACTTGTTGACAGAGAAGAAGGTGAGTGGGATTCATTGGTAGTTGGCAGAGATTGTTCGTCAGATTCTTCATATTAGCTCGTCAATGGAGCAGGTGTCTTTCATCCACATTCTTCATGAGTGGAATAGAGCAAAAGATTGTTTGGCTAAGTGGGCCTTGGAATATGGTAGTGATTGGAAAGTTGAAGACTGGGAGCATCTCTCCTCGGATTACTGTCAGGACTTGCAGAAGATTCTTGTTGAGCACAGGGATGGGTATGAAACTAGCTGATCTTGGGCTGGGCTTGTGGTTCTTTTTTGGGGCCTTGGGGCCCTGGTTCTCTTTGTAATTCTTGTGTCTGATTTTCAATAAAGTTTTTACCCCTTTATTCCAAAAATAAAAAAAATAAAAATAAAAATAACCTAAAGTAAATTAATATATATTAAGAATATAAAATATATTGTGAATTTTATTTTAAATTAAATAACTTAAATCAAACTAAATAAATTAAATAACTTACATTAAAATATATAAATAAAATGTCCAAGGGGTTGAGCTTAACTGGTTAAAACACTGGGTTCTCACTGTGGAGACCCAAGTTTAATTCCCAATAGGGACATCTAAAATGGAATTCTAAGTTGTGACTCTTGGCCTTGCATAAAAATGGGGAAGGTCTAGGGTAAATCTAATCAAACATAATAATAATAATTCAAAATATTACGGCTTCAGCCTATTACCTACAATATATATATATATATATAATGAAACTGAATAACTTAAATAAAATACATTAAATAACTTAAATGAAATTAAATAATTTAAATCAAACTAATTAAATAAATTTCAAGACATGCGTTTTCAGTGGCCTCCATGTCTAGCATTATTAATGCATGGTTGTAATTGACCTAATCAACCAGTTATAATAAGAGTTCTCAAATTAAATATTTTAAATTTTTATTAGTTTACTCTATATATAAAAATATAAATTAGTGAAATATTTAGTAGATTTATTTTCAAATTATGTAAATAAAATAAAAAATAAAATTATGTTAATTAAACAATTTAAAATAATTAAAATTAAATTAAATAACTTAAATGAAAATAAATTAAATAACTTAAATTAAAATAAATTACATATGTAGTATTGTAACAAGTTAGAATTAATTTAGCTAGTGGCGAGTAAAAGGAAGATGGCCTTTTTGGGGCCCATTACAAACAAACGGTCAAAGGAAATAACATATTTTTCTCATGCCTTGCTCATCCATGCACTGGAAGATATTCTGGGGTTTGAGTTCTTATTTACAAACCATTAATATCGGGTTAACCCCAATACCCTTGTCTTCTTCCTTGCCAGGATTCTCTGCATTGGGGAGCCGAAGATTGAGTCTCACATTATATGTAAAAGGGTATTCCGAAAGGAATTTCTAGGAGAAATTGAGCATGTTCTGGAGGAAATTGATATTGACCGCACCATTTCACATGCAATGAACTTTGGGAAGCCGATGATAGATGGGATTCTGACCCCTTGATTCCCCATTTTATTCACCACTAGCAGAGAGCTATGGGAGATAAGTAAGTCAAACATTCAAATGAGTCTAGACTTTCTTAAAATACTCATGGGTTTCACAGAAGATGGCTTGTTCGGGCTGCTGACTAGAGATGCATTGAATGTCCAAGATCAGTGGGTGAGGAGCTACAAAATTCTATAAGGGCTTTAGAGTGATGATTACCTCTCCTCTAGCAATGATATCTCGTTTGATGCATAGATGCAGTGGCTGTGTGGGTGATTAATGCTTGACTCTAGTTTGGTATAAACTTTGTTTATTCTGATGGTAATCTATGTTTGGGTCTAGTCGATCATTTTGGTGTCGTTGTATCTATGTTTGGGTCTACTCTTGTGGTATTCTCTTCTGATGGTAGGGTTCCTCTATAGTTCATGGCAATACCTTTTGCCCATAACTAATTTTTTTGTATGGTTGATGGAAATGTGGAGAGTGGGTTTATCTAATCTCATAGGGGAGTTGGCTCATGCTTTAGGGTTCTATCTAGTCTGGTTGGCATAGCCAAATTTTTTTATGCATAAATATGATGTTATCCTTTTCTAAATATCAATACAAATTTTGGCTTCGGTCTCTTGACAAGCAAAAAAAAAAAAGTTAGAATCACTTTAATATTTAGTTTTATTCGATAATCCAGTTATTAATGCATGAAATTGAATAATCTAAATCAAACTAAATTAAATAAGTGGTATTCATGTGTAGTATTAGTAATCAGGTGTAGTATTAGTAATGCATGGTTGTACTTAGCCTTTGCAATTATAATAAGAGTTCTCAAATTAAATATTTAAAATTTACATTATATTACTTTATATATAAATAGAAATCAATGAAATATTTAGTATATTTTATTTCAAATTAATATAAATAAAATAATAAATTAGATTAAGTTAAATTAAAGCTGCCACTTGTAGTGGAGTTGGTTGGGGCTTGGGGTTTGCATCCCTCGAGGTCACAGGTTTGACTCCGCTTCATAGTGGGAAAAGGCATGGGGTCAGTTATATTGTGTGTCAGTTCTTGCTTCGTTGACCCGAGGTATAGGAATGGACTTTGTCGCTAACATTTTTTAAATTACAAAAATGTATCCAAAACATGGTATGCAAGCAGGAGCAGTTTTGAGGAGGTCAGAATAGGTGGGAATCTATATTTTTTGAATCTGGATTAGGTAATGACAGAAATGGGAAGAAGATTTTTCAATCCAGCCATTGGGGTTACAGAGATGTCAACATGTTTTGGCAGAGTGAAAACACTTGGAGGTATGTAACACACAAAGTGTTGAAGAGAAGGTATCAACCCCAACACAAGAAGCAACCTGTCTTCGACATCTGTGATAGATCACCCTCTCCTCCTCCTAAAAATTAGCAGATGAAGGATCACATGCAGTTGCTGCTGCAATCAGGGGGTTTTGAAAACCCCATCTTTTGTTACGTGGCCAAATAATCTCTATGTTCAAAACCCTAAATTTCTCAGTTGCCCAAATGATATTCCGATCTAGAATAGGGTTTTCACGTAGTCCCATAGTAAGGTTCACGAACCTAATGACCCGAAAGAGAAAGATAAAACTTTCTTTAAACCAAAGCAAGTTTGGAGGAAAAAAGAACTGATTATGTACAATGATAAGGAGTCTAGAAAAGTAAATTTAAATCAGCTTGGAGATTCAACTCACTGTATCACACTCCCAGAGCACCTCCTATCACCACAAATCACATTCTTAAGGGAAAAGGCGTTGATTGGTAAGTTTTGGAATTCCTCTTTATTGATTTCTGAGGTTCTTCAATGGGCTAAATTAAAATGGAACGACCTTCAAGATATTTTCTTTATTGATGATCATTCAAAATATTTTATCACCCTCTTTGACTCTAAGACCCATAGAGATATTGTGCATAAGTGTAAGGGTTGGTTCTGTAAGGGCTTTGGGCTTTATACTTTTCCTTGGATTCCAAACTTTAAGGCTGAATCAGTAGTGTGTAATTTCATGCCCTTCTGGATCACCTTCTCATCTCTCCCCCTGGAATATCGTGATCTAGAACTCATTGAATTGTTTGCTAATAAGTTGGGGATTTTTATCAAACATGATCTAATCCCATTTGAGTTTATACAAACGCCTGTGCATGTGTGTTTACTTTTATCCATTGCTGAATTATTTCCAACTAACCTGACCATAATTCAAAATGGGGTAAATGGGAACAAAAAATTCTCGTTCAAGATGTCGAGACTGTGGACAAGTATTCAGAAATACTGGGTCATTGTACTCATCAATATTGTGAATCAACTCATCAAATGCCTATAACTGTTTGCACTAATCATGCAATTGACCCAACCAAATGCCAATTTTATTCAACCACAGATGTTAGCTCTTTTAGCATCACACAAGTAGCAGCAACACCTTCTCAAGATGATCAGCTGGTTAATAGGCTAATGCAGATTCGAAACTTGAATGTCAAGATCCTCCTTTCGATGTATTACTAGTTATTGTTACCAAATTGTAACACACCTAAAATTTTGGTGACCTATTACAGGTCTTATGTATTGCAGATAAAGGTACACAAAAAATTTCCAAGTTTTCTATCTTTATTAAATAAACACGTATGCCATACAAGTATCTTATTTCCAAATATGCAATGTTTGAATCAAGAAATACATACATGAATAAAACATCTACATGTAATACATTTTTATTTATAAAGAGTAAACTATTTACAAGATCCCACCCAAGTCGTGGGAATAACTAAGAAGAGATCACATTGATCATAGAAATATAAGCACATAAGAAAGAGAAGAATGTATGGAGAAAGGAAAGAAAGAAACCATCATTTCCTGGATAGGTTGATGAGTTCTGTAGAAAGGTCTTCTGGTTAGCTTCGTTGATCCAAGCATCCCACTGTCCGCTCCATGAGATGATCTAAAATAGAGAGAAAAATGATTTGGTTAGATCTATGGGTCATTCCTTTCACTCCTACATACACTATGCTACTCCTAGTGTGCCTACACTGCTATATCAATTTCAGAACAGAGTAGATCAATGCAAAAAAGATGCCATGAGATATCGGCAAGAACCATTTTTTCTCTAACTTGTTTGTTTCATGTGCAGATACAAGTTTTCATCTCATAAATATCATGTATGTGGGCTAAAATGGGCTCCCAAAGGGGTTGAGCTCAGCATGCATGTCATCATTCCGAGGGTGACACTAACCAGTTATTAAGTAGTGAATGCAACTAGTCATGATCACATATATTGTCACTCAATAATAGTACAAACTACCATCCAATGGCAGTATATGTAACATGAACTCAATAAAACCCACTACTCAACAAGCGAATAGAGCCATCATGAGAATAAAAAATAGTACAAAGGTTGTACATAGTCAAGAAAACAACTCATGAGCATAGTCACACAGTGTTATGAGGAACCTAGTTCTATCATAGGAATGACATTCACACATGAATAGCATAGAGACAACACTGTCAAGTCACAGTAAGCATAGTAGTTGTCACAAGGTCAAAATAGAAAGGTTGAGAAGTTTGTAAAAGACAGTAAACCATGAGCATGGAATATTTACAAGACTGTCTTGACAACATTAGAGACGGGTAACCGCAATGCATGACCAAACTTTGTTATTCTAAAAACACTCATAATGTTTGACATTGAGACTAAAAAGAAGCTCAAATTAGAGTAGTTGACTATGAGAGAGATATGAAATTCTAAGGTAGACTTAATAAGATTAAATGATAAAGGATATAAAAGTAGCATACAATGACAAGCATCCATCATGATATAGTCTTAGATTCACAATAATCTAAAGGACAATGATAGTCACTACATAGCACATTAAACATAAAGATTACCAAATAATGATAAAGATTGTATATTCAAAGGGAAGATTTATACATGAAGAACATGATCATCACTAGAAAAACATAAGAAAGTATGAATAAGATAGTAGTATCATGAGCCTCCACCACAGGGTTGTGAAAATTGAGAATGATCAAAACACAATGATCTTTACCACTAGACATAACAACAATAAATCTATGCACCATAGTTATAAAGTTTGAGGGATAGAACAGTCATTAGTAAGAATGAAATTTGTAACAACCAAGGTAGCAACCAAGCATGAATGTTCCAAATTACAAGTTACACAGTCATTAAGTCATGATACAAAATTGCCTACAGCAGTCACATTTGAGCCACATTCGAATTATGAAGGAGCTTTTGATGCCACTAACAGTCATCACACCCCTAGTGTAGCGAAATGACTTCACAAAATATATGGAGAGCAAAACTATTACACACAGACCTTCATGCAAATTCATAATGTTCAAACACAATATAGAAGATAAAAGTCACAGTCTTCCAATAAACAAATGTAGGGTATAAACTGATTATAGACAACAATATAAAAATTATACAATGCATCTTGAAGCCCAAACCATAAAAAGGATAGTGTTTTATGGAGAGCATCACAAAGGATATTCAAACAGTAAGCTGGTATGCCTAAAGAAACAAACTCATAAACCCATATTTGTCCATAGACTATTGCTACAAAAAGGATCACAGTTTTATAACTGCACCATACAAATCAATAACTTGAGAAAGGCAACCCTGTCACAGTGCCAAAGGTAATCATGGTGCTAACAAATATTATAGAAGGAGTTGGTCACTGTCATAAGGACAATCAAAGTGTATTCAAAGCAACGTCTTCAAATATCAAAGATAGTACTCATTGAGAAAATGGTCTCAATACACCATGAGAATCATTATCCATGCATATCAAGTATAGAATCAACCCCAATGTGTTAAAGGCATCAATAAATTGATCAAGGGTTTCTCACAAAGGAAGGGCAGTCATAACCATACATAACTCAAGAGTCTCAGGCAAAATACAATTACTATTGAGTGTACATACAATCCTAATTGTAAAATCAATTAGCAATCAGTATATGAGAAGTCAAATTCTATAATCTATAGACATCATAATGAACACAAACCCTCTTCCATAAATATTATAGTAAACCAAGGGGATAACAAAATTTATAGTCAAGAATAACCTTTTGCAGTGATAAGAAGGATAAGAGGTCTTGGCAGCCTTCTCACAATCAAGAAAGAGAAAAACACAGTCTTAATGATTGATTGAAGGAAGACACAACTATTTGTGTTTTATCATAGATATAAGATATCATAGTCCAATAACAACCATAGTAAAAAGATAGTGTTTGTATTTTACAAGTGCAAAATAAGTATAAGAGTAGTTGGTTGGGTTGTGAACAACTATAGTCAAAAGACCTTATGATAGTAAGATAAGATAAGCAGAAGTCACATAGTAGTTGCAGAATTATATACTATTAGAATAACAATTAAACCCTCATGAGCATAAATCATGCATGAAACTATAGGAATACATAAACCCCAGCTAAGGGCAGTGAGTAGGTAACAAAGGTGTGTAAGAACCTTTAAGTTAACAAAGATATCATAGCCATAGTGTGCCACAAGAGAAGTGCATAAGTTCAATGGTTTTGTGAAAGAACCATATCTTTACAAAGCCCAATATGATGACAACCCAATGAACAATGAGATGAAAGAGTCATGCATTAAAAAGAACAAACCTGTGACTAATCAAGATCAACATTGAATAAAATAACATCCAAAAGACCCTCTAGGATAATAAAACCTCTCATATACTTACAGTCAAAATAAATAATAACAATCATAAAAAGACAGTGTTCATGCAACGCATGGGCATATTAAAGTAAATCACAGTTAGCAGTGAAGAGGTTTCTAGCCATGAAAAATATAAGGGTTTTCACAAGTTCTGGCATGACAGGAGAAGCAGTGACTGGTCACCAGTTAAAGCATTCATAGTGCAACAAAATGACAGTTAGTAATATTTTCAAGCACAAACACATCCAAAGGTTATAATGCATTGAATTTTACTCCTGACATAATGTAAAGGTCATCTTAACAGCCTTTACTATCAAATGCATACATCAAGAGCATATTAAGGGCATAAATGAAGACCAAAGCTCATATACACAGAGGAGTATCAATCCAAAAGATATTCATAATCAAGCCTCATGGATAGTATGAAGCTATGCCAATAACAATACGTCATCAAAACAATAAAATGATGCACAAAGAAGAGATATAGTGTCCTTATAACAAAGAAATAAATATACTAGAACACAAAGACAGTGAATATTGGTGGTTGAAACAATATGACATTCATTATTTCAGTCAAAAAGACTTGTAGAAACTATAGAAATGGCCACAAACCAATCATCAATATTCACTGTCTAAATAATGATAGTGGTCTATAGTTATAGTGAAAGTACAAAGAAGACAAAAATCATGGTGAATCAAGTAGCTATAGCCCTCAGAGATCAACATTAGACTATTATACTTACAATTTCATTTTTAGACACTCCAAAGCAAAATACTGAGATAAGATTTCCTTAAAAGAATAGCGGAAAAATAATGTTTGCTAGCATGGGATAAACACCTAGAACCAAAAGATCACTCATATATGCAGTTTTGAGTACCTACAGGGTTATTTCAAGGGCAATGATCTTTATTAAATTGTAACCCTATACAGAGAAAGCATAAGGAAAATCTATTATGCATGCAAGGTTCCAGCCAAAGACATTTGCAAACCAAGAACAATGGTCCAAATCAAAGAAAATATAGTAAATCGTCTTACCATTATCTACTAGAAAGAAGCACAAGTAAATACAGCCACAACCCAGATAAATACAGAGCTCACATTATGTAAAAAACAATGAATAAAAGGTGGAGTAACAAAGGCATTTGGAGTAGGGTTTTTATGGACCGATAATAATGTTTGAGCCATAAATAGAGCTCAGATAAAGGATAGTTCAAAGGTGAATCATAACCATTCATAGCAACAATATCATTATGAGAACATCCATAATAG
Organism: Cryptomeria japonica; assembly: GCF_030272615.1. Classification (NCBI taxonomy): domain Eukaryota; kingdom Viridiplantae; phylum Streptophyta; class Pinopsida; order Cupressales; family Cupressaceae; genus Cryptomeria; species Cryptomeria japonica. The sequence goes on from NC_081409.1 coordinate 445,695,530, forward strand.
CCACTTAACAACTTTAGATTTCAAGAATATCCAAGCACAGAGCTTCAAAAATGGCAGAGCTTCAAAAATGACAGTGTACATATATTTATTTATTAAAATACTTTAAAAGAAAAATATTTCTATTTTAACACTCCACTAAAACGAATTGTTTTAGTTCAAAGTTTTCAAATAAAATTATTTAAAGATATAAAAAGAATCAATCATCATGCAAAAGTTTAGAGAGGGAGTTGATTTATTTTCAGTGCTACATTTAGCATTCAAAGACATGCAATTTCATTAGAAAGGGTATTTATTTTTGGGCAACTATATTTGGCATAGAGGGAGCATGCATATATCAAAGAGAGAGTTCTTTTTACAAATAAATTTATACCAGTTCATGCAAATTCACCGAGAGAGGTTCTTTTTGAGTTCATGAGTTATTATTGGCTCAGATATCATGCGGTTTTTTGAAGGGGTTTGCTTTTTCTTTAGATCTATTTTTAGCAGTATGGGCATGCAGTTTTGGATAGTCAGTGTTGTTTTTTCAGTGAACCTATTTCTAGTAGCAGATTGACAACTCTATTTTTAGCACGGGGGTCTTTTTCATGCAGTATCAGTTGGGGTCCCTTTTTTTAGCATTGGATGCTATTTTTGGCAGGATTTCGCATGAGTTTTTTAGGCTTTTTTGGGCAAATTTGCCCAAGGCTTTTTCTCATGCAGCTTTTTCTATTTTAGAGTTTTGGAGGAGATAATCTTCATGATATCTATATATTCTTCTATTCTCCTTTTTCTTTCCTCTGGTTCTTTCTTTTTTGCATAGACATTTTTGCAAAAAAGCATTGTATCTCAGCACTTCAGTTTTATATAGCAGAGTTCCTTTGATATTATAGAGTTTCATGTATTTTCCTTAGTAATTGTCCATGTTCATTTACAGATTTGTCAGAGATTTACTATGTTTTGATCCAAAAACCTTTGAATTTCAGTCTATTTTATGTGCATGTATTTTCTGCTTTTCGTATAATCACAGGTTTTAGGTTGTGTAAAAGGGGTCTTTTTATCAATTTGTTTGTGAAAGCTAGTTTTCCTTCCAAGTTACGATCCCCTTATCCTTCCTAGGAAATGTTTATGTGATTGAAGAGTACAATTACTTTGTGTGGGTGAAATTTTGTCATATTTTTGTGGGTTTTTAGGCTATTATCATTATTTTGATGTATCACCTCCTAGTTTAGTTGCAGCTTTTCAGTATTTTCAGATTGTTTCTCACTCTTTTCCACATCAGTCTTTTAGTTTTAGGAGGGATTCAAGGGAAGTCGACCCATAACCCGGAGATTCACCTTCACTTTGAGCAACCCATAGGCTTGAAGGTGTTTCCATGTTTCACAAGATTGCTTGGTTTCGCACTTAGCATCTTGGGTGCAATCCTTCATGACAACAATTTTTGGCATGCCCGGTGGGACACGTTTGAGCCGTTACAACTCAAAAAGGATCCATTTTTGTTGTTGTTTTGGTAGTGACAGCAGTATTACAGCCTTTTGAGGTTATTTTTCTAAGTACCTAGCGACTGTATTTTTCTAGTTTTATGTGCAGAATAGGTCTTAACAGCATATGAGAAAATATCAGACAAGACATAGCAAGGATCTGGTTGAGCACATTGAGCTACCACCTTCATAGAGAAGGTTAAGGACAACAAAAAAGAGAATAATTGGCAAATTCAGCAGTTGAATTTTTAGTAGATTCATCAGCTGAAGATTTTCTTGAAAACCCAAAATCTGATTTTTTGTCTAATTCTTCTCCTTTGCCTAGTTTTCAACCTAATTTTTCTACCCGTATTAATCCTCTTTTTGCAACAACCCCAGTTTAGCCATTCATTACTTAGAATCTACCGGTTAATCCACTAGTAAATCCTCCAGTATTTCCAATGGCCATACCAAGAGCACATATTTTTGTACCATTAAATGGAGGCAGCCCTTTGAATCTGACCCAACATGACCCCATACCAGGAGAAGCTCTAAAAAGTCTATCTATTTTCACTAGTGAAGACCACATCACACCCATTGAGCACATAAGGGATGTTGCATCTCTATGTATAGTTCACCATATAACCCAAGAGAACATGGTTCTCAGGCTACTGGCAACATCATTCAAAGGGAAAGCACTCTAATGGTTCAGGGGTTTACTAATTAATTCAGTTGGTGATTGGGATATTTTGGGTGATAAGCTAACAAAGCAATTTGCAAATAAGTCAGATCACCTATCATTGGTGTCGAGCAGATGACCACTATCAAAAGGGCTCTGTAAGAACATATGACTGATTTCAATTACCGTTTTGAGCGAACCTGGAACAAAATTCCTACAATGGTAAAACCCTCTCCTAAACATGCATTTTTATACTATTTGAGAGCTTTAAACAATGATATTGTTGTTATGATTCAGTCTATGGGTGAGGTTACATTACCAATAGCTTATGATGTAGCAATTAGAGAAGAAAATAGCCTTATAGAGGCTAGTAGAACTGCCCCTAAGCCTCCTATGCCTATTTTCCCTGATATATAGCCATTAATGCCTTTACAAGTACCTCCTATAGCTGCAATACCCATTGTTCTATCACTAGGTTTTTGGAAATTATGCTCAAAATAGTGTTATTTCAGACCCCTTAAAGCAAATGTGAGAGTTAAAGGAGATGTTTATAAAGAATTTTGAGGAAACTCACCAAATTCAGTAGACTATGCAGAATTTTGGCAATGAATTGGTGAGCCTCAAGAAAAATCAGACCCAAAATCAAAGATATCAAGCTCCTTATCAGCCCAATAGGCCCAATTACCAAGTTGACCCTCATAATCAAAGGAGGAACTATAATAATAGGCAAAACTAGTTGTATAATCAGAATACTCCCAGTAATTCCAAAGAAATTGTACCTATTTAGAACAACATGGCACAAGATTGGTGTTTTCTGTACCAACAACCTCATAATCAAGCATTGTGCCAAAATGCAATGAATTCTCAATCACAGGCCTTAATGGTACATAATAACATGTCTTATCAAGATGCAGGTATAAATGAGAAACCATAAGGTCATGAGGTGGCTATGATGAATTGGCAGGGTGAGGAATTTTGTGGAGTTAATCATCCACAAGTGTAGAATCAGCCCCATACACCTATTCCTACCAATACAAGGTCAAAAAAGCATGCTATTGACATTGGACAACAAGTCGCAAACCATCAATAGCAAGCTATAAACAATGGATAGCAAGTTGTAACTAATGGGCAATAGACTGATAAGGCAAAATAGCAACAAGATAAGTTAAAAAAGAAAACTTCTACAAGCCAACAGGTTGCTAGAATACCTCCACCTATCCAAAATGTACAGATTTTACCAAGAGGACAACCTGCAGCACCTAAGGAAAAATAGAAAGTTCAATTTCATTCAAAACCAGCTCAGACAAAGCCTATTGTTCCAAAAGTACAACAAAAGGTTAGTGGTCTTCCTTTTAATATTGTTGAATCTATGGAAAAAATCACTGTTTCCATGACAATGATTCCTGCATTGCAAATTCCTGGGCAAAAAGAAATTCTGCGAGAAAAATTAGATAATCTTTCCTTGACCAATGAGCCTTAGCAAGATCAGCCCAAAGTTGCATTAGCTAATGATATCTTATTCAAGAATACTCAGCCAATCCAAACACCAAAGCCTCTTCCATTTTTCATAACTTTGATAATTGGCAACCATCTAGTCCACAATTGCCTATAGTCTCTAGAGCTAGTAGTTCAATTATGGCCAAAGACCTTGCGGATAAACTTGGTTTGATATATGAACATGTTTCTAGAGGAGTTGTATAGCTAGATGGAACAACAATCAAGTTAGTTGGAGTGGTTAAAGATCTTGGTTTGACCTTACATGCTTGTCCTAATTTTGTAATACCTTAGGACATGTACATAGCTGACTTACCTCCACACTTTTCTATTTGCTTATCTAGATATTTCACCTCAAAATTAGGAGGATACCTTTCTGCTGATTGGTCACACTTGTTTTTCAGAACCCAATATGGCACTAAGGTGACCATTAAATTAGAACCTCAATCTACTTGCCACTTGGAACCATATACACCGAGTCCTATAAATGAAGATCTCACTATCAGAGATCATGAGGAGTTACCACCTATTCAGGATCCAGATACACCTATTCAAGGCATACCTGATGTGAATTGGGATGAGTGGGCAGCTCATAATACTATAGAAGATCCTTCCATCAACATAAATGAAATAGGTCTTGGTGTTTATATGATTCATGAGGAGGATGTTGTTATTCCTAAGCTTTAAAAAGATGACATTCTCCTGGACCAGCATTCAGAACAACAAAAAATCATGTTTGGTGGCTTTATTTTAATGGTTCCAGAAGTAAAAATGGTTTTGGAGGTGGTGTTATGCTTATTTCACTCGAAGGTATGAAATATTACTCTACTTTCAGATTTGCTTTCAGTTGTACAAATAATATAGTAGAGTATGAGTCACTTGCACATGCACAAGAGTGGGATAGAAAGAGAAATATAAAGTGTTTTCAAGTATTTGGTGACAGTGAATTAGTTGTCAACCAAGTAAGGAATATTCATGTCACCAAAAATGATGTTTTAAAGTTGTATAAGCATAGAATTTGGGATTTAATTGAAGATTTTGATGCATTTAATCTGTTGTCCATACCTACAAGTCAAAATAAGGAAGCAAATAGGCTTATAGCCCTAGGTGCACAATTTGATATACCAAAAGAGCTTTAGAATGTGAAAAGACAGAATTATGTAAAAAAAAATTGTCAGACCTTCAATCCCAGATAACAATGTTAATTGGAAAGTTTTAGGTTGTGTAAAAGGGGTATTTTTGTCAATTTGTTTGTGAAAACTAGTTTTCCTTCCAAGTTACAATCCCCTTAGCCTTCCTAGGAAATGTTTATGTGATTGAAGAGTACAATTACTTTGTGTGGGCGAAATTCTATCATATTTTTGTGGGTTTTCAGGCTATTATCATTATAATTTTGGTGTATCACCTCCTAGTTTAGTTGCAGCTTTTAAGTATTTTAGATTATTTCTCTCTTTTCCACATCTATCTTTTAGTTTTAGGAGGGATTCAAGGGAAATCAACCCATAACTCAGAGATTCACCTTCACTTTGAGTAACCCACAGGCTCAAAGGTGTTTTCATGTTTCACAGGATTGCTTGGTTTTGCACTTAGCATCTCAGGTGAAATCCTTCATGACAACAATTATATCAACCTACAATATCCAGAATTGTCCCAAGAGATCATATATCTAAATATCATCTGACATTAATAAACATGGGTCTAAAGGATGCAAATGTAAATTGCCTTGCTCCTAAAAAGTAGCTATTAATTCTAGAGAAAGCTATAAATAAAGTTGCCATTGTTCATAAGCTAATGTTTCAAGACTAGCAGATTAATCTGACTCTTCAGCCTTCATTTCAAAACCTCAGCAAAAAACCATCTTTGGATATATTAGAAAAAATGGCAAATGGACTATTAATTTCGATGGCCTCAAAAATATTTGATGAAATTGTAGAAGAAGAACTAGGCTACAACATAAATTTAGATAAAGATAGTCACCAATCCAAAGGCTATTTGTGGGAGATTTCAATAGATCATGTACGAAATTATAAGTTAGTCAGTTATGGTCAGGTGATTAATGCAAAAAGTCCTAACCTTATTGAGGAAAAGAAGAGTCTTAAAATTGCAGGTTCTGAACATGCAGATGATGATTTAGGGCATAATACAAAAGCTGAAAATTACTCTCAACAAGTCCAAGATCATTAGTGGATTCCTGAGGAAAACAACAATATAGAAGAGTTTTTATATGAAAGTATCATGAAACCCCCCAGATTTGATGTGATGGCAGAGGAGGTTCCTGAACATAGCTCAATCCCTAATGTTATGACATTGGAAGATATGGAATATGGTATGAATATTGTGAATCCCTCTCAAATGATAGATAAACACATTCATGAAAAATCTACAAACTGTAATGAAATGGAACATACTTTAGTTAAGGAAATGAATAGGACGCCCTTAGGTGAAAGGGAGATTAATATTGATTCTAAGATAGATGGCACAAAGCATAGGTCAATAAACTCTCATAATCAACAAGAAAAGAGTCTACTACAACAAGACAATAATGATTTTGATTTCTCACAAACTTTGGCAATCAAACAATCCCCTTCTACACCATCTGTAGACAAGAAAACTCTTAAGCCCAGAGGAAGAAAATCTAAGAGCATGAAGATTAGAGAGGAGATTCAGGCAGGCATACAATCCACACTTGATGGAATTTTTTCTTCCATAAAGAGATCAATGAGGAGGACCAAGGGTTATCCTTGTCTGAAATGAGGATTATCTCATGGAATGTCAAAGGTATTAATGCCTTTGACAAGAGACATAGGATCAAGAAATAGCTTGATTCTTCTCAAGAAGATGCTATATTACTCCAAGAGTCAAAACTTTCTCATGACAATTATAAAAAAATAGCAAGGAAATGGGTTGGTTGGCTGTCAGTACAAGTGTAGGCAGTAGGTGCATCTGGGGGTTTGATTACATTATGGAATCCCAAAACTACAAAATTGCAGTTGGTCAACCAAGATGTGTAGTGGAAACTGTTAAAAATTCAAAATTTTGATCTTGCATTTTATTTAATTAATTTTTATGGGCCAACCTCTACGCTGGATAAAAAAAGGAAATGGAGTGCTTTAGTTGTTGTCATACAACAGTATGCAAATCTCAACATTGTCTTAGGTGGTGACTTTAATGCAATAAAATCACATGCTGGAAAAATAAGGGGAATACTTCCACCTATTAAGACTATGGAGGATTTCTCAGCATTCATTAATGATAATGCATTACAGGGTGTTGCCCCATAGAAAGGTTTGTATATGTGGACAAATAGAAGGGCTAATTTTCTTTAGATTGTGGAAAGATTGGATAGGTTTCTTGTGTCACAATGTTGGCAGATTCAATATTTCACTCTTTCATCAGAAATCTTGCCATATACAGGTTCAAATCATTTTCCAATCTATCTTAACATTAGTAAGTCATCAATATTAACAAATCATAGACATAAGCCTTCCTTTAAATTTGAAAGGATGTGGTTTCGCCACCCTCACTTCCAACCACTATTAAAGAAATGGTGTTTCTCCTCTCCATACTGTGAAGGCACTAAGATGTTCCAGTTCTTCAAAAAGATGCAGTTTGTCAAGACACAAATTAAAACATGGAATGCCCAAGTTTTCAAAAATATATTTGTTCAAAAAGGCATTGTGGAAAGGGAGCTTGTTGAGGTGAATGAACAGATCATTAGACATAGGTTGGATCCAAAAACTTTTCAAAAGCAAAAATAGTTAAAAGAGGATTGGGATGAATTATGTAAGAGGGAAGAAGAGTATCAGAAGCATAAATCTTGATAATTATGGCTTAGAGAAGGAGATAAGAATACAAAATTCTTCCATATGTTAGTAAAACATAAGAGAGAAGCAAGTACAATATTCACTATTCAGGAATCTATTTCAAGTGAAGTAATCTCAAATGCTCAAGATATCCAAGATGAAGGGGTTAGATTTTTCCAGAATCTTCTCGACCCTCCTCCTTCCCCTCCCCCCCAAGTAAAGAAATAATATGAGGTATTAGATGCAATTCCTACCCTCATATCTCCATAGGATAACCAAGCATTGATGGCTCCATTCACCCTATTGGAATTGCAAAAGTTTGTCTTCTCCCTCCCTTCAGATAAAGCCCCAAGGCCTGATGGGTTTACTGCACTTTGTTTCCAGCAATGTTGGGACTTTATCTGTCGTGACCTTTTGGTAGCCTTGGAAGAGTCAAGAAAAAGTGCCTCTATCCATAAAAATTTTAATGCAACTAATATTGTCAGTATTCCTAAGGTCAAGGAACCTAAGATATTTGCTGACTTCAGGCTAATTTCACTATGCAACACAATATACATTTTTTTTTACAAAGGCCATTTATTTGAGACTTCAACACATAATTACCAAAATTGTCTCCTAGAACAAGGTGGATTTGTACCAAGGAGAGAGACTATGGAAGGAGCACTCATTGCACATGAAGTTCTTCATTCCATTAATGAACATCAAACATCTGCCTCTGTAATCAACTCGGACATGATGAAAGCTTATGATAAAGTTAAATGGTCTTTTCTTTTCAAAGATCTCCAAAAGTTTGGATTTGCTGACAAGTGGTGCAAGTGGATTAAAGCATGCATTTTTGGTGTCATCTTTTTGGTCATTACAAATGGGGTCCCAACTGGTTTTTTTTTCATCTTCTCAAGGGGTAAGGCAAGGAGATCCATTGTCCCAAGCTTTATTCATCAGCATGGTGGAAGCATTCAATCGGATAATTTATCTTAGGCATGAACATGGGCTTTGGCAAGGAACAAATATAATGCGCACCTCCATATCAGTCACTCATTCCTTGTTTATAGATGAAACTCCTATTTGGTAAAGCAAATGTTCAAGAAGCTAAGAAAATTAAGTCAACCCTAGACCTATATACTTCAATTTTAGGTCAAAAAATTAATGCACAAAAGTCCAAGATCTTTCTATTTAATGTTAATGTTGTGATATCAAAGAGGATTGTCAGGATTCTGGGATTGTCATTAGAAGGACTTCCTTCTACTTATCTCAGAATTCCTCTCTTTTTGGGCTCTAATAAGGCTAATTATTGGAAAAATATCATTGACAAAATTAAAAGTAGGGTTTCAACATGGAAATCTAGGTGGTTGTCTCTTTTAGGAAGGATATTGCTTATTAAAATTGTTCTTACTACCATTCCTAATTACTACATTTTAGTGTTGAAAGCCCCCTCTTCTGTTGTCCAACAGATTGAGAAATTAATTAGAGAATTCTTATGGAAAGGAAACATAAATGAAGAAAAAATATTCCTTTGATCTCCTTAAAAAACATGTCCCTTTCCAAAGATGTGGGCAGGGTAGGAATGCATGACTAATCAATAAGAAACAAAGAATTTGGGGGAAAATTCATTGGGCAAATGTATAGTCAACCTAAAAAAAAGTGGTGCAAAATTATGCAAGAAAAGTATCTTGATTTTCCTGACCCACTTAGGATTATAACAATCCTAGATCCACCCAAGGGATCAGCAAAATGGAATTTCATGATCTCATCCAGAGAGGTGATATCTAACTATGTCTCCTCGGAAGTGCATAATGGGGAGAGCATTCATTTTTGGGAAGAATCCTAAAATGGTCTCCCACCCTTAAGCCAAAATGAGGAACTGAAAGAGGTAATGCAATTGACAATTAGTTGTTGGGGCTCTAAACTCATTAACTATGTTAGTGCAGTAGAAATTTTCTCGAGAAAGGTCATCTGGAAAGAATTATCAGATTTTCCTATAACTGCAGATCTAAAATCTATGTTCTTAGATACACTTTTGAATAGGGTAGTCTATTTATCAAAGGATAAGGACAATTTAATATGGGCTCCTTCAAAGGATGGCTCATACATAATCAAGACAGGATATAGAGTAGTTCAACAAATTCAAAACCAAAATCTCAAACATAGAGCATTCTTTTTTTTTTGGAATAGTGTTGTCTTACCTAAGGTGGGTTGTTTTGCATGGCTGGCATTGCATAGGAAGATATTAACTAGTGATAAATTGGAAAAACTGAAAATTGCCCAATCTTTCTGATGTGTATTATGCAATGAAGACATTGAGACAGTTTACCATTTGCTTCTAAACTGTTATTTTGCTCAGTGGTGTTGGATCTTCATTATGAACAAGCTCAATCTTTCAATGTCACTGCCATGCACACTTTGGGATTTGTTTCAGTCTTGGCCAACACTTTTTCCCACTTCAATGTTTGCATGTATATGGAGTGCCCTTGCAATAGTAATTTGGTCTATCTGGTGGGAAAGAAATAAACAATTTTTTAGATAAAACTCCTCCCCGCTTCATGAAGTTTTGGATGGAATAGAGAAGTCTATATCAGAAGTAGCCAATTCCTTCATCCACAAAAAATGTAAGAGTAATGTCATCTTCTCTTCCTGGAATGGATCAATGATTAAAAATTGGCATCGATTGGTTGCTCCACCTCCCCCTGCTTGTAACAATTATAGTCATCAATCTATTGACAGATCAAATGTCAAATGGAAGCCACCACCCATTGGTTATATTAAGATAAACTTCGATGGTTCCTCAAGAGGTAACCCGAGTAAGTCGGGTATTGGGGTTTGCATTAGGGATCATTTAGGCAAGTTGACAGCTTTCAAAACCTCTTATATTCCCGCTAGGACAAACAATATTGCAAAAGCATATGCTCTATTGACTGGCTTATCATTAGCCAAAAAATTGGGCCTTTCAAAAATTCATATCGAAGGAGACTCAAGTGTTATTATTAATGCATGTATCAAGAAAACATTGTCAAATTGGAAAATAGAATACATTTTAAAACAAATATGGTCTCTCATTGATACATTTTATGATCACTTAATTTCTCATACTTTGAGAGAGGTAAATAAAGAAGTGGATTTTTTAGCAAACTTGGGATGCAATAACATTAATTTAGATTCAACCAAATTGGGGCTTAGTTTGGCAGATTTTCCTCAACTAGCAGAGATAATCATTAATGAACAAACCTGAGGTCACACATATGCACATCAATCTTTAATGATCACTTATATTATTTTGCACAGGCGAGGAATGGTAGTCGAAGTATAAGGGCAGATGTATATATTATCATTCACTCAAATGGGGTGCTAATCATGACAATTAAAGGATTTTTTCTCCCATTTTCTCTAATTATTAACATCATTCATTTTATCCCATACTTCACATGTGTATACTATCATGTGTTGTAGGCTGAGCATGTGCTACGTGACTTATAGTGATGTGTTTATTCTTTTAAATTCCCACACGTATCTCTTTCTATGCACAGTATCCAAGTTGAGCTCGATTTCATCTTCTTCTAGCTCCTGCGACTTGTATTTCAGTGAATTTATTTCAACTATGGACTATCAACCTAGAAATTATAGAGTTTTCTTGTAGGTTGAAGATTAGGAAACACCTTTTGAAGATCATATATATGACTCTCAGCTCAGTTAGGTTTTTAATGTTTAGTTTCAACATTGTAGAAGATGTGTGAAGAAAAATATTGGTGAAGAAGTGGTGTACCTGCAGGAGAAAAGACTCATATTTCCATCACAGTTGGTCTCCATTTTCCTATCTAACGCCTTGGACTTACTTCAATCTTGGAGCAATTTACAGAGTATTGCAAGTAAGGCTATGAAACCTAAGTTCAGATTGGGTAATAAATTACTTTCTGCGGTTCAAAAATATAATCTTTGGAATGGTAAAGCAAATAGTGGTGGTCTCTTCCCGAGACATCACTTGCAGAGTCGAGATGACTTTATCATCATATATGACAGTATTAAGTGCTCATTGGACTTCCAGTTTGATCATTTCAACAAGCAGTTCAGAATATGGGAAAATCTCTTGACTCTAAGACAAGAAGTAGGATTTATTCAAAGCTTCATGCTCTCCTTGCGATCATGGGGCATGACCACAATGTACCTAGCCCGCCGGAAATTTCAAGTCCAAATGCTCACACTTGGCTGCAAAGTAACACCAATCACCTAGGTTTACTCGAAAGGAAATCTTTGTCTCAATTCACTCTGGCTTTGTCACAGTTGAATTTGGAAATCCCTATTCTCTACTTTCAGAACCTGAGCTTGAATGAAGCTAGCGAAGAATTATGCGTACAACCTATGAAAGAATAGTTGCCCTAGTCTCCAAATTTTGCTTCCAACTCTACAATTTTAATATTGGCTCTTCTTGGCATTGATGGGTGATGATAGTCTATGAATATTTAGATGGTTATGCAAGCAATATCATTCGAGTTTATGTAGATTTCACTCAGTTTTGTTTCAGATATTATGGCCCTTATTACATAGTGCTCTTCGAAGGTCACACTGCTTTATTTTTGTTGTAGGCTTTCCTCCATCCCAATACTCTTTGTGTTGTTAATCCTTCCTTCAAACCGGGTCCTCTTCAGAAGATTAAGGGGAAATTTTTAGATGATAACTATTAAATGCCCTCTTTTTTGTTGTCGATATGGCCCAACCAGTATAGCCCAACCAGTATAGCCTAACTAGTATAGCCCAACCGGTTTAGCATAACCAACATAGCCTAACCAGTATAGCTTAAACAGTCTATCCTAATCGGTATAGCCTTACTGGTAGCGGAGTCAGGTATACAGTTAACCGGTAAATGGGACAGCAAATAGGCAAACAAGAATAATGTGATGCTCAAGTGACTGGTAAGGATAATAAGCAAAGAGTTAGATGTTGTGGTTTGGAACATATGCTTATGACATTGGCATGAGTCCATGACTATAACCGTATTAACATTTTTGATGTATGTAGAAAGTTTTGATGTACCTATCTTACATACATGTAATTGGGGGTGGCGGTGGGGGGCGGAGGGTGCTTTGTCTTTTCAATCATTATGTTATTTGTATTTTTGGGCTAGGAATGGAGGTTTTCTTGTTGATTATTTCCTTCAAGAGCCCTTAAACCAGTTTAATTAATATTAAATATATTAATGGCTTGCCACTTTCACCAAAAAAAAAAAAAAGGTTAAATTAAACAATTTAAAATAATTAAAATAACCTAAATTAAATTAAATAACTTAAAGTAAAATAAATTACATGTGTCATATTGTAACAAGTTAGAGCCAGTTTAATATTTAGTTTTATTTGACTAGATATCCAATATGTAATGCATGAACTATTAGTTATAATAAGACATCTCCATGCATTCAAATAGATAATTTCATTCTATATTTAGAACATTTTGTTTATGCTTTAATTAAAGCAAGAAAGTTTGTTTATTTATTTTCCATTGTAAAAGAAGAAGAAGCCAGTGTTGATACTTTTTTTAAGAAGCCGAGGAAAGAAAAGGATAGTGTTTGTTTGTAAATTTGAAGGTACACAACTATTCACATATGAAATCTATGCCTTTATGTAAAATTTTGCTAATTGTGTTGTGGAATTGTGATATGTTCCTTGATCACATATTCTCTTTACTTTTATGTTCTTTGGTTACTGAATGATTTGTTTATCAGTCATACTTTCTTTATATATGAATTCTCATATGTATTCCAATCTTGAATTGTGTATTAATATTATTTCTTTGTTTTCTAATTGAGTTCATTGGTTGTGTATGCACTAAGGCTTGCTATTGAGTTTTTGGCTCCCAAGGAAACTTTTGTCTTTGAGGAATGGAATTTTGAGTTTTTCCTTCTTGTCTCTACACTTATTGCATAAAATAAGTATATGTAATGGATACCAAAAGAATAAGATACCCTTCACTCAATTAGTTTCTCCCAATTTTGCAAATGCCCAATCTTTCTTTACCCAAATATTTTTAGCTATATGATGTAAAGTGAATTGTGAAAATGATCATTAAGTTTTATAGATTTGAGCAGAATATTTATATTAATATTTTTTGTCACGATATATTTCCTAATGACATCACTAAACCATTGTTCGTATTGTATGTCTTCAATCCTTAAATCCATACTATTTGTTATCTTTGAATCTAAGAAAGTACTCTCTTCAATGAGTTACTATTTAAATTTTGAAAATAGAGTCTATTGGGAATGAGATTTTTGTTTGAAAAACATTGGCATTAATAGATTTTTCACCCTGTAGTTGTCCATGAGAAGAAATCATTATATTCAACACCTCATATTTGGAGAGAATTGATTTATTTTATATGAATGACCTGGAAGTATCATGCTCATCTTGTCAAATTATGATCCCAACACCAGAATATAAAGTAGAAGCTTGTGCAACCTTTATTTTCTTGGAGAGTACTTTTCTTCTCTCAATTGCTATTATCTTTATTTATTTATCTACCTCAGCTTCCTTTAAAGCATCTTACAATTTACTCTCAATGGCTGCAATAGTTGCCTTTGATTGAACAAATTCATACCATGCTTTTCAGCTTCTTCTCTCATTGCTTCAACCTCTTTCTTAGCCTCTTTTGTTGGGAAAATGGTGTCTCAACCTTGCATTTACAAGTGATTACTATTTATAGTAAGTTTTTGTTTGAGCATGAAATGATGCAAAATTCTCCCCAAAGCTTTGGATTGGCTAGATAAGCATGTCGACAAATTTTCATCGCAAGATCATAACTAGTTTTGTACATATTACAGTTTTCATTTTTGAAGGGTGTGATGAAAGGTTTAAATTTTATTTTGAGGATTTTATACCCTCCAAAATGCCCTAAAAAGTGGTCATAATTGGTGTAGTGGGTTACAAGCTAATAGAGCACTTTGCGGTCTTTCCGACACATCAAACGATTCATCAACTGACACCTAGTTCACATGTTATGGCCTTCGAAAGTTTGGACTCCTGAAATAGGAAATATTAAATGCATCAGACACATAAATGAGTTGTAAAAGGGAGGAACACATGTTGATGTTTATTTTGACATTTAATAGGACATATAGAATGGGGATAAGGTTGGATCTATTTTATTGGTTGGTTTTAGCCCATGGTTTTGTAATACCATTTGATAGTTTCTTGTATTGTATCTCCTATATATGAGGTGTGTGAGATAGAGGTTGTGTGTAAGATTTTGATAGTTATTGAGTTACCTCTGAATCTTTGATTAGTGGTACTCCTGTGAAGAGATTTCTCTGCAAGTATATTGTAATATGTTATTGATTGCTAAATAATATATTGAGTTGCTTTTGGAGTGTGGGTTTTTTTCTCCCAAAAAGGTTTTCCCAACGTAAATCATTGAGTTGTGTTATGCATGTTGCTATGTCTATTTCTACTAGGATTTTGTAACTATTGTAATGATCTATAAAAGTTATTACATTACCCTCATCTCAAGGTTAGTAAAGGAAGTTGTTCATATATTAAACTTCCTTACAAGTGGTATTAGAGCCTGATCACATTTGGTTTTAGTTGTGGGTTGTTGGGTTTTATGAACTAATTCAGATTTGAGTAGGAGCTTGTGCAGAACATACTTTTTGATCTTGTTGCAGTCCAATTTTCAAGATAGCAAGTTCTTCAGGGAGAATAGAGGTGGAGAAATTTTTTGGAAGTAATTTTTAGATGTGGAACCTAAAGATGGAAGATCTACTAATAGATCGAGATCTGTGGGATGTTATTGATGTGAATGTCTCAAGACCTACAGATCCTACTATCGCTGCTCAGTATGATATTTTGGATCACAAAGCCAAGGGTATAATTAGATTATGGTTGGCAGAATCTATTTTGATTAATGTCCATGAATAGAACTCTACACAAAAGCTATGAACTAAGCTTGGTGAAATGCATCAAGTGAAATCTTTATTGAATTAAATTTTCTTGAGGAATAAATTGTATTCCTTGAGAATGGAATAGAGTGGACAAATTACAAACCACCTAGAAGCATTTAATATGTTGGTGGCTCAATTGGTATATGTTGGTGTTAATATGGATGAAGAAGAGAAATTTTAGATCTTGTTTTGTTCTTTGTTTTGTTTATGGGATTCTCTTGTTATGGCTATCGGTACTACTTCTATTGTTTTGGTCTGAAGATGTGGTGGGTGCCCTACTTGGTGAAGAGATGCAGAGGAAGGTATCCATCAATTCAAGGGAATCCCTAATGGTTCATGAAATACCTAAGGAAAAGGCAAGAAGAATGAGAAGCGCAATAAGTCCAAATCCAAAGGGAAATTAAAATCTCCTGGAAAGTCCAAAGTCATTTATTGGAATTGTGGTAAATTAGGTCACATCCATAAAGACTGCAAAGAAGAAAATAAGAAGAAAAAGAAGAAGTTTGATTCTGATTCTAATTTTGAGAAGGAAGATGTTGATGCATCAATTGCATCTTTGGCTACTCATGCAGGTAATGATGCATGGTTAATTGATTCAGGAGCATCTTTTCATATGACTTCCAAGAGAGATTGGTTTTATGAATATGAAGAGTTTAATGGAGGTCAGGTGTACTTGCGTGATGGTTCACATTTAGATATTGTTGGTCATGGTAAAGTTAGAATCAGGTTTCTTGATGGTAAAATAAAAAGTATTA
Organism: Cryptomeria japonica; assembly: GCF_030272615.1. Taxonomy (NCBI): domain Eukaryota; kingdom Viridiplantae; phylum Streptophyta; class Pinopsida; order Cupressales; family Cupressaceae; genus Cryptomeria; species Cryptomeria japonica. Next base: position 445,711,615 of record NC_081409.1, read on the forward strand.
GTGGTGTGTTGCATATCCCTAGTTTAAAATGAAATTTATTATCTATGAGAAAACTAATAGATGCGGGTGTGCAGGTAGTCTTTTCTAATGCAAGATGTAAGATGATTAAGGGTGATATGGTGATTGCTAGAGGTGCCAAGTTTGGCATTTTATCTAAGCTAGAGGCATGCATTGGTGAGTGTAATAGCACTCCTATAAAAATTAAATTTGTGGATACTTCATTAAAATATTTGAGGGTTTCACCTTCAGCAATGGACATGGATTTTGGATACCTGAGGGTGCTCTTTCTTCTAAAGAAAAGTTACCTATAGAGAAGACTATGTTATGGCACTAGAGGCTTGGCCACATTGGAGAAAAGGGTCTAAGGACCTTGAAAAATAAAAAACCTTGTTAAAGGTTTGAATTATTGTAATCTTGACTTTAATTTTTGTGAGTATTGCATTTATGGAAAACAAAACTGTGTTCATTTTTACTCGAATTCTCATAAATCTGGTGGTGTTTTGAATCTTATTCATTCTCATGTGTTTGGCCTTGTAGATGTTCATTCCATTGGAAAATCAACATATTATATTTCTTTTATTGATGATTTTAGTAGCACATGGGTATACTTTCTAAAGAGTAAATCTAAATTTTTTAGTCATTTTAAATAATTTAAAGAAATGGTTGAGTTGTAGACTAGAAAGAAAAATAAATTTTTGAGGACGAATAATGGTGGTGATTTTTTTTTAATGATTTTGATAGATTCTATAAAGATTGTGGTATTAATAGATAAAAGACAACTCTATATTCTCCATAGTAGAATGGAGTTGCAGAAATAATGAACAGGACATTGATAGAGAAGGCTAGGAGTATGCTAAGTGGTGCTGGTCTAGAATAAAAGTTTTGGGCTGAAGTTGTTGCCACTACTTGCTACTTGATTAACAGGTCTCCTACATAAGCTCTTATTGATAAAACATTTGTGGAAGTATGGCCAGGTCACAAGCCTTCATTGAGACATCTTAAATTTTTTGGTTGTGATGCATATACACATGTGCCAAAGGAGAAGCAAACAATGTTGGAGAACAAGGCTATGCAATGTATCTTCATCGGACAATTATGGTGTGAAATGATACAAGCTTTGGGGCCTTGTTGCATAGAATGTAAAACATAATAGGAGTGTTATTTTTTGAGAAATTAAGTCTCCTTTTGTTACATTGCAACCAGAACAAATAAAATAGAAAGATGTGATTAAATTCTCTTCTATTCCTAAAAGATTTGAACTGAGACCACTTGATAGGCAGGAAGTTGAGGAGAGCTCATCTAGCTCTGAATCTTCAGAAGAGAAGGAAGAACCTCCAACTCGGCTTGTTTGAAGGTATACAAGACATAGACAACCACCAGAAAGGTATTCACTTGATGATTAGAGATGTATTCTTGCCTTGAATACTAATGTGGATGAACCTAGACCCATAGAAGAGGAATTAGGTATGAATGATGTAGAATCCTGGAAGATTGCTATGGAAGAAGAAATGACAGCTTTGAAAAAGAATGACACATGGGATCTTGTATTGTTGCTTGAAGGACGAGAACCTGATGGTTGTAAATGGGTGTTCACGAAAAAGATTGGTTCAGATGGAGGCATTGAAAAATATAAAGCAAGTTTGGTTGAAAAAGGCTACTATCAGGTTGAGGGTGTTGATTATGGTGAGATATTTTCTCTTGTTACAAAAATGGCATCCATTAGATTTTTGTTTTCTATTGTCATTGCTTATGATTTAGAGGTTGAGAAAATGGATGTGAAAACTACTTTCCTTCATGGTGATTTGGAGGAGGATATTTATATGGCACAACCAAAGCACTCTGTGGTGAAAGGTAAAAGTAATTTGGTTTGTAAATTAAATAAATATATGTATGGCCTCAAACAAAGTCCTAGGATGTGGCACCATAAATTTGATACATATGTGTTGAGTTTGGGATTTAAACATCCTAAATCAGATCACTGTGTTTATTATAAATCTGATGGTGATCATTTTCTACATATTGCATTATATGTTGATGATATGTTATTCATTTATAAATGGAAAGGTATGATTTCAAAACTAAAGTCTCACCTTGCTACTATATTAGAAGTAAAAAATATTGGCGCAGGGAAACACATTATTAGGATGGAAATTAGAAGAGATAGAGTGGATAGAAATCTATGGCTAGGTTAGAGTAAGTATGTGAATTTAGTTTTATGAAGGTTCAACATGCAAGATTGTACACCATTATGTGTTCCCTTCATATTTCGAATGAAATTATCTTTTTAGTTTGTCCTACATCTCCATAAAAGATGGAAGACATGAGAAGAGTGCCTTACCAAAGTGCAGTTGAAATTTTGATGTAAACTATGGTCTATACTAGACCAAACATTGCCCAAGCAGTGGGAGTTGTTTCCAATGGGATGCAATCAAAAGAGTTCAAATATTTGAAGGGTGCCTTAGAGTATTCTTTGGGTTATCATGGTAGGGGATGTGATTACCTTGATATTCATGGCTATGTGGATTAAAACTAGGTAGGTGATATTGATATCAGAAGATCCACCTATGCTTATGTGTTTACTTTATTTGGTGGTGCAAATAGTTGGATGAGTAAGCAATAGGCTATGGTTGCTTTGTCCACTATAGAAGTAGAGTATATGGAAGCTACTCATGCTTGTAAAGAATCCATTTAGCTTAAGAGACTGTGTTTAGATATTGGAATAAAACAAGGTGTAGTGATAGTTTATTGTGATAGTCAAAGTGCAATCTGTCTAGATAAGAACCCGACATTTTATGCCTAGACCAAACATATTGATGTTTAGTATCATTTTGTCAAAGATATGGTCGAAGATGACAGGGTGAAGTTGGTTAAGGTATATACTTTGATGAATGTTGCAAATTATTTAATTAAAGTTGTGAGCACAAAGAAGTTTAGATGTTGTTCAGAGCCTATGGGCCTCATGACCCCTAGTAATTAATTTAATATGTAGATACTCCCTTTTCTCTTGCAAGGTGTTCGACAAGTGGGAGAATGTTGGAAAAATTGTGTCTCAACTTTGCATTTACATGACATTACTATTTATAGTAAGTTTTTGTTTGAGAACGAAATGGTGTGAAATTCTCCCCAAAGCTTCGAATTGGCTAGATAAGCATGCTGGAAAATTTTTGTCACAAGATCATAACTAGTTTTGAAGATAATAAAGTTTTTGTTTTTGAAGGGTTCGATGAAAGTTTAATTATAATTTTGAGGAGTTTAGACCCTCATAAATGCCCATAAAAGTGGGCATAACTATCATAGTGGTTTACGAGGTGATAGATCACTTTGCAAGATTTTTGGTGTGTCAAATGGTTTGTCAATCAGACACCCGGTTCACAAGTTATGGCCTCCAAAACTTTGGACTCTTGAAATAGGAAATATAAAATGCATTGAACACATAAATGAGCCATAAAAAGGAGGAACACATGTTGATGTGTGTTTTGACACATCATAGGGCATGTATAATGGGGATAAGGTCATCTCTACTTTATTGGGTGGTTCTAGCCCATGGTTTTGTAATACCATTTGATGATTTCTTGTATTGTACCTCCTATATATAAGGTGCATGATATAGAGGTTATGTGTAAGAGTCTGATAGTTATTGAGTTACCCTTGAATCTTTGATTGGTGGTACTCCTATGAAGAGCTTGTTCTACAAGTATATTGTAATCTAATATTGATTGTTGAGTAATATATTGAGCTACTTTTGGAGTGTGACTTTTTTCTCTCAAAAGGGTTCTCCCCACATAAATCATTGATTTGTGGTATGCATGTTGCTATGTCTAATTTTGTTAAGTTTTTGTCTATTGTAATGATCTATTAAATTTTTTGCATTACCCTCCTCTCAAGGTTAGTGTAGGAATTTTTTCCCCTACTTAATTTCCTTACATCTTCAGCTTCAAAGGCTAGTTGTTGTAGAGCCACTGACAGACCTAATCTAGCATCTTTTGTCTTTGCTTCTACAGTTGCAACAGCTGCTACTTGCTATTTGGTTTATGAACTTTAGCATTCAAAGATGTTGCAATTTCTTCTACTTCTAATTTCAACTCTCTCTAAGTTAATTCAGCAAGTTCCTTCCTTACCTACTCCAATTTTTCCTTACACAATTTAGTGAAGCTTTCAGAGAAAAACTCTCTTTTCTAGTTTTCTTCAAATTCTATTTTTCTTCCTCAAGCTCCACAACCTTATATTTTATTGAATAATTTGCATCAAACACTATTTAATTTTTTTTTTAAGTCTCCAATTCTACCACACTCATATTTTCATTGGGATCAAAACAAGCTCTAAAAACCCTGCAGAGATGAGATTATTTTGCTCATTCTAGCTCTTTTTACAAATTTTCCATTTCAATGGTTGTTTGGCCAACTTTGACTCTTTATTCTTTGAAGCATCAAGTTCCTCATTCAAAGCACCTATATTTTTGTTTATTCATTATGCACTATGTGCAAATTTAAGTGTATCAACCTCATTTTCTTTTAGAATAACAACCCACAAAACATGATTAGAGCATACTTTATCTATTTAACTAAAATTACACTTGTTATAGAAGCCTTCCATAGAGCTATCACTTTTGACTTATGCTAAAAACTCTTTAAACCTATAGGGGTTTCAATGGCTTACTAATATGGAGGTTCAATTCACACTTTGACAAAGCCAAAACATGTGTAGGGCCAACTCCTTAGTGGAAAAGAACCCCTATATGCTCATAGGTGTTCCTAGGTTTGAGTCTATCTGCTCCATGTCATGAAACATTTGAAATAAGGGATTACTATTGCTTAGATGCAAATCAAATTTTATAGTCAAACAAATTATTTGTCTTTCAAAAAACTAATCAACTTACCATTGAAACGATATTTTTTTACAATAGTGGCAGCTATAATTCTTGTAGAAAATATATTTTGAGATTTAAAATAATTATTTTCAAAGCACTAGATTTTGCATTCATAATGGAATTCCCAAAGGTATTATGTCCATTAGGTACTAACCTTCAATAAGGCCTTCAATTGATCTCAAAGAGGTTGCTAATGAGATGAGGAGGAAAATGGTATTGAAGTCTCGAAAAAGAAACCAAGTAATTTTTCATTGTTGGACTTTATTCTTCACCACATACATTGTCATTGGGAAGTACATTTCCAAGGAAAAAAGTTAATAGCACCCAAAAGTACAAGAACATCATTGAAAGATGGAATCAAAATGGTAATACTGGTAGTTGAGATGACAAATGCACTTCTCCAAAATAGCTTGAATAGGTTAACATAATACAACACAAGTAGGGGAATGGGCACATCATATTCATTACTAGCAATTCTATTATTTGGACACTTGTTCAGAAACCAGTCCTCAATGAAAGAAAACAAGGATTGACAGTATACCTACAAAAGATGTTGTGATAATAGACTTTTATGTATGAAGAGTTCAACTTCAAGCCTTAGATTACAACTTTTAGTAATTGGTAGTTGAAGAAATTAAGAGAGAAAAAAGGCTTTGAAAACTCTAACCTGGTAGGCTCCTACTATATGAACTACAATGCATGTATTGGAAAAGTCAATTAGGAAATAAGGCTCATAAAAAACAAAACTTGTCATGATATTTTTAGGTGCATTATCTCCATATGCTACATACCCAAAGAAACCACAAACTAAATTAAAGAAAGTTGTCATTGTTACATAAATCATGGAATCTTTCTTCATAGTTTTATTTTCTAAAGGTTCCGATTTCAAGGTATCCTGCATGATAATATGGTAAATCAGGAATCACTTGTCCAAATTAGATTACAACTTAGAAAATTATTTTGCCATACAGACAGTTTACTAACATTTTCCATATCTCAATTTCTATGACAATAATATAGTATGGATAAGCAAATTCTATGTCACCAATATCTTGGAGGACCAACCAGGCTTTCTATGATGTGGATATTGTTGTACTCAAGCTGATTCCAATTGTACTTCCATAAAACTTTCCATTTTATACAGTTCATAAGATTTTTGAGTCTCATGAGAAGTGGACAAGGTTAAGGATTGCAGTGCATTAGATAGTATTTTGCACACATCTAACCTGGTCATATATGATGGTATGATGAAAGAATAAGTATCTGGTAGATTACTGAGATGGGGGGTTGAATCAGTAACTAGAAAAACTGATACAAACTCTCCAAATTGAAACTCAAACATGAAAAGTAATCTTATCAATGAAATACCACTGTCAAGATCAATATTCATAAGAATATTGGTTGACTATTACAACAACTTAACAATAAACATCATTTAACTTGTAAACATCCAAATGCTTTATCATATGTCAATACTCTACTTCTCAATACATCTGGTTATCATGCCTTATTAGTAATAGTTAATCAAATCAATCATAAGATCATAACCACAAAAACATTCACCACATGACACAAGTATTTATACGTGGAAAATCCAAATAGGTACAAACCACGATGAGATGAGACTCACAAGATAATATTTGAACTCTTCTGAAGTTTTCCCTATTAGGAGAAAATACCCTATAAGGAGTAACCTCAGTAGAGGATTTGAAAATCCAATCTAATGGACCACCTTGTTAGAGGATTTAATAAGTAACCAAGCTTGTTAGAGCTTACCCAGTTAGGGGATTTCAATTATGTTGTGATTGTTAGAAAACAACAGAAGTTTCTTGATTTGTCTAAATAGCACTACATTTTCTTGATCAAATCCATTTAAGCTTCTATCTGCCTTTACTCAAACTACATGCTCATTCTCTGGTTTGACAATCACACACTCAACTGATTTCTGCCAACTCTTGGCAACACTCAACAAAACAACTTCATTGACCTTAAATACAAATCAATTAGGTTGGTAACACAACAAAAATCTAATCCTCTTATTGAGATTACAAACAAGTTGGTATAAGCATGACCGTTGGATTTCATAGCAATATCTACACATTAATCAAGAAAACCTCAACCGCTCCTTGATTACCGCTTCATCAAGCTTAGTAACTCATCATGTTTTGTATTAGATGCAATATATTTTGTTCATTCCCTAGACAAACAAATGCGCCAAAACATGTTGAACTTGTCTTCATACAATGATGTTACATGTCATCATCATTACCACTCAACCAACATAACCAATTCAACAACCTTAATTGGTTAGGGTTTAACAAAAACAACTGGTAGGTTTTATCGGTTACATAACATAGAAAGGGTTTAACCTTTTACTCTGATTACCAGTTCAACTTACAAACTTACATACCGGTTTACAATAACCTTCACAAAGCTCTTCCTATTAGACAATATCAACATCAATTGACGTCAATCACAACATAACATATCATTAATGCAATATTCATGCAAATGCCAACAATATAGACTGGAACAAAATTAGAGTATCCATCAGAACCTTTTTTTAATAAAACTGAAAGAAAATAGGATAAAAGGAATACTAGAGCTACTTTCACAATGTCAAGGCCCAATCCTATTGTTGCATAGGATATGGACATTATCAATGCAACTATTGAAAGACCCCAAACTTTAAGAAAGTTTGGTATTTGAGATAAGATAAGTTGTGTCATTCCAAAAATGATGATGGTGGTTTTCTGAAAAGTGGCATGGATAGCCATGTACATTTGTGTGATAGAAATTGGATTACCTAATTGCTCTACAATGTTGTGATCCAATTAGATTAACTATAAAAACTCACAAAGATCTTCTAACAAGTGTCAAGTCATTAGGTTGTAGAAATGGGTAGTAAAAATATATATTTGAGAATATTACTTTCTCAAATGAAATAGTAGAGTATCCATGTTACTAAAAATGTGAAAAAAAAGAGAAGTGATTTGAATGAAGAAACAGGGGGTCCTAAGATCTTGAGGTAAGATGTGACATTGGGGTTTTTTATATGTGTTAGAAATATCAAATTATAATTACATGACCCAGAATAATTAGGGGAGAGGATCCAGTAGTTGAGCATCCTAACTTCTCTCTTCTCAAAATCTTACATGGAAATTTCAAATCACTCCCAATTTTTTATAGTAGCTTACTTGACAAGTCCCCTACTTATAACTAAGGTTTAGGGCCACATCATCATGCTTTTTGCCAAGGTGTTTGATGAGTGTAGAATATTTCATTATTTTTGCCTTACATTTTCCTCTTTACCTTTGCCTTTGTCCATATTCTTGTCACCATTTGCTGAAGGAACCTTAATATTTAATCAAATATGGAAAAGAAATTAGGATTAACAAATAGCTGAAAATCATGATAATCTTTATTGTTTTGTGTCTTAAATGGCAGGAGATGGTTAGGAAGAAGGTTACAGCTAGTACAAGCACAAGGACCATGGGCGATCAGTGGATGAAATCAGCAAGACTTTGTTAATAACCGATCATTTTGATTTAGGATATTTTGTTTTAAAGTTATAAGTGGCCTACAACCCTTTATCATTTTCATAGGCTCTTGGTTGTGAGTGGCCAATAGGCCATATGAACAAACAAACTTATAAACCTCTTGTTAGTATGTATGATCGGTATAAATATGTGTACCTATATGAAATTAATCATCAATAATACATATTTTTCAGATTAAAGTTTAAATTATGTGGAATCATGTTTTTGCTTATTATGAGAATTGATATTGAGTAACAAGTTGTGTTCATAACTCATCACTAATAGACTTATAAAGAACTGAGAGGGGGGGGTGAATCAGTGACTTAAAAAACAATATTACTTTAAACACTGACTGGTAGATATACTTAACAAGTTTGGTAAACACTATGCATCTAATCCAAAATGATATTAGTGCATCCACAATAAGTAAAACATCCACCATAACACAAGTGTTTATACGTGGAAAACCCAAATGGGAAAAACCATGGTGAGATAGGACTCACAAGTTAACTATCTACAGTAATAGGTAACTGACTGGTTAAGGTCTACAAACATGCTCTACTAGGAGTGAATCCTATTAGAGATCCCAAAGCTCTGTTAGGAGCTATAACCTGTTAAAGGTAGTACCCTATTAGGAGTAACCTCGGTAGAGGATTTCTAAATCCAAACTAATGGATCACTTGGTTAGAGGAGTTGTACAATGAATCTTGTTAGAGCTTACCCAGTCAGGGGATTTGACTGTTGTAGTGATAAGAAAACAACAGGTGGTGTGATCTAGAAGTAGCACAACTTACTTGAATAGATCATCTTCTACACACTCAAAACTGCAATACCAACATACTTTGCAACTTAACCCTTCTATCTTTGCATCAAATCATCTCATATCATATCTCATCATACATACAAAGTAGTTCATCATAATGTCATTATATAGATATTTAGATTTCATGTCGGCCTTAGGAATTATATCACAATTTCCAAGGTGCAGTGTATCTAGACAATCAAACATAACTCATCACAAAATACCGCCAAAATTTGTCGGTTAGGATAACTCATCACACAATCAATGTGTGAGGCCCTACCCCGACCCATCCTAGAATTTCAGTGATTTTTATGTTGGAACTATTATGGATGCTTTATTTTTATGCATTATGGATATAGAACTTTATATGATCCCAGGAATTGGATAACATTGATATATTGATGCTTCATTTCTATGCATTGTGGATATAGAATTTTATATAATTTTAGAATAGGATAGCATTGAGATGGCGTATGTCATTATTTGATTTGCAGAACTTTATTATGATGCATATCTTATGAATTGATTAAATTTATGAGGATTATGATAATTGCTTATGTGGATTTGCCTTGTTATATGGTAAATTGATCTGTATGATGTCAATTGTATGCAAAGTGATTGATTTGTATTCTTATTTTTGTGTTTAATATTATACGAGGCTATTGGGAAGTACTAATGTGTAATTAAGATACGTAGGAATATTATCCATGTGACCATGGAAACATTATGGAGAATCAAGCCTAGGCCTATGTACGTTCGTAAAACTAGGGGTTGTCTATTTGGAGAGACAACACCCCGTATGTATCATATTTTATTTGTAAACATAAATGTTTGCATGGATGTTAAATTGTAATTATTTATTTGTGTGAATCCTACAAGAGACAATTGCCATCTGTGTATTAGTGATGTGGAATGCTTTTGTAGTGTCACTTGACACATATGTTGTATCTTGTGTTGGCATTGTCATGTCACCTTTTTGAGAGATTTATTTTTGTTTAATTGATATATTTCCAAATTATCCTTGAAGGTTCCAATAAATCTAGGATAGTGAGCCATAAGGAGGGTCAACTCAGAGTTGACCTCTAGGTAAACTTTAGGTGGACTTTCAAAGGGTTAAACCAACTCCTAGAGTCAGTTTTGGAGCATTTTTATTGGGCCTCATGGGGTACCTATGGGTGAAGGGAAAATTTGGCCATGTGTCCTTCCCCTAGGACTTGTTTAAACTCCCCAAAAAGTGGGTTTTCCTAGATGGCTGAATTTCATCTTTAGGAGTGCCATCCTTGGGTAGATAACCTTCTTGGTATGTGTCATTCCTCTTCTTGAGGTGCCTTGGTTAGGGAGTGTGTAAGACATAGGGAAGACCAACCAATGGGAGCCTCTCACTCTATCCAAGAGGTTGGAAAGAGTGGGAGAAGCCTTCTTAGGCAAGAGATCAAGACTTAGTGAGTTAATCACCCACTCTCCATCTTTAGAGATCTTGCAATTTTGAAAACCAGTTTGAGAATAGAATTTTGGCTAAGTTTTACAGAAATGAATTATGGAATTAGGCTGCTCTTCTCCAAGATATCCCTAGAAAACCCTTGGAAGATTCAAGGTTGGTGCATTTTCTTACCTGTATGTTGGAAACTTGTTTGTAGGATTGCTTGAATGTAAATGTTGCTTTCCTTGTATTTCTTTTGTGAAAATATTTTGTGATCTTTCTCTTATTTCTTTTTGTATGCATTTTCTTGTATTTTGGGAGTATCCAAGGCCTTCTTACCCTTGGGAGGGTAGAATGTTCTTGGGGGTGGAAGGAGTTTGACAACCTTAGAATGAGAGGCTCTCATTTTGAGAGTGATCTCAAGGGTTTGTTTATGTGACCCTTGCTGCATAGTTTTGTTTATGCATTCGGGGGTCATAAGGGGAGAAAGTATGGCATGTATGCCTTGGGGATCATAAGGATGTTGGGTTAAGATGGATTTTTGTTGTGTTCTTGGTTGCCATGAGTTGGTTGTGATCTACTATCTTGCAGCTCTCCTCAAGGTACTTGGTCCACTTCCACCCATGTAAATATCACATTATGTGATAAAGTTCAGCCTTGGGATTGGAATGTGCTTGTTTGAGTTTTTCCCTTGCTTGTTTGTGTTTGCTTGAGTGTAACCCATCTAGGACTTGGTTCTCCAAGCTCGAGGGTGGCTTCTAGTAAGCCTAGGTTGGGAGGTGAGCACTCCATGGTCACAACCTTAAGATTTTGTATGCAGGTTGCTTGGAAAGAAGAAAGAAAAAGGAAAGCTAGGAGTTGCTGATTTTATTTTAGTTGCAGAAAAAGAATAGGAAATGTAATATTATATTTTAGTTGCAGAAATGTAAATGAGGAGCTTTATGTTGTATTTATTTAAGTCCTCATTTATTAGGAATGAGAGACTAGTTGGGTATTTCACCCATTTGTAGAGGTTGACAAAATGTATTCAAAATATTCTTATAAGAAAAATATTTTGAATGAATTTTTTAATGTTAATGATGTTGTCTTTTATCTGAAATCTATCAATTATTTGAAATCTGTCATTTATCTGAAAACTTTCTTTTATTTAAATCTGTCTTATATTGAAATCTGTCATCTATTTATCTTTGTAATTTATATAAAGAAAAAAAAAAAGGAAAATAAAAAATGCAAAAAGCGAAATGGAAATATTAGGGAGTAGAAAAGTAGAGATGTTAGCAAAATGATAATGTTTTTAAGTGTTTTTCTATACTATTTAAATGTTGTTGTAATTGTATTTATAACTGTCATTTTTCTACTTCAAAAAAATGCAGAAAGCTAAAGTAGACAAATTTAAATTTATCCTTTCCTATAGTTAACTATTAGAAGTTTGAAATAAAAGAAAGAGATAACTATTGTGCTCTGTTCTATTTTGCTTTCTGTTAGTCATTAATTTGCTTTATATAGAAAAAAAAACAATAATAAAAATAAATCTAATATAGGACTAAAGGATTTATGTCTATTTTAAAAGAGGAAATGAACTGGTTGATATATTTATCAAGATGTTAAATCTGACAGTCATAATATTGTTAATGTTGCATAATAAAAATCTATTTAATCTAACTAAATGAATAGTTGTATACATGTTTAACTAGATCACATTTTGCAAAAGAAAAAAAAAGAAAAGAAATGAATGTGTATCTGTTATATGATGTCACTATTTTGCTATTTCCTGCATGTAAAAAAATAGAGATAAAAAATCTAACTCTAGAAAGAAATATATATATATATATACATTAAATATATTTTAATAACAAAAAAATAACAAAAAAAAGGAATTCTTTTTTAGAGGCCAAACCACTATGTTAACACAAAGTGGACGGCACGGGCCGCCACTGTGGTTAACCACAGTGGTTGGCACGAGGCCGCCATTGTGGGTAACCATAGTGGACGGCTCACGACCGCCACTGTGGGTGCCCACAGTGGGCGACACCGACCATCACTATGGGTAATCACAGTGGCATCTGGGGAGCCTCCCACCTTGTGAGCTCGGACCCCCCCTTCGCATTCCCCCCATTTCGGCTGCCGCCTCCACCATACCCTGCAACACACACACACAAAAATCCTAGAGACTAAAACAAAGAGAAAAGAAAAGAATTTTAGTTGATAAAAATACAACCCTAACCCAATTTCGGGTTAGGGTTAGGATTTAAATAATAAAAGAAAATTAGAAATGAAACCCTAGCCCACATTGGGTTAGGGTTAGCAAATAAAAAAAGGGGGAATTGTTAAGTTGATTTTAAATAAAATATAGGAGAAGAATTAACTCTACCCTAATTAGGGTTTGAAATTAATTAAAATAAGAAGAGGGGGAAATTCCTTTTAAAATTTTTTGAAAAAGATTCCCCCCCATTTTATTTTAGCTATATGTGTTATTAATTTAAACTCCTTATTTGATTAGGGAGAAAATTGATTTTAATATAGTTTTTTTAATATAGGATTTAAAATGGAGACTAATGTTATATAGTTACATTAATCGCATAATTGATTTAATTTTATTAACTAGGGTTACTATATAGTTATTTTTATATATTCAATTAAATAAGGACGTCAAGTTAAATTTAATTTGGGGGAAATTTGTAAATGAAAATTATTAATTATTTTATGCGAATTTTTAGCCTATGAGGCCAATATTGGCCAAATTATTTAATAATCAAAATTTGAAGGTTTAGGGGAAATTAAAATTGGCTATAGTGTAAATTATATTTATTCGGAAAATAACATTATTGAATTTGTAAACTTATTGGTTAAATTTAAATAATGAATTTGCATGCACCCAATTAATTAATTTTAAATTTAAGATAACATTATCATTATTTTTGGCCTGGAATGTTTTAAATGCAATTGAGATATTTAAATATCCCTCGACCTTAATTAGTGGTAAATTAATTAGGATGATTAAATTAACTAATTAAATTGAGATGACCCTCTTAGGGAATAATTAGTCTTCATTAACTATTGTCACCCTATTGATTGAGTTAATTATTCCAACCTTAGTAAACAGTTCTATTTACATCTTAGTTAAGACAAAACTTAATTGATAGATTATTTAATGAGTTTATGATAAAAAAAAAAAATTGTTGTTCCATTTTTTCCCAAAAGTTTGGGCATGACATAATGAATACCGGTTGGAGTCAACCTCTATTAACATATAAACCAATTGTTCTCCATTGCTTCTTTGATAATCTTCGTTGGATCTCCAAGTTGGTGTCGAGACATTTCTGTATATATCGGTTGATGACATGTACCAGTTTGACACCATCACAAGAAAAACTTCTAATACCAGTAGCAATATAATAAAAATAACTTTGAAGTAACACCGGTAGACAAACATATGTGTGTGTGTACATGTTCCATCAATGACAACATATGAAGGCATTCATTACAATCATCATCAATCCAACAATCACTTGGCGACCAAGGAGGCAGGGCCCACCCTATGGTTACCTAGTGATTTATGTGTGAGTTGTGTTTAAGTTTTATGTTCATGTGTGATATGTGTGTAATTTACTCCAGTTTTAATTCTGTGTGTTTGATTTGATTTGAGAAAAAGCTATTGAATACAATTATTTCTAGATAGTTAATTCTTTATGCTTTAATAGGTTCCTGGTCGTGTTATGATCATTTCAGATTACATTGAACATTTATTATAATTGTTTCTCTCATGTGGAATTAAGAAGAATTTATGTAGCTAAATCTGTAGCCTTTACTAATCTGCGACAATTTATGTCTCAGAACCTAGCGCATAGTCTGACAAGAAGTAAAATCTGCAATCTTAAATTCCAATTGAGAGAAGTGTTAAGTGTGAATTATTTTAATCTAATTTTGACTGATTGTTGATGTGTAATCTAGTTTCTTACATTAGATAATTGCATCTCACTTTCACTTAAGTCACTATCTTCATCCCTTTGGCAAATAGCCACAATATCTTTCATTATTTTATGACCCCGGATTGACACATCTAGGTATAACTGAAGACATCTACAAGCCCAGTCTGAATCAAAGCTAGAATTAATTTGGTCATAGTTTTACCTAATCATTTTGGCACTATTGTCGGGGAAAGATATTAAAGGCATGAAGCCGTAGTGAGTTAAGTTAGGACCAATACATCTTGAGGAAAGCATGTACAATTGTCGACCTTGTTTGGGTGAATACTCTTGATTTATGCTTTTATAAGTCATATAGGTCCATGCATCAATCTAGGGATAGCAAAGGTAGATTTTTTAAGTACATGAAGTAGGAGAGAATTTACAAACTCAAGAACAAGAAAAATAACAAACAATTCCATTGGTGGTTGAACCTGATTTGGAAAGGTGTGTTGTAAAACCTTCTATTATTTTTCCATCTAGCATATCATAAACAAATCCCAAGTTTCCTCAAGAGCCATTAATTACCCCAGAATTTTCCAAGCAATTTGCTAATTCATTTGAATTACGTAGTGGGAAGACTGTAGAAAATCCATTCACAGTTGTTTATACCCCATGGGCATTTGAAGGAAATATGGGTGACAACAACAACAACAATAGGGGGGTACTTGCCAATAATAATCTTGTAACTTTCGAGTTCCGTATTGTTGAAAAATATCCCTCACTCTGATTTGCCTATATTTAGGGGATTGACAATAGAAGATCTTGAGGTGTTCTTATTTGAATTTGTATTTTTGTGTAATGGCTATGACTATTAAAATGATGCACATAAAATCAAATTGTTTCCAACTACCTCAAAAGATGCAGCACTAAGGAGGTTCATGAGTTTGGGATCACAGTCAATCCACACTTGGGACAATATGAAAGAAAAGTTCCTGGCTAAATATCAGGAATATTGCAAGACCAAAGAAGTACGCGATGAAATCTTTCACATGACACAACGTGAAGAAGAAACACTGGATGATTATTTCAAACAGTTTTTGTTTGGTCTCCAACGAGCCCGACAAAATGGTTTAAATAATGGTACTGTTAAATGTTGGCATTTGCATGAAGATTGCATTAATGATAAGTTATGTTGTCATTGATGTCAATTGAACCGGTAATGATATTGTTGATATTGTTGTAATATTGTTACTGTAACCAGTAGGAAGAATTTGTGAGGAGAACCGGTAACTGGTGTAATGGTGTAAACCTTATCTATTGTGGTAACCGGTAAACCCTACCTGTTGTTTTTGATAAACCCTAACTGATTAAGTTTGTTGAATTGGTTATATTGGTTTATGATCTGATGTTGACCGGTAATGATGATGACATGCATGATTATTGTATGAAGACAATTCGAAGAGATTTTTGCAAGTTGTTGTAATGGTTTTTGTCTAGGGAATGAGAAAATGTATTTCATCTAATGAAAAGCATGTGATGAGTTACTAAGTTCAATGAAGTGGTGATCAAGGAGCGATCAAGGTTTTCTTGATTGAAGTGTAGAGATTGCTATGTAATCTAATGGTCATACTTGAACCGAATTTATTTGTAATCTGGATGAGAGTTAGGTTTTTGTTGTGTTACCGACCTGATTGATTTGTATTTAAGGTCGATGAAGTTGTTTAGTTTAAGAGAGTTGGCAAAGAGATAGACATAGTTCAATTAAGTGTGTGGTTGCCAAACTGGATGATGTATCTGTAGTTTGAGTAAAGGCAGATAGGAGCATGAAATGGATCTGATCAAGCAAGTGTAGTGATATTCAAACAGATCAGCAAACTCTTGTTGGTTTCTAACAATTATAGAAGAATTTAAATCCCTTAACTAGGTAAGCTCTAACAAGCTTGGTGCTATTAAAATCCTCTAACAAGGTAGTCCATTAGATTGGATTTTCAAATCCTCTACCGAGGTTACTCCTTACAGGGTATTGCTTCTAACAAGGCATTTGTAGTCAATCTCTTAACCGAGTGATTCCTAATAGGATCAGTTCTTAACAAGACTTTTTGTAAATCTTTAACAGGATAGGATCCTAAGAGGGAGAACTTAAGAAGAGATCAGATGTTATCTTGTGAGTCTCATCTCACCATGATTTTTACCTATTTGGGTTTCCACATCAAAAATATTTGTTTCAAGTGGTGATTTTTTTTGTGGTTATGTTTTTCAGGTTGATTCACTTAACTACTTAACTATTTTTGGAAAAGTCATGATAACCAAAAGTATTGCGATATGAAGAAGTTGTTTACTATTAAATTACTGTAACAAACAACTGGTTTATCTTATGAGTTTGTCTCTTGACTGAGTTATTATTCTAAGTTTACTTTGAGAGATTGATTGGTGAAGTTTATTATCTTTTTTTCTATCTACTGATTCATCCCCTTCTCAGTAGTTGACCGAATACTTATTCTTTCATCATACCATCAATTGGTATCAGAGCATTATAGGTCCTCTAAGGTCTAAGCCTAACATCTTGAGGAAAAGATTTGTTGATCATGATGAAGAAGGAAGGTCTAAAGTTTAATAGAGAGAACTATAGGATATGGAGTGACAGAATGAAAATTTATATCAAGATTCTGGGAAGTCAGTATTGGGAACATGTCAATACTAAGTACGTTGCACCTACTAGGATGTTGACTGATGATCAGAAGAAAGAGAAACAAGAAAATCATCAAGCATTGGAGGCTATTATCAATTCTTTCTCTGATGTAGAGTATGTAGATGTTCATGGTCTTGAAACTACATATGAGGTATGGAAACAATTTGATGAGATTTATAGCAATGATGAACATGTTAAGATTGCTAAAGAGGAGAGTCTAAAAGGAAAGTTTGATGGCATGTGGATGACTGAAGGAGAGAATATCCAGCAGTATGGTCAAAGGATAAAAGAGATAGTCAGTGAAATTAAGAGTGTCGGAGGTAAAGTGGAAGATTCCACAGTGATCAGTAAGGTACTAAGAACCCTGCTACCAGTCTACACTATTAGAGTTGCAGCTATTTAGGAGCTAAAGTCCATTGACAAAACTAAGGTAGCTCTTGACTCCATCATTGGAAAGCTTACTTATTTTGAATTAAATGGTTATGATGGTAATGTAAAAAAATCTGAGTCTGCATATAGAGCTTTTGTTTCTAACCCATCTATGAGGAAAAGTAGAGATGCCATTCATAGTTATGAATCCAGATCCAGCAGAGAAGCTGATGATGAAGACAATTTAGTTGAGCTTGAAGCATTGTTGGCTAAGTGGTTGCCTAGAGGTAGAGGTAAATATAGAGGTAAATTACCTTTGAAATGTTTTGCATGCAACAAGATTGGACACATTACTACTAATTGTCCTAATGGTGATAATGATCACAAATGAGAGAAATTCAAGAAGTACAAGGGTAAAGGCAAAAGAGATTGTCTTATTGTTATTGATGGTGGTATCACTAATGAGGAATCTTATGGTGATGCTAATGAAGACATTGTGTTTGTAGCCATTAAAGAAGAGATGTCAGACCAGAAGGCATTAGTATCTAGGATGGATAGATCTGATGATTGGATCATTGATAGTGGTTGTTCACATCACATGACTGGTGGTCGGAGCAAATTTCTTTCTCTGAAGGAATTTAATGGCAGAGTTGTAAGATTTGGTAATGACTCACGCTGCATGGTTAAAGGTAAGGGAAATATTTCTCTTAATGGAAAGAGTAGTATAGATGATGTCTACTGGGTTGAAGGTCTAAAGAGCAATCTTTTGAGTGTGGCACAACTCAATGATAGAGAATACCCATTAGAATTTAAAAATGGTATGTGAAGGATCTATGACAATAAAGGTGAACTGATTGCAACCAGGAAGCAAACTAAAGGTAACTTGTTTCATCTTAATCCTAAAGTCAGCAACTGTTTAATTGCAAAGACAGATGATAGTTGGCTTTGGCATAGGATATTTTGTCATATAAACTTTGATAACATTGTTAAAGTGGGTAAGTCCAAGATAGTGAGAGGTTTGCCTCAGTTCGACAAACCGGTTAATGCTTTGTGCAAAGAATATCATTTGGGAAAGATGGCATTCTCAACCTTCAAGAGAAAAACCTTTTAAGCGGAACATTTGTTAGAGTTGGTTCATATAGATCTTTATGGACCAATAAGAACAAAAAGTATTCAAGGTGACAGATATTTCATGATCTTCACTGATGATTTCTTAAGGATGATGTGGGTCGCATTCTTGAAGGATAAGACTGAATATTTTGGTAAGTTCAAGGCATTCAGGGCCTTAGTTGAGAAAGAGAGTGGTAAGAAGATAAAGTGTCTGAGAATAGATCAGGGTGGTGAATTTACTTCTAAGGAATTCACTAGGTATTGTGAAGGAAATGGTATCAAGTAGTAGCTTTCTGCACCAAGAACACCACAATAGAATGGTATCACAAAGAGAAAAAATTGGTCAGTTGTTGAAGTTGTTAGGACGATGTTGATACAAGGAGGTGTAGCAAAAACTTTCTGAAGAGAAGCTGTCAGCACAGTTGTTTACACTATGAACTGGATTCTGGTAAAGAGAGGTAAGGACAAGACTCCTTATGAATACTGGTATGGTAGATCACCCGATGTTAGTGTGTAGGAGAAAAAGTGACACTAAGCAAACATGCCCTAATCTCACTTTCAACCACACACTTGTGGAATACGAAAGAGCCTAGAGGTATCACACAATTGGCTACTTCTTCTTGTGGAAGAGAGAGCCACGGGCTACCTATTAGGATTTCTATTCCTTTGTTGCAATTGAAAGATGAAATGATGCAAGTTCAATCCCTAACCCCAAAGTGCAAGTATGAACTAATAACAAGATTGCAGAATTGAACTTAAACAATGGAAAGCTGTAAACACAAGGACAAGAAAAGAATGCAAATGCGTACCCGGAGTTAAAATCTGACTGAAAATGTTCGGGACGGGGGCGCGGGTGCCACTGTCCTGATTCTGCCCCTGAAACTGCTCTGAAAACTGTTGTTTTGCAACCTGAAAAAGCTGTCAAAATGCTGAAACTTGCTATCTGTCAGGAGGACCAGGGCACCCAGCGCCCCTGTCCCAGGGACTAGGGCGCCCAGCGCCCCTGTCCTGGTAGGACCAGGGCGCCCCACGCCCCTGTCCTGGTCTTTTGCTTTGAGATTTGGTGGGAAGGTCGGTCTCAGTCTGCTTCTTCCGGATCTGCAACTTGCGGCGTCGTCTGAATTCCGAAACCTACACTTATATCTGAAAAGGTGTTTGGGCGGCTATATAGGGTTTTGCCTTAGTCAAACCCCCGCTTTGGTGATTTCCACCTCCACGAATAGCCAAGTTGTATTGTAAAATGTATTGTGTGTGCAGACCTAGTGTGTGTGCAAGGTCCTAAAATGCAAAAAAGCAAACTAGAGCAACCTAGAAAGTAAACCCTAATTGCTTGTAAATGATAATGTAAATGCTCTAAATCAAGATGCAAAGTGATCTAAAGCATGAATAAAGGATATATTGAAGCTTATGCAAAGACATGAAAACAACATGAAATCATACCCAACCCTCAAGGGAGGAGTACAAGCCAATCTTCAGTCGGTAATTTCCTATTGTTCTTCAATGTCTTCCAAGCCCTAAGTGGATGAATGAATTTGATAAGTGCTTGATAGAGGAATGTTGAATGTTGTTGAAGTCTTCAAAGATCTGCTCTTTCGCTGCATATGAGGTTCCTGAAAACAAAAATCGGATCCTTTCAAATGAAGAAAGAGAGCTTTTATATATGAAACCCTAGGTCTTAATTTCAACTTTTGGCCGACCTAGAGATTGAATCTCCCGCCAATTTCTTGGGGTTAAGCTTTATTTTATGATTGGATCGCGCTCCTAAAATTTCGGGAAAAATGTCCGGGACCATGTTGCACTCCGGGCGCCATGGTCCCGACAACTTTTCACCAAATTTTCAGGACTGTCGGATATGATGATTTTAGAGAGAATCCCGAAGTTACAGGTGATTTCGAGATGTTTTGACCCCCGAAATCAAGCCCCCAAGTTCGAAATAGGACCTAATTAGGGTTTTTGATTAAATGATGTACTGGAAGAATAAAATGAAAGGGGCACACTTTAATGAAAGGGCCCAACTTTATGATGTGGAAGATGATGAAAATAGGACCTTAGACCTAATTAATTTAATTAATTAAGTGCTAAAGGATAAATGCAATGCAAAATGCAAAATGCGCCAAGGCGGGTGCTAAACTAGGTGTGAAATTGTACCACCCTAGCAAGTGCGTACAATTTACGACGCTACAGTTAGTTGTTTCATAATATTTGGAAGCAAATGTTTTATTAAGTTAGGTGATTATATTAGAAAATTTTAGGCTAAAAGTGATGAAGGTATATTTCTTGGCTATTCCACCAAAAGTAAGGCCTACAATTGTTTTAACAATCAGACACAAAGAATTGTTGAGAGTGTTTATGTTCGAGTGGATGAATTTCCAAAAGTCTCAGAGAAAACTAGTTCAGAGAAAAAGGATGAAGATCCTTTCATTTTGTTTTTGGAACTAGAAACTGTGAAATCTAAAACTGGCAAAGCAAATATTGATGAACCAGTCCAACCGAAATAGATAAATTTAGAAGAAGATGATGGTAATGAAGAAGCTAAACCTGAAGATAATGATCATGTTATTCTAAGATATGTGAGACTGAATCACAATCCTGAACAAATTATTGGGGATAAGGATGTTGGAGTACTAACTAGAAGAAGAATCAGAGAAAATTCTTGCATGATCTCCACTATTGAACCAAGAACTACTAAGGAAGCATTTGGTGATGATCATTGGGTTAAAGCTATGGAGGAGGAATTAGATCAAATTGAGAAGAACAACACATGGACCGTGGTACCCTAACCGATAAATAAAAATGTAATAGGAACTAAGTGGGGTTTTAGGAACAAATTGAATGAAGAAGCTGTTGTGGTTCACAATAAAGCTAGAATGGTTTGCAAAGGTTATGCACAAGAAGAAGGAGAAGACTATGGTGAGACTTTTGCACTAGTGGCAAGACTGGGAGGTGTCAGAACTTTACTTGCATTTGCAGCACACAAGAAATTCAAGGTATACCAGATGGATGTTAAGTCAACATTTTTGAATGGGATACTTGAAGAAGAATTATACATTGAGCAGCCAAATGGTTATGCTTTGACTGATAAGGAAGACATGGTATGCAGATTGCATAAAGCTTTATATGGATTAAAGTAGGCAACTAGAGCATGGTATGAAAGGCTTCATACACATCTGATGAAGATAGGCTTTCTAAGAACCAGTGATGATAGTAACATAGATCTCAAATCTGAAGGAGATAAAATACTAGTTAGTGAAGTAATTTAGTGGGGGAAATAAAAAATTTCATAGGCTTGCAAATACAGCAAATGAAGAATGGTATTTTCATCTCACAGTCAAAGTATGTGAAAGAGGTCTTGAAGATATTTGGAATGAGTGATTGTAAACCAGTTGGCACACCTATGGTTACAGGTTGTAAGTTGTCTAAGGAAGATGAGTCCAAATCTATTGATGAAAAGGAATAAAGGTCAATGATTGGAAAATGACACTGTGTTATTCACAGCAGACTGGAAATAGCTCATGCAGTTGGCATAGTTGCTAGATTTCAGAAGAATCCTAAGGAAACACATCTGATAGCAACCAAAAGAATTTTTAGATACTTGAAAGGTACTATTAATTATGGTTTATGGTATCCATATGGAGGAAATTTTGACTTGAAGGTGTACACAGATGCAGATTGGGTAGGAAATGTTGATGACCAGAAAAGCACAACCGATGGAGAATTTTTTCTTGGAGGAAGGCTTGTTTCATGGAGTAGTAAGAAGAAGAGTTGTACTTTACAATCTACTGCTAAAGCTAAGTATGTTGCAGCTTACATGAATTGCACATAGGCTATATGGATGAGGCACATTTTGGAAGGTTTTAAGATGAAGATTTCAGAACCTATAAAGATTTTATGTGATAACACAAGTGCCATAAATATTTCCAAGAACCCTATTTTGCATGCACGAACCAAGCATATTGAATTGAAGTATCATTTATTGAGGGAAAAAGTTCAGTGTAAAGATGTTATCTTGGAGCATGTTTCTACCAAGGAGCAACTTGTAGATATTTTTACTAAACCTCTGCCTAAGACTACTTTTGAATATTTTAAAAGTTAGTTAGGGGTTGTTCCTCTTCACAAATTCAATTAAGTATGATGTAGATTACATCAATCCTAGAGCTACTTGCAGAATTTTACAAGAGGATTGGTGTAAAAGTGGATGTATTCTACAGGGGGAGCATCTAGGTGCAAATTGTTGATGATGCACAATGAAATTTGACATTACATGTTTTACTTTCAATTTGGCATTTCTATCAAAGGGAGAGAAGAATTATGTGATTATGGGAAGGAGAACCCGCGACAAGCTGAAGACATAGTGAGCATGGTGAATACTTGGTAATGTAAACCAGGATTCCTATCCACAATCATGCAGCAATCAATGGTGTTGATATTTGTATTGTCATCAATGCCAAAGGGGAAGATTGTTGGCATTTGCATGAATATTGCATTAATGATATGTTATATTGTCATTGATGTCAATTGAACCGATAATAATATTGTTGATATTGTTGTAATATTGTTACTATAACCAGTACGAAGAATTTGTAAGGAGAACTGGTAATTGGTGTAATGGTGTAAACCTTATCTATTATTGTAACTGGTAAACCCTACCTATTTTTTTTATAAACCCTAACTGATTAAGTTTGGTGAATTGGTTATATTGGTTTATGTTCAGATGTTGAGTGGTAATGATGATGACACACATGATTATTGTATGAAGACAATTCCAAGAGATTTTGGTGAGTTGTTGTAACTGTTTTTATCTAGGGAATGAGAAAACGTATTGCATCTAATGCAAAGCAGGTGATGAGTTACTAAGTTCAATGAAGCGGTGATCAAGGAGAAATCAAGGTTTTCTTGATTGATGAATACTAAGAGGGGGGTGAATTAGTATGCCTAAGAACTTAACGAAACTCTTAAACAATTTTCCAACAGACCGGTGTAGTAGTTTAAACAATAAACTGGTTAAAACATAAATAATCCAAATAGAAAATAAAGCATTCACCCATAAAAGCACAATCACCATAACACAAGATATTTTGATGTGGAAACCCAAATGGGAAAAACCACGGTGAGTAAAACTCACAAGTCAACTATCTGCAGAATAGTAACCAGACCGGTTAAGGTCTTACAATGTTCTTCACCAGAACAGATCCTGTTAGGAATCCATATCTCTATTAGGAGATAAGTCTTATTCAAGACTACCTTGTTAAAGGATTTCAGATCCACGACTATGAACCACCTTGTTAGAGGATTTACAATAGGCTTGGCTGGGCCTACCCAGTTAAGGGTTTCAGACTTGTCGAAGATATTAGTAATCAACAAGTGAATGATCTAGATAGTAGCACAGAATGCTTGATTAGATCCCTGATAGCTCCTTGGTAATGCATTCAAGCATTACTTTAGTCTTCTATGCTTTGCACTCTCAATCTCAGTCACGAGATACCTTTCCTCTCAAAGACTCATACATATCAACTTTTGTTCACCTTCTAAACCCTAGACATGATGTCCTTAAATAAGAACTTGATTTCATGTCGGTCCAATAGGATTAGATTACAATTTCCTAGGTACAATGCATCTAGACACATTTGGTAACAGAGAACAGAAACACCCCTAAAGTGTAGGTGGATGATAACTCATCACACATTACATGTATACCGGTTAATTATATATACCAATCACCGGTTAACAAGTGAAGAATGGAAAACTTGATCATAGTCGATCTAATCAAAAGATTAACTATCGCTCGAGGTCTCCATTCTGCTTGAGGTCTTCATACCACTTGACCGATAAGCTTCTTCTTTAAAACACCGATAGTCTTCAATCAAATAAAGACTATACATACAATACCAGTTAGAATAACTACTAATTAAAAATAATACATTCATCAAATAAGTGTGTGTCCATCAATGACAATCATAACTAAACATCATCAAAATACCAACAATCTCCCCCTTTGGCATTGATGGCAACACTTAGGAAAAATTTTGACATCTAAGTGCTTTAACACAAAAAAAAATGTCATAAGTAGAATTACTCCCCCTAAGCATATACACTACTCCCTTTGCAAAAATTACAAGTATGTGAAAAAATACTCATCAAAATTTGAAGATAGATACACTACTCCCCCTTTTCCAACAATGACAAAGCAAATACAAAATATTGCCAGTTTGCATAACGTAAAAACAAAGTATGTGTTTATGAAAACAAAGAATAAAATTTCTCAAAAAGAGATTTAAAGTTTTGCAGAAAGTCCTTCATATCTGAGGACCATGACTCAAGAAGTGAGGCAACAATTTCACTCTCGATCTTCATTTGGAAGGCTAGTTCTTCCATCGCATCTATGGTGCTTAGCTCCTATGTCGCAGTGATAGCTTCTAGGTTTAGAAATCATTTCTGGAGTACCTACAATTTAGGTAATAGGAGTAACTGAAGCTCCTATAAATCTCGAGTTCAATTACAGATTTCTGAGTCAAGCTTGGTAATTTGATGCTGATAATGATGAACAGAGTGTCCATAAGATGTGAACAGATCATAGGGAAGTTTGAAGTTGCCGATGTACTTCTGCAACTCTGTTTGTAATAGTGTATTTTGCTTCAGAGAATCTTCATAGAACAAGTGAGGTTGACAGATTTTACTCAAGAGTAGGTGACCTTCACCCATAGCTGACCTTATATCATCTTTCCGTTTAACCAGTTTTGCCCGATCATCATTCATGTGTTGTACTAAGGTAACTGTGAGTGCCTTTTCATGGATTTTCTTTGCAGTGGCCTGGGCAATATCTTCCAAACATTGTACCTGGTCATTGACTACTATGTAGAGTAGTTTGAGCTTAGCCAGCAAGGAATCTGTACTGGGGAGATTAGTACTGGGGATTAGATTGGAGAGGGTGTCAATGACAAACCGAATCACATCTTGTTCTTTCTTTTTCCTTAGTTCTTCCAATATTTCCTGTGCTAAGGGAATGCTTCATAGTAGCTCAGTTTCATCAGTTGATTGGGTCAAATAGGCAAGAGTCAAATTAGTGGTACTAGTGGAATCAACCTACTTGGCTTGATCTCCACTTGCCTTAGGAATCTGTTCTCCTTCTTTGGCTTTGACCTCCACTTGTCTTCACTTCTCCTCTTGATCTCTTTCTTGGGCTAGCTTGGCAGCATTCTCCTCTTGTTTCTTTCTCTCTTCTTCTCACTGTTTCTCCTCTTCCTTCTCCTTCTCTATATCTTTCCTCTTTTCTTCTTCTTCCTTTTTCTTTTTCTCGTCTTCTTCCTTTCTCTTCTTCTCCTCTTCCTCATTTTTCTTCTTTTCCTCTTCTTCTATTTTCTTCTTTTCATGTCGCGCTTTCTCTGCTTGTTCTTTCTCTTGTTTTTCTTTCTCTGTTTTCTCCTTTTCAAGTTTCTCATTTACTGCTTTCTCTTCCTTTTCCTTCTCTAATCTTTCTTTTTCAGCTTGCTCCTTATCTGGAGTGATATCTTCTATTTATAGTGCATCAACATCAATGGGGTTATTTTGTTCTGCTATTTTTTCACCCATACTATCAAAGACTACATTAGGTTTGGCTGTGGATAGATCAGGCTCTTGTTCAGCTAGTCGATTAGCTACTTGTACTTTTTGCATGTTGATAATAGTTTTCACCTTCAAATGGGTATCTTTTTCCACTTCAAAAAATTTGCCTTTGAGTAGCAAAAGTCTTCTTCTTCGCATGAAGAAAATGCCTTTGTTCTTATCAATGAGCTCAAACAATTTTGAGTTAGAGACATCTGGAAAATATTGAGCAAAAAATTTCTCCCTGATGTCTTGCTCCTTGTCAATAGCGATGTGCCATTTGTTGTCCAAAGAATCATACAAGGATTTAGATGTAACAGATTTAATCTCAAAAGGTGACCAAGTATTTACGCATAGATATTTAATGAGTTCTTGTTCAACCTCCTCCTTTTCATTATCATTGAAATCATCAAAATAATCCTTTAAATCGTCAAGGAATTTTCTTCTAATATTCTTTATGGTCCTTTAGCAATGTGTCATAGTCTTGTAAGAAGAAAAATCTAAGTTTACTAGTGTAGAGATTGTAGGTACAATACCGATTGACTTCATTTTCTTGGTAGATTGCCTTGTCTTCTTTACTTCTACTTCTGATTCAGAGTCTTCTGGATCTGGTGAGTGATTCCTGGTTTTTCGTGTTCATTTGAACACCTTTGCCAGAATAGCCTCTGGTTTCTTTTTAGCAGGTGACCTTTTGGTCACTTTGGGTTTAGCAACAGATGTAACCGGTGTCGATGTCGATGGTGCTGCTTTACCTTTTATCTCCTTTGATTCCTCACTAGATTTGATTCTCTTTACATAAGTACCAATCCTCTTCTTTTTGGGTTCCAGTGGTGAGGCTAGTAGGGTTGAGGCGTATCTTGTCAATATCTCATTTACCACCTCATAGGCCATAGGCCCAACTACATCTTTTATGGGTTCAACTGCTTCCATTGTGCATTCATCTGTTTTGATGGTGAAATAGATGTCATCTTCATATTCTTTAACTAAATCACTAGATATTCTCATTCTCTGGTTCATTTTTAGTTTGAATTCACCAAAATACTTGTTCAAAGTCTCCGAATATGTAGTTCCTACTACTTGCAGACTCTCCTTTATTTGTCTGGTAACCGGTAGATCAGTTGACCATTCAACATCACTAACTCTAGGAAAGCATCTTTGAAAGTAGAAAAATAAACCAATTAGTAATTGACCAAAATTGAACCTTTGAGTTTTATCTGATTTGATCGACTTCAATTTTTCTAAGAGTTTATTCTTCATATAGGTACATAGATCACATTCTGCATTCTCTTTTATCATTATGTAAGTGGCATGCACCATAGCTGAAGGAACATAATTCATTCTCCTAGCATAAAATATTTTGTACCCAATTACCATACATGCATATTTCACCAAATCATCTCTAATGGTATTGACAGTCATTGCTCATTGATCACTTACTGAACCAATGAGCTCCGTTACTTTCGATTGAGGGATTTTCCAAAGAATGGGCACTTCCCCAATATTGCAGAATCCAGTCATGGCATGAATTGCCTTCGATGTAATATCATGTGTTCATTCAAGGTACATTTTGTCACCATGACCCCTATTGAGGATAATCCTGATGTGTTCCTTGGTAAATTCTTTGAGAAAGTAAACTACATTGTGCAATTTCTTCTTCTCTATTATGCTATATTCGGGTTTAATCTTTTTATAATCTCCACAGAATAGACTCAACTGGGAGTGAATTACTAGACCCTAGGTCTTCTAGTTTACAATCAATATATCTTATAACATCACCTTGGACAATGACTCCAGTGGGAATTTGGGATAGGGCATTATATCTCATCTTAAGAAGCTCAGGTGTGTCCTCAGGTTCAGTAGAACTAGAGGGGACATTAGATGCAGATGCCATATCAAACTGATTCCAAATGATAAGAATGTTTCAAAGAGAAATGCCTTTATTCTCAGAGCTTTAGGGTTTGCTGATAACGAGCAAAAAATACTTCTCCAGACACTTGATTACCACTTTGACTTTCACACTGATAGTATGAAATGGTTGCAAGATTTGTGCAAGATTTCTTCTTGAATTCTTTCGAATGCGAGATGAATTTCTCTGGTTGTGTTACTCAGCTTAAATGAAGTTTCTCGGCAGCTAGGTAAGTAGAAATGATGACAAAAGTCACTTTTAAACATGCTCCCACCTACCATAATAAATGCATCACTATTAGGGATCAAACCCTAATTTTACTTTTTACTGCTTCTATTCTTCTATCTGTTGACAGGTAACAACTATCAATAAAAGTGCCTTACTGATATACTCCAGGGGTTTCTAAATATTTATACTGATATGTTCCCCCTAATCTTTTTGAAGCTCGGTTTATTGATTTAGGGTTTTCCACACTTGGTGCTGAAACTAGTTCATCATGTGGCTTCACTTCAGATTTCTTTTTCCAAGTTTTGTCCATATCCACTTGAACAGTTTCAATATCAATCTTCCCTTCAGTGTTGATCGGTATGTTTCCTGATGGATTCTTTCTCAGTCTACATGCTCTGGTGGTGTGTCCCAGTTTGTTGCAGTGATAGCATACCATTCTAGGTGTTCTCCATGGTCTAGTGTTCACATTTCCATTCTTCCTTCTGCATGTTATAGCAGTGTGGTTGCTACCATGACAAATTAGATAGGTTCCTCTCCAACTCGTTGCCGCTTCACAACAATTTGACTGGTGATCATGGGTTTTGTACTGGTTTGGATTCTGGTTTATAAGAGGTTTAGGGGTGGCTCCATTGGATCTTGGTGGATTATTTCCAGAGTTGTTGATAACTAACCTGTACTCAAAAACTATATGCCCAAACTTGTTGCATGTATAACAGTGACCATTAAATCTACCAGGTCTAGCCACATTGTTTTAAAAATAAGGAAAATTATTGTAAGGCTTAGTCCTACATACATTGGCAGTATGTCCTTCCTGAAGACAATTAAAGCAAATAGGTTTAAACTTTTGCTTACCTTTACTTCCGTTGTTGTCCTTAGGTGTTGATTGTTTCTTCAGTGCATCATTCTTGGTTCTAGAGGTCTCACCTTCCTTGTATCTAGAGAAACCAAGTCCAGTGGTATCCTTTGATGGTTTTACCAATTCCAATTTTTGTTCTAACTTGAGAGCACTCCGGTTGAACTTAGAAAGTATTTCTTTGGTCTCAGCAAGTTCCTTAGAAAGGGAATCATTGGTCTTCACCAAGGTTTCATTTTGAGAGAAAGTTGCATTTAGTTCAGCTTGCATTTCTTCTTTCTCTTAAACCCTCCTCTAGATAAGCGGTAATGGTACCAACTTCTTGCTTTAATTTAAAGATCTCATGATCCTTGTCTTTTACCAAATCTTCAGCTTTTCTCCTGTTTTCTAGTTCCTGACTCATCCTGATAGTCAATCCTTCTAACTCCCTCCTTAGGTTAGTTTTGGATTCATTTAGTTTCTCTTCTCCAACTAGGGCATCCATGTCTGCTTCATCAGAAGAGTTATTTTTGGTAAGTTCCGTCAACTACTCAACAAGCTCTCTTCTCTTGACTAAAGAGGCTTTAAACTTGATCTTGAGTTCATCATAGGCTTTCTTAGATTCAGCCAAATGGTGAGTGAGTTCCCTCAAACTGTATTCTCTCATATCTCCTTTCAGCTGGTTAGACTTTTGGAAAGGTTGGCTCTGATACCAATTGATGAATACTAAGAGGGGGGGGTGAATTAGTATGCCTAAGAACTTAACCAAACTCTTAAACAATTTTCCAGCAAACCGGTGTAGTAGTTTAAACAATAAACTATTTAAAACATAAATAAACCCAATAGAAAATAAAGGATTCACCCATAAAAGCACAATCACCATAACACAAGATATTTTGATGTGAAAACCCAAATGGGAAAAACCAGGGTGAGTAAAACTCACAAGTCAACTATCGACATAATAGTAACCAGACCGGTTAAGGTCTTACAATGTTCTTCACCAGAATAGATCTTGTTAGGAATCTAGATCTCTGTTAGGAGATAAGTCCTGTTAAAGACTACCTTGTTAAAGGATTTCAGATCCACGACTGTGAACCACCTTGTTAGAGGATTTACAATAGGCTTGCCTGGACCTACCCGGTTAAGGGTTTCAAACTTGCCGAAGATATTAGTAATTGTAGACATCTAAAAAAGGTCAACGCTTGTGGAGTCATACTTTAACATTTGCGCATTGCCTTATTTTAGGGTTCTTGCATTGCATTAACATTTCTTCTATGTTGCGCACTTGGTCTTTATCATTTGCGAGCATCGAGTCCTTCTTCTGCATTCCTCATTTTTATCGCTTTCGAATTAGGTCTTGTCAATAGAAATCTTCAGTCATGATTTTGGTCGATCTTATCCTATCACATCATGGTGTGTGCTCATTTATCATCATTTTGGACATCGTCAATCCTAATCGATGATAGAATTAGGGTTTTGTCCTCTTGTCAATCTTTCAATCATCTTTAGCTTGTTAGTAATCATTTGCAATTATCAACTTGTCAATCTCATCATTTTGCGATTGATTCGTCATCGATCCTTGTCCTTGTCAGCCTTGTCATTTTGTGATCGATTCGTCATCGATCCTTGTCCTTGTCAATCTTGTCATTTTGTGATCGATTCATCATCGATCCTTGTCCTTTTCAATCATGTCAATTTGGATCGATTAGTCATTGTTCCTTGTCAATTGGCACCTATCAATTTGATCTCCTTGTCAATCTTGGTCAATTTGTCATTGATTTTTGTCAATCAATCTCAATCATTTATCAACATTGGTCTTTTGTCAATCAGAATCATGATCGAACCTACATTAATTTCTTGTTGTCTTGACCTAATTCCTTGTCCTCTTATTTCTAGGGTTTTATGATTTGTTCATTTAATCCTTTTCTTCTTCTTTGTGGGTTAAATAAATCTATTTATTTAGTCCTAGGTCTCTTTCATGAATTAATTAATGGATGAAAACCTATTAATTAATTCACCTAATTTCTATTTCATCTTTTTCCTCAATTTTCTAATTTGCTAATTTCTCCTAATTCCTAATTTCTATTTCTCCTATTTTCTTTAATTTTTCTAATATTTCCCCTAATTTCATTCCCTCATTTTCTCCTATGTTTATGCTTCCATTTGTTGCAAACATGGAGGCTATTTTCTCTCTTCCCATTTGTCATGGGAATAGCAACTTGTCATAATCTTGTCATAATTTGTCATACATCTTGCATAGAAACTTGCCATAATTTGTGCATAATTTGTCATACACCTTGCATAGAAAGTGTCACACATTTGTCATAATTTTTCCATTCTTGATTTTAATTTCCTTTCAAATCTCTTCATGCTATTCTCGTCCTCTCTCCAATTTGTCTATAAATTGGATGATTTTCTTCAATGAAAGGGGGAATCAATCACAATTTTGAGTAACCTTATGCTACGAATTTCATTTCTCAACAACTTGCTTTCCACTTGCATTTTGAACTTGTAGGTGAGATCCACATCAAATTTGAAGGTGAAAGAAGAACAATGGAGCCACATGAAGGAGATATCTGCATTGGTTTGCTTCGATTTCATTTGATTTGAATATCTTGTCTTTATGTCTTCATTGATTGGATTGGGATTACTTTCATAGCAGCTTTAGGTTTTGTGGTTGTCCTAATTGCTATTGTTTTGATGATTTTCAATTTCTTGATCTACATTTCTAGTGAACCCGACGTGAACTAACCCCTTAACCATGTTTTGAGTGCTTTTGAGCTATTTGCAGGTGAAAAACTCAAGAAACAGGGTGACTCGGAGCTTTCTGGACACTTCTGCGCTTGTGTTGACATTTTTTGCACCTGTGCTTAAGTTTTCTGCACCTGTGTTTGAGTTTTATGTGCTTGTGTTGAAGTTTTCTGTGCCTGTGTTGATTGGTTCTGCGCCTATGTTGAGGCATTCTGCACCTATGCAAGGCCAGAAACAAAGGTGAAATCAGTTGTTTTTACTTGCAAATTTGTTTGTTTTCATTCTGTTTCTTGCATTCTGGTTTTTCTTTGGTGCTAATTCTCTATGCAGCATCTTGGTGTTACATGTGACGAAGACTAAAAATGCAACTACTAACGAATCTTATGTAGAATGCGGTCAAAGGCTCTCATTAAAACATCTTGCTTGCGATTTTTAAAGTAGTTGCACATTTCATTTCTTAAAGATTAATGAACACCAAGCATGCTTTGTCTGTTTTTAATTTGATTGCATGTTTTAACCCTTAGAACTGAGCCTACCTCCCGATTTGCCTGGCACTTCGCACAGGCATTGGTGAGAGGTAATGACCCAAAGTGGTGATGGGCTAAAGCCAAGCTCTTTCGAACCACTCTAAATAACTATGGATGCAATGAAAGTTGTAGACAATGGGTGCTAGAATGGTATTGCGATGATTTATTCACCGGATCAATACCCACCCGAACGAATGCCCTTACTAGAATCTCTTGTTTTTAGATGCCAAAATCCTTCTATCTATTGGCTCAGGCATTGTGATATGCGCATGCCGAAGACACCTATCATGTACTCCTCAGTTAGAGATAGCAAGTTCTTGGGAAGTGATGCCCCTTGAACTCGAAGCTTGGTATGCCCGAGAAGTGAGTGCACTATAAAGGGGAGCCAGTGCTACCAAGCATCTAGCTATCCGGCTAAGTGTTGTATTTTATGGTTAGAGGATTCAACAGATATTGCCCTTGCCATCCATAGGATTTGTTGTGAATGTGCTTGATTGTCTTGAGTCAAAGTCAAACAAACATTTTGTCTTCTGTGATTGTCAAAGGTTAAATCAAAAACAAACTTTCAAAAGTGCTCATAATCAACTTGGGTTTTCAAAATCAACAACCTTCAATTCAAAACAAAATCCAAACAAAAGTCCAAATTTGTCCAAGTATTCATCCAACATTTGAACATGGCTTGTCAAAACATTGAATATCTTTGTTTCAAAATTCATGTCACTTTAGGCTAGGTTTTGCATAGTCCAACTTAGGTCCTAGGGCATATTGTCATCTCCCTTCATTTTAGTCCTTTTCATTGCAAGCGTCCTCATTTTGCACTTAGGTTCAAAATTATTTCCCTGAGTTTGCATTTCATTGTCATATCCAAGCTAAATTTCCATTTAGGTGACATTCGTGCATTATCCTTGTCATGCTAAAATTAGGTCTTCCCTAGGTTGCATTTTGCATATTCCAAGTCATTGGTCTTCACATATCCTTATCATTGTATTATCATCTTGTCTTGGCTTCATCTTGTCATATCATATCCTTAGATCATTTTCATGTCATATCCTAAGTCATTGTCATAATCATTGCCTTCTTGCATTTAGTCTCAAAAATTTGGTTTGTCAAACTTAAAAAATCAAAACTTTGGATGATACCCTAAGTTGTTGTTAGGGAGTCTTGACCTGGTCTAAAATTTGTCCTTTCATTAATATCATTTTTGTCAAACCTAGCTTAGTATCCAAGCATATAGGTGAGACATTGTCAATTTGTCCTATTGTCATTTGGTCCTTTGTCCTTTAAGGTCTTGGCTTCATTTCAACTTCCCAAGGTTGAGTCTTTAGGTTTACATTCCAAAAAGTTTGTCCAAATCTTGAAAAGCAACAAAAACATAGGTTGCATTCTTGCCATAGATTACATTTTCATCTATTTAGGTTTGATTTAGTTGCACATCATACATCATCCTTTTAAAATCAAAAAAATCCCAAAAATATTGCATTTGCATAGTGACATGCCTGTTGAAACAAGGTCAAAATCTAAAAAGATGGGCGAACCAACATATCAACCCATTGACAACGTATCAAACTCACAGTTTCAACCTAGTCAAACATTACAAATTGAAGGTTTGTCAAACACATAATTACCACAATATGGAATGGATCAACTTGGACCACCTCCATTATATGAGCCAGTGTTTGTACCCATGAAATCGGAATATGGGAGTGTTCCACCAACGCCAAGGGAAAATGCACCTTTTGACTAGAATCACCTGAACCTGCAACATGAAATTCAAACTCAAACATTACATGAGGAACAAACTCTTTCACAAGGATTTGGTTCAAATCAAGGAATTCAAATAGAAATAAATCCAAATGTTTTACCAAATTCTTCATCAGATTCCAATGGTTCTGATGATGTTGATATGCTCCTTAAAGATCCAAAGTTGACAAAAAAGATGGATAAATTCTTGAACAAGGTCTTTAAGATGTTTCCACAAAAATATCTTGATACGATGAGTAATGTGACCTCATCTATGAGGCCTCACCTCGACTCAGTCTGACATTCAGTGGATTTTATATTTAGACTATCATGGATACTTTATTTTGATGCATTTTGAGACTTAGAACTTATATGATTTTAGGATTTGGATAACATTGCTATGATTTGATGATTTACTTATATTCTTTATGAGATAGAACACTACATGATTGTTAGATAGGATGATATTGCAATGATAGATGTCGTTATTGAATTTGTAGGACTTTACTATGAATATAGAACTATGATGTATGGCTAAGTTTATGTGAATTGGGATGAAATTGTTTATGAGAATTTTGCTTGATAAAAGTTGTATTTAATCTGTGCAGATGAAAATTTTATGCAAGTGATGATGTGTATTGTTATACTTTTGAATTATATTATATATGGATATTTGGAAGTACTAATGTGTAAATTGAGATGCGTAGGAAATTTACCATGTGACCATGGAAAATTTACGGAGAACCAAACCTAGACTTATGTATGTTCGTAAGCCAGGGTTTGTCTATTTGGAGAGACAACACCCCGTTTGTGTTGTATTTTATTCGTAATAGTATATGTTGCATGAGTGTTAAGTGTTATTTAAATTTAATGTGTAAAAACCACAAGAGACAATTTCATGTTTTATTTTGTAAAAGTGTTTTATTTGTGTCACTTGACACGTGTGGATTTAAATTTAAATGTTTTTTTTTTTGTCTCTTGGTGGGAAAGTGTTTAACTATAGTTTTTCTTAAATAATATAATGTGTTGTCATAAATACTTTGGGAAAAGAATCTTGGAGAGGTCAACATATGTTTGACCCGAAAATAAACTTCAGAGGGGTTTAAAATGGGTTAAATGAACACCTAGGGGTAGTTTAATAGGGTTTCCTAAAGCCCATAAGGTATACCTAGGGGTTAGGGGTAATTTTAGGCAAGTTTTTACTTTTAAATGATCTTTTTGGACGCTTTAAAAATTGGCTTTTTTGAGTTGTGCGAAAATTGAAAAATTAGAAGTTTAAATCTAATTGAGATTTTTCCTATTCAAATGAGAGTCTTTTTGCATTCTGCTTTTCTTTCCTTTTTGGTTTTTAGAAACTTGTGAGAACTCAAAGAATGAGCTTCTTAAGCAAGATTTTGAGAATTTGAGGGTAATCACCCACTCTCCATTTTTGGAGACAAGAGAAAATTTTGAAAAGAAAAGTAAAGTTTTGGAATAAGAAATTTAACTAAGGGTAGAAGAAGAAGATCCGTGGATTGGGCAGCTCTTCCTCAAATATTATACTACCATTGGGCAGATTAAGGTTGCTTAGATTATTCTTTAAAATGTCTATTTTCTTGTATGTGTTTGAGTGTATGATTGGAGAAGAAATCTATGTTCTTGAATGACTTGTTTTAGAATTTCATTTCAAAATTTTGCATTATGCTTGTTGTGTTTTGGGAGTTTTCTCAAGACCTCTTACTCTTGGGAGAGGAGAGGATCTTGTGGGTGGTAGCAGTGACAACCCTCGAGTGAGAGACTCTCGTTTGAGAGCGATCACAAGGGATCTTTGTGTGACCCTTGCTGCATGGCCTGTTTGTGCAATGGGGGTCATAAGGAGGGATATAAGGCTAGAATTCCTTTGGGGGGCATAAGGAATATGGGGTTGAGATTCTTGATGTATTTATTGTGCCATGAGGTGGCTACTTGTTTTTCCATACTTTCAGTTCTCCTCAAGGTATTGGTCCACTACCACCCTTGAAAAGATCATCACCAAAGTGTGGTGTTGTGTAGCCAAGTTGGGAGTGTGCCTGAAAATCTATGTGTGTATATTTTGTCTTCTTGGAGTTTACATGTTTGTTACCCGTCTAGGAATTGGTTCTCCAAGCTCGGGGGTGGCTACCAGTTAGCCTAGGCTAGGAGGTGAGCACTCCATGGTCATATTGTGATTTATTATGCAGGAAAGTCAGGAGAAGAGAATAGGAACAGTGAAAAGATGCAGAAGATTATTGTTGAAGATACTTAAATCCATTTGCAGTTATTTGTTTAAATTTGATAGTAGAAATATACCCTCATTCGTTGAATGAGAGGCAAGTTGTAATTTTGAGATAGGACATGTGATTATATATTGTAGTTAAATAAAGAAACATCTTGTAATTTTGCAGAATATCGATAGAGTTGTAAAAAGCCAGATATGTTTCTATTTCTATTTTGAAAAGTAAAGGGTTGCTTTGATTTGCATGCAAAAGCTTCTTTTGTAATATGGAAAAAAATCAGTTTTTAATTAACTTACCTTCATCCTACTTGCAGAAAAATATGAATAATATTTATTGTTAATATTTTAATGATTGTATGCATGTTGTTTTAAAGGCGTATATTGCAGTTTAAATTTCCTGTTGTAAGATTTTTGTGTTTTTGGATCCTAGAAAATGATAGTTGCAAGAATGAAATTACACAATTAATTTTAGGAATAAAATCTAAAACATTCCTCCCTTCTAATTCCTTAACTTGAGGATTTTAATCTTCAGAATGATAAGATGCTATTGAAAAATTTATTGATACCTATGGTTATTTTATTGTAGGAAATAAATCTATATCTATTTACTTGCTGTGATTTTATTTTACAATTAATTACCTTAGATTTTAGCAAAAAATCAATTTATACCTTTGATATTACACAGATTAAAATAAAATCAAAATGTTAATTTATATGCATAATTTATTTCTGTATTAGATAAATAAAATATATATATATATATAAACTTCTTCCAGTATTCTTTTTTAACATTCGTAATAACCAACAAATATATATATATATATATATAACTATATATATATATAAATGTAAATATATAAATATATATATATATATTTATATATATTTTTAAAAAAAAAAAAAAATTAAAACAAAAAAACTTGATAGCGGAGGTTTTCGGCTGGGGCCGAGCGCATTGTGCAATGCACAGTGGCCGGCGGCCGAGCGCATTGTGCATGGCACAGTGGCCGGTGGGCCAAGCGCACTATGTATTGCACAGTGGCCGGCGAGCCGAGCTCACTGTGATTCTCTGCCAAGTAGGTGAAAACCTGGTAAACAGGCGCCTCTTGTACTCAAGTGCTCCATCTATCAATGCAACATTGGCATTTCCCGCTTTCATGCATCTTTGCTTTCGCTTGTACATATTTTGCAGTTACTTTTGTGACACCCTAGTTCGTTGGAACCCACATGACTTGAAACTGATCAATGCCCTAGTCTTAGGAAAATCGACAGAGCACATTACATATCCTAAGCAGTGTCAACCAAGTCATTATTCCGTCAGTGAAACCTGGTCGTCCACTCCGAGTCAGTCATCTGTCTCCTGACTACTACAGAGTTTTTATCACTGAGTTAACAAGCAAAAAAACATAATGGAAAACAATCACTAAATAGTTTGAGCTATGAATGAGAAAAATTTTCGTATGCTGTCTTTTATATTGATTTTTGATTAATGTCCCTATGAGTAACTCGAGGAAGTCTATTGTGACTAAGAGAAGCAAGGATTGGAGGCATAATATTTTCTTTGTTTTCTGCTTGTAGGAATGATCCCAATGATATGGAAACATATAAATTAGCTGGGTGTTTGTGATAAGAGCCTTCACATTAAGGTGAAATCGCCTCACATACCTCGACTCCGCTTATTTGTATGCTACAAGGAGGTCCATATCATTTCTTTGTCTATTTTGAGGGAATTTCTTTATGATGCAATTCGGGTCCCTACGAAATATGTCCAAGGATATGAAAAAAAAAAGGGTCATTGTGGAAAAGATAATTAATATTGCACATTGAAAAAAAAAAGGAACTCTAACCTGCCTGTTGTGTTCATTATGCTCAATGATGAATCTTAAGCATTTTAAATCCAGTGACTAGGTTTAGGTTGCATTTCGCATATCATTTTGCATTTTGTGACTTTAGAGTGATTTTGGTGTAATAATAATGATCTCTTTATTTGCTGAATAAGAGCTGGAAGCTTCACCATTTCTTCGCTAAGTGGTCTCTTCTTCATCATTTCTTCGATCGAGTATTTATGTTTTGAGATGTTAGCTGCATACATAAAACATCTTATATAGATTCATTCATTTTATTATTGCTCATTTTCATTCATTTATTTGCATATGAAAAGAAACAAAAACATAGACATCCATAATCATTTGCAATACATACATTCATGCTGAAACAAAAATGCATACATATAGAATAAAGCATATAGAAACATCTCATAACCATTTGACACAAGTGAAATGAAGTCAAATTGGATCTCGTATATATATATCATCTCAAGTCTAAGAGTACAAAATGATGTCCAATGACATGTACAAATTCCCATCGGAGCAAGAATCGTATAGGCTACAAAAATATGGGTTTGTATACAAAAAAATATCCCAGCTACAAAAAGAATCATCTAACTGGCACCCTCTCCCTCATCACCTGGTGGAGGAGGAGGAGCCTGATGCCTGGGATCTTGTCGAGGTGATCGTGCTCCCTCTGATCTGGCCATATACTGCGAATAAGGTTGTACCTACTATGCAACAGGAACTACAACACTATACGCTGCTACGTAATAAGATGCCCTACTACTCTGGAGAAGGACCTCCTGTCGTAGAGACTCTATCTCTTCTCTAGACTCAGCTCTCAAAGCCACAATCTAGTGATCATGCTCAGTCCTCAACTCGGCCAGCTGTCGGTCTCGCTCCGCCAGCTAAGTCTGTGCCACTATCAACTATGACTGCAGCTTTGCAAGGCGTGCTCTCATCGACCGACCCGTGTCAGCCCCCTGCTCTCTTGCAGGCTCTCTGCCACCATCTCCACCACCATCTCCACCTGTGGCTCCACCCTACTCCTCTCACCGCTGACGGACCTACCTCAGAGCTGCTCGCTCCTCCTCTCCCCCACCCACCCTCATGCCTACTCTCCTAAGGGATCCACCCTCACCCCACTGCTATCCAATGTCAGCTCGCACTCCATTGCTGCTGGCACCAGGATCACCACCAGTCCTTTGTGGAGCATCTGGTCTCTGGCCCTGTCTCTAGCCCTGTCCTTGTGCTGGTGCATGGACATCCTCCTCAACACCCTCAATGTGAGGAGCCTGCTCACCCGGATCCATCAAACATGGGAAAGGATGTTGCTAAAAGTAATCTCTATACGGGGGCAATACCCCCGCATCTACTATATCATCCAGGTAATCCCACCTTAGGTGGTGTAAATTTGTCAGCTCCTGCATAGCCAAGGCATAAGATAGCCTAGGTGCCCAACCCTGCCTCTCCTCGTCAGCATACCTAGCATATGTTGTAAACTCCTATGAGATCCTCTGAGGCCGGCCATACTGCCTCATCACTCATGAAATGATGAATCGCTCCACAACAGTCTACGATCTCCCAATCTCATTTTTAATTTTTGTTATTTTTCAGGTTTTTCAATTTTTTGGTTTTTTGTCCGTACATCTCATACGACAATTCCCACAGGCTTGAATGATAAACTATAGGTGTCGCACAAATTTCCATATGCTATCATACTAGCACATCTTCTGTCGTACGAGCACAAATCCTCTGTCGTACGAGCAAACATCATCAACAATCTTCTTTCGTGCGATACTAAATCCTGTCTCGTACGAGTTGAGACTCTGTCGTACAATTCTGTATTCTCTGGTAAAAAGGCAAATTTCATGATTTTATCATTTTTTTGATTATTCTGATGACTAACCCTTACTGTTTATCTATCTGTCTCAGAATTTTTCACATCCTAACTAGTTTTTGCAGAACACTTGTCGAAGAATATTGCTTGTTGCACAAAGATAATATGACTACTGATTCGTTGTCTTTGCACGTTGTCTAAGGAGAATCGACCAAACATCATGTATTCTTTAAATTCATTTTTAGGCACCTAAATTGCTATTTGGTTAATGAACAAATTCTTTTTTTCATGTTTTAGGAAAATTTGAGAGGTAGGAGAGTATGCTCTTGTCTTCTTTTAGACAATCAGAAATCCAGACCCTTGAAGTGTTTTCTTAAGATTGGTTGCAACATCTTTAGCAGACCTGCCCTCTCGAGGAGCTAATAACTCTATAGCCTTTAGGGCCAGTGAGAGGGGAACAACCTAAGTGGGAATGGCTAGACACCAAGTACTCCAACCCACTATAAAATAAACGTGATTTGATGAAAATCAAGTCAACGGCAGTGCTTGGGAATAGCTCTCCTTCGTACCTTCGGGTATATTAAACCTTGGTTTTCAAGGCTAGGAGACCTCTTAATTGAGTTTATACCTCGACACGCCGAATGGACCCCTGACTAAATCCAATTAAAATTAGAAGCTACCCGGTTCACTTCCGAAAGGGAGATAATCTTTGTGCAAGAGAGATAGTAACTCTCCCAAGATACTTGTCATTTCATGCCCCCATTAGCGTTTGGAGTCGGATAATACGACATTGAGAATCCATTACGTGAGCCTCAGTGGCTATATTTTGATTAGCTATTGGGTGTGTACCTGAGTCTACAAGCAAAGGTTTTCTTTCCTCACCAAATTCCTTAGGGTTTGCATGCTGTGATTGGAGTCACTATAAATACTATTTGTTTTTTATGTTTTTCATCCCTGAAACAAAACTTGGATTACCAAAATTGGAGAAGACAAGAAACAAAATTAGTGAGTCAAAACTCTATCCATGTCAGAAACTAGTCCATCCTAAGTCGAAACTCTATCCATGTCAGAAACTAGTCCATCCTAAGTTGAAACTTTGTCCGTGTCAGAAACTAGTATATCCTGGTCAAAAATCAGTCCATCTTAGAATTTGTCATACTCAGTCGTCGATACTCAGCAGTCAGAAATATCAAAATTTTTAGTCTTTGCCCTATAAACTATCATACGAGTCTACTAAATTATCGTGTTGCACCAATCCTGTGTCGTACGAATCTACTCATTGTCATCCTTTAGTTGGTTCTCTATCGTATGAGTCTAAATCATTCATCATCCTGCACTATATTCTGTTTCGTACGAGGTAGAATCGACCTCAGTATTTTGTCATCTTGCACATGCCCATCAGTCATACGGTACAAGGCAGTAACTCATACAAAATAGAACTGTCATCCTGTAACTGCTAAATTATCGTCCGGTTCAGAAAACCCAGTCGTACGAATCTCTTGTTTTGTCAGACAGAACAGTCAAACTTGCCAAAAACATAGTCTACCATGAACATAATACTGGTTATCAAATTTTCCTGAGCATAAAACAGATCAAGATAGTGTACCTCTGCCATTTTTTGTTGCAGGACTTGGTCGATCACCCTTCAGCTAGTTCAATCAAACTATCTATCAAACTCAAGTCACTTAGATAACATCTTACATAGGATATATCATTCCTGAATCAGACTGAATCTTAGTTACTATTTTAGAATCAACCTAGGTGAACGTCTTATACAGGATAGATCTTTCCTGAAACCAGACTAAATCTCAGTTGTTTCTCTCAAACAATACTTAAACCAAACAAACTAGTACTAAAATTGATCTTGACCTCTGCATCAAAAACAACTCTAGGTCACACTAATCCATAAAAATGCCTATTCAAACCAGGAGTTCTCATAAGAAACAAGCCAAAGGAAAAGGAATCCATTCTATGTGAAGGATCCCTTATCAAGATAATCCATTCTATGTGAAGGATCCCCTCACTGACATACCATCGTCATCAGGCAGACCAATTTTTGATGAACCAAAATCTCCCACTATACATGAGACAGAATAGAATGATGGAAACAAAAAAGACCGTAATATTCCTGAAAATCATAATGATTCATCATCATCAAGTGAGATTAACGAAGCTACTAAACCTCTAGAAAAAGCAATCCTTGACTATCAGAAAGACAAAGACTTTAGAAAAATGATGAAAACTATCATGACCCGAGAAAAGGAAGATTATTTCTTAGAACTAGAAATCAAGGTGCCAAACTTCCCATTGGATATGATGTTCAGACACTTGTTACTAAAAGGGAAGACTCACCTATAATCATGGTACACAAACAGTTACTAGCTTTGTGGACAGAGCTCACAGAGCTGAAGAATAAGGACAAGTCCATGAAACAATATTCTCTGGAAACAATATGTCCCTTTCCATATGACAAGAATTTACATAGGCCTCCATTCCCTTCACAAGTGGAAATCCCAAAATTTGACAAATATGACGGTACCTCAGATCCTCAAGATCATGTGAGGGAATTTAGTGATGATTGTATGGAATTCATGCACGATCAAATGTACCTCATGTGTCTCTTCCCAAGGAGTTTAGGGGGTCAAGCAATGGAATGGTTCTCAAGTCTACCCAAAGGAATAAAAACATTTGAAGAACTAATCCAACTATTTTTACAACAATACTCATACAGCATTCAACATCTTATGACTATGATCGATCTTTGTAATACTCAACAGAAAACAAGGGAACCTTTTCTTACTTTTCTCCAATGCTGGAGAAGGATGTTCTCTAGGTACCCACGACCTATTCTAGACTCTGAGAAAATGGATATATTTGTCAATAACTTGGTCCCCGAACTGAAATATAGTGTACAAATGCAAGTACACCCATCATTTAAAAAAATGGTAGATGATGCCTTTCAAATGGAAGATGTGCTCATAAAGAAGGGGGATATCACACCTTGGAAAGAAACACAAACAAGATCTAGCTCTAAAGAGAAGAACAAGTATTGGAAATTTGCCAAAGACAACAACAAGAATGTTGTTAATGATGGAGTAGTAGACACTGTCAAAACCAACTCAAAATCCACAATATTCAACCTAGCTAGTGGTACACAAGCACTTAAAGCCGCTGAGATTGCAGCAGAGAATCCACAAAAGAAAACAAAGGAATGGTTCAAAGACAAGCCTTGGCTTTCCAAACCTAAGCGTGATTTTACTCCTCTTGAAGAATCATATGAGTCTTCTTTCAAAACTTTGTTGGCAAACAACTTGATAACACTACCAGATAACTCCAAACCATATGATCCAAATGTCAAACCAAGATGGTGGAGAGAAAATGAATACTATGACTTCCATCAGAATAAGGGTTATAACATAAATAATTAGATGAAGCTAAAACATGAGATTCAGGATCTCATAGACGTTGGTAAAGTTGTTGTTGGGAATCATCCAACCAATGTTGATCATAAAGCATTTAAAGACCCTTTGCCTGCTTATGAACAAGGTGATTCCTTAAAGACCAAAGGAGGTGCCAAGGTAAATTATGCTTATGCCAGCCAGGACAATGTTATCAACATGATTGAACCTTCACACTCAAAATATTGCAATGTGATTATAGTTCAAGATAAACCAAATGAATCATGATATGCAAAAGCTCTGACCAGATCTCAAAAGAAAGTTACCCTCCAAGGAGCTAGTTCTTCCAAACTAGCTCAGGGAACATCAAATCCAACAGTCGTGCCAAATAAACAAAAGGAATCAACCTTGGACAAATTTAAAAGATTAACCTCATCATCATCCTCTAGATATAGCGTGGTTGAACAGTTGAAAAGGACAAATGCTCAAATATCAATTTTTGAATTTCTACAACTCTCATCTGCTCACAAGGAAATCCTAGACAAAGCATTGCTCACTACCAACGTTCCAAAAGATTTAGACATTGAACAGTTTCAGTCTATGGTGGGTCATCTGACTTCACCTCACTATTTGACCTTCTCTAAGGAAGATGACAATTCATTAAATCATCCACATAACCAGCCATTGCATATTGAAGCCATGATCCACAAACACAGAGTTAAACATGTTTTGATAGATGGAGGCACGGGGTTGAATATCTGTACTTATCATCTGCTTACACAACTAGGATTCTCTGAAAATGTCATTGATCCAGGCAAGAAAATAACAATTAAAGCCTATGATGAAGAAGAGAGGACCTACAAAGGTTTGGTATCATTACCAATCAGAGTGGGACCAATAGAGAGAGATGTCCTTTTCTAGGTTCTTGATATTCCATTGTCATACAATATATTACTGGGCAGGCCATGGATTCATGAAATGAAGGTAGTACCATAAACATATCACCAATGCTTAAAGTTTCCTTATAATGGAGCTGAAGTCAATATTCCTGTTGATACAAATGTCATCTGTAATGCATTGACAAAAGGTGCAGATACTTTTGTGCCTCATAATAGGGCAGCCTCTCCAAATGAAGATCCAGAAACATTGATGAAAGACTTAGAAAAGAGATTGAAGATTACATATGCCGGCATGGATGGCTACAAGATAGAACCAGTACTATCATTAGTTTCTCTCCCTCCATCGCCAAAATAGTTG
Source organism: Cryptomeria japonica (assembly GCF_030272615.1). NCBI lineage: Eukaryota > Viridiplantae > Streptophyta > Pinopsida > Cupressales > Cupressaceae > Cryptomeria > Cryptomeria japonica. The sequence goes on from NC_081409.1 coordinate 445,756,438, forward strand.
GGCAAGCCATCAAAGGCTATGAGAACACAAACTTCAGCTCTGAATATTATATATGATGGTCTCTTCATATAGTCTTCTACCTCCTTGGCGGATGAAATAGAAGAGGATGATGTACTTAACTGGCTGTTTAAGGAAGCTAGTCCAAATGAGGAGGTACGACATTGTGAGATTTCCTCAAACCAATATGGTCGTGGTTACAAAATGATTCAGTGGATGGGGTACTCAGGTACTAGTCCTTTGGGCAAACAAAAAGAAGGTATTACTAAACCAATTCAGCTACAAACCAAATCCACAAATGATAAGGCTGGACTGGGATACAATCCTAAAAAGACATCAGAACAAAAACATGTCTCTAAGTCTAAAGGCTTGAAAAAGATATCACCTTTAACATTACATGAAGCAGACACTAAACAAACAAAAGAAGAGTGTAGAAAAGAGAAAGAGGAATCAATGGTCAAGAAAGAAGAAATAGTCAGTGCTTAAGCTTTGGCGGTATTAGCTACAATAATACAAGAAGTTGAGGTTCCTAAGGATATGAGAGATGAATTTGTGAGAATCAGAGAATTGTTTGCACCATTAAAAGTTCCAGTCACATATACTGGCAGGCAACAAGTAGATGATTCAGAGACTGATTCAAATGAGTATGAATGGGGTCCTGACTATCTTTCAGACACATCCACTACAGAAACTCCAGAAGAATCTAGTGGTGTCATAGATGATACTCAAGAGCTGATGTGCATAAAACTAGAGAGGGAAATACAAGAAATTAGACAAAAGAGGCAAGCAAATTATGAACAAGCATTGAAAGAAGGAACAATGCCAGAAATCTTCTCATCTATGTATCCTTATCCTAAAACAGAACAAATCAATTATAGCACTACATAGGAAGAGTTAGAAGCCGCAGAACAAGAACCAGTTATCAGTCTAGAAGAAGTTGAATGGAGTAGATGAGAAAAAGTCACAGAAACAATGAGATCATGTCAACAGGTGTGTTAGATACAAATGACAAATGAACTACAATATGAAGGAATTTGTAGCATTAAAGATGTTAGTATTGATACCATACATATGCTTACTAAATCACCTGACAGAGACTTGGAAACTTCATCCGATAACTCTGATGATTCTGATGACTCTGATGATAGTCCTGTTCATGAGGATACCCACTCATCCTTAAATTCTGAATCATCTGATACAAACAATGAAAAGTTGTCTACTAGTCTTATTGTTGTTAAACCATGACATGACATCCAGTCCGGCGTAGTAAACAACGTTACAAGCATGTCTACTGGATTAGATTGATTAAATATTAACGTGAACTTTAATAATCATGATCTGACTCTTCCTGGTCTCAAGACACTTATGCAAGGTATCATTCTGGAACTCAACTTTTTGATCCGCAACTATGATAACAATACCATGAACACTCTTGAACCAATCCAAAATTTGTCCTTAATACATCCTAAATTCATTGACTGTACTTTACAAAATCAACCTATGGATATACCTACTTTTGCCAATGACTATACATTATCCTATTATCTCAATGCAATTGAACCTATTAACTCTTCCACCAGTGAATGGAGTGAAAATATGACTGAAGAGGATATCAAGTATCTTAGTCGCAAAAACAAGAAAAATAAACATAAAAGATCTGATGGCGAAAACCATATAGTGGCAGTGTCAGAATCTAAAAAAGAGAAAATAAAGGATGTACCTAAAGGTGAAAACCTCTCTGAGGCGCCAGAAGGTGAGATACTTGGTATACTGCCCAGTCATTTTCAAGAGTAGTCTTCCATATTGATTGAGCCAACTCAGCCAGTGAATATCGGGAATCAAGAGACACCACAAATTATTCACGTAGCTCAATCACTATCGGTAGAGGAATTAAAGGATTTCACTCAGCTATTCTTAGAGAAGAAAATAAATTTTGCATGGACGTACTCTGATATGCCAGGCTTAGATCCTAATCTCACTATGCACCATCTCTCAATCACACCAGGAGTAAAACCAGTTAAACAAAAACTCTGTAAGATGCACCCGCATGTCGCACTATTGGTCAAAGATGAACTAGAGAAACTACTTAAAGCTGGATTTATCAGAGCAATAGATTATACTGAATGGATTTCCAACATATTACCTATGTCGAAGGCAGATAAATCTATCAGTTTGTACAGATTTTAGAGATCTTAACAAAGCATGTCTGAAAGATGATTTTCCATTACCAAATATTGATATGATAGTTGACATGACCACGGGATATGAAATGTACTCACTAATGGATGGATTCTCCAGATATAATCAAATCAAAATCTCTCTTGGAGATCAAGAAAAGATAGCTTTCACCTGTACATGGGGAACCTTTTGCTGGAATGTTATGCCATTTGGATTAAAGAATGCAGGAGTGACCTATCAAAGAGCAGTTACAACTATCTTTCATGATATGATGCATAAGAATATGGAAGATTATGTTGATGACACCTTAGTGAAGACTATGAAAATATCAACGCATATTCAAGAGTTAGGTCCTATCTTTGACAAAATGGAAAAGTTCAAGCTTTGATTAAATCCAAAGAAGTGTGCATTCAGAGTGAGATCTAGTAAACTACTCGGCTACATCATTTCAAAGAAGGGCATTGAGGTTGATCCTGAGAAGGTCCAAGCTATAATGGAAATGTCACCTCCAAAGAACATCAATCAAAAGAGAAGTCTACAAGGACGTCTCCAATCCATTAGAAGATTCATTTCTCAACTAGCAGACATGGCTCAACCTTTTACAAAAGTATTGAGAAAAGGAATAATATACAACTGGGATCAGCAGTGTGAACAACATCTTCAGCAGATAAAAGAGTACCTGTCAAATCCACCAATCTTAATGCCACCTATTCAAGGTAAACCATTAATCTTATATATATCAGCAACTGATTCATCACTGGGGGCACTTCTGGCACAACAAGATGACAACAAAAAGGAAAGAGCTATTTATTACATCAGCAGGACATTGGTGTCTTAGAAATGAGCTGCAGTATAATAGAAAAAGCATGCTTGGCATTAGTCTTTGCATCTCAGAAATTGAGGCACTATATGCTCACACATTCAGTCAAGTTGGTGGCCAAAATTGATCCATTCAAGTATCTTCTTAATAAAGCAACACTCACCAGACGAATGGCAAAGTGGGTAATGATCCTTACAGAGTTTGACATTGAATATGTGGAACACAAAGCCATAAAAGGATAGGTAATTGCTGATCAACTTGCTGAAGCTCCACTTGAGGATACTCAACCACTACATATTGAGCTCCCAGATGAATCAATAATGCATCTTACTCAACAACCCTAGAAGATGTTCTTTGATGGGTCATTTACTCAAAATGGTTCAGGTGCTGGCATATTATTCATTACTCCTCAGAAGTACTCCATCCCAAAATCTTACAAGATTTTATTCCCCTGCACAAACAATATTGCAGAATATAAAGCTTTGGTGAATGGTATAAAACTAGCCATTGAATGGAAGGTTGCTGAATTACATATTTATGGAGATTCTTGGTTGGTCATCAATCAAATCAATGATACATATCAGACTCGAGATGAGAAATTGATGCCTTACAAGAGGATGGTAGATGATTTCAAGAAGTATTTTGCTTTTGTATCATTCCAACAAATTCCTAGATCAGCGAATAGAGCAGCAGATGCTATGGCTACCTTGGAATCTATACCTGAGCTACAAGAGTCCAATTTTTGCTTTGATTTCCTCGTGGAAGAGTTATATTACCTTGCTTATGATTCCCCTGAAACCCAAATAGTCTATTCTATTATTGGACATGACTCATCCAGATACAGACACATCTATTCCTATCTATGTGATCAAGTTATCCCTGAAAACCTTACTCGTAAAAAGAAAAGAAACCTAACTCGAAATGCTTCGCGGTATGTTATGATAGCTAACGATTTATTTAGATGAGGTTTGGAAGGTACTTTGCTTAGATGTCTAGAAACTGAAGAGTCTAAATGTGCATTATCGAAAGTCCATGAAGGTATTTGTGGATCTCATTGAAATGGTTTTACTTTACCTTGGAAACTATTATGGGCTGGCTACTACTGGCCAGATAGGGAAAAAGACACCATAAAATTTGCTGAGACTTGTGAGAAATTTCAGCTTCATGGAAATCTCATACACACCCCGACGAGGGATCTCATACCATTCATTACACACTGGCCTTTTCAGCAATGGGCCTTTGATCTCATTGGTCAAATATATCCTGCATCATCCAACGGACATAAATTCATCATAATGGCCATTGAGTATTTCACCAAGTGGGTAGAGGTGGTTCCTCTTAACAAAGCAACTGGTAAACAAGTCACCTTATTCATCCTAAACTATATAATTTGCAGGTATGGGATACCTTCGTCCATCGTGACTGATAATGGAGGACAGTTCAAGAATAAAGACCTAGATGAACTTTGTGAGAAATTCAAAATAAAGCAACACTGGTCATCAATATATTACCTTCAAGGTAATGGACAAGCCGAGGCATCTAACAAAAATCTACTGACTATCTTGCACAGAACAGTGAACAAATCTGGGAAGGATTGGCATCTGCAGCTCAATCTTGCACTATGGGCTTACAGAACAAGTATCAAAACACCTACTAGGGCTACACCTTTCTCTTTAGTGTATCGGTCCAAAGTAGTATTACCTATTGAAGTAGAAATACCATCTCTAAGAGTTTTGTTCCAAGGTCTTGTTACTGATGAAGATCATAGAATATCTAGATTGCAAGAACTTGAATTGTTGGATGAACGTCGACAAGTGGCATTTGATCATCTTAGAGTGTACCAAAAGAGAATGTCTAGAGGATATAACAAGAAGGTTAGACAAAGAGAATTTTAGGTTGGAGACCTAGTACTAAGAGAAAATCCAAAAAATCAACAGTTTCGAGACAACAAAGGGAAGTTTGAACCCAACTGGCTGGGTCCCTATATCATTACTGTAGTCTTCGGCTCTGGTGCCTATCAACTCTCAACATTGGAAGGAGAATAGCTTCAAGAATCGATTAACACCATCCACCTGAAAAGATTCTTTACTTAGCATTCTCTACTCTAGCAAACTGTATAGCTGAAAAAGTCCTGAAAAAAATCCTAAACATTGGAAAAGTCTTGAAAAAAAAATTTTTAAAAATGGAAAAATCATAAAATACAAAAAAAACTAAAAAAAATGTTAAAGAGAAAATGCCCTGGTAAAAACCTGGTAAATAGGCACCTTGGTAAAAAAAAATTTGATTCTCTACCAAGTAGGTGAAAACCTGGTAAATAGGCGCCTCTTGTACTCAAGCACTCCATCTATCAACGCAACGTTGGCATTTCCCGCTTTCATGCATCTTTGCTTTCCCTTGTACATATTTTGCAGTCACTTTCATGACACCCTAGTTCGTTGGAGCCCACATGACTTGAAACTGATCAATGCCCTAGTCTTAGGAAAATCGACAAAGCACATTACATATCCTAAGTAGTGTCAACCAAGTCATTATTCCGTCAGTGAAACCTGGTCGTCCACTCCGAGTCAGTCATCTATCTCCTGACTATTATAGAGTTTTTATCACTGAGTTAACAAGCAAAACAACATAATGAAAAACAATCACTAAACAGTTTGAGCTATGAATGAAAATTTTCTTCATATGCTGTCTTTTATATTGATTTTTGATTAATGTCCCTTTGAGTAACTTGAGGAAGTCTATTGTGACTAAGAGAAGCAAGGATTGGAGGCATAATATTTTCTTTGTTTTCTGCTTGTAGGAATGATCCCGATGATCTGGAAACATATAAATTAGCTAGCTGTTTCTGATAAGAGCCTTCACATTAAGGTGAAATCGCCTCACATACCTCGACTCCACTTATTTGTATGCTACAGGGAGGTCCATATCATTTCTTTGTCTATTTTGAGGGAATTTCTTTATGATGCAATTCAGGTCCCTGCAAAATCTGTCCAAGGATATGAACAAAAAAAGGCTCATTGCAGACAAGATAATTAATATTGCACATTGAAAAAGAAAGGAACTCTAACCTGCCTGTTGTGTTCGTTATGCTCAATGATGAATCTTAAGCATTTTAAATCCAGTGACTAGGTTTAGGTTGTATTTCACATATCATTTTGCATTTTGTGACTTTAGAGTAATTTTGGTGTAATAATAATGATCTCTTCATTTGTTGAATTAGAGCTGGAAGCGTCACCATTTCTTCGCTAAGTGGTCTCTTCTTCATCATTTCTTCAATCGAGTATTTGTGTTTTGAGATGTTAACTGCATATAGAAACATCTTGTATAGATTCATTCATTTCATTATTGCTCATTTGTATTCATTTATTTGCATATGAAAAGAAACAAAAACATAGACATCCATAATCATTTGCAATACATACATTCATGCTGAAACAGAAATACATACATATAGAATAAAGCATATAGAAACATCTCATAACCAATTGACACAAGTACAATGAAGTCAAATCGGATCTCGTATATATATATCATCTCAAGTCTAAGAGTACAAAATGATGTCCAATGACATGTACAAACTCCCATCGGAGCAAGAATCGTATAGGCTACAAAAATATGGGTGTGTATACAAAAAAATATCCCAGCTACAAAAAGAATCATCTAGCTGGCACCCTCTCCCTCATCACCTGGTGGAGGAGGAGGAGCCTAATGCATGGGATCTTGTCGAGGTGATCGTGCTCCCTCTGATCTGGCCATATACTGCGAATAAGGTTGGACCTGCTATGCAACAGGAACTACAACACTATACGCTGCTACGTAATAAGATGCCCTACTACTCTGGAGAAGGACCTCCTGTCATAGAGACTCTATCTCTTCTCTAGACTCAGCTCTCAAAGCCACAATCTAGTGATCATGCTCAGTCCTCAACTCGGCCAGCTGTCGGTCTCGCTCCGCCAGCTAAGTCTGTGCCACTATCAACTATGACTGCAGCTCTGCAAGGCGTGCTCTCATCGACCAACCCCTATCAGCCCCCTGCTCTCTCGCAGGCTCTCTGCTGCCATCTCCACCACCATCTCCACCTATGGCTCAACCCTGATCCTCTCACTGCTGACGGACCTACCTCGGAGCTGCTCGCTCCTCCTCTCCCCCACCCACCCTCATGCCTACTCTCCCAAGGGATCCACCCTCACCCCTCTGTTGTCCAATGTCGACTCGTACTCTGCTACTACTGGCACCAGGATCACCACCAGTCCATCGTGGAGCATCTGGTCTCTGGCCCTCTCCCTTCCTCTGGCCCTGTCTCTGGCCCTGTCCCTATGCTGGTGTAGGGACATCCTCCTCAACACCATCAATGTGAGGAGCCTGCTCACCCGGATCTATCAAACATGGGAAAGGATGCTACTGAAAGTAATTGTTGTACTGGGGCAATACCCCCGCATCTACTATATCATCCAGGTAATCCCACCTCAGGTGGTGTAAACCTGTCAGCTCCTGCATAGCCAAGGCATAAGATAGCCTAGATGCCCAACCTTGCCTCTCCTCGTCAGCATACCTAGCATATGCTGTAAACTCTTGTGAGATCCCCTGAGGCCAGCCATATTGCCTCATCACTCGTGAAATGACGAATCGCTCCACAATAGTCTGCGATCTCCCAATCAATGGGTGTGTGACAAATAGATCTCTCCACACTGCCCACTAGTCATCCCATGGCTCTAACCCTCTATATGGTTGCCATACGATAGCTATCAAGTCATCGATCTGCCATCTCCAGAAGTCTATCTGGTCCAGATGGGGCTGCGTGATATATCCAACATATCTATAAATGATCGGCTATCCTGGCTCCCTACTGTCTGTCACTATCAGCCGACACACAGGAAGGTGCTCCCACGCCCACACCTGCAAAATATACACCCCAGTAGCCATGCTCTGCCCCTCTCTGTAAACAATCTCATGCATCTCTCGATACATGTGGGCCAGTAAAAATGAACCCCAGCCTAGTCTCTAAGGGGACTCTATCAGTCGCTCGAGCATCCGGCCCCATCCACTCTGAAAACCCTGTTGCCCTCTGTCCGGCATCAGGAAGCAACCGATGAAACCTGCTAGGACACATGCCAGTGGATACTCCTCACTATACCTGCCCATTAATATATCCCAACTCATAGAACGATTCAAGATATCTAGATCCCTGAATATGTTCCTCACTGCCTGCAGTCCAGGTAACAATGTGGTATCATAATCCACCTTATCCCTAGCAAAAGGGATACGAAGGATCCTATACACATCCTCGGGAGTGATGGTCAACTCCCCAATTGGCAAATGAAAGGTATTATGCTCTGAATTAAATCATTCTACCAACACTGTGAGCATCCCGTGGTTCACATGGATATCAGGTAACTACATCAGGTGGGTAAAGCCACACATATCAATATGGGCCTGCTCAACCTCAGACAAATCCCAAACTAAAGCCATAGTGGGTGGATATACACATCTGAAGAGCACAGGAGGTAAGAAAACCTACAACAATCCAACAATGAAACATCAAAAAACATTCCAAATAATCCTACAAGAGAAGTTAAACATCATGCAAATCCAAATAAGTCAAATACAAAACCAAAATTTCATGTTTACACTTTCAAAAATGGTCACTATTTTTCGAATGACAAAACACAGTTAGCCAGCATCTCGTATGAGTCAGAAGTGGCTCCCGTACAAGAAAATAGCCTCAAATGACAAACTTTCATACCCACATGACAAAATGGTCTTTTAAGTCGCACGACACGAGGGTAGCTCCCATACGACAATTCTAATGGGTTTAAACAAGAAAACACAAAATGCCAGTTTCTCGTACGAGACAGGATCCTGTCTCATACGATAAACCATGATACCCAACCCAAAAAATGTGAAAAACATGAAAAATGCATGAAACAATTCGAAATTGGAAACATACAGAGGCTAATGATCAATCACTTACCGCTAGCTCATAGTTTCGGGGTCGATTGTGATATCTCTGGTGCTCGAATCGATGCTGACGAGTAGGGACCACCATTTTTCTTTGCAGAAGGCTTTTTGAATTTTCAAACTTGGAGGGTTAAAATGAATTGAAAATGACACTTTCGTCCTATATATAGCCTAAAACCTAATTTTTCAACTTGCTCCGATGGACACGAAAATTGTACCCTTGGCTAATGTGCCTACTCTGATTCCATTTTCGGGATCGAAATCAAAATTTGAGATCATCTTGCTAGTTAATTTCACAATTTTGACCACTTAGCGCTTTTTTCATCAAGTGCTCATTTTTTTTCTTCAAATTGCGCTCAATTTCAAACACTGAATCTTAATTCAATTTCATTCCACACTCAATTTCTCATCAATCAATGCCGAAATTTTTAGAAAAATCCTCAGAATCAATTTGTGCTCAAATGACTACTCATCTCACAATTGCCTAAAATCAAGTACCCTCGCTATCTTTTGATTTCGCTCCTGAGGGGGCATACTTGCGACCTTATGACTTCACATTCTTCAAAATGTCAAGAAATTTTTCAAATTTTCATCAAAAGTTGAGCAAAATCTTTTCAATTAAAAGAAAATCAATCCTTATTGCTAAGAGGCATCTCAGCTTCATCGCTTCACATCAAGTTGAGAACTCTTGATCATCTGAATCGAATCAATCACTAGGGGCATATCAGTTTCATCACTTCAAATCAAGCTGATATTTGTCTTCATCTGAATTAATCTCTTAATGTTAATCAGTTTCATTGCTTCAAATCAAGCTGATTATTTGTTTAAACTCAATCAAAAGTTTAAAGAGTTTCTTTGATCACTCTAAATTTAAGTAGGTGTTCAGTATTCATTTCTTGATCAAGCTGGACGGTTTATTCTTCGCTCATCATCTCTTGATCAATCAAGTTCAAGATCGATTTTTTTTTTTTATCATCACTCACTGCATCTAAGATCAATCAAGTTCTAGATCAGTAAGATCTGTTTCTTGATCAATCAAGTTCAAGTTCGGTATCTTTATTTTCTATCGTTCCTCAGTTCAATCAAGTTCGGGATCGGTATCATTTTAATCAAACTTCATTTAGCTTTGTCAATTCGAATCAAGCTAAACACCTTGCTTTCATCTAGTTCATGATCAATCAAGTTCAGAACTGACATCTCCTAGACATCACACATTCTTTGAACCAACGCGCTGCTCGCACATTAATTCAAAGAGGGGCAAATGTAATACCCTAAAATTGGTCATCTAAACCATGGGCCCCTAATCTCGACAACATCACCAAGGTCCTAACCAAAAGGCAATTAAATCAATCTTGAGCACATAATTAATTCTTTAATTATCAAATATTACATGGCAAAATCAATTACCCAATATTAATTAAATATTTATTTAATTAATTGAATCATTTCCAAGAATATCATTTTGATCAATTATCCTATTTTAATATATTAAATATATTTGCATATTTAATTAAATTAATAAATTTGCCATTCAATCATGCGAAAGGATTAATTTATTACAAAAGATGAATTAAGTTATTACAAAGAGTTGAATTGAAAATAAAATAAAATAATTGAATTAAGAGAGAAATCAAACTTGAGATATTATTTCTTTTTCTAAATTTAGAACTTGAAATTAGAAAAGCAATTAAATTGAATTATTGAATTATTCTCTAAAATTGGAACTCAAAGCTTTTCAGAAAAGAAGTTCAGTTGCATTAAGAAGACTCTTTTCTTGATTAAATTGAAGAATTATCTATTTTTATCACAAATGCATGGAATTGATTTATTATTGTTTTCCAATGCAACTTGGACTTCTAATTTGAATGCATTTCAATTAAACTATAATTGGAATCTATCTCAAGGTTAACTCAACCTGATTTCTCAATTATTTTCAATTAATCCTAAATTAAGCTTTTTCATCATCTCTCTGTAATTCTCTATAAATTCAGTCATCAGCTCTCATTCCAATTCACCCTGGAGATTTTTGAGAATACATCATTATTATTTTGATTTTTCTCTGGAGTCATTGATTGATTATTATTGCTTTTTTTAGATTATCTTGCATCTATTGTTGCTTGAAGTGATTTTTTGCTTGAATTATTCATTTATCTTGCATCCATATAGCTTAATATCATATAGATTAAATCCTTCATCTTGGTGTAGTCTAGTCGCTGGTATTGCTTATAACAAACTAAGAGCAATCTTATACTCGCATAATTTAGAAGGAAATGGGTCGCTTTGCTATGGTTTATTTTTATTGATTATTGATTACTAACCATGCATATAATGACTTAATTGAAGTGTTGTGCTTGCAGCTACAGGTTCACTTTTTCACACACACAACAACCACAACTGATGTCCATGCAATATCAACAATAACCTCAATTGAAATATCAACCAAGGCTACAAATGATGATACCATCACAAGAAGTACAGCAAAAGGGTCAATGTCAAGGCATGACACAACCACAACAACAAGAGCTGTATCAAGAACTTTATATGCCAGAGACACCAAAGATAGCAATTTTAGAGCATCAATAGCCAATGGAGAGCACGATGTATTGACAAAGAGTACACCCAAGAATGAATGATGAACTGCCAAAATCTTCGCTATCTAACACAATTGCACAATGGCTTGAGAAGTTGCAACGACAAATCAACGCATTGCAAACCAAAGGGACAAAGAAATTATACATAGATCAAGATTTATGTCCTAATCCATTTGACAAGAGCTTGTATGTGCCTCCCTTTCCTAAGCATTTTGAGGCACCTAATTTTGAGAAATATAAAGGGAACGGTAATCCAAAAGACCATATTCGAGCATTTTTTGCAACATGTACTGAAGTGAGCTATGAGGAAACATATTTGATGTGCTTATTCGCACGAAGTCTCATAGGACAAGCCATGGATTGGTATTTGCATTTGCCAAGGAACATAAAGACATGGACGGAATTGGCTCAAAAGTTTATATCCCACTTTGCATTCAACATTGACAATGAAGTGACCATGTCAAATTTATGCAACACAAAGCAAAAGCAAGGTGAACCATTAGTGACTTTCTTACAAAGATGGCGAAGCTTGTACAGTCGTTCTTCCCTAGATGTACCTAAAGAACAACAAGTGAACTTATTTATTCAAAATTTGGTCCCAGAAATGATGTATGAGCTCAAACTGAAGAGTCCTAGTACCATTGAGAAGCTCATTAAGAAAGGGACGAACATTGAAAATGCTCTTGTAGCTAAGGGACTCATTAAGCTCAACAAAGATAGTGACAACACAAACAATTCAGGGGACAAAAATAGATTTTGATACAAAAACAAGAATGTCACTAATGATGGAGTTGTCGATGCAAGAGCAGTGAATGCAAATCAACCCAAGTTCATGATAAAGAAATTGAGTGCTCCTAATATGTTGGCTATGCAACAAAATAAGACACAAGCAAGCAATGTTATTCAACAGCCGCAATACCAACAGTATAATCAACAACAAGGTCAGCAACAAAACTAGCAACGAAAACCTTTCAAATCAAGGGATGGGCCTCCTTGACAGTTTACGCCATTGGGAGAGCCTATTGAATCAGTAATGAAACAATTGATACAAGAAAATTTTATCAAGTTACCAGATGTCAAGGAAGAGCCATTGGTAAAGCCACATTGGTGGAATGATAATGCATATTGTGAATACCATCAGTCAAAAGGACATAAAACCGCATCGTGTTTTCAATTGAAACATATGATTCAAGACTTGTTAGATCAAGGGGTAATTGAGGTAGACCCACCCAACGTGACCTCTAACACTGATCATACAATTTTCAAAACTTCTTTGCTTGATCATGACAAGGGAAAAGCATCTTCTTCAAACTCTACCCAAACAATGAATCTTAATTATGCAAATACTAGTTATAACAATGTCATCAATTGTTTTCGAGCATCAAATGAGTATGTTTCCACCATAAGAATAAAGGGACAAGGTCCTTCTTGCGTAGTCACCACTCATCGATCCAAAATAGTCCTGAAAGGAGCTCCTGCAATTCCTCCCAAATCAACTCCTACGAGTCAGTATAATCTCCTAGATCATCTGGGAAAGACACCTGCACAAATATCAATTCTTGAGCTGTTGAAAATGTCCCCTATGCATCGCGCAGTCCTAGATAAAGCTTTAACTAAGTCCACCATCCTGATAGACATTGATGTTGACCAATTTCAAGCCTGAATTGGACATCTCGCTATTTCCCAACACGTTGCCTTTTCTGATAATGATATTTCCCCTGATAAGCTCCCTCATAATGATCCTTTACATCTTGAAGTCTTTGTCCATAATTGCAAGATTTGACGAGTCTTGATAGATGGCAAAGCAGGTCTTAACATATGTACCTTAAGAGTAATCATTGGTCTTGGTTATACAGAAAATGACATTGATTCTTCCAGAAGAATAACAATCAAAGCATACGATGATGCTAAGAGCCTATATAAAGGGGTAATTTCATTGCCTATCAGAGTAGGTCCAGTGATAGAAAACACATTCCTGCAGATCCTAGACCTTGATCTCCCTTACAATATGATTCTTGGCCATCCATGGATCCACGCAATGAAAGCAGTTCCATCTACTTATCATCAGTGTTTAAAATATCCTTACAATGGGACTGAGATAACAATTCCAAGAGATCGTAATCCATTTCAATTTTGTGCTAATCTAAAAGGTTCCCTCCAGCAACAAGTCCTAGTCAATAGAGAGGCCCACTCACATAATTATGTGGATCCTAATAAGTTGTTAGATGTTGTCAAAGGAAAATTGAAGATATAGGACCAAGGGTGTGGAGAGTATTCAATGGCTCAAACATTCCTCATTGGGAATTTACCAATATCTCCAAAATCACATGGCAAACCACACTTGTTGCAAAAGGAACCTACAAAAGCCATTCAATATCATCCTCCCACTACATTTACAAAATGGGGTGAACTTAAAAAGGAAACTTTGGATGATGATGTAACAGATTGGCTTTATAAGGATCAAACTGATACACCACCTGTCAAATTGCTAGTGGAGCGGTATGGAAAAGGGTTTACTATAATGCAGAAAAAGGGATATGATGGCTGCAGTGGTTTGGGCTCTGACAAGAAAGGAAGACTAGAACCTATTATACCTAAGATGCGACATCCAACTTTAGGGTTAGGTTTTGTACCATTGTGAATTGGAACCTCGCCTACCAAAGTGACCATGTGTGGAAAGGGGCATGACTCTGATGATGAAACAACACCTGAGGATACCCAACCTAAAACTGATTCCAATGAATGGGAGTGGAGTTCCTTTTCTTCTAGCTCCTATGCCCTTGAAAATGTTTTCCTTGACCCTGATGATTTGCCCATGGAAGACAAACATGAAATAACTCCCCCTCCCAAAACATGTCCTAATGCTTGGATAGAATCATTCTGGGACCCAAGCTCCGAATCAGATATGAGCAGTTCAGATAGTGATACCATGAACATTTTTATCCTTACCATCTCCGCCCTAACTCTCCTTGAAACCGATGATGACATGCCCCTTGTCTATCCACAGCTTATCCAACATGACCAACAAGAAACACTCAAATTGGATTATTTTCAAAATGACGAAGCCATTGCAGAATTCCTTGGACTATGGGAAGGCATACCATGAGGCAATCATAAGGTAGGGTTTTCTATTAATTTACATTCCATATCATATTTTGGGGAGTCAACTCCATCTTCTAGTCATAAAAATGAAAAAGAAAAAGAAAAAGTAAAATATCAAAAGAATGGGTCTTTGAGTGAAAACCGTAAGGCACTCTCTGACCATGGAAAAGTAAAAATAAAAGATGTACCTATAGGTGAAAACCTCTCTGAGGTGCCCAAAGGTGGAAGATTGGACATACCCTCATCAAGTCAGGATAAATCAACATTGCTTGTGGAAATGACCGAAGAGATAAATTTGGGTACACCTGACAACCCTAAGGTCATTCATTTCGTTGCTTCTCTATCAAAACAAGAAAAGATAGATTTTGTCAATTTCTTTCTCAAGAAGAAGATCAGTTTTGCATGGTCTTATGCAGATATGCCCGTCCTTGATCCAGAATTAGTCCTTCATCACTTGCCATTAAAACCAGATGCCAAGCCTGTCAAACAAAAAATCAGAAAGATGCATCCCCAAGTGGCTCTCTTAGTCAAAGTAGAACTCAAAAAATTATTAGATGTGGGCTTTATCAAACCAATTGATTATGCAGATTGGATTTCAAATTTGGTACCAGTTAGCAAAGTAACTGGGGGCATCAGAATCTGTACGGATTTTAGGGATCCCAATAAAGCATGCCCTAAAGATGAATTTCCACTACCAAATATAGTTATCATAGTTGACATGACTATCGGATATGAGATGCTATCATTGATGGATGGTTTTTCCAGATATAATCAAATTTGCATTGCTCCTGAAGATCAACATAAGACTACATTCACATGTGCTTGGGGTACCTACTACTGGAATGTGATGCCCTTTGGCCTTAAAAATGCTGGAGCAACATATCAAAGAGCTATGACAACAATTTTCCATGATTTTATGCATACTTTGATGGAAGACTATGATGATGACCTATTATGCAAATCCATCACAAGAGATAGTCATCTAGCCATCCTTGGCCCAATCTTTGATCAAATGGAAACCTACAAGCTCAGACTCAACCCAAAGAAATGTGTCTTTGGTGTCACAGCCGGCAAATTATTAGGGTACATTGTTTCTCACAGAGGCATAGAAGTAGACCTAGAAAAAGTTAAAGCAATAATGGAAATGCCTCCTCCTTCCAATCTCCATCAACTAAGAAGTCTACAAGGGAAGTTACAGTCAATCCGCTGGTTTATAGCTCACTTGGCAGACAAATGTCATCCCTTCCAACATTTATTGCATAAAGGTGTCACTTTTAAATGGACTGAGCAATGTCAATCAAAATTTCAAACTCTCAAGGATTATCTGATGTCACCACCTATTCTAATGCCTCCTATAGCAGGGGAGCCATTCATATTGTATATCTCTACAACTAAAACAGCACTAGGAGCTCTCTTAGCCCAACAAGATGAGAAAGGAAAAGAATGGGCTATTTATTATATCAGTCGGACACTAGTGGGCTATGAACTGAATTATTCAACTATTGAACGGGCATGTTTAGCAGTGGTATTTGCAACACAGAAGCTTTGACACTATATGTTAAATCATCAGACATTGTTAGTTGCAAAAATTGATCCCTTGAAATACTTGCTTAGCAGGGCAGCTTTGACAGGTCGCTTGGCAAAGTGGGTTATGATCCTAAGTGAGTTTGATATTGAGTACACTGAGAGAAAGGCAATAAAAGGACAAATCATAGCAGATCAACTTGCAGAGGCACCTATTCATGATGATCATCCAATGTTGATAGATTTCCCTGATGAATCAGTATTTTCTCTTACTTCTTCTAAGGAATGGCAATTATACTTTGATGGATCTCACACAAAGTATGGCTCAGGAGCAGGTATATTGTTTGTCACCCCTCAAGGAGATGCTATCCCAAAGTCATATAGGATCACTTTCCATTGCACCAATAATATTGCAGAATATGAAGCTTTGGTCATAGGACTCTGAATAGAAATCCAATGGAACATTACACATTCGCAAGTCTATGGAGATTCCCAGTTAGTCATCCGTCAAGTGAATGATGACTATGAAACAAAAGATGAAAAGCTTCTTCCCTACAAGCATATGGTGGATTTCTTCAAGAGAAAATTTACTGATATCCATTTCAGTCAAGTTCCAAGAATTCAAAACAAGTCAGCAGATGCTATGGCAACTATTGCTTCCATGTTAAATATGCCCCATAATAGGGACAGATGTGAATTTTTGGTCGAATAGTTGCTGGTGCCTTCTTTTGAAATTTCGACAGCAGATGTGATGTGTGTTCTTGTTGGTCCTAATTCCCCATGGTACAATGACATCTATCGGTATTTGAAATCCCAAACCTTACCACCTAACCTTTCCTCTAACCAACACCGAGCCTTCATACACCAAACTGCCAAATATGTCATCATCACAGACACCCTTTACCGTCGTTCCTTTGACCACACCCTCCTCAAGTGTTTGGATTCTGACGAGGCACAAACGGCTTTATGTGAGGTTCATGATGGTATATGTGGGGGCCATTTCAATGGTCTGAGTCTAGCTAAAAAGTTGGTTCGTGCTAGATATTATTGGCCCACCATGGAAAAGGATGCTCATGATTTTGTCAAGAAATGCTACAAATGTCAAATACACGAAAATTACATTCATGCGCCAGCTCAAGAACTTCACTCTGTCATATCTCTGTGGCCCTTTTCTCAATGGGGATTGGATCTTATTGGCAAGATTCACCCGACATCTGCAAACAGACACAAATTCATCATCACAGCCACAACATACTTTACAAAATGGATCGAGGCTATCCCTATGACCTATATCACTAGTGTTCAAATTTCAAAGTTTCTACTAAATTATATCATATGTAGATATGGGGTTCCCCTTGCAATAGTCACAAATAATGGCTGTCCATTCAAAAATAAAGATGTCAAGGAACTCTGTGAAAATTTTTGCATCCAACATCGTTTCTCCAGTCCTTACTATCCACAAAGTAATGGTCAAGCCAAAGCATCAAATAAAACCATCATTAAGATCTTGAAAAAGGTTGTCAATGACACTGGTCGAGATTGGCATGTACAGTTGAATCCAGCACTATGGGCTTATCGCACTTCCATCCGCACACCTATTGGCACAACACCTTATTCCTTGGTGTATGGTGTGGAAGCCATTTTACCCTTGGAAGTGGAAATTCCCTCTTTGCGTGTTTCCCTGCAACATTTGATTGATGATGAGATGCACAGAGTCTCTAGGCTGCATTAGCTTGAGATGTTAGATGAGAAATGTCAGACAGCCCTGACACATTTGCAAGCATATCAAAATCGTCTTCGTCGCTCTTATAATAAGAAGGTCAAAGGGCAACACTTCGAAGTGGGAGACTTGGTCCTAAAGGAAAACCCGAAGAATACACAATCTACTAACATCATCAAATGAAAATTTGAGCCTAATTGGGTTGGGCCTTTCATAGTTACTGCAACCTATGGTTTGGGGGCATATCAGCTTGCAACCCCAGACGGTGAACCTTTGTCAGATCCTATAAATAGCATGCACCTTCAAAAGTATTGGCCATAGTTTTTCTATCAACAGTTCTTCAATATGATCCTCAAAAAAAAAAAAAAAAAAATCAAAAGCTCAAAATACAAAAAAATCAAAAAAGTGAAAAATTGAAAAGAAAGAAAAAAAGTAAGTAAAGAAAAATAATTCGCCATCTAGTGAAAACCTGGCAAAAAGACGCTTTGGGAAAGTACCATGGTGAAAACCTGGCAAACAGGCGCCATGTTTAAAAGACTATTGCTCCGTTATCTATCATGACTCCTAGTTGTACTTTCCCCCCACAAGTTTATCATGATTATCCTTGCCCTAACCCAATGTTCTATTCCAGGCCTATGATTGGTCAACATCATTGTCTTGCACACTTAGGTTTCCAGTCCTTGTGCATATGTTTTGGTCCTGGTTGCTGTATATGTCTTTCAAATTTTCATTGGGTGTGCGCCCCTTTGTCATGATCAATTACTAGAGTTATTGTTGCGTGCGGACTGGAGCTTTCTAATCATATAATGTCTTGAAAAAATCCCTAAAAATCAAATAATGACCTGAAAAAATCCCTAAAAAGTCAAATAAAGTCTTGAAAAACAAGCAAAAAAATTGTAAAAAACTCGAAATTCCTACAAAGTGAAAAACATCAAAATCCAAAAACAATTTCTTTGGCATTTTGTATTTTGTCAATAAATGGTCCCCTTTGTGCATAAACAAATTGTTGAGCATACATCCAACAACAATCAATCAAACATTGTGCTTTAATGAAATCACGCATTAATAGATAAACTGTTCGACCAAGCAAGCATTCAACCTGATCACAGTTGT
Organism: Cryptomeria japonica; assembly: GCF_030272615.1. NCBI lineage: Eukaryota > Viridiplantae > Streptophyta > Pinopsida > Cupressales > Cupressaceae > Cryptomeria > Cryptomeria japonica. The sequence goes on from NC_081409.1 coordinate 445,775,438, forward strand.
CACATCAATCAAAATAGCATCAACATTACCATTGGTCCTTGTCAACATTATCATGGGTCTTATACTGGGTGTGGTATACTCAAAACCAGACTGTGTCCTATCTTCGATGGGGTACCGCATTCCCTAAAACCAGATAGCATGATCATATTTGTTTTCCACTTTTGACAATGACGATCAGACTGTTTATTTGACTTGGTTGAATTTGTGCGTCTTATCTTTTTACTAATTTATCTTTGGCTTCGATCATGTTCCTATGTTGCTCAGTGATGTCGCTGAGTGATTTAGAGTGACTAGGATGGTTCATGGTCCCTTTCCTTTTTTTGTTGTGTTTGTTGTTTGTGGAATGTTTGTCACAAACTAGGGCAACTATATCATTGGGTGTCTATGATAATTACGTTTGCTTTGTGAACGTTGCACATACCTCAACCCTTGATGTGTGCACCTTAGGATGCTTCACTCATTCCTTGTGTGCGATGTGTCTATCTTTTGCAAAAAGGGGTTGCATTCCAACTCTGGCCTTCAATGCCATGATGCTCTGCATCCGCTTTGCTACAATAAATAAAGGTTCTCACCTACTTGTGTGCATTTGTGAAAGCAAGTTTTCCTTCATCTCTAATTGTCCTCTGTCTAATTTCTTCTTACTAACATTTCTTCCGTCAGTCTTGGCAGTCCGTTTGGTCTAGTTCGGTCATAAGTGCAAAATTGCGCTTGTGCACACTATCTTGCGCTTGTGCAGCATCAAGTTGTGCATGTGTACCTTACACAGGCATAGAACATCTCTACACAGGCGCAGAATGCACCCACATAGGCACAGATCTACATTTTTACCTCCCCTATGGGCCCCGCAACGTCCCGTAATCAAGCAAAATTCATGAAATTGAACATATGGGTTTTTGAGCCACATACCACTTCTCCCGCATCGTCCAGTTGTCTGTATGTGTGTACACATTCCCCAAGGTGATCTGCCATTGGAATGTTCACCATCTCTCTGCAAGGGTCCTTTTTCCTGAGCAACAACTCCTCCACTTTGGCCAGTGGAAATGAACTCTTTTCCTTCTCCTTGTCTCCTATATATATCTTTGTCAGTACCTAGATGGACATGCATGCTATCCATCTTATGATGGTCACGGTCTTTTGCGCCTTCCACTACTTGTCCTTTGTGCATCCGACCTTCAATTTTTGATCCGTTCGAACCTATCATCTTCTATCATTCTTATTGATCACTTGGCCTCTTTTTTGGATTTTTCCAACCAATTCCTCAAGGGGGCATGCATATGTTATTGTTATTGTCTAGGGCATTTTCATTATTGTTCTTTGAAACAATGCTTAGAATCGCATTGTCTCAAAGAGGGGCAAAATGTAGACATCTAAAAATGGTCAACGCTTATGGAGTCATACTTTAACATTTGCACATTGCCTTATTTTAGGGTTCTTGCGTTGCATTAACATTTCTTCTATGTTGTGCACTTGGTCTTTATCATTTCCGAGAATCGAGTCCTTCTTCTGCATTCCTCATTTTTATCGCTTTCAAATTAGGTCTTGTCGATAGAAATCTTCAGTCATGATTTTGGTCGATCTTATCCTATCGCATCATGGTGCATGCTTATTTATCATCATTTTGGACATCGTCAATCCTAATCGATGATAGAATTAGGGTTTTGTCCTCTTGTCAATCTTTCAATCATCTTTATCTTGTTAGTAATCATTTGATATTATCAACTTGTCAATCTCATCATTTTGTGATCTATTCGTCATCGATCCTTGTCCTCGTCAGCCTTGTCATTTTGCGATTGATTCGTCATCGATCCTTGTCCTTGTCAATCTTGTCATTTAGTGATCGATTCATCATTGATCCTTGTCCTTTTCAATCATGTCAATTTGGATCGATTAGTCATTGTTCATCGTCAATTGGCACCTATCAATTTGATCTCCTTGTCAATCTTGGTCAATTTGTCATTGATTTTTGTCAATCAATCTCAATCATTTATCAACATTGGTCTTTTGTCAATCAGAATCATGATTGAACCTACATTAATTTCTTGTTGTCTTGACCTAATTCCTTGTCCTCTTATTTCTAGGGTTTTATGATTTGTTCATTTAATCCTTTTCTTCTTCTTTGTGGGTTAAATAAATCTATTTATTTAGTCCTAGGTCTCTTTCATGAATTAATTAATGGATGAAAACCTATTAATTAATTCACCTAATTTCTATTTCATCTTTTTCCTCAATTTTCTAATTTGCTAATTTCTCCTATTTTCTTTAATTTTTCTAATATTTCCCCTAATTTCATTCCCTCATTTTCTCCTATGTTTATGCTTCCATTTGTTGCAATCATGGAGGCTATTTTCTCTCTTCCCTTTTGTCATGGGAATAGCAACTTGTCATAATCTTGTCATAATTTGTCATACATCTTGCATAGCAACTTGCCATAATTTGTGCATAATTTGTCATACACCTTGCATAGAAAGTGTCACACATTTGTCATATTTTTTCCATTCTTGATTTGAATTTCCTTTCAAATCTCTTCATGCTAATCTTGTCCTCTTTCCATTTTGTCTATAAATTGGATGATTTTCTTCAATGAAAGGGGGAATCAATCACATTTTTGAGTAACCTTATGCTGTGAATTTCATTTCTCAACAACTTGCTTTCCACTTGCATTTTGCCATTGTAGGTGAGATCCACATCAAATTTGAAGGTGAAAGAAGAACAATGGAGCCACATGAAGGAGATATCTGTGTCGGTTTGCTTCGATTTCATTTGATTTGAATACCTTGTCTTTATGTCTTCATTGATTGGATTGGGATTACTTTCATAGCAGCTTTAGGTTTTGTGGTTGTCCTAATTGCTATTGTTTTGATGATTTTCAATTTCCTGATCTACAGTAATCAAGAAGTGAATGATCTAGATAGTAGCACAGAATGCTTGATTAGATCCCCGATAACTCCTTGTTAATGCATTCAAGCGTTACTTCAGTCTTCTATGCTTTGCACTCTCAATCTTAGTCATGAGATACCTTTCCTCTCAAAGACTTACACATATCAACTTATTTTCACCTTCTAAAACCCTAGACATGATATCCTTAAATAGGAACTTGATTTCATGTCGGTCCAATAGGATTAGATTACAATTTCCTAGGTACAGTGCATCTAGACACATTTGGTAGCATGGCACAGAAACACCGCTAAAGTGTCAGTAGATGATAACTCATCACACATTACATGTATACCGGTTAATTACATACACCAATCACCGGTTAACAAGTGAAGACTAGAAAACTTGATCATAGTCGATCTAATCAAAAGATTAACTACGGCTCGGGGTCTCCGTTCCGCTTGAGGTCTTCATACCACTTGATTGATAAGCTTCTTCTTTAAAACACTGATAGTCTTCAATCAAATAAAGACTATACATACAATACTAGTTAGAATAGCTACCGGTTGAGAATAATACATTTATCAAATAAGTGTGTGTCCATCAATGACAATCACAACTAAAAATCATCAAAATAGCAACAGTATTGCATCTAATGCAAAGCACGTGATGAGTTACTAAGTTCAATGAAGCGGTGATCAAGGAGAGATCAAGGTTTTTTTTATTGATGTGCAGAGATTTCTATGTAATCCAACGGTCATACTTGAACCGAATTTGTTTGTAATCTGGATGAGAGTTAGGTTTTTGTTTTGTTACCGACCTGATTGATTTGTATTTAAGGTTGATGAAGTTTTTTATTTTTAAGAGAGTTGGCAAAGAAATAGACATAGTTCTGTTGAGTGTGTGGTTGCCGAACTGGATGATGTATCTGCAGTTTGAGTAAAGGCAGATAGGAGCATGGAATGGATCTGATCAAGCAAGTGTAGTGATATTCAAACAAGTCAGCAAACTCTTGTTGTTTACTAGGTAAGCTCTAACACAATTGGTGTTATTCAAATCCTCTAACTAGGTAGTTCATTAGATTGGATTTTCAAATCCATTATTGAGGTTACTCCTTATAGGGTATTGCTTCTAACAAGGCATTTGTAGTCAATCCCTTAACCGGATGATTCTTAAGAGGATCAGTTCTTATCAGGACTTTTTGTAAAGCTTTAACAAGCTAGGCTCCTAATAGGGCAAACTTCAGAAGAGTTCAGATATTATCTTGTGAGTCTCATCTCACCGTGGTTTTTACCTATTTGGGTTTCCATGTCAAAAATATTTGTGTCAAGTGGTGAATGTTTTTGTGGTTATGTTTTCATGGTTGATTTACTTAACTACTTAACTATTTTTTGATAAGTTATGATAACCAAAAGTATTGAGATATGAAGAAGTTGTTTACTCTTAAATTACTGTAACAGACAACCGGTTTATCTTATGATTTTGTATCTTGATAGAGTTATTATTCTAATTTTACTTTGAGAGATTGATTGATGAAGCTTATTATCAGTTTTTCTATCTATTGATTCACTCCCCCTCTCAGTAATTGATCGGATACTTATTCTTTCATCATACCATCATTAAAATGTTATTCCTTAGCGGAGTTTGGGATGATTCCATAGAGATATTAAATCTTATGGGTGGGGGAGATATTTCTAAATTCCATTTTGATGATATTTGTGAAGCATGCAGGAATTATTCATGGTCTTCTCGAACAATGTGATGTTCTATAGGGAGGCACAATGTGGTAGGAGGAAGTGTATCAGGTATCACCAAAAGGGAGCTAGGTAAATTGCTTGAAGATTTAAAGACCCATTTGTTGAGTCATATGGATAAATAAATAGATACACTATATACTTATAAAAAGAAGGAAGAGGCTAAAAAAGCTTTAGCAATCTTTTGTCCAATTTGTAGGAAGAAGCATGGTAACGAAGAATTCCCTTATAATAGGAGTAAAGTTGCATCCCTAGAAGAAGATAGTATACATACAATCCTTAGGTCTCTTCTTGTGGATGTGACAGAAGTGGAGTATACAGAAGAACTAGTCTATTTTATGGCTCCTAGACATCCTTGGCTACCTTGGCCTACGCCCTCTGGGATGACTAATCCTTATTCTATGGCTGGGCCTAGTCAACCTTCCTCCTTTACCAACCAATGCAAGTGGTATTATGGCTGGACACAACCTAATCCTTATCAACCCTGGCCTAATCAATATGATTCACAACCTTGGCAACCTTGGAGGTCTTAGCCAATGTTTCAAGTTACACAGTACCCACCATAATTTCCATACTATCCACCACCTCCCATCATAAACCCATATCAATCACCACAACAACAACTCCTACCACTACCACAAAAAGGTAACCAACTACCTTAGTCAACACAACCACAAAAAGCCACACCTATGCCAGCTCAACCAACCCCAAATCCTAACAATAAATCTACACATCCCATATACAATAATGAGGTAGTTGGATATCCACCTTATTCTATCAACTGTTTAAATTGATGGAGTTCAATTATGGTTAGGTAGAGCCTCTCAAGGGCCTACCATCATTGAAGTTAATGATTCATCCAAAGAACCAGAGGTAGAACAAGTGAAGGACCCTCCATACCCTGACCGCCTACAAATTGAACAAATACAAAAGGAAGTTCCAAAACCTGCATTTCATTTTGTAAATGAGTTATGTAATGTTAACATTAAAATTCCTTTGTTGCAGGCTATCACAAACATTCTAGTATAAATGAAGACAGTTCAAGATTTGTGTACTCATAAGCAAAAGAAAAAGATGGATCCCAAGATTGTTAAAGTCATTGGACAACTTGTTGATGTTATGCTTAGGAACCTAACAGTTCCTAAGTATGTTGATCCAGGAACTCCTATGATAAAGGTACGCATTGGTAATGTTGTTATTCCTAATACACTCATTGATATGGGAGTTATAATTAAGGTTATGACAATCGAAAGAAAGGAAAAATTATCAATTAAAGGACTTAGACCCACTCCTACAGTTCTCCAAATGGCAGACTGTTCTGTGGTCAAACCTAAAGGTATGATTGAAGATGTAATTCTTTCTATTGATTCATGGGAATAACCAATTGACTTCATGATTTTGCAGCCAAAAATTAAGCTGGGGGGATATCCCCTGATCTTAGGGTGACCTTGGTTGGTTGTTGCAGATGCATTCATCAATTTCAGGTCAAGTAATATGGTGATTTCTAATGGGAAACAAACTAAGTAATTAACATTGTATCCTCCTGCACAACCTTTGTTGGAAACAGATGATCCAATATGGATTGATAGTGATTCCGAGGAATCATTTCCAATCCTCACTATTGGTCAAACATTTGATATGGGGGAATGTTCTGAAGAAGATATACTTGTTTATTTTTTCCAAAATAGATATATTCTAATGAAATTTTGGAAAGGATGATGCTTTCATCTAGGATGGGTGATAATTTCCCTTTTGGTAATTTTCCAATGGTAGGTAGTTCACAATATGTTCAACACTTTATTACGTTACATCAATAGCTACCTCATGATTGCCTGTATAGTTCATTCTTGTCCTTTGAAAATTCTACCAATGCATCACAAGTCCCAACTCTTAATTCACCTACACAATCTGAGGGTATCGAAATTTTACCAAGTTGCACACTTAATCTTAATCCACATTTAAGAATTGAATAAGTTCAATATCTAATTGCTATGCTTAAAATTCATAAAGATGCATTTGCTTGGGAATATCAAGACATGCATGGAATTCACCCTAATACTTGCACACACCACATCTATATTGAAGAGGGTATTCCCCCAGTTAGGCAACCACATAGAAGGCTTAACCTTGTCTTGCATGAAATAGTTAAAGAGAATTTACAAAATTTATATACCCAATTTCTAATAGTCAATGGGTCTCTCCTCTTGTTGTGGTTCCAAAGAAAAATGGTAAGTGGATAATTTGTGTCGATTACAGAGAACTTAATAAATCTAATAAAAAGGATCATTTTTCATTGTCATTTATTGATCAAGTGTTGGATACTCTTTTAGGTAAAAAGTTATTTTCTTTTCTGGATGGTTTCAATGGCTACAACCAAGCACCAGAAGATCAAAACAAGACCACTTTCACTTGTCCTTGGGGTACTTTTTCCTATAAGGTATTCCTTTTCGGTTAGGTAATGCCCCTACCACTTTCCAAAGGGAAATTCTTAGTATTTTTGTTGATCTTGTACATGATTGTGTGGAAGTGTATATGGATGATTTTATGGTGTATGGTATTACTTATGAGGAAGCTAAAGCAAACTTAGAAAAATTGCTTAAGAGGTGTATTGAAAGTAATTTGTCTCTAGGCCATGAAAAGTGTCATATTCTCATGACGAAAGGAATTGTACTTGGTCCTTATATTTCCTCTAAAGGTATTGTGGTAGACCCCAATAAGATATAGATCATTAAAGACCTACCTACAACTTCCAGTCAAAAAGATGTTCAAAGCTTTTTAGGTCATGTATGGTATTACCGTAGGTTCATCCAAAACTTCAGTAAAGTTGTCTCACCTCTCTTTGCCTTGCTAGAAAAAGAAGGTGTTTTCTCTTGGACATCGGAATGTCAAGAAGCCTTTGAAGCCCTTAAGACCAAACTTGTAACCACACCTGTACTCAGAGGTCCAAATTGGGAATTAGCTTTTCATATTCATATGGATGCTTCAAATAGTTCTATGGGCATTGTGCTTGGATAAAAAGAAGATAATATTTTCTACTCCATTTACAATATCAATAAATATTTCACTGGATCTGAGGTCAATTACATGGTAATTGAAAAGGAATTTCTAGTTGTTGTTTATGCAGTAAATAAATTTCATCATTATATTACTGGGTATAAGGTGTTTGTCCATATTGATCATTTTTCCATTAGATTTCTAATGAATAAACCTATTGTAACTAGTAGAGTAATTATATGGCTACTTTTGATTCAAGAATTTGACATTACTATACTTGATAAGCCTAGTCGTGAGAATGTGGTTGCAGATTTTATGTCCAGGTTACAACAACAAGATGAGCCAATCTCCATTGGTGACACTTTTCCTGATGAGCATATTTTTTTCATTTTAGCAAAAAGCCCATGGTTTGCTAACATAGAAAATTACCTAGTCACATGTCAGTTTCCTTCGCACTTCTCTCCATGGGAACATAGGAAGCTGGTTGGAGTCAGTGGTTAGTACACATGGATCAATGGAATGCTCTTCCACACAGGGATAGATAATTTCATACGATGATGTGTGCCTGAAGATGATGTCTTCAACATACTTTGTGCATGCCATACCGAACCCTGCAGAGGACATTTTGCTGCCCAGAGAACTACTACAAAGATTCTTACTACTGGATATTACAAGCCTATGATCCATAAAGATTATAAGCACTATGTTCATCACTTTGATAAATGTCAGTGTATAGACCATCCCACATGCTCTGATGAGATGCCCTTGTACCCTCAGCTATCTATTAAGCCCTTTGAAAAATGGGGGCTTGATTTTGTTGGGCCTATCAATCCACCATCACAAAACAAAGAGTATATTCTTGTTTGTACAGATTATGTCACTAAGTGGGTTGAAGTTGCTACTTTGAAACACACTAGGGACACCAAAGTCGTTGAATTTATGTATTCCCATATTTTTACCAGATTTGGTGTTCCACGAGAAACCGTAACAGACCAAGGACCTTAGTTCATGTCAGCACTCATTTCTGCTCTGGTTCAAGAGTATGAGATTTGCCATCACAAGTATTCACCTTATCACCCCCAAGCCAACGGGAAGGTTGAGGTCACCAATAGGGAACTTGAAAATATCCTTACCAAGACAATTGGTCTTCATAAGTGTGATTTGGCCACATGACTCCTTGAATTTGTGTGGGCCTATCGTACAACGTGGAAGACCACAATAGGTCTGACCCTTTATGAGCTTGTCTATGGTAAGAAGGTTATCCTCTTTATTGAATTTGAGGTGAAAACTCTCCACACTACACTTCAGTTAGGCATGAGTATTTCTAATGCACAAAGAGAGTGTATCACTCAATTACATTTTTTGGATGAGTTGCATCAGGAGGCTCTCTTTCACGCAAAGACAGTTCAGAAACAACGTTCTCTTCGGTATGATCGCTTCACTCACCACCAGACATTTCAGCTAGGTGATTGGGCACTCCTATATGACTCTTGTTTTCAAGATTTCAAAGGCAAGTTTCACATGTGGTGGCTCAAGCCTTATGAGATTGAGAGAATATATGATAATGGTGTTTTCCATCACTATACTGTGGATTCTGACTGGAGAGTTCTGCTTGTCAATGGACATCACCTGAAACTCTACAAATGACCTCTCTCCAAGGAAAATTTCTTTTGTGATATAGAAAAGGAACTCACTATTGTTCCTTTTGGCCTTCTCAAGAATTTAATTCCAAAAAAAATTCAATAAAAGACCCAATAATGAAAACCAGGTTTTCGGCATTGTTGGCAAATCGCCAGTTGAAAATTGGATGTCCGATAGGTGGTGGTTGTGTAATAAACCTAGGGGTGAAAACCGGGTTCCCGGCGCTTCTAGGCGCCATTGAGTTGAAAACGGAGTGATCGGTGGCCAATTTTAATAAGAAAAAAAAAAACCTCTTGCCGCCCTCTATGATAAGAGTTTTCTTTCTTTTGTTTCTCATGCTCTCCCTGCGTGGTCCATCATTTCTTCATTTTGGCCATCCTTTTCCTTGTGGTGGTGGACTACCCCTCTCTTTTTGAGTGCCTTCCCCTAGGACTTTGTTCCCGTCCTCTTTTTGATGGGAAGTCTTTTGGCATGCCTTGTTGTGATTTAGACTTGGCTTTGTCCCTGTGTTCTTTTCATCTTGCCATGTCTTAGATCTCTTTTCTTTATGCTCTTTGGAGATTTTTTCTTACGTGGCCCTTGCCACATCTCTTCATCCTTGTCGTCACGTTGTCCCTCTCCACCATGATTTTGGTTGATGTCATATGTGTTGTACATCTTTTGGCTTGTTCCGTCCACTTTACTTCCTATCACATCTTCATAGATATTCCACCTCTGACACCTTTTCCATCATTTTGATGCATGTTGATGTACCTGCTACTGAATCGGGCAAGTTCCACTTGTGGTGATCATTAATTTGTTTTTCTTAGTTTCTTTTCTCATTTTATTTTATATTATTAGCTGGGGGGAGGGTGTGTCACTGACATTATTTTAACACATTGTCATTTATAACCCCTCATTATTCTATTAACCATCAATCCCTATCAATTACTCATTGCCGGATTTAGAAGTTGTTATTGTAAAATCGCCCTACCAAAACCATACTTGTCTAAGTCATCGGTATTGAGCTACAGTGAATTTTTGCAGGCATGGCAAAAGGTCATCACTTGCACCATGAACCTACCAGTTTGCAGGGTCTAAAAGAACATATCAAAGCATATGAAGAATTCCAAAAGGCCCATTGGGACATCTATTTCAAATGATTAAAATGGTTTGATGAGAAAATTGTGCTAGAATTTGCCCACACTTTTCCCAACCAGAAGGATACCGTTTGAGGATTGAATGTTATAGTTTCCATGGAAACCATTGTTGAAGTTTATGGTCTACCACTAATAGGAGAATAATATTTTCCAAAAAAATCCAAGCAATCCACAAAGTTAAAGCCAACACAAAAAAAATTCTTGGAGAGGGGTGAGTCTATGGAAATGGTTTCTGGGTAGGGCACCAAATTACAATCTTTACTAGGACATTGGAAGGACATCACTAGGTACATCATTCACTATATCACTTATGAAGATAGGTTCCAGTATGTTTTTTGCCCAGCATTTCAAATTAATGATGCATTTGCGGAAAGGCTTATTGCTCAATATTCCATATTTTTTGTATCGTGCCCTGCAATGAATGTCCAAAATAGTGAGAAGTGGTAAAATCCATTGTCTATCCCACCATGGTCTGACAAAACTTCTGGTAGTCTGAAAACTGAAATTATTATCCCTTCTCGGTGATTGGGACTCATTTATCCATTCTCAAGATGATGAGGATACCAAACCCTCTAAGGAAGAGGAATCTTCTGCAAAGGGTTCCTCTGAAGATAATTCTCAAGATGAAGATGGGTCTGAGAGGTCTGATGAAGAAGAGTTTATCTCAAAGGAAAGTAAACAAGAAGGGTCATCTAAATAGGGTAGTAAAAATCAAAACAAAGGAATCCCTAGTAAACCCTCTGTACAAACCGGAAAACCTAGAAAAAGAGTCCAAAAAGCCAAAACCTTCATCCCCAAGCAAATAGGGTAGTGTGAAAAAAAAATCTTTAGAACCACTGCTCACTGATCAATCTAGTGATAGGAAGGGAAAACAGAAATTGGTAGTGACAGGAAGGGAAAACAAAAATTGGAAACTTCAACTAAGCTAGATACCTTGGCCCGAGTAGCTCATAATGTGGAAGGTTTTGAGGAAATAAAAATTTTGTTTGCAATAACTAGAAAACAAGGAAAATTCAACAATGAGTTTAGTAGGGCCAAATGTCAGAGGGTGAAAGAACAACAACAAGCCAATGAATCTCTAGAAACTAACCCTGAGAATGTGCTAGTAAACACTCAACAAGGGCAAACAGAGGATGCCAGGGCCATGTCACCATCAGAGACAAATCAGGAACAAGAAATAGAAAATGTAATATCCCTGGAGAAAGTTACAAAGGATAATATTGATAATACTCCTCCAATACAGAATATGACATAAGGCATTACCCATGAAATAGAACAAGAGAAATCAGAGCATGATCAACCAAGCCTTGAAAACAGAGGACAAAGTGATTTGTCTACTTCTGACCCACATGAAAATGAGAAGATAAATGAATTGATTGATAATGTGAATGAAAGTCGTCAAACTAAAAGCCATGAAGTTGAAGAGGAATTTGAGGAGGAAGATCCTCAAACGATGACAAAAAAAGAATTTCACGATCTAAAAGCTGAAATGACTAAAATATAGACTAAGAATCAGAGATTACATGAGTTGATACAAGAAGCTCATTCCATTATCAATTCACAAACACAAAAGATAGATGAACTCAAGGTTGAACTTAAAGTAGTAACAGTCTCCCAAATGTCCATTCAGGAGCACAAGCAGAAAATTTAGGCAATGCAACAACAATGAGTCAATGAGATCAATGGCACCCTGCAGAAGCTCACAACTCTACCTGATTTGTAGCCTAAATTTCTTTGCATGAGGACATGCAAATTGTCTAGCTAGGGGGAAATGATGAGTGCAGAATATTTCATTATTTTTGCCTTACATTTTCCTCTTTACCTTTTCTTCTATCCATATTCCTATCACCATTTGTTGAAGGAACCTTAATATTTAATAAAATATGGAAAAGAAATTAGGATTAACAAATTGCTGAAAATCACGATAATTCTTATTGTTTTGTGTCTAAAATGGTAACAGATGGTTAGGAAGGAGGTTACAACTAGTACGAGCATGAGGACCATGGGTGATCGGTGGATTAAATTAGCAAGACTTTGTTAATGATCGATCATTTGATTTAGGATATTTTGTTTTAAAGTTATAAGTGGTATGTGGCCCTTTGTCATTTTCAGAGGCTCTTAGTTGTGAGTGGTCGATAGGCCAAACAAACAAACAAACTTAAAAACCTCTTGTTATTATGTATGATCGGTATAAATATTTGTACCTATTTGAACTTAATCAATGGTAATACATATTTTTCAGCTTGAAGTTTAAATTTTATGGAATCGTGTTTCTACTTATTATGAGAATTGATATTGAGTAAAAAGTTGGGTTTGTAACTCATCACTTGGTGACCAAGGAGGTAGGGCCCACTCTACAGTTACCTAGTTATTTATGTGTGAGTTGTGTTTAAGTTTTATGTTCATGTGTAATTTGTGTGTAATTTACTTCAATTTTAATTTTGTGTTTGATTTGATTTGAGAAAAAGTATTGAATACAATTATTTCTAGATAGTTAATTCTTTATGCTTTAATAGGTTCCTGGTTATGCTATGATCATTTCAGATTACATTGAACATTTCTTATAATTGTGAAAGCACCAATTCGGTGAAAACATCAATTCGATGAATCTATAGAATATTATGTGTGGATTGATGTTGATTTATGCACTTTAGGAGGTCACCTAAAGGTGTGCAAAAAAAATGAATAGAGACAAGTTGATCTGACTGAGACCGAGATAATACACAGCAAGGCAAATCACTTCACAGAGGAAGGAATCATGATTTAGTTCTTTTACTTCTTGGCATTGTTCTTAAAGGGGGAGAAGACTAAATGGTTGACTACATGATAAAGCCCTAAATGATGGAAATAACAGAAGACTAATGACAGGGGGAGTAGATTGCAAAAATGAAGAAGACTAAATGCAAGTCAACAGCTCAGAAGCCTAATGGAAACTGGAGAAGACTTCAGAAGACAACAAATCAAGGATAACAGGAGAAGTCTAATAGCAATATGAATCTGAATCAATTTGAATATCTTGTTGGTATTACCATTTAATTGTTGGTTTTGCCATCAATGCCAAAGGGGGAGATTGTTGGCATTACAGTAAGAAAGATTGTTGATATTCAATAAGGATATTGAGAAGGATGTTGAAGATTATTGATATAACTGAAGAAGGATGATAAATATCTTTATAACATTATTTTGTCATTGATGTCAAGAAATTGATTATCTGATTCAGTATGATCTTGCCATATCTTGAGAAGATTGATTAGAAGAGAATTAAGATGTCGGTAAAAGACACAGAAAGAATGTGATGAATAAAGGGAGGAATAAGTTATTCAATGGGCAACTATTACCGAGTTAGACAAAGATGAGATCATGATGTTTAGATTGTTTTGATATCCTACATATGTTGTTGATTGTAAGGTTAATACTATACTATGCAACCGAACAAGGAACCTAGTTGGTAAACCCTTAGGTTATCAATATCGATTAATGAAGGCAAAATGTCTACCGAGTAAAGTTTAGTATTTACCGAGTTGCAACCAAGTTATGACAGTGCACATGGAATGGATAAAAGCATTATTTAATGAAGGACAATGATTAGTTGAGATGTATAAATGATTGGTATGCCATGTATGAAGTTTGTTAAGGATCTATGGCAAAGGAAAATCGGCAGGAAGATCTACAACGCAGATTGAACAGCAATAACCTTATGCAAGTTCCAAGATGGGAATGCAAGTCCCGAGGTAAGGTAAAACATTTTCAGATCGAAAGGATACATTGAACCTAGTCAAGTTTGAAGATCTGATGGCTAAGATTGATCATGGGAAATGTGATCAAGGAGATTTAGCGGTTAGCAATTGTTTATAAATAAGGAATTGTTGATAAACAATGTATGTGGGCAAGTGTATGCACAAGGATGCTACATAGTGATTACTGAGCACAGAAGCTTGAAGACTTGTCTAAATAACAAAGTAGAGAGCCCAGCAGAGGGACAAGATAAGTCCTATGACTATATTGTTTAGAGAAAATAAAAATCTGCTTTAGCATTTTACATGTGAAGTTGCAAATAGATTTTATTACTGTGATTTTGTAAGTGACTGAAAATCTCTTAACCGAGTGGACTTAACAGTCTTATATGTAAACCCTCTAGCAAGGTAACATTCTAAGAGAGTGTTTGAAATCCTTTAACAAGGTCACTTCTAGAAAAGTGAAGATCCTAACAAATCTGAGGGAAATCCCTTAACCGGGTCACATCTAGCAATGTGTTTGTAATCTTTAACAGGATTTTCTTTTAACCGAGCATACTCTAGAAGAGTATATTTCTTAGTGGGTTCGAAATCCCATAGTGGTTTTTCCCTATTTGGGTTTCCATGTTAAATCTGGTGTTATGAGTGTTATTATGATTATGTGTTCATAAGTTTGTATGTTTAACATTTTTTGGTTAGTTGCTGAAGTATAAGTTACTGAGGTTGAATCTGTTGATTTTATGGAAGTTTAAGTTTGTATGATTCACCCCCCCCCCTCTCATCTTGTTAGCTATTGGCATCTATACTTTACATCAAGTATCGGAACTAAAAATTGGTATTAGAGCTTAGGACTCCGGAAGAAAAAGTTTACAGGTACTTGAGGCAAAGATCCGAAGATGTATAAAAGGGATGCACTGAAGCTGAACCAAGTTTCTCCACATGGCAGAAAAGGATGAAGCTACATTTATCAGGAATTAGAGAATATGCAACATATTATCTGGAGAATGATTACATTGCATCGAGCACCAACCCTATGACCTTGGAAGAGATAAAAGTAAAGCAAGAACATATTCAAGCTATGATTGAAATAACATCAGCATTGACCGACTCAGAGTTTAATGATCTAGAAGGCTGCAATGATGCAAAAGCAATGTGGACTAAGCTCACATCTGTGTATGGAGGTGATGAACATGTTCAAAGAGAAAAAGTAGATAGTCTAAGAGGACAACTTGAATCCATGAGGATGAATGAAGGTGAGAACATAACCCAATACAATACAAGACTAAAGGAGATTGTCAATCAAATTAAAGGAGCAGGTGGAACTATTGAAGAAAAGGATATAACAAGTAAGTTGTTGAGAACCCTTCTACCAGCTTATGCTATTCGAGTCTCTGCAATCAATGAATTGAGAGATGCTACTATTGGTAAGCTACATGCATTTGAATTAAGTAATTTTGATAATAGTGGGTCTTCGGTAAATAAAGTAGAATCTGCATTCAGTTCTTTTCATATTGGTGATGATTACAATGATAGAATGAGTAAGTACTCTGAAGGAGATCATAGTGGAGCAAGTGAAAGATTTTGCATGAACATGAAAAAGTGCAGAGACTGTATGAGGAAATCAAGAAGCAAGAAGAATTTGAAGCATTATTAGCCAAAAGGTTACCGAGAGGAAAGGGTAAGTATAAAGGAAAGCTACCTTTAAAATGTTTCAATTGTGATAAAATAGGACATATGGCTTCTAACTGCCCTGACAAAGAATCTAGTGAAAAGAGAGAATACCAAGATAACAGGCAGAAAGATAACCAATACAGAGGACACCAAGATTTCAGAAGGAGAGATAGAAAGACATGTCTAGTAGTAGATGAGGAATCCAACGATGAAAAATTTGATGAAACTGATACTGAGGAAGTTGTTTATGTGGCTATTAAAGATGGATCTGATGAGGAAAGGTATGAAGAAAAAGCCCTAATATCTCACATAAATAATAATGATTCTTGGATCATAGATAGTGGATGCTTACATCATATGATAGGTGATAAACACAAGTTTGTTAAATTAGAAGACTATGATGGAGGCTATGTAAGATTTGGTAATGATGCACCATGTCCGGTGAAAGGTAAAGGATCTATAGCACTTCTTGAAAATGCTAAATGTGATGATGTATACTGGGTTGAAGGATTGAAATACAATTTGTTGAGTGTAGCACAGCTAAACAATACAGGATACCGAATAGAATTTCAGAAAGGAATTGTCAAAGTTCATGACAAACATGGAAAGTTAGTTGCTACTGGGACACAAACAAAAGGTAATACATTTCATCTTGACTCAACTCAGAACAAGGTCTTTATGCAAAGATAGATGATACCTGGTTATGGCATAAAAGGTTTTGTCATGTAAATTTTGATAATCTGATCAAAATAAGTAAGAAGCACCTGAGTAAGAGGTCTACCGAGTCTTGAAAAACCTGAGAATGCTATGTGTCGAGGATGCCAGATGAGTAAGATGACAAGATCAAGCTTTACAAGTAAGTCCTACACTTCTAAAGGAATTTTAGATCTAGTACACACTGATCTTTGTGGTCCTATGAAAGTTCAAAGTTATTATGGTGATAAATATTTCATATTATTTGTGGATGATTACTCAAGGATGATGTCAGTTATGTTTTTAAAAGAAAAATCAGAAGCTTTTCAAATGTTCAAATGGTACAAGGCAAGAGTTGAAAATGAAATAGGAAGACAACTAAAATGTCTTAGATCTGATAGAGGAGGAGAATTCACTTTTGATGAATTTAACTTATACTGCAATAATCATGGTATAAAGAGGCAAGTATCTACACCGAGAACACCTCAGCAAAATGGGATACCCGAGAGAAGAAACAGATCAATTGTAGATTGTGCAAGAACCTTGATGATAGAAAAGAGGGTACCTCAAACATTTTGGAGAGAAGCAATTAGCACTGTAGTTTACACCCTGAACCAAGTTCAACTGAAGAAAGGAACTATGAAGACACCATATGAGATCTGGTATGACAAGAAACCTAATGTAAGCTACTTTAAAATCTTTGGAAGTAGATGCTATGTTCACAAAGATGACAGAAATGGAAAGTTTGATCAAAAAAGTGAAGAAGGAACATTTCTTGGTTATTCTTCTAGAAGTAAAGCATTTAAATGTCTTATCAAATCATCTAACAAAATAGTGGAAAGTGCAAATGTGAAAATTGATGAATTTGCAAAAAGAAATGATGAAGGAAATTCCAAAGAACCAGAAGATTATGAAGAATTTGTTTATTGTCAACCGAGAAGTACTATCGAGAAAGTTGCTGAAGAAAATGAAGATAATATCTAGTTACCGAGTGATGAAGAAGATCATATAGAACCTACCGAGCCTATATTAGCCAAATATGTCAAAAGACATCATGCATCAAGTTAGATTATAGGAGATAAAGATGATCCAGTGATGACAAAAAACAAACTAAGATAGAACACATGTCTGATTTCTAAATTTGAACCGAGAATAGTGAAAGAGGCATTTAACAGTGAAGATTGGGTAAATTCTATGACAAAAGAAATTGATCAAATCAAGAAGAATGACACATGGACACTAATCCCAAAACCAAAGGACAAAAATGTAATCGGTACCAAGTGGATTTTTAGAAACAAGCTAAATGAAAAAGGTGAGGTCATTCGCAACAAAGCAAGACTAGTTTGCAAAGGTTATGCTCAAGAAGAAGGAATAGATTATAGTGAGACTTTTGCACCAATGGCTAGACTTGAGGGAGTAAGAACATTGTTGGCATATGCTACTTTCAAAAATTTCAAGGTATATTAAATGGATGTTAAATCTACATTTTTGAATGGTATACTAGAAGAAGAAGTTTTCATTGAACAACCTGAAGGATTTGTTGAAGACAAGAGTAAAGATCAGGTATGCAAACTGAACAAAGCTTTATATGGTCTGAAACAAGCACCTAGAGCATGGTATGAAAGATTGCACTCTTATTTAATCAAGATTGGTTTTATAAGGACAAGTGAAAACAACAATATGTACATGAAGAAAGATGAGGACAATGGAATATTGATCTCAGCCATATTTGTTGATGACATTATATTTTGTGGAAATGACTCCTTATGAAAGAACTTTGGAAATGAAATGTGCAAAGAATTTGAGATGTCACTAATCGGTGAGATAAAGTATTTTATAGGTTTACAGATATTGCAAATGAAAGATGAGATTTTCATTACTCAATCCAAGTACATAAAGGAAATCTTGAAGAAATTTGGAATGGAGGATTCTAAACCAGTAAGTACTCCTATGACTACTAACTATAAATTATCAAAGAATGATGAATCTACATCTGTTGATGAGACACTTTACGGATCTATGATTGGAAAATTGCAATATGTTGTGCATAGTAGACCAGATATAGCACATGCAATAGGTATTGTAGCAAGATTCTCTATAGATCCCAAGGAAACTCATATGACAGGAATCAAGAGAATTTTCAGATACCTGAGAGGCACTGAAGATTATGGCTTAGTTTATGGAAAGAGAAATAATTTTGATTTAAAAGTTTATACTGATGCTGATTGGGTAGGCAACATAGATGACAGGAAAAGCACAAGTGGTGGAGCTTTCTTTTTGGGAGAAAGACTAGTAAGTTAGCTTAGTAAGAAACAAGGATGTATTTCTCAATCTATAGCAGAAGCTGAATATGTTGCTACAACATTGAATTGTACCAATATAGCATGGATCAAACAACTGTTGGAAGGCATAAATGAGAAAGTTACCAAGCTAGTAACTATATTCTATGATAATACTAGTGCCATTAACATTTCAAAGAATCCAATGATGCATTCTAAGACAAAGCATATATCTATAAAGTATTACTATCTCAGAGAAGAAGTTAAAGAGAAGAAAGTTGTGCTGGAATATATCAGTTCAAAGGAGCAATTAGTAGACATCTTCACAAAGCCACTGCCAAGGGACACTTTTGAGTATCTCAGAAGCAAGCTAGGGGTCCTACCCCTATCTTCTACTCACTGACCAAGTTCGGTGAAAGCATCAATTCGATGAATCTACAGAATATTATGTGTGGATTGATGTTGATTTAGACACTTTAGGAGGTCACCTAAAGGTGTGCAAAAAAAATGAATAGAGACAAGTTGATCTGACTGAGACTGAGATATTACACACAGCAAGGCAAATCACTTCACAGAGCAAGGAATCGTGATTTAGTTCTTTTACTTCTTGGCATTGTTGTCAAAGGGGGAGAAGACTAAATGGTTGACTGCATGATAAAGCCCTGAATGATGGAAATAACAGAAGACTAATGACAGGGGGAGTAGATTGCAAAAATGAAAAAGACTAAATGCAAGTCAACAGCTCAGAAGCCTAATGGAAAATGGAGAAGACTTCAGAAGACAACAAATGAATGATAACAGGAGAAGTCTAACAACAATCTGAATCCAAATCAATTTGAATATCTTGTTGGGATTACCATTTAATTGTTGGTTTTGCCATCAATGCCAAAGGGGGAGATTGTTGGCATTACAGTAAGAAAGATTGTTGATATTCAATAAGGATATTGAGAAGGTTGTTGAAGATTATTGATATAACTGAAGAATGATGATAACTATCTTTATAACATTATTTTGTCATTGATTTCAAGAAATTGATTATCTAATTCAGTATGATGTTGCCATATCTTGAGAAGATTGATTAGAAGAGAATTAAGATGTCAGTAAAAGATACATAAAGAATGTGATGAATAAAGGGAGGAATAAGTTAATCAATGGGCAACTATTACTGAGTTAGACAATGATGAGATCATGATGTTTAGATTGTTTTGATATCCTACATATGTTGTTGATTGTAAGGTTAATAATATACTATGCAACCGAGCAAGGAACCTAGTCGGTAAACCCTAGGGAACCTAGTTTGTAAACCCTAAGGTTATCGATATCGGTTAATGAAGGAAAAGTGTCTACCAAGTAAAGTTTAGTATTTACTGAGTTGCAACCGAGTTATGACAGTGCGCATGGGATGGATAAAAGCATTATTTAATGAAGGACAATGATTAGCTAGAGATGTATAAATGATTGGTATGCCATGTATGAAGTTTGTTAAGGATCTATGGCAAAGGAAAATTGGCAGGAAGATCTACAGTGCAAATTGAACCACAATAACCTTATGCAAGTTCCAAGATGGGAATGCAAGTCCCGAGGTAAGGTAAAACATTTTCAGATCAGAAGGATACATTGAACCTAGTCAAGTTTGAAGATCTGATGGCTAAGATTGATCATGGGAAATGTGATCAAGGAGATTTAGCGGTTAGCAATTGTTTATAAATAAGGAATTGTTGATAAACAATGTATGTGGGCAAGTGTATGCACAAGGATGCTACATAGTGATTACCGAGCACAGAAGCTTGAAGACCTGTTTGAATAACAGAGTAGAGAGCCCAACAGAGGGACAAGATAAGTCCTATGACTATATTGTTTAGAGCAAATAAGAATCTGCTTTAGCATTTTAGATGTGAAGTTGCAGATAGATTTTATTATTGTTATTATGTAAGTGACAGAAAATCTCTTAACCGAGTGGACTTAACAGTCTTATATGTAAACCCTCTAGCAAGGTAACATTCTAAGAGAGTGTTTGAAATCCTTTAACAAGGTCACTTCTAACAAAGTGAAGATCCTAACAAATCTGAGGGAAATCCCTTAACCGGGTCACATCTAGCAATGTGTTTGTAATCTTTAATAGGATTTGCTTTTAACCGAGCATACTCTAGAAGAGTATATTTCTTAGTGGGTCCAAAATCCCATAGTGGTTTTTCCCTATTTGGGTTTCCATGTTAAATCTAGTGTTATGAGTGTTATTATGATTATGTGTTCATAAGTTTGTATGTTTAATAGTTTTTGGTTAAGTTGCTGAAGTATAAGTTACTGAGGTTGAATCTGTTGATTTTATGGAAGTTTAAGTTTGTATGATTCACCCCCTGCCCTTATCATCTTGTTAGCTATTGTCATCTGTACTTTACATCAAGTATGAGAACTAACAAGTTCCACCCAATCAGTATCCAAAAAAGCCTTAAAAAAAGTGAGACCGATACTTACTAAATATGTCATGTTTTATTGGTGAGTTGATAGAGCATCACATGATTTGTTGTTTTTTAGATCTATGGTATATATTTTATTCAATTATGGGTAGTCATCATCAAAAATAACAACTTTAAATTCATAACTATTGGTGCAATAGTAAAAAATATTAGACATTAAATCAACATGCTATCACAACTATTGAAATGTGGTTAACTGTTGGGTCCTCTCCCCTACCTATATTTAACTTCTAACAAGTACACAAATGTATTTTTTTCATCTTCATTGTTGAGAGTTAATAAATAGCAAAAAATAATGTCACCGATCTCAATTGTTCTAATTGTTCACAAAAGATGGATCATAGAGTGTGATCTGAAAGATTGAAGCAAATAAATGCTAATAATTTTCATATCAAAAGACTGAACACAATATGCAGAATAAGAAGAAAAGACACATGGTAAATAAGAGAAATAATCTCACCACATTCAACATAGTTTGCCAAAATCTCTATGGGGATGGAGGTCCAACATATGGATTATTTAGATCTCCATTCCCATTCTCATGGGGACCTCCTAGGCCAAGGCCACATCCACCCATTGGTCCTCTCATTCCATTATTGAACATTCCACTATATCCATTTTGGCCACAATATCCTCTGTACATATTGTAGCCATAAAGACCACTATTGTATCTTCCTATTGCACCTCAAAATCCTCCTAATCCATTTATATGTATTTGTGAATGTTGAGGCTAGGGTTGTCACATAATGGATTGTATCTAAATTCTTATAGTCCAATTTTTTGTAGTTGTTTTAATATTTTGAACAACACTCCTCAAACAATAGAAAAAACACAATAATAAAATTGATAAGTTACAATCAATAAATAGAGAATCTTTCGAATAGAGATTTCATTAGTTTTAGATGTTAAGTGCATATCTAAATGTCTTTGGAAATTGACTCGGCATTCTCTTGGTGATCAGTCGCAAAGGCATTTAAGCTAATGGCTACAAGGAGGAAAACATTATATATCTCTTATGTTCATTGGCTAAGAACCATCCAAGGTTTATACTATATCCCTCGGTGGACATACACCATACACCTCTTCTCCAATGCTCACTGCTTGCATGCATTATCACTTGATATTTCTTAGCCATATTTAAAAAAATATTTTTTGAGCCTACAAATATAACTCACACAAGCATTTGAGCCAGTAAATACTTATATGTATCTCCTTACAAGAAATACAATAATTGGCTCTTTAACAACAATTTTAGAAATTACTACTACAAGCCAAACAATGGAAAACTTTAAGTGACCACTTTTAATTCCACCTTAGATGTCTCTTAGGGGATTTGAAGTTGGACAATCAGAACCCAATGCTTAAACCACTTGATCTCAATCCTTTAAATTAATCCATATTTCCAAATACAATGCTATATATGGTTTTTTTAGTGCGATGAGAAGAGTCACCATACCCTTTTAGTCACATATCAAAGTGTTTGTTGTTGTCAAAGAAAAAAAATTGAGTCACAAAAAATCAAGTTTATACATAAGAGTGCACCTATCAAGGCTCAAACATCAATTTTCAAAATATAAAATATAAAAAGGAACAAGGGAATGCCCCCAATTAAAATCATGCAATATTTTGTGTGACTTAATGATTTTCTTTGTATTTTCAGAATTTCATAATCTAAAGCAAAAATGGGACAGTAAATAAAATTTGAAAATAATGATTGGAAAAACTTTAGCAAACCCTCATACACCATTTCATATGATCAATCTAGTGAATTACAAATATTGGTATAAATCATAAGATGCTGGAAAGCTCAATGAAACCCTCAAAGAAAATATTCTATTTATTCCAAATGTTGGTCAAAATTCTACAATATCAAAATTGATCTATTAATAATCTTATTTTGCACTCACTATCATAATGTATGATTTGATACAACTATATGGCCTATCTAGGAATGCTTGTAAATGCTATAGTCTGCTTTAGGCTTTTAAAAGTGTTGGTTTTCTTGGTGTTCACTTAAAAAACTATTCTTACCTTTAACTCTTATTCTTTTTTTCTTTGAATATGATTTAAATGAATCATAGTCATTGAATCCAGTGGGAGTTGGATTATTTGGACTCATTAGATTTTGTTTGATTCAATATAGACTTCTCAACTCCTATTAAAAAATTACTGAGTTTTTTTTCAATATTCTTGATAAATTGAATTATTCAAACCTGGTAACTATGAAATGAAGTAAAGATTGTTATTCTATAGGATGCTCATTCACAATTGTTCACATGGTACACACCTTATAACCTACAAGCTTCTAAAGCATTTACCTAATCGCATAGTCAAACCCCAAAGGACAAATTGTTATTGTGAAGTTACAAATTGAAATTGAAAACTATTGCCCTACATTATTGTTTGCATTTAGTTCCAAACTTCAAGGTCAATCAAATTTTGAATTGTTATTAAAATACAGGCCTAATTTTACCAAGAGAATGAGCTTATAAAATCTTCTACATTAATCCACTTTCATCAATTTTAATTAGTTTTTCTTTCCCGACTTTTACAAAATGGGATTTCTTTGACATTTATTTTATTCTTTTATATGTTGTATATAGATTTTAGAATTTCTTCACAAAGCCAAAATTTTCTATTAAATAAAATTTTCTCATCATTATGATGATGCAGAAATCAATCCTACCAACAATCCATATGACTTCCCAATTGTTGGAAGAAATGAAGCTTCCAAAAGAATTATTCCTATTGCGGCATTAAATTCGTACAAAACTAGATGGACAATAAAGGCAAGAGACACTAAAAAGGGTCAACTTCATCATTTTAACAATGCAAGAGAAGATGGAAAAGTTTTTAGTTTTGACTTGGTTGATTTTGATGGTGATGAAATAAGAGTAACATGTTTTAATGTTATTGCAAAAGAGTTTTATGATCGTATAGACATTGGGAGAGTGTTTATAACCTCAAAAGAGAGACTTAAACCTACACAAAATAATTTCAACCATTTAAATAATGAATGGGAATTTATTTTAGAAAGTAATTCTGAAGTTGAGTTTTGTTTAGAGGACAATAGCTTAATACCAGAACAAATATTTCATCTTACAAGAATAAGTGAAATTGAGAACATGAAAAGCATTTCTATGGTTGACATTATTGGTGTTGTTTTATCAATTGATCCACCAAACATAATATTCAAAAGGGATGCCACAAGGATTAAGAAAATAAATATTCAACTAAAAGACATGTCAACTTGTATGGTGGAGTTAACAATGTGGGGTGGTTTCTGCAATAAGGAAGGCCAAAAACTCCAAGAAATGTGCAATTTAGGAACTTTCCCCATTCTTGCTATAGAGGCTGCACAAATAGTGATTTTGGTGGAAAATTTGTTGGAACAATTACCATGACCCAGCTTCTTATAAATACTAAACTTCCAGAGTCACAATAATTGAGATCTTGGTTTGATACAGAAGGGAAGAATTTGACTTGTCATCTATTGCAAAAGAAGAAGCCAATGTGTATACTATTATGAGGAAGACGAGGAAAGAAAAAAGGACAAAATTCGTGTATAAATTGAAGGTACACAACTATTCACATATGAAATCTATGCCTTAATGTAAATTTTTGTTACTTGTGTTGTGAAAGTGTGATATGTTCCTTGATCACATATTATCTTTACTTTTATGTTCTTTGGTTACTAAATGATTGTTTTAATATTCATAATTTCTTTATATATCCTTTCTCATTCCTCTATCAATGTATTCCAATCTTCAATTGTGTATTAAGATTATCTCTTTGTTTTCCAGTTGAGTTCGTTGGTTGTGTATGCACTAAGGCTTGCTGTTGAGTTTTTGGCTCCCATGGGAACTTTTTTCTCTTAAGTATGGAAATTTGAATTTTTCCTTCTCATCTCTAGACTTATCGCATAGAACTAGTATATGTAATGGATGCCAAAATAATAAGATACCCTTCACTCAATTAGTTTCTCCCAATTCTACAAATGTCCAATATTTCTTTACCCAAATAGTTTTACCTATATGATGTAAAGTGAATTATGAAAATGATCATTAAGTTTTATAGATTTGAGAAGAATATTTATATTAATAATTTTTTTGTCACAATATATTTCTGAAGGGCATGACTAAACCGTTGTTTATAAATTGTATGCCTTCAATCCTTAAACCCATACTATTTGTTATATTTGAATCTAAGAAAGTACTCTCTTCAATAAGTTACTATTCAAATTTTGCAAAAAGAGTGTATTGGGAATGAGATGTTTGTTCGAGAAACATAGGCATTAATAGATTCTACACCCTGTAGTTGTCCAAAGGAATAAATCTTTATATTCGTTACCTTAGATTTGGAGTGAATCGATTTATTGTATGAATGACCTAGAAGTATCATGCTCATTTTGTCAAATTATGATCCCAACACCATAATTTGAAGTAAAAGCTCGAGTAGCATTTGATTTCTCAGCGAGTACTTTTCTTCTCTCAATTGCTATTGTCTTTGTCACTTTAGTTGCCTCAGCCTCCTTTAAAGCCTCTTGCAATTTACTCTCAATGCCTACAACAATTGCCTTTACTTGATCCGATTTGAATACCTTGCCTTTTGATATTCTTCTCTCATTTCTTCAACCTCTTTCTTTGCCTCTTTAGATTCAAATGCCAATTGTTGTAGAGCCACTGACATACATAATCTAGCACCTTTTTTATTTCCTTCAACAGCTACAATAACTACTACTTGCGATTTGATTTTATGAACTTTGGCATTCAAAGATGTTGTGGTTGCTTCTACTTCTAATTCTAACTCTCTCTTAGTTAATTCAAAAATTTCCTTCCTTACCTACTCCATTTTTTCCTTACACAACTCAATGAATTTTTCAGAGAAAAACTCTCTTCTCTAGCTTTCTTCATGTAGACTCTAAGTCTCATGTACCCTTTCGGGGGGTTAGTTTCTTTTTATTTTCTCGGGCCTTAGTCATTTCCTGTGCAAGGATTTTTTCCCTCCCTGTGTCCATGTGGAAGAACAACTCGTAGTGTTCGGGCTCCTCTTTTCCCTTTTCCAGGAAGCCAAGCGGTGTTGACATTGTTGGCAATTGACACTCAATTGGTTGGTTTCAATATATTGTCATTGATGGAAACATGGCAACATATTCCCGCTTCATATTTTGATTCAGTTATGTATCGATGGGCACTTCACAGACACTTCACTAGCACCGGCACTAGCAGGTTGGAAGAATTTCTTTGGTTACCGGCAATGCAGGCCGACATGGTTTAGAATTAGGTTATCGGTATTAGAGGCTGACATCTTTTGGATCTAGAATCGGCAATTGTTTTTAATATTCATGTATTTATGTTATTGATCCGACATGTATATTCATATTGTAATTATCTTTGTAAGTCGACATAAGGCATGATGAATTGTAAAGGGTATATAGGTCAGTTGGTTAGATCATTTTGATATATGGAATGAAAAGGAGATGTGAAATATATGAGAGAGATCATGTATGTGAGGATACTTATGTAAAGGTTATTTAGGTAAAGGGTTTAGGGTTTCAAACCAAAACAGATAGAGTTTAATCAGAACTATATTCTGGCATAGAAGATGTTATCACTACAGTTCAGTCATTTCTTCAGATTGTAGTCTAGATTTGTATGTAGTTAGTGAGGCTCCTTTTGTGATTGAGCAGTGTGCTCTAGGCTGTAAGCCTTCCTGCAAGTGCAGGCCCCTATATTTTGTAATATCTCTTCATATGGCCAGTGGACTGATATTGTGGATCACAAATCCCACAGTGGTTTTTCCTCTTTAAGGTTTTCCACGTATAATTTTGTGTGTTATGGTATTCATTTATGTGATTGGCTTTTTTGTTGCTTTACTTCTTTGAATTATATATGTACTGATTACCTGTTGGTGTATGAATGTTTTAATAAGGTTAAAATTGATCATTCTGGTAGAACACTAATTCACCCCCCCCCCCTCTCAGTGTTCTTGGATTCCAACAATTGGTATCACAACCTTGTGCCTTGGAAGAAATTTAACAACTTGAGGAAGATCCTAAATCTAGAATCCATGGATATGAGTTTGGAGAAGCAAATTTAGGTGGCACTTGAAGATTATGATTTTGAAAGGATGAAGAACTTGAAGCTACAAGATGAGTTGAATTCTTCTCAGGAATTCATTCTTGTCCTACAGGAGAGGTTGTCATTTGTTCAGGCTAGGAAGAAGGAACTTTTGCAGAATTAGGATAATGATGAGAAAGATGCACTTAATGAGAGATGTTTGAAGTTGAGTCAGGAGAATATGGTTATGAGGAATGAAATGCAAGATATAACTATGAGGATGTTTAAAGAGATTGAGGACCAGAAGAAAAAGGAAGAAAATCCTATTCTTTCTCTGAAAAACAAATTTGAAAAATGTGGAAGGTTGGTTCATGAGAATGATATGTTGAGAACTAATTTAGTACAATCCAGAGTAATGAACAAGAAATTGAGAGACAAATGATAATTCTAAGAGATGATTTAACTATTGCAAGTGAGTTTAAAGAAAAAATCAAGATTAGTTCAGCACAGCTAGATGAGTTATTGAAGAGACAAAGGCAAAATGGAGATTCTAGTTGACTTGGATTTGAACAAGGACAAAGTTCTGGTACTGCAAATGAAGATCAAAATCATAAGGCAACGGTAAGGCAGTTTAATGCTTATAATTTAATGGTAGATACTTTGTTTGTAATAAATTTGGTCACATGGCCAGGCAATGTAGAAATGGAGCAAATCAAAACCCTAATTCTGCTCCCAGTCAATGTTCTAAATATAATAAGTATGGTCACAAGATAGAAGATTTCAGAATAAATGTTAAATGTTATGCATGTGGAAAATTTGGACATATGGCTAATCAGTGCAGGTCAAGCAATTACACTAGTTTTAACAAAGAAATTCAAATGAACAATGTTACATGTTATGCATGTAATGAGGTTGGACATATTGCTAAGTTCTGTAGAAGAATAAATCCACCGGTTGGTAATGAAGGATCAAATGAGAAAGGAAAAGAGAAGTTTAATGACATCTAGTAAGATCGTACCTAGAGATGGGTCAGGAAGTCAGAAGAACAATTAGCAGATGGAAATGCACTGGTTACTCAACTGGTAGAGAAGGTTGCTCCTGCACCAATAGGAAGCTCATCCGGTAACTAAGGTAGATGCCTTAGGGTAGGAAAATTCATGAAGATATTGTATATGCCTCGAGAAGAGGTTCTGGAAGATGTTCCAGACATTGGAGAAGCTTATCTGGCATGAAGATGTTTGATCGAGATCCAGTATCTTCCACCAGAAGTAATTGATGTCAATGAAGGATTAGGGTTTCTTGGAGGATAAAAGGTTGAATTCAATTCATTTTTTATCACTTTGCATTCAAAGAGATTCAGAGGAACTCTAAGGCGATTCATATTGATCGATATCATCTTGAACGATTTCACCAGCGATTGGAAGAGGTCTTTAGGATTTTTCACCGGTAGCTATTCACAGGTATTTATCTTCAATCATGGAAGCAGGATCATCATCTATGCCTATATTTGTTGCAAATCTGATTGTAGTTGAGGTCAAGGACTGTCATAGGTCAATTTTCAAGCGATATCCACATGTTGCTACCCTGGGCGATTCGGTTAGCGCTTTTTCCTGTGTCTCAGAAGGAGTCATGTATGTCAAAGATGTAAGAGCTTACATTCACTGTCATATTGAGGATTTAGGAATGACTGATATTAAGAGCATGTACATGAATGAGCTAATGGGAGAATCTGGAAAGATTAAACCTAAATACCAGCATATTGTGGATTTAGGGTTTACCGACATTCTGGATATTCTGGAACTTGAAGATGAAATTGTTAGGTATGTTTTGAGCAGGGTGCATGGATAGTTTATCTAGTTGGATAGACCATATAAGATTATGAAGGAGGTTGTTTCATGCTTAAAAATCATTAATGCAGAAATAGGAAACAAGGATGAAACACCAAATCCTTAACTATCAAAGCAATTTCAAACATAAACCAATAGAAATTAACACAAGTTAAGAATAGATTCAAATAAATGAAACTCCCTCATCCTGCATCGTGGCTTCCATTGTGCTTCTTTGAATTGTGCTTGTAGGTGGCTCTCAGGTATTGCACTGGGATTCCTGCATATATTAGACAATTGTTTGAAGAATATGATTCTATGATTCTCTAAATCTAGATTGAAATGAGAAAATGATGTTTAATTTATATATTTTCAACACAAAGGGGGTGAGAAATAGAAGTCAAGTGTTGATTGGGAGACAACTAAAATTGATTGATCAGTTAATATAGTTGATTGATTTGTTAACTAATTTGATTGAACAATGAACTAGACTGATTGGAGAGTGAATTGAATAGATGGATTAGTAAACTCATTTGATTGATTAGTAGACTGAATAGATTGGGGAGATCACTTAATTGATGGATCAGTCATAAAAAGTTGATTTTGAGTTTAAAAGGATGATTGATGAGTTAACTGAGTTAACTGATTAGACAACTGATTTGATCAATCAGTTCTGATTTTAGCATGTGTTGTAGTTGTAGGAATTTGAAATTGAATTTGATTTTCATTTTCAATTTGGATTTGAATTTGGTCATTCGAATGTTGAAATGCACATGAAATTAACTGAAATTCAGATTTGGTGAAATGTGAATTTGAAAATATGAAATTAGATGAAATCATTTCAAATTCGAACTTGGGAGAAATGAGAATTTGAGAGAAATGAAATTAGATGGAATTAATTGGAATTGGAATTTGGGGAATCGGAGGAATTTAATTAATTAATTTAAATAATTTAAATGAAATTATTTAACCTTAAGAAATAGAATTAATTAAATAATAAAAATTATTTAATTAAGGAATAAATCATAATTAATTAAATAATTTATATTTAATTAATAATTGAGTTGGGTTAGCTGATTAAAATGATTTGAGAATAGAAATAGAATAACTAGAAGTGTTGAAGGGTGATGATTAGAAGAAGCAGTTAGTTTAATCAAATAATTAAAGAATTACTTAATTAAATAGATAAATAATTAGTGTAGAATTAATGAGACATTTTTAGGTGTCTACATTTGCCCCTCTTTGAGACAATGTCTAAATGACATTGTTTCAAAGAAAATGAAAAATTTTGCCCTAGTATGTCTCTATGATACTAGGGTATAATGCCCCCTCGAGAGATTGTTTGTGCATTGAAGGCATGAATGATCTCTCAAAAGATGAAGAATGTTAGATGAACAATGAAGAATGATTAATTTATGACATGAATGAGTTTGATTACAGAAAAGAAATGGTTAGAATGATTTGTAGACTTATTGAATGATAATATTGATTGGATTGATAAGATAAAGATAAAGTCTAGTTTTAGGAAGGACACATCCTGTATAAGACAAAAAAATGATCAGAATGTCTGGTTTCAGGAAGGATACATCTTGTATAAGACTAATCTGACTGGTTTCAGGAAGGATACATCCTGTATAAGACAAATATAGATGACTGTGTCTGGTTTCAGGAAGGATGCATCCTGTATACGACAAATGATAGGTCAAAAACATCTGGTTTCAGGAAGGATACACCCTATATAAGATGAAGATAGATAAAAATCCTTGAGTAGCTAAAAGCCAATTATAGATGAAGGTGAGGAATAATTGATCGATAGATAGAATAGTTGATATGATAAAATGATAGAATTATAGATGAAAAGATTGAAATGAAGTGATGAGAGAGATCATGTTAGATGAAAGAAAGATTGGAAAGAATGATCAAGTAGAAAAATTCTTGATGAGAGAATGATATGAAGAGACAATCATCATGATGAGATTATAAAAATGAAATGATATGATTGATGATGAATAGTCTTCTTGTCTTTATTCATAGTGAAATACATTTTCATCATTGAGCCTTATTGTATAACAATGGAGCTTATTACACCAGGGTATGAGGAACCAAGATGTATAGATATCTCATTGCAAAGAAACAAACACTTAACAGATAAGGATTGAACCCTCCATTTTGGGAATTACACTAGGGATCGAGGTATGTGTGGCATTCACAAGCTGAATGCTCCTATCATAGACACCCACTAGAGTAATTACCCCATAACTTCATTGGTTCAAACCACAAACAACAAACAAAGAAAAGGATCATGCCCATGATGGCTTCTCTAGTCACTTTTGGACATCCTTGAGTAGCTAAAGGTAATGATCTTCACCAATTTGATAAAAAGAGTCAACCAAAATAGACAACACTCAGTAGTTAGACTGACTGTGCCTTTGCTTTGATATGTTTGATGTGATTTTGATAATGTCTGGTTTGAGAAGTTTTGTACCTTGTATAAGACTGATCTGTCTGGTTTCGAGTGTACCGATTCTATTTAAGACAAGATGTTGATTGCATTGATAGTCTGATAATTCGATAGATTAGATCATTGATCAGTTTGATTGCAAATGTTTTGACAAGATAGTTGTATCCTTTGTTTGACTTAGTGTGAAGTGTTTGCTAGATAGCTGCTAGGATATTTGATTCTTGCGAGACATTTTATTGCTAGTTTTTTATGGTTTTGGATTTTTAATTTGTTTTGATTGATTTTTTTTATTTTTTTGGATTTTTGAAATTTTTGATGTTTTGGGTTTGTGGTATTTTTGATTGTTTTTGTTCTTTTTTTCAAGATCGTATTTGAATGTTTTTGGTATTTTCTCAGGACTCTTTCGAATGTTTTGGTATTTTTATGGTTTTCAAATGTTTTTGGTATGTTGGCATTTTTTATTGATTTTTGGATTTTTTAGTTTGTTTTTGACTGATTTTTTTAGGACTTTATCTGAATGTTTTTTATTGATTTTTTTAGGATTTTATCTGAATGTTTTTGATTGATTTTTTCAAGAGTTTATCTGAATGTTTTTGATTGATTTTTTCAAGACTTCATCTGAATGTTTTTGATTGATTTTTTCAGTTATGCCCCCAAGAATAAAGACCTATGATGACAACATGATGATGCATAATGCAGTGGAGACTATGAATTTTTGATATGAGTTATGCTAATGCAGGATGCATGACAAAAATGTAGTTCCTATTCAAACAAGGATGAGTGTGTGTGTCTTTCATTTGCAAATGCACTAATT
This sequence comes from Cryptomeria japonica, assembly GCF_030272615.1. Lineage (NCBI taxonomy): Eukaryota > Viridiplantae > Streptophyta > Pinopsida > Cupressales > Cupressaceae > Cryptomeria > Cryptomeria japonica. The sequence continues at coordinate 445,807,854 of NC_081409.1, forward strand.
GGATTAAAGGTGTGAAACGCTTCAAAGATAGGAGTTCAATCCATTCTCAAAAGACTTAGACCATCCAACCTAACACACTATGTAACTAGGATTTATGAATGGAGGTGCAGAAAACTTCTCCATCAATTCTTGAAATTTTGATCTTCTTTTGCCCATGTGTGTGCAATTAAGTTTATTCTGACTCTTATATCCATCAAAGAGCCTTGGAATCCTATGTGGCTAGCTACGTGAGTTATTTTGACTTCAAAAGCAACCTAGATAGAGCATCGCTTCCAACAAGATTTTAGGGTTGACGAGGTTATACACTATAATCTCTAAAATATTGCTCCATTTCCAACAAGTGTCCATAGCCTTGATGGAGTTACTTGCATGTTCCCATAGTCAAGCTTTTTTTATCGCACTTGTATGCGTGATATTTCAGTAATATATCATTTTTTTTGTTTTGCCTTGAGATTGACATAACACTTTTTTATTTTATTTTCTTCCCTTAACTTGTAAGTAATGAAACCTACTTGGGTATGACAATTACAGCACCGCTAAAGCATAATAATGGATTTTTCACTAGCCACATGACCAACTAGGTATCCATAATGACTTAGTGTAGTACCCCTCCTTGATCAGACTCTTTTTGTATGTTTTTGATTGACTTCAGTGGAACTTTATTGTATATTGATTCAGATTTTATGCAATGTTATTTCATGCTTTATCTGGATTTGTGGTGTATGATTTTATGCAGTATCTCAGTGCTTATGATTAATGTTATTTTATGGATCATAATCATGGACTGATACTCTTACCTTATATGTGCAATGTGTTATTCATATGTTGCATGTTTGCAAGTGTATTGGGATGTGAGGGGATGACTTTCCTTCACTCACTCTAGTGAGATAGGGAATGTCGCGATTCTCTTTCATCGGTGTGTGTGTCATGTTTGTATATATATATTTGTTTATATGCAAGTCTGGTTCTTTGGTGCAGGACATTACAGATACTAGTATCAGGTAGGTACAGGGTATCGACTCCACCTGACTTCACAGGTGTGAGCGTGCGGTTCTTTGGTGCAGGGCATTACAGATACTAGTGTCGGGTAGGTACAGGGTATCGACTCCACCTGACTTCACAGGTGTGAGCGTGCCTTATATGTCCAATGGGAGTGGAGGAGATAGTTGTTGGACCCTAACTTGACTTGCAGTTACACTCGTGTGAGTGTTGTCAGTCGATTGTCTTTCTGTCTGGCTGGTATGCGAGTCATAGTGCTTTGGTTTGGTCATTTGTGAGTCATCATTTGATCATCCTTCATTGTGCGTGTTTATGTTTATTTAAATGGTTATTTAATTGAGTAGATGATGCTATTTCTATGTTGGCATAATTAGTTAATTAATATGCTGTGAGATTATTCATTTAATTAATGATTGGTAGATTAAATGGTTAAATGACTTATTTTATTGTGTAAAGTTGCATTAATATATTTTGTGGAAGGAAATAAATAATTGCCTAGCCATTTAAGTTTTAAATGCTTATGTTGAAGAAAAGTATTGTGAAAAAGGAAATGAAATAAAAATAAAAATATTTTCTTTTTACCTTTCCATTGACTTTTGTATTTTATTTATTGGAAAAGAATTGTTTTTGGAAAAAGAGTAAATCTGATTGCTTTTTACTTTTTAAATAATTTAATCTGATTGGTGGAGGAAACTTTTAACCTAGAAAGTTTAGGTTGGAATTATTTTCCCCATATATTCCTGGAAATTCATTGGAATGAAGGAGGTGGAAAATTTGGAAGAGAAATTTGGAAAACCATTCTGAAAGAGGAGCTGGAATTTGATTTGGTTTGCAAGGACTGGTATTCTTCCATCATTTTTCTTGCTAGTTTTCTTCAAGGTTGGATAATCTCTTCTTGTTTGAAATTTAGATTTGAATATTTTAGTTGCTTCCTGTGTGTTAAAAAATGCAAATCTCTTGTAGATTCTTGTGGAATGATTGGAATGGAAGAAAGAGTGCCTGTTATTGTTGATTTTGTGAAACGTATATAATATATTTTCTTATAGGAAAGAAATGGTTCATTTCTCTATTTGTTGTGTGTTTTTGTTCTTGAAAATCAACTTCTTGAATTACCTCTTCTATTGGGAATAGAAGGAATTAGATTTAGGTTGTTGTGTGCTTTCTGGTATCTAATTGCCCAAGATTTGGGGTTTATGTTGGCAAAAATTGGTTATTGCCTTTTGCTAGATGCAAGGAATTCTTCTTGTGTATGGAAGTAAGGAAATTTATCTTAACCCTTCTCCTACCTATTGAATTCTTCTATTGTTGCCTAGATCGTTATTTATTAGGTTCTTGTGTGATTTTATTTCACCATTTACCTTATTGGTAAATACCCCCTTTGTAATATGGATTTTGGCACTGTGTGTGTGTGTGCCCGTGAAATGACTAGGGAATGAATCATTTTTATGTTAAATCAATTTTGTATCATATTGATTTTAAATGCAATGGAAGTATGAATTTATTTTATTAGATGACCTTACCTTACCCCATGGCGAGCTAATCCCACCACGCGAGTCGGTAGTGTCTGCTACCCATAGGTAGCAGTACTACCGATCGACAGTACTGCTACACGGTAGCAGCACTACCGGTCAGTAGGACTGCTACCAAATGGTAGCAGTGCTACCAGTCGATAGGACTGCTACCAGTTGGTACTAGTGTGCTACCAACCGGTAGCAAGCGCTACCGGCAGTAGCAGAACTACCAGTTGGTAGGCCTACTACCGATCGGCAACAGTACTATCGACAGGTAGTGCCTACTGGCTCGGCAGCAGCACTACCGCAGGTTGGCCTTAGCCCCTGCATGACCATGTACCCTTCGCGGTACAACCTTTTTATGTGCTGTGAAATTTATTTGGATAAAATGAATTATTTTTAAAGTTGGTTTTTTAATGTTAAATTAAAATAGTATTTTTCAAAGTGATTTTATTATGTGGTTTAATAATTTTACTTATGGAGATCAAGGCATGAATTAGTAATTTAAATAGGTAAATTTGTATATATTATGGAAATGAATTAAAATGCCTATTATGAATTCATGTTTTATTCGGTTGAATATTTAATGTGAATTTTATTTTAATGAAATATTGATTTGGAAATTGAATAGATGTGAATGTCGTAGAACAGTTTTATTTAATTTTCAATCAATGAATTTGCAAGTGCTTATGATGTTGATTTTCTCAAAGATTGTTTGAGTGCGGACTTAGTGAAATTAGCTTTCCTTGCAAAGAGTTATAATTGAGTTATTTTTGTTCTATGGTTCAGACATCCTGTGGTGGCATATTTGGTACCTTTGAACAAGTGATATATGATGACTTCATTGTCTTAACCATGTAGTATCTTTGCCTTATGGTTAACCAAGAGTTAGTATGTCCTTGTTTTGACCACTTGTTTTTGGATAGTGATGTTATGGTTGTCTACTTCACCATAGGGTCCTCGTGGAGTGACCATGTTTCCTTAGTTTCCTTTGAGAGAGTGGCTTTCAAGTGGGGGTCGCACCCAAAGTGGTTGGCAAGATAACCCATCGAAAGTTAGATAATAAGTGATAATCTAATTAATTGATTAGGTGGGTAGTTCATAACATTAAATAATATATTGTACCTTGTGCATAGGTGAGTGCTTGTACAGGTCTCATAATATAGTGAGAAGGCCTGGATTGGCAAATCGACCACCTTGTCTTCACGAAAGGCTGGTAGGGTCCGCATGAGACTTAGTTGGAGCTGGAGGTTCAGGAAAGGTTACCAGGATAAACCCGGGATGGGGGTCGGGACCTATGGAGGCCGACCATGGTAACCATCATAAGCTATGTGATGATACTCTCTCTTTAGGTTCACTTGTGTTTTGTGATGTCAAGTCACTTGTGTCTTGTGATGTTGAGTCACCCAGATATTGTGGAGTCATATTGTGTTGTCATGGAGTCGTATTATTCTATCGACCATGTCATGCTTTTGCTTGCTTGAGGGTCCTCTGCTATCTCCTAGCATGGTGGGGTGATTTCCATTTTGGGATCACATGGTTGGGTGGTAGTGCCACTTCCCATCGGATTTTCTTGTTAGTACCTTCATGCGAGGATTGGCTTCACAGGTGTTCCTGTGGTTCATGGCTAAAGCTTTATCTCATGTTTGGAGATTATTGTTATTTGGAGACCTATGTGGTTATTGTATCATGATCTTATGTAACCTTTTATTTGGGTAAGTTGTATCTTTATATGTATATTGAGAGCCATGTATTGGAAGAGCAATGTAATCCTAAGTTTGGAATGTTATTTATTAGTTTCCTTTATGATATGTGTAAATTCTTATTGAAGAGAAATTATATTATATCCTTTCAATCTTTCAAAGGTGTAATCTGTTATTACATATGGCTTAATATGATCTATGAGTTTTGATGGATTGTTGGATTAATCTTAATTGTTGAATTTAAATTTTGGTTTTATTCTTTGTTGGTAAACCTTAAGGAATTATGGTGTAAGTCTTCTGCTTGTGTTATTGTTGTGCAAACATTGTTATTAATGCACTTAATATGTTTATACTTTTAAAAAAAATTGTTTCACCCTTGTTGTGGGTTTTCCGTTGGGGTTCCTAGTAGGGCATTACACATAGAGATTTTGATTAATGTGTGAGATATAGCAATTGATAGATTTTGGGTAACAAGACTTGATAGTGAAACTTCTACCCAACCAAGGATAAAGCTTAATCACAATTTGATGTTGAAGATGAATGACTAAAGGCCTCCTAAAGACTTCATGAACAAGTATCTAGGAAATGAGACAACCTTCATTCCTTTCAGTGCAGATAGGTGAATAACTCAGACAATCATCATGTTTTTATTGATGCAATTATATGAGAAAGCAATAATGATATGCAACTATATGTTGTGCAATTTGAAATGCAAGCAACTATGATGCATGAAGATATGCAATGCAGTAAAGAAATATGCAAATGCAATACTGAAAAATTGAAATGAACCCACCCTTAGATGTAATATCATTTTAGGTGAATGTTGTTATTGAGTTGGTATGAACTTTGTGTAGATAATTCATTGGTCTTTGTTTGAAGAGTTGGATGAACCTATCTTTTTCAATATGATATGCGGTTGGGAGTCTTTCATGTACAGTTTTTGCTATAGCCTCCTTATTTTCAAACCAATTTAGCTATGGTAAATCTTCTTGTCCCCAGTCTTTCAAGTGTGGATATATGAGGAAAATAGATTTTGGTTTTGAATTTGTGACAAGAGTGGGTGATATGCCTATTTTTATTGATACACTTGAAGAGTATGATGAAGCCAACCAAGTGTTGATCTCATTAGCTAGTGTTATGCTTGTTCTTGAAGAAGATAATATAACAATATGGGTGTTGATTTCATTAGCTGGTGTTATGCTTGTTTATGTCACAACATTGGCATTTGATGATGGTGCACATACAATTGTTGACAAGTTGTCCTATGTAGTATGATCTGGATTAGTAAATTCATTGATAAGGGGTTCATGAACAACTTGTGTATTGGAATCATGAGGGAGAGCAGGAGAAATGATAATGGTATCTTGTTTAGGAGGTGGATGTTGGATGGTACTTGAAAGAACATCTTTCTCTTGTGAAACGAGGGTGTTATTATTGTTAGGCCCAATATAGAAAGCTAATGTACTGAGAGGGGAGGGGTGAATCAATACTCCAAAACTTTTCTTTGATAATAACCTTACTGTTATGCATAGACAGAATAGTGCAGTAACATAAAATAAAACTATAATCAACAGATAACAATCATACATGATTCACTCCATAACACATATATTTTGGTCACACAAAAACTCTTGGTTAGAGAGAAAAAATATGATGGGGATGGCACCCACAACTTCACTACTGCAATAATAAAGAATGCTCGGTTAGAGCTACATTTAGCTATTTCTGATAGCTTACCTTGTTAGGAGTATCAAGATCAGTTAGATCTACCTTACTAAAGGATTTTTACAACACTATATGAGTGTAGCACCTGGTTAAAGGATTTACAATTTATAGACTTGGTTAGAGTCTTTTACCCTATTAAAGGTTTCTCTTACAACTTCAAAATGTTACAATAAAATCATTACAAATATCTGCAACTTTACATCTGAAATGCTAAAGCAGATTCTATGTGCTCTGAATAAGATTACCTAGCTTGTAGCATACCTCGGTAACCCATAATGAAACTCAGTAAACCCTTCTGTTTACTCTATTCTTCTACTGTTCACTAATAACCTTCTCGGTGACCTCTCTGTGTCTCTGTAATAGTCTTCCTTCATGCATACACACTGTTATCTCATTGCATATCATATCATATCTCACCCTAGAATCATGATGTATAAATAGATCTCTTACAGCGGTGATCTGATTCATTGCTTCGATCTTACAAAAAGATTATTCAAATGAATAACTAAACAAAATATCTCATTGGTTAGATTGACCTAGTAATCATACACAATCTCCTAGTGCAATTTCCAATGAAAAAATGGTTAGATGTGCCTCGATGTTGTAACACGTTTCCATGTGCATGTCCAGGTTCAATGTATCTGGTAAAACTTTTCACTCGGTGAATATCAACTCAGTGAGTTAACTTTACCACTCGGTAGCCATGAAACTTTACTCGGTAAGCAGCTCGGTGAATACTGTGTTCTATGTCTGCTTTCTTCTATAACCGACTAAACTGTTCATACTAACTTCTCTGTGTGTACCGACTGCATGATTCGGTAATACTAACCGACTAGAATATATAGTATGACTTTGGATATGAAACTAATGGCAATTTGATAAGTAGTAACAATCTCCCCTTTTGACATTAGTTGAGATGTTTGACAAAAAACTACTTACAAAGTCATAACTCAAAAACTATATACTTGACAAAATAACTATACTTGACAATATGTACAATAGTCAATAGTATATGTAGATATACTCCCCTTATCATTATTCTATACATAACTCTGAATTTTGCATGTTCGGTTCTGTTCTATACTTGTGTGCTCTAAATGCTCTGTATATTCTGCTCGGTATACTCCCCTTGTATACAATACTCAAAATTGTGTTATCAAAACTGTATTACTCTCCAAGTGTAGAATTACTCCCCCTTTGCTGGGCTTTCCTCTTTGTAGTAACATACATAATATTATTCCCCCTTTTTGACAAACATTAAAAACTTAATTTCCATCCGGAGGCGGTAACTAATCAAAAATAGTTTTATACTTGGTCCAGGCATCGGTGAGGGTGACTGAGAGTGAGTCCTTGAGACTTTCCATACGGGAGTTTTGTGCTTGAATATCAGATAAGAGTGATATCAAGCCATCAAGAGTGCTTCCCTCTTGTGTAGTTGATAAGCTTGTAGCTCGGTTGAGCTTCTCCTGTACTGATGAGAGATGAGGAAGAAATAATGTTTGAAGGGTCATTATATCCATCCTAATTTTATGCTCTTCATTCCCCAGTTCTAACTGTTGAGCCATGAGCTGTTGTAGCTTTTTGTAAAAATTCTGAACTGAATTAGGCTCAATGGTCAACTTAGATGAGAGACCAGTGATCTCTTTCTCAATGGCATCAGTTTTATTTTTTATGTCTTTAATAAATAAAGAAAATGTACACAATTTTTGGAATAAATAAAGAATGTGCTTGCGTTGAGGGGACAACTCAGCAATGAATTTGACAAGTTTTACCTTGCCAACAACAATTGATTTTTGTACTTCCTCTATCATTTTTGTTGTAAGCTCTTTATCCTTGAGCTTGCTTAAGTACTCAGATGCATCAACTCTAGATGTTTCAATCTGATTAAGGAGTTCATCCAACTGAATATGGATGGCTGGATCGGTTGACATTGTTGCTGATGGTAGCATTTCTATGACTAGTGTCCTAACCTTCTGAAGTACTTTATTCTTTTTCTGTATGACCAGTTGCTTCTCTTGTTCGGCCTTTTCTTTGCATAGTTCACCAAATTCAGTGAGTGTTTGCCCTTTCAATTTGGAAATGTCGACATTGGGCAACACGATCGGTTTAGATAAGTCAAATTTAAAACCATGCTTTCTCGCCTTCTTCTCTTTTCCTTTGGTCTATGGCACTAAGACAAGTGCTTGTGAGGCTTGTTGTCCCTCGGTAGGTTGCTCAATAGATGCAACACTTTGGCCTGCTCCTGTAGTAGTTGCAGTGTCTTTGGTTGTCTCCGTGCTAGGGGTCTTAGTTGTAATATTTGCAGTGCTTGTCTGTGCTTGAGATGTCTGATCTTTGGTTGTGTCTGCTGCAGCTTCAGATTTGTTACTTGTATCTTCTACAGCTTTAGATTTGTTACCTTCAATAACTTGCTCAGTGTCCTTGGGAGCTTCGGTTGAGACTGGTGGCTTCACCGGTGGATAAGGTTGAACTTGTTCTAAGACAGATTCACTAGAGACAAGTTTTGCATAAGTGGTGCCTTCAATCATTTCCTGCTCCGGTGCTGCTTCATCCATTACATCTTCATCAATATGTATAGTGTCAACTAGGTCTGGACCTTGCTCAGTGACATCTGGACCTTGCTCGGTGACATCAACAATTTCAATTTGAGATTGTTCACCGACATCCTTTTGTTTGAAGATCTCCTACCACTTGGCTTTAGTCTCATTTTCCACATCAATATATAGCCCATTCATTAATTTTAAGGCTCTCTATTTCACAAGAAATTTTGAGTTGTATGTGATCAGATGCTCCTTAATTTCAGCTACGAACATGTTAGGAAATAAATGGACTAGACTTATTTCTCTTATTTGTCTCTCTGAATCCATTGCATATTTCCATCTGTTATCAATATGTGAGTAGAGTTCACTCAGAAGTGACTTTGCTAGTTCTAATGGTGCTAACTAAAACTTCAGAAGTGTACATATGACAGCTTCTTCAATCTGTCATTTCTCATCATTATTCCTAAACTCATACTTAACATATCTGAATCCTGCAAATCCACCATATTCTTTGAGATTGGCACAAAAAATTTCAACACTGTGAATGTTTACCTTTTTGCTTTTCACAACCTGGAATTTGTTTGCATCATCAGACTCTATATCACTAGACTCTTTTGCCAAAATGAGTCTCTGATTAGATTTCTTGTAAGTCTTAGTTACCTTAGGAATGGCAACAGTCTTTTGTTTCTTTCTCGGTGATGTAGCTAATGCTCTGGTGTTGGGTCTCTTTGTTGGTGGAGTCGGTAGGGCCTTTGTGATGTTCTGTTTCTTTCTTTTTAGAACTTTTCCCTTTGGAAACTCTGTGCTTAATGTTATTTCAACCTCCTGTGCTTCTGATTCTTCCTCAATAATGGCAAGATTGCCTTTGACAGGTGTAGAGGAGGATTCTTCTCCAAATTTCTCAGATAAATCCTTATCATCTTTGTAGCTTTTCTTGTAGCCTTAGGAACTACAATGCTCATTTTTACTTTCTCCTTCACCTCTTCATAGGTTCCATACCTTATTTTAGTTGCATGCCTTGGCAATGATAGATAGGCATCAATTTGTTGTTGTGTGATATCATAATCAATTTCATAACCCATTGGTTGCAATGATTGAATCCTTGGTTCAACAGCATTTACATAGCAATAATCAGTGTCGACTTGAAAACATATATTGTCCTTGTATTTTTCGACCAGCTATGGTGGAATCCTATACTTGCTGTGCATTTTCTCTTGGAATTTGTAGAAGTAATCATCCATGATATCATTAAAGTTATCTCCTAACTTCTTGATGTAGTCATTGATCTGATGGGTGATAGGTCGGTGTAGCTCCCATACTACTTTACCGACTGAGGGAAAGAACTTCTCAAAATAGAAAAACATATAGACAAGTAGTGAACCGAACTTTGATGTGTTTTCCAAGTTGTTCTTCTTCGGCTTCCTTATTGTGTTTAGGTTCTCAAACAAGTTCTTTAGTAGCACTTCACATAAGTCTACTCTCATTCCCTTCTTCACTATTTTGTAGGCCAGGTCCACTACAGCACATGGTACACTATTTTCCCTTGCAGATTGGAAGAAACAGTAACCAATAACTCTGATTGCAAATTTTAGTTCAGCATTAGTGACATTATTCAATTTTAGTCCTCGGTAATCGAATTCCACTCCGATTAGACTAATTAGCTCCTTTTGTGATATCATTTTCTATGCACAAGCATGATCGTAGATGGGATATCCGGTGATCAGGTGAATGACTTCCTTCGTGATCTTGAACGGTTTCTCTTGTAGCCACATGAAATCGTCATGTACCTTGCTCAATACAAACTTAACCCACTGGGGTTTGAACACACGAGGATAGACTAGGGCTTCAATTAATCCCTTGATTTTGATATGCTCAAATTTGCTATCCAGTTTGCCATCAGTGCACAGTTCATCATATGTGTCACTAATCTCTACATGACCGAGTTCCTCAACACGGAATTTGGTAAAGAATCTGACATCTTCTACCAACAAGACTCGATCCAGGATGAGTGAAAATGCAGTTTTATCATCCGGTTCTGAGGCAACTTTGGGAGTTAGGGAATATTTCAGCGAGGGCTTCTCCACATTTTGGACAACTACAGGGTCTTGGATCTTGGGTGCCATGGTAGATCTTGGGTAAGTTTCGACACATTATCCTTAGGGTTTATAAGTGACTGACTCTTCACACTCAGTAGACAATAGCAAATTGACTAGATCGGAAACCAGCTAAACAGTGTGAATAGATTGATGTAAATACCTCAAAATTCGCTCTGAATGAAGTTTGATCGCTTTGATTTGCTTTGCTCTACTTCTCAAAAACTTGGGTGAATGAAAATGACCGCGAAAACACTTTTAAGTACTAAAAAATACCTTATCGGGCTCCGTGCAAGTTAGGTCAAGATATTAAATGCACTCGGTTCACCTTTTACCGATTTACTCCATTTTTTGTTTTCACCGAGTACCCAACTTTGCTTTATTAACTAGCTTGGCAAGTTTCCTATATACATCGACTTGACAGGTTTCCTATATATTATGTAAACTGACTAATTGCATCTTAACTATGCAAATTTTGAATTTTGTACTTAATAGCATAGGAACTATTATGATTTAACTTTTAAAGAATGTGGTCCCTTCATACCTTTTCTTGACTAATTTGAAATAGGTGCACCTAACTCGGTAGGTAAGGTGCTTTCTTCATCAGACATAATTTCTTCCTTTTTCTAAATCATCTTGAATTTTTCTTTTATCTCTTCAGTGTCTCTTCTTGGTTGATCTCTGCAATCTCCAGCTAAATGTCCAGCTTTGTGACAATGAAAATATGCCATATCGGGATTTCTCCATGATCTCTGGTTGTTCATTCCAAACCTTATAAAATAGTTGGCACTTATATGTCCATATCTTCCACAACATTCACACCATATCCTTGTATTATAATCCCATGGTACTGCTGCATATTGTCGGTAAGGATCTGTGTGAGTTTGGTAACCTCCAATGTTTGCTCGGTGTGGATACTTCATGTAGTTATTTTGCTTAAACAAGCATTTCTCGGTACTATGTCCATATCTATTGCATTTTTTACAAAACCCTTTGAATTTTGCCTTCTGATGGTTGTTAACAGACTTTGTCCTACATTGATTAGGTATGTGACCATATTTATTGCAATTATAACAATATCCATTGGACTTAGAGATATTTGGTTGCTTACCTTTTCTGATCTGGCATACGTTGGCAGTATGACCTTGATTTCCACAGTAGTAGCAAATAGGCTTCTTCCTTTTGATGTTATTCCTTTTTCCATCTTGTTTTGATGATTCTCCTCTCTCGGTAGTATGAATTCCTTTCTCAGTAGAGTCTTTTCCTTTGTAACCGAGTCCTCCATCTTTGTAGAGTCTTCTTGTATTCATTTGTTCATCCAACATCTTTGATGCTTCATAACTTTTCTCCAATGATTCTTTGGATTTTTTCTCTGTTTCAAGTTCACCAGTCAACCTTGATACTTCAAGTTTCAATGATTGATTTTCACCATTCTTCAGAATTGCTTCATGATGTGCATAACCTAGTTGATCTGTCATATTGTGTTGAATGCCAATTAACCTTATTATTTCATCATCCTTATTAGATACTAGAGCTTCAAGTTGTTGTTTCTCTCTTTGTAGATCTCTTGCCTAATCCTCAACTATCCTTAGTGCATCTAGATTTTCAGTCATTTGTGTACTGAAATGTTCATGTTCTCTTTTCATTGCTTTTAGTTGATCAGCCAATGTTTTGTTCTTTTCTTTCAACATTCCAATCATTTCTCCAGTCTCTTCAGATATACTGTTCTCAGATGATGTCTCGATTTGTTCCACTAGCTCTTGAGAATCCTATAAGTCATCAAATAATCTTCTCCTTACTTTCAGAAATTTTGCATTTGCCTCTGCATGTTTGCAATCACTTGATTTGCATTATCCAGCTCTTCTTGAAGATGCACAATCCTTCGAGATTGTTTGTAGCCTTCCATTGCTAACTTTAGGTAGTTAAACCCTTTTCCAAGATTCAGGCTCTGATACCAATTGTTAGGCCCAATATAGAAAGCTAATGTACTGAGAGGGGAGGGGTGAATCAGTACTCCAAAAATTTTCTTTGATAATAACCTTACCATTATGCATAGACAAAATAGTGCAGTAACATAAAATAAAATTATAATCAATAGATAACAGTCATACATGATTCACTCCATAACACATATATTTTGGTCACGTAGAAACTCTTGGTTAGAGAGAAAAACTGCGGTGGAGATGGCACCCACAACTTCACTACTGCAATAATAAAGAATGTCCGGTTAGAGCTACATTTAGCTATTTCTGATAGCTTACCCTGTTAGGAGTATCAAGATCAGTTAGATCTACCTTACTAAAGGATTTTTAGAACACTATATGAGTGTAGCACCTAGTTAAAGGATTTACAATTTATAGACTTGGTTAGAGTCTTTTACCTTGTTAAAGGTTTCTCTTACAACTTCAAAATTTTACAATAAAATCATTACAAATATCTGCAACTTTACATCTGAAATGCTAAAGCAGATTCTATGTGCTCTGAATAAGATTACCTAGCTTGTAGCATACCTCGGTAACCCATAATGAAACTCGGTAAACCCTTCTATTTACTCTGTTCTTCGACTGTTCACTGATAACCTTCTTGATGACCTCTCTATGTCTTTGTAATAGTCTTCCTTCATGCATACACACTGTTATCTCATTGCATATCATATCATATCTCACCCTAGAATCATGATGTATAAATAGATCTCTTACAGCGGTGATTTGATTCATTGCTTCGATCTTACAAAAAGATTCTTCAAATGAATAACTAAACAAAATATCTCATTGGTTAGATTGACCTAGTAATCATACACAATCTCTTAGTGCAATTTCCAATGAAAAAATGGTTAGATGTGCCTCGATGTTGTAACACATTTCCATGTGCATGTCCAGGTTCAATGTATCTGGTAAAACATTTCACTCGGTGAATATCAACTCGGTGAGTTAACTTTACCACTCGGTAGCCATGAAACTTTACTCGGTAAGAAGCTCGGTGAATACTGTGTTCTGTGAGTGCTTTCTTCTATAACTGACTAGACTGTTCATACCGACTTCTCTGTGTGTATCGACTGCATGATTCGGTAATACTAACCGACTAGAATATATAGTATGACTTTGGATATGAAACTAATGTAAATTTGATAAGTAGCAACAATTATGAGTGGAATAGAAAAGAATAAGGGGATCATCATAAGATTCTTGATAGGTGGAGTATTCATCAAAAACTGGGTAGGATGAAAAGGTTTGTTCTTGATCTTGATTTATTTCATGACTGATTTCTTCTGATTTTGGATTGTCCTCCTGACATAGGGAAGGAGTTTGGATATTCATGGGAGATTCTTGGAAGGTTTCAACCTTTTGACTTGATGAGAAAGGATCCTGAACGAGACTCTCTGGATCATGACTTGGATTAGATTGGATTTGTGCTATTGGATGAAGATAGCAAGGATTGGTCTTGTGTAACCTTAGGGGATGATAAAATGGTGGATAGATGTGGTTGATTTGGACTTTGGTTGAAAGGGATTTGATTTTGGTTGAAAGGAGTATGATTTTGGTTGAAAGAGGTTTGATTTTGGTTGAATGAATTTTGACTTGGACTTTGTTTGAAAGGGATTTGATTTTGGTTGAAAGGAGTTTGAAAGTTGGGTTGGTGTGAATTTTGATTTGTACTTTGGTTGAATGGGGTTTGATTTTAGTTGAAAGGAGTTTGATTTTGGTTGAAAGAGGCTTGATTTTGGTTGAAAAAGGTTTGATTTTTGTTGAAAGAGGTACTTTGAATGTTGGGTTGATATGATTGGTATGATTGATAGGTTGGGTTGAAAGAAGGTTGACATGACTCTAATGTTGGTTGAACTAACGCAGAAATGATTTTGTTGAAGAATGAAGGTTGGCATGTTTGTTTGGTATCACAAGAAGAAGAGGGTTTGCCTGATGATGATTCCCTCATGGTTATCACTTCTCTCATCATTTTTTCTAACCAAACCCTATGGTTGTTAGGACTAGTCATGTCTCTCATTTGTTGTTGCAAAGTCTTGATTTGTTGAGCTAAGGTTTCTATGGATGGCGATGGAATAGGAATAGAAGGGTTGAACTATTCACCTTCCCTACGAAATGCATAATGCCAATCCATGATGTTTGCTTGATTTGTTTGAACCTAAGATCACAACATGTAAGATGTTTTCTTCATTTCTATAATATTGCAAAAGTTTGATTTGATGTTGATGTTGATAAGCTTGTTTGTTGTAGGGTTTTGATCTTGTTGATATTGAAACTTGACTTTGTTGAGGGATTTGATCTTGTTGATTTTTTGACAAAAAATTGGTTGAGATTCCACTTTGTTTTTAGTATTTTCTAAAATGTTTGAACTTGGTGAAATGTAGCAAAGGACACAATAGACACATCAAAAAGAATAAAACCATGAAATGAATACTTGTTTAAGGAACTTTTTTCAAATTCCTGTGAATTTTGGAGTCTTTTTCAAGACCCCATTTTGTTTTCGTTGTATTTGGTCAATTCAATATCATAGCAAGCAGACTCTCCTAAGGTCAAAAGGTCACAAGTATTATCATAGCCCACATCTTGATACTCCGTCAACTCAAATAGCCCTATTACACCCTAAGGTGCGCCTATTTTTTTGCCTTTTAATTGGACCACAGAAGATTACACCTCAATTGGCCCATTATCCTAGGAGATATATGGTGAGTGTCTTGGGGGCGGATTCTTCCCCACCCTTGCACTGTGATAAAACAAGTGTCTAATAACTGACTCAATTTGGCTTCTAATTTCTATGGTGTTTAGACAGGGTTTCATTCGAGTGGTCACAATCAGTAGCATTTAACGCTCCATTGAGGGAGGTCTTCTAGTCTGTAGAGGCTACGCTCTATAGATTTTAACATACCATATAGGCACTAAGGGAGGCATAATGTTATTGTGATAGCATGTAACACTCGTCGCATATGATTTTCATCACATACACATTTATTTATAGTGGCTTGGATTACTTGGCTTTAGTCGTTGCCACTTAGGTCGTTCCCCTCTCACCGGCCTTAATGGTTCCCTAAGGGCAACTCGGGAGGGCGGGCCTTCTAAAGGATTTAATTGCAAGAAATAAATAAAAGCATGAAAGAAGAGAGTCTAGTTTTTTGATCACCCATTGAAGGGGAGAGCATAATACCTATCCCTTCGAAAACACAAAAGACAAGGGTTATTTTTAACTTTTTATTGCAATGATTTTATATTCTATTTGGAGATGTTGCTCCAAAAAAGCATGGGATTCAATTTTAACCTTCATCGCAATTGTGAAATAAGAGACAAGTTTGTTTGTGGTTCATTTTACTTGCACCAAATTGAAAGGTTTCTAAGCTACCTCTGCAGAAAATAATGTTAGTCAGCACACGGTGGGCTATCCAGCCTAATTTTCCAATTACAGAGTTCTGTCTTTTTACAAACAAAAAGATATTCTGATAAAAACCAGAACTGAAACATAATAGAAGAAGAAAAACTTAATCTAACAACTGCAAATTACCTACACAGCAAATGCAAATTGATGTATCATCAATTGCAAATTATTGTTTAAGCAATTGTAATGTGACAACTGCTCAATTGCGAATTGATATAAGATCAATTGCTCACAGTTAAAAAAAAAATTAATTTTTAATTTTTTTTAAAACAGAAGAAAAAGACTAAAGACATAAGGGTTATTCTGCAATGACATTGTCCCACACCACACGATCCATCGCATCAATTTCATCAAAAAACTTGCACTTGGTTAAGAAACGATGAATGTTTCTATGATATTGAGAAATCTCCAATTTTCTTCGATCTCACGGAGCTCCCTTTGTGCCTTTAAGATTCTTTGATATGTCCTTTGTTGTCTCCCATGTTGTTTTACCATCTTTGCTCCTAAAATTCTGAAAGTCACCTTTCCTACGATTGGATTAAATATATCTTATATGCAGATATTAAATTTTCCAGAATTTGATGAAATTTTTAGGTTAGGTGCACAAGATAAAATAATGAAGAAACGACACAAGACTTTTTGAATTTGCAACCCCCTAAGGCAATTGCGAGATGGATTTGAAATTGTGGTGCACTGACTAATCAATTGTGAGGTATTTTACTAGCAATTGCGATATAATATTGGCAAATGTGAATTTTTGCATAGGCAATTTTGGTATCAGTAATATATATATATATATAATTTTTTAAGATTTAGATAGAAGGAAAAGATATAAGATAGAAGTTTTTGCTCTTTTTCATATTAGCTTTCTTCGTCTTGGCACCTCCAATCTTGAAAGTTAGCATGCTTCACGTCAGGTTCACCAAATGTACTCATGCTTAAAAATCATTAATGCAGAAATAGAAAATAAGGATGAATCACCAAATCCTTAACTATCAAAGCAATTTCAAACATAAACCAATAGAAATTAACACAAGATAAGAAAAAATTTAAATAAATGAAACTCCCTCATCTTGCATCATGGCTTCCATTGTGCTTCTTCAAATTGTGCTTGTACGTGGCTCTCAGGTATTGCACTGGGATTCCTGCATAGATTAGACAATTGTTTGAAGACTATGATTCTTTGATTCTCCAAATCTAGATTGAAATAATAAAATGATGTTTAATTTATAGATTTTCAACACAAAGAGGGTGAGAAATAGAACTCAAGTGTTGATTGGGAGACAACTGAAATTGATTGATCAGTTAATATAGTTGATTGATTTGTTAACTCATTTGATTGAGCAGTGAACTAGATTGGTTGGAGATTGAACTGAATAGATGGATTAGTAAACTCGTTTGATTTATTAGTAGATTGAATAGATTGGGGAGAAGACTGAATTGATGGATTAGAAAACTAAATTGATGGATCAGTCATAAAAAGTTGATTTTGAGTAAAAAAGGATGATTGATGAGTTAACTGAGTTAACTGATTTGATCAATCAGTTCTGATTTGAGCATGTGTTGTAGGAATTTGAAATTGAATTTGATTTTCATTTTTAATTTGGATTTGAATTTGGTCATTCGAATGCTGAAATGCACATGAATTTAACTGAAATTCAGATTTGGTGAAATGTGAATTTGAAAATATGAAATTAGATGAAATTAATTGAAATTTGAATTTGGGAGAAATGAGAATTTGAGAGAAATTAAATTAGATAGAATTAATTGGAATTAGAATTTGGGGAATTGGAGGAATTTAATTAATTAATTTAAATAATTTAAATGAAATTATTAAACTTAGGAAATAGAATTAATTAAATAATAAAGATTATTTAATTAAGGAATGAATCATAATTAATTAAATAATTGATATTTAATTAATAATTAAGATAGGGTTAGCTGATTAAAATGATTTGAGAATAGAAATAGAATAATTAGAAGTGTTGAAGGGCGATGATTAGAAGAAATAGTTAGTTTAATCAGATAATTAAAGAATTACTTAATTAAATAAATGAATAATTAGTGTAGAATTAATGAGATATTTTTAGGTGTCTACAAAGGCCATCAAGGCAATCGCCGATTTACCCCAAGTTGGACAACGTCCAGAGAAGAAAGTTTCAAATGATCAAGTCAATTAGATTACCGACGCAACATCAGACAAGCAATCAATGAGGATTAGTACTATCACTGACACAGATATCAGATTCGGAAGCATGGTCATCGGTTACAAGGTAACACAATCAAACCGACTAAATTTTGTTTCTAGCTCCTACATTTATGCAGGTCATAAAATGATGAGGGAGAATGAGAAGTTAGATCTATGTGGTTGGATGTTGGATGAATTATTGATTAACCTAGGAAAGATTAAAGGAGAAAAGAAAGGAAAATTATGGTATGGTAACCTAATTGTCTATTTAATGTTATTTGCCATCAATGAGACTCCCAGTTTTGTGAAGAGAAAATGGGCATTCAATATCCCGATAGGGAGGCAACTCAAACAATCAATTTCTACATTGGGTAGTTAGAGAGATGACAAAGTATGGGGTTACTTTAAAGAATTTCAAAAGGCTATGAATTCTAGGATGAGGTTTCCAAAGCACATTGTTGAGAAGTATTCAACTGAGATATGCTTCATGGTCAAGAAAGATGAAACTTTGATGGAAGTTGTAAGGCCCCAAAAGATTTGGATTGAGGAAATGGGTTATGAATTTGATGCACAGGTTCTTGATACTTATGCACAAATGCTAATTGATGCACTAGTAGATGAAACTGTAAAAACATTTGGCACTGCTAAGCATAATAAGAAAGAGGTTGAAACTGATTTCAACTCGAAGAAGTGACAGAAGCAGGTGGGCAAGGCAAGTGAATTTGTTGAAAAGGTTTCACAGGACATCAAAGCATTGGTTGATGATGTCCCAGGGAAAGGTAGGAAGAGGAAAGAACCAAAAATATTCATTGAGCCTATTGTAGCAGAATCTACATCTGAAGATGACCCGCCCTCATATTCAAAAGGGTATTGAGGAAGAAAACGGAAGAAACCAAGGTAGAAGCTAAGAAAAAACTAGTTAGGAAATTTACTATCAGGGTACCGGCACAAAGAAGAGAACCAAAAGAAACACCTTCAGCCCCATCTAGTACTGGAAGGAGAAAGAAGAAGGATGACATTGATATTGCAATTGAACCTGGTAATGTAACTATCATTCCACCAAAGACTTGTGCAGAGTTAATTGATGAAATTACTAAAGATGGTATGTTAAAGAATGTACAATTTTATTATGAACGTTTAGATAATGATGAACAAAGAGAAGTAGAGGAAGTAGTTTTGTTGTATTTGGATATTTATAAGAAAGCCTTGTTAGAAATTGAAGACCATAAACCGGCATAATTGTATGACATGTTAGATTCTAGAAGACTATCAACAATGCAAGAGGACAGACATATAAAGATTAAAGAGTTGTTATATATTTGTGTCTCTACTGCTCCAAAGGAGATGGACAAGACACTAGAGGTTGCAGACGGGAAAATCTTTAACAACAAGCATAGAATAATTAGTCTTATGTTAGGTAGGGTAAATGAGATAATCAAGGAGACACACAAGGCATGGGTTAAGTTCTTTGAAGAGAACCATGGTTTTTATACTTCACCGGAACCTAAGATAGATACTGCAAACATCACAGTTGAAGGAAAAGGTAAAGGTATTATGGGTACTTCACCCTCACTTTTAAAAAACATTATGATAGTGGATATTGAGCCCCTGGTAATACAAATGTATAGGAGAAAGTTGAGATATCGGTAGATACAGAGAGTGTAAAGGTTGATAATGTATAGGTTACTAATGTTGAGGATAACAGTCCTCTAGATACAAATGTATAGGATAAGGTTATAGTTCCTACGGAGGAACCAACAGTTACTAAGACTGCATCTAGTGGCAAAGCAACCGGTGCAAGTGAGGAAGGTATAAAGGTTAAAACATCAGAGCAAAATAAAGGGAAATCTAGCAGGGAACCGGTAATGAGTCCATCATTGTTGTTAATTGACACCTCACAAGTTAAAAATAAAAGCATAACCAAGATGAGTTCTATTGAACTCATGATGATGGTTGCATAGAAAATGTTGAAGGAGTGATCTATGGATTGATGGTATGATGAAAGAGTAAGTATCTGGTAGAATACTGAGAGGGGGGTGAATCAGTATATTGAAAAACTGATACAAAGTTCCCAACCTCAAATTCAATCACACAAAGTAAACATATCTCAGTCAAGATCAATATTCATAAGAATACTTGACATCAACCGATTTAACTGTTATGACAACTTAACAACAAATAACTTCAATCTTGTAAACATCAACAATGCTTAATCATAACTCAACATATTCATCTCTCAATGCTTCTACTTATCATGCCTTATCAGAAGTTAATCAAAACAACAAATAAGATCATAACCACAAAAGCATTCACCACTTGACACAAATGTTTATACGTGGAAAACCCAAATAGGTAAAAACCATGGTGAGATGAGACTCACAAGGATAGCTATTTGAACTCTTCTAAATTTTGCCCTGTTATGAGCCAAGTCTGTTGAAGCTTTACAATAAGTCCTGTTAAAAACTAATTCTAGTTTGGAATCACCCAGTTAAGGGATTTACAAATATGCCTTAATGAAAAGCATAATACCCTATTAGGAGTAACCTCACTGGAGGATTTAAGAATCTGAGCTAAGGGACCACCTTGTTAAAGGATTTAATGAGTAACCAAGCTTGTTAGAGCTTACTTAGTTAAGGGATTTCACTTCTGCTGTAATTGTTAGAAAACAATAGGTTTTCTTGATTTGTCTGAGTAGCACTACATTTGCTTGATCAGATCCTTCTAAGCTTCAATCTGCCTTCACTCAAAGTGCAGATCCATTCACTGGTTAGGCAACTATACACTTAACAGGTTTCTATCAATCTTGCCAACAACCATTACAAACAAATTCATCAACCTTAAATACAAAAAAATTAGGTCAATAACACAACAAAAACCTAATTCTCATCATCGAGATTACAAACAAGTTGGTACAATCTTTACCATAAGAAATCATGACAATCTCTTCACATTCTTCAAGAGAATTCCAACCGCTCCATGATCACCGCTTCATCAGACTTTATAACTCATCACATGTTGTGCATTAGATGCAATAGATGCAATCCACTTTGCTCCTTCCCTAGACAATAAACAAATGCGCCAAAACAATTTGAACTTATCCTCATACAATGATCACATGTGTCTCCATCATTACCACTTATCAAATAATAAACCAACAAACTTTATCGGTTAGGGTTTAATAGCTGATAGGGTTTACCGGTTACATTGCTTAGAAAGGTTTAACCCTTTACACTGGTTCACTGGTTCAACTCACAAACTTTACATACTGGTTTACAATATCTTCCACAAAGCTCTTTTTACCAGTTACTAGCCAATATCAAAAATAATAATATCAGAATAACATGAATACCATTATCGGTTCAATTGACATCAATGACAACATATCATTAATGCAATCTATATGCAAAATGCCAACAAACTCAAAATCCCAACAATCTCCCCCATTGGAATTGATGGAAATACAAATATCAACGCCTCTGATTGCTACTGAGATTGGTGAATAGGAATCTCGATTTACATTACCAAGTATTCACCTTACTGTTGTATGTCTTCAGCCTGCCACTGGTTCACCTAATCAGACACATAATTCTTTTTTGCAATCACATAATTCTTCTCCCCCTTTGATAGCAATGCCAAAGTGAAAGTAAAAAAGAAAATGTAATTCTACTCTCACTATGCATCAACATCATTCTGCAACTTGATGCTCCCCATGTGGAATACATCCACTTCTTCATCAATCCATGTAAAATTTTGCAAGTGGTTCAGGGATTGATGCAATCAGCATCATGCTCAACTAACTTCATGAAGAGGGACAACCCCCAATTGACTTCTAAGATACTCAAAAGTGGTATTAGGCAGAGGTTTGGTAAATATATCTGCAAGTTGCTCCTTGGTAGAAACATGCTCCAAGATAACATCCTTACTTTGAACTTTTTCCCTCAAGAAGTGATATTTCAATTCAGTGTGCTTAGTCCTTGCGTGCAAAACAGGATTTTTAGAAATGTTTATTGCACCTGTATTATCACACAAAATCTTTATTGGATCTGAGATTTCCATTTTCAAACCTTCCAAAATGTGTCTCATCCACATAGCTTGTGTGCAATTCATATAAGCTTCTACATACTCAGCTTCGGCGGTAGATTGTGAAGTACAACTCTTCTTTTTACTACTCCATGAAACTAGCCTTCCTCCTAGAAAAAATGCTCCATTGGTAGTACTCTTTCGGTCATCAATATTTCTTGCCCAATCAGCATCTGTGTATGCTTTCAAATCAAAATTTCCACCATATGGATACCATAACCCATAGTCAATAGTACCTTTCAGATATCTAAAAATTCTTTTGGTTGCCATTTAATGTGCCTCCTTTAGATTCTTCCAAAAGCTAGCAACAATACCAACTGCATGGGCAATATCTGGTTGACTGTGAACAACATAGTGTAATTTGCCAATCATTGACCTGTATTCTTTTTCATCTACAGACTTAGATGCATCTTCCTTGGACAATTTACAACCTGTAACCATTGGGGTTCCAATTGGTTTACAACCACTCATACCGAAAGTCTTCAAAACCTCTTTCACATACTTGGATTGAGTAATGAAAATACCATTCTTCATCTATTATATCTGTAAGCCTATGAAATTTTTATTTCCCTTACTAATAACATCTCAAATTCATTCTTCATTTCATCTGCAAAACAATCACTCATGTCATCATTACCTCCAAATATGATGTCATCTACAAATACTTCACTGACCAGTATTTCATCTCCTTTAGACTTGAGATAAATGTTGTTGTCATCACTAGTTCTAGCAAAGCCTATCTTCATCAGATGAGTATGAAGTCATTCATACCATGCTCTGGGTGCCTTCTTTAATCCATACAAAGCTTTATGCAATTTGCATACCATGTCTTCCTTTTATATCAATGCATAACCATCAGGCTGCTCTATATAAACCTCTTCTTCTAGTATCCCATTCAAGAATGCAGACTTAACATCCATCTGGTATACCTTGAACTTCTTATGAGCTGAAAATGCAAGCAATGTTCTGACACCTTCCAGTCTTGCTACCTGTGCAAAATTTTCTCCATAATCCTCTCCTTCTTCTTGTGCATAACCTTTTCATACTAATATTGCCTTGTTGCGAACTGCAACACCATCTTCATTTAACTTGTTTCTGAACACCCATTTAGTACCTATAACATTCTTGTTTACCGGTCGGGGGTACCAGGATCCAAGTGTTGTTTTTCTCAATTTGATCCAACTCCTCCTCCATATCTTTCACCCAATTATCATCACCAAATGCCTCCTTAGCACTTCTAGGTTCAAAGGTGGATATCATGCAAGATTTCTCTCTTATTCTCCTTCTAGTTAGTACACTGGCATCCTTATCTCCAATTATCTATTCAGGACTGTGATTCAGTCTCACATACCTAGGAATAACATGATCATTCTCTTCAGGTTCAACTTCTTCATTATCATCTTCCTCTGAATTCATTTGTTCCAGTTGAACAAGTACATCAGGGTTTGCTTTACCGGTTTTTGATTTAACAGTTTCAGGTTCCAAAAGAAAAATTCAAGGATCTTCATCCTTCTTCTCAAAATTGGTTCCTTCTGAAACTTTAGGACATTCATCTACATGAACATCAGCACTCTCAATAATTTTATTTGTCTGGTTGTTGAAGCATTTATAGGCCTTACTCTTGGTGGAATAACCAATAAATATTCCTTCATCACTCTTAGCTTCAAACTTGCTTATGTAATAACCTCTTTTAATAAAACATTTGCTTCCAAATATCTTAAAATAGCTAACATCAAGTGATCTCCCATACCAATATTCATATGGGGTCTTGTCCTTACCTCTTTTCGCCAAAACTCGGTTCATTGTGTAGACAGTTGTACTTATAGCTTCTTTCCAAAAAAATTTTGCTACACCTCCTTGAATCAACATAGTCCTAGCAGCTTCAACCACTGACCAATTGTTTCTCTCTGCTATACCATTCTGCTATGGTGTCCTTGGTGTAGAAAGCTACCACTTGATGCAATTATCATCACAATACTTAGTGAACTCCACAAAAGTGAATTCACTGCCTTGATATGTTCTTAGACATTTTATCTTTTTGCCTCTATCTTTCTCATCTAAGGCTCTGAAAGCGTTCAATTTACCAAAAGCTTCATTCTTATCCTTCAAGAATGTGACCCAAATCATCCTTGAGCAGTCATCAGTGAAGATCATGAAATATCTATCACCTTGAATGCTTCTTGTTCTTATTGGTCCACATAGAACTGTATGAACCAAATCTAACAAGTGTTCTGCTAAGAAGGACTTTCTCTTGAAAGTTGAAGAAGTCATCTTTCCTATCTAACATTCTTTACAAAGAGCATTAACTGGTTTGTCTAGCTGAGGCAGACCTCTTACTATCTTAGACTTGCTTACTTTAACAATTGTCAAAATTTATATGACAAAATCTCCTATGCCAAAGCTAGCTATCATCTATTTTTGCAATCAAACAGTTGCTAACTTTAGGATTCAGATGAAATAGATTGTTCCACACTTAAAAGATTGTTCTTTAGGCCTTCAACCCAATAGACATCATCAGCACTGCTCTTCCCATTAAGAGAAATAACTCCTTTACCTTTAACCATACAGGGTCAGTCATTGCCAAATCTGACAACACCGCCATCAAATTCCTTCAAGGAAAGAAATTTACTCCGATCACCGGTCATATGATGTGAAAAACCACTATCAATGATCCAATCATCATAGTTAACTATTCTGGATACTGGTGCCTTATGATCTCATATTTCTTCCTTAATAGCTACAAACACAATATCTTCACTAGCATCATCATCAGATTCTTCATCAGTAATACCACTGTCAATAGCTACAAGACAATCTCTCTTGCCTTTACCCTTATACTTCTTAAATTTGTCTCTCTTGTATTAATATTCACCATTAGGGCAATTAGCTACTATATGACCAATCTTGTTGCATGCAAAACATTTTAAAGGTAGCTTACCTCTATATTTACCAGTGCCTCTAGGGAGACATTTTGCCAACAATGCTTCAAGTTCCACTAAGTTGTCTTCATCAGCAGCATCTCTACTGGATCTAGATTCATAGCTATGGCTGGTATCTCTACTTCTTCTCATAGATGAGTTAGAGATAGAAGCTTTGAATGCAGATTCTAATTTCTGTACACTACCATCATATCCATTTAGTTCAAAAGCAATAAGTTTGCCAATAATAGAGTCAAGAGTTACCTTTGTCTTGTCAATGGATTTCAGCTCTTGAATAGCTGCAACTCGGATAGCATAGACTGGTAGCAGGATTCTCAGTACCTTACTGATTACTATGGCATCTTCCACTTTCCTTCTTGCACTCTTTATCTCACCAACTATCTCTTTAATCTTTTGATCATACTACTAGATATTCTCACCTTCAGACATTCTCATGTCATCAAACTTTCCTCTTAAACTCTCTTCTTTGGCATTCTCAACATGTTCATCACCGCTATAAATCTCTTCAAGTTTTTTCCACACTTAATGTGCAATTTCAAGACCATGAACATCTACATATTCAGCATCAGACAGAGAATAGATAATAGCCTCTAATGCTTGGTGATTTTCTTGATGTTCTTTCTTCTGATCATCAGTCAGGATTCCAATAGGTGTAATATACTTAGTTCCTATATGATCCCAATATTGACTGCCAAGACTCTTAATGTAAATCTTCATTCTGTCACTCCATATTCTATAGTTATCTTTGTTTAACTTCGGACCATCTTTCTTCACCATCATCTTCAAGATCTTTTCCTCAAGCTGTTAGGATTTTAGATTAAGAGGATCTAAGACACTTTGATACCAATTGATGGTATGATGAAAGAGTAAGTATCTGATAGAATACTAAGAGGGGGGGTGAATCAGTATATTGAAAAGCTGACAAAAAGTTCCCAACCTCAAATTCAATCACACAAAGTAAACATATCTCAGTCAAGATCAATATTCATAAGAATACTTGACATCAATCGGTTTAACTGTTATGACAACTTAACAGCAAACAACTTCAATCTTGTAAACATCAACAATGCTTAATCATAACTTAACATATTCATCTCTCAATGCTTCTACTTATCATGCCTTATTAGAAGTTAATCAAATCAACAAATAAGATCATAACCACAAAATCATTCACCACTTGACACAAATGTTTATACATGGAAAACCCAAATAGGTAAAAACCACAGTGAGATGAGACTCACGAGGATAGCTATCTGAACTCTTCTAAAGTTCACCCTGTTAGGCGCCAAGCCTATTAAAGCTTTACAATAAGTCCTGTTAAGAACTAATTCTAGTTCGGAATCACCCGGTCAAGGGATTTACAAATATGCCTTGATGAAAATCACAATACCCTATTAGGAGTAACCTCGCTGGAGGATTTAAGAATCCAAGCTAATGGACCACCTTGTTAGATGATTTAATGAGTAACCAAACTTGTTAGGGCTTACTCGGTTAAGGGATTTCACTTCTGTTGTAATTGTTAGAAAATAACAGTTTTTCTTGATCTGTCTAAGTAGCACTACATTTTCTTGATCAGATCCTTCTAAGCTTCAATCTGCCTTCACTCAAAGTGTAGATCCATTCACTAGTTAGGCAACTACACACTCAACAGGTTTCTATCAAACTTTCCATCAACCTTTACAAACAACTTCATCGACCTTAAATACAAATCAATTAGGTCGGTAACACAACAAAAACCTAATTATCATCATTGAGATTACAAACAAGTCGGTACAATCTTGACCATTAGAAATAATGACAATCTCTTCACATTTTTCAAGAGAATTTCAACCACTCCATGATCACCACTTCATCAAACTTTGTAACTCATCACGTGATGTGCATTAGATGCAATCCACTTTGCTCCTTCCCTAGAAAATAAACAAACGTGCCAAAAAAATTTGAACTTATCCTCATACAATGATCACACGTGTCTCCATCATTACCACTTATCAGATAATAAACCAACAAACTTGATCAGTTAGGGTTTAACAGCTGATAGGGTTTACCGGTTACATTGCTTAGAAAGGTTTACCCTTTACACCGGTTCATCAGTTCAACTCACAAACTTTACATGCCGGTTTATAACATCTTCCACAAAGCTCTTTTTACTAGTTACTAGCCAACATCAAAAATAACAATATCAGCAATAACATGAATACCATTACTGGTTCAATTGACATTAATGACAACATATCATTAATGAAATCTCTATGCAAAATGCCAACATGGATAAAGGTGTTATTGATCAATTGATCACTATTCTACATAAACTTGTCCTGAAGTGCAAGTTTGACAAAGAAGTGAGCCCATCCAGAAAGCTTAAGACAAACATAAATCACATCTCAAAGGATTATCAGTCTTTGCAGTAGATATCAAACTGACAAGCACTGGAGAGGTTCACACATTCAAAGAGAGCTGCATTTGATCAAGTAATTAAGTCTGAGAGGAAGGGGATTAATGAAAAGTTGAAATTGATAGATAATGCATTGAGGCAGTGTACTAATATAGAGTATGATGTAATATAGGTTTACTCTTAGCTGAGATAGATAAGAAGATTAAGGATATTCAGGAGGATAATGCAGGTATAGCCAATTATTTTGATGGATTGAATTCATTAACAACATCTATAGATGGTTAGATTTTGGTTTTGGAAGCCCAAGTTTTTTCTCTTGAGAAAGAAAAAGATGAAATCACAAGGAGAGCCACAAGTCTTAGAGAATGGGTGAGTCCCCAATTGGATTCACTAAGTGTACATAAGAAGGAGTGTATAGATATGGTTGGTAAGCCCACACCGGCAGAGCTTAATGAGAAAGAGTCATTTGCCCATATGCTAAATGGACTTGTTTCTATTTTCAGCAATTTTAAATCAGGTTGGGATACCTATCTTGAGCTTTTGGAGAAGGCCTATCCGGATATTTTCAAATACATCCAACTCCGGTAAGGTATTTTGGGACATATTCACTATACAATATTTCATTCTTCGTATGGATTTTTGGCATTCTTTTTGGTATTTTTGATGGAATTGATGTCAAAGGGGGAGTGATATTGATGTGAAAAAGAAAAAGGAAGTTGTATACATTAGGGGAAGTATAGGTGAAATAAATTTAGAATGTATGGAGTATTTTGTATTGATGGATACTTAGCTTAGGGGGAGTAGGTTGAGGATGAAACTGGCAGATGGAAACCATGATCATTTTTCATGAGTGTTGCTATCAATTCCAAAGGGGGAGGTTGTTGGAAATTGACACTCAATTGGTTGGTTTCAATATGTTATCATTGATGGCAACATGACAACATATTTCGGCTTCATATTTTGGTTCAGTTGTGTACTGGCAAGAACTTCATAGACACTTCATCGACACTGGCAGGTTGGAAGGATTTCTTTGGTTACCAGTAATGTAGGCCAACATGGTTTAGAATCAAGTTATCGGTATTGGAGGCCGACATATTTTGGATCCAAAATCGGCAGTTTTTTTTTATATTCATGTATTTATGTTATTGAGTCAACATGTATATTCATATTGTAATTATCTTTGTAAGCTGACATAAGGCATGATGAGTTGTAAAGGGCATATAGGTCAGATGGTTAGATAATTTTGATATATGGAATGAAAAGGAGATGCAAAATATATGAGAGAGATCATGTATGTGAGGATACTTATGTAATGGTTATTCTGGTAAAGGGTTTATGGTTTCAGACTAGAACAGATAGAGCTTAACTGAAACTATATTCTAGTATAGAAGATACTATCATTGCAGTTCAATCATTTCTTTAGATTATAGTCTGGATTTGTATGTAGTCAGTGAGGTTTCTTTTGTGATTGAGCAATGTTCTCTAGGCTGTAAGCCTTCCTGCAAGTGCAGGCCCCTATATTTTGTAATATGACTTCATATGGCCAGTGGATTGATATTGTGGGTCTGTGTGTTATGGTATTCATTTATGTGATTGGCTTATTGGTTGCTTTACTTCTTTCAATTCTATATGGACCAGTATACCATTTGGTGTATGAATGTTTTAATAAGGTTAAAATTGACCATTCCCATAGAACATTGATTCACCCCCCCTCTTAGTGTTCTTGGATTCCAACAGACATCTGGCGATATGATTTTCTCACTATCTTGGTGGGCCTGCATCTATGAGCCTGTGTATTTGCAAATTTTCACCTGCACCATGTGGCAGTTCCTCATGAGGTTTTCCATGCCTTTTTATTGCATCCTTAGGATGCTCCCTCCTACTACCACATTGGATTCAATGTAAGCATTGGGCGTTGTTGTTTGTTGATCTGAGAAGATGGATTTTGGTCGCTAGTGGCTTGCGGTTGCGGTAGTGGTTGCGTATTTACTTTAATATGATCCGTTGTTACAATATTTTATTAGCAGTTGTGTGAAAGGCCGAATCTTTTATGTTTTAGCTTGTGGGAGGTTGTTACATAGTTACTAGCGGTGCTGCCAGTGATGCTTGTAGTTTTAAGCCCGCTCTTTATTTTATCTGTCGGGTTGTTGCTCGGGACTTATTTAAGGGATATCTTTTATTTTGGTAGAGGTTCAAAATATTAGAAGGAAGAACATAGACAATTGACTGTTAGAATTATACCTTTAATTTGTAGTTGTGCATTGGAGACTAATAAAATTGTGTCTTTGGACTTTTGTGATAATTGTGCAATTTTATAATTTTGGGTGACTTCTAAAATATATGTCATAAGACTCCGCAAACTGAACTATGTTTTTAAGAACTTGTTATCTAGTGTATGAGTGTTCTGTATTACTTTATTTCAAATGAGTTATTGTCTATGTTTCATTTTCAAATTTATGGGCATGTAGATTGTTGAATGGGCCTTAGAGATACATGTTTACGAAATTATCTTTGTGCCTTAGTTCTAAATTCATATCAATGTATCACTATAGTGTAGTTTTGCTTTCAATTATTCTCTCTATCCCTTTCCACCCCCTATATATGAAGAGTCGGCTTCTAAAACCCTGGAGGTCACTCAGTGAATATGCGCAAGTCCCTCATCACTGAGTTTACCATAAGGTTATATTCATAAAAGCAATTTTATCAATCAACAGTTATTTTTATGGCATGCCCAGTGGGACTATTTTGTCTTTCTAAAAGGGTGCTTGAGCCATAGGTCAGTCATTAGGAGTCAATCTATAGCCAACTCGAGCTTATTATTACTACCACCCCTAGTTGTCATCCAAGCAGTATCAGGTGTCAGAGCGCATATCCTTGTCCAGGCAGCTCATGTGCCAATGGCAATCCAACCCCCAAGAAACTTTGTCACTTGGGATAGCGGAACCCCTCTTATTGCGCCAACTCCTCCTGCTCAATGGGGTGCTATCCCTGTGTCTGCCTTAAAAGCATTGCCAAAATTCATAGGGGATGATTCCAAGACCCCTGAGGAGCATTTGTAGGACATGGCTGATGTATGTACTATACACAATGACACAGAACAAAATGTAGTTCTACGATTGCTCGCAGCTTCTTTCAAGGGAAAAGCATAAGATTGGTATATATCCCTCATGCCAAACTCAATAGGAACCTAGGACCAATTGGGAGACCATTTCTTTGAGCGGTTCACTGAGAAGGGAGATCAATCCTCTCTGATGCAATAGTTGATAACAATAAAGAGATATCCACAAGAGGATGTTACCAACTTCAATACTAGATTCTAGAAGACGTGGCAAAGGATTCCCTTATCTGCTTGACCTCTTGTAGACATGGCCTTTGTCTTCTACATAAAAGCCTTCAATTCAGATATATTTGTGATGATTCAATCCTTAGGAGGTAATACTCTTCTTGATGCCTATGAGTTGGTGGTCTAAGTGGAAAATAATCGATGCAGGGAAGCTTCCTTTGAGGCCACTTGTGCCATTTTTCCCATATTTGACAAGCCAAGCACTCGAGATGTCATCCCCAATCACCTTCGCCCCTCAATCTATGTATATTTACCCCAATTCTCAACATGTGAGTACTTATGCCCCCTCTGCTCTAGTCGTGGAGGTAAATGATATGAAAAACTTGCTCAGAACTTTCTCCAATGAAATCATCAACCTCAAGAGGCAATACACTCCTGCTAGACCCCCTTTCCAGAATTACCAAGGTGGGAGACCTCCTTACCAGCCAAATCAGTATCAAGGTGGCACAAGAATGAACCAAGGGAAACCTAATAACCAGCTCATCCCTGTGTCAAACCCTTTGCAAGTCATTCCCCCTAATCAAAATAGAGAGTTGATTGTTGTCCAAAATAATCTAGCAAATTATACCAAATCCTGGTGCTTTCCTTGCAATGTTTCCCACATGCCATGGAATTTCCCAAGAGGGAACTTGCAACAAAAGGTTGCAAAGCAGAGAAATCAAGAAATGACACCAGATGTTGGGGTCTATGCCTCTCTTGGAATAGATGATGCCTCACTAACTGCTCAAATGCAAGGTATGTCAATAGACCAAGAAGCCGAGATCGCCTCAGATCACACCCTCTTTTCATGGATGGAGGATGAGGATGTAGTCCTTACAAACAATGCTTCTACATCATCTACCCGGATGTCGCAAGTACAATCTGATTACAACCTTCATTCCAAGTGTCAGTTTACAGGGGAACTCATGGTCAAACAACCAAAAGAAAATGTGAAGAGGCCGGAAGAACAACCTGTCATGGTCTCTAGCTCTCAAAACATGAAATTTTTCATACCTTAAAAGGCTAATGATCCAAAGGCTTCCATCCCTAGAGTTCTTGATATAGTGGAGGAGTTGAAGAGAGTTACCATGAATGTATTCCTATGGGATGTTGGTTCCCAAAACCATAGATTAGAAATCAAAGAGACTTGCCAAATCCCTAACTGATCCAATTAGCCTTGGCCAATGAACAGGAATGGTGAAAGACCAAATTCCTCTGCACTTTAGGCTCCACTAGACCTTAGGTGGGTATACCCCAATCTCCAAAGCATAAAGATATTTATTTATAGTGAATTTAAATTATTGAATCTAGTTGTTTACAGGAATGCAACTATGCTTTATGATATGCTTTTAACTTATTTTAATTTGAAAAACTTGAGTATAATTGATAACAAACAAAGCTCATAGAAGAATGATGTTGGAACATTGAGTAATTATGAAAGAAAAAAGCTAATAGATGTTAGTAATATTTTTCTCTAGTGAGGAATTTGTGCACACCAAAATTTATTCATAGAAAGCTAACAACAGACCAATGCCTTATCTAACAATTTACATGTTATTTAATGGACAAATATTTGTGGTCCTTGGAGACAGTTTGAGAAAACTCATAGGTATGCAAGACTATCACTGCAATGACTTCAATGTATGTTATAAGAGAAACAAAAATAATTCTACTATCTGTATAACAACAAGTGATAAAACACTGCAACAAACCTTATTCAGATTTATCCAAGGGATTTTAACTCATCAACATCATATAACATGAAACGATCTAAAGATAAAAAACAACAAATCTTTTATATTAATTTCTTAGAACAATGGGTGTACAAAAACTACAAACTCACAGATACTTCATGATAAATTTGTTTGTACAAAATGGATTTTCATTTCTACAAACTTGCTTTACATAACACTACTAGTTCCAACATAACATCTTCAAAAATAACAATTTTCTTGTCGTTCTATCCTCCCTAGAATACTAAATGACTCTCTCTATATATATGACTCAAAAGATATGAATGAAAGGACACACCCTCTCATTAGTACAAACTAAATGTAATGCCCGCCAAAATACCCTAGAGAAATATAGCTAAAAACACACTAATTTAATTTTTTTTTTTTAAACAATACAACACATAAAATCACTTAAGAAATGCAGCAAGCACACAACAACATTTAAGTGTTATGAACATAGAATAATTCACTCAATCTATTCAGACAATTACGCAAGTGGAATACAATAAATCATTACTACTACCTCCCTAGGGTATCTCAACAACATTACTTAGTCTACCTACATATGAAATAAGCATTTACTTTCTTCTAGTTCAATACCTCATAATCTTAATCATTATACACACATAGGTGCAACATAGAAATACCTAACACTCATGATATGCAACCTTCTTAATGTTTCATTTAATATGAGATTCTATCTTTCAATGCACCACTATTTCCTTTTTCACTTAGATTCATTTTATACACCAATTTCAAATGTTCCTATTACCATTAACCAACCTCTAACTATAAACATCACCATACACATACCAAGATTAATCCCTTACATTGCATTAACATGATTTCCATTTACAATTAACTTCTACATAGTCATTTATAATTCTATGCTCCTAGCATACTTATTACTTCATCATGATTCTAAAAAAACATAATGCAATACTCACAAAGTCTCCTTAAACATTTAACCCATAGCTTGTTTAATACTCATAAAATCTCTTACACTATATCAATTAACCAACAATCATCTTATTACAAATAAGGTAACTACACAAATTCATCTCAACACAAACTATGATACAATATCCAATTCCATAACCACTAATAGCATCCACCAAATGGAGATATAACCTTAAACCATAACACATGATACATTATAATCCTTTCCTAAAGACAAGCATTCATTTTACCATCTACCCATACACTTACTAGTAATTTCTATTAATAAGATTAGCAATTCATTCACTAAGAAGATCCATACAATATTTCATAAGGAACCTTCAATTACACCCCAATCATTATAAGATTTCAATTCAATCATTAGATCACTGTCTACAAAGTATGATACTATAATTTCAAATTCTTCAATCACAACTCATAAACATGTCCTAAGATATCTTCCAACATTACTCAAACTCACACATCCTGTCAAGACATAACATTTCTTCTGCTTAAATCATTAGTAAAAGACATCATTTCAAATCTAATACCATTATCATAATATTTACCTGATTTACTTTTAACATGGTTCATCAAGAATACAAAATACATCATTTAGTTTCGAACAACAATAGTTATCCACATCTCATGCATCCATTTCATTTAATATAAATGCATTACAATACCACTCAAGGTTCATCATTACAATCATCTACCATAATCAAAAGATATTGCTATAACTAGAACAACATAGTCATTTATCATATACATGACTTCTTTTACAACCGTTACATAAGAATTCCATTACATAAATCACATCATCATTTACATTCTTTCTACAATTATTATCCATGAACAATCTGAAGAAGCATCCTCATCCACACAAGAAGAATCCAAAGACAGGAACATCCCAGTGGTTTAAAAGCACCAACCACTCGACCATGTGGAACCAAAGGAACCACCCCCCGTGCTAGGAGATGACACAAGGTCCCAACACACACTCTACATCTAGGTTGACACTCAAAACCAAAGACACTAACTAACAAGGACTCTCAAGCAAGAACTCACACAGAGCCACAAGAATAAACTCCCAGAGGCGTAAAACTCATCAGGACATAAATGCATCCAATAAGCATAATCATAAATCATAAAGGGGGAACACATATAGGAGTGGAGTGTCATCACATGCCATCCTCATAACATAATAACACAAGGCACTAGCCTGATGGACATGTGGAGCCATCTCAACCTATGAGAGACCAAGGGAGATTAGCTTACCATCTTCATGGCCTTCTCATTCTTATCCTAAAACATCCTCCCTAGGACATAAGTCATGAGGCTCAAAACTTTTCATTATCTTGTTTAAGTGAGTTATAATTTTCCCATCCCAATTAATTCATTATCAATGTTATCACTTGATTACAAATCATGGAAAACTCCAATGTGCCCTGGTGGTCTAGACTTCATGCATCCTTACAAGGAACCTCATGCCAGTCTATCTCTCATGACCCCGGTCATCACAAGGAAGCCCACTCCTTCTAACATGGCCCAACAATAAATCACAAGAGGCTCTACCAACATAAATACATTAAAATAATACTCAATGCAACCAATAACTTTCACACATTCTCTCACAACATATGCAGGCTACAACAACATCAATATAACAAAATGAGCCTCTTGGCTAGCAATAAAAAAAGGCATATCAAGCCATCAAATGCTGCCATCAAATAGAAGATAACATCACAACAAGGCCTACTCACTTGCTGGTCCAAAATAGCATATATATTCACCTCAATCATCCATGGCCTATTCACATGGAAGAGAGTCTATAATGTCCACAATGGTGCAGAGGAGCAAATATACATAAGACCATCCAAATACATCGAAACTGATAGAAGCCAAATCTGGAAAATATAACAGCCCTCAAATAAAGCCTCTGGTACAAAAATTAATCTGGAAATTACCACACAAGCAAGCAAGTAGCAAATTGACCTACAGGAAAAACTATAGGAAACATTACAGGAAAGACTACATGAAACCATTTCTCACATTCTAACTTGATTTCTCAAAAACAAGAAGAATAAAATAATCCCTTCCAAATCTGATTTCTAAAAATAAGAATCAATTTAAAATTCTTTTCTAAATCCCCAAACAATCTTTTTAAAATACAATGTGAAGTGTCGGTAAAACCACCAACCTGGAAAATGGAAGAATCCAAAAAAACACCAATCCAAGCCTTTAAACCAATTTAAATCCAACCACCCAAAATCTCCAAATTAATCTCAGAAATTCATTCACCAAATATGCCAACAAAACATCAAAACTCCATTCACGACACATACTCAGAAAGGCACAGAAGACTCTCAGCACACCCAGAAATATAAATATTTCCCACAAACTCTAAAATAAAGCCTTATAATCAAACTAAATATTTCCTACTAATTGATACAACTATAAATTATTTTCCAAAGCTCATACATTAAATCGCAAACACGGAGCATACAGGAAAACTGTAAAATAAAATATGAAAGGGTAGAATACATCTCCAACCTGCAACCTATGTTATGGAAGAAGTCAAAGAAGAGATCCCACAAGCCAAACCAAATCAAATCCAAGCTCCAGTCAAAATCCAAGAGAGAAGAAAACCAAAACCAGGAAGAAAACTTGCTGGAGAAAATTTTCCACGAAGAATCAACCCCCGAAAACTTCACAGGAAAGAAAATAAAAAGAAAAACACTAACCAAAAACCCTAGCCTCAATCTCAGCCAATCAAAATATTCCAATCTATAATATATTTCATACCTACCTTCCCAAAGTTCAAGAAAATAAAATATATTTTCTACCTACTATAAACTTCCAGCCAATCAAATCCAAGGGTAGGTAAATAAATTAAACCATTGACCTGGGGTGAAAATGACATTTAAATCAAAGAATACAAATTACCCCCCTTTTAATTACTTAATGGGTAAAATAATATTACTCAATAAATAAAATTCACTTCAACATTAAATAAATAATTTCCCACCATAGACATTTATAAATAAATATTAATAATAATAGGAAATCAATAAATAAAATTAAATAAATAAAACTCCAAAAAATAATAACTCAATTGAACCCAATAAATAAAAGCTAATAAATTAAATATCAAATACTCAACATTAAATTAAATAGATCAAATAATAAATAAATCTTTATTAAATAAATAAATAAAAGATCAAGCCAATTAGATTAAATACATTATTCTCTTAAATAAATTCCTTATAAGTGGAAATCCAAATACACAATGAGAAATCCATACCTCAAAACTCACACAAAATAAGCTAGAGGGATTTGATCTCCAAACCTCCAACTCATGATGAAGAGACTTAACCAATACACCACAAAACTTACTTGACCAACAAAAAGGAAAATAAAAATAACATAAGATATCAACAAATCAGCTAACATCAAGATAACCTGACAAGGTGAACATCTTAGACCTAGAGTACGTGAGGGGAAGTTGTGCCAACTCCGAACCACATGCCATTGGGATTTAAAGACACGCTCAGACCTGTGGAGCCAAGTGGAGTCGATGTCTGGTACCTGCAAATCCTGCATCCACAAAGCAACGATACGACATATGCATATATATATATATATATATATTATAACAGGCAAGGGTTAGAGAATCGCAATGACACATCCCACTCGCAATGAGTGATGTGGAATTGTCTCTATCCCAAAGACAGTCATACAACAATCAAACACACCATAAGATCAACTCATCATAGATAATCAATAAATATGGTCAGTACATAAAAATATCATCGTGCATGATTAGTATAGTTCATGATTATAGTAAGGCATGTAAAATTCATCAACGCTTATGCTCATCGAATCACATGATCAATATAATCTTTTGATAATCAATCACATAATAGGTATATATATTGTCTAATAAATCATGTGATCAATAATGATAGTATCAACATCATATAAATCATCTAAAATAGTCTATGCCCAATAATTCCTATCATGCATGAATTAAAAGTCAACTCTAGTCAAAACAAGTCAAGTCAAGGGTGGACACTACACTAAAACTAATAGAAACCTAACTAACTCCCTAATTGTTATAAACAAAACAATGACATAGACTAATTCTTACCATCCAATCGCTGACCATATTTCTTGATATGTCGAAGATATCCCTCATCTTATATGTACAGGCATTGAAGATAATGTCTCTGACCATTATTTCCGTTGTGACAAAACTCTCAATCTATTTCTTTGTTTCATGCATATCCAGAGTATCCACACGAGAAATGCTAAGGGTTGAACTAAGTAAGGATTTGCATTCGGTAATCCACTGGTTTTTGTCCTTTATTACCCCTATATCATCTACCACACTTGGGAATCCATGATTGATAATACCCTTACACTCCTCATATTCAATTTTCAACTTTGTTTTGAATCCTTCATGAGTGTCAATTAGTTTTTTAACCTTATTGATCCTTTTATCATTAAGTGTCTGATCTTGCAGTAGCATGTTTAACCGATCCAAAATCCTCTGGTGTGACAATGTGTTAGCCATGTTTCTCAGGTAGACAGTCTAGAATTCCTCCAGTATCTTTTGCAGATTCTCAAATCATTTAGATAGTAGGACACATGTTGTGTCTGTCCTTATGCTCTGCATTCTTTCCTTAAACTTTTTTTTTTCTTTGTGCAGTTCTTCGCACTTCTTTTTTAGTTTGGACTCATCTTCTATCTGGGGTATAGGCTGGCCCCTGCTTCTTTAGAGTTCCTCATATAATGATTTATATTTTCCTTCTTCTTTTACTAGCATCTTCATTTGTGCTTTATTTAACTTTGAAATATCAACTCCCATATCTACTGTGATCATGGGATCCACTTCACCGACCTTTAACTTCATCATGTTTCCAAAATATTTGTCTGCATCTATGATCTTCGGCCTCTTGTTTGAGGGATAAAGGGCCCACAAACACATAGCCTCATCATCTAGACCATATCTTGATCCAATGAAGATTTCATCCACACCCTGAATGTCTAACTTGAAGTCCTTCTTATCTGAATGCAATAGGCTATCAAAAAAAATGATGCACTAAGATCCCAGCCTGGAAAAAGGATAATTCTTGCCTCTACAAGAAGCTGCCTTCCCCTTTGAGGGGTCATGCCTTCTACTTCTACATCGATATCTTCCTTCAGTTTTCAAAGCATCTCTGCCTCATATTCTGGTGTTACATCAGGCATGGCTTCTCTTAGCCTCTTTCCTTTGAAGTGATATAAGAAGGATTTAAACTCCTTTGATTTTATGAATTCATCATCAGACACAAAAGAAGTGTTCTCCTCTAACCTAACATCAACATCAACATTTATCCTTGCAATAGTTAGGTCATGTGCTTCAAGCTCCTCCTCCCTTTCAAGCCTCCTGAATCTTGAGATAGCCTCATTGTCTCCTGACTCACTCTCAACCTCTTCTTCTTCTTCTTCTTCCATCTCCTATAGTCTTTGTCTTTTTTCTGCTAGTTTCTGGTTCAAGTTCTAAAAGATCTACATAGCCTCCTCGAATTCCTTGTTTCGAAAGATATCCAAGGATTCAATGTGCTCAAGAAAATAATCACCCAGATTTTGCCCTTTTCTGCTCTAGTGGATATAACCCTCTAGGTCATAATTCTTTTGGTTTGTGTGCTCAAAAATGTTATAATATTTTATTAACCTCTTGTCAATGATTTCATATGCCTTTATAGAGACAATAGTGAAATCACCAAAATGTAAAGTCTCGGGTAAGAAAACTTGCTTGTGGGCACCCCCAAAATGATGTGCATTTGAGACACTCATTTGCCTCACAATCTCCAAGTAGGCAATTTTTTTAGGTGGAGGCTTTGGTAGCACATAAGAAGCTCCCTCAAATCCAAAAACTCTAACATATGTGAAGTCCTAGTATACATACCAGTCACCATAATTGTGATTAACCTCGGTATCCCCATGTTCATGGGGTCTAAGAAATCTTTTGATTTCTTTTGAAAATGACCCATCTAAAGAAACTCCAAAAGCTCTATTTAATGTTTGCAAAAAGATATCTTCAAATTTGATATAGTGAGATCTCATGAACCGATAATCCCACAGTGATACCCATAGTTGTACTAGTTGCTCCTATCCATCCTTGCCATGAAAATTTAGCTTCAATTCCTCAAGCCACAGCCCCCTGTGTTGTCCATAAAACAAAATAATATGTATCAACAATGAATAGAACTTAAAAGACTTACCAAGGTTATTATGAAGGCTTAAGAAACCCTCATGTGTCATCTCAGTAATGTAATTATCATAATTGAACTCTCTTGGCTCATGCATTTGTATGTTAGCAGCAAGAACCAAAGATCCTATCCGAGCTACATCCGGAACCTCGACTCCTCCCACTTGACCGCATGCCATATATGTATATTGCAAATACTGCCTGAAAAGGATATATCAAATGGGGGGCCATCTTTATCTGTTAACTTTCCTTTCTTAGCCTTTTGTATGTTCAAATTCCACTCATTGTATACGGTATCCATCTTTGTATACTCTTCCTCCAATTTCTCAAAAGACAGTGGCACATCAGATTCCAAAACAAGATCAAAAACCTCCTAAATGGTGGTTGTTGAGATATGCATGAATGCATCACCATTTAGTAATTGAATACTTTTTTGTGGCATTATAAGCCCTATCCAATGATTTCATCAATTGAATATTCACAAAGACATTAGGAACCACAAGTTTACCCAATCCCGTTGTCCATGGGTTTGAAATTGGGGTTGGCTTATTGCTTCTTGAAAAATGATACAAGAACAACTCGTGACCTCTAATCCTCATCCAGACATCACCAATTTCCTTGAAATCATCTTCTAACTGGTCACGGATGAGCACGTTAGCCTTAGATCTCCAGGATTTGGCTCCTAGTGAGCTCATTTGATCAATCATGTCTTGATTCAACTTCTGCCTCTGTGCACCCTTCTTGGAGGTGCTCTTAGAAGCCTCAGTGACCTTCCTCTTACCTTTTGAACTAGAGCCCTCCATATCTGAATACCTCAAGCTTTATTGAAATTCAAATTTTTGTAGCTTAATTTCATTCCAATCTCTCTGTTTGCTTCAGTTTGCTATGCCAATTCCTTATACCAACTTTTATATATATATATTTGATACTTTAGGAGCATTTACTGAATTAAAATAGTGTTGTGATTTTCCTCGTGTAAGCATAGAGTTGTCTGTTGCCTATATTAATAATGGCGGGTGGATTTGCTAAGATCAGATTTTGCAACAGCTAGTCATCATAACTCCTCCTGATAGTTCAATCACTTGGCATCACTTGTCCTTTTCATCGGCATAGGTCTCACTGATCACTCCATCGGGTATCGGCGTAGCTCATTTTTTATAGTTTCGATGGTTATAATTTCCCCGATGGCTTCGCCTTCTAGCTAGGCTTTATCTTTACCTTTATATCTCATCGACATAAGTCATTATGATATACCCTCCTTCTTTTCCTCTGTGGCATTCTGCCCATTGGGCATCGACATAACTCTAAATATGCTCCTCTAATGGTTTAAGCTATCCTGATGAGTCCTCATCCATGGTCCGCATCTTGTTTGTTACATCGGGTAATCTTATCAGGCATCAGAACAACTCACTTTATGTT
Source organism: Cryptomeria japonica (assembly GCF_030272615.1). NCBI lineage: Eukaryota > Viridiplantae > Streptophyta > Pinopsida > Cupressales > Cupressaceae > Cryptomeria > Cryptomeria japonica. The sequence goes on from NC_081409.1 coordinate 445,849,081, forward strand.
TCTCCGATGACCCGATGTTACCGCCTTTGCACTTATGTATCTTTGATTACTCTGGTCTATCGACATATGTTTCCCCAATGAGATCTCCTCTTTTGCACCTACCTCAGCTTTCTCATTGGGTATCGGTGTAACAAAAAATGTCTCCTCCCAATGAGGTGATGATATCCCAATGACTTCATCTTCGATCGATGTAACTCATCCCAATGAAGTCTCCTTCTTCGTGCCCGGCTTGTCCTTCTCATCGGGTATCGACATAACCTAAAACACTTTTCACCAATGGTTTAAGTTATCCTGATGAGTCCTATTTTCCACCTTTTCATATTGCCTCATTGGAGAAAGTCCTACCGATGACACCACCTTTGCCACGTAGCCCATCAGGGATCGGGGTAGTATGAAATGACATTTTTTGATGACCTAATGATATTGCTGACCTCTAGTTCACATTCTCTTCCATCAATGTAAGTTATACCATTAACCTCATTGGCTATCAGCACAACATTTTCTCATACCCCTGATAGTGAATGTTACGCTAATGAAACCCTCCTTTTGAACCATCTTTTGGTCCTCCTTCGGAGTGGTCGGTCTAGGTCATGCTGATAGGTTCTTTCATTGTTTATGCTAGTCGGCCTTGTTAGGGTAGCTTACGTCGATAGCTCAAATTTCATAATTATGCTAATCAACCTCCTCTTCATATATCATTTGCACTTGCAACCTTACATGGAAATTTCATATGTGCTAATAAATGAAAAAGTCCATCACATAGGCCCAAAGAATGCCTTCTAAGGATCCCAATACTGTCATGATGAAATTTCCTCATGTAGTCCTTATTCAATGCCAACCCTTAGCATGCCCTAGCGGTACTTGTCCAATTTTGAAAACAGGTCACAGCAAGAGCTTTCTGATACCACACTATGCCTCAAACACATAATCCAACGATAAATGCTCTTATGATGAAAGTGTACATATAAAAAATCAAACAAATAGCACAAAATATTTTGCAAAAATATGTACTAACAGTGGCTCTTTCTAGGGATGTGTTCTCTTTAGGGACATAGCAAGATCTCAGTTATCTCTAGAAAGCATACCAAACAATACACAAAATCAAACAACAAAGGAAAACTACACTATTATAGTACAAGAATACTCCTTGCTCCTTAGGAGAAAAAATGTTTGAGGTACTAAGCATGTACCTGAAATTCCTGAATTTCACCATCAACATTCTACAAGAATTATGAATTTCCCCCTCTCTTTTCTAGGATGTCATACGGTCCTAGCCAAAGTGCTTCAAATTTTCCATGGTTTCCCTTATCCTAGTCTTTTACATTCCATTTGAGCACCCACTCTCCTTCCTCAAAAGTCCTAATAGAAGATTTCTTATCATGTAATTTTTTTACCATCTTTTGCTTTTGTATATTGTGTTCTTGAGCCTCTTTTATGTACTCATCCAATTCAACCAACTGGATCAACCTATCTTCCATTAAATCAACATCTTCTAAATATTCCTCTGAGACAAATTTGTACAGTGGGACTAGATTGTTCAAAGGCAGCCTTGCTTCTTTACCATAAACAAGCTGATAAGGAGCAAACCCTGTGGATTTATTGATTGTTACTCTATCTACCCACACTACCAAATTCAAATTTGAATCCCATTCCCTTTTGTTTGTACCTAACATTCTCTTAATGATCTTTAATAAGTTTTTGTTACTGGACTCTTCTTGTCCATTCCCTTGGGGATGATAAGGTGATGAATATGACAATGTGATTCCATAATTTTCACAAAAATCAGCAAATGCTTTGGATCTGAAACACATCCCATTATCTACAACAATTTTATGGGGTACCCCAAATCTTATCAATATATTTTCCAAAAGAAACTTTGTTACCACTTTACTTGTAGCCTGTCTTATAAGAATTGCTTCCACCCATTTGGTTAAGTAATCAGTGGCTACTAGAATCCATTTATGTCCTCCACTGGATTTGTTTGCAATTTCTCCTATGAAATCAACACCCCACATCTGAAAAGGTTCTTCAGTTTGCATGGGTCTAGGTGGAAGAGCTCCATCATATTTAAGCTTTCCTAAAAAAAAATTGGCAAGCCTCGCATTTTCTAATATAAGTATGACAATCCTTAAAGATTTGCAGCCAATAGTAACCAACATTAAGTATTTTATGGGTAGTAGTTTTTGCTGAAAAATGCCCCCCACATACACCTTCATGTAATTCTTTTAAAATAGATTGAGCTTGATAAACATCCAAACAAAATAAGAGGATACCATCCCTATTTTTCCAATATAAATCACCTTTAAGTAGTACATACCTTGATGCATGAAGCTTAAGTGTTCTTTTCTGACTATCATTTAGATCTTCTGGACACTTCATGTGTTTTAAATAATAGACAATATTATTGTACCAAGGACACATCTCAATGCTTATTTGAACCTCCTCTAGTTCTACATGATTTATCTATGTTGCTTCAAAATTGGATTTTGTCATTAATTTAGCCAATCCTTGACCTCTTACTAGTTTAGTAATTTGGATATCAATGTTGAACTCTTGAATTGATTGATCCATCTCCATTTTCTCCCAGTAGTTTCAGTCTGCCTGAAAATATCTTTGACTGCTACATTAGGAACATAAGCAATGACATTAGTTCCCACTAAGTATGGTCTAAAATATTTTACATCTTTTGCTAGGCCATATGCTTGTTTCTCATTTATATCATAATTTAACTCAGAAGCTTTTAGTGTTTTGCTAAAAAATTCCACTCGTTGTTCATGACCCTCATCATTCTTTTGTAACATAACTCAGCAATAGTATGAAATGAAGCAAAATAAAATACTTGAAAAGGTTTAGAGAAATCAAGAGATTTAAGTACAGGTGCTAATTTGATGGCCCTTTTAATGTTTACAAAAGACTCAATTGCTTCATTAGTCCATTTTATCTCTGCACCCTTCTTCAACATTTTTGCAATAGGTTTTACAATCTCAAAAAAATTTGACACAAACCTCCTAACAAAATTAATTTGTCCAAAGAACGATTGGATAGCTTTGACTCTTTTAGGAATCTGAATTTTGTCAATAGCTGCAATCCTCCCAGGGTCAATCCTTACTCCATCTTTTGATACAATATGACCCAGCAGTTTACCCTCAGTGATTCCAAAATGACACTTTTTTGGATTTAGAGAGATACCATACTCTAGTGCTCTGATAAAAATATTTCTAGGTCATTATAGTGGTTCTCTACTTTCTTGGAGTATGTTATCAAATCGTACTAGTATACTACTAAAATTTAATCAATGAGGCCTTCAAAAGCTACATCCATGGCCCTTTGGAAAGTAGCCCCAGCATTGACGAGTCCAAATGGCATCCTTGCATACACATATGTGCCCCATGGTGTAGTGAAAGTTGTTTTGTATTTTTCTAATTCCTTAACCTTCACCTAGTTGTAACCAGAGAACCCATTCATCATAGAAAGTAATTCATTCCCTATTACCTTTTGCAGCAAAGCTTCCATGTTAGGCAGAGCATAATTATCCTTTAAAGATGATATATTTAAATTCCTAAAGTCCACACATAATCTGATATCAACTTTTTTCTTTCTAATAGGTACCAAGTTCGACACCCATGTAGAATGTCTTATAGGCTCTATAATCCCTGCATTCCTCATCTCCATCAATTCCTCCTTCATTTTGGGAGCCAATGTGGGATTTATAGGCCTTTGCTTTTTCCTAAATGGTTTTGCATCTGGTTTCAGTGGGATTTCATGATGGAACAAATCCTCTTTGTATGCCTTGAGATCATCATATGACCAAGCAAAAACATGTCTATACTTTCTAACAGATTGACCAATGCACTCCTAATTTTCAATGCAAGCTTATTCCCAATGTAAACCTCTGTAGGATTTTTTTCACTTCCCAAGTTTTTTTTTCTACTTCTTCACAACTTCCAGTGTTGGGCTTGAAATTTGTCATATCCTTATTGTCAAACATCCTCTCTAGTTCCACCCACCCTTTGGGAATCTTGTTTGTTTTAAGTTGTAGGATGTTTTTTCCAAATAGAGATTCCTTACCACTCTCCTCTTCCACATATGCATTCCAATCCATATGTTGGCCTTCATACTAATCTTCAGAAAACAAGAACTTCAAAAAATCCCTGTCATCATCAAATATCTGTGAATTTTTTCTTTTATCTGGTACTGCAGGTCTAGTTTTTATTTCAACTTGGGTGATGTCATCAAAAGGAATATCATTATATTTAATTGCTAAGTTAGCCATAAAAACGGCCAAAATATTGTTAGACCTTTCAATCCATGTTTTAGAAAATGCATCAAAAAATTCAATTGAATCCCACACCTCATTTCTTTAATTTCAAAGCCTTACATTTTTAGTGGCAAATCTTTCCCCCACTTGAGATATGACTAACTTTGAATCACCATAAACTATTAGTAATTTAATGCCATATTTACTTACCATTCTAAGACCTAACAAGAGTGCTTCATATTCAGAAATATTGTTTGTACATTCAAAGGCTAACAAGAAAGAATATTTGAATGATTTCCCATTTGGAGAAATAAAAACCACACCAGCTCCATTTCCTTCCTTACTGCAAGCACCATCAAAGTACATTTTCCAAATCTTATCCTCGTGTGATTCAATAGTATTTTCAAACTTATTACTTTTGCATTGAATGGGTTTAGAAATACTTACCTGAAAGTTATCTATATTTGTTTGGAGAAAACATGTTGTCTCATTTGGGTCAACTTCCTCTATCAAGTAGAATAATCTCAGCTCTCTATCAATCCTTACATTCACCCCTTTTACTAGGATGGCTGCATATGAAAGATCTAGCTGGACATGTCCCCCCACCAAATTTGACCAATGCCTTGATAGTTACATCCCATAATTTGGCAGAACTTGCACAATGGTGATGTCTATTTTATATGATGTATTAGGGTATGCTGGAAATCAAAAGTCCACATCCTTCATAATTCCAACAATTGGGACTGGTCTATTATCCATAGCATAGCATTTCCCATAGGGAGTGTCCACATGCATCCCAAGCTCTTTCGTGACATCTTCTAGCATTATGTTCATGGTTGCACCTGAATCTATCATACAATTCTTAACCATCTTATTGGTAATCATCAAAGTCAGATAAAAATGATCAACTTGGGTAATATTCTTTGTGATGAAAGTTCCCAAATAGAAAACAGGTGGATCTTCAGCTTTTGGCTTATGATCCTCCTTATTAACCTCACCAATGTTAGACAAAATCTTGATTGTTTCATGTTTATAATCAAGGAATTTCATTACTTCAAGCAAGGGCATAGATATTTTCACCTGTGATAAAGCCTAAGACATAAATGATCCACAATTTGAGAGTGATTTACTAATCTATTTCTTTTCAATTGGTTTTGTTAATTTAAGAGGTTTTGTTTGTTTGACCTTTTCTACTGCACCTTCCATTTCCTTGTTAGCGATAGTGTCTTCATTTCCACTAGCTTTAGGAATTTTTGCAAATATCCCAGATGGCTTACCTTGCTTTGGGTTCACTATTATGTTTCTTAGCTGATAATTGTTTTTCACCTGAGCTACTACTGCCACAATATAGGCTTTATTTTCTTCATCTATTAAGTTTCTCAAGGAATGCATCAACTCTCCATTATGAAACAATCTCCTCAGGGATGGGATGTTTGCATCATCATCATTAAAAACTTGTTGTACACTGTGTTGCTACCTCTCTCTTCTCCATTGTACATCTAATGATTGCTCATCCTCAGATGAATCCTCATCCCTACCCCAAAATGGATCTAATGAAAGTACATTCATTATGGGCTCATATTCACTCTCATGGTCCTTCTCTTCTGTAAAACCCTAAGAAATCATACATTGTTCTCTAACATGGGGTAAATTGCAAACTTCACACCATGGATATTCTTCCATAAAATTATTTACCTTCTTCAATGGATCAGGAGTTTCTTTTCTTAGATTCGCATTTATCGGCTTACCATCTTTCCAATTTTTATTATATGGTATGTCATGCAATCTTGGTCTATTGTAACTTATAGGCTTGTTACTTCTATATGGGGGCGACTTCTCATTGTGATTTTGCTTACCCTTCATGTCTTTCAACATGTCCATGATTTGGCCAAACTCATCCTTTTTTGTTGCTCTAGGATTATATAATTTTGGATCATCTCTCTTACAAATTCTCCCAACAGCCTTTCTGTTATTTTCAATGGTAGTAGTTGTTTTAAAAGCTTGTTGCAAGGTAGTAGGCTTGTGAGATAGGATCTCATAATGAGTCTTATTGTCAAAAGAACTCAAATAAAAATCAATCAAAAATGAATCAACAGGTCTAATGTCTCTTGGTATTCTATTAAGTACTTTATTAAACCTCTTATTAAATTCAGAGACTGATTCATTCTGATTCTTTTTTATGCTAGTCAATTCATGAGATGCAAATTAATTATCATTATGTTCTCCAAATTCTTCCAAGAATATTGTCACAAACTCCTGCCAACTACCAATGCATCTATCGGGAAGATTTCTATACCATTCTCCTGCATACTCTATTAGAGATTGAACAAACAGTTTCATAAAAACATCTTCGTAAGGGACTTCAAACTCTTCAATGGTATTTTTTACATTTATTACATGTTGCTCTACAAAATCAATTCCATTTCCGGTGAATTTAGGGATAGTTGATCTTAAATCATTTGAAATCTGATTAGGATATCCAACTATCCCACTAAAATCCAATTGTTTGTACCTTTCAATGGTCATAGGTGGTCTGCCACCATAGTTGTTAGTTTGGTCATTTCTATTTTCTCCATTATTACCATTGTTTCCATTGTTGTCTCCACCATTATTGTTATTTTCATTTCGATTGTTTCCACTACCATTGTTGCCATAATTTCCATTATTACCATAATTACCTCTATTATTATTTATGTTGTTGGTCCCATCTCTACTATTCCAGTTACCAGTAATTTCCCCACTGTTAGTTCTTCTTTCACCATCATGATTATTGCATTGTCTATAATTATACTAGTTTTTATTTTCATGGTAGGGTATATTTTTCCATTTATCCCTTTTTTCATAATTATTATCCAAAACATTAGACAATGGATTATTATAGACCCTAAATGGTTGTTCCAAGTTTCTCATGTGAGGGGGACTATACCTAGGGGTTGTTAGCCTACTAGCTTCACCTCTTCCCTTCTCTTCTTCAACCCAGTTTGACTTAGGGCTTTGAATAACATCTCTTTCTAATCAGAGTTTTTGCAATACCCAATCTGGTTGTCTCTTAAGAGCCTTTGCCATTTTAGATTCATCTCCATTTAAGTCAGCCATTCTAAGAATAATTGCATCCAACTGCCTATCCTCCTGCTCCTCAGCAGTCAAGGTTTCATCATGGCCACCTTTAATATCTTTTATATTTAAGTTATAAAAAGGATTCTCCTCCAGATTTTCAAATCTATCACCATATGAAGAACCATCCTCTCTACGAGGAAACTTCTTATAACCCCCAAATGCCAAATTTGATGTTGATTTATTTTCTTTGTTTCTTCTCTTTGGACTGAACTGAACAAGATTATCTTAACCCTTGTGCAAAGACCTTCTCCCCTGGATAAATCTTATTGACAAATTCCTACAGGTTTCTCTTACTTTCTCAAAATACCAATTATTACTCATATACTAAATGTAGAGTCGCCACCTCCAAAGAGGAATAATACTTTTATTAATCTGCTGGGCTCCTTTCTCCAACCGAGTCTAAAATAAAACCACCAAAAATTCTGAGATTTTCTTATTACAACTCCCCAATAGAGTCGCCAATCTATTGGTTCCCAAAACCACAGATTGGAAATCAAACAGGCTTGTCAAATCCCTAACTGATCCAATCAGCCTTGGCAAATGAACAGGAATGCTCAAAGACCAAATTCCTCTACACTTTAGGCTCCACTAGACCTTAGGTGGGTATACCCCAATCTCCAAAGCATAAATAGATTTCTTTATAGTGAATTTAAATTATTGAATCTAGTTGTTTACAGGAATGGAAAATTGTTTCCTGCAACTATGCTTTATGATATGCTTTTAACTTATTTTAATATGAAAAACTTGAGTATAATTGATAATGAACAAAGCTCATAGAAGAATGTTGTTGGAACCTTGAGTAATTATGAAATAACAAAGCTAATAGAAACTAGTAATATTTTTCTCTAGTGAGGACTTTGTGCACACATATTTGTTGTCCTTGGAGGCAGTTTGAGAAAACTCACAGGTATGCAAGACAATCACTGCAATGACTTCAATGTATGTTATGAGAGCAACAAAAACAATTCTACTATCTGTATAACAACAAGTGATAAAACACTCCAACAAACCTTATTCAGATTTATCCAAGGGATTTTAACTCATCAACATCATATAACATGAAATGATCTGAAGATAAAAAATAGAAAAGCTTGTATATTAATTTCTTAAGACAATGGGTGTACAAAAACTGCAGACTCACAGATACTTCATGATACACTTGCTTACACAAAATAGATTTTCATTTCTACAGTCTTGCTTTACATAACACTACTAGTTCCAATAGACCATCTTCAAAAGTAACAATTTTCTTGTCATTATGTCCTCCCTAGAATACAAAATGACTCTCTATATATATGATTTAAAAGATATGAATGAAAGGACACACCCTTTCATTAGTACAAACTAAAACTAATAGAAACCTAACTGACTCCCTAATTGCTATAAACAAAATAATGACATAGACTAATTCTTTCCATCCAACCGTTGACCATATTTCTGGATATGTCGAAGATATCCCTCATCTTTATATGTATAGGCATTGAAGATAATGTCTCTAACCACTATTTCCGCTATGACAAAACTCTCAACATGTTCCCCTATTTCATGCATATCTAGAGTATCAACATGGGCAACGCTAAGGGCTGAACTGAGTAAGGATCTACATTCGGTAATCCACTGGTTTTTGTCCTTTATTAACCCTATATCATCTACCACACTTGGGAATCCATGATTGACAATACCCTTACACTCCTCATATTTAATTTTCAACTTTGTTGTGAATCCTTCATGAGTGTCAATCATTTTTTTAACCTTATTGATCCTTTTTTCATTCTGTCTAATCTTGCAGGAGTATGTTTAACTAATCCAAAATCCTCTAGTGTGACACTGTGTTATCCATGTTTCTCTGGTAGATAGTCCAGAATTCCTCCAGTATCTTCTGTAGATTCTCAAATCATTTAAATAGTAGGACACATGTTGTGTTTTTCCTTATGCTCTGCATTCTTTCCTTCAACTTTTTGTTTTCTTTGTCCAGTTCTTCGCGCTATTTTTTAGTTTGGACTCATCTGCTATCTTGGGTATAGGCTAGCCCCTACTTCTTAAGAGTTCCTTATATAATGATTTATATTTTCCTGCTTCTTTAACTAGCATCTTCATTTGTGATTTATTTAACTTTGAAATATCAACTCCCATATCTGTTGTGATCATGGGATCCACTTCACCGACCTTTAACTTCATCATGTGTCCAAAAGCTTTGTCCACATCTATGATCTTTGGCCTCTTGTTCGGGGGATAAAGGGCCCACAAATGCATAGCCTCATCATCTCGATCATATCTTGATCCAATGAAGATGTCATCCACGCCCTGAATGTGTAACTCTAAGTCCTTCTTATCTGAATGCAATAGGCTATCAAAAATAAAGGATGCACTAAGATCCCAGCCTGGAAAAAGGACAATTCATGCCTCTACAAGAAGTTGCATTCCCCTTTGAGGGATCATGCCTTCTACTTCTACATTGATATTTTCCTTCTATTTTCAAAGCATCTATGCCTCATTTTTTGGCGTTACATCAAGCATGGCTTCTCTTAGCCTCTTTCCTTTGAAGAGATATAAGAAGGATTTAAACTCCCTCAATTTCATGAATTCATCATCAGAAACAAAAGAAGTGTTCTCTTCTAACCTAACATCAACATCAACATTTATCCTTGCAATAGTTAGGTCTTGTGCTTCAGGCTCCTCCTCCCTTTCAGGCCTCCTCAATCTTGAGACAGGCTCATTCTGTCCTAACTCACTCTCAGCTTCTTCCTCTTCTTCCATCTCCTGCAGTCTTTGTCTTTTTTCTACCAGTCTCTGGTTCAAGTTCTGAAACATTTGCATAGCCTCCTTGAATTCCTCGTTTCTAAAGATATCCAAGGCTTTAATGTGCTCATGAAAATAATCTCAAAGATTTTGCCCTTTTCTGCTTTGGTGGATATAACCCTCAAGGTCATAATTATTTCAGGTTGTGTGCTCATAGAGGTTATAATCTTCTATTAACATCTTGTCAATGATTTCATATACCTTTGTAGATACAATAGTGAAATCACCAAAATGTAAAGTCCCAGGTAAGAAAACTTGTCTGTGGGAACCACCAAAATGATGTGCATTTGAGACACTCATTTGCCTCACAATCTCCAGGTAGGCAATTATGTCAGGTGCAAGTGTCGGTAGCACATAAGGAGCTCCCTCGAATCCAAAAACTCTAACATATATTAAGTCCTGGCATACATACCAGTCACCCCAATTGTGATTCACCCTGGTATCCCCATGTTCATGGGGTCTAAGAAATCTTTTGATTTCTTTTGAAAATGACCCATCTAAAGAAACTCCAAAAGCTTTGTATAATGGTTGCATAGAGAATTCTTCAAATTTGATATAGTGAGATCTTATGAACCGATAATCCCACAGTGATACCCATAGTTGTACTAACTACTCATGTCCATCCTTGCCATGAACATTTAGCTTCAATTCCTCAGGCCATAGCCCCCTGTGTCGTCCATAAAACAAAATAATATGCATCAACAATGAATAGAACTTAAAAGACTTGTCAGGGTTATTATGAAGGCTTAAGAAACCCTCATGCATCTTCTCAACAATGTAATTAGCATAATTGAACTATCTCGGCTCATGCATTTGTGTGTTAGCAGCAAGAACCAAAGGTCATATGCGAGCTACATCAGGAACCTCGACTCCTCCCACTTGACTACATGTCATATATGTATATTGCAGATACTACCTGAAAATGTTGATATCAAACAGGGGACCATCTTCATCTATTAACTTTCCTTTCTCAGCCTTATGTATGGCCAAATTCTACCCATTGTATACAGTATCCATCTTTGTATACTCTTCCTCCAATTTCTCAAAAGACGGCGACACATCAGATTCTAAACCAAGATCAAAAACCTCCTGAATGGTGGCTGCTAAGATATGAATGAATGCATCGCTATTTGGCAATTGAATACATCTTTTTGTGGCATTATAAGCCCTTTCTAATGTTTTTATCAATTGAATATTCACAAAGACATTAGGAACCACAAGTTAACCCAATCCTGTTGTCCATGGGTTTGAAATTGGGGTCGCCTTATTCCTTCTTGAATAATGATACAAGAACAACTTGCAACCTCTAATCCTTGTCCAGAAATCACCAATTTCCTTGAAATCATCTTCTAACAGGTCACAGATGGGCAGGTTAGCCTTAGATCTTTGTGATTTGGCTCCTGGTGAGCTCATTTGATAAATTATGTCTTGATTCAACTTATGCCTCTATGCACCCTTCTTGGAGGTGCTCTCAGAAGCCTTAGTGACCTTCCTCTTGCCTTTTGAACTAGAGCCCTCTATATCTAAATACCTCAAGCTTTAATAAATTCAAATTTGTGTAGCTTAATTATGTTCCAATCTCTCTGTTTTCTTTAGTTTTCTATGCTAATTCCTTATACCATCTTTTATATAGATTCGATACTTGAGGAGCATTTACTCAATTGAAATGGTGTTGTGATTTGCCTCATGTAAGCATAGAGTTGTCTGTTGCCTGTAATAATCATGGTAGGTGGATTTGTTAAGATTGGATTTTGCAATGGCTAGTTGTCATAACTCCTCCTGATAGTTCAATCATTTGGCGTCATCCATCCTTTTCATCAGCATAGGTCTCACTGATCACTCCATTGGTTATCGGCGTAGCTCATTTGTTATAATTCTGATGGTTAGAATTTCCCCGATGGCTCCGCCTTCTAGCTAGGCTTTATCTTTAACTTTATATCTCATTGGCATAAGTCATTATGATATACCCTCTTTCTTTTCCTCTGTGGCATTCTTCCCATCAGGCATCAGCATAACTCTAAATACGCTCCTCCGATGGTTTAAGTTATCCTGATGAGTCCTTGTCCATGTTTAGTATCTTGTTTGTTACATTGGGTCATCTTATTGGGCATCGGAATAACTCGCTTTATGTTTCTCTGATGACCTGATGTTACCACCTTTGCACTTATGTATCTTTTATTCCTCTGGTCTATTAGCATATGTTTCCCCAATAAGATCTTCTCTTTCACACCTACCTCCACTTTCTCATCCGCTATCGATGTAACAAAAAATGTCTCCTCCCGATGAGGCGATGATATCTCGACGAGTTAATCTTTGATTGGTGTAACTCATCCCGATCAAGTCTCCTTCTCTGTGCCCATCTTGTCCTTCTCATTGGGTATCAGAATAACCTAAAACACTTTTCATCGATAGTTTAAGTTATCCTGATGATTCCTATTTTCCACCTTTTGGTATTGCCGCATCGGAGCAAGTCCTTCCGATGACACCACCTTTGCCACCTAGCCCATCGGGTATCAGGGTAGCATGAAATGGCATTTTTTGATGACTCGATGACATTGTCGACCTCTACTTCGCATTCTCTTTCATTGGTAAGTTATACTGATAACCTCATCGGCTATCGGCACAACATTTTCTCATACCCCCGATAGTGAATTTTATGCCAATGAAACCCTCCTTTTGAACCTTCTTTTGGTCCTCCTTTGGAGTCGTCAGTTTAGGTCACGCTGATAGGTTCTTTCATTGTTTATGCTAGTCGGTCTTGTCGGGGTAACTTACATCGATAGCTCAAATTTGATAATTATTCTAATCAAGCTCCTCTTCATATATCATTTGCACTTGCAACCTTTCATGGAAACTTCATATGTGCTAATAAATGACAAAGTCCATTACATAGGCCCAAAGAATGCCTTATAAGAATCCCTATACTGTCATGATGAAATTTCCTCATGTACTCCTTATTCATTTCCAACCCTTAGCATACCCTAGCGGTACTTGTCCAATTTTGAAAACAGGTCACAGCAAGATCTTTCTGATACCGCAATATGCCTCCCACACATATAATCCAGCAATAAATGCTCCTATGATGAAAGTGTACATATATATACTCAAACAAATAGCACAAAATATTTTACAAAAATATGTGCTAACATGGGACATCCTCACGATCAATGGGTAGAAAGATCATTTGCAAGAAGCACTTGATGAAGATAAAAGGATACCTGTAAAGCAAGTGACAGCCGAAGAACCCACGAAGAGAAGTGCTCCTATTTTAGGAGGCAAGCCATGAATCTCTATTGCACTTACTAATGAGGGGATCGAAAGAGTTGGTGACATGAAAGAAGGTAACCCAAACCAAACCCTTTCTTTCTAACTCTTATTGTTGGGAATAAGTTGTTCCATAATTCCATGATAGATTCTGGTGCTAGCACCACTGTAATGCCTAAACAAATAGCGAAGGTTTTAAATTTAAAATATGAACCCGTAAACAAAGGAGTCATGCAATTAGATGTGAATAGAGTCCAGATCGTAGGTATTATAAAGAGCCTTTTGCTCACCTTATTTTCCTACCCCAACACTATGGTGACTCAAGAGGTAGGATTCATTGATATCCCCCTTGTTTTTGGCCCTCTGCTTGTCCCGTGATTTCACCGCCAAGGTCGGCGGGTGTCTATCCCTAGACTGGTCTCACCTTATAATCAAAATCAGACATGAATCCAAGTTAAAAATATTGTCAGAGCCCCTCCATTCAAAACATATCACAGATGAGGCCATGATAAACTTTTAAGCCACCCACACGTCCATCTCAGGACAAGAAATGAAGTGCTTGGAGCTGTTAGAAGATGAGGAAGTAACTGGAGACCAATCCGCAAATTAGGAAGTCTTCCTAAATGAATTTATAGATGTGGACCCTTATGGTAGTTATCATGCTATCGGACTTGGGACCTATGTAATTTTTTTATGAAGACCAATTGATTCCTAAGGTGTCAAAGGACCCATAGGATATAAAGTGAGAAAAGGAAGACCAAGTCTCAAAACTATGGACCCTCTATTTTGACAAAGCTTGATGCAAAATGGGATCCAAAGTAGGTATCTGCCTTGCTTCACCTTCCAGCAAACAAGGTTTGAGGTATTTTTGCCTACAGTTTGCTTGTTCTAACAACAAGGCAAAGTACAAAAGCTTGGTCCATGATCTAAGCCTTGTAGAGTGCCTCAAAGTCAAGTAGCTATTAGTGTTGGGGGATTCAGAGTTGGTAGTCCATCAAGTTAGAAGAATTTCAGCTACTAACCATGTTCGTAAGAGGTTGTACCATCATAGAGTCTGGGACCTAATTGAGAGCTTCAAAGCTTTCAATATTTAGAGAATTCTCGTAGAGAGAATGAAGTGGTTGATCAGATGGCAATCATAGGATCCCATTTTGATCCTACAACCCAATTACTGGGAAATGAGCATTCAATCCAGGTAGTTGTGAGACTCATCATGCCTGATAATGATATCCATTGGCAATTTTTTGAAAGTGATGAACATATAGCTATGTTCATTTAACAATCCAGGGAGTTTGCAGACCAACTACAGCCCAAAGTGTCTAAGGCATATGGCGATCAAGTAATTCATCTGAAAACAAAAAAACTCCCTAAAGGTTTGATCACTCTCAAGAACCTTTTTCATTGTGAAGATTCCATAAATGACAAAAGGAAGTTCACAGCATATAAGGGAGATTACACCAAGCTCCAAGTCGGAGATGGTCGGAAACTCAAAGTGGGAAAAGATGTCCCCCAATGTGAAAGGGAGAGACTCATCCACTTTTGTGATGAATATGTAGGGGTGATCGCATGGTCATATGATGAGCTAAAAGGCTACAATCCAGAGGTTATCGAGCATACAATCAAACTGGAGGAAGGAGCAAAGTCTGTCTGGTAGAAACAACGTCCAGTTAATCCTAAAATTAAGTCCCTCATGTCACAAGAGTTGCAGAAACTGAGCAATTCTAAGATCATATATCCTGTTAAACACAACACCTGGGTTTCCAACTTGGTGTCAGTCTGAAAGAAGAACAAAGATATCCACCTTTTGTGTAGACTTCTGGGATTTGAACAGAGCCTCCCTGAAGGATCATTATCCTTTGCCTCTGATGGAGGAAATATTACATACGATGGTCGGTTCTGAAATATTTTCCATGCTTGACAGGTTTTCTAGTTATAATCAGGTCCTTGTCAAGCCAGAAGACTAGCATAAAACTACATTCACAACCAAGTGGGGAACGTTTACATATCAAAAAAAAACTTTTGGGTTATCCAATGTTGGTGCTACCTTTAAAAGAGCCATGGACATAGCTTTCTATGAGCTTATCAACAAAATTATCCTGATTTATTTAGATGATCTAACTATTTTTGAAACACAAGGAAGATCACTTTGACCATCTGGAACTAGTTTTCCAGAAATGCTTAGAATTTGGTGTCTCCTTGAATCCAAAGAATTGCATCTTTGGGTTACCACAAGGAAAGTTGTTGGGGCATGTGGTCTCCAAAGAAGGAGTGTATATCGACCTAGATCACGTAAAAGCCATTAAGGAGCTTCCCCTTGCCAGTGAATAAAAAGGGCGTCCAGTCCCTTCTAGGAAAAATCAACTTTGTTGGTAGATTCATTCCAGATTTTGCTAGTATGGTAAGGCCCATCATGCTCATGCTAAAAGGATGTGCATTTCAAGTGGACCACTCAAGCCAAAGAAGCGTTTGAAAAAAATACATAAGCTATTTCATTTGCCCCTATTCTAGCTAACTTGGATATGTCTCAAGATTTTATACTGTATGTCTTTGCTAGCGATTTCAGTATTGTTGTTGTTTTAACATAGAAGGATGCAAAGTCTAAAAGAAAATACCCGATCTCTTTCCACTCCAAAACACTCAAAGCATATGAGGTCAAGTACAATTTTGTGGAAAATCAAGCCTTCGCCATCGTAAAAGGTCTGAAGAAATTCATACATTTTATCGCTTGCAACAAAATGATAGTCTATGTAGCTCACCCTGTGGTTCACGAATATATCATGGAAGGGGAGATCACAGAGAAAAAAGAAAATTGGATCACTAAGATCCTCAAGTATGACATAGACCTCAAGCCTACCAAGGTGATCTGAGGCAAAGGTATTTGTGAGTATTTAGCTCAAGATCCCGGTGAGTTGGAAGAAACTCAAGACGAAGCAGTGCCCATGCATACAAGAGCAAAGGAAGAGGGTTGGATGGTCAATCGCCAACATTTCATGCAAACTAGGGTGTTTTCTAAACCTCCCTACGGAGAAGAAAAGGTTTTATAGGCTCCAAAACAGTGGCTATCAGTTGCTGGATGGCATTCTGTTCAAGTGAAATTTTGATGGAGTCTTACTCTATTATCTTGATAGGTAGCAAGCTAAGAAAATTCTGCACAAATTCTATAGTGGCCCCTCAGGAGGCCACTTCTCATCTCAAACCACTATCATGAAGATCATCCACATGGGCTATTATTGGCCTTCGTTATTCAAAGATGTGCACGCTCTAATCTGGGCTTGTAAAGAATGTCAATTCTATGATGGAAAATACAAGAATGCAACAATGCCACTCACGCCTATAGTGGTAGACAAACCTTTTCCTCAATGGGGGTTGAATTTTATAGGGATGATTGATCTCATCTCCTTCGTTGGTCATAAATAGATCCTGATGACCACAGATTACTTCAACCACTAGATAGAGGTAGTGCCCTTAAAAAATTCCACAAAAATGGAAACTGTTAATTTCCTCGAAGGGCTAGTTAGTGTGTTGGTTCACCTTATAATACCCTAAAAATGGTCATCTAAACTCGGGGCCCCTAATCTCGACAACATCACCAAGGTCCTAACCAAAGGCAATTAAATCAACCTTGAGCACATTATTAATTCTTTAATCATCAAATATCACATGGCAAATCAATTACTCAATATTAATTAAATATTTATTTAATTAATTGAATCATTTCAAAGAATATCATTTTGATCAATTCCCTTATTTAATTTATTAAATATCTTTGCATATTTAATTAATTAATAAATTTGTCATTTAATCATGCAAAAGGAATTAATTTATTACAAAAGAGGAATTAATTACAAAGCAAGAGTTGAATTGAAATAAAACAAAAAGAATTGAATTGAGAGAGAAATCAAAGTTGAGCTATTATTTCTTTTTCTAATTTAGAACTTGAAATCAGAAAAGCAATTAATTGAATTATTGAATTATTATCTAAAATTGGAACTCAAAGCTTTTCAGCAAAAGAAGTTCAGTTGCATTGAAAAGACTCTTTTCTTGAATAAATAAAAGAATTATCTATTTTTATCACAAATGCATGGAATTAATTTATTATTATTTCCAATGCAACTTGGACTTCTAATTTGAATGCATTTCAATTAAACTATAATTGGAATCTATCTCAAGGTTAACTAATCCTAATTTCTCATTATTTTCAATTAATCCTAAATTGAGCTTTTTTTAGCTTTTCTCTTAAGGATTCTCTATAAATTCAGTCCTCGGCTCTCATTCCAATTCACCCCAAATATTTTTGAGAACATGCTTGGAGATTATTATCATGCTAATTTCGCTCTGGAGTCATTGAAGATTATTGTAATTCTTAGATTATTTGCAACCATATTGCTTGAATCTATATTTGCTTGAATCCATATTGCTTGAATTCGTTATTTGCTTGAATTATTCATCCATTTTGCATCCATATAGTTAATATCATATAGATTAAATCCTTCATCTTGGTGTAGTCTAGTCACTGGTATTGCTTATAAAAATCTAAGAGCAATCTTATACTCGCATCTTTTAGAAGGCAATTAGTCGCTTTGTTATGGTTTATTACTTATTGATTATTGATTTACTAACCATACATGTAATGACTTAATTGAAGTGTTGTGCTTGCAGCTACAGACCCTTTTTCACACACACACGCCTAAGACCATTATATCTAACAATGCTAGAGCATTCACCGAGGCCAAAGTTACCCATTTCACCCTTGATCACAACATCTATTTAAAGACCTCATCGAATTATTACCCGCAAGAAAATGGTCTGGCTGAATCTACGAATAAAATTTTGATTCTTCTTATCAAAAGGATTGGAGAAGAACATAAAAGAGAATGGCATTGTCATCTCAAAAGTGCTCTTTGGGCAGATAGAGTCACCCCTAACCAGGTGCTAAAAAATTCCCCTTACAAGCTTGTATACAAGAAAGAGGCACACTTCCCAATCTCGTCAAAGATTCCAGTGTTACAACTCCTGAAGTCTTTTGAATTGGAAGAGAGTGAGCCTATGGAAGTAAGGCTGGTAGAACTCGTAGAGCTTCAAGAAGAAAGGGAGGCAGCCTTTGAGTCACTCCAAAACTGCCAATAAACCATCAAAAGATGGTTTGATAGAAAGAGTTTGGACCCTAGTTTTAAACCAAGGGATCTCGTCCTAAAATACAATGAGTGTGGCGCTGAGACATCATGCCAAATTTGATAGTCTGTGGGAAGGCCCATTCCGCATTGTTGAATGTAGGGGTTTTAACACTTTTGTGTTAGAGGACTCGCAAGGTGAGTTGTTAAAGATTCTAGTGAATAGAATCCAACTCAAGGCATTTTATTAAAGCTTATCCTTGTGTTGTATGTAAATATTGTAAATAGTGGGCTTTCTATTTTTTGGAGGTCTTTTGTCTTAATTCTTTGCCCCTTTTAAATTATTTTTGAACAAAGTCAAAGCAAAGTGATGGAAGGAAATAACAAGCATTTTAGTCCAAAGAAACCATGATTGAGTCAAAATTAAAGTCATCATTGTATTATATAAGGATTTCTTTACATATTTATAATGCAAAATAGGCTCTTAGGCCTTCATATTTTTGTGACAAAATGCAAAGAGATGGAAAGAAAAGAAGAGTGGTTGCAAGCAAAGGGCTGGTCTAGTCTTCTTCCTCGAAGTCTAGCTCATGCTCATCATAATCGGAATCATCGTCATCTCTGCCATTGTCTTCCTCCCCAAGATTGAGATCATGATCTGAATCCGAGTTTGAGAAGCGCATAACCACCTGAAGGATGGGAGGCTTTTTAGGAGTGAGAATCCTCAGGAAAATATAATCCCAAAAAATCAAAGTACCAAGCCACTTCATTCGTTGCAACCAACATATGTACCCTCAACAAGAATTCAGCTGCCTATCATGCTCAACAGCGGTGTGTCAATATGGACATTGTTTTAAAACTAGAAAGTAAGGGAATCCATGGGACACCTCATCCCTATCAATGAAATGCTTCAAATCTAGAGGAGTGGGTATTCCCCAAATAGGGTCTACATAGTGTACCACTTCCTCCAGACCACCTAAATATTTTTCATGAAAAATATCTTTAGTAAGTTGCAAGACAAGGTGCTTCGGCACATCGACGTCAAGAAAGGAAGCTACAAACCTGGAGGTAATATACATGTTCACACGATAATGGTCCTCGTATCCTACGAAGTCCTCTCCTAGAACCCACTTAATAGTAGCTATAATGATAGAATTAGTGTGGTTTATCATCCTCTGTAGGCAACAGTCTAAGATAGTCCCTAAGAAAGTAACTTGGTTGTCAGTGCTTACTAGCCTAACGAGGGTATCCAGCATTCTTATTCTAATAAGCTACTCAAGCTTGATCTGAAGTGCTAAAGACTGTTTCATAGTATGATCAAATCTTTCTTCTCTAAGTAGTATTTATAAAGAAGATTAGGCCAAAAGAATCTTCAAATGGTACTTACATTGGCATAAGTTGGTGATTAATGAAGGGTATTTCCACATAGATTAGCCTTAATCATCCCTCCTACGTAGTATTTTTGGAGAGTGTATGAATAACGAGCTACTATCACACATCCAGCTGAAATATTTCCTTTTGAAGAAAATCTTAGGTAATCTCTCATGTTGGTATGTGTCACAGGCTTTTGTAAATGTGTCATAAAGTGGGAGGTCCTTAGTCCAAGAAAATTGTATGGGCCAATGCAAATGGATTTTTAAATGGCGGCATTAAAAGGTATGATTTTCTTTCTCTCCAATGAGCTAGCAGTAAAGCGCGTAGTATACTAATTAGTCTTGCACATATGTGTGAGTTAGCCTTTCCATGAAGTTAACTCTCAGATAACTTACCATGTAGCGTGATTTTCAAGGGCTCCTTATTCTTGAAAGCGGTTATTAAAGATTGAATGCATGCAACTACAAAGTAAAATGAAACAAGTTTTCAGCCTCTAAGCACAAACCTTGAGAAAATACAGAATGGCATCATCTGCAGGAGTTTTGAGAATTGCCTTCAATAGTCAATATGTGGACATTTTGAAAGAAGCAACTTTTGCTTCTTACGTTATGCCTCCCAAGCCTAACCGTCCTTTCAAAAAACCAAAAGAAAAGAGAGATGTCAAAGACACGGCCATGGTTTCAGATGCATTTAAAGACATTGTTGACCTAGATCTCTGTGTTAAGCCAAAAAACCTCTGAGAAGCTACTTATCAGAGAATGAAAGTTGGTTCGGGTAGGCCCTCTTTTCAGCTTTGTCACTCTGGCCTTCCATAATATATGGTTCCTTTGGTTCCTCATTGCCCTGATTTCATTTGCGAGTGTGTTCAAAGGTTTTCTCTAGAACCTTCGGCAATTGAAGGAGAAAAACTAAAGGTGGTGATAAGTGTTGAATCCATAAAAGATGTTGTGTATTCCTCATATTGACAGCCATACGATGATTTTTAAGAAAAAGAGCTCAAAGGTTTATTGGAGAGATAGAGATAATCATGTTAGCTTCTACAACAATTTAGTGAATAGGAGAAAGCAGAACACCAAGCTTTCACAGTTCTTCATAGCTTATGGCACATTTCATCAGCAAGATGTTAAAGATGCTGCATCCATGCTAGCATACATTTTTGGTCTAGATAGTGACCAAAACATTTACCCTTCAAATAGGTTTCCTATTCAAATTCTGCAAGCAGAGAGAGGTTTTCCATTTTGACTTTGCAGATGTTCTGGTGCAGGAGATGGTACAACAACTGATGAATTTCAAAAGCCATCGTAGGTTCAGGTACACCTCTTTTCTTGTCCATATGTTTTTGCACCAGAATCTTGAATTCTTTTAAGAAAACATGGAGCTCTCATTGTATGATAATAGAAATAAGAAGAATCTGGTAACCATGTGGACTCACTTGCTAAATGCTACATATGATGCTTATGCATTTTTGGATGTCTTTTTGGCTTCGGCAATGCAAGATATGAGTAGGAAGGATATAGATTTGATCACATGCTTTTCAGATTTGCAAATTGCATGAATGACATCCAACTTTCTCCCATGTGATTAATATCTGAGATCATATTTTTCTTTTCTCAAGACTCATGGGTTCACAAACGAACCTTTTCTCCTCCCATAATCCATCCTGGATTGCACTTTGCCCTAGAAATGTTTACGCAGTTGGTCATTATTGAAAAGTATATAGGGTCAGGAAAGCATGGAGTTGGCATTTTTAAAGATGACTCAATTATTGGACCTATTATTATTGTCAAAAGATGTGAATCTGAAGGTGTACTCACCTCAAAGTTGGTCCAATTAGGCCTAGTGGTTATTGATGATAAATGGAGTTATGACCCAAATGGATGTCTAGCCAAAAGGAAGAACCCCATAGTACATGTCTCACGCTGCCCTACTTGGGATTCTTGGAGAAACACATAGAAAGATGAGCCAGTGGTGTATGTGAATCTGCATGTCATCCCAAAGGAAGAGAGACTCCCATGGTTGGCCTTCTACACTATGAAGGAGAGGCATGATCCTGCCAAGAAATTCCCACTCCACTTATCCAAAAAGATGGCAGAAGAACACTGGCCTGAGGATAAGAAATGGACCTTTTGGAGATATAGACAAGAAATCAAAGAGGTCAAAATAAGATTGGGGAACCTTCATAGCGATGAAGAATTCGATCTATAATGGAAAAAGTATAATCAAGATGAAGATGATGATTATAATCCTCCTCCTAGCGCCACCAATGAGGGGGATTTTGTAGTAGCGCTTGAGCAACTTGGGGAGAAAGGAAAGAAAATAAAGATCCTTTCCCCAAGCGCCACAACTGATACTACCTCCCACTCTATACAGAAGCCTATCAGCAGGCCTAGGTGATGCAGAGATAGGGTGGTAAACCCACCTACACACCTTGGTCTTCTTTACCTTGAGTCTCCCTCAAGGCTATAATCACACCCCAAATGTGAAATTGGACCCTTACCCCTAGCAAGGGATGGCACAACACTTCTACACACTTCCTAAGACCTATCAAGATCTCCCACAATGCTATTTTGGAGCAAAAAGCAAGTATTGGCTTTTGAGGCTTAGACAGGCCTACTGGTTAGGCCTACTGGTTAGTAGCCATATTTCACTTTCTTTTTGAATTTTTCTCCAAATTATACTAAACAACACCCAAAAAAAATTTAGGTTTCAGACACCCTCTTGGAATTACTATCAGATTCCAAAAGACTGGAATTCCATCCTATTCCTGCACTCTTCAACACCTACTTGGGTCACAAGCCTAATTGATCAAGTTAGACTGGTTTTAGAAAGGAGGTATATGAGAATGGGATCATAGGAAGGTTCCAACTCTTTAGGAGGTTTCTTTTATGTCCAAATATTCCAATTCCCTCAATTCAACTCATCATCTCATCAATTCTCATAGTATGTTCAATGAAACTCATCTAATCTAATCTAACCCTCAAACAATTTAGACTAGGGCTTGGTGGTAAGGTTACCAACCAACTCCTCTGACCTCGCCCCTCTAAAATCTCAAAATACATGCCCCTAACTTGCATTCTACCAATGGCCATCAGACCCCAATGAGTAGATTGCAAGTTAGGGCC
Organism: Cryptomeria japonica; assembly: GCF_030272615.1. Classification (NCBI taxonomy): domain Eukaryota; kingdom Viridiplantae; phylum Streptophyta; class Pinopsida; order Cupressales; family Cupressaceae; genus Cryptomeria; species Cryptomeria japonica. Next base: position 445,872,123 of record NC_081409.1, read on the forward strand.
CAATTTTTATTGTAACCCTTGAAAATGAAGGGTTTCAGACCCGCAGAGGGTAAAACACTTATAACTTCCACTAGACTTTACTTCAAGAGGTCAGACCAAATGCATTGGAAGGTTATCTTAGGATTTTTTTCTAATCAAATCAAAAATTCATTAGTAGATCTCACACCCTGTACGGCCTGTACGGAAAAATGTCATTGTTAAGGCAAAATCAGACTTGTTCTATTCACTTTCTCCACCAAACTTTACAAAATTGTCTACTCTCTCTTTCCCATAGTTGTCCAAGCATATATAAACCTTTTCCAACATCCATAACCAATTTTTGAATAGTTAGGACCATTGGAGAAGTAGTTAGCATCCTACCAACAACTTTGAAAAGTTGCTTGACAATAAATGCAACATTTTGCAACTTAGGACAACATTGGTTATTAACCACTTAGACCTTATGGAAACACATCCAAGGTCATTATTTGTCATTTTTAGACTTCAAACACCTAAGACAACATCCTAGACACAACAACATTGAAAATCCAAATTCCAAGCCTTCATGGCCTAATAGACCTCTAGGTTTATATGCTCACCCAAGAGATTATTGACCATACAAATAGACATTTAATTACATCAAGGGTGATCATTGATCTAACCTATTAACATTATTTCAAGGTTGTCTGTAGGTAGCATTTTAATCAGGTAGCACCCCTTTCTTTTAACTTCCCAGTTGCACTCATTGTATAGGCTAGGTGTCTTTTCGGCATTGTTCCTGATGGCCTACTTTTTCTATTTGAGGTTAGTGGCAATGCGGATTTGCCAAATGGCTTAGGTTTTGATGATTGTGCATCTTGTTGGACCCCACTCTGCATCTTGTGAAGATAGGGACACATGGCACCCCTGCAATGCCCGTCCTAATTCTATTTAGATGCTCCTTTTTGGATGTCCTCGAAGTTGCCGCGTGTTATCCATGGTGACCTGTCTCTCTGGTTGTGATTCGCATCAAAATATTTTATGTTTGGGCAGGTATGGAGATGATACGATAAGGTGGAGGCAACAACATCGAAACTGGTTTTTCTGGGTGTGTTCTTGCAGGATGCCACGATGGTTTTTTTGCTCAGAAGCGGTTGTGGGAGGATGGTGGATGCTTTGGACTGTTAGCTAAGTCGGGGGCTCTATTTATGTGGTTTTCTTTCTTGTTTCAGGGGTTCAGAAATTTTTTGAAAAAGAACAATTAAGTATCCTAGATAGCAATTAATCCTTTTAGCTGTTATTGTTTTCTGAGGAAAGGATAATCAAATTATGCCTACAGCCTCTACGATGTTTGTTTTTAGTATGTTGTAATAGTTTTTTGTGCATTCTTATAATTCTGATGAATTTAGAAATATATGTCTAATACTCTGCCAATTAAACTATGTTTTGCACTTGTTATCTAGTGGATACGTGATGTATGTTTATTTATGTTAAAAGGAATCTTGGTTGTGTCTTGTTTATGGTTTTGTTCTAATATATAAATTGTTAATGGGATTTAAAACTGGATGTTTCTAGGTTTTATATGCTGATTATGTTTTTTTCCCAAAATGCTCTACCGCATCGCCTAAATAGTCTAGATCATTTTTCTTTAAGTTTCTTCTTCCCCTTTTCCCCCAACCACAAGGAAGAGTCAACTTCTTAAATCCGGAGGTCATTCAGTGAATTCAGCACAATAGGTCCCCCGTCACTGAATTTCCCTTAAGGTTGTTTGTTTCGAAAGTAAAATTTAGAGTCAACATAACCCATTATTACATCACAAATGAACATGTAGACACCACCATGTGCTTGAAATAGAGGTGTAATAGAAGGTACTCTGCACCATACTCCCGAGCCCAAAAAAAACTCAAGTCCTTTGAGTTGGGATGTCTACAAATCTAATTACGATCTCCTCAATGGCCTCAGAAGTCATCCATGTAGCATCCTCCAAAGGTTGATTCTTCCATTTGACTAGGTACTCCAAGTAAGTCTTCCTCCTTGTCTACTTGCTAACCCTTTGATCCAAAATGCACTCAATCTCAGGTTTGAGAGGGGGAGGAAGTCCTTCCAACATAGTTATACTAGAAGAATCAGATGGACCTGCAACACAAACATCAGCCACAAAACCTTTATATGTATATATATTAGATACATTGAATATAGGAGATAGACCAACATCAAGGGGTAGATCTATCTTGTATGCATTTGTCCCACATCTCTTCTTAGGACCTTGAAAGGACCTATCTTTTTCATGAGTATCTTGGTGTATTTCTCCTTAGGGAGTCTTTTCTTTTTTGAGATGAATCATCACCATGTCTCCCACCTTGAACTTAACATCTCTCCTTGTGACATTTGTTGCTTGCTTATACTTTTCAGTGGTTTGTATCAATCTATCTCAGACTTGTTGATGTATGTCCCTCATCACTTCAGCAAAATCATCTGCTTAAGAACTCCTCCTTTCAATACTTTGCACTTCTCAGAGTTCAAGAACACCTCTAGGATGGGTCCCATATACAATTTGAAAAGGACTCAGTAGTGTACTTTTTTTCACAGAGTCATTATATGAGAACTCTTCTTGTGGAAGAATAGTATCCCAAGTGGTCCCATGGTCCTTAGTCAAACATCTCAACAAATTACCAAGGGACCTATTAATCACCTTTGTTTGTCCATCAAATTGAGGTGATAAGCAAAAGAGAAAGACAAGTTTGTCCCCAACCTACACCACCAAGTCCTCCAAAAATGTCCTACAAACTTAGGACCCCGGTCTAATATAATGCTTAAGGGTAACCCATGAAGTCTAATAATCTCCTTGAAGAACAAACCTGCAATATTGGAAGCATCATGTGTAACTTTGCATGGCAAAAATTGTGCCATTTTGGAAAACCTATCCACAACAACATATATACTGTCATATCCTGGTTTAGTCCTAGGAAGACCTAAGACAAAGTCCATGCTAACTGAATCCCAAAGTTTGGTAGGGATTGGTAATGGATTATATAGACCTGCATTGGAACTTGTCCCCTTTTCCCTTTGACATACCGCACACTATATCACATACTTCCTCACATCTGACTACATCCTAGGCCAAAAGTAGAATCTCCTACCAATTCAAGTGTCTTATCAAGTCCAAAGTATCCTGACAAACCCCCAGAATGTTTTTCCTTTATAATATTTTCCCTCGTGGAGAAATTAGGAATACAAAGCTGACTGCCCTTGAAAACTAATCCTTCTTGGAGAATGTAATCAGAAAAATCAGTATGATACCTATCATTCATGTCCTTACAAACCTCATAGGCCTCCTTGAAATCTTCATCTCCTTGATACATGTCTTTTAAGGCATTGATTCCCATTCTTTCCAATTGAATCTCCTTGATTTCTAAGTTCCTTCTACTAAGTGCATCGACAACTTTATTGGCTACTCCTTTCTTATGTAGGATAGTGAAAGTGTAAGCTTGGAGATATTCCATCCACTTCATATGTCGGTGATTTAGTTTCTCCTACCTATTCAAAAAACTTAGAGCATGGTTGTCAGTATATACAATAAACTCCTTAGGTAAGAGATAATGTCTCCACTTCCTAAGAGATTGCACCATAGCATACATCTCTAGGTCATTATGTAGAATAATTTTTCTTTGCCTCATTTAGTTTCTCACTGAAGAATGCCACTAGCCTACCTTCCTCACTCAAGACTCCTCCTATGGCATTCTTTGATTCATCACACTCAATAGTTTAACCTTATGAAAGTCAGGGAGTACTAAAATAGGTTGCTCTGAAATCTTAGTTTTCAAAAACTCAAAAGATCTATCAGCCTCCTTAGTCTAGACAAATTGACATTTCCTTCCACCTTGTATGGTTTTTATCATTGGTGCACTAACCCCACTGAAATTATTAATAAACTTTCTATAAAAACTTGCTAACCCATGGAAACCTTTTACCTCGCTTGTTGACTGAGGGGTTGGCCAGTTTAGGATTGCCTCCACCTTAGATGGATCCATTTTCAAATTTCCTTGAGAAACCACAAATCCAAGGAACACTAGTTCTTCCTACAAAAAGACACATTTCTCCAAATTGATCTTCAACTTCTCCTCATGTAACCTTTGCAAAACCAAATCCAAGTGTGTTAGATGTTCATTATTGTCTTTACTGAAAATCAATATATCATCTAGATATACTACTACACAATAATTTATGAAAGGCTTTAGAACCTCATTCATGAGTCTTATGAATGTACTAGGGGTGTTGGAAAGTCCAAATGGAATTACCATCCACTCAAATAGGCCTTCATTGGTCTTAAAAGTTGTCTTCCATTGGTCTCCATCACTGATCCTTATTTGATGATAACCACTTTTCAAATCCATTTTGAAATAGTACTTGGCCCCTCTTAGACAATCCATCAAGTCCTCTATTCTTGGCATTGGGAATCTATATCTGAGTGTTATCTTTTTGATGGCCCTAGAGTTGGTAAACAACCTCCATGTTCCTTCTTTCTTAGGAGATAGTACTGTAGCGACTGCACAGGGACTTATGCTCTTCCTAATGAACCCTTTCTCAAGCAATTATTGGATCTATCTTGCAACTTCTGCATTTTGTTGGGGGGTAAGCATGTATGCTGCCTTATTGGGTAGTTTATCACCTAGTATGAGGTTAATACAATGATTGATTTTCTTCTGAGTAGGTAAGGAATTTGTGGTATTGTCTGCAACTATCCCCTTATATCGGTCTAGTAGATTTTGAACCTCTTTAGAACCTACTCTCCTTTCTGTCTCTGGTTCTTAGACTACTTCTTAGGTTCAGTCTTAGGCTTGACAACTATTGCAAAACAAGGAGTGTCCTTCTCCTTCAAACCCTTCATGAACTCCCTCTCATCCACTAGCATAAAACTAGGCACAATGTGCTTATCCTTAATGTCATCCAGAAGAGGTGTCATAGTGAAGTTCTCCCCATTCTTGGTGATGGTGTAAACATTCTTCCTTCCCTCATGCCTAGCATCTACATCATATTTCCAAGGCCTTCCTAGTAGCAGATGACAAGCATCCATTTCTACTACATCACACAACACCCTATCTATGTATTCACCTATTGAAAATTCTATCCAAACTTGCTCACTAATCATATCTTGCTGACCTTTGTTCAACCAAGACATTTTATAGAGATAAGGATGAGGTATTATTTACAAGTTAAGCTTAGTAACCATTTCAATAGAAGCTATGTTATCTATGAACCATGAGTCCATAATGACTTTGCATACCTTGCCTTGTACCTTGCAGGAGGTTCTGAAAGGAGATTTTCTCTGAGGTGCTTCTTTGATGATTGGTACTTTCAAGAGGGTCCTATTGATCATCAAGAGTTCTCCTTGCTCCAAATCTGTAGACTTTGAATTTGATGTGTGGTAGGAAGTCATGCTTTGACTATCTTCTTCTTGTATTAAATGTGTTCTTCTATCACCTCCTTGGCTACCATTGCTTAGCTTCTTAGGACATCTAAATGATTGATGCCCAACTTGGTTACATCAAAAACACCTACCGATGAAGGCACTAGGTCCTCTTCCACTGAATCTTCCTCTACCATTTCCCCTCCTTCCTCTAAAGATACCTTTGTTCCATGATTCTCCCTCTTGTTCCTGATGGCTGGACTCTCCTTGGGGTTTAGGAGATGATCCTCTTCCATTGAATCTACCTTTGCCTTTGAAACTTGTACCCTTTCCTCTATTATTATGTTCTCCTCTCCTTTTTTGCTTCTCCTCAATCCTAAGTTACATCTGAAAACACTTTTTCATTGATTCAAGGTTGAACAAACTCAGTTCATCTTGAATACTAAACTTAAGACCATTCGTGTACCTTGTTAGCTTTTGTGTCTCACTCTCTGGCATCTTTGCTTTGAGGGTCATCATGTGGACCTCCTCAGTGTAAGTACTGACATCCAAATCCCTTTGCCTTGGATTTTCTAATCTCTTGTGTAAGATTATCTCATAGTACTTAGGTACAAATTGCCTTTTGATCTCTATCTCTATCTTCTTCCATGAGGTTATGGGTCTCTTTCCTTCTTCATCTCTTTCATTTTGTAGAAATTTCCACCAGCTAAGAGTTGGACCTTTCATTTTGGATTTAGCCAGCTTCACCCTTTGGTTTTTAGGTACCTCTTCACATTCAAAATGATTGATCATTGCTTAAATCCAATACATAAACTCTTCTGGGTTCATCTTTCCAGAGAATGTAGGTAGTTCTGATCTATTGTCTCTTCTTCCTACCCTATTAAGGGCTTCAACAAATTGCCTTTGATCTGTCGGCATCAATAGTCTCTCTTTTTCCTCTTCTCCTTCTCCATCAGATGCAGATGCAACTCCCTTGCCTACCTTGTCTTTCTTCAACATTTTTATCTCCTCCTCCATCTTTTTATTCTTGGCTGCCTACTCCCTCACTATCTTGGCCAACTCCATGTTCTTCATGGGTCTCATGGGAATCTCCTCACTATTCTATGTTGCATCTTCCATTGCTTTATTCTTCCCCAAGGCTCTTATGATGCTCTAATACCACTTGATGCAGAGATTGGTAGCAATAGGGTGGTAAACCCACCTACACACCTTGGTCTTCTTTACCTTGAGTCTCCCTCAAGGCTACAATCACACCCCAAATGTGAAATTGGACCCTTACCCCTAGCAAGGGATGGAACAACACTTCTACACACTTCCTAAGACCTATCAAGATCTCCCACAATGCTATTTTGGAGCACAAAGCAAGTATTGGCTTTTGAGGTTTAGATAGGCCTACCGATTAGGCCTAGTAGTTAGTAGCCCTATTTCAGTATTTTTGGATTTTTCTGCAAATTATACCAAACAACACCCTAAACAAATTTAGGTTTCAAACACCCTTTTGGGATTACTATCAGATTCTAAAAGATTGGAATTCCACCCTATTCTTGCACTCTTCAACACCTACTTGGGTCACAAGCCTAATTGATCAAGCTAGACCGGTTTTACAAAGGAGGTATATGAGAATGGGATCACGGGAAGGTTCCAACTCTTTAGAAGGTTTCTTCTATGTCCAAATACTCCAATTACCTCAATTCAACTCATCATCTCATCATTTCTCATAGTATGCTTAATGAAACTCATATAATCTAATCTAAACCCTCAAATGGTTTAGACTAGGGCTTGGTGGTAAGGTTACCAACCAACTCCTCTGACCTTGCCCCTCTAGAATCTCAAAATAAATGCCCCTAACTTGTATTCTACCAATGGCCATCGGACCCCAATGAGTGGATTGCAAGTTAGGGCCCCATTTGCATTGTAACCCTTAAAAATGGAGGGTTTCAGACCCACAGAGGGTAAAACGCTTACAAATTCCACTAGAATTCACTTCAAGAGGTCAGACCAAATGAATTGGAAGGGTATCTCAGGGTTTTTTTCTAATCAAATCAAAAATTCATTAGTAGATCTCACACCCTGTATGGATAGTATGGAAAAATGTCACTATTATGGTAAAATCAGACTTTTTCTATTCACTTTCTCCACTAAACTTTACAAAACTATCTACTCTCTCTTTCCCATGGTTTTCCAAGCATATATAAACCTTTTCCAACTTCCATAACAAATTTTTGAATAGTTAGGACCGTTGGAGAAGTAGTTAGCATCCTACCGGCAACTTTGAAAAGTTGCCTGACAACAAATGCAATAATTTGCAACTTAGGACAAAAATGGTTATTAACCACTTAGACCCTATGGAAACATATCCAAGGTCATTATTTGTTATTTTTAGACTCCAAACACCTAAGACAACATTGAAAATCCAAATTCCAAGCCTTCATGGCCTAATGGACCTCTAGGTTTATATGCTCACCCAAGATATTATTGACTATGCAAATAGGCATTCAAATACATCAAAGGTGATCATTGATCTAACCCATTATTACATCACAAATGAACATGTAGACACCACCATGTGCTTGAAATAGAGGTGTAGTAGAAGGTTCTCTACACCACTAGGTCTCAGACCTCAAGGAAATGATCAATTCCATCACATGACAAAGTGGAAATCCTGGAAGAAGTCTCGGCCTCTCAAAAGAAGCAGAAAAACATCCCTAGCAATCTAGAGGCTTTGCAGACCCAGATGCTTGTATTGACACAAGCCTCAATTTCTCCTACAACTACTCTAGTGTAGGTACTTTTTTCTGCCCCTCTTCTCTCTTCTCGATCTCTAGTTTTTGTGTCGGTATTGCCCTCTATCAACCATGTTTCCATGGTAGGTAATCCTATAGCAGTTGCATCTTCCACGCTATCTATGCAAACCCAATCAATTGTGGCCCCCACGAGCACATCTGCATCTCCCTCACCTAGCTTTAGCATTTTTTACAACTCAACTAGCATGACCCATTCTTTTTAGACCCCAAGCCAACCAACCAATACGTCATTTGCCTCACGCATCCTTGGGTTTGTAGGTTTTTCACCCACCGCTTCATCCACTATTGGATCATTGTTCTCCTCGCCTGTCACTGTTTTCCCTGGAATTCCCCCTTTTTCCCCAACTACTCTCTCTTTGAAATCTCTTGCCCAATTTCAATCTAGCATGGCTCCTCTTCCTTTTTCCCCACCCCCAGGAGCTCCTTTTGCAGGAAGAATAATCTTTGTACCTTCAAAATTCATTAGTATGTGGATCAGGGCAAGCTCACCTGTGCTTAGAGATCACAGAAAAGGAAGGCTAAAGATTCTCATAAGCTTGTTGAGCCTTGCATTCAAACTATTTTCAGGGAAGATCATCAAAATCTAGTGTTCATGGCTATTACGCCATGCGTAGTCAAGCCAACAAATCAAATGCAACCTGAAGACTACTCTATGCATGCCATTGGCATTGATTTGAGCAGAGCCCAACTACAGGATAGGGTGGAAATCATGGAGGAATCCAACAAGGTGGTCTCCTCAGACTATATGAAACATTCCTGGTGCCTAGAGAAAGTCACAGTTGAGCTAGGAAGAGTAAAAGATATAAATGAGCAACTCATGAAAGAAGGGAAAGGTAAATAATCAGAGATAACGTGCCTACAATATGCAATACTTCAAGAAAAGACTGAGAGAGATAAACTTCAAAAGGCATTGAAGGAGTCTAAGGGCTTCTTGTGCGCAGATCAAAAGGCCAAGCAAGTAACTTTTGATCAACTACTTGATAAAACACATGAGTTATCACGCATCCAATCTACCTCTTCCGATATGACCCAAATTCAAACTCAGTTGCAAGAAGCCATTGCAGAAAAAGAGAAGGAGCATCAGGAATTGGTCAACACTCAAAGCCTTCCAGTGGAGGAGAAAGCAACAAAAGAGAAGTTGTTGAAAGGTTTTTGAGCCTTGCAACCTCAGTCTTCCTAGGAGCTTCGTGAATCTCAAGCGACCATTGTAAATAAATAGGTAGAGGGTAACCGACTGCAAGGTGAAGTTCAAGATAAGCAAACTAGGATAATAGCATTACAGCACCAGGTAGCAAGGCAAAAACAACACATGAAGGAAATGCACGAGTGGTTAGAATCCAAATAAGTTAAAGTAGAACTCCTCTCCAAGTCATAGGCCCCTCAGCCTGCTCCTCCTGTGGACTTCAGTTATCTGATGCGAGAGCTTCATAATGCATATTAGGAAAATATAAAGCAACCCACTCTTCTCCTAGAACCAGCTCTACGTTTCTTAGTAGTCTCTCAAAGTTTGCATGCCAAGATTGACCCTTTCATTGATAATGCCATGCAAGTTTTGGCTTCTAAAGTCCCCGAGGCTCAGAGATTAATTGATAGGATTTATGCCACTACTCCCTAGGAGTTAGCTGCAATGGGATTTACAGATATTGAGGGGATAATTCAAAAGGCTAACCACTTCATTAATTGTGGCAAAATGGCCAGACAGGCTACTTCAAGTCTATTGACTTTAAAAGACTCCATCAGCCTTGTCATAGAATTCCTCGAAGACTTTGTCAAGCTTGGCCTACCTTCCCCTTTTCTTCTCGATGGCACAATCATAGGAACTAAGCAACTATCAATTTTAATAGTACAAAAGTAGTAGGATTAGTCAACCCCCCAAGCATTGAGTGATCCCCCTGAAGCCAATGAATTTGTGGCCTTGTTTCTTCCCTTGGCTATGTTGGGACCTATTAAATCTTAAGGGTTTAGGGTTTTTGCTTTTTCATGAAAACATTTAGAAAATTAAACCTTTGTAGTGCATTATTGTAATTCATATTGAACTTGAACCCTTGAACCTTTTTTGGTTCAAGGTTCAAGGTTCAATCCTTTCTCTTGTGTGAGTCATGGCTTTGTATTGTTTTTTAATAAGCAAGTGAGAATGCATTATGTCTATTTTGAATCATTTGCAAATCGGTTCAATGTTCAAGGTTCAAAATGTCCCTTTCTTTTGATTAAAGATCTTTGATTTTTGCCTTTTTCCACTTAAGTGGAAGGGTCTGTGCGTCGTCGAGAGGGGCCCCCTTTTAAATTCTAGGCCTGCATGGATTATGATAGGTTTTTAATTTTTCCTAAGTCCTATGTCTTTTCCTATGTCTCTGTCGGGTTTTCCTAAAGATCAAGCAAGTTTCTTTATATCTCGCGGTTGTCGCTATACCACAACATAAAATTGCTCGATGGTTATCGCCTGCGACTTGGCAACAAACCGCTAGCGGTGAACCATGGTCAGTAGTTAATGCAAGCAGTTTAGGCAAATGAAGATCTGCAGGCTTTTGGGGAGGCATCAAAGTTTTATAAATAATGCAATGGCAAGTGTATAGTCCAGGCCCAGACCAGAACCATCCTCTCTGCATAGTCCAAGGAAGCAATTTCAGTTGCTAGTGCCATCGAGTATCGACAGAGGCTTTTTCATGCTACACTGATGACCCGATGGAAAGGCCCAGGAAGACCTTTTATCCTACATTGGCCGTGGGGAGGAGCATTTTTGTATTTAAATCCAATGTCCCACGCATATCAGGTGTCAAAGCTTAAAGGCTTTTGACAAAGTGGTAGCTTAGCATTAGTGGGCCCTCGCATGCGTGCACATCTCAGAGCGGCCTAATTTTGCAGCAAAAGGGGAAATTAACTAGCCTACAAGTCCAAGAAGATTAGATGATGGTGGAAAATATCTAAGGACCATCGCTATACTGCAACATGAAGGTGCTCAACTGTCAAAGGCCATGACTTGGCAACAAACCACTAGCGATGAACTATGGCCGACAGTTAGTGCAACCATTTAAGGTAGATGGTTATGAAGAGGTTCATTACAGTGGTTAGTGGAGGCCATGCTAAGGTGTCAAGATAAGGACCCAAGAGCCAATCAAGGAGTGCCATGTGGCAGATAGGTGGCGTGTCATCTTAATAAACATCGATGAGACCTTGGCTTCGATGCATCACCATAGGGACTCGCCAAAGGCATCAGTTTCATCGACATGAAAGGTGTTGATGAAATTAGGGTTTCGATAAGACATGAAAATGGTTGGTCGAAGAGGAAGTTTGGCCGAAAGAATAATGTCGAACAAACCAAACCAAGTGGTGGGTCCCGTGGCACTGACGTGGCAGATGAGTCCGCATTAGATGGATCAGGTGGCAAACCATATGTTGATGCATGGAAAACCTGGCAGATAGGTTGTACCCAGGTAGATCTTAGAATAAATCAGGGGGTGCCAAGTGGTGACACGAGGCAAAGAGGGGAGTAGATTAGCTAAGGTAAAGTCCTAGCAGGTTAAGAAGATCTGACAATTGGGCGAGATGATCCAACGGTTGTCGCCATGTCACGATGGGAAGATGATCACCAAATATCCCCTATGACTTGGCGACAAAGCATGTGTAGAAAAGGAAAGCGATCGGGCATTAAGGATCGAGTAGGTTGAGGGAAGATCTACAGCCATCATTATACCGCCATGCAAATGTGCCTGTTGGTTATCACCTACGACATAGCGACTAGCGAGGTGGCAGTTGAGGTGGTCATCTAGATGGATCCAAAGGCAAATCAGGATCTGCCAGTGTCAGGCCCATCAAAAGAGAAAGTAATAGAGGGAGCCACCTAGGAGAGGCTAATGATCGAGCAGATCACTGAAATCCAATTGTAGATCCAAGGCAGATCAACGGTGGGGTGAAATTCCAAGGCTAACCATGACTGTCGTTGTATCACGGTTGTGAAGTACCCGGAATGAATACCCTCACAACAGGTGGCACCAAGGTGGACTCTGAGCTAATCATGAGGTTCCATGTGGTGACATGCAGCTGATGATGTGGAAGGTCTAGTGGTAGCACAAGGAAGACAGGTGGCATGTCATCAAAATAAACATCGATGAGATCTTGGCTTCGATGGATCACCATAGGGACTCACCGAAGGCATCAGTTTCATCGACATAAAAGGTGTCGATGAAATTTTATGTCGATGAAACTAGGATTTTGATAAAACATGAAAGAGGCTTGCAAAAGAGGAGGTTTGGCCAAAATACTGAGGCTTGACAAACCAGGAAATGACACATGGCGGGCCCACCAGAGGAGAGAATAGCCCAGGTGAATTAACCGGTGGGAATGTCAAGAGGGATCTAATGGTTGGATGGATAATCTGACGATGGTCACCATGTCACGATGGAAAGATGCTCAATGGCTAAGAGGCGCGACTTGGTGACTAGGTGGTGGGACCCGTAGGAATAATAGTTCGGAGGAAGTAAAGAATAAGCAAGTTCAAGGAAGATCTACGGTTGTTGCCTTACCGCAAGATACATGTGCTTGAATGTTAATGGCTGTGACTTGGCGACTGATGAAGTGGCAAGACACGTGGAGTCTAGAGGGATGCACGAGCAAACCAGGTGGTGACATGTGGCCAAAACCTACGTGGGAAAGTCAAGTTAAAATATAGTTCAGACTGTGGTGAAAAGGCAAAAGCTTGAGTGACCGACCTGCAGAGGGATTGATGGCTGAGGGTTGAATTTTTGCCCAATTATAGATTTGTCATATATTGTGTTAGGTCCTAGAGACAACTGAGAGTGGGGGGTGAATCAGTTGTCTAACAAATTCAAACCAAAAACAATTAAACCAACTTAAAGCTTAATACCGGTAAACTAGTCTAATATGTTGGTAGATAGTTTTAACAGTTAATTGCAATACCGGTTAGTATTAATGCATGAAACAAAAAGACAAAGTGATCCACAACACATAACACCAATATTTGTACGTGGAAACCCCATAAGGGGAAAAACCATGATGGGAAACCTTACCCACAATCACTGCAGATAGTAAGTGTATACAAATGGGGTCTGCACATGCAGAAAGGCCAAGCGCCTAGAGCTCACTATTCAAAACACAAAATGAGAGTCACACTGACTACAATTGGATGGTTAAATCCAATAAGAATGTACTACTCAAAATAGCATCTTCATATGTTGGATTCAATACCAATGTAGTTATGATTGTCTTCACAAAAACCCTCCTTCAACTTCAAATGATGTTTGCATGTATAGCTCTTCTTATTCTTGCATATACCTTCACACAATCCTTTTTCGCATTCCACACTTGATCTTACAAATAAGATCTTACATTTATACCATACCCTAAGACCAATTTTAGTAGGTCGGCTCTAAAGGATAATACAATAAAATTAATTTACAAATCAATTAATACTCGATGCAATAACCGATTCACCATGTCGGCTTAATGCATTTACAATAATAATAAGTCATCTCCATAGTGTGCCATGCTGATTTGGAAAAGATAAACCTACCGATGTAACCTGGACCTATTTGCTGGTAACAGTAAATATGTAAATACGAATATGCCAATTAACAAAACCTCAAGATAAGGTGTCCACACAATGTTTTAGACATAACCAAGTGTTTTCCATATCATTCCAAGTGTCGATGATCATTATATCCTATCGGTGTACCAGATACGAGTGACTGTGCATAAGTCACTTGCTTGTCGGTGAATGTTGTTGATTCTCCAAAGTGCTAGAGTTGATAAGTATTTAGTAGGTGTTGACATCAATGACAAAACCATACCAAAATACCAACATATTGTTGGAAAGCTCTCGATCTGAGGAATCTAATTCTACAGTCAAGTGTAGCCCACGACAAGTATTTTTGGGGTAGTGACCTTGGGATCTCAGAAGTTATTTCTCAAATAGAAGGTGATGATTTTTTGTAGGCCAAGTGCAACAACGGTTAATGCTAGTAGTTAAGGTAAGCGGTTACGGCAGAAAACTAGTGGTAGCAGTTAAGTTTTTAACAGCTAGAGACCAAGTTGTGGGGCCCATTCCAAATGGATTACTCAGGTAAGTTAAAGGGCGCGTTAGTTTTCAATGATCGGATGGTCGTCACTATACCACAGTGGGAACACATCGGAACTTTAAAAGCTGTGACATAGTGACTAAAGGAAAAGTGCTCATAGGGATTGCCTTCCTGGTCCATTAGTGCCAAAATTTGAAAGACTTAATGGTAGAGGTGCGCGAGTTTCATCCAACGCAGATCTGAAGTGAAAAGTTGGTGAGACGTATCCAGGGAGATTCGATTAATATAATGGTGAGTCGCTATGTATTTTCTTATATAAGAACTCATCAATTCTCTGGCACAAGATGATCCACAAACATTATGAAGCTGACGGTGGTTGTATACGATTTTGGGTAATAAGGGCCTACCCTTTCGGCCATTTTCCAAATGAATGCCCAGTCAATTAATGAAGCATGCATCCCAAAAAGAATGTTAGATTTCTCCCTCAACTGCAATGGCACAGAAATATAACCTTTGCAATAAATGACTGTTAGGGTAATATTTTTCTTCTAGGTGGTTTGAAGCTTGTTGCATCCTGATTTCTATAAAAGGATACCAAGGCTACCTAGAAAATGGGGACACAAATTTTTGTAGCTAAACTCTGGCAAAATTAATACAGGCCTTTGTCTTAGCAAATTCTGAGTCAAATATGAAGTACTTGTAACCTTCTGATAGAGGAATGAAATATACAGTCCAAAGAATTTAAATTCAGATTTGTATTGTCTCTATGTCACTGTACTGGTGTTTATTTCATTTAAGTAATCAAGGATTGCTTATTTGAATTATTTGTTAGGCATCTAATGAAGTTGTTCTAAGTCTTTTTCTTAAGGAGGAAAATATAAAATACTTTGAACAAAGTCATTGATATTAGTACTCTTGGTGTGGATTGGATGATGAAGTTTGATGCAGATTAGGACTTTGTGTATGTCAAGCATATTCAGAGTTGATAGATCGGGAACTTGTGATTTGTGTACTAGTTTCATTTGTCAGGTTGCATTCTGTTGTAGATGACTCTGTTGCCTGGATAAGGTACTGGTTTATCTGTTGGTTTTTGTTGCATTTTGTGATCCTTTTTTAAAAAGTCAAATCAATTTTCCATTTAGGTTAGTTGTATTGGTCAGTAAGGAAAGTTTGCGGGAATTTACACTAGTTTTCTACAAACCATTTACTATTTTTGTGAGAAAATAGTCTTTAAAAGGGTTCACCTACCCAAACTTTTATAAGCTTAAAGTGTAGGAGGTTTCCTAATTCTGGAACCTCATATTGTTGTCTTTATTTCAAACTTTTGTTGTTCTCTTCCATTGCAGCACAAAGGCAGTAATTTTCACTTTTACAGAGAAGAAACAGAAGTTTTCAAAATGGAGAACAGGCTAAACTCCTTGTTGCTCTCGAATAAGCTTATAATGAACCAGAAATAGTTCCTTTCAAGGATATCAGTGAGCTGGATCAAAGTTTTCAATCTCTCAAAGCTCAACGCATCCCTTTTGAGGAAGATTGGTCTCCCCTTCAGTGACTTTTTTGCAGGCTCTTCAAGCTTGAGGCATTAGCCTAGCTAGCGAACTAGAGATTTTTGGGGTGTCGGCGTCTCACGGGTGAGATTTCCTCAGAAGTCACCAATAAATATAGACTCTAAGTCTCATGTACCCTTTCAGGGGTTCGTTTCTTTTTATTTTCCCGAGTCTTAGTCCTTTTCTGCTCGAGGAATTTTTGCCTCCCTGTGTCCATGTGGCAGCACAATTCGTAGTGTTCGGGCTCCTCTTTTCCCTTTTCCAAGAAGCCAAGTGGTGTTGATATGTGGCAGTATTCTTTTCTTGCTGTCTTGGTGGGCCCACATCTTCAAGCCTGTGTATTTGCAAGTTTTCACCCATGCCATGTGGCAGTTCCTCATGAGGTTTTCCATGCCTTTTTTTTGCGTCCTCAGGATGCTCCCTCTTGCTGCCACGTTGAATTCGATGTAACCACTAGGCAATGTTGTTTGCTAATCTGAGAAGATGGATTTTGGTCACTAGTGGCTTGCAATTGTGGTAGCGGTTGTCAATTTCCTTTAATCTAATCCGTCGTTAGAAGATTTAATTAGCGGTTGCAAGAAAGGTCGAATCTTTTCTGTTTTAGCTTGTGGGAGGTCGTTTCACAATTACTAGTGGTGCTGCTAGTGATGCTTGTGGTTTTAAACCCACTCTCTATTTTCTCTGTCGGGCTATTGGCCAAGACTTATTTAAGGGATATCTTTTGCTTTTGTAGAGGTTTATAAAATTAGAATGAAGAAGATAGACAATTGACTATTAGAATTACGCCTTTAATTTGTAGTTGTGCATTGGAGACTCTAATAAAATTGTGCCTTTGGCCTTTTGTGATAGTTGTACTTAGCACAAAGACTTGTTTCTGTGCAATTTTGTAATTCTATGTGACTTCAGAAATATATGTCATAGACTCCACAGATTGAACTGTGTTTTTAAGAACTTGTTATCTAGTGGATGAGTGTTATGTATTGCTTTATGTCAAATGAGTTATTGTCTATGTTTCATTTTTTAATTTCTGGGCATGTAGATTGTTGAATGGACTTGGGTGAACTCACAATGTTGGTTCCCACTCTTTGGTACATCCTAATTTTTGTTGAAAACATACATTTTTTAGAAATATAATGATTTAAGATTTAAGAGGTCCCATTTGAAGTAATTAATTGAAGAGAGTTATATCAAAGGCTCTTAGATCAAACTTTCTTGGATAGAACCTCTCTACTTATAAATCATACTTGCATTGGAGTCTCCTTTACATCTATCAAATGTTGATAAAAAAACAATTTTATATTAGCTTTTGGGTGGTCAAATGAATTCATTTAGAAGTTTTACTTTTTTAAGTATTTAGTTTTATTATAAGCTTTCCAAATAATATAATTTTTAATATATTTAATTTAATTAATATATTTTCATTTTATCCTATGAATGTAGGTTTTTCACTGAACATGAACTTCTTTGTTCAATGCATTGGGAAAAATAATAAACTAATTCAAAAAAAATCTGAAAATATCTATGCACTAGGTATTGATGTCTTCTTTCTAACAAATAAAATAAAATTGAATTTTGATATATATAGAACAAGTTATGTGTTCAAATGTACACCTATATCTAAATTATAATTAGTTAGACTTCAAAACTTGATAAAATAAAAAATATTCAACATATTACTATCAAACCAATTTCATGCTTTGGGTATTGATGTAACAAACTAAAATTCAAAAGAATTAAGTTTTTATCATTTATATAAAAAAAGTTATGCATTTCAGGATGCACATCACTCTTAAAAAATGTTGTTTACTGTTAAAAACTACTTTTTGAGGGAGATGGAAAAATTAAAAAAAAGTTATTCAAAAAAATTGAAAAAATATATATTTAGAATCTACAAACAAGATTTTACAAATCACTAGTTTACATCATCTTCAAATTCTTAATGGTTTGAAAGTTATAGGTGTTAGAAAGTGAAGGTTTTTTCAAAATGTTCATCTAAGTGTCAAAGTTGGTCAAAAAGTGGGAATCAATATTGTGAGTTCACTTGCCTTAGAGATGCATGTTTATGAAGTTATCTTTGTGCCTTAGTTGTAAAATCATCTCAGCGCATCACTATAGTGTATTTTTGCTTTCAGTTATTCTCTCTATCCCTTTCCACCCCCCACCCCCCCCCCCCCATATATGAAGAGTTGGCTTATAAAACCCCAAAGGTCACTCAGTAAATACGTGCAGGTTCCCTATCACTGATTTTCCCATAAGGTTGTATTCATAAAAGCAATTTTATCGATCAAAACTTCAAAATCTCTTTTGCTACTTCAATCTCCACAACCTTAGATTCTATTGAAGAATTTGCATTAGAGATAGTTTAATCTATTTTCTAAGTCTCCAATTCTAACACACTCATATTTTTATTGGCATCAAAACAAGCTCGAAAAACCTTGAACTTAGAATTTTTTGTTCATTCTAGCTCCTTTTGCAAATTTTCTATTTCAATAGTTGTTTTGGCCAACTTTGACTCTTTATGCTTTGAAGCATCAAGTTCATTCTTCAAACCACCCATATTTTCATTTATTGGTTCCACACTCTGTGTAGATTTAAGTGTATCAACCTCTTTTTCTTTTAGAATAGCAGCCCACAAAACATGATTACAACATTACTTTATCTATTTGCCTAAAATTACACTTGTTAGAGAAACCTTCCATAGAGCTATCACTTTTTTCTTATGCTAAAAACTCTTTAAATCAATACAGGTTTTAATGGCTTACTAATATGGAGGCTCACTTCACACTTCAACAAAGACAAAACCTTTCTAGGGCCAACTCCTCAATGGAAAAGAACCCCTATGTGCTCATAGGTCTTTCTGGGTTTGAGTCTATCCGCTCCATGTCATGAAACATTTGGCATAAGGGATGACTATTTCTTAGATGCAAATAAAATTTTACAGTCAAACAAATTCTTTTTCTTTCAACAAACTAATCAACTTACCATCGAAATAGTACTTTTTTACAATAGTGGCAGCTATAATTCTTGTAGAAATATATTTAACATTTAAAATAATTATTTACAAAGCAGTGGAGTTTGCAATCATAATGAAATTCTCAAAGGTCTTATGTCCATTATGTACCAACCTTCAACAAGGCCTTCAATTGATACCAGAGCAGTTGCCAATGAGACGAGGAGGCAAACGATACTGAAGGCTTGCAAAAGAAACAAGGTAACTGTCCATTGTTTGATTTTATTCTTTACCACATACATTGCCATGGGATATACACACCCAATGGCCAAAAGTTAATAGCACCCAAAAGTCTAAGAACAGATCACTGAAAGATGGAATCAAAATGGCAATACCAGTAGTTGAGACCACAAATGCACTTATCCAAAATAGCCAGAATAGGTTAACATAATACAACCCAAGTAGGGGAATGGGCACACCATATTCATTACTGACAAGTCTATTATTTAGCCACTTGTTCAGAAACCAGTCCTCAATGAAAGCAAATGAAGATTGACATCATACCTGCAAAAGATGTTATGAAAATAGATTTTTATTTATGAAGGGTTCAACTTCAAGCCTTAGATTACAACTTTTGGCAATTGGTAGTTGAAGAAAATTGAGAGAGAGAAAAGGCTTGGAAAACTCTAACCCAATAGGCTCCCACCATATGAACTACAATGCATGCATTGGAAAAATCAATTTGGCAGTAAGGCTCATAAAAACAAAAACATGTCATGAGGTTTCCAGGTGCATACCCAAAGCAACCACAAAACAAATAAAAAAAAATTGTCGTTTTTACAAAAATCATGGAAGCTTTCTTCATAGTTTTATTTTCTGGAGGTTTTGATTTAAAAGTATCCTACATGATAATATGATAAATTAGGAATCACTTGTGCAAAGTAGATTACAATGATTTTGCCACACATACAGTTTACTAATGTTTTCCATACCTCAATTTATATGACAATAATAGAGTATGGATAAGAAAATGTTATGTCACCAATAGCTTGGAGGATCAGCCAAGCTTTCTATGATGTGGATATTGTTGTACTCAAGCTGATTCCAGCTACATTCTATTTTCTATAGTTTCTGAGATTTTTAAGTCTCATGAGAAGTGGATAAGGCTAAGGATTGCAGTGCATTACATAGGATTTTGAACACATCTAACTTGGTCATATAGACTGAAATAGAATTAGAGTATCCATCAAAACCTTTTTTTAATAAAACTGAAAGATAATAGGATAAAAATAATACTAGCTACTTTTGTAATGCCAAGGCGCAATTCTATTATTGCATAGGAGATTGAAAGACCCCAAACTTTATGAAAGTTTGGTATTTGAGATAAGATAAGTTGTGTCATTCCAAAAATGATGATGAAGGTGGTTTTTTGAAAAGTAGCATGGATAGTCATGTCCATTCTTTTGATAGGAATTGGATTGCCTAATTGCTCTGCAATGCTATGATCCAATTAGATTGGCTATAAAAACTCACAAAGATCTTTTAATAAGTGTCAGGTTATTAGGTTGCAGAAATGGATAGTAAAAATATATATTTGAGAATATTACTTTCTCAAATGAAATAGTAGAGTATCTGTGTTACTAAAAATGTGAAAAATAAAAAAAGAAAGAAGTACAAGTGGTTTGTGTTTATGGTCAAAATGGAAACAATAATATTGAAAGACTAAATGAATTCAACCACAAAACCCTAGCCTAACAACAACAAAGATCCACCATAACATATGAAGATTACCTAAGACAATGCAAATCAAATGAAATCACAAAGATTATACCCTCACATGTCCAATAGGGTTTGGATCTCCATTCTTCCTATATCATTGATCTTGCTTGATATATTTGCTCTCAAATTTTATGTGTGCACAAGAGCTCAACAAAGAACAGAAATGTGGTTGCAAGTGGCTTGATCGCATATGAAAGTTCGAATGTTAGAA
Organism: Cryptomeria japonica; assembly: GCF_030272615.1. Taxonomy (NCBI): domain Eukaryota; kingdom Viridiplantae; phylum Streptophyta; class Pinopsida; order Cupressales; family Cupressaceae; genus Cryptomeria; species Cryptomeria japonica. Next base: position 445,892,811 of record NC_081409.1, read on the forward strand.
TGCTTGAAGGATTTATTAGAATACGTAGTTGAGGGTTGGTAATGAAGGAAGTGTCTCCTTATATAGAAAACACTATAAGAAATGGAGCGATAAGATTAAGAGGTGTAAAAGATAAATGGTCGGCTAGGATTAGAGGGTAGGTAGAGAAAATAAGAAAATAATGATAGGGTAGGTAGTGTAGGAATTAAGAGATGAATGACATGTGTCATGGGTAGGAAAGGTTAATGAATTAATTAAATAAATAAAGATTTATTTAATTAATAGAAGAAGTGGGATTAATTAAATAAATAAAAGTATTTATTTAGTTTAGGGGAAGGATAATTTAAATAAATAAAAGTATTTATTTAAATGAGGAATAAGGCTAGAAGAGGATAAATGAATTAAATAAATAAATAAAGATTTATTTAATCAATAGAAGAATTGGGCTAAAATAATTAAATAAATAAAGATATTTATTTAATTAGACAGGACAATTTTAGGTGTCTACTGTTTGAACGGAGAAACTAGTGGTCCTAAGATCTTGAGATAAGATGTGACATTGGGGTTTTTTATATGTGTCAGATCTATTAAATTATAATTACATGACCCAAAATAATTAGGGGATATAATCCAACAGTTGAGCATCCTAACTTTGTTCTTCTCAAAATCTTACATGGAAATTTCAAATCACTCCCATTTTTTACAACAGCTTACTTGACAAGTCCCTTGCTTATAACTAAGGCTTTAGGGCCACATCAACATGCTTTTTGCCAAGGTGTCCAAAAAGGTGCAAAAAAAGGTGGGACCTATACTTACGCACTTAGTCACGTTTTATTGGTGTGTTGATGTAACATCAAATGATTTGTTGTTTTTTATATCTAAGGTATATATTTGATTCAATTATGGGTAGTAATTATCAACAATAACAACTCTAAAGTCATAACTATTGGTGCAATTTAGTAAAACATATTGGACATAAAATTAACAAGTGTTATCACAGCTATTGAAATGTGATCAACTATTGGGTCCTCTCCCCTACCTATTTTTAACTTCTAACAAGTACACAGATGTATTTGTTTCATCTTCATTGTTGAGAGTTGATAAATAGCAAAAACTAATGTCCCCTTTGTTCATAGAAGATGGATCATGGAGTGTGATCTAAAAGGTTGATGCAAATAAATGCTAACAATTTTTCATATCAAAAGACTAAACAATATATGCAGAATAAGAACAAAAGACACATGGTAAATAAGAGAAATAGTCTCACCACATTCAGCATAGACTGCTAAAAGCTCTATGGAGATGAAGGTCCAACATATGGATTATTTGGATCTCTATTCTCATTCGCATAGGGACCTCCTAGGCCAAGGCCATATCCACCCGTTGGTTCTCCCATTCCATTATTGAACATTCCACTATATCCATTTTGGCCACCATATCCTATGTATATAATGTTTCCATAAAGACCACTATTGTATCCTCCTATTGCACCTCCATATCCTCCTGATCCATCATATGTATTTGTGAATGTTGAGGCTAGGGTTGTCACATAATGGATTGTATATAAATTCTTATAGTCCAATTTCTGTAGTTGTTTTAATATTTTGAACAACACTCCTCAAACTATAGCAAAAACAGAATAATGAAAATGATAAGTTACAATCAATAAATAGAGAATCTTTCAAATAAAGTTTTTATTAGTTTTAGATGTTAAGTGCATATCTGAATGCTCTTTGGAAATTGGCTCGGCATTCTCTTGGTGATGAGTTGCAAAGGAATTTAAGCTAATGGCCACAAGGAGGAAAACATTATATATAATTCTTATGTTCCTTGGCTAGGAACCATCAAAGGTTTACACTATATCCTTGGGTGAACACACACTATACACTTCTTCTCCAATGCCTACTGCTTGCCTACACTATCACTTGATATTTCTTAGCCATTTTTAAAAAAATATTTTTTTAGTCTATAGATATAACTCACACAAGCATTTGAGTTAGTTAATACTTATGTGTATCTTCTTTTTACGAGCAATACAATAATTGGCTCTTTAACAACAATTTAGAAATTACTACGAGAAGCCAAACAATGAAAAACTATAAGTCGCCACTTTGAATTTCACCTTAGATGTCGCTTAGGGGATTTGAAGCTGGACAATAGAACCCAATGCTTAAACCACTTGATCTTAACCCTTTAAATTAATCCATATTTCCAAATACAATTCTATATATGGTTTTTTCAATGTGGTGAGAAAAATCACCACACCCTTTTAGTCACATATTAGAGTGTGTTTTTTGTTGACAAAGAAAAGTTTTTGAGTCACAAAAATAAAATATATACATAAGAGTGAACCTATCTAGGCTCAAACATCAATTTTCAAAATAAAAAATATAACAAGGAACAAGGGCATGCATGTCATGCCATCGAGTAAAACCATGCAATATTTTGTGTGACTCAATGATTTTCTTTGTATTTTCAAAATTTCAGAAACTGAAGCAAAAATGGAACAACAAATAAAAATTGAAAATAATGTCCAGAAAAATATTAGCAAACCCTCATACAACATTTCATATGAACAGTCCGATGAATTACAATTGTTGGTATAAATCCTAGGATGTTGGAAATCTCAATGAAACCCTCAAAGAAAATATTTTATTTATTCCAAATGTTGATAAGAATTCTACAATACCAAAATTGATCTTTTAATAATCTTTTTTTACACTCACTAGCATAATGTATGATCTAGTACAACTATATGGCCCGGCTGGGAATGCTTGTAAACACTATAGTCTGCTATAGGCTTTGAAATTGTTAGTTTTCTTGGTGTTACTTAAAAATATATTTTTACCTTCAAATCTTATTCTTTTTTTCTTTGAATATGATTTAAATAAATCATAGTCACTGAATCCAATAGGATCTGGATTATTTGGACTCACTGGATTTTTTTTTATTCAATATAGACTTCTCAATTTCTATAAAAAATTTACTATTTTTTTTAAGATTCTTGACAAATTGAATTATTCAAACCTGGTAACTATGAAATGAAGTAAAGATTGTTGTTCTATATGATTCTCATTCTTAATTTTTCACATGGTACCCACCTTAGAACCTTGCATGCTTCTCAAGCATTTACCTATTTGAAGCTCTTTGCTTTGCTCTCTTTAAATTGTAGCAACCATTTGAGTTTTGGAACTATGGTTCTCTTTATGAAATGGGCATGATACTTTACCAAGGTGACTACTTATTGGCATTTTCATTAGAAGCCTTCTCACAGAACAAATTTAATTATATCACATATGAAAATAAATTCTATGCCTTGGACCAATTCAGTTTATGAAAACTCTTTTAAAGATTAAGGAAAGTTGCCTTTTAAACAGCATAAAGAATTTGAAACTAGTTAAAATGATCCATTAGATATGCCAGATTAAATTAGGTAAAATATTGCATCCAAAATCACTATGTGATTCAAATCATTCAAAATAATGTATTCAATAATGTTAATTCATTATATCCCACAGATGAGGGTGAGAGTATTTTTTGAAAAATTAAATAGGCTTGGAAATCGTACATTCAAACTCCAGAGGACAAATTGGAATTGTGAAGTCACAAATTAAAATTAAAACCCATCATCCCATATTAGTGTTTACATTCATTTCCATACTTCAAGGTCAATCAAATTTTGAATTGCTATTAATATGTAGGCCTAATTTTACCAAGAGAACAAGCTTATAAAATCTTCTACATTAATCCACTTTTGTCAATTTTCATTCTTTTTTCTTTCTCGACTTTTGCAAAATGGGGTTTCTTCGACATTTTTTTTTTTTTTTTTGATGTTGTATAGGGACTAGAGAATTTCTTCACAAGCCAAACTTTTCTATTAAATAATAGTTTATCCTCATTACAATGACGCAAAAATGAATCCTACCCACAATCCATATGAATACCCGATTGTTACAAGAAATGAAGCTTCTATAAGAAAAGTTCCTATTGCAACATTGAATCCGTACCAAAATAGATGGACAATAAAGACAAGAGTCACTACAAAGGGTCAACTTCATCATTTTAACAATGCAAGAGAAGATGGAAAATTTTTCAATTTTGACTTGGTTGATTTTGATGGTGGCAAAATGAGAGTAACATGTTTTAATGCTATTGTAGAATTATTTTATGATCATATAGACATTAGGAGAGTGTTCATAATCTCAAAAGGGAGACTCAAACCTGCATAAGAGAATTTCAACCATTTAAAGAATGAATGTAAAATTATTTTAGAAAGTAGTTCTATAGTTGAGATGTGTTTGGAGGACGATAGCTTAATACCAAAACAAATGTTCCATTTTACACCAATAAGTGAAATCAAGAACATGAAAAGCAATTCTATGGTTCATATTATTGGTGTTATTTTATCAATTCATCCACCAAACATAATATTCAAAAAGGATGCCACAAGGATTGAGAAAAGAACTCTTCAACTAAAAGACATGTCAACTTGTATGGTGGAATTAACAATGTGGGGTGGCTTTTGTAATAAGGAAGGCCAACAACTCCAAGAAATGTGAAATTAGGAACTTTCCCCATTATCACTATAAAGGTTGCATGAAATGGTGTTTTGGGTGGAAAGTCTGTGGGAACAATTACTATGACCCAACTTCTTATAAATCCTGATCTTCCAAAGTCACAACAATTGAGATCTTGGTTTGATACAAAAGGGAAGAATTTGACTTCTCATTCTATTACAAAATAAAACTCATCTTTGACATAAGCTAGAATGTTAAAAAATATTGCATAAATTGAGGATGATGAACAAGGTAAATTTGATAACCTTATTGGATAATGATAAAATCTACCTTATCTTTCATAAAGGTGGAAATTTTTTGTTAAACATCTTATTCATTGAAAATTGGAGTTATGAAATGCAAAAAAAAGGTGAATAGTAATGGAAATGGTAATTATTGTGGAAGATGTGATAAGAGTTTCCCTGAATGTGAAATAAATATATACTCCAATGCAAAGTGCAAGACCATCTTGCTTTCACTTGGATTACTGCTTTTGAAGAAGTGGTTGAAGAAATTGTGGGTATTACAACAAAAGAGTTAAGCATATTGAAGAATAAAGAACAAGATGATGCTGAGTTTGGAGATATTATATAGAAGACCCTTTTCAACAAATATGTATTTAAACTTCAAGTCAAAAAAGAGATTTATAATAATGAATAGGAGATTAAGCACGCTGTCATAAATGTAGAAAATTTTCATTATTCATGTGAAAACAAATCTTTAATAGATTCAATTGCTAAGCTCTAAGATTTCTTACATTCAATTCCTTTAATGTAAATGTTTTTGATTAAGGAAAAAGTAGGTTTTGAAGGGGCCCCAAAACCCTTTACAAGCAGAACTTAAACAACAAAGCTACGAGAGACAGAAAAGAACATAAACCACAAAAAAAATAGCGGAAACTGAAGAAAACCCAAAAAAGCCTCAAAAAGCCAGCAGGCCTTCCAACATTCAGATTTTTTCCAGGGCTTTAGCCAAGGTGTTGCTGATATCATACAGCTCTTTGATGTTGTCTTTGAAGTTGGGAGGATCCTTTGCTAAGGCAGCCACAGCTTTCTTGATACTAGCTCTGGTTCTCTTTGTAGTACCGCCCACCAGATTAGCATCACCACTTCTAGTCTAGATGGTCTCTTCTTCCAAGTCAAGATCCACGATCGGTTTAGGAGTGTAGGTGTGATCAACGACCTTGGTGATGTCCTCTAGGTTTTTGATGACAGCAAAGAGGATACTTGGGATAACTCCCATCAGATTTTTCATTACTTCTTTTCCCTCTTCCAGCGATTTTACCTTATTCTCCATTTCCTGCTTCCAATTAATCTGCTCATTGTTTTCATCCTCCCTCTTTTCATCCGTTTTAATCCCTTTCTTGTCCAGGTTTTTCAGGGTCTCGTAGGTCCATCTATCAAAATCCATTCTGGCCTCAGAGAGCTTCTTGAGGTTATCCAGGATAAGCCCTTTACTAGCATTTTCCTTGACCTCACTATCCCTATCCTCAGTCAGGTCCTTCTCAGAGTCTTTGTTCATTTCCTTCTCAGAGTTCCTCTTGGTTTCCTCATTATCCTCGGGTTCCGCTTCTTCCATCAGATGGTTGTTGTCCTTACCAAGGTGTTCGCTGAGGGTAGGGCTTTCTTGACCAGGCTCATTATTGCTGCTTTCTTCCTCATTGCCCAACTCCTCGTCTTTCCAGCTATCTTCACCGTTGGAGTCGTCCATCTCCATACCACTTCTTTTCTTGACAATGTCCTCTGTTTCCAACCCAGGGATGCTTTTCCTTTTTTTGCCGGAGGACGCCTTCTCCTTGCTAGTTTCTCCCTCTTCCATCTTTCTCTTGCCCAGAGAGGAAGAAATCCTCTTATTCTCCAGTAGGGCAAGGGTTTTGCAATGCTCATAAATGAGCAACAGAAGCCCATAGTGGAGTATCAGGCTAGAAGGGTTAGTCTTGTGTTTGTTGAGGGATTTGGAGAGGGACCAAAAGAGGTAGTATGGAAGGGACACCTTTTTGTCATGTCTAAAATGGTTTAAGAGCATGAAGTGGTAGGTGTGGGCCCTCAAAAAATGGCCTTCAACCGTGATGTACTCCATAATTGCGTTCAGAACCTAGCCCCACAACTTCTTGATGTTTGCAGCTTCGTAGTAGCCCCCAGTAGCCTTGCCAATTATAGCTCTCTCTTTCTCTTTTCACGGGAATAGGTTAACCACGTTGTTGGAGACCTTGAGGTCTCGAAATAAATTAAGCCTAGAGTGGGGCATTCCGGTCACAATGGAAATGAGCCCAGCGTCCAACTTAAACTTAACACCATAAAGTTTAAAAGAGCCATTAGACTAGTTTTTGGAAATCTTGGAAATGGCTAAGTTAACCCTACCTTTGTCATAGTCCTCAAGTTTCTCCATGAAGTTGGTAAAAGAGCCCTTCTCCAATTTCACCCAGACTTTAGGCATCGCTTTCTAGGTCGATGTATTGTCTAGTTCTTCCCGCCTTAGGTCTCCTCCCATCTTCGGATATGGGTTGTTTGCTCTATTTCTCTGCAAGTTATCACCTTCTTTTCCGATGTTGCTAAAGTTTTCGAGCTGGGTAACCCACTAAGCATGCGGCACTTTATTAGAAATAATAGAGGATCTGTCACCGCGCCATGTAATGATGGCCTTTCCAGCAAGGCATAAATGATGCTTTTTACTTGTCATGATTAAATTGTCCTTCTCTCCCTGTATAACGGTCCTTTCTGATGAACTCTTTGATATTTAAATTGAGATCCTCCTCATGCCAAATCATTTGGGAGTCAGAGTTAACTCTAGTGTTCGCTAAGCAATCTGCCACACTATTTTGCTCTCTGAAGGCATGTTGAATATTGATTTCTTTGAAACTGGCAATGATCTCCCTAGCTTTCATGATGATATTTTCAATAAACCAGGAAGGCTCTGATTCCCCCTTTAGGCACTTTATGATATTGAGTGAATCTCCCTCAAGCCTTATTTTATCATAATTTAGACTTTTGGCAATAATTAAGGTATTCAAGGCTACAGGGGCTTCAACAAAATGGCTAGTTTGATTCCCCAGAGGACCAGCCACCGCCTTGAGACAACTTCCAGCAAAATTCTTGACAATGCCCCCATATCCAGCTTTACCCGGATTCCCTTTAGAGGCCCCATCAAAGTTAGCTTTAATCCATCCCTGTGGGGGGAAACACCAGACTAGACCTTCTCTTCCAATCTCCTTGCTAGTGGTTGTAGTAGAAAGGTTCCACCTATCTTTAAAATCATCTTTAGCAGCAAGTCCCTGATCAGTGTAGTAGAGGCATTCAAAGATACTCCTAAAGATTTTATCTGCAACCACTTCAGGAAAAGCCATTTTATCCCTAAAAATCCTGTTGTTGCGCTCTTTCCAGATATTCCAGATAACAATCGGCAGAGTAAGTTTCCAGGTCTTCACAATTTTAGGATTAGAATTAGGGCAATGCCATTGAAGCCAAGTGTCACCAAGAAAGTTCAGGAAGACCCAACTTAGGTTCCATCTGGAGAGGATGATTTTCCAGATATCTTGGCTAAAAGTACATTGATTGAGAATATGGCAAGTTGTCTCTTCTTTTCTGCAGCAAAGAGAACACCTGTTAGGAAAAATAATACCTCTTTTGTGAAGATTGTCAAAGGTTAATACCTTATTTTGGATGAAAATCCAAAAGAAGATATTGACCTTAGGAACTAACTTCTTGTTCCATACCTTAGCCCAGATGGGAATTTATTCCATCGGGGCACTGTGAATAGCCACTGCAGAGGAAACAAAGTATTTCCCATCCAGAGTTTCCCTCCATATCAATCTGTCATCTTTGTTGTCTCTAGGGATTTTGGTAGAGAGAGCTATTTGAAGGAACTTGAGTCCCGGACACTGCTAGCTAAAGTCAATCCATTTCCCATTTCTCCAATAATCTCTTACCATTTCTCCATACCTGCTTTTGAATCGGTCTTTCCAATCTTTAATAATTGGGATTTCCTCCAAAGGTTTATCCAGGATCCATTTATCTTCCCAAAGTCTTATTCTCCTCCCATCTCCAAGGTTCCAAGTTCTGCCAACAGCAACCCAGCTTTTAGCTGATTGCATAGCATTCCATATGGCAGATCCTTCAACATTAAAAGAGTTGTCAAAGAATTCTTCCTCACAAGGTTCCATATAGAGATATTTGTTTTTCCAGATAGAGTTCCATTCTCTTTCTTCCCCTTTGAATCTCCATATTTGTTTGGCTAGTAAAGCTTTATTCATAGTACCAATGTTCCTTAAGCCCAGCCCACCAGAGGCCTTAGGGGAGCAAATTTTATTCCAGGCAATAAGGGGGATTCTATTTTTAGCTTCCGATCCCAACCAAAGGAACTTTTTTTAGATTTTTTCAATGGCTTCCGCAAACTTTGAGGGGATTTTGAACAAGCTAAGAGCATACACAGGAAGATTTTGGAGAGTGGCTTTTAGCAGAGTGATTTTTCCTACTTGACTTAGGATTTTTTTTTTCCAGCCAACAAGTTTCAAGTTGATTCTGTCAATTAACTTGTTCCAGAAGGAATCCTCAAGCTTGAGACACAGAGGAAGCCCCAAATAAGTAGAGGGAAACTCAGCAATGTTGCAGCCCAGAATCCTGCCAATCCTTATTTGGATTTGAGCTGGGGTATTGATGAAAAAAAGAGAGCTTTTATCCCAGTTGATTTTTTGGCCAGAGGCAGATTCATAGGTGTTTAGAATAATCTTCATATTTTTAGCTTCCATGATGGTGGCTTCCCCCATGGTGATAGAGTCATCAACGAATTGTTCATGAGAACGGACAACATTGGAAAAAGAAGGTTTCAAGCCCTTAAGATTGCCATCTTCCACATTTTTAAGGATGAACCTTCCCAGGCATTCAGCAAGAATAGAGAACAGGATAGGGGATATGGGGTCCCCCTGTCTGAGACCTCTAGAGCTTTTGAAGAAACTAGACGGGGAGCCATTGACAATAACAACAGAGGAGGAGGTTTCCATAAGTTGAGAGTGTTGGGTCTCAAATCAACAGATTGGATAGGTTCTAAGGAAATGCCAACTCCAATGATCAAACCCTCCAATTGACCTGGCCAACATATAGAGTGAACCTATTTGGTTGTTAACTCTCTCACTTTAGGCTCTGCAGGACCTAGGTGGGTATACCTATTCACCAATTTTTTTTAATGACCAGTGCCTTTTATAGCAGATTAAGTGTCCTGATCTGGTTTCCTCCTATCTCAGAATGGCATAAGTTCCTAGGATGGAGATATAGCAGATGAGTTCAAGATTGTTGTTGTAGAAGCTATTTGATCTATGTTTCCTACTTAGTTACTCTTATTGCTTTAAAATAACATATGATGAATATGGTGATAAGTGTAATTTGTAAATAGCCAGTGCCTTCTTCGTTGTTTGGGCTACAGAGTCATTATATTTTCTTTAGGACTTACTGTGCGAACTTGTGAGACAGTTTTTACCCACCCCTTTATGGATCTGTCAGTTATTATTTCTTATGAGATCAATTGAATGCTTATATCATAAGTTGCTTGAATGAATTTAACCCTACCTTTAAGGGACCATTCAAGTAAGCACTGCGAAGAACAATTATAATTCGCAAGCAGAACTTTTATTTCAACCTTATAACATACAACATAAATTTCATTCAAAGGATATGAATAACCTTATCTCCTTTAGATAATATCACAAGCGACTGCCAAAAACAAAATGAAATAATCCACAACACATACGCAAAGAAAAACGATTGATCATAGCATGTATTCCATCAAAATTTGTATAACAGAAAACTTACAGGCTGTCATACATCGCTGTCTTGTCCCTATAATATCTTATTTTTATTACAAAAACCTCTCTCATATATATATGAGAGCAAAAGTCATTTATGAAAAGATGTGTCTTTTCAAAATACTAATTGTTAATTTGAATGTTCCTAACAAACTTAAGTAAAAAGAGATTAAGAATTCCTAAATGATGAATATAATCATCCTCTTTAAAGGTCTTGATCTTAATACTCTGTTTCTTCAATTCTTCTCCTTGTGAAAGGTATTCGAAGATCATCTGGTTGACGGTAGGGGCCATGTCCTTGCTTCGATCCAACCTTGACAGAGCCTGATCCTTGATGCGTACAAGTTCATTCCTCAAATCTTCCATAGACATTACTCCTCCTTCTTTATAAAATGAGGGCATTCCAATAGGGCTCCCATCATCCAATTCTTTAAGATCTCCTTTTAGCATATCTTTGAATTTAACATGATCTTCTATATATTAAGTCCCTTCAGCCTTCTCCTCTGGCGTCATCATATCAACATTGTTTGTCACCTCATGCAATCGTGCTTTTAACCTCTCATGCTCTCTTAATGCTTTTATGGTTCCAGTGTATACCTTCCAATAATGTTCGACATGTATAAGCATGGTGTTGAATCGGTGTTCAATGATGTCATTAACCAATTTATCCATCTTTTGCTGGATATTATTACCTATTTGGTAGCCTTATCTACTTGATATTTCCAATATAGAACATCAAAAACATCATCCAAGCTCTGTCCTATGGGATATGAGGCATATTCATTCAAAGGAGTCCCTGTCTCAAGTTGTAATATTTTCGTTTGTAACTTCTGATTTTCCTCTTTAGATCTTTCATACAAGCCCTTATAGGTAATATTTTCCCTAACCAAAAACTTTGTTTGATCCAAATTTAATTTGGCTACATCCAGGTTCAACTTTACAGTGACCCTAGGGTCAGGCTTTCCAACCTGATGAATCATGAGGTGTCCAAAGGTTTCTTCGATATCCACAATAATTGGTCTTTTTCCTTTCGGATATAATGCCCATTGTAGGAGGACCTTTTGGTCAGGATCATATCCGGAGCCTAGGAATAATTTATCTATCTCTTGAGGCAACACTTGTTGATTCAAGTCCTGCTTCTTCAAGAATCCATCAAACAAAAGTGCTGAATTTATGTCCCAACCAGAAAAGATGATAACACCAGCCTCTTTTAATATTTTCCTCCCTTTCTCAAGGGTCATATCTTTCATGAGGGTATCGATTTCATCCTGTAGTTTTTTCATCTGTTCTTCTTCTGGTTTTCTAGCCATACTTCGTTTCACATGAGCCCCTTTATACTGGTACAAGAATGAAAGGAATTCCCTTGAAGAAGCGAATCCATCATCAGCAACAAAGTCTTCATGCTCTGCCATCCTTATATCAACTACATCTCTAATGTTCAATTCACCAGTGTCCACATCCACCTCTGCTTCAAAACCAGGGGGATAATCTTCTCTAGGAGAGTCAGCAGGGATGCTACTAGCAACTGATTTTGGTGACATGTGAGCCAATGGTTGACTATCCTTTTTAGTGTTGATAAAATGGAGGAATTATGGGGGCACTCTATGCATAATCTCTACTTCATGTTGAAGTAGCCTTTTGGCTATCTCCAAAGGGTCTTGGAGGTTTCCAAGTAAGTCTCCATCCACCATCCCCCTTGCTCTTTTCCATTTTAAGGCTTCCCAAGTCATTTCGCTTCTTTCTCTCAAAACCCTGGCCTCTTCCCTTTCAAGGTTCTTAATTAAATCATCTAGCATTTTAGCCGCATGTATTCCGGCTTTTAGTTTTTGTGATGCCCTAGCAGCTCTTATATATCCCTCAGGATCAAAGTTCTCTCTAGGATCACCCAAAGTCATGCCATAATAATCTAATTTATTTTGAAGCAAATGATAGCTTTTGGAACTTTTAACAACAAAATCAGAAAACACCAATAACCCTGGCACAATGGATTGTTTACCAAAATCCGTAAGATGTTTGGCACTGATAGCAGATAATTGTCTCACAATCTCTAGGCTAGCCACCTTGTTTGGTACTGTAATTGGAAGCATGTATGGCTTTCCTTCATACCCAAATATCCTGATTTCTATATGATTAAGGTGGCAATACCAGTCACCCCAGTTGTGATCAATCTGAGACTCTGGAGAGAAGTCTTTTGGCCTGAGGAATCTCTTAATTTCAAGGGACAGACTCTAATCTCTATGTTGTCCAAAAGCCGCACTAAGAGGTTTCACAAAATACTCCTGAAAGTGCCAATATTGATTGTTTATGAATCTTTGATCCCATGCAGAAACCCACAACTGAACTAGTTTCTTCATACCATTCTTATCATAAGCTTTGATGCTGAAATCATCTGACCAGAAATTGATTTCTTGTCCACAATAAAGAATGATGTGCATCAATAAAGAATACAATGAGAAATGGACATTTACAAGGTCTCCTTTCAACTTTTCCAACCCATGATTTAGGGCTTCTGCAACATAAGTGGCATAGTCAAATGACCTAGGGTCTTTCGATTGTAAATCAGCACACAGAACCATAACCCCAATATCCATGAGAGGATGAGCCTCTAAGCCTAATACTTGGGCTGCAGCATAGTATGTATACTTAACATACGGATGGAATTGGTTGACATCAAATGGCACCTTGTCATCTTTACTGAATGGAACAAAGGACCCCCCTACTTTTGGCTGGTGAATGGGTGATCTCCACGTCCTGTAGATGTCTTCCAAGTTAAAGAATTCTCACGACAGTTTCTGCATATCAATTTTCTCTTCTACTTCCCAGTCTAGATCAAATACCATATAAATAGTTTGTTTGTTAATCACCACCAAGGGATTCCCTCGGTAGTTGCATATGGTTTTGGTTCTTGGATCATAGCAATCTACCAGAGCTTTCATTAATTCGACATCCACAAATACATTCGGGACTACCAATTTCCCTAAGTTTTTCTTCCACAGGTTACTTATGGGCTCAGGAGCATCCCTTCTCTTATAACTAAATAGGAACAACTCATGTCCTCTAATTTCAGTCCATATGTCTCCTAGATGTTCAAATCTATCTTCCAATCCTTCTTCTTCACTCTTGATCTTTTTAGACCTCACACTGGATGTCGGGCACTGGTCTAGAAAATCCTGAGTCAAAGCTCTACCCTCCTTTTTCTGTCGTTTGGGCTTCTCTTCAGGGTTTAATTCTTTCCCTTTTCTACTCTTTTTAGAAGAAGAAGAAGGTTCCATAATTTCAGTTAATACGAGAAATCACACTTACTTGGAGAATTGTCGAACTCTTCTGATTTTTGTTCACAAACTTCAGCACATCCCTTGCAATTTTCTATCTTTTGGCATCAATCTAGTTCTTATGAAAATTCAATCAATTCAGCTCTAATTGCATGGGCAACTTGTGCACAGTTAATGTCTCTACGTCTATAACGGCTATTCAAATGTTTAAACTTAATTGTAGATGTGACATCCTCCACTTGGGCTTTTAACTCTTTCGCGGGAAGTACTGTTCAACTGATATGATCGTAAATCGAGTTTTCGATGAAACCCTTGTCTTCAGCCTAATACTTTGATCTTTCACCGAAAGCAAACTTTCCTCGATATCACTTTATCGGTGAATAGCCCATGTCAAAAAACCATTTTCTAGTCTCCTCGAAATCATCTTTTCCTCGATGAACTTTCTTTCGATGAGTCATTCGTGAGTTTCATCGAAATCATATTTCGATGGACACTGTTCTTCGGTGAAAGTCCATGCAAGCCCTTCGAAATCCCTTTTTTCTTCGATGTCCCCTTTATCAATGAAACCCCTTTATTCTTATTTGATATAATGTTATCGATGAGATCTGCTTTTCGATGAATATTTTTTAAGTCTCTTCGGTAGTTGGATTTCCTCGACTTCGCCTTTTGCTTTTTGCTTTTCACTTTTCGATGAAACTGGAGTATCGATGAGCGGCTTCCTTCATTTATCGAAAGTGATATTCCGCCGAAGACATCTTTACTTTAGTGTTTTACACATCATGTTCTATTTTGATGAAAGAATTCTTTCGGTGAAACTCCTTTTGAGATGCTCGATATGATATTTTGGCCGATAATCTTTTAGTTTTCACGCCTATGGGAAGATTTTTTTTTATTTTAAATATAGTGTTCAACAGAGAGCATAGCTGAATAACTTTGACCCCAAAACCAAACACTTTCATGATCCTAAGGAGAAACTACTAGTTCACTCTATCAAAAGCTTTATCCATGTCTAACTTTAAGAAGAATCCCTGGTTGTTCGCCACTTTCAGGGAGTGGATGTTTTCATGAACGGAAATGATGGAGTCCAAAATCTGTCTTCTGGGGACAAAGACATTCTATTGAACAGATATAATCCTTGGAAGAATTTCCAATAACCTGGAAGTCAAAACCTTAGATAAGATCTTGTAGACAGAGTTACACAGGCTGATGGGTCTAAACTTGTTAAGAGAATCAGCTCCGAGGATCTTTGGGATTAGGACAATGAAGGTAGTGTTCAGTTCCTTTAGGAGTCTTCTAGAGCCAAATAATTCCTTAACACCATTACATATGTCAGCCTCCACTATGTGCCAGAAGTTTTGGAAGAAAAACATGGGGAAGTTGTCCAGACCAGGGGATTTATCACCCTGAAAGGAGAACACCGCCTTTCTAATTTCTAGATTAGAGAGGATGTGGGATAAAAGGTGGTTGCCAACTTCCGACAGGATAGGAGGGATAGCTTGTAAAAGGGTGTTTTGCTTGCTGAAATCTAGGATATCCGCATCACCCAGCAGGGTACTGAAATGCTCGAGAGCTTCCTTCCTTATGTCACAGTCCTCTGTTGAGATGCCTTTATTGCAATTTAGTCTAGATATTCTGTTGACTACCCTATGCTTAAGAGCAGTTAGGTGAAAGAAGCGGGTATTTTTATCGCCTTCCTTCAGAAACAAAGCTCTAGATCTTTGTCTCTAGAAAGTCTCTTCATTAGAAATAATGGTATGGTATTTAGATAAAAGATCATTTTCAGCCGTCCTAAGATCTTCGGTCAACCCCAACTCTTGGATTCTATCCTGAATATACTTTATTTCATCTTTGACTTGAATTTTGTTCTTGAATATGTCACCAAAAAACTCTTTGTTCCAGGATTTAATTTTAGCTTTTATGATATTAAGCTTTTTGGCGATTCTAAAAAGAGCCTTGCCCTCCACTTCAGAGTTCCACCATTCAGCTATGCAAGCTTCCAGAGAAGGATGGGAGAGCCAAGATTTTTCAAATCTGAAAGGGAAGTTTCTCTTTGCCAAAAAAGAGTTGGCAGTAAAGGAGATGGGGTAATGGTCTGAACCAATTTTGATAACAGAGGTGAGGGAACAATTATACTTAGAAAGCCAATCAGGAGAAATTAAAGCTCTATCAAGCTTGACTTGAACTAGGTCAGCTTCGGTTCTTCTATTGGTCCAGGTGAAATTGATGCCCTGGAGATCCACATCAATGAGAGCTTGGTCGTTAATGAAGTCCATAAGGTATTGTTTCCCTTCAAGATGTAAGGGGATACCTCCCATCTTTTCTTTGTCTTTGAGCGGGGTATTGAAGTCTCCCATAATAATCCAGCTTTGATCAGCAAACTGGAGTCTGTCAACAGCAAGGCTTTTCCAATATTTAGCTCTCCCAAATTTGGTATTAGGTGCATAGACATTAGATAACACCCAGACAAAGTTGTCCTTAATATGCTCAAGATGAACAGAGATCCTATTAGTAGCAGAGATGATTTCCTTTCTAGTAATGGTTTTTTGGTTCCAAAAAACCGCAGTTCCTCCAGAAGCTCCCTCTGAGTTTGATCCTATGACTCCATTTTCTTTGAAAATTCTAATCTTTTCAACTTTTTCTTTAGACATCTTGGTTTCCTGAACAAGGACTACATCTGGTTTATGATCTCTGATGATGTTCCGTAACACATCCTGCTTATGAGGTGCATTCAGCCCTCTAATATTCCAGGATATTATCTTCATACTTTAACTGGGGATAGGGTTGACTCAATGGAACACTGTGTTCCATCAGCATGGTTCTTCCAGCTTTCTTGTTCCCTTTGATGTTTTAGGGATGGCCTACCCTGCTTTTTGTTCTGACTTCCAACATATGCCTTTTTCTTGATCTTGCTTCTGGTTGAGATTCCTCCATTGAATTCCTCCTTGTTTGATTTTCCTTCTCTCGTTTTGAGTATCCGGAGATTCCCATCTAGCAAATCCACACTATGAGAAGGGGTTTTATAGTGGTTGTGCTTTGGGCTTCCATTGGTTAAAAGGAGTAAAGGCTCAAAATCAGAAGGGACTTGAGCTTCATAAAAGTATTCCTCAGCCGGTTTTGAAAGAGATAGGGCTGGAATGGTCTCTTCCTTCTCCTGACTCACTAATCCAACCTCCTGGTCCAGAGTAGATTCTTCCTTCTCCTGACTAATAGATCCAGTCTCCTAGTCCTCTAGGTTTTTTTTATTGTTCAACTCAGTTCTTTGCTCTGCTTTTTTAGTTCTCTCTGGTTGGTCATTGGAGCCGACACAATCTTGTTGGTCATTGCTACTACTCCCATTCCTCTTGGCTTCATTCAAAAGTTCTATCATATCCTTATTTTGGTTACTCTCAGATGTTGATGAGTCTCCTTTTTTATTTATCATTTGCCAGGTCTTTTTGTTCTTGTTGTTGCTATCAACCTTATTTTCCTTGTTTTTCTTGAGCGGGCAAGATTTAGCCCAATGCCCCAATTTTTTGCAGTGGAAACAAGCAAATGGTAGAGATTCATATTCAATAGCTTGGG
Organism: Cryptomeria japonica; assembly: GCF_030272615.1. NCBI lineage: Eukaryota > Viridiplantae > Streptophyta > Pinopsida > Cupressales > Cupressaceae > Cryptomeria > Cryptomeria japonica. The sequence goes on from NC_081409.1 coordinate 445,909,973, forward strand.
ACCATTTTCCAGGTTTAGAAATGATGTCTATGGATTGAGGCATATATGTCATTTGATTAACATTTATGCAAATGCAAGCAAAGACTAACCTTGATTTAGCCACCATCATTGGGTTGATCGACAAGAGTTCTTCGAAGGATTTCGCAATACCCTTGAAGACTTCCTCATTCCAGTGTTCCAACGGAAGACTCGAGAGGCGCGTCCAAACTGGCGCAGAAACAAAGAAGGACTCATCGAGGACAAGATTCAGGGCCCATTTCTTAAGAGCCAAGGATGACTTGCCAAACATCCAAGAGCCTTCGCAGAGAGATTTATTCATGTTTTCTTCAGAGTTGAAAGCGAAGGTAAAAAACCCTCTAGGCAGCACTGCCAATTCCACTTGTCCTTTAACAAGCCATTTTCTCCTTATGAAATTCCTAACATCATCAATGTTAGGCCTGAAGCCAGAGAATCATCCTACTAATGTCATAGAAAGGCCAGAAATAGTCATATCGACCACTTTGTTTGGAACAGAAATGGAAAATTGTCTAGAGGTAGGGTCTGAAATGTTTGTTACTTCCGGGAGCCTAGATTTAACCAGCGGTTTCACTCCGAAGAGAGAAGACCATTTTTTTCCTTTACCTCTGTCATGTGGGTCCCTAGGGTTTGAATCTTTGTCCTCTCCCAGTTTTTCTTTTTCCTTGTCCTCTTCTAACCCTTGTGGTGCCTGACCCCCTGCCTGATCTCCAATTCCGATCCCAAAAAAACTGCAATCTCCAGGGAATCTGTTGTTCCCAGGGATTCTGCCATTTCCCAATTTGAAATTTGGGATTCTCGCTCCTTTTCGCTCCGCGCTCGCCATCCTACTCAGCATTCCACCATTTCCCAATGTAAATGTTGTTAACAAGGTTTCCAAACATTTCAAATAAACTCATTGGTTATGTCTAATTTACTTGTTATGATTTCTTCTCAGATCATTCAAGTATTATACAATGGCAATGGTTGCCTTTTATGTTGAATTTTTTATTGTTTTAATGGATATTTTTCTTATACCAATGGCTATTTTTTTCTAATGAATGCAAACTATATTCTCTTACTCTTTCTTGAGCATGTCTAATTTCAATTTTTTTGAATTTATTGATTGACAAACTTTATTAAGTTAGTTAGTTTACTACTATGCTAATCGGAATGTTTATTTCCAATTTGGAAGGGAATGCTACCAAATTCTTATACTTGCAATTTCGCACATGGTTATTTAAAAGTAATATAAAAATATATTTATTTTAGTTATGTGCCATGCCACCAACATAATAAGTATTAACTTGTCATCTACCATCATATGCCCTCATATTGTCCTTTAAGAGTTCTTGAAAATGGAAAAGTGTTATATACAAAGGCAATCGGGTGCTTTTCAGTTTTATAACTTAATATTTCATGTATGTATATGGTTAAATTTGTTATTGTGTTGCTAAAAATAATGTCAGTAATCAATAAAAAACACATAGATGAGACAACAATACAAACAAGGAAGCATATAAAAGACTAAATAAATGCAAGCCAAGGCTTCCTTTAAGATGTCCCATCCTCCTCTATTTTTGAGGATCTTGAAGGTGATATGTAGGTGGCTCTGAGAAAACAATGACCTCCAAAGTGGCAACTCAAAAGTTGAGTAGCTATGTGATCATGACTATGCAAATTCTCAAGACTAGGATGATTTGATGCAAGATTAAAACTAAGATAAATATGCTAAAAATGTTCAAACAGATGCTAGATTATCATGATTATGAAAACTATGCTAAACATGCTAAAATTGTTCTAATTATCAACTATGCTAAAGTTCTCAAGAGATGTAATTGACTATAATAACAATGCAAAAATCTAGAATGCAAGGGATGTTATTGCTCCAAAATGAGGGATATTTATAGGAGTTCTTAGGCCCAGGTTGGGGTGGCAGGAATCAATGATCAGGATTTGATCTGGAGATATCAACGGTCAGGATTGAGGAAGTTGGAGAAGAGGTTGGAGGGAGGGACACATGTCATCTCTGTGGTGACAAGTGTCAAGGAATCCTGCTCATGAGAGGGCAAGTATCCAAGAGGAGAGGACATGTGGACAAAGTCCCATGTGTCCTCATGAGAGTGCTAACACTCCAAATGGGTTAGAAAGAGGTTAGGGTTTGAAGGTTAGGAAAGGATAGGGTTAGTTAAACCCAGGGTTGAATGGTTGTATTAGGTTAGGGGTTGGTTAGGCTAGGTGGTTAAAGTTAGGACACATGTGCCCAATTTGAATTTATAAATTCAAACAAAATATAATATGATAATTAAACTCAACAAATCATGAATTTGTTAATTTAATCATGGGATTAGAAGAATTGAATTAAATGAGGAGAATTAATTAATTAATTTAGATTAATTAATCAAAGGCGGGATATGAAATGAACTATATAAATAAATCATTTAGATTTATTTACAAGTAGATGAATTTAGGGGAATTAATTAAATCATTGTGAATTTAATTAATTGGGAAGGGTTATTAATTAAATAACAGAGTATTTAATCAATTATCTCTAGACCATTTTTAGATGTATACATTTTGCCCCTCTTTGAAGTGATGTGTGACGATGCATTTATTCAAAGAAAAATTTGATTTGATGCGGATACAATTTCGATATAATGCCCCAGACCCTGATTAAGAGATTGTGATACGAGGATGCCCCCTCATGAGATGAATCGAATAATTTTTAAATTTTGAATGATTTTTTGCAATTTTTTAAATTTATTTTTTAGATTTTTGGATTTTTTGAATTTTTAGATCGTATCTAATTTATCTCCCGATTAAAAAGATTTGAAAACGTTGCCCTGCCATGTTGATTAATTAAGTAATTTGATTTTTAAATCAAATGGAAAGAAAAATATATCCCACGGAAATGCCCCCTTTTTTTTAACCTCCTTGAAGTTAAAAAGGTAAAAAGCTTTTTACCACTCATCATTTGTGCACTTGAAGTTTGGAAAATTTTCTCAGGAGAAGAAGATGGCGATCCCCTACCACCAGCACAGGTTTGAGTGAGTTCGATGACATGAGTGTCCTGCAGCCTACGCTCCACCAGTGCTTACCCTGAGAAAACCCTCGTTCTATATTTTTGTTAATTTTTAAAAAAAATTAGTGAGTTAAACATCAATTTTTGATGATTTGAGAAAATGGGTGTTTAAAATTTTTGGTTTAGCGTTATTGTTGATCGATTTAGTGTAATGGGTTTTTCTTCGTTGTTAAATTTTTTTTGTTGTTTTTACCGATTTTGGAGTTTTAAAATTGAACTAGGGTTTTGATTTTTTTGATTTTTTTTAAAAAGTCACCGATTTTTGGGGTTTCGGTGTTTTTGAAGTTTATGGTGGTGATCTTAGATTTTCTAGTGGCATTGTTACATTTTTGCGTCGATTACACTAAGAGCAGCGTCAAGGGTTTGCACCCCAATGCCCATGGGTTATGACGTCGGTGGCCTTGGCGGCGGCACCCAGGTTCTACAGGCTAATGCTCTTAACCTATAGCATTGGTAGCCTTGGTGATGGCAGTGAGGCTCTGCAGCTCAGCACCCTTAGGTTATGGCAGCAATAGCCTTAGCGGTAGCACCAAGGTGTCGCAACTCGGTTCCCTTAGCCTATGGCATCGGCAGCATTAGGGGTGGCACCCGAGGTTTGCAACCTGGCTCCCTTGACATATGGTGCCTTTGATATGCGTGACCCATATGGATAATGATGGTATCATTAAGTTAATTTTTTAGCACTCATAATTCAACTTTGTTGTTCTTGGATAGTGTGAAATTTTTGGTCTTAAAGTGTGTCTGTTTGATGCTACACTCGAAGATGCTAAATTTATTTGGTCTTTATGTTACCCAATGTTAGGGTTTTGCATACCATCACATTTGGTCGTTGAAGTTAATTTTTGGCATAATTAATATCAATAAGTTTTGATGGGTCTGATTGATGTTTGTTATCAGATTCATTAAAATTTTAATTTAGATACTCTTATTTGATTAGAGGATGATCAGTTTTGATTATCTCAATTTGTGTGCCTAATAGGATAGGATAGATAATGATCTCATGATAAATGAGAGTCACTGATAGGTTCTCAACGAGATTTGATAGAAATCTCCAATGAGTTAGATAGATTGATAGGTTGATTGATTTGATAGATAGATTGATGAATTGATGTTGATATGATATGATTGCAAGAGTACTTCAGTGTGCTCCAGTCTCAGGAGTACTTCTCGAAGACGTGGATGATGATACCTCACCTGAGTCAGGTGGAGCTAGACCATACTTATAGATGTGGATTATCTTCCCTCATTAACATGTCCTAGTATACGAGTAATCAAGGGCTATTGACAGTGTTGGTTGAGCGATGGCATAGCGAGCATAACACTTTCCACTTACCAACCGGCGAGATGACTATGATGCCAGAGGATGTGTATAGGATTCTTAGGATTCCAGTGCTTGGAGAGCTTGTGTATTTTGACCTAAGTGAGAAGGGTGGCACAGACAATTTGAGGAGATTATTTGATGATGAGAACATAGGAGGGTACAACATCACCTAGCAGGAGATGGTACATGAGTTATGCCACAGTACCTACATTTCTTGCTAGATTTGTTGGTGGCTTCCTTTGTCCTAATCATAGGTCAAAGGGATTGTCAATTGGATGGGGTTACCTACTTGAGTAGCTAGTGACACAAGGGACAAGATTCTAATGGGGGTCCTACATGCTTGCACATTTGTACCATGATCTGCATAGAGTGGTGTATCAAGGATCAGTTGCACTATCAGCAGGTGTGACAGTGTTACAGATATGGGCCTGGGAGCACTTACCTATCACACAACCACTAGAAGACAAGGAGAGACCTATACGGAGGCCCTATGTTTATGGATACTCAGGCGTCATTATCCAGTGAAAGCTGGGCAAATTAAAGTATTTGCGAGGGGCATTGGATGATATAGACACAATCATCTTTAGACCATACAGGGATTGTGAGATATGGCTAAAGGATGCATTTGAGATGCCCTATGCCTTCCTGACATGATATCTAATTGGATCAACACCCTTCACTATTGAGCAATTTATTTCTACTAGGGTGTTGAGGTTGTTGGCCATTTGGAGGAATTGATTATGTGTTGCATTGATGTTTTGTCATTGATGTCAACACTATCTATTTTGGATACTTTATGGCACCCTTTTGGTCTCGGCAGGATGTGTGGTTTCTAGTTGACTTGGATCTGGCATGATCAGGTATATGCTCTAGTGATTGGATGCTATCATGTTTGTTTGGAAGCTTGGTTTGTGGTTCCGACAAGGGTTTCACCGGCAGAGATTTGATGAAGATCTTTGATGATATGCATAAGTGGTCTTGGTGCAGATTCTAGTTGGATTCAGGATGTTGATCATGATCATGTTCGATACTTGGTGGATTGGAATCATTGCTCTAGTGTGTGGACCTATATTGGGTCCCGGTGTATCTAGGTTATGGAACGGCTTAATGTAACGTGTGGATTGGACCTCTCGATGTGTTTCGAGATGTCTTATGGGTTGGATATTATTTGTTTGGTCTAAGGCCGACATGTTTTGTAATTATGTAATTGGTTTATTGTCTAGTGGTCGACCTGATTGTTTATGGTCATGGGTTTGTATATATATATGATGTAAGATCTCATTGTAGATAATCATGGTATGGGATATGGATATGTAATGTGTGAATAATGTAATATCATTCAGGTAGAGGATTTGGTTGATCATTGGAGATATAGTTGGGTTTATCTAAGAGGATTTAGTCCTCTGGTATTGAGCTTAACCAGAAATGTATTCGGGCATAGGAGATGCTATCTTTGCAGTTCATTCATTCTTCCAGATTATAGTATGGATTTCTATGTAGTCAGTGAGACTCCTTTTGTGATGAGCAGTGCGCTCTACGTTGTTGGCCTTCCTACAAGTGCAGCCCCCTCAATTGCAATTCACATACTTACTAGAAGTACTATCTGACTGCGGGTAGGATTCCCACCATGGTTTTTCCCTTTACCATATTTTCCACATATAAATCTTGGTGTCATATGGATGGTATTTATTCTCTAATTATTGTTTATGCTTAAATGATTTATCTATAAATCTAGTATTTGGTTTAAGCATTCTGGTATTAATGTTTTGGGTTTCGATATTAAATTTTTTATTTTTAAAGGTTCTGATAATCTGTGAGAATTGATTCACCCCCCCCCCCCCCCTCTCAGTTGTCTTCTGGTTATTTGAACTATCTAACAATTGGTATCAAATCTCTAGTCCTCTCTGCAGAAAGTTTAACCACTTGAGGAAGATCCTATGGTGACTAACAATTCAAGTTCATCTAGTTCATCTAGAGCTATCTTTCAAAGAGATGTTCCTAGGCTTGATGGAACAAATTACACAGTATGGAAGATTCGGATGGAGACTCATCTGAGATGTCTTAGTAAGGAGATTTGGGAGATCACACAGAATGGTATTACACCTTATAATCTGCAATCTAGCAACCCTCCTTTGGCAAACTTGGATAAGGAGATTGAGAATGATTGTAGAGAAAGAGAAGCCCTCTTGTGTGCACTTTTTGATCGGCAAATAATGGAATTCACTGACAAATCATCTGCAAAGGTTATATGGGATAAGTTGGAGACTCTTAATGAAGGTGACCCTACTGTGAAGATTGTTAAACTTTATGGTTACCAGGTGAGATATGAAAACTTGAAGATGGAAGAAGATGAAAGGATTACTACATTCATGGAAAGGGTAAATGAGATTGTTATGGGAATTCAATGTTGTGGTGGAACTCTGAGTGAAGATGAAATTGTTTCTAAAGTTCTAAGTGCCCTACCACCGGCTTACAAGATGAAGGCTACTACAATTAATCAATTGAGATGGCTAATACTTCTATCAATAGAGATACCTTGGTTGGGAAATTATCTTCTTTTGAGCTTGAACAATGTGGACCTTCTGGAGCTGTGAACTCTGAACCTTCTTTTCATGCATCCGCATCATCAACCGGTAAGCAAGATTGGAAAGTTTTATATGCAAAGGAATTGGATGATATGAAGAGAGAAGATGATGAGTTTGAGCAACTTGAAGCACTATTTGCTAGAAGAGTACCTAAAGGACCGGTAGGAAGTAAGTATGAAGGAAAGGCACCTTTTAAATTTTTTGCATGTAGTAAGATTGGTCATTTTGCATCTAGATGACCTGAAAGGAATTCAAGATTTGAAGAGAGAGTTAGAATATCTTTTAAACCTAACCCTAGATATCAAAACAAGTATAAGTATAATAAAAACAAAGATAAAGCATGCTACATAGCGGATGAGGAAGGTGTGACTGACTCTAATGATGAACCAGTAGAAGACTTTGCTAGTGGTTCTAGCAATGGAAAGGAATGGGTATTCTTGGCTATCAAGGAAGATGTTCTGACACTGGAAGAGAATGTACTTGAAGAGAAGGCACTTACTGCTAAAATTGAAGACAAGGATGAATGGGTAATTGACAGTGGATGTTCACATCATATGACTGGAGATAAAAGGAAGTTTCTATCTTTGCAAGAATTTGATGGTGGTCTAGTTAGATTTGGAGATGACAAAGAATGTATGATCAAAGGAAAAGGAACTATATCATTGGATGGTAAGCACAGTACTGATAATGTTTATTTTGTTGAAGGTTTGAAGCATGATCTCTTGAGTGTAGGACAATTGGTGGATATAGGATTTCAATTATAGTTCAAGGATGAAAAATGCAAAATCATTAATAGATCTGGTTTGGAGATTACAACCGGTACACAGACAAAAGGTAATATATTTCATTTGAATTTTGGTGAGAAGACATGTTTGATTGCATAAATTGATAAAAGTCAACTATGGCATAAAAAGATATGTCATGTGAATTTTGTTTGCATTGTAAAGATCAGTTCAACTAAGGCAGTTAGAGATATACCTAAGATTGTGAAGACCTATAATCTGGTATGTAAAGAATGTCAAATGGGTAAATAGGTCAGAACCTCTTTTAAGAGTATACAAGATAAATCTAATGATGTTCTTGATCTTATTCATGCTGATTTGTGTGGCCCTGGTAGAGTTAAAAGTTTTCAAGGTGATAGATATTTTATGCTAATCATTGATGATTATTCTAGAATGATGTGGGTTACTTTTCTAAGGGAGAAATCTGAGGCTTTTGAAAAGTTTAAAATCTTTAAGGCTAAAGTGGAAACTGAGACAGGATTGAAGATTAAATGTTTGAGGTCAGATCATGGTGGAGAATTCACATCTGGTGAGTTTAATAACTTTTGTGAGAAGCATGGTATTAGGAGACAAATTTTTGCTCCCCGAACACCTCAGCAGAATGGAGTTGTGGAAAGGAAGAATAGAACTATCTTGGATGCTGCTAGAACAATGATGATGGAAGCTAGTCTACCTCATATCTACTGGAGAGAAGCAGTGAGCACGGCAGTTTATACATTCAAAATAGTACATATCAAAGGAGAAACTGGTAAGACACCTTATGAATTACGGTTTGGAAATACACCTACAGTTAAGTATTTTAGAATCTTTGGTAGTAAATGTTATATCAAGTGAGATGATATCATTGCTAAATTTGATCCTAGATGTGATGAAGGCATATTTATTGGTTATTCTAATGAAAGCAAAGCATATAAATGTTATAACAAGAGATTGCAGAGAATTATGGAGATTGCCAATGTCAAGGAGGATGAGCTGAATAGAGGTCAAATCAGAGTTTATGAGCAAGAACCAGCAATGGAAATGATTATATCTAAACTGGTAGCACCTTTACCAAAACAAAGTGTTGAACCAGTTACTCTGGTAGTATCAAAAAATTCAACAGTAACTAAAGAACCGGGAAGAGGAATAGAGAGTTAGAAGACTCCTAGGTATCTAAGATTGAATCATTAAGAAGATCAAATCATTATGGATAAGAACAATAGAGTGATGACAAGAAGAAGACTGACAACTAATGAGGTATGTTTGATTTCTCAACCTGAACCGGTATCAGTAATTGAAGCACGTAAAGATGAATGTTGGTTGAAAGCTATGGAAGAAGAATTAGATAAGATTGAGAAGAATAACACATGGACTTTAGTTCCCCGACCTAAAAAAAGAATATTATTGGAACTAAATGGATTTTTAGGAATAAATTGAATGAGGATTGTCAAGTTGTAAGGAATAACACTAGATTGGTTTGTAAAGGATATTCTCAAAAGGAAGGAATTGATTATGGAGAAACTTTTGCACCTGTATCTAGGATTGAAGTTGTAAGATTATTTCTTGCCTATGCTGCCCATAAGAACTATAAGGTTTATCAAATGGATATCAAGTGTGCAATTTTGAATGGGGATCTTGATGAGGAAGTTTATATTGAGAAACCTGATGGTTTTTCACTTCCAGATGATAAAAACATGGTTTGCAGGTTAAGGAAAGATTTGTATGGATTGAAATAAGGCACCTAGAGCTTGGTATGCAAGGTTGGATAAATATATTTGGAAGCTTGGTTTTACTAAGGGTAATGTTGATAGTAATTTATATTATAAAGTTACTAATGATGGTTTATTGATTATTGAAGTATTAGTTGATGATATTGTTTTTGGAGGTGAAGATAAGTTATGCATGGAATTTTCTAAGAATATGGAAAAGGAATTTGAAATATCTATGATTAGGGAAATGAAATTTTTCTTAGGTTTGCAGATTACTCAGACTGGTAAAGGTATTTTCATCTGTCAAACTAAGTATGCTAGGGAATAGTTGAATAAATTTGGTATGGGAGACTCTAAACCGGTAAGTTATCCTATGGTTATAGGTGAGAAATTGATAAGGAAAGATGTTTTTGCACAAGTAAATCCTACAAGATACAAATCTATGATTGGAGGTCTGTTTTATTTGACTCAGAATAGGCCTGACATAATGAATGTTGTTTGTATTGCATCTAGATATCAGAGTGATCCTAGATAAAATCAGTAGAGTGCGGTGAAAAGGATTTTTAGATACTTGCAAGGTACATCTGAATATGGTTTGTGGTACCCTCAGAATGACGACTTTACTTTATGTGCATATACAGATGTTGATTTGGTTGGAGATGTTGATGACCAGAAAAGTACTTTCAGTGGAGATTTCTTTCTTGGAAAGAAGTTCGTTTCATGGATCAGTAAGAAATAGTCATGTACTTCTTTATCTATTGTTGAAGCTGAGTATGTTGTTGCTGCTACTAATTGTACATAGGTTCTATCGATGAAGCAAATGTTGAAGGATATCAAAGTGCATTACACTAGACTGGCAGTTACTCACTGTGATAAATCTGCTGCTATTGACATATCAAAGAATCTAGTATTTCATTCTAAGACAAAGCACATATCTATCAAGTATAACTTTTTGAAAGAGAAGGTGGAAGAAAATGAAGTTAGATTGGTTTATGTGAACACTAAAGAGCAGATTGCAGATATTTTTACTAAACCTTTGCCTAAAGAATCATTTGAGTACTCGAGAGATAGGTTAGGGGTTTCTGCCCCTTCGGCAAAGAACTGATTGATGATTTTTGGCATCAGTCTTGTATGCATTATCAAAGATATTATTCATTCTGGCACTGATATGGGGATGCTACTGCTCTGGGGGAGTATTTAGTTTTGTGTTTTAGTGGTTTTTATTTTTGCTTTGATATTTTTGTCAGATTTCTGGCATTGATGTCAAAGGGGGAGAGATATTAATGTGAAAAAATTAAGGAGTTGTATACATTAGGGGGGAGATATATGTAAAAAATAAAGCTTTACAGAGATATCATTCATAGGGGGATTTTGGTCTTTGTTTCAGAACTTCATTGCTATATCTTTGAGTGGGAGATTGTTGGTTGTCTTCCATTGGCAGAGACTTGTTTGGCATTTCTTGGTACTTAGATGTTTTTCACATCTAGTGTTGCCATCAATGCCAAAGGGGGAGATTGTTGGTCATTTGGAGGAATTGATAATATGCTGCATTGATGTTTTGTCATTGATGTCAACACTAGCTATTTTGGATGCTTTACCGACACCCTTCTTGTCCCAATAGGATGTGTGGTTTCTAGTTGGTTTGGATCTGGCATGATCCGGTATACTCCAATATGATTTAGTTATGGAATTAGCTTACTCATGTTCATATTCAGTCAGTTGGTTTTGGTCTGGTGATCGGATTCTATCATGTTTGTTTGGAAGCTTGGTTTGTGGTTTCGGCAAGGGTTTCATCGGTCGAGCTTTGATGAAGATCTTTGATGATATGCATAAGTGGTATTGGTGTAGCTTTTGGTATGGATTCAGTATGTTGATGGTGATCATGTTTGAGACTTGGTGGATTGGAGTCATTTCTTTAGCTTGTGGACCTATATTGGGTCTCGGTGTACCTAGGTTATGGACCAGCTTAATGTAACGTGTGTATTGGACCTCTCAATGTGTTTCTGGGATGTCTTATGGATTTGATATTATTTGTTTGGTCTAAGGCTGACATGTTTTGTAATTATGTAATTGGTTCATTGTCTGGTGGCTGACCTGATTGTTTATGGTTGAGGGTTTGTATATATATGATGTAAGATCTCATTATAGATAATCATGGTATGGGATATGGATATGTAATGTGTGAATAATGTAATATCATTCAGGCAGAGGATTTGGTCAATCATTGGAGATCGAGTTGGGTTTAGGTATGAGGATTTAGTCCCCTGGTATTGAGCTTAACCGGAACTATATTCAGGCATAGGAGATGTTATCTTTGCAGTTCATTCATTCTTCTGGATTGTAGTCTAGATTTCTATGTAGTCAATGAGACTCCTTTTGTGATGAGCAGTGTGCTCTAGGTTGTTGGCCTTCCTGCAAGTGTAGGCCCTTCAATTGTAATTCACATACTTACTACAAAAGTATTATCTAACTATGGGTAGGCTTCCCATTGTGGTTTTTCCCTTTACTAGGTTTTACATGTATAAATCTTGGTGTCATGTGGATGGTATTTATTCTCTGCTTATTGTTTATGCTTAATTGGTTTATCTATTATTCTGATATTTGGTTTAAGCATTCCAGGATTAATGTTTTGGGTTCTGGTATTTAATTTTTAATTACTAAAGGTTTTGGTAATCTGCTACAACTAATTCACCCCCCCCCCTCAGTTGTCTTCTAGTTATTTGAACTGTCTAATAGAGGCAGTATGGCAAAGTGCAAGGGTTCCCATAGGGTACAACACACTATGCACAACAAAGATAGAATGTGTCCACTTGGGGTCCTACTATTTCATATGAGCAAGCATATGCTAAGTATGTATCTTTGGGAGCACATGACTGGGACTACTTCTTGGCTATCATGGATGGCGGGATGACATGTGATTATTCGTAGTATTTCATGTCACATAGATTTACCAAGTTATCATGTCTTGATGAGCCAGAGCCATCTTTTGATGATGATGAGGAGAGACCATGATGTAGGACTCTGAGATGGCCAAGAGATGGAGGAGGGAGAGGAGGTGGGGGTGACAATGGAGGAGATTGAGATGATGGGGGATATTGTGGAGGAGATGGAGATGGTGGGGGAGATTATGGAGGATATGGAGAAGGAGTCCAGGGTGCGGTTGTTGTGGAAGGTATATCACGAGCCAGCAGTTTCAGGCCTCATAGAGAGTTATCAGTGGATTGGGAGACTATAGTGGTTCGATAGAGGAGATCCAAATAGGTAGGATAGGTTTAGCAGGCTCCACAAGTAGAGAAGGTTCAGGCAAATGCACCACAAGTAGAGAAGGTGTAGGAAGACGCACCTCAGAAAATCCTCATTAGGATGTCATCCCATCAATAGCAGGCTCAGATCAACAATGTGCAGAGCTAGGTGCACCAGTTATAGGGACAGATCACACAGCTACAGGGCCACTTAGCATAGAGAGATGCTCATGTGGCACAGATACAAGTCCAAATGGTCCAAGCCTAGACTTAGATTGCCTCTCTCATGATAGAGAGAGATGCAACTATGGACAAGTGCCAACATGCAGAGCATAGGTGACAGTGTCAGTAGGGACTAGTTTAGGGAAGGTTGCCTTGAAGATGGTTCGTCAGTCGGCTTGGGAGGTCGAGTACTATAGGACTTTACATTATTGTAATGTCATGAAATTGTAACCCTTGCAATTTACAACTATGTTAGGGTCTTCACATTGGTGATACAAATCCCTAAGCCTGATCAGAGACCCGAGACTTTCTCAACCCCCCAAAAAACTACCCTTTTCTGCCCTTTACATTGCCTGAACCTACTTCTTGTCCTAAGACAAGGGCAGGACAGGGGCATGGTGCCCCTATCCTAAGGAGGACAGGGGTGTGGCACCCTTGTCCTTGCACTATTTTGGGGCCCCCTTTGTCATATCTCTATATTGGACTTTGCATTAAGTGGGAAAAACCTTCCTTATGTCGACTTGTGATAGACAATCAGTCAATTAACCCTAATTAATAGATATATAAGTCGCATTTTCCCTCTCATTTGCATAAGTTGGAATAGGTGAATAAATTCAATAATTGATAAGGTGGAAATGATATCAATCATTCAAGAGCATTCAAGCATTACTTTCCAACATTGAGCATTCTCAAGTCTCCCTTCAGGGATAGGTGTTGAATTCAAGTCAAAGATTCAACCACTGAAGAGGAGATCCCTTTCAACATTCAATTCAATAATAGTAAATTTATCTACAACCTCCCTTAAGGTGACTTACATTTCAGTCTTTCATTTACATTTACTTGCAACTACTTTCTTTCATCATTTGGTTAATTCCAAAACTGGGGTTTAACCTGAAGGCAAACCCCCAATCCCAACTCCCTTTCCTCTCTTTGATGTGTGTAGGTTGTAGGTGCACGGCTATGTTTGCAGATTTGGACTCCATTTGCAGAGGTGGAAAAACCCTTTTCATTTCACGGATTTTTTGGAGGACCGTGGACACTTTCAACACAGTCCTGACAACTTTTCCTCAAATTCGCAAGGCAACTTCATCTCGACATATTATAACCACATCCAGGTGCACAGCTTCATCTCACACTTCTATCTCGAGTTATAATTAGTTCTTTGCTACTTTTACACTTAACATAATTCAATCATTTTTCATTCTAAAAGAGGGGTTGGATTATCATTTCTATCCCATTAGCAATTCATTTAGTATTCAATCTCTACCCTAAGAGATTGGATCTAGTGAATTCCCCCTCTTTTAAATGTAATGTGAATAAGGTGTTTGAAGGGAAATCCATAGTGAAACTTTCATCTCTCCTCGGAGGGAAGAAAAGCTTTCCTCTTGATTTGTCCATCATTCACCCTTTTTCACCATTACAATTATACCATTATTCCTACTAATCAGAGGGCTCCTAGTTTTTCAAAGATGAGCAAGAGATCAGGATGGAGCCAGTCTAAGAGTCGAGGAGTGACAAGGCCACTTCGGAGTGATCCCCTTGCTGAGGATCTAGCATAGGAGCATCAGTTGATGCTACTAGACTGGCCGCATCTAGACAGAGTTGTGCTCTGTGTCCCAGTGGTCACACTGATATGGGACTTTGATTATTGATGTAGACACCTTTTGTGATGAGATATTGATGATTTCTATGATGTATTATTGTGATGTATCTTATATATTTTGTGATATCATTGTACCTTGGACATTGATTTGTTTTGATTATATGAGATACAATTGATTCTAATTGATCTATATGGTTTATGATGTTATGGATGTATTCACCTATATGATGATGCATTTACTTGCTATATGATTATGCATTCTACATCATGGATTTATGAATTTTTTAGGTTTATTTCTGATTATATACAATGCATGATGGATCTTTTTATGTTGATGTATGATGATTCTATATGTAATGATGTATGTATGTTTATGATATTTATATGATTATTCTATATGCAATGATGTATGTATGTTTATGATGTTTATATGATGATTCTATACGAATGATTTATGATGAAATATGTGTGATGAAATGTCTTCTATATTTTTTTTAATGTTGTTTCATGGTTTTACTTATGCATATTGATATGAGATGGATGCAATAAATGCAATGTAAATGATGATGCAATATGTTACCATATGTGATGATATATGATTGCTTTATGTAATGAATGATCCAATTGAATGGTTTTATGCTCTATATGAATGATTTCTTACTGTGCAATGCTTAAATGTGATGAATGAAATGACCTACCGTAACATGCAGTATGGATGAGTTGATTTATTTTTTGTTGATGTCCAATGTTCTCGATCACTTAAATAAAAGAGACAACACCTATTTGAAACCTTTAGCCTTGGAAAAATATGAACTTCTAGCATCCTCATGCAAAATGAAATGCAATCTATTCTACATATGAAAATGCTAATGAAATGCAATGCTGCGATCTGACTTGTTACTTTGGTCATTGCTTTTTATCATCATTGAGCCTTTAAAATGTGACAAGCGAGTACAAACATCAATGGTATAATTGATTTATGATAACCTGAGCACTGCTTCCTTGGGTTTTGATATTGCAAGTTAGCAGAGGTATCAAGGTATAATTGAACCAAGATGACCTGTGTTACTTGCGTAAAAACAGACAAGAATTAATCATTCCTATGTGTAAATCCATAATGTCCTTAATGGTGCCTTGCAGATCATGTCCTAAGATAAGTTTACAAATTATTACTGATTAATTGACAGACACAGACAAAAAAAATATCATGTTTGTTCCTCGTTCCTCTAGTCTGAGACATCCTGGAGTCACTCAGGAAACATGATAACGAAAATCAAGAATACCGCAATTGAACAATCATGCTAAAGTATTTAAACCATTATTCAAAAGATATCATCCATTGATATGTGTTTGAATATTGTGTTTGATGGTTGATGTTGTTATTTTACAATCTTGTGTTCAATGTTGGATGTGTCTCAGTTTTCATTGTACAAGTGTTGTCCTAATGTTGTTTTTGTTGTCTGCTTTTTTTAAGCTCAAATGTGGATTTTACTCCTAGCTAGGTTCAAGATTTTCCCCCCAGTCTAGAAACAAACTTTATTATGGATATATATGATGATCCAAGCCATGGTAAGACAAGGATGCCTAATTATATACAAAAAGGATTTATAATGGATATACACAAATGCAACAGATGGATGCAAAAAGAAAGCATGAACTCATAGATAGAAGAGTCAAGTTGACAGATACCGCCTGTTGCTAGGTTTTAACCATCTATTTTTATTGAATTTTTCCCATATTTGATTTTTTATTTTTCTTCACCGTTTTCGTTGTTTTTTGTATTTTTCTGCTTTTTGACTTTTTTTGGATTTTTTGCTTTTTCACTTTTTTTGGATTTTCTGCTTTTTTCACTTTTTTTTGGATTTTCTGCTTTTTTAGACATAAAACTTCTTCAGATCCATGGTGTTGATGGGTTCATCAAACCACTCACCTGTAGGATTTGGATCCATATGCAACAACCACGACAAAAGGACCTAACCAATTTGGTTCAAACTTCCCCTTTTTGTCTCTATCTTGTTGTTTGTGTGGATTTTCTCTTAAAACAAGATCTCCCAGCTGAAATACTCTCAGCTTGACACGGTGACTGTATCTTCTCACCATCCTTTGTTGATATGCTTTTAAGTGATCAAAAGCATTTTGATGACGCTCTTATAGCAACTCTAGTTCTTGTAACCTAGATACTCTTTGTTCCTCATCTAGAATGAGTCTCTTTAATGACACTTGTAGAGAAG
This sequence comes from Cryptomeria japonica, assembly GCF_030272615.1. Classification (NCBI taxonomy): domain Eukaryota; kingdom Viridiplantae; phylum Streptophyta; class Pinopsida; order Cupressales; family Cupressaceae; genus Cryptomeria; species Cryptomeria japonica. The sequence continues at coordinate 445,926,723 of NC_081409.1, forward strand.
GTATCTCTACTTTAATTGGCAGGATTTCTTCTTACCCATACACAAGGAAATACGAAGTTTCCCCAGTGAGTGTACGGATGCTAGTGTGATAAGCCCATAGAGCAGGATTCAATTGAACATGCCAGTCCCTACCAACTTCATTGATTATCTTCTTCAAAATTTTCAATATTGTTTTATTGGATGCCTCAACTTGACCATTCTCTTGAGGATAGTAGGGTGTTGAGAATCTATGTTGGATTTGGAATCTCTCAGATAGTTCTTTCACATCTTGATTCTTAAAAGGTCTTCCATTATCAATGATAATGGAGATGGGAATGTCGTAGCGATAGATGATATAATTGGGGATAAAAGAAGTTATCTACTTTCTTGTCACTGTTATTAGAGGAACTGCCTTAATCAATTTATTAAAGTACTCTGTAGAATTTAAAATGAACTTGTGTACATTTGAAGATGAAGGATGAATCTTTCCTACCAGGTCTAGACCCCATTGAGAAAACAGCCATGGTCCTACCAAAGGATGCAGCTTTTGTGCTGGTGCATGTATCAAATTGTCGTGAATCTAACATTATTTGCATTTCTTCGCATATGTGAAGGAATCTCTTTCCATAGTGGGCCAATGATAACCCAAGTGTATTAATTTCTTAGCCAGTGTAAGACTACTTGAATGTGTCCCGCAAATACCTTCATTGACTTCATTTAAGGATTTTTCATATTCATCACATTCGAGGCACTTGAGGAGAGTGCTATCTAGACCTCTTCTATAAAGGGTATCAGCGATCATGGTATAATGAGAGGATTGATGGATAAAGTTAGGTTTTTGGTTTCATGAGAGGTTTGGAGGAATAATATTCTTTTAGGTAAAGATAAGTTTGGCCATAGCATAAGGAATTATTTTTGGATATATTATAGACGGTTTTTGTGTCAGGGGAATCATAAGCAGGGGAAAGTAGTTCTTCCACTAGGAATTCATAACACTCTTGATTCTGTTGAGTTTGTAGGAGAGATGTTATTGTTTCCATGGCGTCAGTTGTCTTGTTCTTATTTCTAGGGATCTGTGCAAAGGTGATCTCAGTAAAGTACTATTTGAAATCATACACCAATTTCTTATAAGGCATGAGATTATCATTTTTTGTTTGGTACTCATCATTTATCTAGTTGATGACTAACTGAGAATCTCCATAGATGTGCAACTTTGTGATATTTCATTCATTAACTATCTTGATTTTGATGACTAAGGTTTCATACTCTCTAGTATTGTTTATACATGGGAAGTTCAATTTGTATGATTTAGGGATAGTGTGACCTTAAGGTGTTATAAATAGAATCCCTACACCTTATCCATGTTGTGTCTAGGAACCATCAAAATATAGCTCCCAAGTCTTTTTGTTGATGGTGAGAACATCTACATCAATAAATTCAATGTGTAATGGTATATCATCATGCAAGGGCACTTTGGCTAGTTGATCCGCAATTACTTGTCCTTTTATAGCCTTGTGTTCAACATAATCAATGTCAAATTCTATTAGTGCCATTACCCATTTTGCTAGTCGGCCAATCAATGTTGCCTTGCTAAGAAACTACTTTAGAGAATTGATCTTGGCAATCAACTTAACTGAATGTGTGAGCATATGATGCCACAAATTTTGGGAAGGGAGAACTATTGCTTGGCATGTTTTCTCCACTACTATGTAGTTCAACTCATATCCATCCAGGGTTCTATTGATGTAGTATATTTCTCTTTCCTTTCCTTCATTGTCTTGTTGCGCTAGGAGAGCTCCTTGTGATACTTTTGTAGCCAAGATGTAGAGCAACAATGGTTTCCCTTCAATCGGTGATGCTAATATTGGTGGAGTTATTAGATATTCTTTGATTTTATCAAAGGATTCCTCACATTTGTCATCCCATCTAAATGGAATGCTTTTGTGCAATAAGTGAGTAAATGGATGACATTGATCGATCAACTGAGCTATAAACCTTCTTATTGACTGCAATCTGCCTTGTAGAGAATGCAGTTGACTGATGTTCTTTGGTGAATCCATTTCCATTATAGCTTTTACCTTTTATATATCAACTTCTATTCCCCTAGCTGATATGATATACCCTAGGAGCTTACCTGAGGTAACCCCAAAAACACATTTCTTTGGATTCAGTCTCAACTTATACTTCTCTAGCCTATCAAATATTTTGTCTAGGATTTCCAGGTGTTCTATACTGGTGTGTGATTTTGCTATTATATAATCCACATAATCTTCCATTTAGGTGTGCATCATATCATGGAAAATAATGGTCGTAGTTCTTTGATACGTAGTCCCAGCATTCTTGAGCCCAAAAGGCATGACATTCCAACAAAAATTACCCCAAGGGCACGTGAATGTTGTTTTCTCTTGATCTTCAAGGGCTATATTGATTTGGTTGTACCGTGAGAAACCATCCATTAAAGAGAACATTTCATGTCTTGTTGTGAGATCTACAATGATATCAATTCTTGGCAGTGGAAAATAATCCTTTGGGAATGCCTTGATCAGGTTCCTAAAGTTCGTGCACACTCTAATACTTTTAACCAATTTTGACATAGGTATAATATTTGACACTTGGTTTGGATATGCGACTATTTGTATGAATCCTGCATCCAATAGTTTCTTCAACTTTGCTTTGAAAAGAAGAGAAATGTAAGGGTGCATTTTCCTAAGTTTTTGTTTGATCATCTTAGCACCTAGAGCAATGTTGAGGTGATGCATGATGAGGTCTAGATCTAGTCCTGGCATATCGATGTATGACTAGGAAAAGTTGATTTGCCTTCTCTTGAAAAATTCACTGTAGTATTTTCTCTCTTGTTCTGATAAAGATGTTGCAGGGTGGAGAATCTAAGGATTCTCTAGAGTACTGATCTTGACTTCTTTTGTAGGTTTAATCAAGATAGCCTATCACTCTTGAAAGTGTTCTAGGAGGGTGTCAAATCTTCCATCTTTGAGTGCCTCAAGGAGGTTTTCACCCTCAGATACGCCCTTTATTTTATCTTTTGATTGATCTAATGTTGTCATAGAATGGTTTTCAGCATTAGACCTTCTTTTTTATTCTTTAATTTTACTTTTGTGACTGGAAGATTTGGCACCTCCCTGACTAGAAGACACATTATTAGATTCAGTGGTGGAAGCTCTTTCAAGTGTTATGGGTTCAATAGCATTGAGATATACAGCTATAGCATGGTCATTTGGGAAGGTATCTATCTCAATGATTCTAGTGTTCTCCTAGTTAGTAAATTATGGGAACATTAAGGGTAAAGGATCATCTGGTTGATTGGTTTCAAAAACTTCAATGGTCATGGTAGAGTTGTCAAATTTTTTGGTTATTTTAGTCAAGTTAAGGATATCACTTTCCTCAGGATAGACTCTCACAATCGCTCTCTGATTAACCCTAGTGAAATTAGAATCAATTGTTTGTGATCCCCATTCAAGTGGACTATATTTTGATGTTTGGCCCCCATATGGATGGACTACATCAGAATCTACATCTTTTACATCACAAGCCTCTTCAGATGATGTCTCAAAACATGTATCAAATTCCCACTCATGCGAGTCAGTTTCACTACTAGCTTGTAATCTAAAGATTTGTTCATATAGATTGTGGGTTGCTTCTTCTGGTTTCTTTGCCATTGTTTTTCTTCTCTCATGTTCTACTTCTTCTAGACTGATGGTTACTTCTACTAGTCTTTCTATCCGGTCTTTTTGCCTTACACCAGTTTCTTGTCTTTTTTTATTAGAAGCTGACTCTTCTTGGGATTTTCTATCATTTTGTTCTTATTGTTGACTAGAAATTCTCTCCTCTTATGGTCTTATGTCCTCTTGTTCTTGTTGTTGATTAGTAGTTTCTTCCATGCTTTGGATTGCCAACTATTCTTGTTTTCTCTTGTTCTCCACTTCTTGTTATTTATTGTTCTCTTCTTCTTGTTTTCTCTTGTTCTTCTCTTCTTATTTTCTAGCAGATGCTTCCTCTCTTTGGATTGCAAGTTCATATTGTCTTCTGTCATGTTCCTCTTTTTGTTGTCTAGAAGGTGTTTCTTCTTTTGGAGTAACTTATCCATACCCTAAGCCTAATTTGTCTTTAGCAAATTGAGATTTAGGTTGTATAGGTTCTATAACACCTTCTTATCTTTTTCCCACAGGACCCATTCTAATGTATCCCATTTTTTGTAGGATGTTGAATCCTTTTCCATATTTTTCTGGGGGTATACTGACATTATTAATTTTTTGTTAACTTATTCATCCTTATATAACCATTGTAGCACATCTTTGTCCTTAGTTTCTTCAGATAATGTCCCAGCTCTAACAAATTCTCCATCAAATATTTGAAGAGGTTTTTGTGGGAGTTGCAATTGTGAAATTGTTGGTTTTCCATAAGATCTTGGGGAAAGTGGCAAAGCCTATAGAGAATACTCTCCCATTCACTTGTCATTCAGTTTCAGCTTCTTTTCAAAACTTGCTAAGGTTGATGTCAACAATTTCAACTAGGATGATGTGATAGGAGAGAATGCTTCTTTTTTGTGAGGAACTATGGCATCTTGCGCTAGCCTCAAATTGTTGCAATACTAAGTTAAATATGCTAAAATTGTTACCTCTTGTCCGTTATGGGGGAATTTAACACATTGGTGATATATCGAAGGGATTGTCTACATATCATGGTTCCATGGACTGCCCAAAATAATGTTATAGGATATATTCAAGTCTAGGACTTGATAGACTGTATCTCTTTGAACTAGTCCTATTCTGAGTGGTAATACCATTGTTCCTTTAGAGGATCGCTCTTCTTTGTCATATGCTTTGATTGTTATTTTCTTTCTAGGATCCACTACATCTTCTAAAAAACCTAAGGCACGCACTAAACTCAATGCACAAATATTTAAGCCTACTCCTCCATCTATGAGAACAAGTTTGATGCATGTTTTGTGAATAAGCACTTCAATATGCAGCAGAGCATTGTAGGGATGTTGCAATGACACGTCGTCATGTTCTGTGAATGATAGGCAATGAGGAGCTATAAGGTGTCCCACCATGGTTTGAAATTGATCAACATAAGTCTTTAGAGACTATGGTTTCAACTAGAGCTTTTTCAAATATTTCCTTATGTGTTGGTGAGAGTTTTAGGAGCTCTAGGAGTGATATCTTTGTGGGGGTTTTCTATAACTAATCCACTATGTTATATTGCCTTGAGGTAGATGTTTCATTATTTGTTACACCTAGGAATTTTACCTTAGCCTTACTTCGAGTAATGGCATGTGTTGGTTCTATTCGTGTTTTCTCTTTGACAATAATGATGTTTACCATGTTGTTGTAGGCATGAGCATAGTTAACCTTTTCTTTCCCTTTTCCATCTTGAATATTTCATGGTTCACCTTTTTCATAGTTGGGTAGTGGAGTTTTGAAGGCCATATGTGATTCATTTTTTTGTGCCCTTCCACTGTGATGACCTCATTGTCAATTAAATCTTGAATAATATGTTTAAGTCTTTGGCAATCATTGGTTTGATGCCCTTTGTTCCGATGCAAATCATAGAAATGATTATCATTCCACCAACTTGGTTTAACTTTGGGCTCAAAATCTCTTTCTTCTTTCTGTGTGATTAATTCTTTGGCAAGAAGAGTTTTTAAAGCCGATTGCAATGGTTCACCAATGTTGGTAAATTTTCTACAAGCAATGGGAAAGAATGGTTTTAATTTAGCTTTATTGTCTTGATTACTCACTGGTGCCCGACTTGATAGATTGAAAATAGGTTGTTGTGGTTTAACATTGTTGGCATCAACTACTCCATCATTCACAACATTTCTATTTCTTGTCCAAAATTTTGGTTTATCATTATTGTGATTGTCGTTGTTGTTGTTATTGTTGGAGGAGTTGGATGAATTATTTCCTTCCTTTTAGAGTTTCAATTCTCCTTTCTTAACCATAGCATCCTCTATTTTGAGACCATTTTCAATCATCTTTGCAAAACTAGGAGGATATTGTAATTTGAGCCTATAACTCATTTCACTTGTGAGATTATCAATTTATATGTCCATCTTTTCATGATATGGCACTGGTCTAGGATATATGTTGAATCAACGTCTCCATCTTTGTAAAATCATGAAAGACTCCCCATTCTTTTGTTTAATGTTGCACAAATCCAACATAGTTATCTCATGGTGTATGTTATAAGAGTGTTGTGAAATGAATTTGTTCACAATCTCTTCAAATCATCTAATCCCAAATGGTAATTTAGAGAACCACTCCATTGATTGTCCACTCAAACTTTTGGGCAATAATTGCATGAGATACGTTTCATTATGACAAAATTCCATGCTCATTGTGCAGAACTCTCTGATGTGATCTTTTGGAATAATTTTTCCATCATATTTATCATATTTTGGGATCTCACAATGTTGTGGAAACAACACCATGTTCAAACTCCTGTCAAAAGGATATGGACAAATGTCTTCTAATGAATATCTTTTGGCACTTGTTTCATTCTGCATATCTTGAATCTATTGTTATAGAGTTTGTATTTGTTGGGTGAGATTTAAAAGAGGATCATTAACATTATTTCTTCTTGTATCATCATGAGTTCTTATGTCATCATGATTCCTCCTTGTATCACTACTCAATTGAGAGTTTCATCATTTTGATCATTGTTATTGTGAGTACCATTTGATCCTTCCCTTTGTCTTAATTTGTTTATGCCAAAATCTTGGGGAAGTTTAGCACCAAATTTTGCTAACATTAGGAAGTATTTCTCCTTTTCACGCTCCAATATTTTCTCCATAAATTTATCAAATTTAGGATCTTGTTGGATTTCTCTAATCTGTTCTTTGGTTATCTCTTCCTCCACTTCATCTTCTTGTACAAATCTCTCAAAGAAAGGATTATCTTCTTCCATTTCAAGTGTTTCTATTTCTTTTTCTTTGATTTTTTGTCTCTAAGCCCTGGTTAAAATGGCCAAACAAGTGATCTGAATGTTTTGGAAGGTTTTGATTTTCTAAAATGTGTCTCAATAAGTGATCAATTGTTGAGGTAAATATGATAAATTGATGTGACCACCTCTATTGAGAGATTGAGATAACCCTGATCTTTGTTGCAAGGTCCGCATTCTCAAAGGTTCGTTGTCAAACTAATTTCTATGATCATGCAGATAATCATGATAGCGGTGTAAGAATGCGTGATGTTTAAATAAGATTTTGTGGTTTATATAAAGAAATTTGTTCCTTTTCAAGATTGTGTTCTAACTAAACTTCCTCTTTTTCAAACAACGAGAAATGGTCATGTAAGTATTTTGAGAGTTTGCAAGTTTTTGATCCTTGTTTGGAGTGTAAAATTTTGCTATAATTTAACCAAGTATAATAGGAAAGATATATCATATTAAGAGAACTAGGTTAATCTGATTTAGCATTGTAGTTTTGTGATGAAGGATAATAAATCCTGATGAGAAACTATGTTTGAGAGATCAGTTATCAAAGAAATTTGATTATGCACTTTGACATGTTGGATCTTAAACTTGTTGAAGATGAATACTTCTAAAACCCTAGTGTGTCTAGTTTTGAATTTTCTTTGATAGAAGATGAGGAGATGACCTAAGACTATGTTTAACTGCTTGAAAAGGGGTGTTTTAGTTTCCTGATTTTGATGCAGTTTACCCAAAACGTTGAAAGAATGACCATAAATGTTGATTCTATGACCAGGAATGTTGTTTCTAAGATGAGGAACTCTACTCTGTTGACTAAAAACATTGATGTTTAGACCAAGAAATTTGTTTCTAAGACCAAAAATGTTGATGTTCAAACCAGGAACTCTAATGTTAAGACTAAGAACTCTATTTCTAAAACCAGGAAAGCTATTTCTAAGACCAAAAATGCCGATGTTCAGACCAGGATCTCTAATGTTTATACTCAAAACACTGAACTTATAACCTAGAGCTCTAATGTTTAGACCCAAAACTCTAAACTTAAGACCAGGAACTCTAAAGTTTAGACTGAGAACTCTATTTCTAAAACTAGAAACTCTAAAGTTTAGATTGAAAGAGCTACCGTTTAGACCTAGAGAGATAACCTATTGTGAAAAGTGTAAATCTAACAGTTTTGAAGTTTGAAGTTGAAAGTTTTATGTTTGTAATGGATGATATTCAGATTTAATTCAAAACATAGAAGCCATATTTTAAACAAATAGATTGTCTTTGTGTCAACAGACAACATAAAGTGTATGTTCAAGGCCTTAAAGAAAGCCCAAGTTTTCACAGGTATATAACATGAAAGACACACCAATTAGTTCTATCCTAAGGAAATTGGCTTCATTATTATTTCTCATCCCATAGCTTGGTACCCTATCAACTCACACAGCCTTGTCACCCCCTAAAGGGCGCCCATGTTTTTGCCTTTGTGAGAGCTAGTGGAGTCTCGTTATGAGCCTAGCAATAAGCACTCAAAATGGGAGTTTGCACATACGCTCAAGAGGGACATGTGGTGAGTGTCTTTGGGAGAGATTCTTCTCCCCTCCCTGTACTGAGAGAATAATAATGTTTGAAGGTGAAATAGGTAGCTTCTAGTTAAAAAGTCATAGTAGTAAGGGTACCATTTGAGTGGTCATAATTAGCAGCATTTTCCACTCCATTAAAGGAGGCTTCCTAGCCTGTAGATGTGTGTGTGAAAAGTGGAATAAGTATCTATAAGCTATAAGACACAACACTTCAATTAAGTCATTACATGTATGGTTTTGATTAAGTAAAAGCGGGTTTTTGAAAGGAACCCGAACCTTTTACAAAGCAGGAGATATCAAAAGAACTAGAAAGATCTGTGCCTGATCACTTCAAAAACTAAAATAGATCCCTACCAAACAAAAAGGGATCCCAACACACATTACATAACATTACATAAAAAAACTAGAAAAAGATAGCTTTCGGAAAGCAAAACGACAGCAAAAAGACCACTACCAAGACAGAGACAGAGACAACTAAATACTTTTCATGATATCCTCAGCATGGACAACCATCTGCTTCATGTTGTTCACCGATGTCTTTAACTCCTCCATCTCATGACCTTTGATGTCACCCTTGATCCTAGTATTGGTTTTGGTCCTCTTCTCATGACCTTTTTTGTTCGGTTGTTCCTTGTCACCATCCTTCTCTATGTTGTTCTCAAATCTATTGATCAAGATATTCATGTTATCCACTGATGCTTTGAGAATCTGGAAGTTTTGTTCTGCAATTTTCTTAACAGTGAGTTCCATCTTATCAATTATGCTACCTAGATTGTTCATAGCAGTTTCCATCCCTTTCACCTCCTTATTTTCTTCCATCTCTTTAACCTTTTTTTCAGTGACAATAATTTTACCCACCATACTTTCAATGGCTTTCACATTATTAATTCCAACTGCCAGTTCTTTAACATTTTCCATCAAGGGTTTCTCGCCCGTCGTTGCTCTTTTGACAGCCATCATATGTTTCTTCAAGCTATCTATGTCCTTCATCATTGTACCAACAATCTCACGAAAACCCTTTATAGTCACATTTTCACCAACATGGTCACTAAGCTTACCACTTTTGTCCTCTTGATCCTCTTTTTGCATACCTTGGGTGTTTAAACCGTCCATGTTGCTCATAACCAGATTCTCCTCCCCCTCCTTTTCATGTCCCTCATCATTTTTATTCTCCTCTGCCTCCTCATCAGAGTCAATCAGAATTTGGCTAATATCTTTATTGCTTCCCTTGCTGGTCTTCTTCCTCAACATTTGCTTTCCAGTAACTTTCCCTTTCTTTTTTTTAATGAATTTCCCCTCAAAGGATTCTGCCTTAGACTCTGAAATATCTGAATCCACCACTATCCTTTTCCTCTTAGCCTTGTTCCTGCCTTTTTTACTAGTCTCCTCCAAGTCACCCTCAGTCTCTGAATCAAAGTTAAAGCCACTAGCTTCACTCTTCGTGTCCTCATCTCTTGCATATTTACCTTTAATAGATTTTTCAATGCATCTCCCTTTAAGCACTTTATAGACAAAAGCCATAAGACCCTAGTGAAGAGCATGGTCACCTTTGGGATCTTTCTAAATCTCTTTGATAGTATGGTCCATGGAGCAAGCTAGATAATATGGCAGGCTCACCTTTTCCCGATAGCAGAAATGGTTGAGAAAAACAAAGTGGTGACCTTAAGCTCTAGTAAACCTACCATCCAAAGTAATATAGGTGATCGTAGCGAATAAAACAAACCTCCATGGCCTGCATATCCATTTTGGGGAATGATAGGAATTGTCGACTTTCACCATCTTCTTCCTCTCATCATCTATGATAGGTAATTTGTCCGTTGCTTTATCAGAGATGTTGTGGTCCCTATAAAATTTCATGCCCTCATTCATCATCCCCGTAGCTTCAGCAATAATCTCCTCATCTACAATCATCATCTGGGCTCCGACCAGGATCTTGCCATTCTTCTAGTTCTTAATAAAATGTTTGGTAACCATAGGATCTTTCCCACTAAGCCTCTCCATAAACACACTAAGACCCCCCTCCTGAAGGATATCCCACACTTCCCTGTTCTTCCACCATTCTGAGCAAGAGGTATGTTCAAACCTTTTTTATTTCCTCCCATTTTTACTTCACTATCATTGAGTTTACTTCTCTCGGCTCCAAATCTTCTTCTCTTGTTTCTATGGATGCCCTGAAAAAAAGCCCAGAATCCATGCCAAACAATTATGAAAAGGCACTTAAATAAATACTCAGCACCTTCATAATAACCTTGCTTCGGAATAAGAGGAAGAGGCATTTAGAAATTATAGTTGATAGTGCCATGTTGCCTCCTCTGGATATAGTCTAGATAAAGCTAGGGTCTCACTTCACATGTGAGCTCACTCTCACCATAAATAGTAATGATATCTTTCATTTGGCATGCTAGGTTGGCTTCTCAGTCTACGCATGAGTTTGTTTCCCTATACACATGTGTGAAAACACACATTTCAAATTCCTCACTAATTTTCTTAGTTTCTTTGATAGCATTTCTTATTGACCAAGAGGGTGGGAACTTCTTATTCAAACAATTGATTATATTTAATGAATCTCCTTCACACCAGACTCTGGTGCAGTTGGCTTCCTTAGAAAGGACCATCCCATGGTATGCATCCATAGCCTCGGCTACATGATTTATCTAATTTCCTATGGGTATACATTTTATAATTTTGCATATACCCCATTCGTCCCTAAGGACCGCCCCACATCCTACAATACCAGGATTACCATTTTATGCACCGTCAAAGTTTATTTTCATCCATCCATTGGGTGGGCTTACCCATATCACACCCTCTCTAGGATTTTTCTAAGAGTGTTCTCGACCTTTTAATCTCCACTTCTTGAAGATTGATTGATCATCCTTGTCTTGAGGGTTAGCAATACCACCTATTATATTCATATTTTCCACTATATTTCTTTTCATTTTCTCAAATACAATTTGAGCTTTAGACACCTTCTCTCTGAAAACTCTTTTGTTTCTCTCTTTCTATATACCCCAGCATATATGGGGTAGAGCTAATTTCCACAACAAAATAGTAAACTTATTCCTTGAAGGATGATACCAAGAGTTAAAAACCTCTTGAACTGACTCTGGGAAACTCCAACTGATTTTGAAGTGATCTAGACATCTTCCCCAAACATCAGCAGAGAAAGGGCAGTGAAAGAACAGGTGGTTGGTGGTCTCCTCACTATGCATGCAAAAAAAAAAACACTAGGCATACACACCTCTTTTTCTGAGGTTCTCAATAATTAGAATTTTATCTTGAAGGGTTGTCCAGAAAAAATATATATTAATCTTAGGGATAAGGCCTTTCACCCAGGCCTTAGCCCAACATGGGCTTTTCATTTTAGAATACTGATGATAATAAAGAGAAGCCACAGTGAATTTACCATTTTCTATGAGTTTCCAAATTAATTGATCTTCATCTTCCACCACAACCATATAATTCATTATTTTGTTCAGACTTCCCAAGGACTGATCCACCTAAGATAAATCCTTCCACTATCCATCTAGCCAGTAATCACCCACCATTGATCCATATCTTTACTTGCACTAGTTCTAAAATCTGCTCCACTTGGGACTTTCAGTCAAAGGGGACTCGAGTAGCCAAGAATCTTCTCAAAAATTGATAAGATTCCCTTTCCCCATCTTCCATTTTGCACCTCTGACAATTAAATCTCTTGTTCTAGAGATATTTTTTCAGATATTGGAACCAATTGGGATATCTTCTACTTTGAGGAAGCTTAGAAGTGTAGGACATTGCCTTTTATACTTGTTGTCCCATATCAATTTTCATTCTCCCTGGTTTTTATACCCTCTCCAAATCTGCTTGGCCATAAGGTATTCATTCATGTCTCTTACTCTTCTAAGACCCAGACCTCCCTTTCTTATTGGCTTACAGACCTTGTCCCATGCAATCAGATTCATTCTCTTCTTCTCCTCAACCCCTATCCACAAAAAAGTTATTTGGATCTTTTCAATAGCCTCTGCATACTTGGCAGGAATTCTGAAAAGATTAATGGCATAAAGAGGAATACTTTGGAGAGTTGATTACAATAGTTGAACCTTACCAGCTTGGCTAAGAAGAGAGCCCTTCTAGCCAGCTAGCTTCTTGTGGAATTTATCCACCAAGGATCCCTAGAAAGTGTCAGGAGGATCATGGCATAAGGGAAGCCCCAAGTAGGACGTAGGAAGACTCCCCAATTGACATCCCAAGATATTGCTTATTTTAATCTTTCTTCTCTCTGGAGTATTGATGAAATAAACAAAACTTTTAGACCAGTTAATAAGTTTCCCAGTAGTTGATCCATAACTATCCAAAGCTTTCTTCAAACTTCTAGAGTCCTGCACTGTAGCCCTCCCCATAATTATAGTCATCCACAAATTGTTGGTGGGAATAGACTTGATCTACTGAGGATGGTTTCAAACCACAAAACTCCCCCTTCTCAACCAGCTTCCCTATACCTCTCCCCAGACATTCGGCCATGATAATAAAAATAACCAGAGAAAGAGGATCTCCCTGCCTGAGGCCCCTTGAGGACTTGAAGAAAGGGGAAGGAGATCCATTAATTAAAATAGAAAAAGAAGCCGAAGAGACTAATTGCCCTATAAGACTGATACTTCTAGAGAAAAAACCAAAAGTTCAGAGAACTTCCATCATTAAATCTCAATCCACTCTATCATAGGCTTTAGATAGGTCTAGCTTCAGAAGAAAGCCTTCTTTTTTAGAATTAGACAAAGAATGAATGTTTTCATGGACTAAGATAATCAAATCCAAGATTTGTCTACCAGGGACAAAACCACTTTGCTGAGGAGAAATGATAAAAGGCAACAACTTCAGGATTCTCAAGGTTAGAACCTTGGAGATAATCTTGTAAAGAGAGTTGCAAAGACTTATAGGTCTGAAAAGATCCATGGAAATAGCTCCCATCTTTTTGGGCATAAGAGCAATAAAAGTGCCATTTATCTCTTTCAAAATTCTTCTAGCACCAAAAAACTCTTTCACAGCTCTGGATGCATCATCTCCAATAATATGTCAATACATTTAAAAAAAGAACATGGGAAAACCATCTGGGCCTGGTGCCTTGTTGCCTTCAAAGGAGTTGATAGCTTTCAGAATCTCATCATTGGAAGGGATAGAAATCAAGTCAGCATTCTGATCTACCTCCAAGATAGTAGGGATACAATCCATGAGGTTCTTTTGGGCCTGCTTATCCAAATTATGATCCTTGGCAAGTAGATTGGAGAAGAACTCCATTGCAGCCCTACTAATAAGTTCTTCCTCTTCAACACTTCCGCCATTCACTTTAATCTATGATATTTTGTTGATGGCTTTATGTTTTAGGGTAGACATATGGAAGTATTTAGTGTTTCTGTGCCCTTCCTTCAACCATACATTTCTTGACCTTTGTTTCCAAAAGGTTTCTTCTTTTTCTGTTATGTCATGATATCTCATTAGGATTACATCTTCAACATCTCTTGAGGTATTAGTATATCCATTATTTTGTATCTCATCCTGAATATCTTTTAGCTCTGAGAGAATTGTAGCTTTTGAGGCAAAGATATTCCCAAAGCATTCCTTATTCCACCTCTTAACAATTTCTTTAACAAACTTCAGCTTTTTGACCACTTTGTACATGGCATTCCCTTCAATACTGACCTACCACCATTCCTTGATCTTTCTTTCCATATCTAGGTGTTTAGTCCACATTCTCTCAAATCTATAAGGGAAATGTCTCCTTCAATTATTAGTCTCTGTCGTAAAGGATATAGGATAGTGATCTAATCTTGCCCTTATATGAGCAGATAAAGAACAGAAGTAAAGATTAAACTAGTCTAGGGAGATAAGAGCTCTATCAAGTCTTACCTGAATTAAATCCTTGCCGCTCCTTCTATTAGTCCAGGTAAATTTAACTCCTTGCAACTCTAGGTTATGGAGAGCATTATTATTGATAAAGTCCATTAAGTCCAATCTACTATCTAGATTAGTTTGGCTCCCTCCCTTTTTCTCATTTTCCTTATCATGTATGGTTAGACAGATATAAGCATGAATAATAAAACCATAACAAATCAACCAATTGCCTTCTAAAAGATGCAAGTATAGACTTTCTCTCATATTTGTATAAGCAATACCAATGACTAGACTACACCAAGATGAAGGATTTAATCTATATGAGCATGATACTAAGCTAAATGGACGCAAGGTTTATGCTAGATGGATGAATAGTAAGCTATATGAATTCAAGCAATCATAATTGAACTAAATATGCAAAAAGAAAAGCTAAGATGCAATAAACTCAAAAAAGCAAGCACAATATCTTCAATGACTCTAGAGCAAAAATTGTATAATAACAATAAATCTCTAGGGTGTTTTGAATGAGAGATGAAGGGTGAATTTATAAAAAATCACTAGAGAGATCAAGAAAAAGCACAATTTAGGATAATTGAAACAATTGAGAGATCACATTAAGTTAACCTTGAGATAGATTCCAATTATAGTTTAATTAAAATGCATTCAGATTATAAGTTTGAGTTTGCATTGGAGATAAAATTCAATTAATTCCATGCACTTGAGATGAAAATAGGTAATTCTATGCATATTCTTTGATTTATTCAAGAAAAGAGTCTTTTCAATGCAACTGAACTTCTTTTCTCAAAAGCTTTGAGTTCCAATTTTAGAGAATGATTAATATTTCATTTAATTGCTTTCCTGATTTCAAGTTCTCAATTTAGAAGAAGAAATAATATCTCAAGTTTGATTTCTCTCTCAATTCAATTCTTTTATTTTATTTTCAATTTAACTCTTGCTTTGTATATTAATTCCTCTTTTGTGATAAATTAATTCCCTTTTTTTATGATTAAATGGCAAATTTATTAATTAATTAAATATGCTAAGATATTTAATAAATTAAATAGGATAATTGATCAAAATGATTTTCTTGGAATGATTTAATTATTCTATATTAATTAATTATTTAATTATTCTATATTAATTATTTTATATTTAATTATTCTATATTAATTATTTAAAATTTGGTCCATGTCATTTTGTCGTGCAAGACGACAATGTGTCTTGTACGACAAATTGTGCTTTAGTGTTTTATCATTTGAGGCCATTAGTTTTGTTGTTCGAGACATCCCCGTGTATCATACGAATGTTTTCTTAGAAGACCATTTTATCGTGTGGGTATATGTATTTTTTTGTATAGGAGTCTTTTGTCGTGCTATAGCTATTCCTGACTTGTACGAGTTTCTGCCTACACTGTGAAATGTCGTATGAAAAACAGTGAGCTTTTTTAAGGGTGCAAACATGAAAATTTGATTTGGCAATTGATGTATGTGGATTTGCGTGATGTTTAAGTTGTCTTATAGAAAATTTGAATAACTTTCTGATGTTCTATTGTTTGATTCTAGCAGGTGCAATTTCCACATGTTCTTTTTCGATGCGTCTATCCTCCTACTATGAGGCTAGTTCATGAGTTATCCGATAAAGATAGAGCATATATTGACTTGTGCGGGTTTACCCACCTTCTACAAATGCCAGAATCTGTGTGAATCATGGGATGCTCACTGCACTGGTTGAGAGATTTCATTCTGAGCACAACGCATTCCATTTACCAGTTGGGGAGATGACCATCACTCCAGAGGATATTTACAAGATTCTCAGGATTCCATTTGTTGAGGATAAGGTTGATTATGATTCAACTCAGCATCCTGGTATATTAGCATTGAGATGCATATTTCATGATGAGGACATCCTTATGTGGGCTATCAGTTGGGATGATATGATGGACAGGTACAGTGAGCAGTTTCCCTTGGCATGTGTCTTGGAAGGATTCATTGGTTTCTTCATTATGTCAGACAAGGGATAGCAGGGTTTCTTATGCAGCTGGGCCAAGATGCTAGAGAGATTGGTTGATCATCCTGAGAGATTAGGGTGGGGTTCTTGTCTATTAGCCCACATGTATCGTGAGATGCATGAGGTTGTATATAGGGAGGGGAAGAGCATGGTAGCAAGGGTCTTGGTTTTATAGATATGGGCTTGGGAGCATCTCCCAGTTTGCAAACCTATTGTGCATGATGTCAGAGATCCACAACAACCAATAGTTTATAGATATTATAAATATGTTACTCAACCCCATCTGGGTAACATAGGGTACTAGAGGTGGCAACTAGATGACCTAATAGTTGTTGTATGGAGACCATATAGGGGCCTTGAGCTTTGGGATGACTAGAGAGCTGTGAGGAGAGATATGTTCATGATGCGTCCTCTTATCGGCAGATCTATGATGGTTATTGAGCGATTCATTATATCTCAGGTCATGAGGCAGTATGGTAGGCCTCAAGGGATTTCACGGGAGTTTACCGCCTATGCTCATTATGCAGACAAGGGGAGACGAGGATGGGCCCCTAGGTTGTCCTATGCTTTGAGCATGTAGGCACTGATAGGGTTACAGCGACTTCGGTGGGATTATTTGGATGACATTGCAGATACAGGGGTATTGCCCCAGTACAGGGATTGGTTCCAGCAACATCCATTTCCTAGGTTTACAAATCCAACTGAGCAGGCACCTCTCATAGAGGAGATTGAGGATGATGCCCTTGTAGAGGCATAGGGACAAGCATAGGGACAAAGACAGGGATAGGGATAGAGAGTAGAGGCTCCTAGGTGGGTCGGTGGTGATCCTAGTGTGAGCAGTAGTAGGGTACCAGCTGGGTGGAGATAGCGGCAGAGAGGAGAGGTTGGATCCCTAGGAGTTGTTTGTGTGAGGATGAGTGGCGCTAGGATAGCAGAGGGTGGAGGAGAGGAGGAGCGAGTAGCTCCTAGATAGGTACGAAAGAGGAGGGATGAGAAGGGTGGAGATGGAGGTGGAGATGGAGGTGAAGAGCCTGTGAGGGATCAGGGGGCAGCTGATGCAGCATGGTTGTTATGAGAGCGAGATTAGCAAGTCTGCAATCACAGTTGGCAGTGGCTCATACACAACTTACGGAGCAGGACCGATAGCTAGTGGAGCTCAAAGTAGAGCGAGACCGATATTTGGCTAAGGTCAGGGCAGAGTGAGACGATCTTCATCAGGAGGTTTTATACCAGATGAGTCGAGCAACTTATTATGTTACAGCATATAGCATAGCAGTTCCTATAGCACAGTAGGTTGTTCCATATTCTCTATACATGGTGCGATCTGAGGGAGCTCGAGCACTGAGGTAGGATGCTAGTCAGGAGGCTCCACCTCCTCCACCACCTGGTGATGAGGGGGAGGTAGAGAGCTAGATTTTTATAGCTCTTAGATTTTGTTAAATACCCCATTTTTGTAGCCCATATGATTCTTGCTCCGATGGGAGATTGTATATGACAGGTATATCACTTGTACTCCGAGATATTGATGATTATATATATGAGATCTTGATTTGATTTCATTGTACTTGTGTCAATTGATTTATGAGATGTTTTTCTATATGCTTTGTTCTATATGTATGCATATTAGTTCAGTATGGATGTATGTAATGCAAATGAATATGAATGTTTGTTTTTATTTCTTTTCATATGCAAATAAATAATGAAAATGAGTAACTAGTAATGCAAATTGTTTATTTTTATTTTTTTCTATGCAATAAGATGAATGTAATGAGTGTATGAATCTATATAAGATGCTTATGTATGCAGCTAACATCTCAATACACAAGTACTTGATTGGACAAATGATGAAAAAGAGACCACTTAGCTGAGAAACGATGATACTTCAAACTATCATTCAAAAGATAAAGAGATCATTGTTATCATGCAGAAATCACTCGGAATGCAGAAAATCCAGAATGACTGCAAACTTAAACTAGTCACTAGATTTGGAATGCTTAATATTCATCACTGAGTGTTTACAAATAAAGCAGGCAGAATAGAGTTCCTTCCTTTTCATGTGCAATATTAATTATCTTGTCCACAATGATCATTTTTTTGTTCATATCCTTGGACAGATTACACATGCATCTGGATTGCACATTTAAACAAATTCTCTCAAAACAGATAAAGAAATGATGCCAACCTCCCTATAGCATACAAATAATCAAAGTCGAGGTATGTGTGGTGATTTCACCTTGATGTGAAGGCCCTTATCACAGACACCCAACTGATTAGATGTTTCCAGATCATCGGAATCATTCCAATAAGTAGAAAACAAAGAAAATATTATGCCCCCAATCATTTCTCCTCTTAGTCAAGATAGACTTCCTCGAGTTACTCAGAGGGAATAATAATTGAAAACCAATATAAAAGATAGCACATAGAAAATTTCATTTATATCTCAAACTGTTTAGTGATTGTTTTCAGTAATGTTGTTTTGCTTGTGTACTTAGTGATAAAACTCTTCAGTAGTTAGGAGACAGGTGACTGACTCAGATTGGATGACTGGGTATCACTGACAGAAAGATGACTTAGTTGACACTTCTTAGGACATGTAATTTGTTCAATTGATTACCCTAAGACTAGGACATTGATAAGTTTCAAGCCGTGAGGGTTCTAAAAGAACCAAGATGTCACAAAAGTGACTAAAAGATATGTCCAAGCGAAATCAAAGATGTTGGAAAGCGGAAAATTCCAATGTTGCATTGATAGATGGAGCGCTTGAGTACAAGAAGCGCCTGTTTGCCAGGTTTTCACCTGCTTGGCAAAGATTTCTTTTTTCTTTTTTTTTCTTTTTTTTTTCTTTTTTTTTATATTTTTTTTCATGACATTTTATGATTTTTATGATTTTTCTTTTTCGGGACTTTTTTAGCTATACAAGTTTCTGGAGTAGAGAATACCAAGTGAAGAACTTATTCAAGTGGATGGTGTTAATCAGTTCAGGGAGTTGTTCTCCTTTTGATGTTGAGAGCTAATAGGCATCATAGCCAAAGACTGCAGTGACGATGTAGGGACCCAATCAGTTGGGTTCAAACTTCCCTTTGTTGTCTCGAAACTATTGATTTTTTGGATTTTCTCTTAGAACAAGGTCACCAACCTGAAATTCTCCATGTCAAACCTTCTTGTTATATCCTTTAGACATTCTCTTTTGATACACTCTCAGATGATCAAATGCCACTTGTCGATGTTCATCCAGCAACTCGAGTTCTTGCAATCTAGATATTCTGTAGTCTTCATCAGTAACAAGACCTTGCAAAGAAACTCTCAAAGACGGTATTTCCACCTCAATAGGTAAGACTGCTTTGGACCCATACACCAAAGAAAAAGATGTAGCCCCAATAGGTGTTCTAATACTTGTTCTATAAGCCCATAGTGCAGGATTGAGTTGCAGATGCCAATCCCTCCCAGATTTGTTTACTGTTTTGTGTAAGATAGTCAGCAGGTTCTTGTTAAATGCTTCATCTTGTCCATACCTTGAGGGTAATATACGGATGACCAGTGTTATTTGATTTTGAATTTCTCACAGAGCTTATCTATATCTTTATTCTTGAATTGTCCTCCATTGTCAGTCACAATGGATGAAGGTATCCCATACCTGCAGATGATATAGTTAAGGATGAATAGAGCTACTTGTTTACCAGTTGCTTTGATGAGAAGAACCGCTTCTACCCACTTAGTGAAGTAATCAGTGGCAGTCATGATAAACTTGTGTCTATTGGATGATGCAGGCTATATTTGACCAATGAGATCTGTTGTTCTCCATTTTGAAAAATTATGTTTCTTCTCTTTAAAAGTGAAAATTACTGCCTCTATACTACAATGGAAGAGAACAACAAAAGTTTGAAATAATGACAACAATATGAGGTTCCAGAATTAGGAAACCTCCTACACTTTAAGCTTATAAAAGCTTAGGCAGGTGAACCCTTTTAAAGACTATTTTCTCACAAAAATAGTAAATGGTTTGCAGAAAACTAGTGTAAATTCCTGCAAACTTTCCTTATTGACCGGTACAACTAACCTAAATGAAAAAATGATTTGACTTTTTTGAAAAGGATTACAAAATGCAACAAAAATCAATAGATAAACCAGTGTCTTATCCAGGCAACAGAGTCATCTATAACAAACTGCAACCTGACAAGAGAAACTAGTACACAAATCACAAGTTCTTGATCTATCAACTCTGAATATGTCCTTATCTGCACCAGATTTCATCATCAAATCCACACCAGAAATACTGATATCAATGACTTTGTTCAAAGTATATTTATATTTTTCTCCTTAAGAAAAAGACTCAAAACAACTTCATTAGATGCCTAGCAAATCATTCAAATAAGCAATCCTTGATTACTTAAACAAAATGAACACCAGTACCATTGACATAGAGACAATACAAATCTGAATTTAAATTCTTTCGACTGTATATTTCATTCCTCTATCAAAAGGTTACAAGTACTTCATATTTGACTCAGAAATTGCTAAGACAAAGGCCTGTATTAATTTTGCCAGAGTTTAGCTACAAAAATTTGTGTCCCTTTTCTAGGTAGCCTTGGTATCCTTTTAAAGAAATTGGGATGCAACAAGCTTCAGACTACCTAGAAAAAAAATCTTACCCTAATAGTCATTTATTGCAAAATTTAAATTTATGTGCCATTGTAGTAGAGGGAGAAATATAACATTCCTTATGGGATGAGTGCTTCATTAATTCACTGGGCATTCACTTGGAAAATGGACGAAAGGGTAATTTCCTATTACCCAAAATCGAATACAACCACCGTCAGCTTCATAATGTCGGTGGATCATCTCGCCAGAGCATTGATGGTTCTACCTAAGAAAACACAGAGCCGCGCACCATTATGTCCTCTGCAAATCTCCCTGCAGATCTCCCTGGATACCTCTCACCAACCCATTTTCACCTTGAAGAAATGTCAGATGTAACTTGCACACCTTTGCTGCTATTTCTTTTGAATACTTAAAATTTTTGGCACCAACGGATCAGGAGGTCTTCTTTCTAAGCACCTTTCTTTTTAGTCACCATGTCACAGCCTTTAAAGTTCTAACTTGTTTCCATTGTGGTATAGCGACAACCATTTGATCATGGAAAACTAGCATTCCCTTTAACTTTCCTGAGTAATCCGCTTAGAAACGGGCCCCACCACTTGGTCCTTAGCTGTTAAAACTTAACCGCTACCACTAGTTTGTCATTGTAACTGCTTACCTTAACTACTGGCATTATCCATTGTCGCACTTGGCCTGCAGAAAATCATCACCTTCTGTTTGAGAAATAACTTCTGAGATCCCAAGGTCACTGCCCCAAAAATACTTGCCATGGGCTACACTTGACTACAGAATTAGATTCCTCAGATCGAGAGCTTTCCAATGATATATGACAAATCCATATTTGGGCAAAAATTCAACCCTCAGCCATCAATCCCTCTACAAGTCGGTCATTTAAGCTTTTTCCTTTTCACCACAATCTGAAACTATATTTTAACTTGACTTTCCCGCGCAGGTTTCGGCCACATGTCACCTCCTGGTTCACTTGTGAGTCCCTCTGGACTCCACCTCTCTTGCCACCTCACCAATCGCTAAGTCATGGCCATTAACATTTGAGCACCTCCATCTTGAGGTATAGCGACAATCGTAGATCTTCCTTGAACTTGCTTATTCTTTGCTTCCTCTGAACTATTCTTCCTACAGGTCCCACCACTTATTCGCCAAGTCACGCCTCTTAGCCATCAAGCATCTTTCCATCGTGACATGGCAACTACCATCAGATCATCCATCTAACCATCAGATCCCTCTTGAAATGCCCATCGGTTAATTCACTTGGGCTACTCTCTCCTCTGGCAGTCCTACCATGTGTCACTTCCTAGTTTCCTACAAGCCCACCTAGACCGCCACCGCAACTGCCACATCATCAATCACCATGTCATAGGGGATAACCATCGGGCACCTTCGCATAGCAGTATAGCGACAACCGTTAGATTGGTACAAACATGCTCGGTCTTTACCTCTTCATCCATCTGTGCTACATGTCAATCTGTGACTGGCCATGGGATCCACCTAAGCATGGCCTCATTTTCCACCTCAGTGCCACCGGACCCACCACCTATTTTGGTTTGTTAGGCCTCAGTCTTTCAGCCAAACCTCCCCTTTGGCAAGTCATTTTCTTGTCTCATTGAAACCTTAGGTTTCATCGATGCCTTCACTTTATCGGCGGGACGGATTGATATTTCTTCGATGTGCCTTTGTCGATGGAACTGAGCCCTTCGGCAAAACCATTTTG
Organism: Cryptomeria japonica; assembly: GCF_030272615.1. Classification (NCBI taxonomy): domain Eukaryota; kingdom Viridiplantae; phylum Streptophyta; class Pinopsida; order Cupressales; family Cupressaceae; genus Cryptomeria; species Cryptomeria japonica. The sequence goes on from NC_081409.1 coordinate 445,949,418, forward strand.
AGGTCCATCACGGTCAAGGTCTTCTTGACATTTTTCTACCGTGTTATCACCACTAGGCCTTCCACCTGGACCCGACTGTCACACCACTTGGACCTACCACTTCCTTTGGTTTGTTCGGCCTCATTCTTTTGGCCAAACCTCCCCTTCAGCAAGCCATTTTCAAGTCTTATCAAAACCTTATTTTCATCAACACCTTTTATGTCAATGGAATTGATGCCTTCGGTGAGTCCCTATAGTGATACATCAAAGCCAAGGTCTCATTGATGTTCATTTTGATGACACGCCACCTGTCTTCCGCATGTTACCACTGGACCTTCTGCCTCATCATATGTGTGTCACCAAGTGGCACCTCATGATTTTCTCAGAGTCCACCTCGGTGCCACCTATCGTGAGGGTATTCATTACGGGCACTTCACAACCATGGTACAGTGACACTCATGGTTAGCCCTACAATTTCACCCCACCATTGATTTGCCTTGGATCTCTCATTGGATTTCAGCAATCTGCTCAATCATTAGCCTCTCCTAAGTAGCTCTCTCTTGTGCCATGGTATCACCACATGTCTGCCACATGTCTGCCACCTCATCAGTCACCAAGTCATGGCTATTAACAGGCAAGCACTTTCACATGGCGGTATAGTGATGATCGTCTGATCATGTGCAACCTGCTCGCTCCTTAACCTGAACCGCTCACCCCTTTTCGGCATGTGCTTTGTCGCCAAGTCACGGTAATATCTAGTGAGCATCTTTATGTCACAAGATAGCAATAGTAGTTGGATCTTTTGCGATCACCATTGATCTACCTGACTTTCTCATTGGTTATTTTGCCTTTCCATTGTAAAATTTGGGCACTTTGAGATGCACCCGGGGCGCCCACCACTTCTGAGCTACTACTTGCCAAAACCCGGTAAGCTTTGACACTTAATATGTATGGGGCTTTGCCTTTAAATACTGAAATGCTTCTCCCCATGGCCAATGTGGGATAAATGGACCATGCCTGGGCCCCTTCCATTGGGTTGTCGGTGTAGCATGAAAAAAACCTCTGTCGATACCCAATGGCACTGGCAACCGAAATTGCTTCCTTGGACTATGCAGAGAGGATGGTTCTGGTCTAGGCCTAAACAATACACCTGCCATTGCATTTTTTATTAAACTTCGATACCTCCCCAAATGCCTGCGAATCTTTATTTGCTTGAACTGCTTGCACTAACTGCTAGCCATGATTCACCACTAGTGGTTTGTCGCCAAGTCGCAGGCAATAACCATCAAACACTTTTATGTTGTGGTATAGTGATAGCTACAAGATCTAAAGAAACTTTCTCGATCTTTAGGAAAACCCGATAGAGACATAGGAAAAGATACAGGACTTAGGAAAAAATAAAAACTTATCAGAATCCTCCTAGGCCTAGACTTAAAAGGGAGCCCCTCTTGACGATGCACAGACCCTTCCACATAAGTGGGAAAAAGTAACAAGCAAAGACCTTTAATCAAAAGAAAGGGACATTTTGAACCTTGAACCTTGAACCGATTTGCAAATGGTTCAAAACTGACATAACGCATTCTCACTTGCTTATTAAAAATATTAGAAAGCCACAACTCACGCAAGAGAAATGGTTGAACCTTGAACCAAAAAGGTTCAAGGGTTCAAGTTCAATATGAATTACAATAATGTGCTACAAAGGTTTAATTTTTCTAAATGTTTTCATGAAAAAGCAAAAACCCTAAACCCTCAAGATTTAATAGGTCCCAACAAGATCAAAGGCCCATTGTTCAAAAGGCCAATGTGTAATGAAGGGTATGAGATCCCTTGCTGGAGCATGTATGAGATTCCCATGTAGCTAACACTTCTCACAAGTTTTAGAAAACTTTATAGCATCTTTCTCCATGTTCGGCCAGTAGTAGCCAACCCTTAGTAGTTTCCGAGCTAAAGAAAGACTATTCAAATGAGATCCACAAATACCTTCATGGACTTCCGATAATGCACGTTGGAACTCTTCAGTTTCTAGACACCTAAGAAAAGTATTATCCAAACCTCGCCTAAATAGGTCATTAGCGATGATGACGTACCGTGAAGCATTTTGGATTAGGTTCCTTTTCTCATTACGGGTAAGATTTTCTAGGACAATTTGGTCTCGTAGATAAGAGTAAATATGGTTGTAGCGAGATGAGTCATGTCCAATAATAGAACAGACCATCTGGGACTCAGGAGAATCATAGGCAGGGTAATGTAACTCTTCCACCAGGAATTCAAAGCGAAAATTAGATTCTTGTAACTTTGGTATAGATGCCAAGATGGCCATAGCATTTGCTACTCTGTTTGCGGATCTGGGAATTTGCTAGAATGATACAAAAGTAGAATATTTCTTGAGATCATCCACCATTCTCTTATAAGGCATCATTTTCTCATCTCAAGTCTGATATGTAACATTTATTTGATTGATGATTAGTTGAGAATCTCCATAGATGTGTAATTCAAGAACCTTCCATTTGATAGCCAGCTTGATCCCATTTACCAAAGCTTCATACTCGGTAATATTGTTTGTGTAGAAAAGAATCTTATAAGCCTTCAGGATCGAATACTTTTGAGGAGTAATAAAAAGTATTCCAGCTTCGAAACCATTTTGAGTGAAAGACCCATCAAAGAACATCTTACATGGTTGTTGAGTAAGGTGCATTATTGATTCATTTGGGAATTCTATATGCAGAGGTCGAGTGTATTCAAGTGGAGCATCAGCAAGTTGATCTGCAATTACCTGTCCTTTGATGGATTTTCATTCTACATATTCAATATCAACTCTGTAAGAACCATGACCCATTTAGCCAATCTTCCTATAAGTGTTGCTTTGTTGAGAAGATATTTGAGCGGATCAATCTTAGCTACTAGCTTGATGGAATATGCTAACATGTAGTGTCTGAATTTTTGTGATGCAAAGACTAATTCCAAGCATGCTTTTTCTATTATAGTATAGTTCATTTCATAAGACACCAATGTTCTGTTGACATAATATATAGTGTATACACCTAAAAATGGTCTGAAGATAATTAATTAAATAAGCAATTATTTAATTAATCCGCCTTCCCAATTTAATTAAATTCACTAAGCAATTTTATTAGATCTCTCTTTCATCTACTTATTAATAAATCTAAGGATTTATTAAATAGGTTCATTTCACCCCTTTAATTAATTAACTCAAATTAATTCCCTCCATCAAAATTCATTTCTTCTAATCCTAATTAATTAAAACAAGTCAATTATGAGTTGTTGAGATTAATTATCCTTTTCATATTATTTGAATTTTTAAATTCAAATTCTCCTAACTTCTACCACTCCTAAACCTAACCATTCCTAAACCTAACCCATTCTACCTACCACCATGTCCCCTTTCATCCAACATCTTCTAGATCCTTTGTGACACTTGTCACTAAGTGTTCCCTTTCATCTAACCTCTTCTAGAAGCCTCTTGACACTTGTCACCATAGAGATTATAGATGTTCCCTTTAATCCAACCCCCTTTGCCATCCTCCTCCAATTTAACCATTGATATCTTCAGATCAATCTTGACCATTGATTCTTGCCACATCACCCCTAGCCTTGGGAAATCCTATAAATAGACCTCATTTTGGAGCAATATTGGTCCCAATTTCATATCATGATTGCATCCCATCTCATTCTCATCTTATGCATTGTTATTATAGGTATCTAGCTTACAGTTTATCAGTTTTAGCAATGTTATCATGCTCAATTTTAGTTTAAATATTAGCTTAATCATGCTAGATAAATCATTCATGTAGCTTAATCATGCTATTATTTCTAGATCATGCATTTGCATCATTCAAATCCTCCATCTAAGTGTAGTCAAGTCACTGGAATTTGCATAGCAAGATCTGAGAGCATTTTTCATACTCGCATTTACTAGGAGGTAATAAGTCGATTAGCTATGGTTTTGTCTTTCATTGTTTCAATTTACTAACCATTGCTTGTAATGATTTATTGAGTGCATTGTGTTTGCAGATACAAGTACACTTCATAAAGCACGACATTTTGGTGCCCACCGTGGGGCCGAAATCATCATTTTCGGTCTCTTAATCTTTAGCAAACTTCATCTCTGTCTGACTCTGAATCAAATATTCGTACGAGTTGCCTTTTTAGCTCATACGAACTACCTTTTGGCCTAGGATGACACTTCATCCTGATTCGTACTAGATATAATTCTGACTCGTACGAGCTTTTACATTGAAAAATCTTTATTCGTTCTAGCTCATTCCTATGTCATACGAGTTGATTTTCACTATCGTACTAGAGCTAATTTTGTTTCGTATGAATTTTTGGCTTCAAAATCTTATGTCGTACGAGTCTTCTTTTATTCCTATGTGAAATCTAAATTTGTGTTGTACTAACTGGAAAAGCATGTCGTACAAGTTTCTGCATATCTTATTTTTTGATAAACTGCAAGTTAGAATTTTCAAGTTTGTCTATACGTTGGTAATTTGCATTTTTGAAGGCCTTCTGGTCATTTTGAGCCCTTGAAAGCAAGAGCATAGCTAAGGTATGCTCTAACAAAATCTCATCTACAACTCTTAGAGACCTTTCCAATGAGTTAAACGATTCATAATTTCGAGTCCCGAGTAGAAAGTTATGCCTATTTGAAGTTAGGCTAAAATTTCATATAGTTTTTTTTAAAATTTCATAGTTCAGATCACTAATGCTAATCTTGTTATGTCTATGAGATGTTTGCAGCCTAACTCTTTTCTGCAGGACGCTTGTCAAAGATACGCTTGTCAAAGACAAATTCAAAACACAATCATGACTACTAATGGATCTATTTTGCAGGTTGCCTAAGGATTCAACAAAAACTTTGTGTATTCTTTAAGATTTTTAGGCACACTTCAATTTGGGCTTAAAGAAATGAACAACTATGTCTTTCGTGTCTTTGATGATAGGTGAGTATGCTCTCACCTTTCTTAGGTGATCAGAAAGCTAGACTCATCCTTTTACTTTCATTAGTGCATCTCTTTAGCAGGCCTTCCCTCCCGAGGAGTTATTAACTTTTAGCCCTTAAGGTCGGTGAGAGGGGAACAACCTAAGTGGGAACGGCTAACGCCAAGTAATCCAACCCACTATAAAAATAATGTGTTTTTGATGAAAATCAAAGAAACGGCAGTGCTCGGGAATAGCTCTCCTTCGTACCTTTGGGTATATCAAACCTTGGTTTTCAAGGCTGGGAGACCTCTTAATTGAGTTTATACCCCAATGCACCGAACGGATCCCTTACTAGTGCCGGTAAAAATAGAAGCTACTCAATTCACCTCCAAAAGGGTGATAATCTTTGTGCAAGAGAGATAGTAACTCTCCCAAGACACTTGCCATATCGTGCCCCCATTAGCGTTTGGAGTCAGATAATACGGCATTGAGAATCCATTGTGTGAGACTCAGCGGCCGTATTCTGATTAGCTATTGGGTGTGTACCTAAGTCAGCAAGCAAAGGTTTTCATTCTCAGCCAACTTCCTTAGGGTTTAGCTTGATTGGAGTCATTTATCACATCATGTGTTTGCCGTGTATTCATCCCTAAATGAAAAATCAGACACTTAAAACTGGAAAACCAAAGTAAAACATCAAAATTCAGTGATCAAAACTCAAACAAGAAAACAATTGTTATCACTGTTCAAATACCTATCGTACGAGTCAGAAGTCTCTGTCGTATTTCCTGATCCTTTGCCATACGAGTCAGGATTCTTTGTCATACTGCTTGATCTTCTGTCGTACGAAACACTGCTTTTCACATGAAGTCACTAGTCTGTCGTTCTATCTTGTATCTCTTGTCATTCTATGTTGCATAATCTATCGTACAAAACTCTGCAACTATCAGTCCAAAGCTGTGTCTTGCATGCCTGTTTCAGATTTGTCATTTTTGCCTGATCAATTTGCAGTAATCATACAAACCTGTTATATGTCAATCTGTGCTTAGATTGTTTGCTTGGTTTGCTTGGTCAAGTTATCATCTATCAAAATCAGACTCTAGAGGATAAACACCCCAAGATTTTCAAAGTACTCACCCCCAACAAGTTCAAGATCTAAACATCTCAAAGTGTATTATCACCCTCTTTAATAAACTGATCACTCAAACATAGTTTCTCATCAGGATCAATCATCCTTTATCATAAAACTGAAATGTTTGGTTAGGATAATCTTGTCCCACATCATAGGATATATCGTTCCTACTGTACCTGGTTCTTATCAAATCACCATCATTGCACTCCTAAACCGAAGATCAAAAAACTTGCAAACTTTTAAACACTTGAACCATCTTTTAGTGTCATATCACTCTATTGCCTTGAAATTGACAATTGATCACTTATCAAAACAACCTTTTGAACAATCAAATCCTAGCACAATATCAAACACAATGCCCATTTTAACAAGAGAGCAGAGACATAAGATCACTGAAACATTTGAAATAGCTGAAAATCATGTCGACATGACATACCAAAGCAAAATACAAGTAACAAGCCAACATATCAGAGCAATCAAACAAGTTCAAAATCAAAATCCAACTATGTTAAAACCTCACAAGGATTTAAATACACCTCAAAAGAAAAGTGGCTCTTTTATGCACCTCTTAAAGAGATCCCTAAAGGATTTGGCTAAAGAAGATCAAAATTGTACACCCATGTCTAACAATGATCCATCCATCCATAAGCAAATTGACTCTCCAAAGGCATCTATTCCTACACCTCCTGAAAGCTTGCAAGAACCTTTCATAGCATCCTTGCCAAATAATGCATCCAAAGCTAAATTTGCCCAAGCAATATCCATAATTGCCATCAAACCTATTTCAGAGGATCCTATTAAAAGCTCATCTCCTTCATATCAAAGCATTAATTCATTGCAAAATCCCCATAGCGCTTCCTTGCAAATTGAAGTCCTCATTCGTAGAATGCTTGTTAAATGTGTCTTGATAGATGGGGGAGTTGGCTTGAACATTTGCTCTATGAATCTTGTTCGTGCTCTAGGCTATTCAGAAGATGCAGTTGATCCCCAGAAAAAGATAAAAATCAAAGCACATAATGAAGAAGAGCATTCCTCTAAAGGAATTTTGGTATTACCCATCACAGTGGGACCTTTGTAGAAGGACATAGCATGCCAAGTTCTAGACTTGGACCTACCATACAATATACTCTTGGGGAGATCATGGATTCAGGACATACAAGCTATTACATCAACATACCATGAGTGTGTAAAATTTCCCTACAATGGACAGGAAATCACAATAGCAGGAGACTCAAATCCATTGCAGTGTTGTAATAATCAGAAATCAACTCAAGAGATCATAATTGCACATAACAAAAAGGCAGCACCTTCAAGTACACAATCCAAGCAACAATCATTTGCATCAATTTTGTCAAACATGGAAGAACAAGTATAGGTAAAAGATTGAGGGAAAGGAGAATATTTGCTATTATGGAAAAATAAACAAGAGCAACTTCAAATTGAGAGGGATGAAGAAGTAGATATAGTAGTTTTTGTAGTTCACATGTATGCAGGACAAACATTAGGAACTAGCCCACTTGAATTAGAATCACATTCAACTGACATGGACTTAACCGAGGATGATCAGGATTTTCTTGTACGAGGTCATTCTGATGAGAGTACCATTCTAGACATAGAAATACATACTGAAAGCTCTGACATCTCTATCATGACCCCTAATATCTTTGAAACTATTCAACTGGAAGATCCTTTATTCTTAAGCTATCTTGAACTTATGGACTAGGAAAATGAAGGGCATACTGACATTGATACCTTACCTAATGACCATGCCATATCCTTATATCTTGATGAAATCAAACCCGCAACAACTTTCACCAGGGATTCTGCTAACATATCTTTGAGTCAAATGGGTGTCAAATCTCCTAGTCGCAAAATTGAAAATCAAGAAAATAATATCAAGTATAATGCTAAAAACCATTTACTGGCAACATTAGACCGAGAAAAAGTAAACACAAAGGACACATCTAACAGTGAAAACCTCCTCGAGGAGCCGGAAGATGGGAGATTTGACACCTTACCAGAATGTTATCAAGAGAAGTTATCAATCATAATAGCACCAGCAAAGGAACCTATCATTGGCACAACTGATCTACATCCAGCAACAATCTCTTTATCAGAACTAGCAAGGCAGAAATATTTGAATCCTTCAAAAGATGGTAAATCAATTTTACCTGGTCATATACAAACGTTCCAGGTTTCGATCCATATCTTACAATACATCACCCGAATATCAGTCCAGGAGCAAGCATCAATAATGGAACACATCATGGATCAAGAGCAAGCATCAATAATGGAACACATCATGGATCAAGAGCAAGCATTAATAGAGGAATACAACATAAATCAGGAGCAGGCATTATACTCATCAAAATGGTTGTAGAATGGAATATAACACAACTTCAGGTCTTTGGAAACTCTCAGCTTGTCATTAATCAAATCAACGATAACTATCAAACAAAAGATGACAAACTCATGCCTTACAAAAAGATGGTGGATGATATCAAGAAATACTTTGTAGAAATAACTTTTGAACAGATTCCAAGAAATGATAATAAAGCAGTAGACGCCATGGCTACACTTGCTTCTCTATTGCAGACACAGGAAAATCAAGAGCGTTATGAATTCCTTGTTGAAGAGTTGTTTCATCCCGCCTATAATTGTCCTGATTCCCAAACCATCTGTCAACTTATTGGACACAATTCCTCCCACTATGGTCAAACTTACACATACCTGAAAGATAACATCTTACCTCCTAACTTATTGAAAACCCAAAAGAGAAACTTTATTTTCCAATCCTCTCATTTTACTCTCGTCGCAGATACCCTGTAAAAACAAGGTCTGGACGGTACTCTCTTATGATGTCTCGAACAAGAAGAATCTGAGAAGGCTTTACATGAAGTCCATAATGGTGTTTGTGGCACTCATTCAAGTGGTCTTACCCTTTCAAAAAAACTCATACACTTGGGCTATTATTGGCTGACTATGGAATGAGATTCTTTCAAAATAGCAAGAACATGCAAACAATGTCAAATCCATGGGAACTTGATCCATGCACCAACACAAGAACTACATGCTTTAGCAACATCTTGGCTTTTTTATCAATGGGGACTTGATCTAGTAGGAAAGATAAATCCTTCCTCATCTAATGGACACAAATTCATTCTTGTAGATACAGAATATTTCATGAAATGGATTGAGGCGATACCTCTTGTCAACATCATAGGAAAACAAATTGATGCATTTATCTTGAACTATATCATCTGTCACTATGGACTACCAATTACCATTATCACTGATAATGGGTGACTATTCAAAAATCAAGATGTACAAGAGCTATGTGAGAAGTTCAAAATCCAGCACAGATTCTCCACACCATATTATCCACGGGGAAATGGATAGGCAGAAGCATCTAACAAAACTATTGTGAAAATCCTCAAAAAGACAGTGAATGATGCTGGGAAAGATTGTCATATTCAACTGAACCCTGCTCTATGGGCCTACCTCACCAGTATTCGCACACCGATAGGTGCCACTCTTTTCTCTCTTGTATATGGATCAGAAGCCATATTGCCAATCGAAGTAGAGATACCCTCTCTACGTGTATCACTAAAAGGTCTCATCCCAGATGAAGAACAATGAGTATCTAGACTGCAAGAGTTAGAACTGATCTAGGAATGAAGACAAAATGCCTTTGATCATCTAAAGGTACATCAACAAAGAATGTGCTGAAGCTATAATCACAAGGTCAAACCCTGAATCTTTCAAGTGGGAGAACTAGTGCTAAAAGAAAATCCACGCAACCAGGCAGATCGAGAAAAGAAAGGAAATTTTGAACCAAACTGGTTAGGTCCATTTGTGGTCACAACAGTATTTGGATCGGGAGCATATCAGCTATCAACACAAGATAGAGATCAGCTCGAGGAACCCATCAATAGCATGCACCTGAAGAAATTCTATGTCTGAAAAATCAGAAAAATCAAAAATAGTGAAAAATAAAAAAAAATAAAAAACTGTGAAAAATAAAAAAAAATCAAAAAAAATCAAAAAAAATCAAAAACATTGAAAAAGCAGAAAAAAATCAAATATCAGAAAAAGCAATAAAAGTAGATGGTGAAAACCTGGCAAACAAGCGTTATCTGTCTGCTAGCTCTTCCATCTATTAGTTCATGCATTCATTCATCCATCAGCGTTGACCATCATAAAACCTTGGAACATACGCAGACATCCTAGGTGGCTTCTTACCATGGTTTGGATCATTGGATATATCATAACGACTTTGTTTCTAGGCTTAGGGAAAAACCCTACACCTAGCTTGAGGCAAACTCTGAATCATTTTGAGCTAAACCAAATAGGTAGACCAAATAGTTAGACAATTCTTATCAAGTGAAAACTGAGACACGTCCAACATTGAACACAAGATCAAACTATCAACTATCAAGCTATCACAAAATCAATCTAAGCACATCACACACTTTTCAGTGGTATAATATCTTTTTGAATAATGATTGCAACATGATTGTTCAAATTTTCTATATTGCTTTTCGCTATCATGATTTCTGAGTGACTCCAGGATGTCATTGACTAGAGGAACGAGGAAGAAACAAAATATTTTTCTTGTTTGTTGTCTGAAAATTAATCATTAATATGTGCAAATTTGTCTCGGGACATGATCATCAAAATATCATTGAAGACATTTCTGATTTGTATATTAAAATGTTTAATACTGCCTATTTTATGCAAACAACACTCAGGTCATCGCAGTTCAATTATACCTCGATGCTTGTGCTAACTTGCTATATCAAAATCCAGGAAAGTAATGATCAGGTCATCATGGTTTAATTATACCATCGATGTTTGCACTCACTTCCCATATTTCAAAATCTCAATGATGACAAAAATGCAAAATAATCCAGTGACTGGTCCAGCCATAGTTTGCATTCCATTGCATTTTAGCTAGCATTTCATTCTTGCATGGGATCCTAAAGGCTCCTTTTATCCAAGGTTAACTCTATCGTAGGAATCATCAAAGTATCATCACAAGTGTATACGCAATCAAAATAATGACTCATATCTCTTCATATATGGTCGACCCAACGAAAATCTTATGCTATCTCTCTCAACAGAATCAACATCAACATATCCAAATATTTTTGCATCTTGATATCAACAAAATGTCAGTTCTTTATCTAATCAACCTTATCAAATCAAATCAATCAATCAAAATTGATCAATTATATCATGTCTTATACAGGATGAATCCTTCCTAAAACCAGATGATCTGATTCTGATTCATGTCTTATACAGGATGTATCCTTCCTGAAACCAGACGTTCTAATCATGTCTTATACAGGGTAAATCCTTCCTGAAACTAGATACTTTGATCATCATTGTCTTATACAGGATGAATCCTTCCTAAAACCAGACTGAATCTAATCGATCAATATTTTTCAATCTTATCAACCTAAGCAATCAAGCTAATCAAATAACTCGCATTTTCATCAAACCACGGTTATAGAAATCAAATTAAATCTATCGAGATATCAATCTCGCAAAAACTCCAAAGATCAATTATCTCAATTTATCTCCCAAGGGGGCATCATCATACCGTGATTTAGCAATCAAGAGCTGGGGCATCCTATCAAATCAATATCATCATCAAAATGAGATTATTCTTTGAATCAACGCGTCATCACACCTCGCTTCAAAGAGGGGCAAAATGTATACACCTAAAAATGATCTGAAGATAATTAATTAAATAAGCAATTATTTAATTAATCCTCCTTCCCAATTTAATTAAATTCACTAAGCAATTTGATTAAATCTCTCTTTCATCTACTTATTAATAAATCTAAGGATTTATTAAATAGGTTCATTTCACCCCTTTAATTAATTAATTCCCTCCATCCAAATTCATTTCTTCTAATCCTAATTAATTAAAACAAATCAATTATGAGTTGTTGAGATTAATTATCCTTTTCATATTATTTGAATTTTTAAATTCAAATTCTCCTAACTTATACCACTCCTAAACCTAACCATTCCTAAACCTAACCCATTCTACCTATCACCATGCCCCCTTTCATCCAACATCTTCTAGAACCTTTGTGACACTTGTCACTAAGTGTTCCCTTTCATCTAACCTCTTCTAGAATCCTCTTGACACTTGTCACCATAGAGATGACAGATGTTCCCTTTAATCCAACCCCCTTTGCCATCCTCCTCCAATTTAACCATTGATATCTTCAAATCAATCTTGACCGTTGATTCTTGCCACATCACCCCTAGCCTTGGGAAATCCTATAAATAGACCTCATTTTGGAGCAAAATTGGTCCCAATTTCATATCATGATTGCATCCCATCTCATTCTTATCTTATGCATTGTTATTATAGGCATCTAGCTTATAGTTTATCAGTTTTAGCAATGTTATCATTCTCAATTTTAACTTAAATCTTAGCTTAATCATTCTAGATCAATAATTCATGTAGCTTAATCATGCTATTCTTTCTAGATCATGCATTTGCATCATCCAAATCCTCCATCTGAGTCTAGTCAAGTCACTGGAATTTGCATAGCAAGATCTAAGAGCATTTTTCATACTCGCATTTACTAGGAGGCAATAAGTCGATCAGCTATGGTTTTGTCTTTCATTGTTTCAATTTACTAACCATTGCTTGTAATGATTTATTGAGTGCATTGTGTTTGCAGTTACAGGTACACTTCACAGAGCATGACATATAGCTCTCTCTTTTTTATTTTTGTCCTTTTGTGCCAGAAGTGCCCCCAATGATGAATCAGTAGTTGATATGTATAAAATCAATGGTTTACCTTGAATTGGTGGCATCAGTATTGGTGGATTAGATAGGTATTCTTTGATTTCTTGAAGGTGTTGTTCACATTCTTGATCCCAGTTGTATATTACTCCTTTCCTTAATACTTTAGTGAAGGGTTGAGCCTTATCTGCTAGCCGAGAAATAAAGCGTCTAATTGACTGAAGACATCCTTGTAAACTTCTCATTTGACTAATATTCTTTGGAGGTGGCATTTCCATTATAGCTTGGACCTTCTCAGCATCAACCTCAATTCCTTTCTTTGAAATGATATAACCAAGTAGTTTCCCAAATGTCACTCTGAATGCACACTTTTTAGGATTTAGCCAGAGCTTGAATTTTTCCATTCTATCTAATATAAGACCTAGCTCTTGAATATGTGTGGATCTCTTCATAGTCTTCACTAAAGTGTCATCAACATAATCTTACATGTTCTTATGCATCATATCATAAAAGATAGTAGTTACTTCTCTCTGGTAAGTTGCTCTTGCATTCTTTAGCCCAAATGGTATGATGTTCTAACAGAAGATTCCCCATGCACAAGTGAAAGTTGTCCTTTCTTGATCTCCAGGAGCTATTTTGATCTTATTATAACCAAAGAATCCATCCATTAGTGAGTACATCTCATATCTAGTAGTCATATCCACTATCATATCAATGTTAGGCAATGCAAAATCATCTTTTGGACATGCTTTTTTGAGATCTCTGAAGTTTGTGCAAACCCTAATAGATTTGTTTGCCTTTGATATGGGTACTATGTTTGAAATCCATTCTGCATAGTCTATTGCTTTGATAAATCCAACTTTTAGCAATTTTTCTAGCTTAGCTTTGACTAACAGTGCCACATGAGGGCGCATCTTGTGGAGTTTTTGCTTGACTGGTTTAACTCCTGGTGTAATAGAAAGATGGTCCATGATGAGATCAGGATCTAGACCCAGCATATCAGAGTATGTCCATGCAAAGTTAATCTTCTTTTCTAGGAAGAGATTGCTGAAATCTTTTAACTCTTCTGTTGATAATGATTGAGCTAAGTGGATGATATGTGGTGTCTCTTGACTCCCAATATTTACTGGCTGAGTTAGTTCAATCAATATATAAGATCTTTCCTGGGAATGACTTGGCAGTATATCAAGTATCTCACCTTCAGGTGCCTCAGAGAGGTTTTCACCCTTAGGTAAATCCTTTATTTTTTCTATTTTTTATTCTGACACGGCCACAATGTGGTTTTCGCCATCAGATCTTTTATTTTTCTTTTTTTGATTTTTGTGACTTACTTGATATTTGTTTCAGTCATGTTCTCACTTTGTTCGCTGGTGGAAGAGTCCATTGGTTCAACTGCATTAAGGTAGTAGGATAAGGTATAGTCATTGGCAAAGATGGGTACATTCATAGGTTGGTTATGAAGACTACAGTCAATTAGTTTAGGATGTACCAAGGATAAAGTTTGGACAAGCTCGAGAGTGTTCACAGTATTATCATCATAACTTTGAACTGACAAGTCGAGTTCTAGAAGACTACCTTGTGTAAATGTCTCGAGACTAGGAATAGTTACAACATGATCATTGAAGTGCACGTTAATATTTAGTTGACCAAATCCAATAGACCTACTCGTAGCACCATTTTCTACACCAGACTAAACTACATATCATTGTTTGACAGTAACAAGATCAGTAGACAGATTCTTGACATCTGTGATAGAGGAGTCAGAGTTTGATGTTGAATAGGTATTGTCATCAATAGGATTGTTGTTGAAGTCATCAGAGTCATAAGAGGAAGTTTTTTACTCTTCTTCAAGTGATTGAGTGAATGTATGTATGATGTCAACACCAACATCTCTGATGCTGCAAGTTCCTTCATGATTTGGTTCACTTATCACTTGTATCTGACATACTTGTTGACATAACCTTCATGGTTCTATGAATTTATGTCTTCTACTCCATTCAACTTCCTCTAGACTAATGACTGGTTTTGTTTCTATAGCTTCCAATTCTTCTTGTGTAGTTCCATACCTGATTTGTTCTGTCCTATTAGAAGGAGACATATTAGGTGAATAATTTTCTTGTGTTCTTCCTTCTTTCAGCTTTTGTTAATAGTCCGCTTGTCTTTTTAGTCCGATTTCTTCTATCTCTATTTGTAGTTTTAAATGTATCAACTCTTGTGTGTCATTTGTGATATCATTAGACTCTTCTAGAGTTTCTGTACTAGATGTATCTGAGAGATGATCTAGACCCCATTCATACTCATTCGAGTTAGTTTCTTAATCATCTACTTGTTGTCTACTAGTGTATGTAACTGGGATTTTCAGTGGTGCAAACAATTCTCTAATTCTTTCTACCTCTTCTCTCATATCCTCTAGAATTTTTACTCCTTGTAATGTTGTAGTTGATACCATTGGAACTTGATTATTAGTTGTTTCCTCTCTCTTGATTGCTAGTTCTTCTTGTTCTTTTTCATACTCTTCTTGAGTCTATTGAGTGTTTACTTCCTGTGATGATGAAGGAAGTATCTTTTTCCTTCACTTAGACTGATGATGAGAAGTATGTTTCTGGTCTGATGTCTTTCCTGGATTGTATCCCAGTCCAGCTTTGTCATTTGTAGACTTTGTTTGTAGATGATTGGGTTCAATAATTCCTTCTTGATTTTTTCCCAGAGGACCAATACCTGAATATCCCATGCATTGAATCATTTTATATCCTAGACCATACTGTGTCGGGGAAATCTCACAATGTCTTACTTCTTTGTTTTCACTATCTTCTTTGAAAAGCCATTTGAGAATAGCATCCTCTTCTATTTCATCTGCAAGGGAAGTAGAGGATTTTACAAAGAGACAGTTATATATGACATTTGGAGTGAAAGTTTGTGGTTTCATAACCTTTGATGGTTTTCCTGATTGTCTAGGTGATGGAGGAAGAGAAATGAGTGAAAGTACTGGTTCTATCTTGTATCCATCTATGCCAGTATCTGTGATTTTTAATTTTGTTTTGAAGTCCTTCATCAAGGTTTCTTAACTTTCAACTATAGAGGTTGCTCTATTATGAGGCACAAAGATATCAGCACTATTTGTCAATGCATTACAGGGGGAGTTTGTATCAGCAGGAATATTGACTTCAAACCCATTATAAGGAAATTTTAAGCATTGATGATATGTAGATAGAACTGCCTTCATTTCATGAATCCATGGCCTTCCCAGTAAGATGTTCTATGATAGAGGAAGGTCAAGCACCTGGAAAATAACATGTCTTTCTACAGGTCCTACCCTGATTGGTAATACTACTAGACCTTTAGAGGTTCTTTCTTCTTCATCATAATCTTTTATTATTATTTTCTACCTCGGATCAATGACATTTTCAGAAAAGCCCAGTTGTGTAAGCAGATTATAGGTACAAATATTCTACCCAGCGCCTCCATCTGTCAAAACATGTTTAACTCAGTGTTTATGGATCATAGCTTCAATGTGCAATGGTTGGTTATGTGGGTGATTCAGTGAGTTGTCGTCTTCTTCAAAGAAAGTAAGATAATGAGGCAAAGTCAGGTGACCCACCATAGATTAAAACCGATCGATATCTAAATCTTTTGGGACATTAGTTGTGAGTAACTCTTTGTCCAGGATCTCTTTATGAGCAGAAGAGATTTTGAGCAATTCAAAGATGGAGATTTGAGCATTCGTTCTTTTCAATTGTTCGCCAATTCTAAATCCAGAGGATGATGATGAAGTTAGTTGTTTAAATTTAGAAAATGTCATATATGTTTGTTTATTTGATGAGGTTGGTAGGTTTGACATCGTTTGAGCAAGAGTTGAAGAACTAGCTCCTTGGAGAGTGACTTTCTTTTGAGCGCAGGTCACAACATTTGTATTTTGTGATTTGTTTTGTTTATCTTTGATTATAATCACATTGCAATATTCGGGTTGGGAAGACTCAATCATGTTAATCACATTGTTATTGCTGGTATATGCATAATTAACTTTGGCACCTCCTTTTGACTTTGAGGAATCACCTTGTTCATAAACGGGTAAGGGATCTTTAAAAGCTTTGTGATTAGCATTAGTTGTGTGATTTCCAACAACAATTTGCTAGCGTCAATGAGATCTTGAATCTCATGCTTGAGCTTCATGCAGTTGTTTTTGTTGTGACCTTTGTTTCGATGGTAGTCGTAGTATTCATTTTCTCTCCACCATTTTGGTTTAACTTCCAGATCATATGGCCTAGAATTGTCTGGTAAGGTTATCAGATCATTTGCCAATAAAGTTTTGAAAGCAGATTCATATGATTCTTCCAAAGGAGTGAATTTGCGTTTAGGTTTTGAAAGCCAAGGTTTCTCTTTAAACCATTCTTTTACTTTCTTCGGAGGATTTTCTACTGCGGTTTCAGCTACTTTGAGTGCTTGAGTGCCACTAGCCAGGTTAAATATCATGGATTTTGATTTTTCTTTAACAGTGTCTACCACTCCATCATTAACAACATTTTTGTTGTTGTGTTTGCCATATTTCCAATATTTGTTCTTTTCTTTGGAGCTAGAAGCTTGTTGTGTTTCTTTCCAGAGTGAGATATCTCCTTTCTTTATAAGCACATCTTCCATTCTGAGGGCACTATCTACCATTTTGTTGAATGAGGGATATACTTGCATTTGAATACTATATTTCAATTCAGGGATTAAGTTGTTGAAAAAAATATCCATCTTCTCAAAATCTGGAATAGGTCGTGAATATCTAGAGAACCTATTTCTTCATCGTTGGAGAAAAGTGAGAAAGGGCTCTCATGTTTTTTGTTTGGTATTGCAAATCTCTATCATAGTGACTGGGTAACGAATGTTATAGGAGTGTTATTGTAGAAATAGTTGGATTAATTCTTCAAAAAAAATTATTCCCATGGGTAGACTTGAGAACCATTCCATAGCTTGCCCCCCTAAACTTCTTGGGAAAAGGTACATGAGATATGTTTGGTCATGCATGAACTCCATACATAAAGCATAAAATTCTCAAATATGGTCTTGGGGATCTGAGTTGTCATCATATTTGTCAAATTTCAAGATCTCCACTCGTGAAGGAAATGGAGGCATGTAAATGTTTTTGTCAAATGGAAATGGGCATATTGTGTCCAAAGAATATTGTTTTGGTGATTTATCCTTGTTTTTCAGTTCTGTGATCTTAGTTCATAACGCTTGTAATTGTTTGTTTACCATTGCTAATGGTGTCTCTTCCTCTCTAGTGATGAGGGCCTCAACATTGTAACCAATAGGAATTTTAGCTCCTTGCTTTGCTAGTTTTAGAAAATAGTCTTCTCTTTCTCTAGCCATAATAACCTTCATCATTTTTCGGAAATCTTTATCTTTTTGACATTTCTGTATATCAGTTTCTAGAGGTTCAGAGGCTTCAGATTCACTTGATGAGGAAT
The DNA here is from genome assembly GCF_030272615.1 of Cryptomeria japonica. Classification (NCBI taxonomy): domain Eukaryota; kingdom Viridiplantae; phylum Streptophyta; class Pinopsida; order Cupressales; family Cupressaceae; genus Cryptomeria; species Cryptomeria japonica. Next base: position 445,967,689 of record NC_081409.1, read on the forward strand.
CACTGTCGGTATCATGGATACTGAGATCATCATAAGTTTTGTGTTTAGCAGCTTGTCTTTCTTGTTTTGTTCCAGATATGGTGGCAGACAAGGGTTGATCATAAATTGGAATATCTAATGATGAAGGTTTATCAGTGAGAGGATCCTTTACGTAAAATGGATTATCTTGATATGAAAAGGATTGTCCTTTGCCCTTGGCAGCTTTCTTACGAGAACTTTTGGTTTGAATAGGCATGTTTATTGACTGATGTGACCTAAAGTTGTTTGTGATGCAGAAGTCAAGATCAAATTTGGAGCTAGTTGTTCATTTAACGTATTGATTGAGAGAAGCAACTAAGATTGAGTCTGGTTTCAGGAAAGATCTATCCTATTTAAGACATTTGTCTAAGTTACCTAGTTTGATTTAAGAGAAGTGACTAAGACTCAGTCTGGTTTAAGGAACAATCTATCCTATGTAAGATGTTATCTAAGTGACTTAAATTTGATAAATGGTTGATTGAACTAGCTGAAAGATTATCAAAAAAATCATGCAACGCTACGGCAGGAGTGCATTGTTTAGATTTGTTTATGCTCAGAATGATGATAACCAGTTTTATGCTCGCTGTAGAGTGTTTTAGGCAACTTTGACTGTTCTGGACTGACAAAATTAGAGATTCGTATGACAGGTTTTAAAGGACCAGATGATAGTTTAATAGCTTCAGGATGACATAAATAGATTTTCATACGAGTTGTTGCCTATGTTTGCATGACAAATGGGTATACCTCAGATGACAAACTGATGAATGTAATGGTTTTTCATACGACACAAAATCAGAGACTAGACGATAATTCCCTAAGAAGAATAGCAGTTTATCAGATTTCGTACGACATAGAACTGAGGCTCAGACGACAAACTGTTAAACCTAATAAAATTTCATATGACAATAGGTATGTAGCAGGACGATAAATTAGAAGACTCGTACGATAGTTTATTGGATAGAGACAAAATTTCTAACAGACTGAGTTTTTAATGACTAACGATGACCAATTTTGAGATGGACTGAGTTTTTGGACAGCTGAGATAGACTAGTTTTGACACAGACAGAGTTTTGACTAGGATAGACTAGTTTTTGACATGGACAGAGTTTTCACTAGGATAGACTAGTTTTTGACACGGACAGAGTTTTGACTACTGAGTTGTTTACTGTTTTCTCCAATTTTGGTATTTCAGTTTCAGTTTCAGGGATGAAAACACAGAAAACACGCAATATGTATAATAACTTCAATCACAGCACGCTAACCCTATGGAAATTGGTGAGAGAAGAAAACCTTTGCTTGCTGACTTAGGTACACACCCAATAGCTAATCAGAATACGGTCGTTGAGTCTCATGCAATGGATTCTCAACACCGTATTAGCCGAATCCAAATGTTAATGGGGGCACAATATGGCAAGTGTCTTGGGAGAGTTACTATCTCTCTTGCACAAATATTATCCCCCCTTTTGGAGGTGAACCGAGTAGCTTCTAATTTTAATTGGAACTAGTAAGGGATCCGTTCGGCACGTCGGGGTATAAACTCAATTAAGAGGTCTCCCAGCCTTGAAAACCAAGGTTTAATATACCCGAAGGTACAGAGGAGAGCTATTCCTGAGCACTGTTGTTAACTTGATTTTCATCAAATCATGTTTATTTTATAGTGGGTTGGAGTACTTGGCATTTAGCCATTCCCACTTGGGTCGTTCCCCTCTCACCGGCCCTAATGGCTTTGGCCTTAAAGGCTCCTCAGGAGGGTAGGCCCGCTAAAGATATACAAATCTCAAACTTAGGAAAAATGCCTCGAGGGTCTGGATTTCTGATTGTCTATGTAGACAAGAGCATACTCTCCTACCTCTCAGAATTTTCTTAAAACATGAAAGACAGATTTGTTCATTAACCAGATAGCAAGTTAGGTGCCTAAAAAATGAATTTAATGAATACACAATGTTTGCTCGAATCTCCTCAGGCAACCTGCAAAGACAATGAATCAGTAGTCATATTGTCTTTGGTTGACAAGCATATTCTTTGACAAACATTCTGCAAAAACTGATTAGGCTGTGAAAATTTCTCAAATAGATGAACAACAAGCCAAGGTCAGCGTTAGTATGATAAAAATTGAATAAAGAACCTAAAGAATGAAATCTGCTTTTAACCCAAAAACACAGAATATCATACGAAGATTCTCACCGAGTCGTACGATAATTCATACGAGATCACATGATATCTGCAGTTTGTCATTCGATAGAGTGGGAAAACTCGTACGATAATTTGCAGCAACTGTACGAACAAAAATCCAAAAAAAAAATAAAAAAATCTGAAAAATAAGAAAAAGTTAGCCTTTGAGGCCGAAATATGTAGTTTTCTACCCCATGGTGGGCGCCAGAAATGTGTGTGTGAAAAGTGGAATAAGTATCTGTAAGTTGTAAGACACAACACTTCAATTAAGTCATTACATGTATGGTTAGACAGATATAAGCATGAATAATAAAACCATAACAAATCGACCAATTGTCTTCTAAGAGATGCGAGTATAGACTTGCTCTCATATTTGTATAAGCAATACCAGTGACTAGACTACACCAAGACAAAGGATTTAATCTATATGAGCATGATATTAAGCTAAATGGATGTAAGGTTTATGCTAGATGGATGAATAGTAAGCTATATGAATTCAAGAAATCATAATTGGACTAAATATGCAAAAAGAAAAGCTAAGATGCAATAAACTCAAAAAAGCAAGCACAATATCTTCAATGACTCCAGAGCAAAAACTGTATAATAATAATAAATCTCCAGGGTGTTTTGAATGAGAGATGAGGGCTGAATTTATAGAAAATCACTAGAGAGATCAAGAAAAAGCACAATTTAGGATAATTCAAACAATTGAGAGATTAGATTCAGTTAACCTTGAGATAGATTCCAATTATAGTTTAATTAAAATGCATTTAGATTATAAGTTTCAGTTTCCATTGGAGATAAAATTCAATTAATTCCATGCACTTGAGATGAAAATAGGTAATTCTATGCATATTCTTTGATTTATTCAAGAAAAGAGTCTTTTCAATGCAACTGAACTTCTTTTCTCAAAAGCTTTGAGTTCCAATTTTAGAGAATGATTAATAATTCATTTAATTGCTTTCCTGATTTCAAGTTCTCAATTTAGAAGAAGAAATAATATCTCAAGTTTGATTTCTCTCTCAATTCAATTCTTTTATTTTATTTTCAATTTAACTCTTGCGTTGTATATTAATTCCTCTTTTGTGATAAATTAATTCCTTTTTTTATGATTAAATGTCAAATTTATTAATTAATTAAATATGCTAAGATATTTAATAAACCAAATAGGATAATTGATCAAAATGATTTTCTTGGAATGGTTTAATTAATTAAATAAATATTTAATTAATATAGAATAATTCACTTGCCATGTGACATTTAATGATTGAAGAATTAAATAATTGTGTGCTCAAAGTTGATTTAATTGCCTTTGGTTAGGACCTTGGTGATGTTGTTGAGATTAGGGGCCCATGGTTTAGATGACCATTTTTAGGGTATTACAGTAGAGTTTACACTCTACAGGTTTTTACGCACCATAAAGGTACTAAGGGAAACATCATGTCATATGACAGCATGTAACACTCATCGTTTATGACTTTCATCATAAACACATTTGTTTATAGTGGCTCAGATTGCTTGGCATTAGTCATTAGCCACTTAGGTCATTCCCTCTCATGCGACCTTATAGGCTACTCGGGAGGTAGGCTCGCTAAGGATATGCATTATTGAAAAGAAAAAGATGAGTCTATCTTTCTGATCACCTAAGAAAGGTGAGAGCATACTCGCCTATCATCAAATACACACAAGACATGTTGGTTTATTTCCTTGTAATTAGTCTATGTGCCTAATTTATCAAAAATAAATGCAAAATCTTGTGACTGCACACAAAGTTAGTAGTTTAGCATTCATTATTTGGTAGTGAAAAGGTTTATAATCTTTGGTAGCGAAATAGGGTACCCGCAAATCAACAAACTGCAAATTAGACTCTGAAAAATTATTGTTCAGAAGTAGAATTGAAAAATGCATAACAGAACATGAAAATGTTGAATTGAATTCCCAGAATGTTAAATTAACCATTGACAATGTTGTTCTGTCTACCCAGAATGTTGTTCTAGAAACCTAGAACACTACTGTTTACCAGAAATGTTGTTATAATGACCAAAAACGTTGTTCTATTGACCAAAAATGTTGTTCTATCTACCCAAAATGTTGTTTCAATGACTCAAAATGCTGAAAGAAAGACCCAAAATGTTGAAACAGAGAAAAGATAGAAAAGAAAGCCAAATCCTTTATGTTGTAGTGTAGAAGATCATGAGAATGCCATTTGAGGTGACAGGACACTAGTACAAAGACCGAGAACGCAAATCTAGAATTGGGAGAGCTAATATGTGTTTCCAGGACACTACTTTGTGTGAGAACCTGTCAAAAAAATTTCCTACAAGAAAACTTGTTAAAAACTTTGGGGCTAGGCCCCACAGTGGGCACCAATAAATGTGTTGCTAAAAATAGTGTCAATAATTAATAACAAACACAGAGATGAGACAACAATACAAACTAGGAAGCATATAAAAGACTAAATAAATGCAAACCAAGGCTTCCTTTAAGATGTCTCATCCTCCTCTATTTTTTAGGACCTTGAAGGTGATATGTAGGTGGCTCTCAACAAGCAATGACCTTCAAAGTGGCAACTCAAAAGTTGAGTAGCTATGTGATCATGATTATGCAAATGCTCAAGATGAGGATCATTTGATGCAAGATTAAAACTAAGATGATTATGCTAAAAATGCTCAAAGAGATGATAGATTATCATGATTATGAAAACTATGCTAAACATGCTAAAATTTCTCTAATTATCAACTATGCTAAAGTACTCAAGAGATGTAATTGACTATAATAACAATGCAAAAAGATATAATGCAAGGGATGTTATTGCTCCAAAATGAGGGATATTTATAGGAGTTCCTAGGCCCAAGTTGAGGTGGCAAGAATCGATGATCAGGAATCGATCTGGAGATATCAACAGTCGGGATTGAGGAAGTTGGAGAAGAGGTTGGATGGAGGGACACATGTCATCTTTATGGTGACAAGTGTCAGGGAATCCTACTCATGAGAGGGAAAGTGTCCAAGGGGAGAGGACATGTGGCCAAAGTGCCATATGTCCTCATGAGAGTGCTAATACTCCCAATGGGTTAGAAAGGTTAGGGTTAGGAGGTTAGGAAAGGATAGGGTTAGTTAAACCCAGGGTTGAATGGATGGGTTAGGCTAGGGGTTGGTTAGGCTAGGTGGTTAAAGTTAGGACACATGTGCCCAATTTGAATTTAAAAATTCAAATAAAATATAATATGATAATTAAACTCAACAAATCATGACTTTGTTAATTTAATCATGGGATTAGAAGAATTGAATTAAATGGGGAGATTTAATAAATTAATTTAGATTAATTAATCAAAGGGGGATATGAAATGAAATATATAAATAAAGCATTTAGATTTATTTACAAGTGGATGAATTTAGGGGAATTAATTAAATCATTGCAAATTTAATTAATTGGGAAGGGTTATTAATTAAATAACTGAGTATTTAATCAATTATCTCCATACCATTTTTAGGTGTATACAGGTATATTAAAAATGTATTTTCTATTTGATGGTATCCAAATTTATCTTCTACTTTGAATCTTCATTGTCCAATATTCTTGTATGCAAAATTCAATTCCTATATAACAAAAATGGGTTTGTCATTCTTCCACTATAATTTTTCAAGTTCAAGCTTCTTCACTACAACAATGCTCCAAGATTTACACAATTACTATATGTCAAATATGTTTTTTATAGCTATGGTGCGACCAATATTGAATTTTGAATTAGAGGAGCAAAGAAGACAATATCAAAGAGAGTATCAAAGATGACAATGAGAACAAATGACAGAAGTTTGAAGGGAAGAACAAAGAATATGAGATAATGAAGCTCGACAACAAAGAAATGTTAGAAGAAGGGAAGAAGTAACAATACAAGAATTAGAAAATCAAAATAGAGAAGAGAAAAATGTGATTAGAAATAGTCATCAACAAACATCTGAAGAGCTCTCTCATTATGAAAGAGAAGGACATAAACTTGATAAAGTGGCACGTACAATAAAAAATGTAATGCAAATACCAAATTGAATCTTCTAAATGAAAATTCAAGTTCAACAGAACATGTACTATAAACACTTGAGCATGCAACTCCAATGGGAATCAATTCATTATCTCTCCTCTTGTCAAATCCTCCTACAAATCCCACTTGTCTTCTAATCTCTCATTAGCCCACCTTATCAACTCCCCTAATCATTTTCTAGTGGCTAATCCCCATGATTAGCCACCAAGTCAACCAATAGCCATAAATGGCTAAGTCCACTTGTCCCATCCTCACCTTCTAGCCTTAAATGCACCTAATTGGATCATTTCAAGAAATTCAAAAGTCTCACATTCTCCTATGCTTCTCACCTTCCCAAGGAATTTTAAATTCCGTTTCTCCTTCCCTTTCACTATGCACTTCATTGGAATTTTTAATTCCTCATCTATCCCCCAAGGAATTTTTAATTCCTTTTTAATCTCCCAATGTGCTTGGGGATATCTTCCCCATGTACATTGTGGAGTGTGGAGACAAGAAATGTCTTTATGGCAAATATCTTGGTCTCCACACCTAGTCATGTCATTGTCCCCTCAATGCATGTGCTTCTTCTCCTTCAATCTCTACCCTTGATTCATCTTTAATCTCAACCGTCCATTTATCCTCTCTCAAGTCTATAAATTGGGGTCTCCTCCCCTTCATTTGACATCTCCAAGCCAAGTAATCTCATGTTGTCATTTTAGCTTTTGAAATCATTCTTTGCATCCATATTATAGTAAATTTTCACCCTCAAGTATCCATAATCATCTCATCCATCCACCATTCACTATCCATTCCTCCACATCCATCATCCTTGTTGTGCATCTTGGAGAACAATCCACATCAACCAAGAAGGTAAAATCCAAACAAGTGGAGCAAAAGGGCGCATCTTCAATTCATCAAGCCCAATATGAAGGAGAAGGTAAAAATAGCAAGGTATAAATGGTTTTGTTTTATATTTTGAATGATCAATTGGAATATAACCATTGAATCTTGGTTTTTTGTTTCTCCCCTCTTCAGAATGCTTGAAGTTGATTTCAAAAGATTCCAATTGCAATTTCAGCATGAATTGATTATCCTTAGATTTCCAAACATGTGTCATATTTGTCAAGAATGTTATCCAAGAATGAAAATATCTTGCACTGCTCAAGGTATTGTATGTACTAGATGTCAACGAGAGAGAGGTATTCATATATTTTCAGCTTTAAATAATATGGATCCTGAGCCACAACCAAAGGAGCTTTCAAAATTGACTCAAGTAGAAGAAATGTTGATTGCATATGTAAACCCAATACTACAAGTTACACATGCAATAGGTGGTCAATATAGATACAAAGGACACACGATAAATTTCTCATAAAATGTTGAACATTTTTCACAAATTTTGCCACTTACAATAGATCATTTACCAATCATTTTATTTGAAGAAGGGATCAACATGGCACCAATTATAACTTTACAATCAATAGGGATTGTGTATATAAATAACTTAAGTAAAAGGTAGAGCATGGCAAGTTTTACCCCGATGTTAGAATTGATGAAAAATTCTCTCAACAATCTATCAATAAATTGTGATGAAAATATTGAAACACAATAAAACAATTAGTCAAGATTAATCATCAACATAAATCTAAAACCATTTAAAAGCATTATCAAGAAATATTAAACATAAGAGCATATGAGACATATAAATTAATAAACTATCACTATTTCCCTCATGATTCTCTTGATGACATTAGCTCTTCCTTGACCTCCTCCTCTCCAAGATCCTGCTGCTATGTGGAGTGTGCCCTCAGTTTGAGCACAAGCACGGTGGGATGCCAAATGGAGGATGGGAGATGATTGATTATGTCAAGTATTTTAATGAGGATGTAAATGAGGTATTAGAGGCTAAATAGTAATTCCAACTAGTGGAAGAACTAAAGAATAATGCAATGGCTTCCTACAAAACATTCAAATTCTAAGTAACAATGCATGGTGCATGGATAACTCTTGGGTGTGTGAGTTCTCAATAATGAAGGAATAAGCTCTATTTATAGAGGAAATGGATAAATGAAGGGTTGAGATAGAGCTGATTGAGGAAGGGTTAGGATTGCCTAAGGAAGTGGTTATCCTCAATCCATGTGCTCCTCTTCAAGCCAATCCCATGTTGACAAGTGTTAACAAGGTAAGGCTAAAGAGGAGAGGGACAAAGAATTAAATGCTTGAAGAGATGTGATAATTACCATGGGTGGTTAGGTTAAGGTTAGGTTAATGGATAAATATTAGATCCAAGGGGTAAAGGAATATGCAAGGGTTAAAGGGTTAGATTGGTCAAAGCCTTTAAGGCTTGAGGGGACTTAAGGGTTACCATGGATGGTTAGGTTAAGGATAAGCCTTTAACCAAGGGTTGGGGGAATGTGCAAGGATTAAAGATGGGTTATGTTGGTCAAATCATTAAATGCTTGAAGAGATGTGATGGTTACCATGGATGGTTGGTTATGCACATGAAAGGGGGACACACAAAACAAATCTCAAATGTCAATAAGTTTGTCTCAACCAAAACTAAAACCAAATGAACTTTAAATTTTCCAAATGCATACCAAAAGAGATTAAAAGCATATAATAGAAGCAATAACAATCAAAATAAGAGAGAAAAGACTCCCCAAGATGCTCCCATAATTCTCTTGATGTCTCTCCCTTGTTCTTCTCCTCTCCAAGATGCAAAATGCAATGCTTGAGTGTAGCTCTCAATTTTAGCATGTAGCCATGGATGCCAAATGAAGGATTGAATGGGGGTTGAAAATAAACTTCTATTACTATTAAAATGCACAAAATATAATTTGTATGAGAAAGCTAAGTAGAAATGCCTATGCAACTATAATAACAATGCTAAAGATGCTTGCTCCTTTTCTTGAGGATGAGGGTTCCTTTTATAGGCAAAATAGGCCATTGGAGGGTCAAGATTGATCTGACTTAGCAAGGGCTAGGATTGCATGAGAGAGGCATAATCCTCAATCCATGCTTGCAACTTCCACCAATGTCATGGTGTAAAGTGGCATCATGAGAGGGCTTGAGAGGAGAAGGAAGAAGCATTAAATGCTTCAGAGGATATGAGGGTAACCTCATGTGCTTGGGTAATTGGATAAAGGCTTTATCCAATGGGTAAATTCTTGTGCAAGTTTTAACCATGGTCATGCCTTGGTCAAAGGGACAAGACCCATGTGGATTAGTGTGTTTAAGAAGAGAAGCATTCAAGATTATGTAAGAGTCTTAAATGGGTGAGATGATGGGTTGAGGATTAATTTTGGATTAGGATTGTGCAAATGATTAGAAGTGGGTTTAGGCTAAAATAGAAGGGATTAGAAGAATCTAGAAGAAGGGTTAGTGAGAAAGTGAGCTTTGTAGGAGAATGCAAGTGGGCAAGGATAAATAGGATTTTAATTAAAATAAAATTCATTTATTTCAATTATATGTGCAGCTTGCATTGGATGAGTATTTTAAATAAATATTCATTTATTTAAATGGGGATTTTGATTGGGGATTTTAAATAAATATTTAATTTATTTAAATGAGAGGAAAGGGGGTGATTAAATAAATTTATCAGTTTATTTAATAGTCGAACAATAGTTAGTGATTTTTAATTTAAATAAATTTATGGAATTTATTTAATTAAATTAGTAGAATAGGGGTTGGAATGAATTAATTAAATGTAAATTTAATTAATAGAAGAACTTTAGCTCTTTAAATAAATATTAATTATTTATTTAATTTAGTGGAGATATTTGTGTGTCTACATTTGCCCCTCTTTGAGACAGTGCATTTTATCGTGCCAGGCATGAGAAAAATGCCCCGGGGATGTTAGTTTAGAAGGTGGTATGCCCCCTTGAGAGATGGGATGAAAATTTTGAAAAATCAGGTGATCTCTCGAAAAATAGAAAGTATAGGGGGAATAATAGAATGGAGGATTTGGGATTGAATGGTGGTGAGTGGTAGAGAAGAAATGACGAGTCGGTAAGTACCCTTAGGTCATGTAGGAGAGAGTATGAAAATGCAATGTTTTGTGGTGCCTTTGGTTGATGCTATACAATTGATCAACATGGTCTTGGTGCAATTGTTTGGACAATCTAGTGCAATTGTGTGAATTGCCCCAGTGTTAGTCAAAGCGTGACAACTAATGTCATTTGTTCTCATGGACAAGATAAAGTTTGAGTGAGTCAATGTGACCTATTGAGACTTAGACAATTGATTTAATTGTCTGATGAAGCAAAGGTATCTGAGTCAAATTACTCATTGAGACAAACAATTAATGTAATTGTCGATTTTGATTTTGTTTGATTGGTTGACCAATTGGAAATTGTGTTTAAAAGGCAGACACGATATTTGTGTATAGGATGACCTAAATGATAGGCTACACAACCACTCATTTTATAGATCAATGAACTTGGCTCTATCAGTTTGCGGTACACGAGGCAAGGTATGTGGTTATGATGACCTGGATAGGGAGGGAAGGGGGGTTAGTATCGATTGACATGAATGGGATCATTTTCATTGTACTTAGTCATGATTTTAAGGATAGTCCTTCACACTTAGATTTCTCATAGCAACTCTATTCCTTGCATATGCATGTACATGAAATATTTACAATGTATGAATGAACAGATGTATGGGTGATATGTAACAGAATGCAATATATACAGATGAGATGAAATGGGATATTCTTGATGCTTAATTTCCTCATTGAGCATGGTACTACTGATCTTAGCTGAGGTATCAGAAACCAAGGTTGAGCACTCCACCTGTAAACAAACATCACAAACAAGGAAGGTTCCCTCCATTCTAGTTCATATACGCATGGCTGAGGTATACGTTGTAGTCAGTAAGCCATGATGATCCATGACTATATTTTTTAATTTTTTTTTGTATAGGATCTCATAGCTTAGTGAACTTCCCACATAGACACCATGAGATTTGCCCCAAACTTCATTGGAACAATCCATAGATAGAAAACAAAGAAAAAGATATCATGAACCATCCCAGCCACTCTAATCACTTATGGATATCTTGGAGTAGCATAGGAATACAAAAGGTAGTAATTTGACCAAGTGCCCATCAACCAAACAAAATCTTCTTGTCAAAGAGATGTGTCATCATGTCTTGTAGTAAGCAAAGATGTATCCTTGTTAAGATGATTTTGTGTATGTTTTTCTCAGATGTTTGATTGTTTGTTGATATGATAGTTGGTCATCTTTTAGGTAGCTCAAATGTTGTTTTGCATCTGGATTGATGTTTATGTACAAGAAATAATTTTATTGCAATGTTTTTTATTGATTTTTATAAAAAATTTGGATTTTCTATTTATGTACAATTTTCCCAATGTTTTTTATTTTTTCTATTTTGGTCTTTTTGAGATTTTATGAATGTTTTTGGATTATTTTAGGACATTTTCCAAATGAGTAACTCAACAAATCACCAGTATTGAGAATCCACTCCCATCATTAGGCTAAAAAAGTTGCCCCCAATTACTATCAATGCGAAAGCATGATGCGGGATACATGAAGCAATAACCCTGATTGCAAATCAATAACAAGCCATGGTAGATATGATGTATGAGCAGATTCATAGATGTGATCACAACAAGTCTAAAAGAAAATGAAGCCACAACCTTTATGAATGGCACTTGTTTGCCAATTTTTCACCACCATACTTATCCAAGGCACCACTAAAGTGGTTTTTCACCATTTGGATGAATGATTTTTCGTTTACTATTTTTTTTTGTTTTTTCAGGACCTTTTTTAAATGTTTTTGGTCTTTTTGAGATTTTGCAAGCCTAGTTCTATGTACATCTTATGTATGGAACTTTTAGAGATGCATGTTGCTTATTGGATCTGCCATTTGTTCCCTTCTGAAGTTGCTAACTGATGCCACAGACCTAAAGACGATAGTGATGACATATGGACCCAACCAGGTGGATTCAAATTTGCCTCTGGTCGCCTCATCAATAGGAACAATAACTAGAGCCAAAATCTCAACCCAAATATTGGACATTCACTCTATGAAGTTATTATTGCTACAACTGAAGTTCATTTGTTTGTCAACCTAGGGACGTATTACTTGAAATGGGTCTGTACTATATATGCACTAAGTTCCTGCAATAGCTATTCTACATTACTGCAGTAACTAAATCTATTTGAAATTAACAAGCAAGAATAATAACAATTGAATGGCTACAGGAAATCCTAGCATTAACAAAAAATTATAATTACATAACTGTTAACTAACTTTAGAGCTAACAAATAGGAATTGCTTTGTTTTCTTTAGCTGCAAGAACAGTCACGGGATCTATTTCCACTGGCTACAGGAACAGTCAATTGCTAGAACATCTACTACAGCAAAAAGGAAAACTGAACCTAACAAATACATAGGACTACTCATCAAGTGGGGCCCCTTGGATGAGTGTATCCAAACTTCAAAGATAACTCTATATACTCAAAATAGAATCATTTGTATTCATTGTTTTTCAAAGGTTGATACAACACATGAAATGAAAGAAAATGCTTTTAATTCTAAAAATACTATGCAACTCTATTTCTAATCCCCTGTCTCTAACCTCTGAGAAGAGGCGCAGGCTCTTATTTATAAGAAAACTATAATAACTCCCTACTAACAAGGTCACGCCAATGAAATGAGGCAGACAACATTAATGATAGCAAATAGAAGGAGTTAATCCACTGAAAATGTGGATCTCTGCTAAACCACAGCCAAGAATATAGCGTGGTGGTGTTACAAGATTGATGTTTATAGAAGACAAACATAAATGAGTCTAGTGCGCCTTGCTATTCATTTGCTGCTTCTAACACACATTATTCTCCTTTTTGTTTTGAATATTTAACCACTTCTTGAATATCTCCAACTGCATTATGACATGACATGATAACCGCTTCTATAGCATCTCATTTATTCCTGTAATTAAAAAGATAAAATATACAAGCACACATATATATATCTATTTTAATTAATCATAAAACTTATACATTCACACATGATATCACCTATGATAATTTGCATGGCAACAAGAATAATTGGTATGGCAACAGGAATAATTGGTCAAAACAAAAGATGATTTATTGGGTTTAGTTATCATCTAAAATGCACATAGTCAAACTTTAATACATCATATGACTCAAATACTATCCCATTATACAAATTAAAACATGGCAAAAACTTATCAGTTATAAGAATAAAAGAGTCAATATCTCACCTCATCAGCCTCAATGTTCTTTGTTTGGTTGATTGTGAGGATTCCCTCTGAGAACAAGATCTCCTACCTCAAATGTGTGAGGTATGATCCTATGATTATAGCTTCTGCTCATGCATTGCTAATATTTCTTAAGGTGATTGTAGGCAGCTTGTTGCTTCTCATTAAATAGTTCCAAGTCTTAAAGATGGGAGACTCACTACTCTTTATCATTAATCAAATTGTGCAAGGAGACCCATAGGGATGGTCATTCAACCTCAATATGCAAGATAACTTCTGCTCCATAAACAAGTGAGTAGGGGGTTGCGTTTGTAGGGGTTCGAATGCTAGTTTGATATATCCATAGTGCGGGATTCAAATGAATGTGCCAATCATGACTGACATCATTGACTATCTTCTTTAAGATCCTCAATATGTTCTTGTTTGAGGCTTCTGCTTGACCATTTCCTAGCGGGTAATATGGGGTAGAGAAATGGTGTTGGATATGAAACTTCTCACAGAGTTCTCAGATCCTAATTTTTGAAGGGAAACCTGTTATCTATGATGATGGACAAGGGTACACCATACCAGCAGATGATGTAATTTAGGATGAATGAGGTGATTTTCTTGTCGATGACTTGGGTGAGTAGAACGGCTTCGATCCACTTCATGAAGTACTCAGTGGCGGTAATGACAAATTTATGACCAGCGGATGAAGATGGATGGATTTTACCTACAAGGTCAAGTCCCCATTGACAAAAGGTCCATGGTGTTGTGATGGGTTACAGTTCTTGTGCAAGTGCATGTATCAAATCTCTATGTACTTGGCACTTCTTGCACTTTCTACCAAATTAATAAGAGTCTTTTTCCATGGAGGTCCAATAGTCTCCTATTCTTATGAGTTTCTTAGCCAATGAAGGGCCACTTGAGTGGGCCCCACAGATACTTTCATGTACTTCTTATAAATTTGTGGTCACCTCACCTTGCTCTAAACATAAGAGGAGAGTACCATCAATACCTTGTCAGTATAGTGTTTCAGCAATGATTTGTGTCAGGCGGATTGGCGTATGAAGGTTTTTCATTGATTGTTTGATTGGTTTGGTGGAAGGATTTGATCATGTAGGTAAGTGTAAAACTCACCATACCATGGGGAAGTAGGACCGATTAGTTGTCATACCATCTCAAATTTTGGGATATCATAAGTGGGGATCCATAGATGTTCAACTAAGGACTTGTAGCATGTTGAGTTTTGTGGAAGATCGAGAAGAGAGGCTCTTGTAGCCATTGCATCTGCAGCCCTTTTTTTCTCTCGAGGAATCGGATCAAAGGTGATAGCTATGAATAATTTCTTGAAAACATCAACCATTTTCTTGTAAGGCATGAGCTTATCATCCTTAGTTTGGTAATCTTTATTAACCTATTAGATGATCAACTATGAATTGTTATCTACTTATAGCTCCTTCAAGTTCCATTGTATGACTATTCTTAGTCCTATGATCAAGGCCTCATATTCTACTATGTTGTTTGAGCAGGGGAATGTGACTCTGTATAATTTTGGAATGGTATCCCCTTAAGGTGTGATAAAAATGTTGGCATTATGGATGAATTGATTATGTGTTGCATTGATGTTTTTTCATTGATGTCAACACTTGCTGTTATGATTGGTTATCGACAGACAAGTTTTGGTTACCGGTAGAAGATCTAGTGTTACCGGTAGAAGAGACTTTCTGTTGGACACTTCTGGCATGTTTGGATTAGTGAAGTATGTTTGATTTTATGTGTTACATATTCCTTGAGCATATTTTGGTCAGTTGGTATTGACTTTGTAATCGGATGCTATCATACACTCTTGTAAACCCTTATCGGCATTGGTTTAAGGCTCTACCGACAGAGCTTTCACTGAGGAATCTTGACAGGATGCATAAGTGGTGTTGGTGCAACTTCTAGATGGATTTCAAGATGTTGAAGATGTTCTTTGATCGTGCTTCAATTGCTTGAAGACATTGATTTGGCGTGGTGGACCCATAATAGGTCCAGTACCTATCTAGGTTATGGACCGATATCATGATAACGTGTTCTCCACATGTTACCAGGATGTTTTGGGATGATTTATGGATTTTTTATTGTTGTTTTGGTCTTAACCAACATGGCATATCATTGTAATGTGGATTTATGTAATGATCTTCTTGTAATATATTTTAGGTGGCCAAACTAATTGGTTTAGATCTTAGGGTTGGTATAAAATGATATAAGATCTCATTGTAATAAGTTTCATAGTCTTGGAATGCATTATCATATGCAAAGGACATTTGGTTGATCATAGGTGATCGAATTGGGATTAAGAAAGAGGTCAAAAACCTCCAATATTGAGCTTAACGGGGACTGCAATCAAGCATGGTAGTTGCTATCTCTGGCAGTTCACTCTATTGGATTGTTGTCCATTTACCTTGAGATGGTTTTTGCCTCTCTGTAGTCAGTGAGACTCTTTTGTAATGAGAAGTACGCTCTAGGCAATGTGCCTTTCTGAATGTGAAGGCCCTTCATTGTATCACATACTTTCGACAGAAGTATCATCTGACTATGGGTAGGCTTCCCATTGTGGTTTTTCCCTTTCCAGGTTTTCCACATACAAATCATGGTGTTATGGGGTATGGTTGCTTTGCATTGATTATCCATTTAATTGTTAAGTTGTATTGTTTACCAGTATCTGTTTCTGCCCTACTGGTACTTAATCTGGTTAAAGATTATTAAGTAGATTAAATGATATAATCTTTTAACAACTAATTCACCCCCCCTCTTAGTTGTTCACCGATTATCCTAACAATTGGTATCAGAGCTTTGGTCCTCTTTTGCAGAAGCTTAACCGCTTGAGGTAGATCCTATGGCAGCTAACACTTCAAATCCACCGACAACTATTTTTCAAAAGAGAAATCCCTAAGCTTGATGGAACAAATTATGGTATATGGAAAATTGTAATGGAGACTCCTCTTAGATTTCTTGGCAAGGATATTTGGGAGATCACTGAGAAAGGATATACACCTTATGATCTGGCATCTGGCAATCTTGCTCCTACAAACTTGGATAAGAATATTGAAAATGATTGCAGAGCTAGAGAAACCCTCTTGTGTGCACTTACTAATCAACAGATCATGGGATTGACTGATAAATCATCAGCAAAGGTTATGTGGGATAAATTGTAAACTTTGAATGAAGGTGATCCTACTGTCAAAATTGCTAAACTTGATGGTTACCAAGTAAGATATGAAAACTTGAAGATGGAATATAATGAAAGAATTGTTGTGTTTATAGAAAGAGTAAATGAGATTATTATGAGAATTCAATATTGTAGAGGATTTCTAAGTGAAGATGAAATAGTTTCCAAAATCTTGAGAGCCCTTCTACCATCTTACAAGATGAAGGCAACTGTAATTAATGAGTTGAGAACAATGGCGAACTCTTCAATTAATAAAGACATTATGATTGGGAAATTATCTTCTTTTGAGCTTGAAGAATTTGGATCTTCTGGAGTTGTAAAGTCTGAACCAGCTTTTCATGCATCATCATCATCATCTACCGGCAAAAGTGATTGGAAAGTCTTATATGCAAAAGAATTGGAAGACATGAGGAAAGAAGATGAAGAATTTGAGCAACTTCAAGCCTTATTTGCTAGAAGAGTACCTAAAGGTCCAACAGGAAATAAGTATGAAGGAAAAGCACCTTTTAAATGTTTTGCATGTAATAACATTGGTCATTTTGCATCTAGATGTCCTAAAAGGAATGCAAGATTTGAGGAAAGAGTTAAGAAATCATTTAAGCCTAACCAGAACAGATATAGATTCAAGATAAGTAAACAATGTTGCATAGCTAATGAGGAAGGAGTAACTGATGACTCTGGAGATGAACCGGTAGAAGACTCTGCTAGTGGATCCGGCAATGGAAAGGAATGGGTGTTCTATTCTTTAAAAGAAGATGAACCAAAACCGGCTATCAAAAATGAAGAAAAGGCCCTGGCAGCAAAACTTGAAGATAAGTATGAATGGGTAATTGATAGTGGATGCTCACATCATATGACTGGAGATAAAGGAAAATTTCTATCCCTACAAGAATACAATGGCGGTCAAGTCAAATTTGGAAATGACAAAGCATGTATGATCAGAGGTAGAGGTATTATTTCTTTGGATGGCAAGCATAACACTAATAATGTCTATTATGTAGAAGGTTTAAACCATAATCTTTTGAGTGTTGGTCAATTGGTGGACAAGGGTTTCCAACTTCAGTTTAAAGATAGAAAATGCAAAATCATTAACAAGACTAGTTCGGAAATTGCAACTAGTACTCAGACAGGAGGTAATATCCTTCACTTGAACACTCATAATAAGACATGTTTGATTTCTCATATTGATGAGAGTTGGTTATGGCATAAGAGGTTGTGTCATGTTAATTTTGATTGTATTGTTAAGATAAGTTCAACTAAAGTAGTTAGAGATATACCTAAGATTATAAAGCCTCATAATCTAGTATGTAAGGAATGTCAATTGGTAAAGCAAGTTAGAAGTTCTTTTAAGAGCATACATGATAAATCTAATGATGTACTTGATTTGATTCACACTGACTTATGTGGTCCAGCAAGGACTAGAAGCTTTCAAGGTAAAACCGGTAAGACTCCTTATGAATTATGGTCTGGACATACATGTACTGTTAAATATTTCAGAATTTTTGGAAGTAAATGCTATATCAAAAGAGATGATTCAATTGGAAAGTTTGATCCTAGATGTGATGAAGGGATATTTCTTGGTTATTCAATTCAAAGCAAAGCATATAGATGTTATAACAAAAGATTGGAGAAAATTGTGGAGAGTGCTAATGTGAAAAAGGATGAGCAGTACAGAAATCAATCTATATCATATGACAGGGAACCGGCAATGGAAATGATCATCACTGAACTGACAATGCCTCAACTGGTACAGGAAACTGAGACAGTTACACTGACACAATCAAAAAATTTAAATGTGACTGATGATCAGAGCAATGAACCTGAAGTTTAGAAGACACCAAGGTATGTAAGATTAAATCATTCTAAAGATCAAATCATTGGAGATAGGAACAAGGGAGTTATGACAAGAAGAAGATTGGCAAATGAAGAGGTATGTCTTATTTCTCAAGTTGAACCGGCAATTGTTATTGAAGCTTGTAAGGATAAACATTGGCTAAAAGCTATGGAAGATGAATTAAATCAGATAGAGAAGAATGAAACTTGGACTTTAGTTCCCTGACCTAAAAATAAGAATGTTATTGGAACTAAATGGGTTTTTAGGAATAAACTGAATGAGGATGGTCAAGTTTTATGAAACAAGGCTAGATTGGTTTGTAAAGTATATTCTCAAATGGAAGGAATTGATTATGGTGAGACAATTGCACCTGTAGCTAGAATTGAAGCTATTATACTATTTCATGCCTATGCAGCTTATAAGAACTATATGGTTTATCAAATGGATGTTAAATGTGCATTTTTGAATGGAGAACTAGAGGAAGAAGTATACATTGAGCAACCTGATGGATTTTCACTGACAGATGATAAACATATGGTTTGCATATTGAAGAAATCTTTATATGGTTTGAAACAAGCTCCTAGAGCTTGGTATGCAAGGTTGGATAAATATCTTTTGAAGCTTGGTTTTACTAAAGGCAGTGCTGATAGTAATTTATATTATAAGATCACTGATGATGATATTTTGATTATTGAAGTATTTTTTGATGATATCATTTTTGGAGGAGAAGATAAATTGTGCATGGAATTTTCTAACAATATGAAGAATGAATTTGAAATGTCCATGATTGGTGAGATGAAATTTTTCTTAGGTTTACAAATTGCTCAAACTGACAAAGGCATTTTTATCTGACAAACTAAGTATCTGATGGAATTGTTGAAGAATTTTGGTATGGATAATTCCAAACCGGTAAGTACTCCTATGGTGACAAGTGAGAAATTATCTATCAAGGATACTTCTACACCAGTAAATCCGACAAGGTATAAGTCTATGATTGGTGGTCTGTTATATTTGACTCAGACTAGACCAGATATTATGAATGCAGTAAGTATTGTTTCAAGATATCAAATTAATCCTAAAGAAAATCATGAATGTGCAGTAAAAAGGATATTCTGGTATTTGCAAGGAACAACAGAATATGGTTTATGGTATTTTAAAAATGAAAATTTCACTTTATGTGCATATACTGACTTAGATTGGGTAGGAGATACTGATGACAGGAAGAGCACTTCTGGTGGAGCTTTCTTTCTTGGAAAGAAACTAGTTTCATGGATCAACAAAAAATAGTCATGCATTTTTTTATCTACTGCAGAAGTTGAATATATTGCAGCAGCAACTAATTGCACTCAAGTCTTGTGGACGGAGAAAATATTGAAGGATATCAGGGTAAATTGTAGTGAACCAGTAGTTATCTACTATGATAACTTTGCAGCTATTGACATGTCTAAAAATCCAGTATTTCACTCTAAGACTAAGCATATATCAATAAAGTATAACTTTTTGAATGACAAAGTAGAAGGAAAGGAAGTCAAATTGGTTTATGTGAACACTAAAGAACAGATTGCAGATATATTCACTAAACTGTTGTCTAAGGGATCATTTGAGTATTTCAGAGATAGGTTAGGGGTTTCTGCCCCTCAGACAGAGACTTAATTGATGCAGTTTGTCATCAGTCCGGTATGCATTATCAGAGATATTATTCATTCTAGCACTAATGAGTGGTGCTACTACTCAGGGGGAGTAGTCAGCTTTGAGATTTAGAGGTTTATATTTTGGCTTTGATATTTTTGTCAGATTTCTGGCATTGATGTCAAAGGGGGAGTGATAGTGATGTGAAAAATAAATTCAGAGATATCATTCACAGGGGGAGCGTTATTGATATTCAGGAGATTGTTGGTTGTCTTCCACAGGGGGAGACTTGTTTGGAATTTCTTGGTACTTAGATGTTTTTCACATCTAGTGTTGCCATCAATGTCAAAGGGGTAGATTGTTGGCATTATGGATGAATTGATTATGTGATGCATTGATGTCAACACTAGCTGTTATGATTGGTTACCGGCAAATAGGTTTTAGTTACTGGTAGAAGATCTAGTGTTACCGACAGAAGAGACTATCTGTTGGACACTTATGGCATGTTTGGATCGGTGAATTATGTTTGTTTTTATGTGTTACATATTCCTTGAGCATGTTTTGGTTAGTTGGTATTGACTTGGTAATCAGATGCTATCATACACTCTTGTAAACCCTTATCGGCATTAGTTTAAGGCTCTACCGGCATAGCTTTCACTGAGGAATCTTGATAGGATGCATAAGTGGTGTTCGTGCAGCTTCTAGTTGGATTTTAGGATGATGAAGATGTTCTTTGATCATTCTTCAACTACTTGAAGACATTGATTTGGCGTGGTGGACCCAGAATAGGTCCAGTACCTATCTAGGTTATGGATCGGTATCATGAAAGCTTGTTCTCTACACGTTACCAGGATGCTTTGAGATGATTTATGGATTTGGTATTGTTGTTTTGGTCTTAAGCCGACATGGCATATCATTGTAATATGGATTTATGTAATGATCTTATTGTAATATCTTTTAGGTGGCTGACCTAATTGGTTTAGGCCTTAGGGATGGTATAAAATGATGTAAGATCTCATTGTAATAAGTGTCATGGTCTTGGAATGCAATATTATATGCGAAGGAGATTTGGTTGATCATAGGTTGTCGAATTGGGATTAAGAAAGAGGTCAAAGACCTCCAGTATTGAGCTTAATCAAGACTGTAATCAGGCATGGTAGATGTTATCTCTTGCAGTTCACTCTACTGGATTGTTGTCCATTTATCTTGAGATGGTTGTTGCCTCTATGTGGTCAGTGAGACTCTCTTGTAATGAGCAGTACACTCTAGGTAGTGTGCCTTCCTGCATGTGCAGGCCCCTCATTGTATCACATACTTTCTATAGAAGTATCATCTAACTGTGGGTAGGCTTCCCACCGTGGTTTTTACCTTTCTGGGTTTTCCACGTACAAATCATGGTGTTATGTGGTATGGTTACTTTGCATTGATTATCTGTTTAATTGTTAAGTTGTATTGTTTAACGGTACTTAATCTGGTTAAATATTATTGAGTGGATTAAATGATATAATTTGTTAACAACTAATTCCCCCCCCCCCCTCTCAATTGTTCAATGGTTATCCTAACAAAAAATAATGCCAGCTCATGAACCATGCCTAGTGTATGACCCATCAAAATATAGCTTCCATTGTTTTGCTGGCATGACTATGAAGATCTCCTCATCTGGAAAATTTGAGATGAGAGGATGATCTCCTATGAGCAATGCCTTAGCCAACTGATCTATAATGACTTCCCGTTGATTGTTTTATGGTCCACATACTCTATGTCGAACTCACTGAGGATCATAACGCACTTTTCCAAGTGGCCTGTTAGTGCTTCTCTACTAAGTAAATACTTGAGTGGGTCTATCTTGGCGATGAGTTATATCTCATGCATCAACATGAGGTGCCTTAGTTTGGTTGCTACCAAAATTATTGTGAGATAAGCTCGTTCAATAAGCATATAATTTAGTTTGTACCCTACTAGTGTCCTAGAGATGTAGTAGACTGCACAAGCTCGTTCAATAAGCATATAATTTAGTTTGTACATTACTAGTGTCCATGTAAGGGTATTTGCTGCAATAGGTGGCTCGGGTCAAATTTATGGCTTGCCATGAGTCCTAGGTGAGAGAGGTAGTTGGCCAACACTGAAAAGTTGTCTAATGTTATACTCTCCTGGGCCTTCATCTTTTACTTTCATCTTTATCTTGTCTTGTTTGGGTGTAGGGATTAGTGTGCTGGTGAGAGAAGCTGGGTGGACATATGATGATGAGGCGGTGGCTTCTCTATTGCTGGGCACCGTCATATCCAAATGGTGACTAATGTTGTTGTAGAAAGAAAATGGATTGGCATCACCAAGGATAATAATCTATACTATGCTATGTGGAAATTTGATGCACTGATGGTAGATGGATGGTACTACTTCCATGGCATGAATCCATGGTCTGCCTAGTAGGTGACTGTATGAAAGAGGGAGATCTAGGACTTGACAAATCACATCCTTCACCACAGGTCCTACCCTTACTAGTAGAGTAACACACCCTTTAGAGGAGAATTATGCATTATCATATGCCTTGATGGTAATCTTCTTTCTAGCATCAACTGCTCCTTCTACATATCCCAATGTCGTTATTAATTGTAAGGTGCAAATTTTAAGGCTAGCTCCATTGTCAATAAAAACTCACTTGATTCTTGTTTATGTATGAATCCCTCAATGTGGAGAGGGGTGTTATGTGGTTGTTGAATAGATGCATCGTCACTCTCAGTAAAAGTGAGATATGGTGATGATTTGATAATTCCAACCATGGCCTGAAATTGATTTGTGTATAGGTTGGATGGAACTGATGCTTCTTAGAGAGCTTGGTTTAAGATAGTTTTGTGCGAACGTGATAGGTGCAAAATCTCTAGTATGGAAATGAGTGATGGTGTCTTATCCAATTGGTCCACAAGGTTATATTGTTTGGGCATATATGTCACTCTTGATGGTTCTCCTGGTAAGGTAATCTTGCTACGGTGGGTAACAATGTTTCATTCGAAATCTTTGCCTTTGATTGCAATGGCTGCAACTTGTTCATTAGCATCATAAAGGTTATTGAGAGTATAGTCATATGATGTGTGTGTATAGCTTGTCGTGCTATTTTGGTTCTTACCTTGATGGGAGGGACCCCCTTTCTCATATGACGGGAATGGATTCTTGAACATGGTGTGATTCGTATTGGATTTTTTTGCAGTATGGCCATCCACTTCTATCTCACCCCAATCAACGAGGTCCTGAATGATGTCATTTAGCCAATGGTAATTGTTTGTCTTATGCCCTCTTCCTTTGTGAAATTCACAATACTTGTTATCCCTCCATCATGGAGGTTTAACTTGAGGCTCGTAATTTGATGTTTTAGGCAACATGATAAGATTGGAAGATATGAGTTGTCATAATACCATTCCAAGAGGTTCTCCCAATGTGTATATTTTTTATTCGGTTTTTAAGTAGAGTACCTTCTTTTAGGTGCCTCTTGTTGTGTATGGGGAGATTGATTTCCCTGATTGTTTGGGGGATTACCTTGGTTGGTATTGTTATTTCGATTGTTGTTGTAGGGGTTGGGGTTGTTGTTTTTACGATTATCAACTTGCCCAGCTATTTTGACCATAGGCTGGGAAATCTTGACAGTCCTTGTATCTACAATACCATCGTTAATGATGTTTTTGTTCTTGGACCAAAACTTGGGTTTGTTATTTTTGTAGATCGATTGAGGACTGTCCTTGTTGTCCTTGTATATTTTAACAAGTCCCTTCTTGATAAGGGCTTTCTTGATTTTGAGTCCTTGGGCTATCACCTCCACAAAAGAGTCTGAACATTTGACTTCCAAGTGGAATTCCATCTCTTCATTTAAGTTTGAAATGAATATTTCCACATATTGTTCCTTAGGAATGGAGAAGGAATGTCTGCTATAAAGGTGTCTCCATCTTTGAAAAAATGTTGAAAATATCTCTCCATTCTTTTGTTTAGTGTTGCATAAATCAATTATAGAGGCATCACGTTCTATGTTGTGCGCATGATGAGTAAAAAAATTTTGCATTAAGTCCTCAAATGTCTTGATTCCGCCTAGCAACCATGAAAACATTTGCATGCTCAAGCCTCCTAGACTTTGAGGAAAGAGGTGCATCAAGAAGGTCTCATCATACACAACCTATAAGCATGCAAAGTATAATTCCCTCATATGGTCTCTTGGATCTTCCTTTCCTTTGTATTTGTCAAATTTTGGAGTCTCAAAATTTTGTGGGAAAGGAGGCATGGCAATGCTCCTATAAAATGGATAAGGACATATGTCCACTAGAGAATATATTTTTGGTGATCTCCCTGGGTTTAATTGGTGGACGAGGTCTTGTACTTGTTGTCTCAAAATATCCATTTCTATGAGAGGAGGCTACATTCCCATGGTTCCCTTGTTGATATTGGTTGTTGTCGTAATTGTGGGTATTCCTCACCCTTCTCTCATTTTGATTTCTCTCTTGATGATTACTATTTTGGGCTTGGACTAGTGTTTCCCTAAGCTGTGATATATTAAAGTCTAAAGGGAGTTTTCACCCTCTTGAGAAAGTCTTAGGAAATGGGCATCAATGTTCCCCTTGAGAATCTCATCAAAGAGTTTAATAAATCTAGGGTCATGTGTTGTCCATTCAATTTCCTCTTGTGTGGGAATATCTAGGTCTTCTCCCCCTACAAATTCTCAATTATAAAAAGGGTTGAGTTCTTCTTCCTCTTCTAATTCTTGATGTATTTCATTTTACTTACATCTCTGACTCTGAGACCTTGTCTCAACCATGCTGAATCTAGTGTTTGTGGAAATGAGATGAATAAAAAGTGGGTGGTTGATCCCTCTTATAGTTCCAAGATTTGACGATGTTGATGATGAGTTGTGGATGAGTGATCTCTTCACTAAAGGTTGGATGTTAACAAAGTGCTATTTGGGATTTCTTGCTTGGTGTTCAACATCAAGAACACAAATGGACACTGAGAGGGGAGTGAATCGGTGTATTTCAAAACATTAAGTTCAGTGTGCAGATTTTTAAGGATATAATGCAAACATAAACACACACACACACAAGAGCACATCACATAACACCAGATATATGAGAAAACCCAATGTGGGAAAAACCTCGGTGAGAATAGTTGTTGGAGTCTACTGCTCCAATCCAGCCTCATAGTCAATAACAATTTACAATATGTTTTAGGGAACCAACCCAAGGAGCACCAACCCCTAGTTTTATGAGAACCTACTCAAAGGAGTGCCTACCCCTACTATGAGAACCCACTCAGAGATTTATAGTGATTGTTCAAGTTTATAATGCAATGATAAAGCCTTGTTACAAATGAGTTTTTGTAACACTTACAAATTTATCATATCATGAGAATTAATTTCTTTGCTTGCTGAAAATTTTCTTTTGTTTCACCTCCTTCCTCTATCTGGTTATCTTCTTCTCTTTGTTACAAAATTATTCTCTAGAATGCTTTGTTCTTTCTCTATTTCCTCTTGGCAGCAGCACACTCTATCTATCTACACTACTACTACATACTACATCAAACAATTGACTAGTGGAGATATCTTTATTTCCACCTTTATCTATATCTCATCTACTCTTGTCGAATCACCTCTACCTACAGCCACCTTTTTGTATCAACAAGATTTTTTTCTCTGGCTTTAGTATGATCTCTGACTAGCCGCTAACATAAAATGTGTTTTATATGTCTTCAAGTCCTTGTGTACATAGATTACTAAACTTGCAATTTCAATCTTTTCTTCAAGGATATGGTCAACAGTAGATTGGATTTCCCTCCTTGAATCGACCACCTGCATTGAATGACCCTGCTCTATTTTCTTTTTTTTGGTCTCTGTCTTGTTCACCTTCTGCACTAGGTTGCTATTTTTAGCAAACTTG
Source organism: Cryptomeria japonica (assembly GCF_030272615.1). Taxonomy (NCBI): domain Eukaryota; kingdom Viridiplantae; phylum Streptophyta; class Pinopsida; order Cupressales; family Cupressaceae; genus Cryptomeria; species Cryptomeria japonica. The sequence continues at coordinate 445,993,712 of NC_081409.1, forward strand.
ATATGTCCAGCAAATATGATCCAACTACTATTGATCATCTTGAGCCCATCAACAGATTGCAACAAATTCACCATTAATGTGTCTTTCATCCTCTCTAAAAAGTTTGAAAACTACCACACTGAAATCCTTCATCACCGACTTCAGCATATCTGATATCTTCTTCGAGTTACCAGGGAGTTATATGTCTCCATAATCTTCCTCCAGATCAGATAGTCAAGGTCGGTCGGCCACCATGTCGATCAGTTTTCCTATCGGCATGCAGACATTTTCTTATTTAGTGTCCAAGTCACTTGGTCAATCCTAGTTAATCATCCACGTGGACCTCTAAGTTTATCGACTTGCAAACATGGCCACAAAGTTGATCACAATCTTCAACTTTGTCGGTAGAATACCCTTTCATCATTTTGACAAGTGTCCTTTGATTTTCTCCGTACATGCCACATTGTTGGATAAAACTCGGTCAATGCCCAGGTGGACTATTGGGCTCTTCATATTGTAGTTGATATTCATGTTATCCGCCTCGTAAGATAAGCTTCAATTATTCTCAAGAAGCCTTCCTCTTTCTTTGTTATCCTGCACCATATTAACATGGTTTCTTAACTCACACGGGATAAGATTTCTCCCTTTTGTTGTTGCTCGTCCTTATGTCATGGTACATTCCTTAATCCTGTTTCACTTCGCGTGATAAGCTTTGTCTTTTGCCTTGACAAGAAACTTCTTGTCCCACAGCCCTTTCCTTGTCCTCACAAAGACATGTGGGATAAAGAAAACATTTCCTTTTCCTCTATACTCTTATCCCGAAACCATTTTCTTACTGTTGTGAACCCTCACGGGATAAGGGTTTCCTTAGTATCCTTTTATTTTTCTTGTCCCACAGGACCACCGCATAACCATATGTCTCATGCGGGATAAGGTTTTCTTTAAGGCATGCTTTCACTTATTAACTTGTGTGATATTTTGTGTGCATCTTAGCCTGTGCGGGATAAGGGAATCAACAATCTTCCCTTAAGTTTCTTTTCCCGAATGACCATTATTGGTCACTTTTGACAACGCAAGATAACAGGATGCCTCGTTTTCCTTTGTTTATAGTTATCCTGCAAGGTTATCTTACAGCGAATAACATGTCATGGGATAAGACAAGCAGCATGACCTACATGTTATTGACATCTCCATCACACTTTAGTGACTAGCCTATTGAGGTTTTACCTTACATGTTTCTTGTTGCGGGATAGCAGGGGTCACATAACCGTCGTGTTATTGACATCCAGATAGACCAACATGACTAACCCATCGTATTATTGACATCTACAATCACATTTTTCAACTTTGTAGATAGCGATAACCTATGTGTTATTGACAACTATGATAGATATTGCTTGTAACTGCATGTGATAACCCGTGTGTTATTGACAACTGCAGCTAGAATTTTCTAAGTCAAACCAGATTTCACAATACATTTTCAACATAATTGCCTATGTCCTCCTTGTCCATTTTCATGTCCTAATGACACACTTCATGTATTCCTCATATATCTCCTTGTGCATATAACATAGTGTGTTATACGATGTTACAGCAACACTTTTGCCAACCTGTCAATATGAACTCCTTGTCCTCCTTGTCCATTTTCATGTCCCAATGACACACTTTTGCCAACATGTCAATCTGAACTCTCCACTACATCTTCTCAATTGTTAACATCAATGACAATCTAATGCCAACAATATCCCCCTTTGGCATTGATGTCAACACACTTTCTTCTCTACCCCTTTGAAAACAATGGCAAAGGGTGTTGCAACCAACTGTCAATTGTGCATGAACACCCCTTTTGATTTTCTATAGCAATGAATGGAGCTTCCAATTTCAATCATGACACATCTGCAATACATTAGAAATTTCCTTTACAAGTTCTTGACCTTTGTTCCTTGTAGCTAGATGAACCATTCTTACAATATAAAAAGTAGTACCAATATTGCTTACAAAAATACAGATCTCCCCTGAGGTGGTAAGTGTAGAAACAAAATGCTCCCCCTAAACCATGGATCTTAAATCAATATTTTAAGTGTAGGAGGGTGAGACAATACCCATTTTTTTTCTCAAGTACTCAAGTTATCTTTGGGCAGTGGCTTAGTAAAGATATCATCTATTTGCTCACCAGTACAAACATATTCAACTTTTACTTCTTTCTCTACAACCTTTTATCTAAGAAAATGATATTTGATTGCAATGTGCTTTGTCCTATAATGCATGACATGGTTCTTTGATATATTGATAACATTTGAGTTGTCACACATAATAGAAATACGATCTAAAAATGATACATGAATGTCTTTTAAGGTCCGTTTCATCCACAAAACCTGTGAGCAACATGTGGCAGTTGCAATATACTCAACTTCAAATATTGATAGTGAAATGGACTCTTGCTTCTTTTTGTGCCATGACACCAATCTATCTCCAAGGAAGAAAGCTCCACCACTAGTGCTCTTCCTATCATCTATGCATCCTGCCCAATCAGCATCAGTATAGGCTTGCAAAGTGAAATCTCCTTTCTTTGGATACCATAAGCCATAAGTAAGTGTTCCTTACAGATACTTGAAGATTCTTCTTATAGAATTTACATGTGACTGCTTTGGGGCATCTTAGAATCTAGCTACCATGCACACTTCTTTCACAATATCAGGCCTGGAAGTTGTGAGATACAACGGGCTTCCAATCATGGATCTATACAAGGTCTGATCAACACTAGGTGACTCATCATCTTTTCTCAACTTGCATCTCGTCACCATGGGGGTACTAACCAGTTTGTTGTCATCCATCTCAAATTTCTTTAACATTTCCTTAACATACTTGGTTTGAGAAATGAATATGCCCTTATTCCGTTGTGATATTTGCAAACCAAGAAATTAAGATAACTCTCCAAGCATAGACATTTCAAACTCTGACTGCATCTGATCAGCAAATTCTTTGCATAGAACATCTTTGTTACCTCCAAAGATGATATCATCTACATAAACCACTACTATTATCATGTAGTCTCCATCTACTTTGATATATAAATTACTATCGACATTTCCTTTCCTAAAACCTTGTTGATGGAGATACTTATCCAACCTAGAATACCATGCTCTAGGTGCCTGCTTTAGACCATATAATGCCTTTTTCAATCTACAAACAAAGTTATCATCTTCATGTAGCTAATAGCCTTCAGGTTGCTCTATGTATACCTCTTCTTCTAGATTACCATTCAAGAATACAGATTTGACATCCACTTGATATACTATGCATCCTTTATCTGTTGAGAATGCCAAGAACATTATGATTGCTTCAAGTCTTGCAACTGGTGTAAAGGTCCCTTCAAAATCTATGCCCTCTACCTGAGCATATCCCCTACATACTAGCCCTGCCTTAGTCCTTATTACCTTGCCTTCTTCATTCATCTTGCTCCTATAGACCCATTTAGTTCCAATGACATTTTTGTCTACTGGCCTAGGAACCAATTCCCATGTTTTGTTCTTTTCTATATGTTGCAACTCCTCTTCCATTGCCTTCATCCAATCTTCACTCTTGCTAGATTCATCAAATGTCTTGGGTTCCATCTTTGTCATAAGACAGAAAATTACATGCTCAGTGTTCCTAGCTCTCCTTCTAGTTTGTGCACCATCATTCTTGTTGCCAATAATTTTATCCTCAAGATGATTCATTTGCACATATCTGTTAGGGGCTTTGTTAGGTGCTTTTGCTTCATGTTCACTTTCAGATTGATCTTCATCTTCAACATATGGATCTTCACTTTGAGTAATTGAGTTTTATCTTCCTTTATGTATATCTTCATCTACTTTCACATGTACACTCTCAATTACCTTCTTTAGTCTTTTGTTAAAACACTTGTAGGCCTCGTTGTGAGTGGAGTACCTCAAGAAGATACTTCATCACTTCTTGAATCAAAACTTCCTAATCCATCTTTATCTCTTTTGATGAAGCACTTGCTACCAAACACCTTGAAATACTTGACTGATGGTTTCCTATCATACCATAACTCATAAGGTGTCATTCTATTATTTACTCTTAGTTGAACTCTATTTAAGGCATATACAGTAGTGTGGACTGCCTCTTTCCAATAAACATTAGGCAGATTTGCTTCGTTAACATTGTTCTTGCCATTTCCTTAACTGTCATGTTCTTCCTTTCTATGACACCATTTTCTTGTGGTGTTCTAGGTGCTGAATACTGTCTTTTGATTCCATGTATCTCATAGTAATCTTTAAACTCATTTGATGTGAACTCACCTCCACGGTCTGATCTTAGACATTTCAGCTTGCATCCACTTTCCTTCTCAACCATTTTTTTGAATATTTTGAATCTTCCATAGGCTTGAGACTTGTCTTGCAGCAAGGTGACCCATGTCATCCTAGAGAAATCATCTATGAGCAACATAAAGTATCTTTCTCCATTTAGGACTCTTATTCTTGTAGGCCCACACAAATCAGTATGCACAAGCTCTAAAGTCCTTGTAGTTGAGTACTCCTTTGTTTTGAAACTCTCTTTAGTTTGTTTTCCTCTTTGACACTCATCACAAAAGGTGCTATCTAGTTTGATAATCTAAGGTATGTGCCTAACATACTCTCTCTTTCTTACTTTAACAAGACTATCAATATTGATGTGACCTAGTCTTCTATACCATAGCTAACTCTCATACACTTATCCCATCATACATTGAGACTCAAAGCATTCCTTAAGATTATATACTGTAGACACCTAAAAATGGTCAATGCTTGCGGAGTCATACTTTAACATTTGCGCATTGCCTCATTTTAGGTTTTTGCGTCACATTAACATTTCTCCTATGTCACGCACTTGGTTTTTATCATTTGCGAGCATCGAGTCATTCTTCTACATTCTTCATTCATCTTACTCTCGAATTTGGTCTTGTCAACAACACTCTCCAGTCATGATTTTAATCAATCTTATCTTATTGCATCAATGTGCGTGCTCATTTGTCATCATTTTGGACATCGTCAATCCTAATTAGGGTTTTGTCCTCCTATCAATCTTGCAATCGATTTGTCATCGATCGTTGTCCTCTTGTCAATCTTGTCATTTTGCGATCGATTTGTCATCGGTCGTTGTCATGTTCGATCTTGTCATTTTGCGATCGATTTGTCATCGATCGTGGTCATTTTCAATATTGTCATTTTGCAATATATTTTGTCATCAATCCTTGTCTTTTTGTCAATCTTGTCATTTCGCGATCGATTTGTCATCGATCGTCGTCCTTCTCAATCGTGTGAATTTGGATCAATTTGTCATTGTTCCTCGTCAATTGGCGCATTTTATCAATCAAATCATTTATCACATTGGTCGTTTATCAATTCAAAATCATGATCGATATCAATTATCTTCAATCAAGACCTAATTGTCATTCCCGCATTGCTAATTCATCTTCTAGGGTTTCATGATTTAATCATTTAACCTTGTGTGTCATTTCTTCCTTTAGGATTAATAAATTATTTATTTATCCTAAGTCTTCTCATTACAATTAAATGTTCATTTAATTGGCTAATTATTCCTCTTTGTGAATTAATTAATAAATGATAAATTATTAATTAATTTACCTAATTTCTAATTTCCATCAAATTCTTAATTCTCTAATTTCCTAATTTTCTAATTCCTAATTTCAATTTCCTCCTATTTCTCTCCTAAATTCATGGAAATGACATGTCAATTTGTCATAATTGACAATCAATCAATTTTTGACATAGAAGTTTGTCATAATTTGTCATAAATTATCAATCAACAAATTTTGCATAGAAAGTGCATAATTTGTCATAATTTGTCATAATTGACATAATTGACATAATTGATTTGCAATTTCCATTTGAATTGAATCATGCTAATCTTGTCATCTATCCAATTTCTCTATAAATTGGATGAATTTCTTCAATCAAAACCCCTTGATTCTTGGCCGCTAATCAGATTATCGAATTTCTAATCAATCACGCTTCGAGTACTTTTGAGCAATTTTCTTACCTACTTGCTTTCAATCATGTATGTGCACTTGTACGTGAGATCCACAACCAAACTATTTGAAGAGGAAAGAAGAACAATGGAGCCGCATGAAGGAAGCATTCATACCCACATTTGGTTTGCATAGTATTTACTTTTGAATGTTTTATTTTTATGTCTCTATTGAATGTGTTTAGGATAGATTGTTGCAATGTGCTTTCATGATTGAGCTAATGATTAGTATGTTTATCTTGTTTGTGATGATTTCCAGATTCCTAACGTACATATACAATGCCATCTATCTTTTTTCCTTCAGCAACAAGCTATCCATTTCTTTCTTTTCTGATTTGACATCCTTTTGACTCAAATGTAAACTTATATCCCTTGTCACACATTTGACTCATGCTTAGCAAATTGTTCTTCAGACCTTCCACATAGTATACATCATGTGCTTTTAGTTTACCATCAATATTGAGAGTACCTTTGGCTTTTATTTTGATGGATGAATTGTCTCCAAACCTTACTGAACCACCATTCCAATCTTCTAATTTGATGAATTTCTTCTCATCACTAATCATGTGGTTGGAGCAACCACTATCTACTACCCACGAGTTTTTCCTTTCAATATGTAGGGCAGTTTGAACAATCAAACTTGACTCAATCTTATCTTTATCCTTTACTACCCAAACTTGTTTGGTTTCTTTTTTCTTTTCTACTGTCCCATTTGGTTCTAGTTTTCCATTATGTTTAGATGTTGACACTGTCTTCTTTTGCTTAATTGTCTTAAGCTTACAGTGTTTTGCAATGTGGCCCAAGTTTTGACAATGATAGCATTTTACATTTACGTTGAATGACGAACTTGAAAATTTATTGTAGGACTGAGATAAATTTCTCCTACATTCATAACTTCTATGAACATACTCATTACAATGATAACAAATAACATTCATATCCCTTAAAGCAGAAAATTGATTTCTAATTTCAAAACTAGGAGGAGACCTATGCATAAGCCTACATTCTAGAATTCTATGACCATAAGTATTATATTTATAACAGTAGCCATGGAACTGAGGTACATACCAATCATTAGTGAAGTCATTTCGCATTTGTCTCCTTGGATCAGCATAACTTGGTCTTCTTGAGCTCACCCTTTGTGTATCCTTGACCTTTGTGAAGCCTCCATTATCAACATTGGCTTTTCTTTTAAGATCAGCATGTCGGTTCCTTGACTGATTCTTTGTAGCATCGACATATGTCTTCTTCTCATTGGGCTTGTTGACTATGAAGGTTTGTTTGACTTCACTTTCACTTGAAGAGGTGAAGAGTATTTCCTTGTCTAGTGAATTTTTACTATTACAACATTGTCCATTTTCAAATCAAACACCATTTATGTCCTTGTTGTGCTTATGCTTACTTAACATTTTATCTAATGCTTCGGTACTGCCATCATACTTAATCCTTGTGTTAAGTTCATCTTTCTTCTGTCCAAGTTCTTTCCCGAGTCTCACAATCTCTTCCTCCAACTTTCGATACTCTTTCTCTTTGTTTTATAAATCTGATTTAGTCACTTCATACATTCTTTTAGCTTCATCCAACTGAGTGGTTAAGGCAGCAAGATTGCTGTTTGATTCTTCAATATTCTTGTTTTGTAATTCATACTCCTTTATGACAGACTTCTTGTATTTCTTGAGCTCTTTTCCTACTTTGTTGAGTTCTTCAAGAGCATAAACCAATTTTGCTTCAAGGTCAACCAAAACATCTGCATCTTCTTCCTCACTGTCATCAATATTTTTAGATTGATCACCATTATATTTCTTATTAAGAATCTCTTGAGCCATGAAGACACTAGTTTGTTTTCCATCTTCACTATATTCCTCAACCGACTCACTTTCGTCATCAGATACATCACTATCAATTGAGTAAAGAACCTTCTTCTTTTGAAAATTTCTTCTTCTTGGTTTATAAAATCTTTTACCCTTATCCTTGATATCTTCTACATAATTATATTCCTTCTTCTTGTAGGGACACTTAGCCAAAAGATGTCCTATTTTACCACAATCAAAGCATTTGAAAGGTGTCTTTCCTCTATACTTTCCTGATCCTTTCTTGAGCTTCAGCAGCATTAGAGTAATTTTGATCTTCATTTGTAGCTTGTTCTTTTCCTTTCTATGTGGTATTGAAGGCAACTTCTCTCTTTGAAGGTTCAACACTTATTATTCTCATCTCATAGGCAGACAGAGAGCCAAACAATTCATCCATAGAGAAAGTCTTTAAGTCTTTGGCTTCCTTAATAGCTGAGACTTTTGTATCATACTTTGAGGTTAATGATCTCAGAACCTTCTTGATAGTAACTTCATCTTTGACATTTGTTGGTCCTTACAACTGGAATAGAAACTAGGTAATAAAACACAATTCAAAGATTGGATATCTTTGAATAGCTAGCTTTCATGTAGCAGAGGCTCATTTACTTATCGACCAGGGACGTAAACTTAAAATGGGCCAGCATTGTATGTGCACCAAGTTCATATCGCAACCATTCTATATTACTGCAGGAAAGGAAATTCTTTGAAGTAAACATGCAAAATTGCACTGAACTAATTCTTAATCCATATTCACAACTGCAAATTACTCAAACAATTACTACTAAAGGATAACGTTATGGCAAGCGGATAGGAACTACTCTGCCATTGTGGCTACAGGAATAGACATAAGAACTATTTCCAATGGCCACAAGAACAGAAAATTACCGAAACAACTACTACTGAAGAATAGAAACTAACTGAAAAATATGAAGGAATACTCACCAAGTGGGCCCCCTTGAGTGAGCATATCTAGAAATTTAAGATTACAATTGTTAAGCTCTTAAAATCACATTGATCTCTTTATTTCATTTTAATTGTGAAAATACATAAAATACCAGAAGACTGAGTATTACAAATATGATGGTCATTTTCTACTATCCTTGAGAAGAGAGAGATCCCTTTATTTATAAGGAAGCTTATAACATATTCCTAATTGATCAACCATATTCCTATAGAATAGGCAAATGGGATTATTTAAATAAAAGAAGAAGAAGTCAGCACAGGAAAACACAAGAACATCTATCCTCTAGCTGAGAAAATATAGCATGGCATGCTTCCTAGATATAAGCTCCACTAAGAACAGTTATAAATTTTCCATAAATCATTCTGGTGAAGAACTGGTCAAGTGGCTTTGATCTCCCTTATTACTACTTTCCTTTGACTGGGTTTGCATTGCGGCTATATACTTGGTGCTCCTTTAAACCACCACTTAGTCTTTCATTCTCCTTTGCCGACCCTGCATCATGATATTAACGTGCACAACAAACATGTGTATATACTAATGCTAACATGATATAGTTTAAACCACACTTAAGATTGATTTCATATATTTGCATAGATAAATCATTTAAAAACCATTATATGACAACCTTAAGTATAAGTCAAATCAATTTCAGAAATACTCAAAAAGAATCAACTAGGAGAGTATCCTAATCCAAATGTCATCTAATCACAAGACCTAGGCAGGAGTATTATAACAAAAATCTATCAAAATAGAGCTATTATTTAGGCTTACCATCTCCCCCTAACCTAACTTCTTATTGATCCTCCAGCAACAGGAAAATTCTGAATTCGAGCATTGATTCTAAAATTGCCAGGAGTAACCTACCTAGAACCTTCTGCAGAAAAACTCTAGTAGAATCCTTTCATTTTCTCCAATCTCGTCCACTTGGTATGTTTTGTTGCTTCACTGTATGGTGATCCCTGCATCCCATCAGTGTCCATAGGAGGATTGGAGGCTGAAAATTGAGAGGCAACCAATGTCTTCCCTTTGTTCTTCCCAAGTGCATATATTTGGGTGCCTTGTTTAGTTTTGCATGGTAGTTTTGAATGGAGTGTGGCTTAGATTGCCTTAGGTCATCTAGCAGCCTATTCCAATGTTGGACCAAATGTCCTATTGCTACTTGTCCATCCCTTCTAGCCATTTGTTCATATTCTTTATACACTTCCTCTCTTAAGGGTAGAATATCTTTTGCAAAATTTCTCATATACAATCTTTTGCCAGTCAAAATAAAGTCTTCTAGGCTCTCTTGATTCAGCCCTTAATGGTAGTGAAAGGTCAGGTTCTTCCTTTCTATGTACCTGAAATTGATCTCCTCTTGCTATTTCATTCTGCATCCATGACATGAGAGCTCTCAATTAGATATATCCAATGTAGAGGAGAGGGTTCCAATTCACATCATATGGAACAACATAGTTATGTAAATAAAATTCATAGAGTAGGTTCTTAATGGTTGTAGGAGATGTCTGATAAAAATTGTAAAATTCCTCAAGTGTCTATAATGAGGGACTTAGATCCCTGACAATTCTCATCATCTGGAAACTGATATGTTGTTCTTTTAAATACAAAGAGTAAACACAAGGAGGTGCTCGGCATTACATTAGTTGTGGTACCATAGTGGCTACCGTTTCCACCCTAGTTTTAAGCTGAGCAATTTCCTCATCCATTTGTTCAATAATTTTCTTCTGTCAATCGATAATCATCTGTATTTTAACCTTTTCCAATTCCCACTCCTGATAAAGGGCAAGTGCCACTGCATGACTGGTAAGGGAAGTAGGTAGTTTATGAATAGGTGCCCTAGGTTTCATCTTTTCAACTTTACTCCCTACTTCAATAACCTTTTCTACAGTGAATGCTAATCTATCTAGTCTTTCAAAACCTACTCCTCCCTATGGCTACTCAATGTTCTGTAGTTCTTCCTCTTCATGCAGTTGCGGTTCTTGTTCTTCATGTAGTTGTGGTTCTTTCTCTTCATTCAGCTACAGTTCTTGTTCCCTTTTAGGTTCCCTTGGTGGAGAAGGAGGAACATCATTGTGAGGTGGACTATGTGGCTCTTGTTCTGAAGAATCAACCAAAATGGTAACATTTGGCTCTGTTGATTGATCTTGATTTTTAAGATTTTTCCAGAGCCTACCACTACTTCTCCAAGATTTCCCTTTAGCAATTGTAAGACTACTTCCTGTAGCTAACTCCTTTACCACTTCAGTGGTTATAGGAGAAACTATTTTTATAACTTTCCTTTTCTTGGCCACAGGAGAGGGTATATTCTCACTTTCATTTTTCTCCTCCTTTTCTATGTCAACTTGTTTTTTCCTTTCATATGGAAGACCTAGTTTTTATCAGGTGAGAAGAAATCCCCGTTGTATCTTTTTCTTGTAAGGGTTCCTCTATTGCGGGAACATTTTGTTCTGATGATATTCTGGAGGATGAGGGTTCAATAGGGGAACCAAGTTTTTCAATATTTTCTAAATTTTCCGGTTCTTGAGATGGAAGTGGTTCCTTTGGACCCACATTTTCTACCCTAAACCTTCTAACTTCAACAAATTCATATTAAGACATTAGAGAGACATCTCTTAAAGACCTTTCCACCAATAGCTTAATTAGGCAATGATGACAAATAGAGTAAGGCTTGTCTTTCTGGGTTTCTGGTGTGCTTATAAGGTTGTACAATATGTTTGGAACATTCATCCTTCTCTCGTGGTGTAGATGACTCAGAAGATTGAAATAATGGGAATGCAGATATGAGAACCTTCCTTCATAGGTTAAATACTTAAAAACATATAATGCTACATCTCTTCATTCAAGCGGAAGAGATTCTCGCCTAGCTCCCTATCTATCTACTACCAAGGGTGGGTCTCCCTGTCATTTAAACTCTGCTCTTGCACTCCATGCATCCTTAGCTTCTAGGTACTTTTCTCCATCTGTTGGCAACCCAATTACTTATGTAATCCATTCCTCTATCACAACAACTCTCAAACCTTTTACCTGGGCTTCTCCATCTGCAAGTGTGTGGGTAAATTCCCTTGCAATTTCCTCATTAAACTCAGTCAGCTTCATAAAATAATCTAGCCACCCACTATTGCGGAATATTGGCTCACAATATTGGTCCTGAAGAAGGACTTCATGAACTGTCGGCTCATGACGAACAGATGGACCTCCCATTGCAGTGATAACACTTTCTACTCTCTACTAGAGTAAATTTGTCCAATTTCTGGAACTGAAATATTCTCAATGTACTCTTACTTGGTCAGAACCTAGCTGCAATCTAAAATAACTCTAAGCAGACAGAAGGATAGAATACAAAATATTACCTCAAACTAAAAATTTAAAAAATTAAAACGCAATCTGGGATGACATAGGAATTATCTATTAGAGTAATTATTAGCGTACTTTCCCCCCTAACCTAAGGTTTAATAGGTGTCCACACATGCGGAGGAGGACTGAAAAAGGACACTATGCAAAATATCATAATGATACTGAATATGGTTTAATTATATATATGCAATAAAAATAAATACACACGAGCGTACCTGACAACACGTGATAATGACTACAGTTGAAGACATTGAGCCGTCATGCATGGAAAACGAGGCGAAAACGGATGAAATGAGTGGAAAGAAATGAGTGAGTATGGAATGAAATATTTATTGTGCAAAAATGTACTTCCTGTAGATATGGATGTATTTATTATGAGCATGCAATAAAGATTTTGGATGGAGAGGTAACGGCAAAGCCATCACCAGTTGCTGCAAGAATCTCAACATTTTTTAGCTATGGAGAATTGTTGTATAAATTCGTCCTTGCTAAGAGGCTTGTGGTATAGGCGCAGACGATGACCATTGACTAGCAATTTAAATTTGACAGGATCAATTGTGGATAATTGGACGGCACCATTAAAGAATGTTTCAACTATCTCATAAGGTCCTAGCCATCGTGTCTGTAATTTTCCCAAGTTATCTTTATACCTTGAATCATAAAGAAGGGCCCAATCACCTGGCTTGAATGATTTATCTTTGATATAGAGATCATGTCACTTCATGCGCTGATTTTGAACTGATTCGGTGTGCTCCAGGGCTGACTTTCTTCTCATCTAAGGCATTAAGTTGTAGGAGCCTTTCCTCTTGTGCTGCAGAAAGAGTCATATCCAAGGAAATGGTCGTTCTCAAGGTTCTATACTCAAATTCCATAGGCATCATTTCTTTTGTCCCATATACCATTTCAAAGGGTGTAAACCCCATTCTGGTTTTCCAAGTGGTTCTATAAGCCCATACTGCTTCAAATAACCTGCTAGACTAATCCTTGTGGTTAAGAGCTACTGTTTTGGTCAATATTGCTTCAAGGTCCATGTTAGTGATCTCTTCTTGTCCATTATCCTTAGGATGATAGGGAGTGGATTTTATATGCCTTACATTGTATTCATTAACCAGGGCGGTAATAAAAGTGGAAGTAAATTGTGCCCCTTGATCTATTACAATTTCTCTAGGAACTCCATACCAAATGAAGATCTCTTCATATAAAAATTTTGCTACCTTATTATCCCTAGCATGCTTGAATGCTTTAACCTCTACCCACTTTGTGACATAGTCGGTACAAACAAGAATGTATGACCGACCATTTGATGATGGATCAATTGGCCCAACAAAATCTAAGCCCCATTTGTCAAATGGTGTAACAACCACCTAGGGGTGTAAAGGCATTTCATCAGACTAAGTTGGTCTTCCCATTCTCTAACATCTGTCACATTTCCTGGTATATTTGACTGCATCCTTGTACAAGGTTGGCCAATAATACCCTGTAGTCAATATCTTGAGAGTTGTTCTTTTGGTAGCAAAGTGACCTCCACAAGGCTCATCATGATAGGCATGAAGTATATCATATGTCTCATCTTCTCTAACACAGTGCCTCATAACTTGATCTGGTCATGTATAAAATAAGCAATCTGTTATCCATGAGAAGTTGAAACTCTTTTCTACCAGCAATATTTTTTCTTTTGGTGAGAAATGAGGAGGTATCTTGTTAGCTGCTAAGTAGTTAGCTATGTCAGCATACCATGGACTGTTCAAATTAATTGAAAATAAATGCTCATCTGGAAAAGAATCATCAATGGCTTCAAGATTGTCTGGTGTTTGAATTCTAGATAGAAAATCTACCACTACATTTGCTTTACATGGTTTATCTATGATAGTAATATCAAATTCTTGCATTAACAACAACCATCTTGCCAACCTACCTATAATGGAACTTTTGTTCATGAGGTGCCTAATGGCTGCATGATCAATATGCACATATATTTGATAACCAGTTATATAGTGCCTAAACTTATTGAGGGCGTAGATGACAGCTAACATTTCCTTTTCAGTGACAATATAATTCAGCTCTAGTCCTTGCAAATTTTTACTGATATAATAAATTGCATTTTCCAAAACTCCTTGCTACTACCCCAAAACTGCTCCTATTGCAAAATCGAATGCATCTATATGAATGTGAAAAGGAAGAGACCAATCAGGTCCTTTAAGCATAGGGGCCTGAGTTAAGGCTCCTTTTAGTTTAGAAAATGCCTCTTCACATGTAGTTGTCCATTCAACCTCAGCATCTTTCGTTAATAGAGAATATAGAGGTCCTACTATTTTACTAAAGTCCTTGATAAATCTCATGTAGTACCCTGCATGGCCTAAAAAACTTCTTGCATCCTTTTGTTTTGCAGGTTCAGGAAGAGCAAGTATTACCTCATTTTTTGTTGGATCTACTTGAATACTTGATTGAGAAATACGATGCCCCAACACTATTCCTTCTTGCATCATCATAAAACATTTTTCATTGTTTAAGGATAAATTGTGATCCTCACACCGCTGCAACACTTTGATCAAATTTTGTAATGCTTCCTTAAAGGTGGCCCCGTAAGCAGTAAAATAATCCATGTAAATTTCAATACAATCATGGGATATATCTGAAAATATACTGAGGACAGCCCTTTGAAAGGTTGCAGGAGCATTACATAAACCAAAAGGCATATGTGCCCCAGGGGAAGGTAAAGGTGGTATTTTCATGATCTTTCGGAGCTATTTTGATCTAATTATAACCACTAAACCCATCCAATAATGAAAAGTATTGCTTACCTACTAAAGAATCTAACACTTGATCTATGAATGGAAGTAGGAAGTGATCCTTTTTGGTAGCAGTGTTGAGCTCCCTATAGTCCACACAAACTCTCCATTTCCCTCCTTTCTTTGGAACTATAACCAGGGGGGAAACCCATTGACTGTCTAAAATAAGGTAAATGAATCTTGCATTAAGAAACTTTTGTAGTTCCTCTTTAACTATTTCCCTTAGGGCAGGATTAATCCTTCGCTGAGGCTGTCTAGTTGGTTTACAATCTTCTCTGATATAAATCCTATGGGTACACAATGTAGGATTTAATCCTTTCATGTCATGATAATCTCATGTGAAGGCTTGTTGTGGTAATTCTATTAATGACAATCTTTGATCTGCTGCTAATTGACTATTGACATTCAAATTTCTTCCTGCAACAACCTCTATTTGAGTGACTGACTCAACATTAGATATTTTAGACATACAAGAGGTTTGAATCTCTTGTGGCAGTAATGTATGAAATATGTATGTGTTTGTAGGAGAATCTAAAGAGCTTGCAGATGGAAGAAGAGTATGCAAAGGACTTGTTGGTATACATGTGGACTATTGAGCTACTCCATAATGATTTCTTATGATGTTAGAGAGTACTGTATCATCCTCTTGAAGTGCTATGAATGGTTCCCTTGTTAATATCATCAGTTGTTGAACAAAATTAATTTCCTCTGCTTCTTCTCCTATAACTGGCCATACTACTTGTTCTTGATCAAGTTGTGGTTGTGTTGGAGAATAGAGTGCAAGATTTTTAGTAGTAATATAGTCTGAAATGGTCATGTCCCCTGATCTGCAACCTATGTATGCATCAGTTGTAGCAAGCCAAGGTCTTCCCAAAATGATTGGATATCCCCCCAATGTTGCCTTAGGATAGAGTATTATAAAATCAGACGGGTATTCCCAAGAATCTAATGTGACAACTATATCTTCAACCATCCCTTCAGGCCGGATAGTAGAGCGATCAGCAAACTACAGGATCATTGGGGTTGATCTAAGACTAGTAATGTTGAGTTGTTGCATGACATATTTAGTCATCACATTTATGGCTACTCCTAAGTCTATCAAAGCATTTTTAATTTGAGTTCCATTAATAACTACCTTCACAATAGGGCTACTTGGGTTAGAATATTTAGGGACAACAATTTTTCCTAATATAATATCAGCCAGTTGTCCTACTACATGCATTGTTTTTGGGTCCTTTTTCTTTCTCCCGGGTTTCTTCAAACATGCTTCCTTAATAGCTTTTCCATATATGGGAATATCCTTAATAGCTTGAAGCAATGGAATCTTTACACATATATGTTTTAGCTGATCAATAAGATCAAAAGCTATATCATCCTGTTGCCTAGACACTTCTACCTGGAATCTTTGAGGAAATGGGAGAGTTCTTACATGTGTGTGTGGAGTCTCAGACTGATGAACCTACTTAGGGTTTCCAGGTTGATCAGGTGTAGTATCCTGAGCAATCTCCTCAGATGGTAATTCTGTTATGACTGGAGGAGATGGAGTAGGTAGTGTTGTTTCTGACCGTAAGTGAATATCACTTATATTGAGAGAATATGTAGGATAGTTATTAGGATCAGTTGAAAAAACTTGTTGTTGGGGTTTGTTATTTGGATTTGGCACAGGTTGTGTTGGTAGCTGGGTTGGCTTGGGTGGAGTAGCATTAGGATCTGGTGGCGTTAAAGCCAATTGTTGGGACTGTTGTTGTGGTTGTAGGAAACCTAACTATTGGTTCGCCCATTGTTTCCCTCCCCTCCATTGCGGTGGTTGCTTCCATTTAGAGGAAGGACTTTGATAATTAGGCCAAGAGTTTTGAGAGTTATTCCAAGACTGAGGAGTATAATTTCCAAAATTTTGGGAGTATGGAGGTTGCCACTGATTGTTCTATGCATTGAAGTTCATATAAGGATTAGAAAATGACAATGGATCTTGTGGCATACCTTGTCTCGGAGTCCAAGGCCTTCGTTGTGCAACATAAAAGAGTTGTTCATCATCTCCATAGACAGGTTTGAAATCTGGGGAAGTCTTTTGGCTATCAATTTTAGCTAGGAGTTTACATTTATATTCCTTCTTTTGTCGATAGTGGGGACAAAATTCAGCAAGCATAGCCTCTGCCTTCTCATGCTTCTTTCTTTCCTAAAGTGTATCCAATTAAGTAGCCATATTATTGATAATATCCTCCTTAAATTCCTTTAACAAATGAGTTATTTCCATTATTGAAACTATTGTCGATGACTTTGAAACTGAAGAACTAGGCCTATAGTGTCTTCCCCTCTTGGTTGCAGCTCTGGAGTAATTTTGATAGATTTGTCTGATGTCATCCCATTGAACTTGAGTAATATCTCCTCCTCCCATGAGGTCTAAGGAGTCAACACAGTCTTCATTGATTTCCCTTAGAAAGATCAACTTCATGGAGTCTTCACTCAGAGTTATACTTATCCAAGAAGTTTGTCTTCATCTCCTCCCAAATAGTGATTACATCTCTTCCTATACTCATAAACCATCTCAGGGCAGCTTCTTTCAAAGTAGCAGGGAATAACTTGAGTTTACGGGCATCAGTGATATAATCATAACTTTTACAAAGGATGTCAAATTCAAACAAAAAATATCTGGATCTTCTGTTACCAAACCATGAAATTTTGGAAGAGAAGAAGCTGGTATATTCTTCAAATTTGCATTATCATGTTGGTCAGGAATGGGAAACTCAAAGGTTTGGTTTACAGGTGGAGGTGGAGGATTTTCTGCCATTGGTCCCTGATAAAGGACTAAAGGTAAAATGTTTTTTCTTAGGGGGTTCATTTAGGAAGTCTAGGTCTCCTTCTAATAGATTAAAAACACCTCTATTTCGCACATAAGTTTCTGCAAAAGGGTTTACTTCAAGTGCTTGATCTGATCTTATATCTTGAGTGGAATGCGAGGGAAGAAATCTTCCTAATGCATCTCTTCTCCTATGCATGCAATTTAATGAATAAATTCAAAAAGCTTAACTAAAAACTCAAAACTAATGATTACATCAGGTTCTTAGTTTGGCACCATCCCCGGCAACGGCGCCAAAAATGTTGGTCCTCACAACTGGAATGGCAACTAGGTAATAAAACACAATTCAAAGATTGGATATCTTTGAATAGATAGCTTTCTTGTAGCAAAGGCTCATTTACTTATCGACCAGGGATGTAAACTTAAAACGGGCCAGCACTGTATGTGCACCAAGTTCATATCGCAACCATTCTATATTACTGCAGGAAAGGAAATTCTTTGAAGGAAACATGCAAAATCACAATGAACTAATTCTTAATCTAAATTCACAACTAGAAATTACTCAAACAATTACTACTCAATGATAACATTCTGGCAAGCAGATAGGAACTACTCTGCCACTGTGGCTGCAAGAACAGACAATTGCCGAAACAACTACTATTGGAGAATGAAAACTAACTGAAAAATATGAAGGATTACTCACCAAGTGGGACCCCTTGAGTGAGCATATCTAGAACTTTCAAATTATAATGGTTAAGCTCTTAAAATCACATTGATCTCTTTATTCCATTTTAACTGTGAAAATACATAAAATACTAAAAGACTGAGTATTACAAATATGATGGTCATTCTCTACTATCCTCGAGAAGAGAGAGAGACCCCTTTTATTTATAAGGAATCTTATAACAGATTCCTAATTGATCAACCACATTCCTACAAAATAGGCAAACAAGATTCTTTAAACAACAGAAGAAGAAGTCAGCGCAGGAAAACAAAACAACATATTTCCTGCAGCTGAGAAAATATAGCATGACATGCTTCCTAGATCTAAGCTCCACTAAGAATAGTTATAACTATTCCATAAATCATTTGGCTGAAGAACTGGTCAAGTGGCTTTGATCTCCCTTATTATTGCTTTCCTTTGACTGGATCTGCATTGCGGCTATATACTTGGTGCTTCTTTAAACCACCACTTAGTCTTTCATTCTCCTTTGCCGACCCTGCATCATGATATTAACATGCACAACAAACATGTGTATATACTAATGCTAACATGATATAATTTAAACCATACTTAAGATTGATTTCAGATATTTGCATAGATAAATCATTTAAAAACCATTATATGACAACCTTAAGTATAAGTCAAATTAGTTTTAGAAATACTTAAAAGGTATCAACTAGGAGAGTATCCTGATCCAAATGTCATCTAATTACAAGACCTAGGTAGGAGTATTATAACAAAAATCTATCAAAATAGAGCCATTGTTTAGGCTCATCAACATCCTCTCCAAGTCCTCTTATAGCACTTACAATCTCATCCACTCTTTGTAGATAATCAGCTATCTTCTCTTCTTCTTTCATTTTTAGATTTTTAAACTGAGCTCTTAGATTTTGTAGTTTGGCTTCTTTCACTTTGGTATCTCCTTCATATATTCTTTGTAGCTTGTCCCAAGTTTCTTTTTCTGGTATACAATGCATGACTTTAACAAATTATATTTATGATAGACTACTTAAGATTGCATTCTTAGCTTTGGCATTGTTCTCATATTCCCTTTTTGCATCAATATCGGTAGGAGGGACTTGAGGAACAGTATATCCATTTTTTACTAACATCCAGACATCAAACCCAAGGGAAGAGAAATATGTCTCCATTCTTATACTCCAAAAGGCATAGTTGGTGCCATCAAATTTTGGTGTATTAGTAGAGGATTCATACCTAGCCATTATGTTCACGAAGCATGATCTACCCAAGCTAGAGAAAGCTTTAACTATGAGGGAACCTAGGGCTCTAATACCAATTGAAGAACACAAATGGACACTAAGAGAGAGGTGAATCAGTGTATTTCAAAACTTTAAGTTCAGTGTGCAGATTTTAAGGACATAATGCAAACATAAACACACACACACACACAAGAGCGCATCACATAACACCTATGTGTGTGAAAAAGTGAAATAAGTTATGTAAGTTGCATGTAGAACACTTCAATTAAGTCATTACATGTATGGTTAGTAAATCAATAATCAATAAATAATAAACCATAACAAAGCAACTAATTGCCTTCTAAAAGATGCGAGTATCTCTCATATTTATATAAGCAATACCAGTGACTAGACTACACCAAGATGAAGGTTTTAATCTATATGAGCATGATATTAAGCTATATGGATGCAAGATGGATGAAAGATTCAAGAAATAAGAATTGAAGCAATCATGGATTCAAGCAATATGGAATAAACTAAATATGGAAAAAGCTAAACTAAGATGCAATAATCTCAAAAAGAAAGCAAAATATCTCCAATGACTCCAGAGAAAAATCAGCATAATAATAATTTCCAAGGTGTTTCTCAAGTATCTCTGGGGTGATTTAAATGAGAGTTGAAGGCTGAATTTATAGAAAATCACAAGAGAGATCAAGAAAAAGCACAATTTAGAATTAATTGAAATAATTGAGAAATCAGGTTCAGTTAACCTTGAGATAGATTCCAATTATAGTTTAATTGAAATGCATCCAGATAAGAAGTTCAAGTTGCATTAGAAACAAGAATTAATTAATTCCATGCATTTGTGATAAAAATAGATAATTCTTTGATTTATTCAAGAAAAGAGTTTTTTCAATGCAACTGAACTTCTTTTTCTCAAAAGCTTGGAGTTCCAATTTTAGAGAATGATTAATAATTCAATTAATTGTTTTTCTGATTTCAAGTTCTCAATTTAGAAGAAGAAATAATATCTCAAGTTTGATTTCTCTCTCAATTTAATTCTTTTATTTTATTTTCAATTTAACTCTTGCTTTGTGATTAATTCCTCATCTCTAATAAATTAATTCCTTTTTTGCATTATTACATGGAAAATTTATTAATTAATTAAATATGTTAGGATATTTAATAAATTAAACAGGATAATTGATCAAAATGATATTCTTGGAATGATTCAATTAATTAAATAAATATTTAATTAATATTGAGTAATTGATTTTCCATGTGACATTTGATGATTAAAGAATTAATTAATGTGCTCAAGAATGATTTAATTGCCTTTGGTTAGGATCTTGGTGATATTGTCAAGATTAGGGGCCCATGGTTTAGATGATCAATTTTAGGGTAATACATTTGCCCCTCTTTTAATTAATGTGCGAGCAGCGCGTTGGTTCAAAGAATAGTTGATGTCTAGCAGATGCCAGTTCTAAACTTGATTGATCACGAACCAAATGAAGAGCAAGGTGTTTAGCTTGATTTGAAGTGATGAAGCTTAACAAAGTTGATTAAAGCGATATCAATCCCGAACTTGATTGAACTAGGAACGATAGAGAGCAAAGATATCGAACTTGAACTTGATTGATCAAGAAGTGGATCTTACTGATCTAGAACTTGATTGAAATAGACACAGCGAGCGAAGATAAAATTGATCTTAAACTTGATGGATCAAGATACGATGAGCAAAGATAAACTATCCAGCTTGATTTGATGCGATGAAACTGAACACCTACTTAGATTGAGTGTGTGATCGAAGATACTCTTTAAACCCTTGATTGAGTTTAAATGAATAATCAGCCTGATGAAAAGTGATGAAACCGATTAAAGTTAAGAGACTTATTTAGATGAAGACAATATCAGCTTGATTTGAAGTGATGAAACTGATATGCCCCTAGTGATTGATTCGATTTGGATGATCAAGAGATCTCAACTTTATGTGAAGTGATGAAGCTGAGATGCCCCTTAGCAATAAGAAATTGATTTTCTTTATTTGAAAAGATTTTTTGCTCGACTTTGATGAAGATTTGAAAATTTTCTCGACTTTGAAGATGTGAGGTCATGAGGTCATGAGTATGCCCCCTCGGGAGAGAAATCGAAAGATAGCGAGGGTACATGATGATTAGGCAATTGTTTATCAATGATAATTATTTGAGCAGAAATTGATCCAGAGGAATTTTTGAAAATTCGACGTTGATTGATGAGAAATTGAGCGTAAAGCTGATATGTAGAATTGAATTGAGATTCAGCGCTGATTGATGAGTGCAAATTGAAGCAAGAATGAGCATCTGATGAAAAAGCGCTAAGTGGTCGAAATTGTGAAATTGACTAGGAAAATGATCTCGTATTTTGATTTTGATCTCGAAAATGGAATCAGAATGGGCAAACTAGCTAAGGGTACAATTTTCATGTACATCGGAGCAAGTTGAAAAATTAGGGTTTTAAGTGTCATTTTCAAGTCATTTTAACCCTCCCAAGTTTGAAAATTCAAAAAGCCTTCTGTGAAGAAAAATGGTGGCTCCCACTCATGAGCACTGATTCAAGCACCAAAGACGACATAATTGACCTCAGAACTATGAGCTAGCGGTAAGTGATCGATCTTAAGCCTGTTAATCATTTCAATTTTGAATTTTTTTGTTGAATTTTTTAATTTTTGGCAGGTTGAAGTTGGGCTTTCTCATTTTGTCATGCAAGACAGGATCCTGTCTCGTACGACAAACTGATTAAGTTTTTTTTATCATTTAAGTCCACTAGTTTTGTCATACTATGCCTACCCTTATGTCGTATGAGAACCTTCAAAATAGCCCATTTTGTCATCCTAGAGCTAATCTTGTGTCATATCAGAGTCTTTTGTTGTATTAAGCCTATTCCTGACTCGTACGAGTTTCTGCTTACTCTGTGTTATGTCGTTTGAAAAACAGTGAGCATTTTTAAAGGTGCAAACTTGAAATTTTGATTTTGCAGTTGATATAGTTGGATTTGTGTGATGTTTTGCTTCTCTTATAAGCTAATTTGAAATGTTTCTTGATGGTTTGTTGTTTGATTTTTTTGTAGGTTCGATTGCCCCATGTGTTATTCCGATGTGTATATCCACCGGCCATGACATTAGTTTGCGAGTTATCTGATATTGACCGGGTGCATATTGATTTGTGCGGATTGACTCATCTTTTACAGTTACCTGATATCCATGTGAATCACGGTATGCTCACGGCATTAGTTGAGAGGTTTCATTCAGAGCATTACACGCTCCATTTGACAGTTGGGGAGATGATGATCACTCCTAAGGACGTATACAGGATTCTTTGTATCCCTTTTGCTAGAGGGAAGGTTGATTATGATGCAGCGCATCTTCCTGGGTTACTAGCTATTAGACAGGTTTTCAGGGATCTTGATATTCTGACATGTTCTATTAGTTGGGACGTGATGATGACCAGGTACAGTGAGGACTTTCCACTGGCTTGCATCTTGGAAGGTTTTATCAACTACTTTCTGATGTTGGACAAGGGACAGCAGGGGTTTTTATGTGGATGGAGCAGGATGTTGGACAGACTTATTGAGCACCCCTATAGATTAGGATGGAGTTCGTGTATTCTAGCACACATGTATCGTGAGATGCATGAGATCATCTAATGGGATGGGAAGAGTATGGCTGCACGAGTTTTGATTTTACAGGTATGGGCTTGGGAGCATCTCCCAGTTTGTAGGCCGATTGTCGATGAGGGCAGGGATCCTGGTTTCCCCATTATTTATAGATATTCAGGTTATGTTACTCAGCCCCATCTGGGCAAGAAAGATTATTGGAGATGGCAGCTGGATGACTTGATAGCCATCATATGGAGACCGTATAGGGGTCTGGAGCCTTGGGATGATTGGAGAGTTGTACGCAGAGACCTCTTCATTACACGGCCTCTCATAGGCAAATCACAGACAGTTGTCAAGTGGTTTGTTGTTACTCGAGTGATGAGGCAGTATGGTAGATCTCAGGGGATCTCGCAGGAGTTTACTGCATATGCGCGTTATGCAGATGAGGAGAGGAAGGGATGGGGGCCTAGGCTATCATACGCCTTAGGCATGTAGGAGCTGATTGGATTACATCAACTCAGATGGGACTATATGGATGATGTTGCAGATGCGGGGTATTGCCCCAGTACAGGGATTGGTTTCAGCAGCATCCATTCCTAAGATTTACAGATCCGGTAGAGCAGGCACCTCACATGGAGGAGGTTGAGGATGATGCCCCTGTGCAGGGACAAAGATAGGGACAGAGAGTCGAGGCTCCGAGGTGGGTAGGTGGCGATCCTGGTGCTAGTAGCAGTAGGGTGCCAGCTGGTGGTAGGCAGCAGCAGAGAGGAGAGGGTGGATCCCTAGGGGCTATTGGTGTTAGACTGAGTGGGGATAGGGTACCTGAGGGTGGAGGTGAGGAGGGGCGAGTAGCTCTAAGATAGGTCAGGCAGACATGGGAGGAGCAGGTTGGAGCCGGAGGTGGAGATAGAGGAAGAGATCCTGCGAGAGATGAGGGGGCTGACATAGCACTGTCGATGTGAGCACACCTAGCGAGTTTATATTCGCAACTGATAGTGGCATAGACATAGTTGGCGGATGAGACCAACAGCTAGCAAATCTTAGAGCAGAGAGAGATCGTCAGGTCTCAGAGATGAGAGTAGAGAGGGAAGAGATAGACGCTTTGTGATGGGAGGTACTTCATCAGACTAGTCGGGTAGCCTATTACGTTGTGGCTTGTAGCGTAGTAGTTCCATTAGCACAGCAGGTTGTACCTTATTCTTAGTATATGGCTTGATCTGAGGGAGCTCAGGCACCTCGTCAAGATTTGGGCTAGCAGGCCCCACCTCCTCCACCAGGCGATGAGGGAGAGGCCGAGAGCTAGATATTATTTTGGTAGCTTTGAGATTTTTTGTAGACATGCCCATTTTTTGTAGCCCTTACGATTCTTTCTCTCATGGGAGTTTGTACATGTCAATTGACATTATTTGTACCCTGAGATACTGATGATTATATATATACAAGATCTGATTGGACTTCATAGTACTTGTGTCGATCGATTATAAGATGTCTTCTATATGGTTTATTCTATATGTATGCATTTTTTTATTTTTTTCAGTATGGATGTATGTAAATGCAAGTGAATATGAACGTTTATTTTTGTTTCTTTTCATATGCAAATAAATGATGAAAATGATTAATGAGTAATGCAAATTTTTATATTTTCGTTTTTCCTATGCAATAAGATGAATGTGAATGAGTGATAATGAACTGGATGAATCTATATAAGATGCTTATGTATGCAGCTAACATCTCAATACACAAGTACTCAATTAGAGAAATGATGAAAAAGAGACTGCTTAGCTAAGAAATGATGATGCATCCAACTCTCATTCAGAAGATGAAGAGATTATTACCATACCGAAATCACTCTAAATTCACAAAATACAGAATGAAATGCAAAATGAGATGCAAAATGAAATGCAATCTAAACCTAGTCACTAGATTTAAAATGCTTAAGTTTCATTACTGAGCATAACAAACATAGCAGGCAGATTGGAGTTCCTTTCTTTTCATGTGCAATATTAATTATCTTGTCCGCAATGACCCTTCTTTCGTTCATATCCTTGGACAGATTTCACAGGGACCCAGATTGCATGATAAAGAAATTCACTCAAAACAAACAAAGAAATTATGGGAACCTTCCTGTAGCATACAAATAAGCTGAGTTGAGGTATGTGTGGCAATTTTACCTTGATGTGAAGGCTCTTATCACAAACACCCAGCTAATTAGATGTTTCCAGATCATCAGAATCATTCCTACAAGTAGAAAACAAAGAAAATATTATACCCCCAATCCTTGCTCCTCTTAGTCAAGATAGACTTCCTCGAGTTACTCAAAGGGATAGTAATCGAAAACCAATATAAAAGACAACATACAAAGAAAAAATTTCATGCATAGCTCAAACTATCTAGTGATTGTTTTCCGTTATGTTGTTTTGCTCGTGTACTTGGTGATAAAACTCTTCGGTAGTTAGGGGTGACTGACTCAGAGTGGATGACCAAGTTTCACTGATGAAAAGATGACTTGGTTGATATTGCTTAGGACATGTAAATTGCTCAATCGATTACCCTAAGACTAGGACATTAATCAGTTTCAAGCCATGGGGGTTCTAAAATAACCAAGATGTCACAAAAGTGATTGAAATATATGTACAAGTGATAATAAAGATGCATGAAAGAAGGAAATGCCAACGTCGCATTGATAGATGGAGTGTTGAGTACAAGAGGCACCTATTTTCCAGGTTTTCACCTACTTGGAAGAGATTCTTTTTTATATATATACCAAGGTGCATGTTTACCAGGTTTTCACCAAGGCATTTCTTTTTCTTTTTCCCTTTTTTTTTCAGGACTTGTTATGATTTTTTTCAGGACTTTTTCAGTTGTACAGGTTGCTAGAGCAGATAATGCTAAGTGAAGAATTTCTTTGAATGGATGGTGTTAATCGGTTCACGGAGCTGTTCTCCTTCTGATGTTGAGAGCTGATAGGCACCAGAGCCAAATACTGCAGTAACAATGTAGGGACCCAGCCAGTTGGGTTCAAACTTCCCTTTGTTGTCTTGAAACAATTAATTTTTAGGATTTTCTCTCAGAACTAGGTCACCAACCTGAAATTCTCTTTGTCTAACCTTCTTGTTATATCCTCTGGACATTCTCTTTTGATACACTCTGAGATGATCAAATGCCACTTACCAATGTTCATCTAGCAATTCGAGTTCTTGCAATCTAGATATACTATAGTCTTCATCAGTAAAAAGACCTTGCAAAGAAACTCTTAAAGATGGAATTTCTACTTCAATAGGTAATACTGCTTTGGACCCATACACCAAAGAGAAAGGTGTAGCCCCAGTAGGTGTTCTGATACTTGTTTCATAAGCCCATAATGCAGGATTGAGCTGCAGATGCCAATCCTTCCCAGATTTGTTTACTATTATGTGTAAGATAGTCAACAGGTTTTTATTAGATACCTCAACTTGTATATTACCTTGAGGGTAATATACAGATGACCAGTGTTGTTTAATTTTGAATTTCTCACAGAGCTCATCCAGATCTTTATTCTTGAATTGTCCTCCATTGTCAGTCACAATGGACGAAGGTATCCCATACCTGCAAATGATATGGTTTAGAATGAATAGAGCTACTTGTTTACTGGTTGCTTTGATGAGCAGAACCGCTTCTACCCACTTAGTGAAGTACTCAATGGTAGTTATGATAAACTTGTGTCCATTAGATGATGCAGGATAGATCTGACCAATGAGATCAAAGGACCATTGCTGAAAAGGCCAATGTGTGATGAAGGGAATGAGATCTTTTGCTGGAGCATGTATGAGATTTCCATGTACCTAACACTTCTCACAAGTTTTAGAAAACTTTCTAGCATCCTTCTCCACGTCTGGCCAGTAGTAGCCAGCCCTTAGTAGTTTCTGAGCTAAAGTAAGACCATTCGAATGAGATCCACAAATACCTTCATGGACTTTCGATAATGCACATTTAGACTCTTTAGTTTCTAGACACCTAAGCAATGTACCGTCCAAACCTCACCTAAACAAATCGCAATGATGACATATCGTGAGGCATTTCAGGTTAAGTTCCTTTTCTCATTACGAGTAAGATTTTCTGGGATAATTTGGTCACGCAGATAAGAGTAAATGTGGTTATATTGAGATGAGTCATGTCCAATAATAGAATAGACTATCTGGAACTCGGGAGAATTATAGGCAGGGTAATGTAACTCTTCCACTAGGAATTCAAAGCAAAAAATAGATTCCTGTAACTCAGGTATAGACACTAAGGTGGCCATAACATCTGTTGCTCTGTTTGCTGATCTAGGAATCTGCTGGAATGATACAAAAGTAAAATACTTCTTGAGATCATCAACCATTCTCTTATAAGGCATCAGTTTCTCATCTCGAGTCTGATATGTATCATTTATTTGATTGATAATTAGTTGAGAATCTCTATAGATATGTAATTCAACAACCTTTCATTTGATAGCTAGCTTGATACCGTTTACCAAAGCTTCATACTCTGCAATATTGTTTGTGCAAGGGAAAATAATCTTGTAAGCCTTCGGGATTGAATATTTCTGAGGAGTAATAAATAGTATTCCAGCACCAGAACCATTTTGGGTGAAAGATCCATCAAAGAACATCTTCCAAGATTGTTGAGTAAGGTGCATTATTGATTCATCTAGAAATTCTATATGCAGCGGTTGAGTGTCCTAAAGTGGAGCTTCAGCAAGTTGATCTGCAATTACCTATCCTTTGATGGCTTTGCGTTCCACACATTCAATATCAAACTCTGTAAGTACCATGACCCATTTAGCCAATCTTCTGGTGAGTGTTACTTTGTTGAGAAGATACTTGAGTGGATCAATCTTAGCTAATAGGTTGATGGAATGTGCCAACATGTAATGTCTCAATTTTTGTGATGCAAAGACTAATGCCAAGCATGCTTTTTCTATTATAGTGTAGTTCATTTCATAAGACACCAATGTTCTGCTGATGTAATATATAGCTCTCTCTTTTTTATTTTCATCCTATTGTGCCAGAAGTGCCCCCAATGATGAATCAGTGGCTGATATGTATAAGATCAATGGTTTTCCCTGAATTGGTGGCATTAGTATTGGTGGATTGGACAGGTACTCTTTGATCTGTTGAAGGTGTTGTTCACATTCTCGATCCTAGTTGTATATTACTCATTTCCTCAATACTTTTTTGAAAGGTTGAGCTTTGTCTGCCAGCTGAGACATGAAGTGTCTGATTGATTGGAGACATCCCTATAAACTTCTCATTTGACTGATGTTCTTCAGAGGCAGCATTTCCATTATAGCTTGGACCTTCTCAAGATCAACCTCGATTCCCTTCTTTGAAATGATGTAGCCAAGTAGTTTCCCAGATGTCACTCTGAATGCACACTTTTTTGGATTTAGCCAAAGTTTGAATTTTTCCATTCTATCTAGTATAGGGCCTAGCTCTTGAATATGTGTGGATCTCTTCATAGTCTTTACTAAAGTATCATCAACATAATCTTTCATATTCTTATGCATCATGTCATGAAAGATAGTAGTTACCACTCTTTTGTAAGTTGCTCCTGCGTTCTTCAGCCCGAATGGCATGACATTCCAGCAAAAGGTTCCCCATGCATAGGTGAAAGCTATCTTTTCTTGATCTCCAGGAGCTATTTTGATCTGATTATAACCAGAGAATCTGTCCATTAGTGAGTACATCTCATACCCAGCAGTCATATCAACTATCATATCAATGTTTGGTAATGGAAAGTCATCCTTTGGACAAGCTTTGTTGAGATCTTTGAAGCCTATGCAAACCCTAATAGATTTGTCTACCTTTGACATAGGTACTATGTTTGAAATCCATTCTGCATAGTCTATGGCTCTGATAAATCCAGCTTTTAGCAGTTTTTCTAGCTCAGCTTTGATAGTAGTGCCACATGAGGGTGCATCTTACGGAGTTTTTGCTTGACTGGATTAACTCCTAGTGTGATAGAAAGATAATGCATGATAAGATCAGGATCCAAGCCTAGCATATCAGAGTACATCCATGCAAAATTGATCTTCTTTTTCTGAAAAGAGATGGGTGAAATCTTTCAATTCTTCTGTTGACAATGATTGAGCTACATGAATGATATGTAATGTCTCTTGACTCCCAATGTTCACTGGCTGGGTTGGCTCAATCAATATAGAAGATCTCTCCTAGAAGTGACTTGGCAGTATATCAAGTATCTCACCTTCAGGCACCTCAGAGAGGTTTTCACCCTTAGGTACATCCTTTATTTTCTCTTTTTTAGATTCTGACACTGCCACAATGTGGTTTTCGCCATCAAATCTTTTATTTTTATTTTTCTGATTTTTGCGACTAAGATACTTGATATTTGTTTCAATCATGTTTTCACTATGTTTGCTAGTGGAAGAGTACATGGGTTCAACTGTGTTTAGGTAATAGGCTAGTGTGTAGTCATTGGCAAAAGCAGGTACATTCATGGGTTGGTCTTGTAGACTATAGTCAATTAATTCAGGATGTACCAAGGATAGAGTGTGGATAGGTTCGAGGGAGTTCATGGTATTGTCATCACAACTGCGGATTGAAAAGTCAAGTTCCAGAAGGATACCTTGCGTAAATGTCTTGAGACTGGGAAAAGTCAGAACATGATTATTAAAGTGCATGTTAATATTTAGTTGACATAATCCAATAGACCTACTTGTGGCATCGCTATCTACACTGGGATGGACTTCATATTGAGGTTTGATAGTAACAATATCAGTAGACAGATTCTCGCCATTTATATCAAAGGATTTAGAGTTTGATGCTGAGTAGATATTGTCATAAACAGGACTATTGTCAGAGTCCTCAAATTCATTGGATGAAGTTTCTGAGTCTTCTTCAAGTGGTTGATTGAATGTATGTATGGTATCAACACCAACATCTTTAATGCTATAAGTTCCTTCATGATTTGGCTCATTTAGCATTTGTATCTGACACACCTATTGACATGATCTTGATGGTTCTGTGACTCCCTGTTGTCTACTCCATTCAACTTCCTCTGGACTGATGACCGATTCTACTTCTATAGCTTCCAATTCTTCTTGTGTAATCCCATACCTGATTTGTTTTGTCTTTTTAGAGGGGTATATAATAGATGAAAAACTTTCTGGTATTCTTCCTTCCTTCAGCCCTTGTTCATAGTTTGCTTGTCTTTTTAGTCTGATTTCCTGTATCTCCTTTTCTAGCTTTAAGCGCATCAACTCTTGAGTATCATCTGTGATACCGCTAGACTCTTCTGGATTTTTTTACTAGATGTATCTGAGAGGTGGTCTAGACCCCATTCATACTCATTTGAGTCAGTCTCTGAATCATCTACTTGTTGCCTACTAGTGTATGTGACTAGAACTTTCAGTGGTGCAAACAATTCTCTAATTCTTTCTACTTTGTCTCTTATATCCTATGGGACTTCAACTCCTTGTATTGTTGTAGCTGACACCATCGGAGCTTAAGTGATGATTGTTTCTTCTTTCTTGATTGTTGGTTCCTCTTTTTCTTTTACACACTCTGCTTGAGTTTATTGAGTGTTTGTTTTATGTAATGTTGAAGGTGATATCCTTTTCTGCCACTTAGACTTAGAAGCATGTTTTTGGTCTGATGTCTTTTTTGGATTGTACCCCAGTCTAGCCTTATCATTTGCTGATTTTTTTTGCAGCTGAATCAATTCAATAATACCCTCTTGATGTTTGCCCAGGGGACCAATACCTGAATATCTCATACATTGAATCATTTTGTAGCCTGGACCATATTGTGTTGAGGAAATCTCACAATGTCGTACTTCTTTGTTTTCACTATCTTCCTTAAAAAGCCATTTTAGAATAGCACCCTCTTCTATTTCATTTGCCAGGGAAGTAGAAGATTGTACAAAAAGACAATCATATATGATATTCAGAGTTGAAGTCTATGTTTTCATAGCCTCTAATGGTTTTCCCAACTGTTTCGGCAATGGAGGAAGAGAGACTAATTAAAGTACTGGTTCTATCTTGTATCCATCCATGCTAGTATTGGTAATTTTCAATTTCTTTTCCAAGTCTTTCATCAGGGCTTCTGAACTTTCATTTGTAGAGGTCGCTCTATTATGAGGCACAAAGGTATCAGCACCTTTTGTCAATGCATTACAGGGGACATTTGTATCAGCAGGAATACTGACCTCAACTCCGTTATAAGGAACTGCCTTCATTTCATGAATCCATGGCCTGCCCAATAAGATATTGTATGACAGAGGAAGATCAAGTACCTGGAAAATGACATCTCTTTCTACAGGTCCCTGATTGGTAATGATACCAGACCTTTAGAGGTCATTTCCTCTTCATCACAGGCTTTAATTGTTATTTTCTTGACCGGATCAATGACATTTTCATAAAATCTTAGTTGTGTAAGCAGACTGTAAGTACAAATATTCAACCTCGCGCCTTTGTTGGCATATGGACACTCCAATGAGACATTGTGTGTGATTGAAGGTTTTGTCATTGATGGTAACCTTGCAATCCTATGGCACCGGCAAGACATCATACCGGCAAAGCATTATTCAAGCAAGATAGTGCACCGGCATCAAC
Organism: Cryptomeria japonica; assembly: GCF_030272615.1. Lineage (NCBI taxonomy): Eukaryota > Viridiplantae > Streptophyta > Pinopsida > Cupressales > Cupressaceae > Cryptomeria > Cryptomeria japonica. The sequence continues at coordinate 446,025,624 of NC_081409.1, forward strand.
AAGATCATTCTAAACCAGCACCGGCACCGACATAGAAGAAAAGATGTATATCGGCACAGAGGCCAATGGGATTTTTGATATGTAATATTTTGATTATTATTGCAAGCTGACTTGGCAAGTTGTAAAATGACTTGTATATAAAAGAGATCATTGTAGACATTTAAAAAGGTAAGGAAGCGAACAAAAAAAAAAGGGAAAATTATTAGGCAGACCTAATGTGCGAATTATAGGTCAAGGGTATATGTAAAGAACAGAGTTAGAACCGGTACTAAATCTGGCATTGGAGATGCTATTATAAAGCAGTACAAATCATTGGATTAGTATAATCCTCATTGTAAGTCAGTGTGACTTCTCATTGAGCAGTGAGCTCTAGGCAATTGGCCTTCCTGCATGTGCAGGCCCCTATTGTAAGTAATATTCTCTTATTGGCCAGTAAGTGAATATTGTGGGTCACAAATCCCACTGAGGTTTTTGCCACACCAGGTTTCCTCGTTAAACATCTTGTGTTATGGTGTTATTTTCATATGGATGTTTTTTATTATGTTTATTACATTAATTCTTGCATACCGGTACACTGCTACTTTATGTTCTACATGTTTTAACTTAAGAAAATTTGAATACCGGTTAGATATTGATTCACCCCCCCTCTCAGTATCTGTGGGAACCCTAACAATTGGTATCAGAGCCTGGTCCTCTATTTTCAGAAGCCTAACAGCTTGAGGAAGATCTTGACACCGGTAAAGATGGAAAATCTGATGAAGCAACTTGAAGGAGCTCTTACTAACTATGATGCAGAGAAGTTGAAAAATATCAAATTAGAAGATGATTTAAGAGAAGCTCAGGATATCATTTAGGCACTTCAAGAAAATCTTACTGTTACAAGAAATAAGAGAAGAGAACTCTGTGAAAAATTGCAAAATGAGAATGATGAAAAGGAATCACTTAATGATATGATAAGCAAGTTGAAACAAGAGATCATGACAACAAAAAATGAAATACAGGATATGACTATGAGATTTTGCAAAGAGATTGAGGACAGAAAGAAGAATGAAGAAGAATTGACCAGAAGACTAAGTGATGCAGCAAATGAGAAAACAAGACTTAGCTATGAAAATGACATGTTGAAGATAGATCTGATGCATACTCAGAATGACTCAAATGAACTAATGAGACAAAAAGAAATCTTGGAAAGGGAATTGGAAACTGCAAATCAACATAAAGAAAAATTCAAGAAAAGCTCAGAAGAACTTGGTACCTTATTGAAGAATCAAAACCCAAAGGTGACACTTCTGGAATTGGATTTGAAGTTGAAGAAAGCTCCAGTACTGCAAATACTCAAGATCACAGCAAACCGGTAAGACCACCTAATACTTATAAATTCAATGGAAAATGCTTTAACTGTAATAAATATGGTCATAGGGCAAATGAATGTAGATCTAGGAATTATTAGAATATCAATCCACCCACCGGTCAATGCTCCAAATGCAACAAAGTTGGTCATAACTCTGAAAACTGTAGAATGAATGTAAGATGTTATGTTTGTGGAAGATTTGGACATCTATCAAACCAATGCAGAACACAAACCGGCATAGGTTATGGGAAAGCTATTCAGAAAAATAATGTAACTTGTTATGCATGTAACAAGATTGGGCATATTGCTAAATTTTATAGAAGTAAAGGTACACCGGTAGACAACAAAAGTGCTAGCTTGAAAGGTAAAGAAAAAGTTGAAGAGGTTAAGAAAGAATTCTCAAAGCAATGGATTAGAAAAGCTGATCTAAATATTGGGAATACTCCTCCACCAGCAGGACAGAGTGATGCTCCATCGGTAGGACAGAGCAGTGCTCCACCGGCAGGAAGTTCTTCATCTAATTGAAGAAAATTGTCTTGAGGGTTTGGCAATCTAATGACACGTGCTATTATTCCCTCGGTTAGAGAAAAGAAGTTGAAAATCACTTATTACTGGCAAATAAAGTTAAGTGAATACATAACCGGCATGCAATTAATGTGGTAGGTAGTGAAAGGGACTTTATAAAATAAGGTTTTGGCTCCATTTCATTTCACCGTGATTTCAAACTTTCAGAGAGCGCAAAGATATCCGAGCTAAGGCATTTCGAGCAAGAAGCAAGCACACTCCAAGCAATCATCCATCTAAGACAGAAAAAGGTATTTTATCATGGCATCCACCTCTGCAATTGAATACATAGCAAACCCTACTATTGTGGAAGTAATTAAAAGACCTAGGCCCATATTTCAGGTGGTCCCCAAAATAGCAAAGAAGGATGATACCTTAGGTGCATTTTCTCAAATCCCTAAAGGTGTTGTATATGCTGAAGACCCTAGAATGTATATTCACTGCAATATTGAAGAATTAGGAGATGAGGAAATCAAAACCATGTACAAAACTGAGATATGTGATGATACCGGCAATGTCAAAGCTGAACACAAAATCATTGAAACCCTAGGATTCACAGAAATCCTTAGCGTTCCTAAATTTCCTAAGGATGTGATTAGGATAGTGTTAAGCAGAGTTCATGGAGAATTTTTCTAGTTAGATGCAATTCATAAGATCACCAAGCAAGTGGTAAAGGTTGTCACAGGGTTACCGGCCACCGGTAAAAGACCAGACAAAAACAAGAAAGTTTCAAATGATTTAGTCATAGACCTAACAAGTGCAACATTTGATAAAAGATCTTTAAGGGTTAATGATGTACATGATACAAATGTAAGATTCATAAGCATGATATTAGGTTACAAAGCCACTCATGCCAATAGACTTAACTCAGTTTCAAGTTTATGCATTAAGAGTGCTTATGACATGATAACAGACAATGCAAAAATTGACATCTGTGAATGGTTAAAGGATGAACTGATAGACAACCTTGGAAAGATAAAGAAGGATAAGAAAGGAACCCTCAGATTTGGAAATCTGTTAGTGTGTCTAATGCTTCATATAACAAAACAAGTTCCTAGTATAGGATATAAAGAACTTGGATATGACATACCGGTAGGAAAGAAATTGACAGAACTGTTCAATACCATGGGTGAGAATAAGGAAAACAACATTCATGACTTTTTCCAAGCACTAAAGACAAAAATGAAGAAAAGGACAAGGTTATCTCAAGAAATTGTAGATAAATACAAAGATGATATATGCTTTGTTATCAAAAAGGATAAAATATGGATGGAAGCAGTCATCCCAAGGACAATCTAGGTAACAGAAATGGGCTATGAGACAGATGACCACATAGTTGAAACTTATGCCAAAGCACTTTTGGAAGCCCCCAATGAACCTAAGGAGGAAGCATTTGGTAGTGCTGAAACAATAGAAAAACAAATACAGTCCAAGAAAAGAGTGAAGAAGGTAGAAGCATTTGTGAGAAAAGGATCCAGACAAGCAAAAGCCATTAAGGAAGATGTTTTAAAGAAAACCGGCATAACTGAAGATGAGTTGGCAGCCCCACAACATGAAGCTCATCTATCACCAGTAGGTACTTCTTCAGAAGGAGACATGCCAGCAACCTTTAAAAGAGTTGTTAGGAAAAGAGATCCCTCACCGACAACCACTCCTTCACCTAGAAGGACAAGGCAGAAGCAACAAGCTGTGAGATCTCTGGTCAGAAAGGTCACACCTAAAAAGAAACTGACCCCTAAGAAAAAGAAAAAGGCAAAAACTGACTTGGCACCTCTAAACATTTTGTTAAATGAGATCACAGAGGAAGGAAAACTGAAGAACATAGGGAAAATTTATGACACCCTATCAGCTAATGAGAAAGGGCAAGTTGAGGAGAGTGTAATATTACACATGGACATGTTCAAAAAGTTTTTGATGGAAGTCATAAATGAAATTCCTGATGACTTATACAAAAGACTTGAGGCCAGAAGGCAAGGAGTAATTGAACTGGACAAGAAAATAAAAATAGAAAAACTACTTGTTGTATATCCGGTAAACTCCCCAAAAGAAATTGATGATCTAATAGCTCAGGCTAACCGGACAGTTTTTTCCATTGCACACAGGCATATTTCACTAATGGCAGGTAGAGTTACAGAAGTTTCAGAGGAAACAGAAGATGGTTGGGACATATTTCTGGTTGAAAAAGAGAAACAAGAAGAATATAGGAATCCCAAGCCTATTAAGGTATATCAGAAGGATAAGGACAAAGGGAAAGGGAAAATTGGTGGACCTCAAAGCATAAAGGTTAAAGATAACCTACCTCCACCTGTAAAAATTACAATTCCTGAAAACCAACCAGCAGCTGAAAGCATGGATGCAGAGGATAGCAATACAAATCCTGAAGTCCTATTCACTGTAAATGTTGATACCCAAAAGATCAACATAACAGTTGATAAAGACACAAGTGAAAAATCAGATATGGCTAAAGAGCCTCCGATAATAGGAAATACAGAGCAATCAGCAGAGGATACAGGGAAAAAGATGGAATCTGAGGCACAAACAGAGAAACCGACAAAGCTTAAGGCTCCAGAACAAATGCCACCGGTAAGCAATGAAGCAGGAAAACCAGTGCTAAAGGAAATGCAGACACAAACTAACCTGCCAGAGGTCAATACAAGCATGGTCACTTCCACCGGTACTCAATTTGTTGGGTCACCATCAAACTCAACAAATGTGACTGAGGTATTACTTGAATCCATCAAGAAAGTAACTGACTATAGTTCACAAGCTTACAAAGCAATAGATGATTCAATACCAATTTTGAAGATAATTGCTTCTGATTGTAATATAGATAATAAAGATTCTTTAGGACAGTTGGATACATTATGTAAATACATTTCTGGAAATATTGAGAAGATAAAGGAAGAATCTGTAAAGGACATTGTAGAAAAGGAGAAACAGAAATTCTTTGAGGAAGAAATTAAGAAGTGTAACAGAGACTTTGACACACTTCTACCAGAACTGTGTAGTTTGTTAAAAGAGTATAAAAATCTATATAAAGACACATGCAAAAAAAACTTCCTAACTATAGATATTGACAAGAAAATAAGCAAGACACAGGAAGAGATAAACAAGCTTGCAGACAATTTTGTCAACTCACTGGATTTACTATCTATTTTTGAAGATAAGTTAGCAAATTTTGAGGCAGAATTACTTAAACAAGAGAAAGAGAAAGAGACAATAATAAATAAGGCAAAACACTTGAGATCTAAACTGAGTCCAAGATTGGACTATCTAGCATCTCTACGAAAGGAAATCTCAGAGGCATTAACACCGGGAAGTAAAACACCAGCAGAACAATTGCAGCATCTCACTGGTACTGTGAAGAGGACTGAAACAGCAATAAAAGATAGCAAAAAGTTTATGGATAGTATAAACTTAATTTTGGGTGATCTTTTTCAGATAATAACTACCCAACTACAAGGTTGAGGATATGGACCGGTATAACTACAAACTCTACTAACATCTTGACAACCTTTGTCATTGATGCCAAAGGGGGAGTAGTAGGATGAGAAAGTTCAAAGACAGGAATCATATGCTCAGGGGGAGCCCTTCATATTTTTGGTAAATTTTTGGTCTACACATTTTGGACACCTTTTTGAAATTACTCATGAGTGTTGCCATCAATGCCAAAGGGGGAGATTGTTGGCATATGGACACTCCAATGAGACATTGTGTATGATTGAAGGTTTTGTCATTGATGGCAACCTTGCAATCCTATGGCACCGGCAAGACATCATACCAGAAAAGAATTATTCAAGCAAGACAGTGCACCGGCATCAACAAGATCATTCTACACCGGCACCGGCACCGGCACCGACATAGAAGAAAAGATGTATACCAGCACAGAGGCCGACAGGATTTTTGATATGTAATATTTTGATTATTATTGCAAGTCGACTTGGCAAATTGTAAAATGACTCTTGTATATAAAAGAGATCATTGTAGACATTTAAAAAAGTAAGGAAATGAACAAAAAAAAAAGGGAAAATTATTAGGCAGACCTAATGTGTGAATTATAGGTCAAGGGTATATGTAAAGAACAGAGAGTTAGAACCGGTACTGAATCTGGCATTGGAGATGCTATTATAAAGCAGTACAGATCATTGGATTAGTATAATCCTCATTGTAAGTCAGTGTGACTTCTCATTGAGCAGTGAGCTCTAGGAAATTGCCCTTCCTGCATGTGCAGGCCCCTATTGTAAGTAATATTCTCTTATTGGCGAGTAAGTGAATATTGTGGGTCACAAATCCCACCGAGGTTTTTCCCACACCAGGTTTCCTCGTTAAACATCTTGTGTTATGGTGTTCTTTTCATGTGGATGTTTTTTATTTTGTTTATTACATTAATTCTTGCATACCGATACACTACTACTTTATGTTCTACATGTTTTAACTTAAGAAAATTTGAATACCGGTTAGATACTGATTCACCCCCCCCTCTCAGTATCTGTGGGAACCCTAACAGCCTCCATCTATCAAAACATGTTTGACTCTATGTTTATGGATCATGGCTTCAATGTGCAATGCTTGGTTATGTGGATGATTTAGGGAGTTGTCATCTTCTTCAGAGAAGGTCAAATAGTGAGGTGAAGTTAGATGACTTACCATAGACTCAAATCGATCGATATCTAAATCTTTTAGAACATTAGTGGTGAGTAAGGTGTTGTTCAAGATTTCTTTGTGAGCAGAAGAGATTTTTAGTAATTCAAAGATGGAAATTTGAGCATTTGTCTTTTTCAACTATTCAACAATGCTATATCCAGAGGATGATGATGAAGTTAGCCTTTTAAATTTATCAAATGTTGATTCTTTTTGTTTATTTGATGAGGCTAGTAGGTTTGATGTGGTTTGAGAAAAAGTTGAAGAACTAGCTCCTTAGAGAGTTACTATCTTTTGAGAACGAGTCATAGCCTTTTCATATCGTGATTCATTTTGTTTATCTTGGATTATGATCACATTGAAATATTTAGATTGGGAAGGCTCAATCATGTTGATGGCGTTGTCATTGCTGGTATAAGTATAATTTAATTTGGCACCTCCTTGGGTCTTTGAGGAATCACCTTGTTCGTAAACAGGTAAGGGGTCTTTAAAAGCTTTATAATCAGCATTTGTTGGGTGATTCCCAACAACAATTTTACCAGCATCTATGAGATCTTGGATCTCATGCTTGAGCTTCATGCAGTTGTTTGTGTTATGACCTTTATTCTGATGGTAGTCGTAGTATTCATTTTATCTCCACCATTTTGGTTTGACTTTTGGATCATATGGCCTAGAATTATCTGGTAACATTATCAGGTTGTTTGCCAATAGAGTTTTGAAAGCGGATTCGTATGATTCTTCCAAAGGAGTGAATTCACGTCTAGGTTTCGAAAGCCAAGGTTTCTCTTTGAACCACTCTTTTGCTTTCTTCGGAGGATTTTCCGCTGCAGTTTCAGCTGCTTTGAGTGCTTGTGTGCCACTAGCCAAGTTGAATATCATGGACTTTGAGTTGGTTTTAACAGTGTCTACTACTTTATCATTAACAACATTCTTATTGTTGTCTTTGCCATACTTCCAATATTTGTTCTTCTCTTTAGAGCTAGATCCTGGTTGTGTTTCTTTCCAAGGCGTGATATCTCCTTTATTTATAAGCACATCTTCCAATCGGATAGCATTATCTACCATTTTGTTAAATGATGGGTGTACTTGCATTTGGATACTATATTTCAATTCAAGGATCAGATTGTTGATGAATATATCCATTTTCTCAACATCTGGGATAGGTCGTGAATACCTATAGAACATCTTTCTCCAACATTGGAGGAAAGTGAGAAAAGGCTCCCCTGTTTTTAGTTTGGTATTGCAAAGTTCAATCATAGTAATAAGATGTCGAATGTTGTAGGAGTATTGTTGTAAAAATAGTTGGATTAGTTCTTCGAAAGTTTTTATCCACTTAGGTAGACTTGAGAACCATTCCATAGCTTGTCCTCCCAAACTCCTTGGAAAAAAGGTGCATGAGATACATTTGGTCGTGCATGAACTCCATGCAGGCAACACAAAATTCTCTAACATGATCTTGAGGATCTAAGGTACCATCATATTTGTCAAATTTTGGAATCTCAACTCATGAAGGGAATGGAGGCATGTATAGGTTTTTTGTCGAATGGAAATGGGCATATTGTCTCCAGAGAATATTGTTTTGGGGATTTATCCTTGTTTTTCAGTTCTGTGATCTCAGTCCGTAAATCTTGTAATTGTCTGTGTACCATTATTATAGGTGATTCTTCATTTTTAGTAACGAGAGTCTGAACATCATATCCAGTAGGAAGTTTGGCGCCTTGTTTTGCTAGTTCTCGAAAATAGTCTTCTTTTTCTCTAGCCATGATAGCCTTCATCATTTTTCAAAAATATTTATCCTTTTGACATTTATGAATATCTTTTTCTGAGGTTCAGAATCTTCAGATTCACTTGATGAGGAATCATTTTCGGTTTCATGAATACTGAGGTTGTCTTCGTCATTTTGTTCTATTCTAGGTATAGTGAGAGATAAAGGTTCATCATAAACTGGTATCTCTGATGGTGAAGGTTTATCAGTTAGGGGATCCTCTTTGTAAAATGGATTATCTTTATATGAAAAGGGTTTCCCTTTGCCTTTGGCATCTTTCTTACGAGAACTCCTAGTTTGAATAGGCATTTTTATTGATTGGTGTGACCTAAAGTTGTTTGTGATGTAGAAGTCAGATCAAATTCAGAGCTAGTTGTTCAGTTAACGTATTGTTTGAGAGGAGCAACTAAGATTTAGTCTGGTTTTAGGAATGATCTATCCTGTATAAGACATTTATCTAAGTTGATCCGAGAGAAGTGACTAAGACTCAGTCTGGTTTTAGGAAAGATCTATCCTGTATAAGAAGTTTATCTAAGTGAATTAGGTTTGATATGTAGTTGATTGAACTAGCTGAAAGATGATCGACAAAATTGTGCAACACAAATGGCAGAGGTACACTGTTTTGATCTATTTATGCTCAGGATGATTATAACTAGTTTTATGCTCATTGTAGACTGTTTTAGGTAAGTTTGATTGTTCTAGACTAATAAAATCAGAGATTCGTATGACAAGTTTCTCAGGACCAGATGACAATTCAATAGTTTCAGGATGACAACAACAGTGTTTCGTACGAGTTGCTACCTAGTACCGTACGACATATGGGTATGTCTAGAATGACAGACTATTCAATGTAATATTTTATCATACGACACAAGAGTAAAGCTCAGACAATAATTCTTAGAAGTGGACGACAGACAATTAGGATTCGTACGACACAGGATTGAAGATGAAACAACAGACTATTAGGACTGATGAAGTTTTGTACGATACAGAATATGAACTAGGATGATAAATCAGAAGACTCGTACGATTGTTTGCTAGACAGAGGTAAAATTTTAAGTTTTCAATAACTGAGTATGACCAGATTTGAGATGGACTGAGTTTCTGATCGCTGACTGATGATGAGCAGTTTAGAGGTGGACTGAGTTTTTGATAGCTAAGGTATACTAGTTTGTGACACAGACAAAGTTTTGACTAGGATAGACTAGTTTTGGACATATTTTCGACTGGGATAGACTAGTTTTGGACAAAGTTTCGACTTAGGATAGACTAGCTTTGGACAAAGTTTTGACTTGGGATAGACTAGCTTTGGACAGAGTTTCGACTTAGGATAGACTAGCTTTGGACAGAGTTTTGACTTAGGATAGACTAGTTTTGGACATGGACAAAGTTTTTTATCACTGAGTTGTTTCTTATTTTCTCCAGTTTTGGTATTTCAGTTTCAGTTTCAGGGATGAAAACACAAAAGACATGTAATATGAATAATAACTCCAATCACAACATGCAAACCCTATGGAAATTGGTGAGAGAAGAAAACCTTTTCTTGTAGACTCAGGTACACACCCAATAGCTAATTAGAATACGACCGTTGAGTCTCACGCAATGGATTCTCAACGCCGTATTAGCTGACTCCAAACACTAATGGGGGCACGAAATGACAAGTATCTTGGGAGAGTTACTATCTCTCTTGCACAAAGATTATCCCCCCTTTCGGAGGTGAACCGGGTAGCTTCTAATTTGAATTGGAACTAGTAAGGGGTTTGTTCGGTCCGTCGAGGTATAAACTCAATTAAGAGGTCTCCCAGCCTTGAAAACCAAGGTTTAATATACCCAAAGGTACAAAGGAGAGCTATTCCCGAGAACTGTCGTTGACTTGATTTTCATCAAATCATGTTTATTTTATAGTGGGTTGGAGTACTTGGCATTTAGTCATTCCCATTTGGGTCGTTCCCCTCTCATCGGTCGTAATGGCTTTAAGAGTTATCAGCTCCTCGGGAGGGCAGGCCCGCTAAAGATGTACAAATCTCAAACTTAAAGAAAATGCCTCAAGGGTCTGGATTTTTGATTGTCTATATGGACAAGAGCATACTCTCCTACCTCTCAAAATTTACTTAAAACACAAAATACAGATTTGTTCTTTAACCAGATAGCAAGTTAGATGCCTAAAAATGAATTTAAAGAATACACGATGTTTGGTCGATTCTTCTTAGGCAACCTATAAAGACAATGAATCAGTAGTCATATTGTCTTTGTGCGACAAGCGTTCTACAAAAACTGATTAGGCTATGAAAATTTCTCAGATAAACAGATAACTAGCTAGGGTCAATGTCAGTATAATCAATAGAAAAACCGGAAGAATGAAATTTTCTTTTTAACCAGGAAAATATAGAATCGTACGACAATTCCTACCAGATTGTACGACACCTGCAGTTTGTCATTCGGGCATATGGGAAATGTCGTACGATAATTCGCAGAAACTGTACGGACGAATATCCAAAAAGTCAAAAATCCAAAAAAATAAACAGTGAGTCTTGGAGGCCAAAAAAAAGTAGTCTTCTGCCCCACGGTGGGCACCAGAAATGTGTGTGTGAAAAAGTGAAATAAGGTCTCTAAGCTGCAGGCACAACACTTCAATTAAGTCATTACATGTATGGTTAGTAAATCAATAATCAATATATAATAAACCATAACAATGCGACTAATTTCCTTCTAAAAGATGCGAGTATAAGATTGCTCTCAGATTTGTATAAGCAATACCAGTGACTAGACTACACCAAGACGAAGGATTTAATCTATATGAGCATGATATTAAGCTATATGGATGCAAGATGGATGAAAGATTCAAGCAATAAGAATTCAAGCAACCATGGATTCAAGCAATATGGAATAAACTAAATATGGAAAAAGCTAAACTAAGATGCAATAATCTCAAAAAGCAAGCAAAATATCTCCAATGACTCTAGAGCAAAATCAGCATAATAATAATCTCCAAGGTGTTTCTCAAGTATCTCTGGGGTGATTTGAATGAGAGCTGAAGGCTGAATTTATAGAAATTCATAAGAGAGATCAAGAAAAAGAACAATTTAGAATTAATTAAAATAATTGAGAAATCAGGTTCAGTTAACCTTGAGATAGATTCCAATTATAGTTTAATTGAAATGCATTCAGATAGGAAGTTCAAGTTGCATTAGAAATGAGAATTAATTAATTCCATGCATTTGTGATAAAAATAGATAATTCTTTGATTTATTCAAGAAAAGAGTCTTTTCAATGCAACTGAACTTCTTTTTCTCAAAAGCTTGGAGTTCCAATTTTAGAGAATGATTAATAATTCAATTAATTGTTTTTCTGATTTCAAGTTCTCAATTTAGAAGAAGAAATAATATCTCAAGTTTGATTTCTCTCTCAATTTAATTCTTTTATTTTATTTTCAATTTAACTCTTGCTTTGTGATTAATTCCTCTTATGTAATAAATTAATTCCTTTTTTGCATGATTACATGGCAAATTTATTAATTAATTAAATATGCTAGGATATTTAATAAATTAAATAGGATAATTGATCAAAATGATATTCTTGGAATGATTCAATTAATTAAATAAATATTTAATTAATATTGAGTAATTGATTTGCCATGTGACATTTGATGATTAAATAATTAATTAATGTACTCAAGATTGATTTAATTTCCTTTGATTAGGACCTTGGTGATATTGTCAAGATTAGGGGCCCATAGTTTAGATGACCAATTTTAGGGTATTACAACACCAAATGTACAACGAAAACCCAATGTGGGAAAAACCTCGGTGAGAATAGTTGTTGGAGTCTACTGCTCCAATCTAGCCTCACAGTAAATAACAATTTACAATATGTTTTAGGGCACCAACCCCTGGTATTCTAAGCACCAACCCCTAGTTTTATGAGCACCTACTCAAAGGAGCACCTACCCCTGCTCTGAGCACCCACTCAGAGATTTACATTGATTGTTCAAGTTTACAATGCAATGATAAAGCCTTGTTACAAATGAGTTTTTGTAACACTTACAAATTTCTCATATCATGAGAATTACTTTCTCTGCCTACTTAAAGTTTTCCTCTGTTTCACCTCCTTCCTTTGTCTGGTTATCTTCTTCTCTCTGCTACAACATTATTCTTCAGAATGCTCTATTCTTGCTCTATTTTCTCTTGGCAGCAACACACTCTATTTGTCTTCACCACTACTACATACTACATCAAATAATTGACTAGTGGAGATATCTTTATTTCTACCTTTATCTCTGTCTCATCTACTCCTGTCGAATCACCTCTGCCTACAGTCAACTTTCTATATCAACAAGATTTTGTTCTCTATCTTCAGTATGATCTCTGACTAGCCGCTCACATTAAATGTGTTTTATCTGCCTTAAGGTTATTTTGTACATAGATTACTAAACTTAGTAATCTCAATCTGCTCTTCAAGGATATGGTCTGCAGTAGATTGGATTACCCTCCTTGAATCGACCACCTGCATTGAATGAACCTGCTTTGTTTTCTTCTTTTTGGTCTTTGTATTGTTCACCTTCTGCACTAGGTTGTTATCTTTAGCAAACTTGATCTATCCAGCAAATCTGATCCAACCACTATTGATCATCTCAAGCCCATCAATAGACTGCAACAGGTTCGCCATTAATGCGTCTTTCATCCTCTCTAAAAATTTTGACAACTACCACGCTGAAATCCACTGTCACTGAATTCAGCATATCTGATATCTTCTTCAAGTCGCCAGGGAGCTATATGTATCCAAAATCTTCATCCAAATCAAATGGTCAAGGTCAATGGGCCACCATGTAGATAAGTTTGCCTATCGACATGCAAACATTTTCTTATTCAGTGTCCAAGTCACTTGATCAGTCTCGGTTAATCATCCACATGGACCTCTAAGTCTATCAACTTACAGACATGGCCATAAAGTCGATCACAATCTTCAACTTTGTCGGTAGAATACCCTTTCATCATTTCAATAGGTATCGTCTGATTTTCTCTATACATGCCACGTTGTCGGGTCAAACTTGGTCAACGCCCAGGTGGGCTATCGGTCTCTTCATACTATGGCTGATCTTCATGTTATATGCCTCGCGAGATAAGCTTCAGTTATTCTCAAGAAGCCTTCCTCTTTCTTTTTTATCCCGTACCACATTAACATGGTTTCTTAACTCACGCAGGATAAGATTTCTCCCTTTTGTCTTTTCTCATTCTTATCCCATGGTACATTCCTTAACCATGTTTCACTTTGTGGGATAAGCTTTGTCTTTCGCCTTGACAAGCAATTTCTTGTCTCACAGCCCTTTTCTTATCCTTGCAGAGACACGTGGGATAAGGAAACCTTTCCTTTTCCTCTATACTCTTATCCCGCAACCATTTTCTTACTGTTGTGAACCCTCACGAGATAAGAGTATCCTTAGTATCCTTCACTCTTTCTTGTCCTGCGGGACCACCACATAACCATTTGTCTTGTGTGGGATAAGGTTTTCTTTAAGGCATGCTTTCACTTGATAGCTCGCATGATATTTTATGTATATCTTAGCATGTGTGGGATAAGGGAATTAGCAATCTTCCCTTAAGTTTCTTATCCTAGATGACCATTATTGGTCACTTTTGACAACGCGGGATAATAGGATGCTTTGTTTTCCTTTATTTTATTTTTATCCCACAAGGTTACCTTATAGCAAATAACATGTCGCAGGATAAGCCGAGCAACATAACCTGCATGTTATTGACATCTCCATCACACTTTAGTGACTAGCCCACTGAGGTTTTGCCTTAGGTGTTTCTTGTTGCAGGATAGCGGGGGTCACATAACCATCATGTTATTGACATCCGGATAGACCAACATGACTAACCCATCATGTTATTGACAACTACGACTGGTACTATTTATAACTCCATGTGATAACTTGTGTGTTATTGACAACTACAACTAGCATTTTCTGAGTCAGACCAAATTTCACAATACATTTTTAACACAATTGCCTATATCCTCCTTGTCCATTTTCATATCCCAATGACACACTTCATGTATTCCTCATGTATCTCCTTGTGCATATAACATAGTGTGTTATACGATGCTGCAACAACACTTTTGCCAACCTGACAATCTAAACTCCTTGTCCTCCTTGTCCATTTTCATGTGCCAATGACACACTTTTTCCAACCTATCAATCTGAACTCTCCACCGCATCTTGTTTGATCTCTCCACTACATCTTCTCAATTGTTGACATCAATGACAATCTAATGCCAGCATAATAATGGTAAGATGAGGTGTAGCAAGGTTTATTTTGTTATAAAAAGCTACCTAGCTATGAGAGGATGCACTCAAAAGCTAGTTTTAACCTATCTATGATGCTTAGTAATGCCCTTTAGGATGATTGATCCTAGATGTAGAGACACACTAGAGAGTATTTCTATTGGTGTGATGAGCAATATCTGAAAGAACTAAGGACAAAACGTCTTTGTGTTGAGAGTTGAATGGAAGTTTTATACTTTGATTGTGAATTTTGAAATGAGTGTAAACCTTGGAATTTCTACTAAGTGATTATGAGTTTTATGATTGATTTTGAATTATTTGAGCGGAAAATGTGTGTTTAGAATGGCTCAAGAAAATGAAAATGAGGAAATGTGTAACCTTGGAATCTCTAATAAGTGATTGCGGGTTGTATGATGGAGGAATGTGTTGACTGTGATTGTGATGATATGATAAATCCCTCCTTTGAAAGAAAGCTTGTGATGTGAGGGGTTCTAGTTCAAAACCGTAGGTGAAACTAAGATCAAAATCATGATAGTGATGGAGGAAGGTACAATGTTTCAACAAAAGCTTGTGGTTCTTGTATAATAAGTTTCTTTTCTTTTGAGTCTTCTTCTCACTTGGCATCTTCTTCTTAAGGTGACGATAGATGCATTTCTTGATGTACTTGAGAGATTTCCAAACCCTAAGCATTTGATGTTTGAGCCAGATTATTCTTAGTTGAGATTTTGTGTCGCTTAGTTGATGGGATTTACATGTTTTGAATGTTTGATTTTGACAAGAAGACACATCAAGCACATAAACACTTCTTTTCTTGGTAACTTTGAATTTAATCCAATGAAATGTGTATGTTTTAGGATATTTTCAAATCCCCTTTGTTTTTCACAAGTTTTGAACAATCAAATACAAATCAATCAGATTCTTCTATTGTCAAAAAGGTCATTAATAATATTGTAGCCCACATCATGATGGTCTGTTAGCTCAAATAGCCTTGTCACACTGAAAGGTGCACCCATTTTTTTGCCTTTTGCCAGAAGTTGAACCAAAGAGAATCGCTTATCAATTGGTCATTTTCTTGGGAGATATATAGTGAGTGTCTTGGGGGTGGATTATTCCACACCCTTGCACTATGATAATACAATGTCTGGATAACTGATTCAGCTTAGCTTCTATACTTAAAGTTTGTAGTAAAAGTTTCATTCGGTGCATCAATGAGAAACTCTCTCAAGAGGCTTCCCAACCTTTAGAACAAAGGCTTTACGTATCTCAAGGATACTGGGGAAGACTATCAATGAACACTACTGTTGGATTTTATTTTCATCACAATCCACAGTTGATTATAGTGGCTTGGAATACTTGGCGTTAGTCGTTACCCACTTAGGTTGTTCCCCTTTCACCAGTCTTATGGGCTTCTCAAGAGGGCAGACCTATTAATGGATTTAGTTTAATTGCCATAAATAAAAGTGAGTTTGGTATTTTGGTCATCCAATTAAGGGGAGTACATAGGCCTATCACAAGATAAAGTAGATATGGTGTTCATTTTATCATATTATTACAATGTGATCTAATTGCTACTTGGAGATATTGCTCCAACAAACATGGTGTTCTTTTTAAGCAAGATAGCAATATTTGAACTTTGGAAAACTTTATAAAACCTTGCAAGAAAAACAAGATCTTGAGATTTGAAAAAGGTGGCTTGTTCTTTTTTACTTTGCAAAATGAATTGTGGTTTGTCCTTTTTACCCTTTGTAACAAGAAAATGAAAATTTAGTTGTTCTTTTTAATTTGCACCAAAAGACAATGTGAGCTACTTGCAAAAAGAAAGGTTCTTGTGTTGTTCTCTTTATTCTTTGCAAGAAAGAAAAAGTGAAGTTATTTTTATAGCACCAAAGAAAAAATAAAGTTCTTTTTATCTAGCACCAAAAAGAAATGTGAAGTTCTTTTTAGACCTTGCAAGAAATGAAGTGTGAGTTCTTTTTACCCTTTGTAACAAGAAATGAAAAATTGAAATAAAAGTCAAATAAAACTTAATCTAACTTCATTGTAACTACAAGAAAAGTTAGAACCTGCAAAATACTTGAAATATTAGTCAATATTGTGGGCTTACAAGCCTAAAATCTTCATTTGTGTTACAAAATTTTTATCTTTGCCTATTACAAATGTGCTACTCTGGTAAAAACAAATACGCTACTCTGGCAACACAAATGCGCTACTCTGGTAAAAACAAATGCGCTACTCTAGCAACCCAAATACGCAAAAAGAAGTGACAGAAGCGTTGAAACCTGCAAAATAAAAGGAAGTTACAAAAGCGCCAAAATGCAGAACAACAGCGCTAAACCATGTGACAATAGCAATAAAACGCAACCTATGTGTGGAAAATCTACAAGTTTCAAAAAATTTAGTAAATTTTAAATTTTTTGAAACTTGTTAGTATTGAATATGGGACACTTACCCAATGGTGGGTGCCAAAATGATACACACGAAAGGGGGACACACAAAACAAAGCTTGAATGTCAATAAGTTAGTCTCAACCAAAACTAAAACCAAATGAACTTTAAACTTTCCAAATGCATACCAAAAGAGATTAAAAGCATATAATAAAAGCAATAACAAGCAAAATAAGAGAGAAAAGAATCTCTAAGACACTCCCATGATGCTCTTGATGTCTCTCCCTTGTTCTTCTCCTCTTCAAGATCCAAAATGAAATGCTTGAATGTAGCTCTCATTTTTAACATGTAGCCATGGATGCCAAATGAAGGATTGAATGGGGGTTGAAAATAAACTTCTATTGCTATGAAAATGCACAAAATGGAATAGCTATGAGAAAGCTAAGTATAAATACCTATGCAACTATAATAACAATGCTAAAGATGCTTCCTCCTTTGCTTGAGGATGAGGGTTCCTTTTATAGACAAAATGGGCCATTGGAGGGTCAAGATTGATCTGGCTTAGCAAGGGCTAGGATTGCATGAGAGACGCATAATGCTCAATCCATGCTTGCAACTTCCACCAATGTCATGGTGACAAGTGTCACCATGAGAGATCTTGAAAGGAGAGGGAAGAAGCATTACATTCTTGAGAGGACATGAGGGTAACCTCATGTGGTTGGGTTATTAGATAAAGGCTTTATCTATAATTGGTAAATTCTTGTGCAAGTTTTACCCATGGTTAGACCTTGTTCAAATAGACAAGAGCCACGTGGGTTAGTGTGTTGAAGAAGAGAAGCATTTAAGACTTTGTAAATGGGTGAGATGATGGGTTGAGGGTTAATTTGGGATTAGGATTGTACAAATGATTAGAAGTGGGTTTAGAATAAAATAGAAGGGATTAGAAGAATCTAGAAGAAGGGTTAGTGAGCAAGTGGGATTTGCAGGAGAATGCAAGTGGGTGGGGATAAATAGGATTTTAATTAAAATAAAATTCATTTGTTTTAATTATATGTGCAACTCGCATTGGATGAGTATTTTAAATAAATATTCATTTATTTAAATGGGGATTCTAAATAGAAGTTTAATTTATTTAAATGAGAGGAAAGGGGGTGATTAAATAAATTAATAAATTTATTTAATAGTTGGACAATAGTTAGTGATTTTTAATTTAAATAAATTTATGAAATTTATTTAATTAAACTAGTAGAATAGGAAATAGGAATTAATTAATTAAATGTAAATTTAATTAATAGAAGAACATTAGCGCTTTAAATAAATATTAAATATTTATTTAATTTAGTGGATAGATTTATGTGTCTATAATTGGGTTAGTGGATAAGTCTCTTACCAAGGGTCAAATGTGGGTTAGTTTGGCCAAAGACCCATGTGGGCTTGCTTGTGGAAGGGAGAAGGCCTTTAAGACTTTGTAAGAGCCTTAAATTTTTTGAGAAGTGACTCTTCACTAATCCCTTAGTTTAGGAATGTGCAAACACTTAGAGGGGAATAAGGCTAATAATAGGGGTTTAGACATGATTAGGAGAAGGGTTAGTGTGCAACTTGCATTTTCTAGAAAGTGCATGTGGTCGAGGGAATGAGGAAGTTAAATAAATATTTATTTAATTAAATGTGAGAGATGGGATTTTAGGGATTTAAATAAATATTGATTTATTTAAATGTGAGAGAAGGATTTAATTAAGCAAATATGATTTATTTATTTAATTAATTGTCTGAATTTGGTTAAGTGAATTAAATCAAATAAATTGAATAATTTTTTTAATTCATAGGAGAAGAGGGTTAAGATGAATTAATTAAATATTAAATTAATTAATTGTTGATTGATGGTTAAATAATCAAATAAATACTAAGTATTCATTTAATCAAGTGGACAGATTTGGGTGTCTACAAATATTTTTAACAAATTGAAGACAATGCACATGGAATTCGATTTTGATGCAAATGAAATCATATTTGTGTGTCCACTGATTGAGACAAATATAGGTAATATAATTGAGGACACAACATCAATGGATTCAAAACCTCTTACTATTTTTAGAGAGATGGAATTGATCCATGCATGTGTTAATAACCGTGATGCAAATCCAACAACAATGATTGATTGGCCAAGAATTGATGCATCTCCTATCAATGAGTATGTCACATTAGGATTACTTGATAAGGCATTCTCAACATTGTTCCTTGATGGAATATGTGATTGGTTGGAGCTTTGAATGAGGTGAGTGAATTTGCATGAATTTGTAAAACATCTATTGAGGTATAAGGATCATCATTTTGGTCAACATCCAAAATTTAAATATTTTATGATGTATATGATAATGAGACACCGTGCACAAAATCAATCTACAGTATTTGTGAAAAAAAGTTTTCAGGAAATACCAATCAACATTAATGAGTTGTGTCAGCATAGGAAAATATGCCACACTCTCATCTAGCTAATAGACTAATGCATTTTGCAACTAAATTAAGGAGTACAAGGGCATATTGGGCTCAATGTCATGTAGAATTGACATATATGAGTCATCAAATTAGCACTCCTATAATATTCTTTACATTGAGTGTTGTAGACATGTATTGGCCTGATTTGCATGCATTAATTCTAGGATCACCATCACCTACTCCATGTGAAGCTCAAAATTGGCAAAAACAAAATGTTATAGATTATCCTCATATTGTCACACACTACATCCACTTAAGACATTCAATACTCAGAAAACAAATTATATAAAAATGAATGAATGTTAAAGATTACTGGACTAGATATGAGTGGCAACATAGGGGGTCACCACATGTGCATGGGTTCATCTGGATTCATGGATCACCAAATATGGACAACATTGATTGGTCAAATGAGGAGTAAAAGAAAAAATTTAAGATTTATTTCCATTCCATTGTCCATGCATGAAATCTTAGACAAGATCCACATCAGCAAAACATACAGGCGTCTACATAAATATTTCTACATATACATCTCATATATCACATGAACTACTTATAGTTGATCATATAACTAATACATTCATTTGTGTTTACAATTGTAAGCTTTCCAAAATTTTCACCAACGTCCATGTTTGAAAAATACAACACAGCTTGCAGAGATAGATGTTGAACGTGACTATGAAGAGATACTAAACTTTGTAGAACAACACAATGTGTAGGGAGGGTGCATGCATATGAAAAAAAAGGAGGAAGGATGGTTTGCAAGTGACTATTTAATTGGCCAAAATATTTTCAGCATATTTATATATTAAAAAACTATGCCAACTAATAAAAGATATGAGTTTGTATTCATTCTAGGTATAAAGCCCCTTGGCCATTGAGTTTGGGAGGATCCAAATTATATGAAGACATAGAGATAAGACACAAAAAAATTGAACCAATAAGGAATTATGAAAGAGTGAATTCACATAATTGCCACATATTGCAATTGTGGAGAACAAATAGAGATTAGCAACCTGTTCTTTCCAAGCATGTTGTAATAAAATATATTGCAAAGTATGTAACAAAAGCAAAAAAAGGCTCAGAAACATATAGCTAGATGTTGATGCATCTTTCTAACATTGAAATCCCTGATGATTTAGCTGCACAAGCATATAGAAGGCTACTAATTGAGATAGTTATAGAAAGAGACAATGGAGCTCAAGGGTCACATGCTTTTAGAACTCCCATAAGTAGAGAGCAATAGAATATTTGTTAATCTAAATGTTTCACATGAGGTTTCCAAACCTGTAGCTATACATACTAAAGAGAACAATGAAGATCAAACAATATCTCTCATTGATGGATATAAAACAAGGCCTATTGAGAGGTGTATTATACTCACATAATGGATTGACAGATATTTGTCAATAAAAACCCCTTATGATTAAAATTGACACCTATCATTATTACATTAGTTTTACTATTACTTTAATTGCATTGAAAGGCATATGGATGTCAAAACGTTCATAAACAAAAACTAAAGGCATTTAATTTGATGTGCTTTTGAGTGTTAATGAAATTAAAATAAATAACTAAAATTAAATTAAATTAAACTATATAACTAAAATTAAGTGCTCTTGATTTAAACTCGATTTTCATGTAATAAATTATATATATAACTGAAACCCATCAACCACAAATATAGTTCCACCAGCTTCCAAAATGGAGCAAACCAGACAAACTAATACCAAAGTATCAAACATACATAGTATTAATTTTAACCAAATTTCAAAATTGGTCCCACTCTAGGAACCTTGAAAATCTCTAAGCACCTAACCATGGCTAGATACCAGTCCATGCACATCCTCCAGCTACTTCCTCTCTTTCCATCTCTAGTTTCACCTGCTGTCATGTCTAGCCTGTTGAACTGCCGAGCAATCTTGACCGTAATAAATTAAATATTAAATAGAATAAAATAAATTCAATTAAATTACTTAAATTCAATTAAATAACTCATTTTAAGCTAATTATAATGGCTTAAAACTTAATAATTGTTTAAAAATTTAAAAAATAAATCAAATAATTAAATCATATTATTGTGAGTTCGATGAAATTAAAATAAATAACTTAAATAAAATAAAATCAATTAACTAAAATTAGGTGCTCTTGATTTAAATTCAATTTCCATGTAATAAATTAAATGACTTAAATAAAGTTTATTTGATTATTTCCACTTCACAGATAACTTACATCATTTTATAAATAAAATTCATATAACCTTTATCTAACCTTGCATCATTTTTTTTGTTATGATGAAAAGAAATGCTACATATATGTTGTTCTATTCTATTTCCTATTTAATTGCATACATTTACTTCAAATAAAAAAAAATCTACAAATCTATCTAATTAACTCATCTTAACATATAGGTCCCTTCAAAACCTATTTTTCCCGTAATCAAAAACTCACCTTAACATATATTGCCTTTAAGTTTAAAATATTTATCTTCTAATATTCAATATTAATGTAAACGCTAAAATTGATTTCCAAATATGTAGTATTTTCTAAATATACTTCATGTAACCTTGCATCATTCTTTTTGTTCCAATAAATAGAAATTCTACATATATGTTGCTCTATTCTATCTCTTATTTATCTGCATACATTTACTTTAAATGAAGAAAAAATCTATAAATAAATATCTAATTAACTCACCTTAACATATATTTCCTTTAAGTTTAAAATATTTATCTTCTACTATTCAATATTGATTTAAAAGCTAAAAATAATTTCTATGCAGCTGAGAAAGATGTCACATAATGTGTGTGCATGGGTGTCCAATTGGTTGGCAAAGTACCACTACCATCTTCCGTTCAATACAGGGTGAACTCACAATAATGGTTCCCACTTTTTTACCAACTTTGACACTGAGATGAATATTTTTAAAATAATCTTCACTTTCTGACACCTATAACTTTTAAACCATTAAGAATCTAAAGATGATGTAAATTAATAACTTGTAACATCTTGTCTGGATTTTCAAATTTTTTTTAAGAAAATTATTTTTTATTTTTCCATCTCCCTTGAAAAGTAGTTTTTTACAGCAAACAACATTATTTAAGCAAGGACATAGGGTTTTCTTTCCTATTCTTTCCCTATTGAGCTCTTGAATCAATTATCTTATTAAAATTTATATCAATGGCTTGCCACTCTTGCTTAAAAAAAATAAAATAAAATTAAGAGTGATTTGCCTCCCAAAATGCATAACTTTTTTTTATAAATGATAAAAACTCAATTCTTTTGAATTTTGGTTTGTAACATCAATATCCAATGCATGGAGTTGGTTTGATAGTGATATGTTGAATAGTTTTTATTTTATTATAATATATATATCAAAGTCCAATGTAACAATCAAAGTTTGGCCTCTTCTTGATGATATTGAAAATGAAGACATATTACCAGTGCATAAAAGGTTAACAAAGTGGAAAATTCCTACAAATTTTGAAAAACTATTTACACATTATATCTATGACTAAATTCAATGCTTATAATATAGTATAGATGTTTTTTAACAATTATTACTACTAAATGAATGATTAACCAAGCGATTTTTTTTTCTTTTTCAAATATCATTCTGATAAATTATAATTCTAAATTTTTAATTTGCATAATATTTTACAAAAGTTGTTGTCATAGTTGTAAAAAGTATGATATTGCCTTTATTTCATTTTAATTATCAATAATTCAAATTTCCTCATACTTTATCATTGAATATATAAATATTGCATATTTTCAAACTTGATATCTCTCGGCATACTTTAATTGAATTTTTTTAAATATAGATACGCTAGTTTTGTTTTTTTATTGATAATATAGAGGTTTTTATATTAAAATGAAAATACTTGCATACATATCTAACCGATCCATAAACAAGGGATAAACCCAGAGTATGAGAGAAAATATTAACAGACTACATATCTGACATTAAAATTTGTACATAGACAACCACTACATCCATCTACCCTATCCAAACTTGAACTTTCAAAACAAACAAACTGGTCCAACTAAACTGTCAAAATTGGACACAGAGGACACAGAAAAATTCCTACTTGGTTTTCAAATTTTGGGCGAGATCAAAACCCCGACCCTCTGTAGCACTAGACGCCACCTTCTTGCCTCGATCCTACATCTTCTTTTTCTCACAAGCCTTGTCTCTTTCAATTTCTATCGAGCAAATGTACACCAACAAATCCTCTCACACCTCTCGAGCCTCATCACTTCTTGCCACATGGTCAGCACCATCCTGCCAAAGCATAAACGACCTGTATTCCACATACACACAATCGGGCATTACTCCTTCCCCAAACAAACATCTCAAATCCTGCAATGGAATTTTTTTCCCCAATAGAGAAACCAAACCACACAATGAATGAGCCAAAATGCAAGCTTTGGCCACCCACTCAACCTCTACTTTGGTCCCAAAAGAAAGACCCCAGACCACCAGCATGGACACAATGTCCATATTTTTTCTGTACTAAAACTCAAACATCAAATACTCATGACCCAACAGTCTCTTGATAATGTTAACAAATTCCTCCTCCTCATAGAGAAAGATGTCAGCCAGCCACTTATCAGAGATGCCCCCTAAAAATGCCATTCGTTGCTTGGTGGAATGAAGAGTGAAATTGGCCTCCATCTCCAAATAGAGAGGCTAAGATTAGCAATTCCACCTCCACACCTCACCCCCGCTCCAAAATCAGGAAAGCCACACTTAAAAAAAAAAATGACTACCAAATCTAGAATTTTTTATATCAAGGCTAAGCCAACCTATCCGCAAGATGTAAAACGTGCCACCTCGTATACATACAATCACAGAAAAAAAACTAGTCATAATAATAATTATGGGTGATGACTCAAAACTAATGATGGAGTAAGATCGACACAAAGAGAAAAAGCAGGGGAGTGAAATTAATGCATTTACATTCCAATGGCTATTGAATTCATTAACGAGTATAGCTCAAGCAACCCATGCCACCTTGGCCCTTGAGTTGTCCCACCACCAGATACCTTGGGGGTCCAATTCACATTCCAGGTTGGACAAATCATTAGCCTCCCCATTGCCTTCCCATCGGATATGTGAAATTTTAAAGTCTTGAAAAGAATCCAATTTTATGCAAATAATAGAGACAAATTTATTTATTCACCAACATTGGGAGGATCCACCTGAAATTGCATCCATAACTATCTTGGAATCCCCTTCAAGATGGAGTTTTGGGATTATAAGCTAGCTCGACTACCATCAACTTAGCTCAAACTTCAGCCTCATTGTTCATGCCATTTGGTAACCTTTGAGCACCTTTGGCAAGGATCCTACCTGCATCATCTCGAGCAATACACCCAGCACCCAAAACTCCAAGATTTCCCCTTGAGGCACCATCAAAATTAATCTTTACCCAACCTTGATCCGGTCAAACCCAAACAGATGCAAAGGAACCCCCCACAATAGGATTTATCCTAGAAATCCCATTAATGGGCCTAAATTTCAAAAGAGGCCTTTAAGACTAACTGAGCTTATCAAACATACTAAAGGGATACTTCTTGAAGTTATGACTACCTGTGGACATGGATACCACTTCTAAAATTGCCATTTAATTCTATCACACAAGCTATCCCTTGATTCCTCCTTGTCTTGAAAAATGCATCTATTTCTTTCTTTCCAGATTTCCCAAATGACAATCAAATGAACCATAGTCCAGATAATTGAATACACCGATTTCTTGAGTTCAACAAACCAACTTTTAAAAAGTTAAATTAAACTACCAGGGAAAGGAACTTCCCAAGACAATGTTTTCTTCATAAAATTCCAAACATATTGTGCCATCCTGCAATTTAGTAGCAAAAGATCAAGGCTTTTGTTATAAAACTTGCACAAAACACACCAGAACGGACCATTAAACCCCAGTCTGCTAAGTCAAGCCCCTGTTAAAATATGTCCCTTCAACACCAACCAAGAAAAAACCTTCACTTTAGGCAAACAATGACTATTCCAGCAAAGGCGGGAAGTCCAATCTTCAATAGGCGCAACCTCCTTGATCACCTTATACCCAATTTTAACAAAGTAGTTACCTAAGCCACACCATTTTAGTTCATCTTCTCCATTAGACAAATAAGGACTATACTCTTTAATAATGTCATAAAAAAATAACCTTTTGATGCAAGCTCAAAGGGAGAGACTGAGTATATTTCCACTACCACAAATTTAAACCATTTGTCCATGATATCTCTATATAGTCACTTAGTTTAGACCCCCAAATAGCCTCAATTGTTTGTTTAATCTCCCCCACATCATCTCTAAACTTCAAAGCAAGTCAACCATCCCAAGAGTCATTCCAAAAAAATTCTTTCTCACCATTCCCCAACTGCCAAGTAATATGATCAGTAATAACTCTCCTACAAGAAAGAAGGAAATTCCAAATCGTCGACCCTTTAGGAGGGTCATGAATAGTCAAGATATTTGTGTGTCAAGATCTTGACCCATTTTTTATTTGGATTCGCGTACATCTACCAAATTAATTTGGATCCCATCACCTCATTGAGGAGACTCTGATTTTTTAAGACTCACACCACCAAATTCATTAGATTTACAAAGTTTATCCTAGGCCACAAGGAGAATTTTATCCTAATCATTTTTCCCGTTCCAGAAAAACTTTCTCATCCACTGATTGATAACATGAACCACTTTCTCAAGAATTTTGAGGAACATCATAGAGTAGATAGGAATATCGAAACCACTAATGTGAGCATTAATAATCTACCAGTAGATGTGAGCAATTTACTCTTTCAGCCCTCTAACCTATTGACACAACTATCCACCACCCTATGCCATAAGTTAACTATGTTGATTCCCCCAAAAAGAGGGGTACCCAAAAATCTTCTAAGGAGATTTCTAGCTTTGACTCTTAAAACCCTAACAATATCTCTTTGCTTGTCCAAAGGAGTATTAAAAAAGAATATTTTAGACTTTGCCCAATTTACCTATTGACCTGAGGCTTCATAGAAACAACATAAAGCCTTTTTAATAGTGTGTGGTTCTCTCATCGAAGCCTCTCCAAACAAAATATTGGACATTGTTGTTGCTAGGATATGTTGTTGTCATTGATGTCAGCATACTCCTGCTCTAGTGCTTACAAATTGGTTTATTGTGGTCATGGTTTGGTGTATGGAGTATTTCTAGTGTTGTTACATTCTTCTGTATTGGTTTTGGTGATCCAAAAAGCTTAATTGATCATATCATATGATCCGATTGGCAGTTTGTTTTTCTAATCAATGCTTTGCAAAGTTCAGTATTTCCTTTGGTATATTCTAGTGTGATCAGATCTTGAGCCGAGTTTTTGGGAGATTGTTTGGGATGGCCTTGTGTATCTTCATTGCAAATGGTTCATGATTTAGCTCTCTACAAGTTATCTTTCTTTGTGACAGTTGCTAATGTTTGAGTGTTCTTGATTTTCAGACGTTGACAGATAAAGATTTGATAAGTGGTGTTGGTGCAACTGTTTCTGATGATTCTAATGTGCTTACTGGTGTTTCCTAATTGTGTCCTTTTTTTGTCGATCTACATTGATCATTGTGTAATTTTTTGGTGATTTTACTGAATTGGTGATGTTCTTCGTGTTATGCAGTTTTTCTTGGTGGTGTAGCGTGTTGCGGTTGATCTTGGTGAGATTTCCAGTGGTGTTGCATGTTTGGAGATTTGATTTAGGTCCATGTTGTATTATGTATATCATTATATTGATCTAGTGGTTGATCTTTGTATTGTGTGTTGTAATTTTATAATTGTGAGTTGAGGGTTTAGTCGACCTTGTTGTCAAGGTTGATGAATTGTATAAATAGGTGATATTGTCATGTAATTTGGGTGTCGTGGTTGTGTCTACATTATTAGAGAGTAGTGTGTGTGCGAACAAGGATTCATCTTTCATTGTGGTGTATTGAGCAGAGATTAGTGTTGCAGAGCAGACATATGTGCTTAACCAGAACTGTCATCGTGCATTTGGAGATGCTATTCTTTCAGTTCATTCCTTTGGATTATAGTTTGAATATTGTTGTAAGTTAGTGAGACTTCCCCGAGGGTTGCAGCCTTCTGGGTTATTATCTTTTGAGCAGTGAGCTCTAGGGAATGTGCCTGAATGCATGTGCATTCCCCATTGTAATATTTTTACATACTATTGTGGAGTATCATCTTATTGTGGGTAGGTTCCCACCATGGTTTTCCACATCAAAATATTGGTGTTGTGTGTTGTGCTTTCAATTTGCTTATCTTTGTTATTGTAGCAATTTATCAGATCTATATTTGTGGTTAAGTTTGTAGATCCAGTGAAAACTATTCACCCCCCCCCCCCCTCTTAGTTTTCCTTCATTGTTGTTGCCAACACAAAATGGTGTCATTAGCAAATTGTTGATGAGTAGATGATTCAAGACTTGCAGCAATACTTACCCCTTTCCATTTTTAATCCCTCCTTAATTTTTGAATGAGTCTACCCAAAGCCTCCACTAAAATAATGAAGAGGAAAGGAGAGAGTGGATCTCCCTATCTTAGACCTCTCGAGGATTGAAAGAAACCCTAGGGACTACCATTTACCAACACTGAGAACCATGGTCTGTCAATACAAGCTTTCACCCTATTCAGCCAATGCTCAACAAAGCCAAAAAAATTCATGAATTGAATAAAAAAAGAGTGGTCCACCATATCATAGGTCTTTTTGATGTCTAACTTGAGGGTAAAAGTACAAAGTCGTGTCACACTTTTATAAAGGAAATGACCAATGTTGATTCAACTTTTTATAATTGAATCAATAGAAAGTGAAGTATATGTTTTGAATTTTGAAATGTTGTAAACTAATAAAATGTATATTCTTTTGTGTATTTAATGTTTGTAATTTTTATAAAAATTTAAAAAACTATTTGAATATAGTTTTGTATAAAGTAAACACTATAATTTAGTTGCTGATAAAATGTTGAAATTGAAGTTACACAAGCTAGCACACTTATTTAAAAAAATTTACCTTTGTTTCTTCATTTTTTTGTGTATATTGATAACTTGAAACTTTAGTGCATGGATATATTTTTTATTATTTTTTGTAAATATATTTTTCAATAAATTTGAAAATTTGTGTGTACTAAAATATAACTCTTTCCATTTTCCGCCTCCTTTTTTATTCATTATTTATTCAAATTAGAAAAGAATTATATCACCTTGACATAGATTCTTTTCTCTAGTGCATCATATTTTTAAAAATATTTTAAATAAATTTTCATATTTTTTATTCTCAAGATAATCAATCTTATATTTAAGTGTTGATAACCTACTTTCAATAAAAATAAAATGTAAAACATAAAAAATAATTAAAATAGATATATTTTTGGAATATTCACTTGTAGATCTATAAAAGGGTATTTTCACATTTCAAAAAAAAAATTATTTATTAGAGTGGTTGTTGAAACATCGAGTTTATATATATATATATATGGTAATTAGACCCAAAGTGATATAAAATATACATTCTGTAAACACTTCCAATTGGAAAAGTCGTGGTCCATATATAACTTATCTATAATGAATCTATATAGACCATATTTAACTATAATTAATTTTTAGTTAGAAAACTTAAATTCACTATTGTTGATAAGTTGGCTTGAAACATTACACGGTGTTGTATTTTTACCCTTGATCAACATTCGGTCCACCTTGACCTTTCTAATTGTATGAATAGCTTCATGAGC
This sequence comes from Cryptomeria japonica, assembly GCF_030272615.1. Lineage (NCBI taxonomy): Eukaryota > Viridiplantae > Streptophyta > Pinopsida > Cupressales > Cupressaceae > Cryptomeria > Cryptomeria japonica. The sequence goes on from NC_081409.1 coordinate 446,054,867, forward strand.
TATTATGATCCTTTCCACAATGGATCTACTTGGGACAAATCCACTTTTCTCCTCCAAAATGATAAATTTCAAAACTAACTTTAGCCTATGCATCATGGCCTTAGTAATCACTTTATATAGAGTATTACACAAGGAGATAGGATGAAAATCACTAAAAGTATCCACTTTTTCAACCTTTGGAATTAAAGCTATTAAAGTACAATTCAGTTCCTTCACCACACATGCACTTTCTTTGGCCTCCTCCACCATTTTCCAGACTTCTAGCCCCACCACATCCCAAAAAACTTGGTAAAAGAAAGTAGGAAGGCCATCTGGGCCTAGAGATTTGTCTCCTTCCATTGAGAAGACATCAACTCTCACCTCCTCCATAGTGACAAGTTTACATAAAGTTGCATTTTGACGATCTGAAATAATCTATGGATTATTTGAGAGCAACAAATTACATTGTTGATCATTCTCCAAGTCATTACTCATTAGAAAATAACAAAAATAATCCATTGCCTCCTTATTAATGGCCTTTAAAGTGTCAAGCTTGTTATTATAGGAATCCTTGATCTTCGTAATCCTATTCCAAGATCTTCTCACCTTCACCGAAAATATGAAAGAATTTTTTGTTTAGATCACCTGCTCTCAACCAGCATTCTTGAGATTTTTGCCTCCAATGGACCTCCTCCTGAGCCAATATTTGATTGTACTTGTTTTTAAGTTCTTTCTCCTTCCAAAAAAGATCTTTTTTCATTCCATTATTCATAATTCTTTCTTGAATCACTCTCAACTCAGCCTCAAGTGAGGCCTTACCTGCAAAAATATCACCAAAGTTTTTTCTATTCCACTCCTTTAATTTCTCCTTAATGAATTGTAACTTCTTAAAAAACCAAAAAGCATGTGTTCCATCCAACATTGGGGCCAAATTCCACCATTGTTTGATCAATGCCATAATCCCTTAACCATATCTTTTCAAATTAAAAGGACAATGTAGAGGGGCGCTATCCATCTGAACAATTAGCTCCATAGGAAAATGATCGGAAGCAATTGGAGGCTTTATAGAGGCTTCAAATAGCAGTGGTTTATCAGCACAATTTCCACCCACAAAAAATCTATCCAATTTTTTAGCGATATTCCCCAAACCCCACCTCTGATTAGTTTAAGTAAAGGCACCACCATTAGTCTTAATTTCCTAAAGTCCATTAGAGGAAACAAAATCTTGAATTCTTCTCTAGGAACACTTGAAGCCCACAGAGCCACCTATCTTATCAGCCAACTCTAAAGTTGCATTGAATTCACCTCCAATAATTACTAGATCCTCAACCTAGTTCTGCAGAATCGTAGAGATTTGTTATTGTATACACCTAAAAATGGTCTGAAGATATTTAATTAAATAAGCAATTATTTAATTAATCCCCCTTCCTAATTTAATTGAATTCATTAGGCAATTCGATTAAATTTATCCCTTTCATCTACTTATTAATAAATCTATGGATTTATTCATTAGGTTCATTCCATAGTCCCCTTTAATTAATTAATTTAAATTAATTAATCTTCCCCCCCACTTCAATCAATTCTTCTAATCCTTTAATTAATTAAAACAAATCAATTTATGAGTTGTTGAGAATTAATTAGTCTTTTCCTACTATTTGAATTTTTAAATTCAAATTACCCGCATGCCTCCTAACTTCTAACCACCTAACCTAATCCCATCTCATTTCATCTTATGCATTATTATTATAGGCAAATCCCATCTCATTTCATCTTATGCATTGTTATTATAGGCATATCCCATCTCATTTCATCTTATGCATTGTTATTATAGGCAGATCCCATCTCATTTCATCTTATGCATTGTTATTATAGGTAGATCCCATCTCATTATCAATTTAGGCATTGTTACTATAGGCATATCATTTGATCATTATTGTTATAGGCAATTGCATCTTAGATTTAGCTTAATTTGATCATTTTCTAGCATAATTGTTGAATCATGTAGCTTAATCAATCTCTTTTCTAGCTTAATTGCATCATCATCATAGCTTAATCATGCATATCATTAGCTTAATTAGTCTCTTAGACCAATCTAGCATAATCAATCTCATCTTTGTATATCATTATCATTTCAAATCCTCGATCTAGGTGTAGTTAAGTCATTGGGATTGCTTATCTAGATCTAAGAGCAAATCCATACTCGCATCTCTTAGGAGGTGATAGGTCGCTTTGTCATGGTTCATCTTTGTTTGCTTATTATTTGCTAACCATGCTTGTAATGATCTATTGAGTGTTTTGTGTTGCAGCTGCAGGTATCACACTTCACATGCACGATATTTTGGCGCCCACCGTGGGGCTGGAAAGCTCATTTTTGGCCTCTTAGCATCATCAAATTTCCAATTTAGCAGGTTTCTGGTCGGGTCTAATTCAAAATTTTGTACGAGTTTTCTTTTTGCCTCGTACGAGTTCCTTTGTGTCCTCGTATGAGTAGAGAGAATTGTTGTACGATCAGGTGAGAATTGTCGTACAAAATTTTGTTTTTGTGTTTCCAAAACAGATTACATTTTAGGGTTTTCATGCTTCAATTTGGTTATTACTAATGCTAACCCTGGTCTATTTGCAAGTTTTTCAACAGCTTAACTGGTTTTTGCAGGATGATTGTTGAAGATTGTGCTTTTCAAAGCTTCATTTCATCCAAACATCATGACTACTAATGTGTCTATTTTGCAGGTTGCCTAAGAGGACTCAACCAAACTTTGTCTTCTTTAAATTTTCTAGGCACACTTGTTTTTGCTAAAGGAAATGAACAATCATGTATTATGTGCTTTGATGATAGGCGAGTATGCTCTCACCTTTCTTAGGTGATCAGAAAGCCAGACTCATCCTTTTCTTTCATTAGTGCATATCTTTATCGGGCCTGCCCTCCCGAGGAGCCTATAAGGCCAAAGCCATTAAGGTTGGTGAGAGGGGAACAACCCAAGTGGGAACGGCTAACACCAAGTACTCCAACCCACTATAAAATAAATGTGATTTTATGAAAATCAAGTCAACGACAATGTTCGGGAATAGCTCTCCTCCATACCTTCGAGTATATCAAACCTTGGTTTTCAAGGTTGGGAGACCTCTTAATTGAGTTTATACCCTGACGCACCGAACAGATCCCTTACTAGTTCCAATTAAATTATAAGCTACCCGATTCACCTCTAAAAGGGGGATAATCTTTGTGCAAGAGAGATAGTAACTCTCCCAAGACACTTGCCATATTGTGCCCCCACTAGCATTTGGAGTCAGATAATACGGCGTTGAGAATCCATTGTGTGAGACTTAGCAGTTGTATTCTGATTAGCTATTGGGTGTGTACCTAAGCTTGCAAGCAAAGGTTATCTCTCTTAGCCAACTTCCTTAGGTAGTGTATTATGCTTGAGGTCACTTAACATATCATGTGTTTGTTGTGTCTTCGTTCCTAAAACAGAAAATCAGACATCTAAGAAACTGGAAAACAGAAGCAAAACATCAAACTTCATTGATCAAAAAAAAAATGTCAAAACAAAGTTTTTTGTCTCTATTTTGTCCTATGTCGTACGAGCTTGTTAGTTTGTCATACGAGGCATCTAGTTTATCATCTGGTCCAATGATAATTGTCATACGAGCCTGTTTAGCATAAAATTTATGTCATCTTTCATCGTTTGGTCTAGTGAGAATTGTCGTACGAACTAGTTTAGCAGAGAATTTTGTGTCATCACTTGTTGTCTGGTTCTGTGAGAAAGCTCGTACGAGTTTATGTCCTCTATCTTGTGAAATTTTTGGTTTGTCGTATGAGCCTATCTAAATTGTCGTTCAGGGCTGTGTAATCTGTCGTACAAATTTATGTCTTTGTCTGTCTAGAACTATCTTCTTGCATGTCTTTTTCAGATCTGTCATATTTGCTTGGTCAGTTTATAGTGAGCACAAACACCTATTATCTGTCATTCTATGCTTATATTGTCTCCTTTGTTCGCTTGGTCAAGTTATCGTTTATCAAATTGGCTGCTAGAAATAGACACTTCAAGATTTTCAAGTATTCACATTCAACAAGTTCAAGATCTAAACCTCTCAAAGTGCATCATCACCCTCTTTGATAAACCGATCACTCAAAATATAGTTTCTCATTAGGATCTATCATCCTCTATCACGAAACTACAACGTTTGGTCAGGATAACCTTGTCCCACATCATAGGATATATCGTTCCTATTGAACTTGGTTTTTATCAAAATCATCATCATTGCACTCCAAAACCGAAGATCGAAAAACTTGCAAACTTTTAAACACTTGAATCATCTTTTCATGTCATATCACTCTATTGCCTTTACATTAACAGTTGATAACTTATCAAAACAAATTTTTGACAATCGAATCCTAGCACAATATCTAACACACGTGTATGCCCATTTTAACCAGGGCTCAGAGACGAAAGATTGTAGAAATAGAAATAGAAACATTTCAAATAGATGAAGAGCATATAAACATGGCATACCAAAGCAAAATACAAGAAGAAGACATAACAAGCCAACATATCAGAGCAATCAAACAAGTCCAAAATCAAAATCCAACTATGTCAAAATCTCACAAGGATTCAAATATATCTCCAAATAAAGGTGGCTCTTTTATGCAACTCTTAAATAGATCCCTAAAGGATTTTGCTAAAGAAGATCAAAATCATGCACCTATGTCTAGCAAAGGCTTATCCCGCCGTAAGAAAATTGACTCTCCAAAGGCATCTATTCCTACACTTCTTGAAAACTTGCAAGAATCTTCCATAGCATCATCACCAAACAATACACCCAAAGATGAAGTTCCCCAAGGGATATCCATAATGGCCATCAAACCTATTTCAGAGGATCCTATTCAAAGCCCATCTCCTTCATATCCAATCATTGATTCCTTGTAACATCCCCTTAACGCTCCCTTGCAAATTGAAGTCCTCATTCATAGAATGCTCGTTAAATGTGTCCTAATAGATGGGGGAGTTGGCTTGAACATTTACTCATTGAGTCTTGTCTGTGCTCTAGGTTATTTAGAAGATGCAGTTGATCCCCAGGAAAAAAATCACATTCAAAGCATATGATGAAGAAGAGCATTCCTCTAAAGGAATTGTGGTATTGGACCTTTGCAAAAAGACACAACATGCCAAGTTCTAGACTTGGACTTACCATACAACATACTCTTGGGAAAACCATGGATACATGACGTATAGGCTATTCCATCAACATGTCAGTAGTGCCTAAAATTTCCATACAATGGGCAGGAAATCACTATCTCAGCAGACTCAAATCCATTGCAGTGTTGTAGTAATCTAAAACCAGCTCAAGAGGTCATTGTTTCACATAACAGAGAGGTAGCATCTTCAAGCATACAATCCAAGGAACAATCATTTGCATCAATTTTGTCAAGCATGGAAAAACAAAAGCAGCTAAGAGATCGAGGGAATGAAGAATATTTTCTATCATGGAAAAACAAACAAGAGCAACTTCAAATTGAAAGGGAAGAAGAAGATGTAGGAGTCGATATAGTTCACATGTATGCAGTACAAACATTAGGAACTAGCCCACTTGAATTAGAATCACATTCTGCTGACTTGGACTTAATCGAGGACGATCAGGAGCTCCTTGTGCGAGGTCATTCTGACGAAAGTATCATTCTAGACATGGAAATACATATTGAAAGATCTGATATCTCTATCATGACTCCTAATATCTTTGACATAATTCAACATGAGGATCCTTTATCCTTAATCCCTCCTGAACCTATGGACTGGGAAAATGAAGGACATGTGGCCATTGATACCTTTCCTAATGACCATGCCATATCCTTATATCTTAATGCAATTGAACCAGCAACAACTTTCACCAAGGATTTTGCTAACGTATCTTTGAGTCAAGTGGGTGTCAAATCTCCTAGTCGCAAAAATGAAAATAAAGAAAAAAATATCATGTATAATGCTGAAAACCATTTATTGGAAATATTAGACCGAGAAAGGGTAAAAATAAAGGATGCATCTATCGATGAAAACCTCCTCGAGGCACCGGACGATGGGAGATTTGACACCTTACCTGAATTTTATCAAGAGAGGTCATCTATCCTAATAGAACCAACAGAGGCAGCTACCATTGGCACAACTGATCTACATCCAACAATCTCTCTATCAAAACATGAAGTACAAAAATATTTGGAACCCTTCAAAAGATGGCAAATAATTTTTACCTGGTCATATGTAGACATTCCAGGGTTCGATCCAGATCTTATAATACATCACCCGAATATCAGTCCAGGAGCAAGCATCAATAATGGAACACAACATGGATTAGGAGCAGGTATTTTATTCATCACACCACAAGGTCATACAATTCCAAAAGCATACAAAATAAGCTTTCCATGCACCAACAATACAACAAAATATGAAGCTTTGGTTATAGGCATCAAAATGGCTATAGAATGGAACATTACACAACTTCAAGTCTTTGGAGACTCTCAGCTCGTCATCAATCAAATCAATGACGATTATCAAACAAAGGACGAAAAGTTAATGCCTTATAAAAAGATGGTTGATGATATAAAGAAATACTTTATAGAAATAACTTTTTAGTAGATTCCAAGGAACGACAACAAAGTAGCAGATGCTATGGCTACACTTGCTTCTCTACTTCAGACGCAGGAAAATCAACAGCATTATGACTTCCTGGTGGAAGAGTTATTTTACCCTACTCATAATTGTCCTGATTCCCAAACTATCTATCACCTTGTTGGGCATGATTCTTCCCGTTACAAACAAATTTACACATACCTGAAAGATAGCACCCTACTTCCCGATTTACCAAAAAATCAAAACAGAAACTTTATTCGCCAATCCTCCCATTATACTCTCTTCGCAGATACCCTATTTAAACAAGGTCTAGACAATACTCTTTTAAGATGTCTCGAACAAGAAGAATCTGAGAAGGCCTTAAATGAAGTCCATAATGGCACTTGTAGCACTCATTCAAGTGGTCTTACCCTTTCGAAAAAACTCATACGCTTGGGCTATTATTGGCCAACTATGGAACGAGATTATTTTCAGATAGTGTTAGTGAACAAATTTTGCCTTTCTTCAAAATGATCAATTTCAAACTCTGTCGCCTTCTTTAAAAGACAAGTATTCAACTAAATAGTTGGGCAAGTGTTATATATGTTGGGTGAATATTTTGTCACCAGCGTACTAATGACAAAACATAAAATTCACAAAACGCTATGCTAAGAAATTAATCTCTCCTCTCATCAAGGGGAGGTTCCCTATGAAATTTCTCCTCTAATTAACAAGAAATTAAATTTATGGGTTGGTGTTGGGCATATAACTCTCTTTTTTCAGAGTTTATGTATTCTCCCTTCACCTAGTTACAATTTCTCTACCTCTTTGGATACTTAAAGAAAATAACTATTAATCTAACAAACTACACAAAGAGTTACTTTTAAGCAGCACAAAGTCTTCTTTATGGTAACACTAATTCAAACTAATCGTTACAAATCAAACAATTAGAAACTTAGCTTAAAGCACAAAATCTTCAAGTATAGATTTCTATTCCATTAAACTACTAATAACAACAGCAATACAAAGCTTACTACAAGTTACTTCCTTTATCAGCAGATTTCTCAAGTATGCTAAGAGCACAAAGTCTATTGGCAAGATTTGAGAGCTCTTTAACCATGTAGCAATATCTTAAAGATCAAATAAGTAAAGATAATATGTATTCAATGAACATAGGAACATTAAATAATATAAACAAATTTATTGATACAACACAAAGTTTGCAATCAACAAAATTGTTTTCTTTATTTGTTTGATTGAATTCTCACCACAAAAGCCCAAAGTCTTAATTGGGATAAAAATCCAGCAGAGTTTCGCTAAGCATGAAAAAGATAAAAATATTTACAAAAAGGTCCTCCTTATATAGGAAAAGAAGTTGAGAAAAAGGTGGGCATAGTTGACTTATTCAACCGCACAGTCCCATTTTACTACAACTACTACATAAAGAAAACGTGCAGCTGCACAAAAATTTTACAACATCTATTGGTGCAGCTGCATGAAGAAAGAGTGCCACAAGGGGGAACTCCATTCTTGATTCTCTTCTTCTTTGGATTTCTGAAAACCTTCGAACTTGGCGAGGATAGCTTTGACCTCTGATTCGTTTGGCATCAAGGTAGAACTTGTGATGATTTGAACGCGGGACATTACATCTTGGATCTTCACATGCTTCTTCTTAACATCCTTTAGCATGGATGCAAGTACTTCAAACTGACTTGAATTTCTAACAATTTATCAAATGTATCAAGCGAGAAGTCTTGTCTCGTGCACTGGTCCATCAAGGAAAGAAATTCTTGGGTGACGACTTCAGCAGTGATGAGATTTTGATCACCATCATACAAATAGCAAGGGAGATCACCTACTTTGGCAAAAATAAGGTCAACCTCATCATCACCTTCTTTCTTTTCATGATCCAGCTCTGCAATCATTAATTTCATTGTCTCTTGTTTATGAGACAATAATGACAAGATCTGAATATACTTCTCCCTTGTGGGAATTACCTTGTTCTCAACCAAGACATCTATCCTGAAGTCCTCTATTTTGCTCCAAAGGGTAGTGCTTTTCACAACTTCCTCAATTTCCTGTGATAAAGAGGTTTTAAGTCTTTGCATCTGACTCTGGACCACTTCATAATCAGACAATAGTTCCACTATTGAACTCGGAAGATGAGAGCCTTCTGACCTTAGCCACGAGATCCATTCGTCCATGACCCAACCTTTAGCTCCTACCTGTTCAATCTTTTTGAGAGATTCGGTGTCTATTGATGACCCTATAGGTTCAATCTCTTGAGAAGATTGAGTTACCTTTAAGAGGATGTTGGTCAGCTGCTCACACTTCTACTTCAGGTTATTTTTCTCATCCCTCTCCTGATCCAGTCTTCCTAACAAAGAATTAAGGGTTGTCTGAGAATCTAATTTCACACTTTCATTTGTCTCCACTCCGAGCTCCACAACCTGCATGGTATATTCTTTTGATCATATGTTGCCTTTGTCCTTGTCTGACGATGGCACCATAACTTCAACGTATTTTCTTTTGGAAGTTGGGTCTACTACCACCCGAGATACTGTCTTTGGCTTCTTCATTCCTTTAGGCTTTGGAGGAACTAAAAGTTCAAAGTCAAATTCATCAAGAGATATTACCTATTTTTTCCTCTTAGGGGACACTACTTCCATCCAAGGGGGTAGTTCTAGATTGGATGATGGAGTAGTAGCTCCTTGCTGACTTGGGGTTGAAGATTCTAGAGTAGGTTGACTGGAACTTGGAGCAATTGTAAGTGTAACTGATGGTGCTGATATTGAAGCATCTAGTGGAACATTTGTTGTTGCTACCTCTTCAATTACAGGTGGGAGAGTTGAGGGTTTCGTGAGTGTAACTTCAGCACTTACCAATGAAAGGATTGTTGTGACGGTGGTAGTAATGGTAGGTAAATCTACCGAAACCTATTCTGCAAGTGCATCTTGCAAGGTTTCATTAAAATCCATCATGGTAGACTCAAAAGTAGATGAAGGGATATCGTCTAAAGTAGAGAAGTTGGTTATTGTAAAAAATTGACCAGCGGTCTCTGATTGCAGCATGCCCACACTTAGATCTCCATCTTCATGAATATCTTTGTCCTCTTGATCAGAGTCAGAGTCAGAATCAATAGAGTGAATGACTACTTGTGAGACAACTGGGACATCGGCTTCAGGTGGGTGTGATACTTCTTCTGCCTATACTTCCTCTTGTTGAGGAATTTCACCTTCTTCGACCTCCTTTCCCTTTCCAGCTCCACTGGTAGGCAATTGTTCTGACTCTTTCATCACTGCTTCCTGTGATGCTGATGATGATTCACCCTTCTTTGCCCCTTTAATTGTAAATTTGATTTTGGGCCCTTTACCTTTTGATTGTACCACAGGAGCTGAAAATAGTGCTTGTGGGTCTGCCCTGCTCTTGGTTCTTGTTTCAGTTGTCGTTGTCTTGCCCAATGGACCATCACTATTGTCATCATCTCTTGAACTAGTGGGAAGTTGTTTCATCCTAAGATTCTTCTTTAACAACCAAGCATTGGTGTTTGCTAAGATGGGAGAGATCCTTTGCGTAATGGACTTTCTTTCCTTCTTTGACCATTGCACAAGTGGAAGTGGGGAATCAGCAATCTTCTTCTCATAATAAACAGGATCCACTATGTCATTTGTGTCCTCCATAGTCATTGGGATCTTACCTAGATCCATATTTTCAATTTGTTCTAGAGTAAGGCGGCTAAAATCCATCCTTATATCCTCCTCATTCTGAAAATCTGCCCAAACATCCTGAAACCTATAAACATGAGTGTATGTCCTTTTGAGTTAGTTGTTTATACCCCAAAAATCAAAATCGGTTCGGGCCTTGAATCTTCTCATGGTGTTCCACTGCATCTCCTCCTCCATATTTTTGGCTTTGGGATTGGTTAGCACGGAATACCTGCCAATTGACTCTAGGAATTTTAGCCTGGTCTTGTGGGCTTGTGATTGTTTCTCATGCACACTAATCAGTTGTCTGCATGGCTCCATAAGGATGATTTTATCTGAAGGGAACCTTGGAAGAATGAAGGGCTCACCTGAGAAGCATCCAATTCAAATATAGGTGAATGTGGGAAATTGTAGAAACACACACCCAAAATGAGATACCTTGCTGTAAGCAAACTCTGATATTCTCCTCTTCTACAGGCCTTTATCAAAAATGCACTTCCATACAGCAAAGAAGGTGTCATTAACCCTCTTGTAATGATTACCTTAATTTTTGATAGTTAGCTGGTCACAGTACTCCCAAACGGGCACCACTCTTCTGTCACCCTTGGTAGATAAACCTGGATATTGCCTCATTGAAGCAACTGTGTAAACCAGGTATGAGGTCATATAAAACTTTAGTATTACCTTGACCTATTTCAATTGGGCACAAAGCGCATCACTTATTTTCTCTCCCCAATCAATCCTTGCAGCTCCCTTTCTGATTATATTCATATAGTAAATCATCCAGCTTTGGAAATAATGAGAGTCTTTTAATCCTCTCACTCTAGATAACATGGTGACCATGTCATTATATTCCTCATTAAAATCACTCCTGTGGAAAGACTTAGGCCATCATGAGGTGACGAAAGATCTAGCAGTAGAGAGATAAACAATATTAATCACCTTTTTGCATTTATCCTCATGTTTCTCGTAGTACTCTTGAGCACTCTCTTGGGAAATATCAGCTACTTCTTCAGTTGATGAGCCTTTGAAAACACTATTAAAGAATACACTGTCTAGAGTCATTATGACCTTCTGATCATCATCTTTTACCTGCCTTGTGCTTGGATCAAAGTGATCAGCCACTGCTAGTACAAATTCAGGATCATGAGCCGCGACTGGGAAGGATGCATACTTATGCAGCTCAGATTTGATTAAACTGGTCAGGCGTGCAGGAGCCTTCTGAAATCGGTCAAGAAACTCTTGCATGTCAACATGCCCAATTTTGGTGTCCCTAATCTCCTTAATGTTTGAGTCCACTGAACTCTCAGGGTACATATTCAAGTACCTATCGTACTTGTATTTCATCTTCTTTGATGATGCTTGACTCAGAGAAGGCTGTCCTAAGGAAGAATCGGGCTTCTTTGACATTCGTGCATAATGACTACATTCAATACTGATGATTAGCCATTCATTATTATCAAAAATCAATTTTTTCTCAAACGGATCGAAAAACGGGACTTAAAACAAGCCAAGGAGTAAAAACTGCTAAAACAACAGGTCGGAGAAAAAAGTCTAATCTGCTTCTTCACAAACAAAACATGCACATCGGAGTTTAAAACCCGATGTGCAGACTTGGGATAGGTTAACAGCACATCGGAGTTTAAACTCTGATGTGCAATATGGAAAAACAACCTACACACCGGAGTTTAAAACCCGATGTGCAAGGTAGGGAAAAACAACAGCACATCAGACTTTAAACTCCGGTGTGCAGGGAAAAACTTACAATCAGCACATCGGGTTTTAAAACCCGATTTACTTTTAAAAGGAAAGAATCTGGTTAACATGTCCGGTTTTAAAACCTAACATGTCAACCCCCACCCCTCCTCATATGGGATTTTAAAGTCCGATATGCGAAGGTTAACATGCTGCATATCGGACTTTAAAATCCGATATGCGGAGGGACAACTCTTCGGCTGCATGCCGAAGTTTAACGTCTGGGGTGCAGGGAAGATAAGGGTATCTAGAGGGCAATCAGGTTTTGAAGTCTGATTGCACTCTGGATCTAAGGAGGCAATCGGACTTCAAAATCCGATTGCCCTCTGGATCTAAATCCGAAAAACAAACAAAAAAAAAAAAGAGAACATGAAAACAAACAAACAAAGGCAAAATAAAAACCCCAAAACAGAAGAACTTACCTCTTCCAATTCATCGGTGAAAAAGATCTGATAATCGGACAAGGGAAATCTGAAACACGATGGGCAGGAGCAGAGGAGGGTGTGCGGAAGAAGAAAAAGGAGCACAATAAAAATTAAAATGCATAAAATTAACTTTAAAAAGCTTCTAAACAAACCCTAATTAGCAATAAATGCTAATTAAAACAACTCGCAGTTGCATGCCGAGTTTAAAGTCTGACATGCAAGCCAGGGACACTTGCAAGTCTGACTTTAAAGTCTGACATGCAACTTGGGAAGCAAACCACCTGCAGTTCAGGATTTAAAGTCCGAACTGCAGGCAAAGACAACCTACAGTTCGGACTTTAAAGTTCGAACTGCAAGCAAAAAGCTACAAATATAGTTCGGACTTTAAAGTTCGAACGTTCGAACTGCATTGATAACAAGGAACCCTGCAGTTCGGACTTTAAATTCTGAACTGCAGGAAAAACTACAAAGCTAGGAAACAAGGAAAACAAGAAAAACGAAAGGCAAAAAATGAAACGAACTAACCAACCGAGTCAATTAATCTCTCTCGAAGACCATAAGGTACAAAACGGACCAGTTTCGTAGGGTTGCCTCACGATTTTGGCCAAACTGAAATCGAGGACAATAGTTGGCTCTTACTGGGGAACAAGCTGCACCACTTGAAGCTTGTAGAATCCAGAACTCTGAGTGCCTGTATCCATTGGGCTATAGAGTCAGGCGACGAAAAAACTAAAAAGAAAATAATATACATATTTTACAAAAAGGTAAAACTTCCTTTACATCACTCTCTATTGAGTAAAGAGCTTCAAATGTTCTCCACTATGAGGTAGCGAGAACAGGGTACCATCTACATATGCAATTAAGTAGCTATGCTCGCCACATACTTCATGAATAGTGAAGGGACCTCTCCACAAGGAATCAAACTTTCCATGCAAACCCTTTGGTTCCCTCCTCTTGTCCCATAACAAGACTTGATCACCCACTGAGAAGTCACGGGAAGTTGTTTTCTTGTCGAACAATGCCTTCACTTGGCTTTGGTGTGTAGCGATCCCATCCACCACTTCAGTCCTTGTTTCTTCCAGCTGAGAAAGAAACATAATTCGCTTATCCAGTGAATCTTGATACGTGTTGTCTTCAATGGCCTTAGCGAGCTTTAGTGCTGGAAGTTCCACAGTGATCAAAATCTCGACATTCAACCCATACAAAAGTTGAAAAGGTGACATGTTGATTGCTCTTTTTGGAGTTATACGATCCGCTCATAGCGCATCATAAAGAGCTTTATGCCAAAACCGTTGTTTCTCATCAACAAGTTTCCTCATGATAGTGACCAGATTCTTGTTGCTTGACTCAGCCTGACCATTTCCTTGCGGATAATAGTTAGATGAGTGTGAAAGAGTAATACTATGATCAAAGCAAAAGTCAATTATCTCATAAGACGAAAAACATGAGGCATTATCAGCTACAATCTTATGAGGAACACCAAACCTTGAGATGATGTTCTCCTTTAGAAACTGATAAACCACTGCTGAGGTAGATTGCTTAGTTGGAATTGCTTCCACCCACTTGGTGAAGTAATCTGTTGCTGTGAGGATGTATATGTGACCTGCACTTGATGTTGGATTGACAGGTCCAATGAAGTCCAATCCCCACTATTTGAAAGGCTCTTCAATTATTACTGGCTTTAGTGGAAGTGCAGCTAGTTTAGGCTTGCCAACAAATTGCTGACATTGCTCACACTTGCGAACCCAACTATATGTATCTTTAAACAATGTTGGCCAGTAATACCTAGCATGCAAGATTTTGTGTGCAGTAACAGGGGCAGAAAAATGTCCTCCACAAGCAAGATCATGAAAAGATTGAAGTAATCTTACTTGTTGGTGTTTGTCCATGCAGCGTAGGAAATTATCGTCCAGACCCTTCTTGTACAAACCATTATCCCATAGGAAAAAATTCACTACTTTGAGCTTTAAGGTTCACTTTTCTTTCCTTGACAGATGTGCAGGACAATCTCCATATGTCAAGAGATACGCCAAGTCAGAATACCACTCGTCAGTAGTACTAACAAATAGAACATGATACCTTTTTTTTCAAGTACCACTTCATCTATCAATTTATAGTCAGCTATCAACTGACATAGACCTTTTCCATGAACCAACTTAGTGGACTTGATTTCCATATCATATTCTTGAATCTTGGCAACCCAGTTGGCCCTTTTAGTCCCAAACTCTTGTTGTGTCAGAATAGACTTGACAACAGCATCAGGAACAAGAGCAATGACATGTGACTTCAGAATATAGAACCTAAAATGTTTAACCGCTTTCACCATGGCAAAAGCATGCTTCTCCATTTCTGAGTATTTCAACTCGTGAGCTTTCAACGGATAGCTCATGAACGCGATAGGTGATTCCACACCTTCACTATTTCTTTGCATTAGTATAGTTGAACAAGTATGATCTGACGCATAGCTATACATAATGAACTCCTTAGTATAATCTGGGCACACTAAGACTGGAGCATTTGCCATGGCTTCTTTGATCTGATGGAAAGCTTGCTTCCCTTCAGGAGTCCATTTGAAGAGAGAATTACCCTTCATCATATTTACTATATGACGAGTTTGTTTGGCGAAGTCGGGAATGAATCTTCGCAAGAAATTAACTTTTCCGAAGAAAGAATGAACGACAGTCTTGCTGGTCGGCAAGGAAAGGTCACGGATTGCTTTTACCCTTTCCACATCAATTTTAATACCTTCCTTCAAAACAATATGCCCGAGCAATTTACCTTCAGTGACCCCAAAAATAGACTTTTTGGGATTGAGAGAGATTCCATGCTGACGACATTTTTCCAAGACTTGTTGTAGATGGGAAAAATGATCTTGACGTTCCTTAGAATAAACTGTCAAATCATCTAAATACACAACAATGAACTTACCAAGAAAACTTCGGAAAGCCAAGTCCCTCCCGCATTTATTAATCCAAAAGGCATCCTGCGATATGCGAAGGTACCCCGTGAATGCGGTCTTATGTTGATCTTGCTCCAGCACTTCTACCTGAAAACCCATCCAACATGGACATCATTTCTGCTCCAATAACAGCTTATAAGACATGGTCCATGACAGGTAAAGGATAATTATCCTTCAAGGATGCTTGATTCAAGTTTCGAAAATCTGCACATATCCGAATTTTGCCATTCTTCTTATGTACAGGTACAATATTGGCTATCCAAGAAGAATGGTGGATGGGGAAGATTATCCTTGCTTTCAACATCTTTTGTACTTCAACAAAGATAGTGTCAGAGATTTTTAGGTTATATTGCCTTTGCTTCTGTCGAAAAGGCATAATTCCTGGTTTCAATGGAATGTTATGGCGGAGCTCTTCGGGACGAAAAGACTTTAGATCTTCATAGGAGTATGCTAAGACGTCAACATACTGCTGCAATAATGCAACAAATTTCTGTCTTTCTCCTTGTGAGCAACATTTTCCAATGTTGATCATTTTTGGATTGTCCTCAGTCCCAATGTTTATTTGTTCATATTCCATTGACCCTGTGGTTGATCTTTGCTGCTTTTTAACATAGCGATCATGCTTGTCAAAAAGCTTTTCTAGCAAAACTAGACCCTTGGGGATCTTGTTTCCTTTTAATTGCAGAAATTTTTCTCTTGTTTCTGCGTCAACACTTTCAATTGCATCCTTTGAAGGGCAGTGACTTCCTTCAAAGGCCCTTCAAAGTACAGATCATCAAAATTATCAGAAGTCTGCAAGAAATTTATTACATGATGATCATCATTGAACACCTGCCAATGATCAGAGTTGTCAAGAACACTTGGCCGGAAAACTAACTCAACAACATAAGTTGATCCTGAAAAATCTTTGTGAGGAATCAAAGATGTTGCTGATACTGCTAATGAGTCAGCCCTATCATTTAATTCACAGGAAACCATAGATATATCAAAAGCATCAAATGTTTCTATTAGATCCCAGACAAGATTGTGGTAATGTCGTAGCCTTTCACTCCTTATTTGATATATATTTCTGATCTGACAGAATATTAACTCTGCATCTCCTTGAGCATGCAAGTTCTTGATTCCCTTCTGCTGAGCAACATTCATTCCTAGAAGGAGAGACTCATACTCAGCAGTGTTGTTTGTGTTATTGAACTGCAATTCGAAGGAGAAAGGGAAAAGATTATGCTTGGGAGAGATCAAAACAAACTGGCTCCCGATCCGATGGAAGAACAGCTACCATCAAACTCCAGCATCCAAACATCGTCTGGACTACTAATGCTGATGGTATCAAAATCGAGAATTTCTTGTTGTGAAGTTGAAGCTCCTTCTGATTCAATAACACTACTTTCACAATCAATTGGGAAATAATTGAGTGAAGTATCAACTTCACTCTCAGGAGTCATCTTTAGACCATCATCAACATGCATGAAATAATTACCCATGCCTGATGATTCGAAAAGAATCTAGGCCCACTAATTGTCAGACTTGACAATTGTATATTTTGATTCTTTTTCTAGAAGTAACCTTTGGACAACTCCTTTAATTGGGATATGAGCCTCAGTCATATCCATGTTTAACTCACCCCCAACATCTCTACAGAAATTCCTTCCCAACAATAGCCCATAGAAAGTCGGTACGTCAGCTACCAGTACTGTCATTTTGATTTTTTTGTCTGGGAATGAAACAAAGGCAAACCGTGCATCTTTGATTTGACCAATCAAAGGAACTTGTTTGTTATCCATAGAGAAACACCTTCCAAATGTTTTGGTCAAAGTTAAACCAAGGGAATTGGCAACTTTTGATGGCATAACATTATCAGATGCCCCAGAATCAATTACGCAGTTACTAAGCTTGTAACCATTTATTAACAAAGAGATGTAAAATGGTTCTATCTTCTCAACAGGAGAAGGGGAAGATACTAGATTGTTTTGAAGCAAGTTTGATTTTGGAAGATTGCTGAGGGTAGTATCTTTTTCTTTAACAAATTTGACCAAACGGTCAAATTGATCGAGGTTAGATCTCAAAAATTCTACCTCAGACATTTGTATCTTGGTTTTCCTAGCATGATTTAGAATATCAAATGACTGAAAATAATTCATTAAAGATGAATTTGCGTTCTCATTTTGAGAACTTACAACATGAGGAACACTAGTCTTCAGTGTAGGTGCAGAAGAACTAACAGGTGCAAAAAAATTAACAGCAGTTGAAGGAGTACTTACACCTTTATCTTTCGTGACATCCTTCGAGATAGAAGTGTCCCTTGGGGGATTTGGTATAGGAGTCCTGCGCTTAGCAATAGAAACTGGAAAACGTTGAGAATCCTTGATCTGAGCAGAATCATCATTTTTCACATCGGCAGGTGGCGAAGTCGCTTGTGTTTGTGAACGAGTGAATACTGCAAAGACATCTCCTTCGTGTGCATTTGACGCATCATCTTCTTGGTACTGCATAAACCTGATGTTAGAGTCGCCAGCTAAATATACATCACCTTCTTGATGCGAATTAGTGTCTTCTTCACCAAAAGGAGGAAGATCATTTTGTTCAGCTTCATAGTATCCAGTAGTTGAACTTTGGGGTGGTGCTTCCAATGCAAGCCTCTCTGGAGTAGGAGGTAATTTATTTTGAAGCATTGTTTGGGTAAGTCCTTCTTGGAATGTCTCGATAAAAAGTATTTCCTTGTGAGGAAATATGCTTCTTAAGCGCCAGCAACTCATTTGCTAGCTTTTGTATCATAGGATTGGCGGAACTAGTTGAAGAAAGAGATGCATCGACAGCTTGATTACTCCTAACCTTGTTAAGATCTCTTCTTATCTTGCCAGCAAGGATAAGATCATCTTCAACTGATATGCCCATTTGTTGAGCTGCAGCCAAATCTGTAGGATTGTTCCTCCACAAAAAGAAACTCACCTCTGGCAACTGGGAGTTGATGAAAAAGCATTTCAAGTTTCCAGTAGTAGGTCTTGAAGCAACTGGAATATGATTATGTAACTTGTCGAACTTGGCTACAAACTCACGCATGGGTTCCTAAGGCTCTTTCTTCAACTGAGTTAATTGTGCTAATAAAGCATGATCATCTTCAGCAAACTTGAATCTTGCCTCAAACAATATTCTGAGGGATGCCCAATTTATGATACAAGCATTGGGTAGATGATAGAACTAATCGGCAGTAGCTCCATGCAAAGTTTCAATGAATAATCTTACTGAAACATCTTCATGTTCAACACCAACAACTCCACAAGTGATGTAGAAGGCAGCAATGTGTTCGTCTGGATGTTGAGCACCATCCCCAAGAAAATTGGGTAGATTTTTTTGCATACCTTTGGGTAATTCATGCAAAGGTGCGGTCAAGTTCAGAGGACCAAAAGAAGTACCCCAAGGACTATAGCAGCCATCCTTAATGGATTATAAGGTGGTATTACAAAAAGATTTGCTAATGGAACAACTACAACTTGCAAACTTGATGTCTCACTTGGTACGAGAGATCGTCATGCAGATAGAGGAAAACTTCGTGTTTGTTGCAAACGAGAAAATGTCCGTGGAGGTGTCACAAAGGGAAAATTGAATTGTTACAATACTTCTAAGGTAGGATCAACAATTCTTGCTAATCGTTGCCCACGAGTGTAACGTCGATCAGCCAGATTATGATTTGAAGAAAAACAACAATGTGGAAATTACAATGAAAATGCACTACAACCCAAGAGACAAATCAGTTGCACGTCGTTCCCTAGCAGAGTCGCCAAAAAACTGTTGGGTGAATATTTTGTCACCAGCGTACTAATGATAAAACATAAAATTCACACAACGCTATGCTAAGAAATTAATCTCTCCTCTCATCAAGGGGAGGTTCCCTATGAAATTTCTCCTCTAATTAACAAGAAATTAAATTTGTGGGTTGGTGTTGGGCATATAACTCTCTTTTTTCAGATTTTATGTATTCTCCCTTCACCTAGTTACAATTTCTCTACCTCTTCGGATACTTAAAGAAAAGAACTATTAATCTAACAAACTACACAAAGAGTTACTTTTAAGCAGCACAAAGTCTTCTTTATGGTAACACTAATTCACACTGATCGTTACAAATCAAACAATTAGAAACTTAGCTTAAAGCACAAAGTCTTCAAGTATAGATTTCTATTCCATTAAACTACTAATAACTGCAGCAATACAAAGCTTACTACAAGTTACTTACTTTATCAGCAGATTTCTCAAGTATGCTAAGAGCACAAAGTCTATTGGCAAGATTTGAGAGCTCTTTAACCATGTAGCAATATCTTAATCAAATAAGTAAAGATAATATGTATTCAATGGACATAGGAACATTAAATAATATAAACAAATTTATTGATACAACACAAAGTTTGCAATCAACAAAACTGTTTTCTTTATTTGTTTGATTGAATTCTCACCACAAAAGCCCAAAGTCTTAATTGGGATAAAAATCCAGCAGAGTTTCGCTAAGCATGAAAAAGATAAAAATATTTACAAAAAGGTCCTTCTTATATAGGAAAAGAAGTTGAGAAAAAGGTGGGCACAGTTGACTTATTCAACCGCACAGTCCCATTTTACTACAACTACTACATAAAGAAAACGTGCAGCTGCACAAAAATTTACAACATCTATTGGTGTAGCTGCATGAAGAAAGAGTGCCAAAAGGGGGAACTTCATTCTTGATTCTCTTCTTCGTTGGATTTTTGAAAACCTTTGAACTTGGTGAGGATAGCTTTGACCTCTGATTCATTCGGCATCAAGGTAGAACTTGTGATGATTTGAACGCGGGACATTACATCTTGGATCTTCACGTGCTTCTTCTTAACATCCTTTAGCATGGATGCGAGTACTTCAAAGCTGACTTAAATTTCTAATAATTTATCAAATGTATCAAGTGAGAAGTCTTGTCCTGTGCACTAGTCCATCAAGGAAATAAATTCTTGGGTGATGACTTCAGCACTGACGATATTTTGATCACCATCATACAAATAGCAAGGGAGATCAACTACTTTAGCAAAAATAAGGTCAACCTCATCATCACCTTCTTTCTTTTCATGATCCAGCTCTGCAATCATTAATTTCATTGTCTCTTGTTTATGAGACAATAATGACAAGATCTGAATATACTTCTCCCTTGTGGGAATTACCTTGTTCTCAACCAAGACATCTATCCTGAAATCCTCCATTTTGCTCCAAAGGGTAGTGCTTTTCACAAATTCCTCAATTTCCTGTGATAAAGAGGTTTCGAATCTTTGCATCCAACTCTGGACCACTTCATAATCAAACAATAGTTCCATTATTGAGCTCAGAAGATGAGATCCTTCTGACCTTAGCCGCGAGATCCATTTGTCCATGACCCGGCCTTTAGCTCCTACCTGTTCAATCTTTTTGAGAGATTTGGTGTCTATTGATGACCCTATAGGTTCAATCTCTTGAGAAGATTGAGTTACCTTTAAGAGGACGTTGGTCAGCTGCTCACACTTCTGCTTTAGGTTATTTTTCTCATCCCTCTCCTGATCCAGTCTTCTTAACAAAGAATTAAGGGCTGTCTGAGAATTTAATTTCACACTTTCATGTGTCTCCACTCCGAGCTCCACAACCTACATGGTATAGTCTTCTGATCGTATGTTGCCTTTGTCCTTGTCTGACGATGGCACCATAACTTTAGCGTATTTTCTTTTGGAAGCTGGGTCTACTACCACCCAAGAAACTATCTTTGGCTTCTTCGTTCCTTTAGGCTTTGGAGGAACCAAAAGTTCAAAGTCAAATTCATCAGGAGATATTACCTATTTTTTCCTCTTAGGGGCCACTACTTCCATCCAAGGGGGTAGTTCTGAATTGGATGATGGACTAGTAGCTGCTTGCTGACTTGGGGTTGAAAATTCTGGAGTAGGTTGACTGGAACTTCAGGAAGTTATAAGTGTAACTGATGGTGCTGATATTGAAGCATCTAGTGGAACATTTGTTGTTGCTACCTCTTCAATTACAGGTGGGAGAGTTGAGGGTGCCATGAGTGTAACTTCAACACTTACCAATGAAGGGATTGTTGTGACGGTGGTAGTAATGGCGGGTAAATCTATCAAAACCTATTATGCAAGTGCATCTTGCAAGGTTTCATTAAAATCCATCATAGTAGACTCAAAAGTAGATGAAGGGATATCATCTAAAGTAGAGAAGTTGGTTATTGTAAAAAATTGACCAGCGGTCTCTGATTGCAGCATGCCCATACTTAGATCTCCATCTTCATTAATATCTTTGTCCTCTTGATTAGAATCAGAGTCTGAATCAATAGAGTGAACGACTACTTGTGAGACAACCGGGACATCGGCTTCAGCTGGGTGTAATACTTCTTCAGCCTGTACTTCCTCTTGTTGAGGAATTTCACCTTCTTCAACCTCCTTTCCCTTCCCAGCTTCACTGGCAGGCGGTTGTTCTGACTCTTTCGTCACTGCTTCTTGTGATGCTGATGATGATTCACCCTTCTTTGCCCCTTTAACTGTAAATTTGATTTTGGGTCGTTTACCTTTTGATTGTACCACAGGAGCTGAAGATAGTGCTTGTGGGTCTGCCTTGCTCTTGGTTCTTGTTTCAGTTATCGTTGTCTTTCCCAATGGACCATCGATGTTGTCATCATCTCCTGAACTAGTGGGAAGTTCTTTCATCCTGAGATTCTTCTTTAACAACCAAGCATTGGTGTTTGCTAATATGGGAGAGATCCTTTGCGTAATGGACTTTCTTTCCTTCTTTGACCATTGCACAAGTGGAAGTGGGGAATCAGCAATCTTCTTCTCATAATAAACAGGATCCACTATGTCATTTGTGTCCTCCATAGTCATTGGGATCTTACCTAGATCCATATTTTCAATTTGTTCTAGAGTAAGGCGGCTAAAATCCATCCTTCTTATATCCTCCTCATTCTGAAAATCTGCCCAAACATCCTGAAACCTATAAACATGAGTGTATGTCCTTTTGAGTTTGCTGTTTATACCCCAAAAATCAAAATCGGTTCGGGCCTTGAATCTTCTCATGGTGTTCCACTGCATCTCCTCCTCCATATTTTTGGCTTTGGGATTGGTTAGCACGGAATACCTACCAATTGACTCTGGGAATTTTAGCCTGGTCTTGTGGGCTTGTGATTGTTTCTCATGCACACTAATCAGTTGTCTGCATGGCTCCATAAGGATGATTTTATCTGAAGGGAACCTTGGAAGAATGAAGGGCTCACCTAAGAAGCATCCAATTCGGATATAGGTGAAGGTGGGAAATTGTAGAAACACACACCCAAAATGAGATACCCTGTTGTAAGTAGCCTCTGATATTCTCCTCTTCTATAGGCCTTTATCAAAAATGCACTTCCATACAGCAAAGAAGGCGTCATTAACCCTCCTGTAATGATTACCTTATTTTTTTATAGTTAGCCGGTCATAGTACTCTCAAATGGGCACCACTCTTCTATCACCCTTGGTAGATAAACCTGGATATTGTCTCATTGAAGCAGCTGCGTAAACCAGTTATGAGGTCATATAAAACTTCAGTGTTACCTTGACCTCTTTCAATTGGGCACAAAGTGCATCACTGATTTGCTCTCCCCAATCAATCCTTGCAGCTCCCTTTCTGATTATATTCATATAGTAAATCATCCAGCTTTAGAAATAATGAGAGTCTTTTAATCCTCTCATTTTGGATAACATGGTGACCATGTCATTATATTCCTCATTAAAATCACTCCTATGGAAAGACCTAGGCCATCGTGAGGTGACGGAAGATCTAGCAGTAGAGAGATAAACAATATTAATCACCTTTTTGCATTTATCCTCATGTTTCTCGTAGTACTCTTGAGCACTCTCTTGGGAAATATCAGCCACTTCTTCAGCTGATGAGCCTTTGAAAACATTATTGAAGAATACACTGTCTAGAGTCATTATGACCTTTTGATCTTCATCTTTTACCTTCCTTGTGCTTGTATCAAAGTGATCAGCCACTGCTAGTACAAATTCAGGATCGTGAGCTGCGACTGGGAAGGATGCATACTTATGCATCTCAGATTTGATTAAACGGGTCAGGCGTGCAAGAGCCTTCTAAACCCGATCAAGAAACTCTTGCATGTCAACATGTCCAATTTCGGTGTCCCTGATCTCCTTAAGATTTGAGTCCACTGAACTCTCAGAATACATATTCAAGTACCTATCATACTTGTATTTCATCTTCTTTGATGATGCTTTACTCGGAGAAGGTTGTCCTAAGGAAGACTCGGGCTTCTTTAACATTCGTACACAATGACTGCATTCAATACTAATGATTAGCCATTCATTATTATTAAAAAACAATTTTTTCTCAAACGGATCGAAAAACGGGACTTAAAACAGGCCAAGGAGTAAAAACTGCTAAAATAGCAGTTCGGAGAAAAAAGTCTAATCTGCTTCTTCACAAACAAAACATGCACATCATAGTTTAAAACCCGATGTGCAGACTTGGGATAGGTTAACAGCACATCGGAGTTTAAACTCCGATGTGCAATATGGAAAAACAACCTACACACCGTAGTTTAAAACCCAATGTGCAAGGTAGGGAAAAACAATAGCACATCGAAGTTTAAACTCCGGTGTGCAGGGAAAAACTTACAATTAGCACATCGGGTTTTAAAACCCGATGTGCTTTTAAAAGGAAAGAATCTGGTTAAA
The DNA here is from genome assembly GCF_030272615.1 of Cryptomeria japonica. Lineage (NCBI taxonomy): Eukaryota > Viridiplantae > Streptophyta > Pinopsida > Cupressales > Cupressaceae > Cryptomeria > Cryptomeria japonica. Next base: position 446,078,999 of record NC_081409.1, read on the forward strand.
ACCCGACATGTCAACCCCCACCCCTTCGCATATCGGATTTTAAAGTCCGATATGCGAAGGTTAACATGCCGCATATCGGACTTTAAAATCCGATATGCGGAGGGACAACTCTTTGGCTGCACGCCGGAGTTTAAAGTTCAGGGTGCGGGAAAGATAAGGGTATCCAGAGGGCAATCAGGTTTTGAAGTCCGATTGCACTCCGGATCTAAGGAGGCAATCAAACTTCAAAATCCGATTGCCCTCCGGATCTAAAATCGAAAAACAAACAAAAACGAAAAGAGAACATGAAAACAAACAAACAAAGGTAAAATAAAAACCCTAAAATAGAAGAACTTACCTCTTCCAATTCACCGATGAAAAAGATCCAACAATCGGGCAAGGGAAATCCGAAACACGATGGGCAAGAGCAGAGGAGGGCACACGGAAGATGAAAAAGGAGCACAATGAAAATTAAAATGCATAAAATTAACTTTAAAAAGCTTCTAAACAAACCCTAATTAGCAATAAATGTTAATTAAAACAACTCGCAATTGCATGTCGGGTTTTAAAATCTGACATGCAAGCCAGGGATACTTGCAAGTTGGACTTTAAAGTTCGACATGCAACTTGGGAAGCAAACCACCTACAGTTCGGGGTTTAAAGTCCGAACTGCAGGCAAAGACAACCTACAGTTCGGACTTTAAAGTCCGAACTGCAAGCTAAAAGCTACAAATATAGTTTGGACTTTAAAGTCTGAACTGCATTGATAACAAGGAACCCTAAAGTCCGAACTGTAGGAAAAATTGCAAAGCTAGGAAATAAGGAAAACAAGAAAAACGAAAGGCAAAAATGAAACGAACTAACCGACCGAGTCGATTAAGCTCTCCCAAAGACCATAAGGTACGAAACGGACCAGTTTCATAGGGTTGCCTCACGATTTTGGCCAAACTGAAATCGAGGACAGCAATATAAACCACTTCCCTCTGAATTTTCCATAGGTACAGCTCCCTATCTTAGTTATTCGGGGAATAATCTAATTAATTTTATTTGAGTAGTATGCTTTTAACCCGAAAGCATGTAAGGCTGCCTACTTCATTCTTGGATGAGAGGCCAATATGTCACACATATTTCAGAGAAAAATTAACTTTCCAACGGTTTCAACACAAGAGATGGAAGTAACCAAAACAAAGTTCAGAACACCATTCCAACAATTCAAATAAGAAAAGAATAGATAAGAGAAACCAAATCTATTCTCAAACACAAATCTTTTTCTAAAAACAAACACTCATAGGAAGGAATCCCAGAAAAATAATAATTTTATGCACTAAAAAGGTGATTACTGTTGTTTGATTAGATAAACATATGCAAAGATATGCGACTACACAGATTCAAAACCCACAGATTTTCCTTCTCCCAAAAATAGTATGATCTTTTATATATATATTTTATGTGACAAAGGCATGACAATACATCTATAAATCCTTTCCAATTCCAGATTTGAAAATCTGATCTTTCCTTCCACAAAACAGGACTTTTACAAAACAGAGGAAAATAAAACCAAAAACTAACTAAAATTCTTCACGCAATCTAACCTCTATTCCATCTATCTTCCTTTAATTTATAGTTTTTACAACAGGGGAGGTCTCCCTGAAAACTCGACCTCCGCCAAAACAGTTATGAAACTAATAAGATATAATTGGGACAGATGTCTCGAAGTCTTTGCATAAACATGAAAATCACATAAACAAAAACAGGGTCTGGATCAACGCATTATGTCGCTTTCCCATCATCATCTTCTTCTCCGCTTTCCTGGGCGTCGTGGGCGGTTGTGAGTTCCTGGATTATAGATTGGTTTGGAACCTTCATCGCATTGAGCTTTGCCTTCACAGCTTCCTTGTTCCACCAGTGCTTCACCATCTTTTCGGCATGTTTTGGTAACTAATCGTTACCAATAAAGGTCATGGACTCGATCCGAGCAACCCGTGTTATATCCTTTGGAGTGAAATTTCCCTTGGCTTTGATTTTCTCCATGTATATTCGGAAAAATTTAATCGCATCCTGCGTGTTCAGCCCACAAATTTCCAACTGCCAATCGTGGTCAAGGTTAACCACCTTGTTGTCATTAACTATACTACATTGAAGGTCTTGGAGTTCATACATAGAAGTCTTAGCATCAGAGATCACAAACTTGAAGGTAAGAACCCGCCACATTATAGTCTTTTTCAACACGAAGAGCTGACATTCATCTGTCACCAATTTGATTGAATGCTCTGTCAAGAATCGGGTAACTCCATACTCTTCTATTTTCGTGAACATCAACAAGACGTTCTCCCATTTGTGTTCCTCTTTCACCCATGGTGAAATCTGATTTTGAACTTCTGCGATGAGGCTCTGTGTTTCATCACATTACTTTCAGGAGTCAGTGATATACTTTTCTCCGTCCTTGACTATTCTTTCAATCCATCTCTCCACGGCCTCTACAATACTTTTGGCCCGTTGAACCTGGCTCATTAACTTTTTATTTTCTGGTGAAGTCGGATCAAAGTTCTTCATAGCATGAGATATAGGGAGTACCCCAAAACAACCAATGCTTTCGATGAATTGGGCAAGAATATTTATGTGTCGCTTTAGCTCTCTCTTTTCCCACCCGTCTTTCTCCGATTTGGTGAGCATTTTCTTTGCCAATACCTGGAAGAAATGATTGTCTGAGTCCCTACTCATATTTCCCAGCTCCACCTTAGTGATCTCAAAATCATCTGTATTGGCTTCCTTGTTTTCATCCTTGGGCTTGTATGAGTCAATTTCGGCAACCCATTTTCCGGTTCTTTCATTATTATCTAGGCGAGCAATTGTTTTGAACTTTTTCGGCTTGGGGCCCTTCTCTGTGTACTTCACGACCATCTCTTGAATTGGAATAGTCACGGGAAGGAAATTCTGCTTTTTGTTTACCGAAGTGGTTAACCACTTGGGAGTTGCATTGGAACTGGTTGTTCCTTCGATCGCTTTGGAAGGTGGTGTCATAGCTACGGTTACTGCATGGGAATCTAGGGCATTAGCAACATCGCTATCCAGGTCTTCAACTTCAAATATTTGGGCATCGAGAATCGTACACTTCACCTTTGCATCCTTAGCTTGATCCATCCATCTCTGAGCAACACTTCGTGACCGAGTATGTCGAGGAGTACAAAAATCCAAAGCTGAATTAGACTTGTGTCTAACCTGAGGTGGCTTTTTATCTTTACCTGCATGAATAGGCATATAAGCATTATTAGAAAAATGCTTTGGTGAACACAGAGGAACCTCATTACTTTTCGCAGAATCAGACTTGACGCCTAATTTCACTGCTTTCTTTCTAGCAACCCATGCCACAGTTCTCTCCAAAACTCCTTTGGTTCTTAGTTGTATATCATCTTCCTCTTCCTCATCCTAGTTAATTGAAGGCACCTCAGTTTCTACTCGAGCTAAATATCCATGATCAAACAGTTCTAGATAATCCTATTCGAGCCCTTTAATGTCCAGCTTTACCTGTAGTGAAATAACTTGTTCTAATACCATCCTCATGTTTCCCCTTTTGAACACCTCAAGTTCATCAGTACAATCTTCCCAGAAGTCCTCTAATTGTGGCATTGGGAGATATGGCATTAGACCAAGACTTCGGGAAAAACCCTTATTATCAAAACCTTTTCTTTCAGGATATAGGGGAAAATTGAAGTTCTTGAGATCTGCTCCAATGCTTAAGGCGTCCGACATTGAACTGCATGACAACACACCTAATTGGATGGGAAAATGACCCTCCCATTTATCCCTGGGTTGCGCCTTTTTAATCACAAAGGTCAGCAGCCTACATATCTCCGCTAAAACAAAGCAATCTGAACAAAAATGAGGGAGCTTGAAGGGTTCCTCTTCAAAGCCACCTATTCTTATATAGCAAAAAAGAGGAAACTAGATAAAGAAACTGCCAAACCTCTTTATCAATGTCTGCACATCCTCGGAGATTCTTTTGGTTTTCACATTTTTCAATTCATAGCACAAATTACCCAGAAAAGAATTGTGTACCCTTCTGAAATCCTGCAAGGCATTATCCTTTTGCAGCATGGGGTAAAAATCATACATGGGAACATCCTCCTCAGTCATCTGTCTTGGTATTCCAACTAACTCCTTAACACACGCCAAACAGTATACAAAATACGAAGACATGAAGAAATTTTGCTTAAACTGTTTAGCCATACTCAGTTGTTCCCTCATTGAATCGGCAATCAGTTCTGCCCAATCAAGGTATTGCTTCCCCTCTAATACTAGCTGCATATAGCAATAAACCTAGTCGTCAAAAATATAGGCTTCTGTAGAGCCTCTGACTCAGTGGAACAAAAGCATGACATCATGAATGTGAGGCAACATGTGATTCTTATTGGGATTCTTGGGCAACCTGGAACCACCCCTTTTAGGAACCTTCAGCCAGTATTTTGCTACATTATTTCGGTGTCCGGTTCTGTCTGCGTTGAACTCGGTGATTGACTGAGCAGGGAAAAAATTGGAGAATGGGTAATCAGGTATCTTGAAGACAAAGGAAATTACTTCGCAGTTCATAGCAAGAAGGGTTTCACCATTGTCTCTTCTAATGGTCTCAGAGACTGGATCATACCTAGCGATACATTCCCTAACCAATTCTAGGCAAGGGATAGCTGGGGGAAAAGCAGCTGCCTCTATGAGATCGCTAGTCAAAATATCCACACCAAAAGAGCCATCAATTCCCTTGAATACCCTTTCTTTTAAAACTTCAAGATTTTCCCCTTTAAGGTCGGTATCGCTAACTATGGGCTTTGTACGTGCAAGGCTAAAAACATTCCCGAACAAGTGCAGTGTGGACTTCATAATTCAAAGTGATAAGCCTTAATTTGTTGCAGCAACCCTACTACGAGAGAAGAAATACAGGTAAAAATTACTGGAGAGAACAAGAAATGGACTCACCTTCGTAGTTGAGCAACCAGATGACTACCAGCGATTAAAACTTCTATCCAGGAAAAATAACACTGTAGCAGCGAGGAACAAATTTTCATAGAGTTAATCCTTCATACCTTATAGCGAGAGCAATGATATGGAATTATTAAGTGCAATAATTCCAATTGTCAGTTTGAGTGTGTTAATTTTGTGGATTGGACATCACACGCATGCATTAAATGCATGGCGGCATTTTTGAAGTAACCACCAATTCCCGAAATGATTACTTACTTCGAAAAGCCAACAATTGATGTCACTTAAGATATGGTTCACCTTCCTCATATTTGGCAATCAATGCACCATCAAATAATTTAACCTGCGGGACCCACTGACTTTGAACACATATGAACATCCTGAACAGACTGCATTGGGGTTCAAGTAGTTCAAGGCATACACTGCGCTTAGGGGAAATCCTTTCTGAGAGTATTAATTATGCCAAGCTGCTGACCATTTGTGTTGTGTTGAACATGTTGAACACGTTTAAACCTTTTGAACCCGGTTCAATGAGTTCAACGCCTAGAGAGAGATGACGTAACACGTCACCGAACAAAAACCCTTAAAGAGCCGCTGCAAAACACTTAAAGAAAATGTTAGTATGAAAAATCCCCTGAACACTTAGGAACTTGTGGAACCTAAATGAACCTGTTGAACCCAGTTCAAGATGGTTCAAAGTGTTCACAGAGTTCAACCAATTACTAAAACTCGGCATTTTTTTATTGAAAGACGATTTACAAACGGACTAAGGGCTTGAACCGAAGTATTACAAGAAAGACTAGGACATCGAAAGGAATTTTAAAAAGGAATTTTTTCTTATTACGAAGGAAGAATGACGCGGTAATAGATAGCTAAACTATGCAAACAATGTCAGATTCATGGGAATTTGATCCATGCACCAGCACAAGAACTTCATGCTTTGGCAACATCTTGGCCTTTCTGCCAATGGGGTCTTGATCTAGTAGGAAAGATAAATCCTTCTTCATCTAATGGTCACAAATTTATCCTTGTAGCTACATAATATTTCACAAAATGGATTGAGGCAGTACCTCTCACAAATATCACAAGAAAACAAATTGTTGCATTTATCTTAAATTACATCATTTGTCGCTATGGAATACCCATGACCATTATCACTGATAATGGGTGATTATTCAAGAATCAGGATGTACAAGAGCTATGTGAGAAATTCAAGATCCAACACAGATTTTTCACACCCTACTATCCACAAGGGAAAGGGCAAGCAGAAGCATCAAACAAAACCATATTGAAAATCCTCAAAAAGATAGTGAATTATGCTGGAAGAGATTGGCATATTCAATTAAACCCTCCTCTATGGGCCTACCATACTAGTATCCGCACACCAACAAGTGCAACACCTTTCTCTCTTATTTATGGATCAGAAGCAATACTACCAATAGAAGTAGAGATACCTTCTCTACGAGTATCATTAAAAGGTCTTATCTCAGATGAAGAACAATGAGTATCTAGATTGCAGGAGTTACAATTGATCCATGAATAAAGACAAAATGTCTTTGATCATTTAAAGGTATATAAACAAAGAATGTGTCGGAGTTATAATCACAAGGTCAAACTGAGAACATTTCAAATTGGAGAACTAGTACTAAAGAAAAATCCATGCAACCAGGCAGATCGAGAAAAGAAAGGAAAGTTCAAACCAAACTGGTTAGGTCTATTTGTGGTCACAACAGTATTTGGGTCGGAAGCATATTAGCTATCAACACAAGATGGGGATCAGCTCGAGGAACCCATCAATAGCATACATCTGAAGAAGTTTTATGTCTGAAAAAACAGAAAATACAAAAACAATGAAAAAACAGAAAAATCCAAAAAACAATGAAAAAATAGAAAAATCCAAAAAACAGTGAAAAAGCAGAAAAATCCAAAAACAATGAAAAAGCAGAAAAATCCAAAAAAAGTGAAAAAACAAAAAATCTAAAAAATCAAATATGAGAAAAAGTGCAATAAAAACAGATAGTGAAAAACCTGGCAAACAGGCGTTATTTGTCAGCTAGCTCTTTCATCTATTAGTTCATGCATCCTTCTGCTTGCATTCATTCAGCGATGTTCATATCCATAATAAAGCCTTGTACATACGTAGGCATCTCGGCTGGCTTCTCACCATGGTTTGGATCATTGGGTATATCATACTGAATTTGTTTCTAGGCTTGGGACAAAATCCTACACTTAGCTGGGGGTAAAAATTTTTATCATTTTGAGCTTAATCAAACAGGTAGAACAATAGTTAGGCAACTCTTATCAAGCGAAAACTGAGACACATCCAATGATGAACACGAGATCAAATTATCAACCATCAAACTATCACAAAGATAGTCTAAGCACATCACACACTTTTTAATGGATGATATCTTTTGGATAATGATTTTAGCATGATTGTTCAACTTTTCTATCTTGATTTTTGCTATCATGATTTCTAAGTGACTCCAGGATGTCTTTGACTAGAGGAACAAGGAAGGAACATGATATTTTTCTTGTCTGTTGTATGTAAATTAATCATTAATATGTGCAAATTTGTCTCGGGACATGACCATCAGAGTATCATCAAAGACATTTCCAATTTGCGTATTGAAATGGTTAATACTGCCTGTTTTACGCAAGCAACACTCAGGTCATCTTGGTTCAATTATACCTCAATGCTTGTGCTAACTTGCCATATCAAAATCCAGGAAAGTCATGCTCATGTCATCATGGTTTAATTATACCATTGATGTTTGCAATTACTTCCCACATTTTAAAAAGCTCAATGATGACAAAACGCAACAACCCAGTGACTGGTCTTGTCGTAGCTTTGCATTTAGCTTGCATTTCTTTCTTGCATGGGATCCCACATGATCATTTTATCCAAGGTTAAATCTATCGCATGAATCATCAAGGTATCATCATAAGCGTATACACAATCAAACTGATGACTCATCTCTCTCAAGATATTATCGACCTGGTGAAAATCTTATATTCCCCCCTCAACAGAACCAACATCAGCATATCTAAATCTTCCTGCAACTTGATATCAACAAACTGAAAGTTCTTTATCCAATCAACCTTATCAATTCTATCAATCAATCGCATCTAAATCGATCCTATCATGTCTTATACAAGATGTATCTTTCCTGAAACTAGACGTTCTGATCAAGTCTTATACAGGATATATCGTTCCTGAAACCAGATGTTTTGATCATCTTTGTCTTATACAGGAGGTGTCATTCCTAAAACCAGACTGAATCTTGATCTTATCAATCCAATCAATCAAGCTTTATCAATAATCAAAAACCACATCACCGTCATCATAGAACTCGCACTTTTATCAACCATAGTTGTAGAAATCAAATCATTTCTAATAAGGATATCAATTTCGCAAAGATCCAAAAACTCCAAAGGTCAATTATCTCAATTGATCTCCCTAGGTGGCATCATCGTATCACAATTTATCAATCAATATCTGGGGCATCCTATCGAACTAATATCATCATCAAAATGAGATTATTCTTTGAATCAATGCATCATCACACATCGCTTCAAAGAGGGGCAAAATGTATACACCTAAAAATGGTTTGAAGATAATTAATTAAATAAGCAATTATTTAATTAATCCCCCTTCCTAATTTAATTGAATTCATTAAGCAATTCGATTAAATTTATCCCTTTCATCTACTTATTAATAAATCTAAGGATTTATTCATTAGGTTCATTCCATAGTCCCCTTTGATTAATTAATTCAAATTAATTAATCTTCCCCCCCACTTCAATCAATTCTTCTAATCCTCTCATTAATTAAAACAAATCAATTTATGAGTTGTTGAGAATTAATTAGTCTTTTCCTACTATTTGAATTTTTAAATTCAAATTACCTGCATGCCTCCTAACTTCTAACCACCTAACCTAATCCCATCTCATTTCATATTATGCATTGTTATTATAGGCAGATCTGATCTCATTTCATCTTATGAATTGGTATTATAGGTAGATCCGATCTCATTTCATCTTATGCATTGTTATTATAAGCAGATCCCATCTCATTATCAATTTAGGCATTGTTACTATAGGCATATCATTTGAGAATTATTGTTATAGGCAATTGCATCTTAGATTTAGCTTAATTTGATCATTTTCTACCATAATTGTTGGATCATGTAGCTTAATCAATCTCTTTTCTAGCTTAATTGCATCATCGTCATAGCTTAATCATGCATATCATTAGCTTAATTAGTCTCTTGGACAAATCTAGCATAATCAATCTCATCTTTGTATATCATTATCATTTCAAATCCTCCATCTAGGTGTAGTCAAGTCACTGGGATTGCTTATCCAGATCTGAGATCAAATCCATACTCGCATCTCTTAGGAGGTGATAGGTCGCTTTGTCATGGTTCATCTTTGTTTGCTTATTATTTGCTAACCATGCTTGTAATAATCTATTGAATGTTTTGTGTTGCAACTGCAGGTATCACACTTCACAGGCATGACAGTTACCACACTTTCGATTGTAACCAAACTTTCACTCGGCCATAGACATTCAAGACAAAAAAAATGTCATAGTTCAGCTTGAAAGAATGGACTTTACACAACTGCCAAGAAGGTGAGCTAACCAACTCCTCAACAACCAAAGAGAAGGGGTTCCATAAAATGCCCAGACCACCCACAATACCATTCACATCCACAAAAATACCCAATCAAGACCTCCAAATTCTCAAAAGGCCATTAGACTCCTCCTTGCCAAGCTTAATTTCTTGAAGACACACCAAATCCAGTTTTGTTTGATCCAAACCACGCTTGATCAAACTTTTTTTGTCAGGGCCATTGCATCCCATGACATTCCAACTTATGATTTTTATTGCCCTTCAGGAAGAGATGCCACCTTTCATACTACCAATTTACTTTTCCCTTTGTAGATGAGGAAAATGTCTGAGATCTCACTGAATTAAGATTCAAATTTATTCCAGCATCCTCAATAGAATACCTGCAAGTAAACACACATACAAAGCTAAATTAAATAAAACACACACATGGGTTAACAAGGATTTGCCTCCATTGTTCTCCTACCAATCAAGATATTGTGTTCAAATTATGGGTGCTCTTAGAAAGCACATACACAAGAAGCTATGATGGACGGATTTTGAGTATGATTGCAAGATGATTGAAAGATATGAGACGGATGTAGAAGTAAACTAACTAGAATGCAAAAGAAATAAAAGATGCAAGAGATGGATTGATTTGCTAGATTGCTAGATAGCCTCAAATGAGAGAGGGGGTTGGGTTTTTATAAAAGTCCTCAAGGATGAATCCAATATCAAGATGAATGTTGGATAAAGGATTGGATTGGAGGTGTAAGTGTTTATCCCGTATTCATTAGGTGGATGAAATGGGTAAGAGTGAAAAATGATAAATAGAGGATGTAGTTGATATGGAAGAGATTTGGAGAATGGATTTATTTAAAATAAATAAATTGGAATATATGTATTAAATGGATAAGTAATAGAGTATATTTTGATTTAATGGATTTAATGGAATAATAATATTTTATGACTATTAAGATATAATAATGTAATAATGAATATTCATGAATGAATATTATAATGGAGAACGATGGAACGATGAGAAATGAATATTAATTAATGGATCCACTTGATGATGTTGAAAAAATTAAAATTAATTAAGAGGACATTTTAATGGAAATTTTTATGTGTCTACACCCTTTAGCACTCCTTGCCATTTCTAGTTTGAATTTGTTTGTTTTCCTCCCTCATGATTTCTTTTCCCCAAGCCTAGCCTTCTACACTAGTGACTTAGACTGATTTATGGTTCTGAAATCCATAATACCTTCCTCATCCATCATCCCCATTCATCATCATCTTCATCAAAGGACATGTCATTCAAATCATTCTTTGGAGCATTGCCATCACCCAAGGACTTTAGATCACCCAAATCTTGTGATGCATCCAAAACTCCATTGGTTCTGGCCTGAGTCACATGCTACTTTGATCAACCTGCCTCCATCACCTCCATTACTTTTTCCACCTTGGAAATAGCTTCACCCACTAAATTAACCCCTTCCTCCTAATTATTTAAAGGAAAAGAATCATCCTTTGCCACTCGGGCCTGAGCTGACAGTCCCCCCATTTCAGAGGAAAGGAGCTCGAAGCTTGTCCAAAGGAAACCTTCAACCCCAAAGAGGGGGAAGTACCATTACTAGCAGAAGGAACATTGTTAAGTTGTCCTAAATTTGAACCAGAACCAGTAGCATTAACATTTATATTCTCTAAAGTGTGGTTATCCATGTCAGGAAAAACTATATCTCCACTTTGTTTCCCACCATTCTGCAACTCCCTCCTATCCTGCACTTGCATCAATGCTCAGCCACACTATTTGTATCTAAATATTTACCCTTTGTGCCAGTAATACACATCTCCTTTGTGTGTCCTTCATTTCTACATCTCTTGCATCGCTCGACATTCTCTTGTATTTTGATTTATTGATACCAACAACCCTCGTTTGTATTGACCTCCAAAGTTTTTGGTAAGGAGAAACGAGGTTTCCAACCAATACAAATACAAGCATACATACTAAAATCCTTTTACTCGATGGCTTAATTAGATTTAATGTAAAAATCCAGCTTGTTTCCAATGGTCATAAAAGTCTCTTCATTCCAGTACTCACGAGGCAAGTTATACAACCTCAAACAAATGGGAATTTCTTCAAGGTGGGCATTCAGAGGATCAGAATTTGGTTCCTAGTCCTTCAAAAACAAACCCTTAACCCCCATGAAAAAGGGACCATTTTTAAAAATCTAGTTTTTGTTCTCATTGGTCGAGCCATGATCACAAGAAAAAAGCCATTGGGCATAGATTTGAGATTTGACTTGAACGACCAATTCTCTTCACACCATTTTTTAACTCTACCAAATGCATGCCAGTCACCTACCCATTTAATGAAAAAGGCTCTTTCCCTCAAAAAAGAAACCGAATCATTCTAGCTACAATTATCCAAAAAAAAAGACAAAAATTTGGCCTTCGGCTGGGACTATCTTACCTTTTCGCTGCTCTCAGAATTTTGAATCTTCTTCGACTGCCATTCTTTTTCTTGAACCTTTCGCCATTCCATTTTTGGGTCCTCTAGAGAGCTTGTTGGAAACCTAATTTCTGAAAAAAATTAGTGCTTCTCAAATAATAAGTTAATTCCCTTGGTTTTGTCATCACCAAGCTTTTGTATTTGACCAAAAAGGAAATTCTCCTCTAAAAGTCTTATTCAGTACTTTCCTACAAACATTGGCTTGAGAAGAATGGTTTATTTGATCATTATTGCTACAAGTTCATTAATGAAAGACATGAATAGCAAAGCAGTCAGGGTCACTTAAAACATCCTATATAGAGCATGTTTTCTACATAAACATGAATGCTACATGTGGGGGTAAATGTGACTCCCATAAGGGTTGATCCTAGCATGTAGCTCCAGAAGGAAATCAATAATCCAAAGAAAACGCATTATGATTCTCCTTGTATAAAATACTCAGTATCGACAAGACTCACACAATGCTACAATGAAAAATTAACGTTTCGCAGTAACTAATAATACCGACAAAGGCAAAAGGAACTATACTGAAAAGTTAAGTTACACTGATAAACCCTTTATCAATGTGACCCTTGCTTAATCACAACGAAAAGTCAGATATCGGCATAGGATAACACTCCTGCTTAACGTAATAAGACTATATCGAAAGTACAAGTTACAACAAAAAAAAGACTTATTGAGATAGAATATACAAGCTATACCAAAGATATAAACCTAAAAGCTTCGAGAAACATTGGAAAGACTCTCCATTTGTCTCATCGAAGCTGCTAGTTTTTAGTATAACAAACAGGTCTGCAAAGTATAAAGTTGCTACACCAAAGTTCATTTTTATATCAAAAAGACCAATGGGTCTCACTGCCACGAGAAGAAAAACATCTACAAGATTAGCCAGTAACCTATGTCGAACCTTAAGCTTTTAATATAACAAGAGGGTTCTACAAAAGTTGGGAGTGTTATACCAAAATATGTTCTTACAACGAAAAACCCGGTGGGACCACGAAGGGGAGCCAAAAGGTTTGTCAATCTAACTTGTTCTGATTGTTACCGAAATTATCCTATTTCAATATAGTCATATGAGTGGGGAAAAGCATAAACCATTACATCGAAAGTCTTTCTTACACCAAAATTGAGTTTTACCAGGGAAGTTGAAATTCATGATGCTGATAAAAATTTATACTTCAGTATAGTGGCATAAAATGAAAAAGAGATTAAAGGTTATATCAAACCAGGGAGCTATACCGAAAAACCTAGGTGGCAAAAAAATAAGGGATAAAGTTTTTTGACATTAATGCACACCAACTAACATCAATATAACACGAATTTGAATTTAAATCTCCCATGACCATTTTGTAACTATATCTCAAGCAATGTTTCATAAGATTTTAAGAAGTGGACTAGGTAAAATCAGATCACCGAGGCATTCAGGCAGTGTACACGAGAGCAATCGGAGCAAAGTAAGTAAGCAACGGGTCAGAATCTAATCCCAAATTACAAGTATGTACTCATTCCAGAACAAAGATTTCCTTTTATTGCTTCATTGATTCTGCAAGATGGAAGGTACCTCAAAAAAACCTAGGGTTAAGAAACAAAAGAAGGAATCCACAGAAATAGAAAATCTTGAGAAATAGAAAATATTGAAGGGCCCAAGCCCAAAAAATAGAAAAAAGAAGGGAGACACCTTAACTAGGATTTGATGGATCAATTCCCCGATTCTGGTCCAAAATCTAGAAGATCTTCCCAAGCAAAAATGCTAGGAGACAAGCATGAAGACCTAGGTGATATCTAGACGCCTATGAGAGGGTATGAGTTATTTATGTACCACTACATAAAAAGGAACAAGCCTAAGTCAATATGCAACTCATGGGCATTTAACATAGGAAAACTGGTTGTGCCTAATGTTTTTGTGAGTGTGGATTTAACGATATTATTGGCAAAGAATTACAAGGTCGAAAGAAAAATAATTTATGATGCTACCGAACAGCCACTCCTGCCACTAACTAGGGATTACATGTCAAGAGTTTTCGACCTAGATATAACCCTTGATGAGCATATAGATCAGACCCTCTTAGACAATGAGTTTTCCATGCTCAATGAGCTCTATCAACGGTGGAGGTTTCCTATGCATAGGCCCAAGGATAGAGATAATCTCAAAATGTTTGAAAAGAATGAAGAACCTCCTTATGATGTTGATTTATTTCAGGAATATTTCAAATACACTTATTATTTAGTATGCCAAATTATGGGAATTGAGGCAAGTGTTCTGATGGAAGTAGCACCTATAATATTGACCGCTAATGTGCAGACACATGATGCTCATCCTTTTGACTACGTGACCTTAGTTGTGGACAAAATCAACCATGGCTTGGAAAGAATCAAGAATGACCTTAGTGAGATCCACTTCAGACTTTACTTTGTTTTAATGCATATGTTGTTGTATGTTGGTCAAACAATGGGTATGTGGAATGATAGTCTTAGAGTAAATGAATATGATAGAGAAGGTGTTAGGAAACCAGTTCAGATGTGGATAGTAATATGGGATCAAAGATTTCAAAGGTCCCAGTATTTTTGTTTTGAAGAATATTTTGTCAGACTTTTGTGTCATCTTCTTGGTTATCCTCGCAATTACACTTTAAGTACAGAAATACTAAAGTTTCTCAGGCCAAAGGATAATGATGAGCGGCAATTAATCAACCATAATTGGCGAGACTAGTATGCCCTAAATAACTACACTAAGATCAAAGTGTATGGATTCAAAGGTTCTCTTTTATTGCTCCTAAAAACAATACTAGATAGAATTGCTTATTTGGAAATCATGAGACAACTGGCAAAATCAAATAGCCTACATTTGGAGAAATATGGGAAACAATCCATGATGCCTGGGTATTTATGTTTTGGAATTTTTACTATTTCTTCTACAAAGGGATATGACTGCATTGAAGATAAGTTGGCCTATTATGGTTTAAGTCAAGATGTACCTCGGGTTAGTTTTGATCCCGAAGGATTTGTTAATGCTGCTAAGAAATCATAGAAGCTTCACCATTATGAACATGTGCCACTTGAGGAGGAGGATCTGATCCAAAATTTGGAAGAAGCACATGCCACTGAAAAACTAGAAGCTTATGATAAGGTCATTAGGATCGAGGAATGGAGAAAAAGCCACAATTTATCAATGCCTAATGTATGTTCAAACATTCAGGATCCCATTGCCCATCTGAATGAATTAATTGAGGGTGTCCCACCAAGAGAAATAGATACAAGGAGGCCTATAGGGAGTGTATATGGTGAAAATGGATAGTGAAAAACAACAATATTGAAATACTAACAAGGATCAACCACAAAACCCTAGCCTAACAATGAAAATGATCCACCATACACAAATGAAGATACCTAAGACCATGCAAATCAACAAAATAAACCAAATATACCATTCACATGTCTAGTAGGGTTTCAGTCTCCATTTCTTCCTATCTCCATTGATCTTGTTTGATGTAGTTGCTCTAAGATTTTAGGTGTGCACAAGAGCTCAACAAAGAACATAAATGTGGTTGATAGCTTGATCGCAATAAAGCTTGATTGCATCATTAGGGTTGAAAAGGAAGAGGGCATCCTCTTATATAGAGAACACTATAAGAAATGAAGGGATAAGCTTAAGAGGTGTAAAGATAAATGGTCGGCTAGGATTAAAGGGTAGGTAGAGGAAATAATTAAATGATAAAGGGGGTAGGTAAGAGAAGAATTAAGAGATGAGTGACATGTGTCATGGGTAGAAAAGGCTAATGAATTAATTAAATAAATAAAGATTCATTTAACTAATAGAGGAAGTGGGACCAATTAAATTAAATAAATAATATTTATTTAATTTAGCAAAAGGACAATTTAAATAAATAAAAGTATTTATTTAAATGAGGAAAGGTTGAGAAGAGGATAAATGAATTAATTAAATAATTAAAAATTTATTTAATTAATAGAAGACTTAGGATAACATAATTAAATAAATAAATATTTATTTAATTGGACAGGACAATTTTAGGTCTCTACATTTTGCCCCTCTTTGAGACAATGCAACTTGTCATGTTGGCTCAAAGAAGATAAGATAAACTGATACAAAGTTGCCCCATGACAGGAATGATATGCACCCTTGAGAGATTGGATGAAAATGTTTGAAAAGATCACAAATAATCTCTCAATGAGAAAGAAAGGCTAGAAAGGACTAACAAGATAGGGTAACAAGGTCATGTAGGAAAAAAAAGACTAACACGGGGAAGAAAAAGCTGACACGGGAGATTAGGGTTAAGTAGCCTATAAGATAAGGCCACAAGGAAAACATCCTCATTTGCATCCACACACCTAAGAGATCAGAGTGTGTTAGTGAACATATTTGTCTTTCAAAAATGAATATGCAAATTAACTCCCAATGCCCAGAATGAAGGACAAAAAGCACTAACAGTTGGATCGATTATCATGGGATTGATAATCTTCCTCTGAATTTTACAGGGTACAGCTCCCCAGTCAGATGTTCAATAAATTAATTGGTTCTAACAACACATTTGCTTTTAACCGGAAAGCAAGAAAGGCTGCCTGCTTCATTCTTAGATGAGAGGCCAATATTTCACACATTTTTCGAGGAAAACCATCTTTCTAATATTTACAATGCAAGAGATGAAAGTAACTGAATCAAAGTTCAGAACGCCATTCCCACAATTCCAATAAGAAACGAATAGATAAGAGAAAATGAATCTGTTTTCAAACACAAATCATTTCCTAAGAACAAACACCCAAAGGAAGGAGTACCAAAAAAATAATAGTTTTCTTCAATAGAAAGGTCATTACTGCTATTTGATTAGATAAGCATATGTAAAGATATGTATCTACATAGATTCAAAACCCACAGATCTTCCTTCTCCCAAAAATAGTGTGATCTTTATATATATATTCTCCTACAACAAAGGCACGATTATACATCTATAAATCCTTTTCCATTTCAGATTTAAAAGTCTGATCCTTCCTTCTTCAAAACAGAAACTTCATGAAACAGAACTTCTAAAAACCAGAAAACTAAGTCAACTATTCTAACCCCTTCTCTATCTCTTTCTTTGCATATTTATCCTTCTTTTCCTCTCGGTGAGACACTTTCAGTTCCAAAAACTGAATCTTGGCATATCATATGCTGACAGCTGGATATAAATAATTGTCTTCATTCTTTCAACACTTTCTTGGCTTCAATGTAATCTTTAATCATAATGTTTTAATATGAAAACATTATAACTTAAAATACATAAGCTTTATGAATTAATTATGGGCTTCATTGTTACAAATATAAGTCGTGCCTTTTTAATGTTTGAAAACAAGAAACTTGGTTGTTGTTGGTCATTTTGGACAGACCCGCACTCAATCATCCATATCTTTTGAAGGAGACATAATTAGGTTAATCACTCCAGTGGAAACGTGTGCAACTTGTCTGTGCACAACATATAAAAAAATGGGAAACATCCAACAGTGGAATAAAAAGATATTCCCCTCGCAACATGACAGTTTTTCTGTCACAAAAATCAGAAAATGTTCTTTGTTCTAGACTTGTATTCTGTTAAGTGTATCTTGCAAACCAGATTGAATTTCCATAATTCCTTTGGTGATAACTTGTAAAAATAGGTTTCATAAAACATATCCTAAATCCAGCTTGATCCAACGATTGAAGTGAGAGATATACCCCTTGCACAGAGACTGATTTTGCTATCTCAGAAATTTTGTATTTACAGGCTGCATTGAAATTTATAAACATTCTTCATGCTAACTCTTTCACAATCCTCTAAAAAAAATAACCAATTGCTGCCTGAGTAAATGGTGAATCAATATCGCTCTTCCAAACTTTTGTCGGTTGACCAAATTTGTCCACTGATTGCTTTGCCTCTCCATTTTGGTTGTGAGTTGAACCTTTGAACTTCATTGAACATGTTGAACATTCCTGAACTGTTTGAACTTTTGGAACCTACTGAACTACTTTGAACCATTTTGAACCCGACTGAACTTTTGAACCCGATTGAAATGAATGAACCCGATTGAACTTTTGAACCTGACTGAACTGAATGAACCTGCTTGAACTGAATGAACCCGATTGAACTGAATGAACCTGATTGAACTGAATGAACCTGATTCAAGATGGTTCAATGTGTTCACGGAGTTCAACCAATTACTAAAACTCGACATTTTTTTTTTATTTAAAGACAATTTACAAACAAACTAAGGGCTCAAACCGAGGCATTGTAAGAAAGACAAGGACTCCGAATGAAATTTTAAAGGGGAATTTACTCTTATTATGAAGGAAGAATGATGCGGTAATAGAGTGCAAAGAGAGAGCTTAGAGCAGTCAGCGACGATGGATAGAGTGCAAAGATTCGATCGAGTCCGGTGATATCAGAGACCAGACGACACAGGTGAGTTGGTAAGTACCTCGAGGCCTCTTTGTAAGTTTTTGCATTTATTGTTGTCATTAATACATTTTAGGGTATGTAAACAAAAATGCAAAATCATTGTTTGCACTAGAAACGTGTCTAGGTCAGTGCCAGACACGTCTAGGTAGGATAGGTGCATCTAGGTTAGGTTTGGTTGTGTTTATGAATGTAATCACGTCTATGTTTAGTAAGGACGCGTCTATGTACAAAAGGCACGTTTGTATCACAAAGATGTGTTTGTGAAGGACAATGGCATGTCTAGGGAAAGAAAGCACGTTTGGGTTGATAAAAACCATGTCTATGTTGTAAAAACGCGTTTGTGTCTAAGTGGGCTCAAATCGACAATTTTGTGATGAACATATGTTTTCAATTGGATAAGTTGTTGAGAGGATACACTCAAGAAGGTTCCCTAGAGAAGACAAACTAATAAATAGGCTAGAATTGACAATTTTGTGATGAACATATGTTACCAATTGGATAAGTTGTTGAGAGGATACACTCAAGAAGGGCCTCTAAATAAGATCTAGTGTAATGTGATGAACATATACACTAGGATGCATCACCATGTGATAGACATGAGCACTAGTATAGAAGTAGCACTATGTGATAGACATGAGTACCACTAGGATTGACATGATTGGTTTGGTTGGATGTAGGAGCACTTGCCCCAGATAAAGTCGCAGAAGAGATTCTCTGTGACACGGAGGTTGTGACCAGAGTTGACCTTTGAGGAGCGAGAAGTTGTCAAGGGTATGGGATTAAGACACATCATGTATCTACCTGAGACTCAAGTGAATGGATATTACTGACTACTCTAGCATAGAGATGGCACTCTAAGACCCGTTCATTTCATTTGTCGACTGGTGAGATGTCAGTCACTCTAGAAGATGTTTATAGGATTCAAAGGATATCGATTCACAGCAAGCTGGTGTCGTATGACAGAGAGGGCGATAGGGATGCACTGAGATGAGTCTTTGGTGACCCAGAGCTAGAGATGAGATCGGGTCATGTCAGCTAGGATGTTATGCTAGCTAATGGACATAGACTATCGACAGTAGTTGGAGGAGTTATTAGTGGCTACTTGTGCCTAGACAGGGCACCATAGGGTATGGTTGTTGGCTGGGGGAGGACTCAAGAGACGTTGGTGACACAACATATGAGATATGTATGGGTTCCATGTGTATTGGCACATTTATATCATGAGCTTCACCAGTTTGTGTATCTCGGTGGCTGCAGGTTAGGTTGCGAGGTGACTCTATTGTAGGTGTAGTCATATGAGCACATTGTAGTGACTAGACCAGTGCACTTCAGAGGGAGCGGACATGGACAGTCCTCCACACACTTATATAGTATGATCACTTTCCAACCATGAATTGGGAAGGTGGACTATTAGAGACGGGTTATTGACGACATAGATAATGTCATATGGAGACCCTATCTTAACTGTGAGGATTGGGAGGAGGATGCCACAAAGCTACCTTATGTTTTCAAGAGCAAGTATCTAATTGGGTGAGCACCTTATATACAGGATATACATCTAATTAACAAGGTATGCAAATAGTTTGGGTGGCAGCAGAGGATGCCTCGAGGATCTGGCGAGTTTGCACAAACAGTGAGGGAGCAGGTTCACTGGGTGTCGATTTTGTCCTATGATACTGCAGTGACACAATTTGAGCATATGGTTTTGATGCCTTGGGATCTACTGAGGGATGTAGTTGATGCAGGTACAAATGCATAGTATGATGCTTATTTTGCAGCACATCCAGTATCGAGGTTGACAAATCTAGATGAGCCTGTGGTAGCGGAGGATGACGATGATGAGGATGATGATGACAGGGGTGGTGGGAGACAGAGGAGGCAGAAGAGAGGAGCAGTGAGGAGGGTGGTGAGGGATAGGGGTGGACAGAGGGCTGCTAGAGAGAGGGTTGAGGAGAGACAGGATCCACAGGGAGGGAGACCACCGAGGGGCAGAGGAGGATAGGTGTTATAGGTTGGTGGGAAGGTACAGGGATAGGTACTAGGGAGAGATGCACAAGGACAGGTATAGGGACTAGATAGACAGGAGGGTTTCTAGAGCGAAGATGAGGAGGAGGATGAGTTGCTAGTGTTGCGAGAGATTGTAGTAGGACAGGTCAATAAGATCGAGGATCTCGAGAGAGAGAGACGTGACTCGATTGAGGCGACAGTTAGTAGATATGCAGAGGGAGAGGGATCAAGCCATCCAGAGGTATACTGAGGTTGAGGAGGCACTGAGGGTAGGCATGAGGGTAGCTGAGGACACGAGGGTTGGATATTCATATGTCCTATTGGCAGGGGAGGAGATACTCTATTGGAGATATCTGTATTACACAACCATTCCTCCAGAGTTGAGGGCTAGGAGCTTCAGGAGAGATTCGAGGACTACCACCACAGGGGAAGGGGACAAATGACAAGCATCCAGTGGTAGGATTATGGTTCCACCCGCACCACCAGGAGGGAGAGACAGAGGGGGTGATCCTAGAGAAAGGACTTCGAGAGCTCAGATTCCTTCGAGGCCAGTTGGCTCCGAGGGAGGGTCTTCGTCATAGCTCTCTTAGATCCCATTTCGTATTAGTTTTTGTATGATGATGTAGACACCTTTGGGTGATTTTGCAGCCATATGAGATTCTGACATCATTGTATCATGACACTTTTTTATTTTTTGATATATATATATATATATATATATATATATATATATATGAGATGATCCATCCTTGCGGAAGCTATATGCATGTGTACTATGTGTTTATGATTCTACATGATGATGCAGATTATGTATGCATGTTCCTGTAATAATTATATGATGCTTATGATGATGTTCTAGATACAAAGATGATATGCAATATGTTTTTGTACTTTTTATGTTTTATATATTTATGCAAATGTGGATGTACTATATGTAGATGGATGTATGACTATTAACATGTTATAATTATTTACATAATGAAAATGCAAATATACACGTGATATACTAATCAGTGGTGTGTGCAGGATGTGGTGTGATTATGATTTCCATATGTATGCATGAGATGAGATATGCTAACATGTGATGATGCAGGTGAATACTACATGAAATGCAGATATTTTTGGTGTGTCATTATGCTCAGTCATGCAATAGCAGGCTACATGGACTCAGGGAAGGACGACGGAGGTCAATCACGAAAGGGGGATGGAAGGTAGAAGATATGGAAGTGAAAAAGCTTCTTGTGCTTTATCATCATTGAGTTTTATTATGGCAAATAGGTTATGACAATCAAGGTATAGGTTCAATCCAGAAAGTCATTGTACCCATTTGCATGGAGATCAAACAGTCATAAACAAAGAATTCCCCAGTTCATACTAGACTCACAATGTCCTCATATTCTTGGACAAGCCATAGCATTACTAAAAGACAATCCACAAACAACAAAACAATAGGTGAATATATCCCATCCTTGCCTTTCTAGTCAAAGACATCCCGGAGATAGAATCTCTAGTCAGAGACATCCTGGAAAAGCTAAAAGACATATCATCTTAAAAGATGAAATCAAAAGAAAACCAAGACTTGACACCAACATACAATGAAATCCTCAAGTTATCTATGTTTCTTGCCACATATGGTAAACATGTTTGATTTGGTCACAATGTTGTCATCCTGATAAAGAACAGATCACGCTGAAAACCATGTTGTTGCCAAAGTCTGCTGAAAGATTTGATTTGTTGAAAGCCCATTGTTGCTTGTGTCTTATATGAAACTGACTGAATCTATGAAAATGATACTTTATTGTGGATTGGTGATGCAAATGACTTCTTATTGCGGATTGTGCACAAAAGGAGGAATGAAAAGACAATGCTCCTTAAAATATGCAATGCTCAGGGTACCACTTCCATCACTAGATTTAGGATTTTGCCCCAGTTATAGATTGGACCTGATTTATTATGGAAGGAAAAGGAAAAAAGGGATGGGTTTATTATGAATGGCTAACCAATCTTAGGTAGATCAATAACAAGTCATGATGGGAATGGGTAAGTTTATTATGGATGGATAGACTGTGAGTGTGTGCAAAGTGAATGGATAAGATTGAATCTTGAAGGAGGGAGGAGCAATGTCTCTACACATGGCGTTGGTAACCTGATTTTCACCATGGTACTTGCCTAGGATGCCACCGAAGTGGTTTTCACCATTGGACAAATTTATTTCTCTTTACTTTTTTCGATTTTTCAACTTTTTTTTAGTCACAAGGCGCATGTTTGCCAGATTTTCACCAAGTAACAATTTATTTATTTTTTTATTTTTTTTTATTTTTTTTTTATATTTTTTGTATTTTTTGATATTGGGATATTTTGAAAAGCTATGTGTAAAACCTGCGAAGGTGCATGTTGTTGATAGGATCTCCCAAAGGTTCTCCATCTAGTGTTGAGAGCTAATATGCACCTGGTCCATAGACTGTTGTGATGATGTAAGGACCAAGCCAATTGGGCTCAAATTTTCCTTTCTTTTCTCATTCCTTGTTGATTCTTAGGATTCTCTCTCAATACTAAGTCACCGACCTCAAATGTGCGAGGCTTTACCTTATGGTTGTAGTTGTGACTCATACTCTATTGATAAGCCTTAAGATGATTAAAAGCAGTTTGTCGTCACTCATCCAAGAGTTCTAGTTCCTGTAAACGGGAGACCCTGTAGTATTTGTCACTGATTATATCTCGCAAAGAGACTCATAAGGATGGTAACTTGACCTCAATAGGCAAGATATATTTGGCACCATAGAAAAGTGAATAAGGGGTAGCTCATGTAGGTGTGTGAATACTTATGCAATAAGCCCAAAGTGTGGGATTAAGTTGGATGTGTCAATTTCGGCCAACATCATCGACTGTCTTTTTGAGGATTTTGAGAATGGTTTTATTAGATGCCTCAGCTTGACCATTACCTTGAGGATAGTATGGAGTGGAGAAGAGATGGTTAATATGGAAGTGATCACAAACTTCACGAACATCCTAATTTTTGAAGGGACGCTCGTTATCTATGATGATGGAAAGGGGAACATCATAACAGTAGATAATATAGTTAAGGATGAATGTAGCAATCTGTTTTCTAGTGACTTGGGTGAGAGGAATGACTTCAATCCATTTTGTGAAATATTGTGTGGCAGTGATAATGAATTTATGGCCATTGGAAGAAGGAGGATGAATCTTGCCTATGAGATCGAGTCCCAACTAACAAAAGGGCCAAGGAGTTGCAATCGATTGATGTTCTTGAGCCGGTGCATGAATAAGGTCTCCATGAATCTAACATTGCTTACATTTCTTAACAAATTGATATGAGTCTTTTTCCATAGTGGGCCAATAGTATCCAATCTTCATAAGTTTCTTGGCTAAGATTGAACCACTAGAATGAGCACCACATATACCTTCATGAACCTCTCATAACGCAATTTGAGCTTCCTCCCTTTCTAAACATCTAAGAAGAGTGTCATCTAGACCTCGACGGTAAAGGGTATCAACTAAAATGACATAACGAGAAGATTGGCAGATAAAAGTACGACGATGATTATTGGATAGGTCATGGGGAAGGGTATTGTTGCATAGGTATGTAAAATGGCACCGTACCAAGGGGAATTCAGACCAATGACACATCATCTCAATAGGAGTGATCTCATATGAGGGGACCAAAAGGTTGTCCACCAAGAACTCATAGCGGGTTTCATTCTATGGTAGATCAATCAATGAAGCAATATTAGCCATGGCATCTGCAACTCGATTGTTTTCCCTTGGAATCTACACAAAGATTCTCTCTGTGAAGTATTGTTTGAAATCATCTACCATTTTCAAGGAAATAATTTTTCATCTTTTGTCTAGTAGTCATCATTTGCTTGACAAATTACAAGTTGAGAGTCCCCAAAAACATGAAGTTCCTAGATTTTCCACTGAATTGCAATTCACAATCTTGTTGTTAATGCCTCATACTCTGCAATGTTATTGGTGCAGGGAAATGACAATTGATAGGATTTAGGAATGGAATCCCCTTGAGGTGTGATAAAGAGGATACCATCTCCCGCGTCGTGTTGTGTGTATGAACCATCAAAGTATAAGTGCCAAGGCTTTGTGTGTGTCACCATCAGAATGGATTCATCTAGAAACTCTGAAGTCATAGGAGTATCATCAACCACGGGTGCATCTGCCAATTAATCTACAATATCTTGTCTTTAAATTACTTTTCTATCCACATATTTGATGTCGAATTCACTCAGGATCATAACCCATTTAGCTAATCTACGAGTGAGTGTTGCCTTATTGAGAAGATATTTTAGTGGATCTATCCTTGCAACAAGCTTGGTTTTATGAGTTAGCATGTAATGTCATAAGTTTTGTGAGGCAAAAACCACAGCAAGACATGCACACTCAATTTGTGTGTAGTTAAGCTCATAGCCAACCAAAGTATGATTGATGTAATATACTGCTCTTTCTTTGCCTTCATTGTCATGTTATGCCAAGAGTGCCCCCAGTGCTGTTTGTGTAGCTAATATTTATAGTAACAGGGGTTTTCCTGAAATTGGCAGCATCAAAATTGGTAGATTTAGGAGATAATCTTTGAGTATCTGAAAATCCTGTTGACATTTATCATCCCACTTGAATTTGATGTTTTTGTGAAGTAAATTTTGAAAAGGATGACATTTATCTGCAAGTTGAGCTATGAATCTTTGTATAGACTGGAGCCTTCCTTATAGAGACCGAAGTTGGCTAATATTCTTTGGTGGTGGCATTTCTAATATAGCTCTGACTTTTGTTGGATCGGCTTTGATTCCTCTCTTTGAGACAATGTATCTAAGGAGCTTCCGGAGGTTACTCCAAAGACACACTTCTTAGGATTTAATCTAAATTTGTATTTCTCTAGTCGATCGAAGACCACTGAAAGGATGTCCAAATGTGTTTCTCTTTCTAACGATTTACCTAGGAGGTCGTCAACATAATCTTCCACAGTAACATGCATAAGATCATGGAAGATATTGGTCATAGCTCTTTGGTATGTGGTACCTGCGTTCTTTAGTCCGAAGGGCATGACATTCCAGCAGAAAGTTCCCCAGGGACAAGTAAATTCTATTTTGTGTTGATCTTCAGGTGCAATTTTTATCTGGTTGTAGCCGAAAAAACCATCCATCAAAGATAACATTGCATTACCGGCTGTAAGATCCACTATTAAGTCAATATTTGGTAACAAAAAGTCATCTTTAGGACAAGCTTTGTTGATGTCTCTGAAATCTATACATATTCTGATGTTGCGATCCATCTTGCTGATAGGTACTAAGTTAGAGATCCACTCAGGGTAATCAATTGGTCTTATGAATCCAACATCTAGTAGTCTCTCAAGTTATACTTTTACTAATAATGCCATTTGTGGATGCATTTTCGTTAATTTCTATCTAACTGGCTTTGCTCCTAGTGTAACTGTCAAATGGTGCATTACTAGATCGGGATCTAGTCCAGGCATATCCGCATAAGACCTTGCAAAATTGATTTTTCATTATGTGAAGAAACTTATGAACTTCGACCTTTCTTTTTCTGTTAGGGATTGTCCTAAGAATATGTTATGCAGATTCTCTTCTATGCCAATGTTTGTTTTGATAGTTTGCTCCACCAACATGGATGATTTCTCCTCGTATGAAGCCATCGGGAGAATGTCGAGCCTTCCATCTTCGGGCACCTTAGAGAGTTTTTCACCCTCAGATACGTCCTTTTCTTTTTACCTTTTTAGAGTCAAATAGCACCATAGCGTGGTTTTCATCATAAGACCCATGATTTGTTTTTATTTTTATATTTTTACGACTAGAAGGCCCAACACCCTCACCTAAGTATGTCACGCTATTGAGTTCTATAGTGTACCCCACTTTATGGTCCCTAAGCGGAAGATCATCTCGTATGTCCAAGTAGTCTATGAAAGCATCATCATTTTGAAATATGTCTAGTTGTAAAGGTCCTTTGTGGTCCCAATCAATTTGTGAATGAACGAGGGGAAGACCATCAATGTTTTCAAAGTCAGTGGGAGTAAGGGTAAAGAAGCAATTATCTTCAAGTATATCAAGGTAATTGTCGAGGTCATCACTAGCGTTCTCCTCATTTTTCTCAATCCTAAACGAATCCAAATTGGCATCACTAGAAGCATATTCAACAACGAGAGTCCTCACTCTTCATGACTTTGACCTAGAACCTAGAAATGGAACATAGATTGTTTGGGATCCTCAGAAGCTTTTCCTTTATTACCCTCTTTTTGTGATGTAGACTCTGAAGTAATTTGACCGACCCTAAATTTTCTATTGAACTCTTCTTCCTTTGTGGGTTCACTTGGTTCTCTGAATGTTTCGGTGAGCTCATAATCACTAGATGATTTATTTGAACCCCATTCCCATTCATTGGAATCAGTGGAATAGCATTTCTCTTGTTGATAATTAGAGTCTATGATTTGCAATGCTTCTTTAGATTTGTAAATACCTAACTTGAAAGGTATGAAACCAAGTCCTTTGGAGAAATGATTCTTGAATGTTAATTTTGATCGCAAAGGTTGAGTGACACCTTCTTTTCTTAAGCCAAGAGGGCTCTTACCATCATATCCAAATTTTTGCAAGATCTTGAATCCTTTGCCATAATTTTCACATGGTATCTTGATGTGATCTTGTGTATCCTCTTAAGGTTCTTTATAAAGCATTTTGTATAAGTCCTCTTCTTCCATCTCACCCCACTTTTGGAATATAGTAGGATCCCATTTTAATGTAATGATAGATACCTTTTTAGAAGGGTGTGGGCATCCATATTCTTTTGGAGAATCCATTACTTGTCTTAGGTACACAGTTTGATTTAGAGTGTACTCGCCCATGCCTTTATCCTAATATTTCCCTTTAAGCTCACCTTGTTTTGATGTTGAAGGTTTTAGTGATTTGAGATCAACATATGTGGATGATGGATTTGCTTCTCTATTGATTGGTATTATTGTTTCCAATTTTGACCGCAGGTTGTTGCAATATATGAACGGATTCAGATCACCATTAATAGTCACTTCAAATTCATTGTGTGGGAACTTGATACATTGATGATACGTAGAAGGAACAACTCTCATTTCATGAATCCATGGGCGTCCCAAGAGTATATTGTATGTGATCTCTAAATCAAGGACTTGACATACCACATCCTTTGTAACTGGCCCAACTCTAACAGGTAAGGTGATTGTGCCCTTGGATGAGTGCTCTTCGTCATCATATACTTTAATGGTAATTACATGTGTAGAATTCACAACTTTTTCAGAATATCCCAATTATTTAATAGTGTTCAATGTACAAATGTTCAGACTCGCTCCTCCATCTATCAGGACTCGTTTTACTCGGTTTTTATAGATGAAGGCTTCAATATGTAGAGGTGCATTACGAGGTTGGGTTATAGATGCGTCATCAACTTCTGTGAATGTGAGGCTATGTGGCATGAAAAGATATCCCACCATGGCTTGAAACTGGTTCATGTTCAAATCAGTGGGTATGGAAGTCTCTCTCAAAGTCTTATCAAGGATGGCCTTATGTGCGGGGGATATGTGTAAAAGCTCAAGGATGGAAATGAGGGCGAGTGTCTTCCCTAGCTGATCTACAAGGTCATACTCATTCTTCGTGGATGAAGAGGCTATGGTCTTGGATGGAACGCTTTGCAAGGTGACTTTACCTCAACGGGTTGTGACATTACATTCGAAGGTTTCATCTTTAGAAGATGAAGAAGATGGTCCAATGCCTTTCAAAACAACTTTACTCCTCTGGGTAGAACCTTTGGGAGTTTTTTCCTTTATAATGATAGTATAAACATGATTGTCCATTGAAACATGATTATTAGTAGAATCAGATTCATAGGGTATCTTGGTATAATTAGCTTGATTATCTGTAGTTTTAGCTTTTCCTTTGTCATGTTTAGGAAATGGCTCCTTAAACATCGCATGTTCTTCATTGGAGGTATGACTATCAACCTCAATGTCACCTCTGTCAATGAGATCTTGTATGATATTCTTCAATCTGTAACAATTGCTAGTTAATTTCCCTTTGCTTTTGTGATATTCACAATATTCATCATCATTCCACCAATTTGGTTTTACTTTGGTTCATATGGTGGATTGTCTGGTAGTGTTATTAGCTTGTTTGCCACTAATTTCTTGAATGTTGTTTCAATCAGTTCTCCCAATAGAGTGTATTTTCTTCAGGGTTTTGATTGCCTTTGATTGTTCACTTGATCATTCATATTAGAAGAACTTGCACTAAGGAAAGTAATCTTAGGTTTCACACCATTTGCATCTACTACCCTGTCATTAACTGTGTTCTTATTCTTGTTCCAGAAATGGGGTTTTTCTTTCCCATTTGATTCCACTTTATTCTCTTTTAATATCTTGATGATACCTTGTTCAATGACTTTTTATATTGCCATTCCTTTCTCAATGACCTCCTTGAAGGTAGATAAACAAGATTTTCTTAGCTCATATCCAATATCCTTGTTGACGTTTTGAGTGAACATTTATACCATTTGTTTTTGTGGTATATCACAAGAGCATCTACTAGAAAGACCTCTCCATTGCTATAAAAATGAAGAGAAAGATTATCCATTTTTCTACTTAGTATTGCGTAAGGTACCCACTGACACATCTATTTCAATGTTATATGAGAAGTGTTGTATAAAAACCTCTGCTAGGTCACCCCATGATTTAATTCCAGGTGGAAGTTGGGAGAACCATTCCATTGCTTGTTCGCCTAAACTTTGTGGGAACAATCTCATCAAATAGGTTTCTTCTCCTGCTACCTCAATGCAAGCTATGAAAAACTATCATATGTGTGCCTTAGGGTCCCCTTTACCTTTGTACTTATCAAACTTTGGTGTCACAAAATGTGGAGGAAATGGAGGCATTGGAATGCTTCTATCAAATGGGTAAGGACATATATCTTTCATTGTGTACTATTGCTTTGGTGTATTCATGTCCGCCATTTGGTTTTGCAAATCCTTGATCTGTTGTTGCAAGTCATTCTTGGGTGGTGTCTTTTCTCTTTGAGCTAGTCCCATGCGTGATCCACCGGGCGGAGGAGGAGGGATATAATGCATATATGGATGGTATTGATCATAGATGTGTTCATATGGAGGAGGTACATAGTTGTAGCTTGTATATGGACCACTTGGTATGATGTTGTAATGAGGAGCACTAGGTCTAGGTTGATACATGTCATGCCCATAAGGATAGGAGGTGTCATAAGAGTGATCATGAGTATTGCCCCCAAATCTGACATGGGGTTTCCTCGTGTCATGATTTTGAATACTTGTTTGAGTGTAATTGTATGCATTGGTATGATCTTGGGTATCATCATGGTCATGCATGGTGGTAGTTCTTCTCCATGGGAAAGGATGACTACAGGGTTGCTCATGAGAGGTTCTATCATAACTGCCATGAGAATGAGTGTATGTGTTTGGAATTTCAGGTTTTGAAATAGGGAGGAAGGTGACTCAAGCATGAGACACTCTTTATTATTACCACCATTATTAGGCCTCCTTTGTCTTGTATTGACTTTATTTATTTGTTTTGTATCATCCTCCAAAATTTGTGACATATCAAAATCACGGGGTAGTCTTGTTCCACTTTGTGCCATGACTTGTAAGAAGTATTATCTATCCCTTTTCATGATTTCTTGAACCAATTTATTAAAATTGGATCCATGATAGTTTCCTCAACTTCTGCAGAATCCACAAATACATTGTCATTGTCATTATCATTTCCATTTTTGTTGTCATTGTTGTCATTGTCTAGTATATTACTGTGGTTGCCAAATGGATTGTAGAATTCCTCTCCATCAAACTCATGGGTACTCATGTTTAAAGACCTTAAAGTTTCTTCGAATTCCCTTCTAGACCTTTGTGAATGGGTTTCAATCATGGACTAAAGTCTTGACCAAAATGAAAGGTAAGATGAAAATGCAAAGACCAGGGAAGACCAAGAGGTGTATGAAGTGTAGATGAATCTAGCGTAAACTTGCAATATCCAAGAGTGTAAGACCAAAGTATGTATGTTTGAGAGTAGGGTGTGGCTTCCA
Organism: Cryptomeria japonica; assembly: GCF_030272615.1. NCBI lineage: Eukaryota > Viridiplantae > Streptophyta > Pinopsida > Cupressales > Cupressaceae > Cryptomeria > Cryptomeria japonica. Next base: position 446,109,612 of record NC_081409.1, read on the forward strand.
AAGAGATGATGGACCTCTTAATGAGGTAAGTTGACCTTGACTCAAGGAGACCAATGAAACCCTAAGATGATAGATCTTGATGCAAGAATCACCTAGTGTTGTGTTATAGTATGTTTTGGAAAGTGTGATGAGGACAAACAAAGTAACCTTTTGACTCAAATTTGGAAAATACATATGAGGGCAATGCAAATGAAGGAAAATGATTGACTATGTGTGACCAAGACAAGTTGACTAAAAAATGAAGCCCTATAGGAAGCAACCTTAGAAGTTCTTTGAATCTAAAAACTTAAGTTCCTTTTGTTCTCAAGATTTTTCTGTAATCTCTCAACTGTGAACACAGACGCAGTTTTAACAGACCCAGACGTGATTTATGATCCCAGATGTAGCTCCAGTAAACACAGACGCAATTTTCTAGTGATAATGACACTTTCAGCTTGAAAGTCAGAGACACAATTATGCTCTGCACAGACTTGATTTTTCAACACAGATGTGGTTTCAATTGACAGAGACAGTTTCTAAAAATGTGACAATTTCTTGGTGATACTGTTGTAGGACACAAACGCAATTCTGTACCGCACAGACACAATTCTCAGCACATACATGATTTTAACAGTCATAGACGCATTTTTTGATACTTTGTGTAATTTTGTCCGATTGTGAAGTTGTCCAATGTGACCAAATCTCAATGTTTTGACTTTTTTTGTGACAAGAGGACACAATAACAGTGAAGACTCAATGTTTGAAAGTGTTTTTGTCCGAAGGATCAAAAAATGTTTCCAAACGTGAAATATAATGTGAAATATTTTTGCATACACCTGAAAAATGGTAGACACAATGTTTCTTTGTTTTGCTTGAAAATGTAAGAGTGTTTTGATCATGCAAGCACAAATCCTAGGTTCGGTCGGGACAATAGTTATTGAATCTCACTTGGGGGGTTACTTCGAGCTACGCAATTCAGAGTGGATACTTAGATGCTTGACCCCACTGGCTCCACCCTCGACCCTCACTTATTCAGGGTAGCCAAGCACCAGCCCCCACAAAAACTCCCCGTGGCGAACTTTGTATCTCTGCTAAGAACCATAAGAATGTGAGACGCTTCAGAGGTCCGACCTCCTGCACCAACAACTAGAAGGTTTTTGGCTTCTAACACAAAATGGTGTCTAGTAAGGGCATCCGTTTGGGTGGCTATAATTAGCAGTGTGTTACGCTTCGTTAAATGGAAGCCCCCCCAGCATATAGAGGTTGCGCTCTATAGGGTTTATGGGGAGTCATAACGTCGTTATAGCAACATGTAACACCCGTTCCTTGCAACTTTCATCACAAACACTTTTATTTATAGTGGCTTGGAAAGCTTAGCTTTAGCCCATAACCACTTGGGTCATTCCCTCTCACTTGGCCTTATGGGCTACTCGGGAGGCAGGCCCTCTAAAAGGTAAAACACAAAGAGCCTTTTGCTCAAGACACAAAAGACACTTGTTAATTTTAGAGCACCAAAATGAAGTGTTTTCTAAACTAAAGAAGACAAAGAAAGCAATCTCAAAATCAAATCTTTGCCAAAGGTCCTTCACCAAACTTGTTAGTAGTTTTGAAATGATACCCCTCCTGCAAGCACACAAGTTAGGTAAATTTTAAGATCCAAAAGACTTTGTGAAATAGGGGCCTTCGACAAGACACTTTTCTCCTTTTTAAACAACTGCACCACTTTGTTAGTTGGATCAAAAGAGGTTAGCTCAAAAAAAAAAAAATCTTAAAAACCCTAAATGAAAGCGAAAAATGCAAAATTGAAAACACAGACACAAAATCAGATCAAAGACGCAAAAAGATGAAACAAAGACGTAGTTTCCATATCTAAGACCTACAAAATAGATAACAAAACGTAGGCGCGACATAAACCTACATAAACACGAGATCTGGACACAGACGCAACAATACAACTCACAGATGTGATTCCAGTAACCTGTAACTGCAAAACTGAGCAAAAACCCTGCAAAACTAAAAACGCAACAAAAAGCAACGCAAACATGAAAAGAAAACTAAAATATGGTTAGATGCTACACAGATGCAACTTTAGGATGACAGATTTGCAAAAATAGCAAGAAATAAAAAATGCAGATATAGCGGTCGCAGACACGAAACAAAACATAGACGCGGTTAGATCCGTTGCAGACATAGAAAAATCCAGAATCGTCGCAATGTCAAACTTGAAACTTTTTAAAACACAAAATCTGCAAATAAGATGTCAAAATAAAAGGGACAAGGGTCCCATCGAGCGTGCCAAAATGTATACGGTAAAAATGGATAGTGAAAAACAACAATATTGATAGACTAACAAGGATCAACCACAAAAACCTAGCCTAACAATGAAAATGATCCACCACACACAAATGAAGATGCCTAATACCATTCAAATCAACAAAATAAACCAAATATACCATTCACATGTCTAGTAGGGTTTCAATCTCCATTGATCTTGTTTGATGTAGTTGCTCTCAAATTTTAGGTGTGTACAAGAGCTCAACAAAGAACAAAAATGTGGGTGATAGCTTGATCACAAGAAAGCTTGATTGCGTCATTAGGGTTGAAAAGGAAGAGGGCATCCTCTTATATAGAGAACACTATAAGTAATGAAGGGATAAGATTAAGAGGTGTAAAGATAAATGGTCGGCTTAGATTAAAGGGTAGGTAGAGGAAATAACTAAATGGTAAAGGGGGTAGGTAAGAGAAGAATTAAGAGATGAGTGACATGTGTCATGGGTAGAAAAGGACAATGAATTAATTAAATAAATAAAGATTCATTTAACTAATAGAGGAAATGGGATCAATTAAATAAATAAAATATTTATTTAATTTAAGAAAAGGACAATTTAAATAAATAAAATATTTATTTAATTTAAGAAAAGGACAATTTAAATAAATAAAAGTATTTATTTAAATGAGGAAAGGCTTAGGAGAGGATAAATGAATTAATTAAATAAATAAAAAATTACTTAATTAATAGAAGACTTAGGATAAAACAATTAAATAAATAAATATCTATTTAATTAGACAAAACAATTTTAGGTGTCTATAGGAAGAGGCATACAAATTGTGACACTACTTGTTCATCTGTCCCCCCAACCAACCCTTGTGATACTCAGTGATACAAAGGATGATCGAGAATATAATTTGCATCAGGAGTTAGGAGGAAGGGAAGCTTGACCTGATGATAAGGGCACTAGGTTGCTTGAAAGTGAAAAGTTCATCTCTGATGACGAATTCATTCACTCACATGAATTTAAAGCATTTTTGTACAAATATCAAGGAAAATTGATCAGGCAGCAGGCCGATAATGCGACTTGTGAGAATGAAAACATGCTACTTGAAAAGTTGGAAAGGGATATTGACAGTTAAATCGCCACAATGACTCCTGTCAAAGTAAGACAACTCTTACAAGAAGTCAGTGTACTCATTGTACCGGGATGGGACATAATTTATGCTCTTCTCTTTGATAGCTTTGTAAAAAACCACACTTCTCAAATGAAGATACCATCACAAGACATTGATAGAATATACTTAGGCTCTGGGTTTGATCTAGACAAGAAAGTGTTATTACAATGGGCTTTGTATCCCAGGAATAAGATGCCTACTCTAGTTGATACTGACAAAATGTCTGGGCATCTTATGGTCCAAAGGGTAGGAGAAATGGATCCCTTGGAGATGGTTGATCTTAATGTTAACATGGCAGAGTTTATGAAAGAACAGATGAAGCATGTTGTGAGAGAAAGAAATGCCTGCAAGATGAAATATGAGACAACCGAGGAACGAATTCAGTGATTGGAGGAAGAATTGAGATCAATTCCTAATAGGGAGGGATTCTCATATGAGCGTGAACAACAAATCACTGAAGCCCTCCAAGACACCAATTATTGGAGATATTAAGCTAAAAATTTGCAAAAAAAATGGAAAAGAAAGAGAGGCAAAGAAAAAAGGGCATTTATGACATGATGGCAGGGTTAATTACTCACAAGTTTAATGAGATGATGACATACACACATGACTACTGGAACACTTATGTGGGTACCTTTAGGGCATTGGAAGAACATACTAGGTTAACAGGAAGGATAAAAGAGATAATGAACAAAGAACAGAATCCAAAGTCATCAAAATTGCCAAGGAATATGGAAAGGATGTGGTCCAAACATATAGAGTATAAAGAGAAGCTGTAGGATGACTTGAATAGGCTGGACACAAAGGATGTTGAGAGTCTCCCTTCATTGCTTGATGAAGATGGCACACCTATATCCCAGGAAGAATGGAGAGGTTTATTGTCACAGGAGCACCCACGGGCTTTGGAGGCAATCAATGATGGAGATCACATCCTGGACAACGTAAAGATGATCCTGAGAAAATTATACAGAAAGGAGCATGTTATGAGACACTTGTCTCAAACATAACTACATACAAATATTAGGGATACATAGATCATTTAGGGGTTGTTAATCTTTTCCTTCTAAATCGTTAAGTACTTGTTTAGTTAGTTACAATGTGTAACTAATTATATATTGTTCCCAAAAGACATGTTGTTTTATATGTATTGTTTTTGTCTTTATAAGAGGAAGACCATTTCAATGTGATAGAGGATCATAGAAATCACAAAAAGAAAAAGACTTTCAGTTCAAAAACATTAAGCATTTTACTACTCTTCTTATGCAATTCTGATATAAGTAATACAAAATCAGTTATCTTTGTGCTTAGATGCTATATTTAGATTATCGTGGGTTACCTTTTGAATCTCTTGCTATTTTGATACTGAGAAGATCGAAGGTTGCATTAAAAGTTCTTTCTGTATACTGTTACTATCTTGTTATTTTCATTTTATGAACAAGAAGGTATACATTCTTGGATAAGTTTCTGTGTGAGCTTGATTGAATTTGCCATATAGTAACTGTCATAATAAGATTAATAGGTGTAGGAAGATCAACAATGGATAGTTATGTAAAACTGTCTAGTAAGGAGACAAGAAGAAAGGAAGCTCCATAAGACTCTGTGCCCAATTAAGAGAAAGACACTGATCTATATTGCATGTCCAACATTGCATTTCATAAAAATAAAAAGAACACAGTTCCATTTCAATTTTCAATAAAATAGGAAGTAAGATCTCATTTCAGTTCTAGTTTTGTAAAGTAGGAGTAGAAGATATAAATACAAAGTCATTCTCACTTTCATGCCATTTGAGATTGACCCAAGATAGGAATATTGTAATATAATCTACCTAGATATCGTTGGCTGATTGTAAGACATATAAGTTGAAGTTGGTGGTAAGGTACACCCGCCTTGGTTTGGCAGAACCATAAGTGAAGGGAACTAAGATCAAATTGATCATTCCATTAGTTGGCCAAAATCAACTGCTGGTCCTGATCATAGAAAGTGGCATACTCTTAGGGATCATCAAACCGGTGATTTTGAGCTCCAACAGAGCCATTGAAACCTGTAAAAGCCGAAGCAGATTCATCTCTTCTCCATCCCTGAGCACGGTTACATCCACCATTTTCCTTATGTGAAAAATAAAAATCCCTTTTCCTGCTTTAATCCTCCCATACCCATTTTGGTTTGTTCCATGATCTAGGTGCAGGTAACACACATGGTACCTGTTCTGATCCTGTGAATGAAAGGCCCTAAAATCGCGTGGTTGCAACCCTAGTCTCCACCTCGACGCTATCTTGTTATTTGGTATGCTAGTTTGTTAAATTAAAAGAAGAAGAAGATATCTTTTCAAATTAGTAAATTAATTATTTAGTTTCTATTAAGCAATTGACACAGTTAGAGCATCTCAATGCAATTTAAAAGATAAAAAAATAATACATTACATTCTATCAATTTTCTATTTATTGTTCAAATGTTACAAATTGATAGTACAACAAAAAAAATCAGGTCTAAATAATTTAATGCAAAATCAAAACATTCACAAATAAATGAAATAACTTAAGCATTTAAAACAATGGCAAACAAACAAGAGAATCAAGTCTATGAATGAATCAACTCATTGGTTTTGACTTCGAGACCTACATCCAACTATATCACTCTTGTGTTTTGGTTTGAGATTGGATTTGTTAAGAGACCTTAGGTGAATTAGGAGAGGCCTTGCAACTTTTGCCATTGTTGTCTTTGAACAAGCAACCATTCTTAAGAATATCAAATGAGAGAATGGTCACCTTGAAGCAACTAAACAAGTAGCCCTCATCAAGACTTTCCAATACAAAACTCACTTGGAAGCCCTTTGTAAGTGAACCGATAGCAACTTAATGCTATCCACTCATAAAACATACCTCTACAAAACACTCCACTTCATCCCACATAACACCCTCTATATCTCATTTATTCTAGTATCAAGAACAACTAGACCTTTTTCAATAGGGAACACTCAACTCATCACCTATACACTTCTTCCTTGAAATCACCACTTTAAAGATCTACCATACATGCAACAATGCATGACATACGTAACCATATTTCATTTAATACTTCCAATAGTAAAAATGTTTAAAACTAATTGCCATTAACTTTCTTCATATTTTTGTTTTCTAAATGAAACCTCTCACAAATTAATTTAGGGCTTATATGTATTAGATTAGCCTAGATTAAGCTTAGGAGAGTTTATTTCGTAGTTTTACATCAACCTCCTTTAACCCGCGTTTCACCACAGATTGACCAGAGTTTTAGTATTCGACTGAGTTTAGTTAGGGTTTGATCGATACGAGGGTTTATGGTATGCACCGAACAGTGTCTAATGATTGCCCTTGCCCTTGCGAGGAAGGTCTCAGAGGAGAGGAGAGGAGAGGAGAGGAGAGGAGCGAGGGTGAGAGTGACGTAGTGTGGTGTGGTAGTCTCAGCAGCTATGGTAAGTAGCTCGTCTTGCAACGTTTGAATTTTGTTTGTACATTAATTTCTGTGAAGCAGGGTCTAATTCTGGATTTGGGTGTAGGTGAAATACTCGAGAGAGCCCGACAATTCCACCAAATGTAAGATCACCATTCTAACTTATATCTCTTTAAAACTTTATTAGCTTATGCATCTAAATTTGGAGTTTTTGCCTTTAGTTACGAGGCTGCACAGAGCGGAGGTTAAATGGCTGATAAACCTTTCGTACTGTAGAACTCTAAATGTCACCTCTTTTGAGCCGAAGGAAAGTCTGTTCCACTAGATTCTAAGAAAAATATTTTCCTATCACTTGTAGAATCCTGCACGCCAAATTTCATTTTGAATTATTGCCTGTCATGACATAATCTATTTTACTGCAGCTTGCAAGGCCAGGGGATCCGACCTTCGAGTTCATTTCAAGGTACACATTATTTAGGATAGTTTAGTAGCTCGCTTTTGTAAATGATGTCTTGAACATAAATAGTATTAGATGATATCTCTCGCTTAATTATTTACGATAGTTCAGTAGCTCGCCTTTTGTAAATGATGTCTTGAACATAAATAGTATTAGATGAAATCTCTCTTTTAATTGTATTATTTTTCCAGAACACAAGGGAAACCGCACAGGCTATTAAGAAGCTTCCTTTAGGCAAGGCGAAGAGGTATCTTGAGGATGTGCTTGCTCACAAGCAAGCAATACCCTTTCGCCGTTTTTGTGGTGGTGTGGGTAGAACAGCCCAAGCGAAGTCACGCAACTCAAATGGTCAGGGTCGCTGGCCTGTTAAATCTGCTGAATTCTTGTTAGGTCTACTAAAAAATGCAGAGAGTAATGCTGAGGTATTAGCCATTTTTTGTGGAGCATGCTTTTTGATCACTACATTATAAATGTTGCCCTATTTAGATTCGAAAAGTAAATTTTTGTTTTCTGATCCTTATTTCTTGAAGTGTACTACTCCATGAAATATATAGTTGCATTTTCTTTTATTTCCTTAAGAGTCCTTTGGATCTTTGATTTTTAAGGAGTGTGCTCAAAAGTGTACTTTGCAATTTTCAGGTGAAGGGTCTTGACGTGGACACACTTTACGTTACTCACATTCAAGTTAATCAGGCTCCAAAGCAGCGACGTCGAACATATCGTGCCCATGGGAGAATTAATCGTATACACATTTCTATCAAACCTTCATTATTTGCAAATTTCCATATTTTGAACAGAATTTTTACTCTGGCACTTGCATCATAATGTTTTCTTCTCTTGTTTATTTGTTTGATTTCAGCTTATATGTCATCACCATGTCACATCGAGTTGATATTGTCTGAGAAAGAGGCACCTGTTAGAAAAGAGGTATTTACTATTTTTATCTTATATCAGTTCCTTGAATATTTTAGATGGTAAGTTGATGATTTCATTTAATAGCAGCGTTTCTCTAAGTTTTGAGGATAGGGGATGTAAGGTTGTGGTTTTAGGGACAGCAAAAGAAAAAGCGATATGCTTAAGATTGGATATATGTGGTCAAAGGCGTGGTGTTACAAAATCGAGCAAATGAGTATATAACTCTCACACAAGTGAGATGTTGTTGCAAGCTCACCTTAATAGAATATGATTACACTTTTAATTACATAGACATGATCTAAAGTTCGGAATGATTCAGTGTTCCATGGGCGTCGGGGACGGGGGGACCAAGGGTCTAAATTTGGGGACGGCGGGGGGACGGCGGTGGGGGGGTGGCGGGGTGGTGGTGCTCATATACTTATACATATACATATAGTACTTGAAAAACTAGTTTTGAAAAGATGTATAACAGTATAACAGTATAAGAATTAGATTTCAAATGAAACTATAGGAAATACCAAGATTACTTAGATTAGTGATAAGTAACTAATTGCTAAAAGACAAAGTAAATAAAATTTGACAAATGAAATTGTCAAATTGGAGATTTCTCATTTCTATCATATGAATATCGAAAAAGGAAAACGAAAATACGAATATCTGATGCCATTGCAAAGTCTATAATAATAAAGATGATTACATGATTCATCATTACAATGAGTAGCCAAATACAAATATGTGTAGCAATAGCATTACAAAAGAGACTAGAGTCAAATACAAAATGACAAAATTGAAAACTCAAACTGTAGCTAATGGAGGCCTCTAATCATCTGCGAACTCCTCCTCACTGGAACTGCTGGACTCCTGAGGATCAAGGTCCCTCAAGCTCACACCAACTAGCCCTGCATCTGAAGTGGTAGAATCATCCTCATCAATCTGTGAAGGCTCCTCTGGCTCTACATCCCATCGTGCCGCTGGACTCTCCTTGTACATGAGTGTCTTGCGGTCAATGAGACGCAAAGCACTGTGTACAACCACAAGCTTCTCTGCTCTCTTAGAGGTAAGTCTGTTCCTCTTAAGAGAGTGGATGAAGCTATATGTAGACCAGTTTCTCTCAGCAGCTGAAGAACTGGAAATCTGGAATAGCAGACGGATGGCTAGAGTGGTGGTCAAAGATTTCGGGCCATGACAATTCCACCATAAAAGTGGGTCCTCCTGTGCCATGTTGTCTATATCCATCTTTGCCGCATCTGAATAACCTCTAAGAGTGGCAAATCTTCCCCACTCAGTGTGCATTGTGCCGGCATCTCTGGAATCAAACATCTTCTCTATGCACCTAAAGAAACCCGCCTTCACCTCATCATCCTGAATCGGTGTCAGTCTACCCGATCTAGCCTTGTACCACTTAGGATTCAAGGCAAAGGCAGCCATATGCAAAGGAGTGTTCAACTTGTCCCATCTACGCTGAATGATAGGCTAGATTTTCTCATTGTAGAATGCTAAAGAGGGGTCTTTCACTCGCACAGCAGCCCTCATCTGGTCAAGCATAGAGTCAATGCACTCATACACCTCTCCAAGGTTAGGTGCATCCCCATCCCCATATTTGATCACCTGGAATACTGGAGTAATGATAGAGACAATGTATTTCGCATCAGTCCAAAACACATCACTCTTCACCATCTCCTTCACCCTTCTCCCTTGCTCTTTCTTGGCCTCAGCCCACCTATTCCACTCATTAGTCATAACCATGAGTTGCAATGCCTCTTGCAACTCAATCATTCTCTCCAAGAGAATGAAATAGGATGCATATCTAGTCTCAACTGGTTTCAAGAACTCCTCCTTCGCGAAGGTCCTGAAGAGTGCATGTGAAGTGTGGTGGTTGCAGATAAACATCTGCACATCTCTCGCATCGGTGACCACTCCTCTAATCCAGTCTATCTTCCCCATGTCCTTGAGTGCATTGTTCATGGCATGCACACAACATGGGGTCCACCAAATGTGTCTATAGGCTGCCTCAATGAGTCTCCTTGCTGCTCTACACACATGGGCTGCATCTGTCACTACTTGGACCACATTTTGTGGCCCAACCTCCTCAATAGCCTCTTTGAGGACCTGAAACTGGAAATCAGCATCTTTACGATGCCCTGTACAATCAACTGCTCTAAGGAAGTATGGGCCCTCTGCACATGTGACCATGACGTTGATGAGTGGACGATGGCTAATGTTCGTCCACCCATCCATAACTATGCTGCACCCCGATGCCACCCAACATGCCTTCATCTTCTCCATCAAAATATTGATCTTGGAATAGCTTTTATCCAAGATCGAGGTCCTCATCATCTCCCCTGGTGGCACATAAGATGGTCCTCCCTTGGCCACCATAGCCATCATCTCCCTATAATAAGGAGACCGTGTAACATGAAATGGAATGCCATTGGCAAAGAAGAACTTGCCAATGGATTCATCTATCTCATCTCTCAGCTGCACATTAAACATATCAGTAATGGGGTTGCTCTGTGCTGTCTGCAACTTACGTTTCCTAGCCCTGGCGGCAGTAGAAGTGGAAGTGGATGGAGATCCAAACATCATTCCTCTTGTTTGCGAAGCATGAGAAGTATGAAGTGCTGCCCTAGCAGACAAAGTAGTAGGCATTGAAATATTTGTGTCATCTGGAACCCCCAAATCCTGTTAAACTCAATTCTGTACTGTATATTTTTGGCTTCCTCCAAAAACTTACAATGTTTCACGCCTTTTCCTCTCCAAAACAGAAAGTGTGCATTCAACCTACTAATGCTACCGAACCATTCTGTGTCACAAATATTGCACTTTCACTTCCTTGTTCCCCCACTTGAATGTGATGCAGTGCCTTGTACTGATATTCGTGAAGCAAACTGTTTTAGAGGAGACTTAGGATCAAAATGACCCCTAGCATATGGTGCCAACAACTTTGAAGGGCAACCTGTACTAGCTGGTGCACTTGCCATAGAGCTAGATTGGGCTTCAGGATCAGCCCCATGGTCACCCCCCTCATTTTCAGGTTCATATTCCGAATCATTCTCACTATGAGAATGGATTTCCATGTCATCTTCACTCATGCCTTGGGAGCTCATTGTGAAATTGACACTGCATTTCACAAAATAAAAATAAAATCAGCCTAGTTTAACAATATATTTTTAAATTTTTTTCCAAAAATGACATAGAACAATGAAAATCAGAAAATATTCAAAAAAAAAGAAAAAAAAAAAAAAAAAAAGTTGAAAAACCCTACCTTGTGCTTGAAAAATCTCTCCAAAATGTAGAAGAATCTTCTTCCTCCTCTTCTTCTTGCTTTTTCTAGCTCCTATCACACTTGCAATCAGCTTTTCTCACCCCTTCAATCAGTCTTCTTCAAATTTTTCCTCCTCTTTAGCTTGCTGGAAAAAAAAATCAGTTTACCAAAATGAGAGTTAAATCTAAAAAAAACATGCTTTTGTGTTGTTTTGGGGGGTTGGGTGGGGCCCACGTCCAATTAGGGTTACCCATTAATCCCCCCAAAAGGCACATGTTTTTTAAAATGTTGCTTTTTTTGTTTGTTTAGGCGTGGGGACGCGTGAGACGCCTGGGCGTCTCCCCGTCCCTCGAGAGACGCCCGGGCATTTCTCGAGGGACGGGGAGGTGTCTCCCAAGGAGACGCCTAGATGTCTCCGAGGAGACGTCTCCACGTCTCCACGTCTCCCTGGGAGACGCGGAGACGAGGAGACGTCCCGACGGCGATTGGGTGGCGGTGGCGGGGCAGCGGGGGACGTCGCGTCCCCATCCCCCCGTCCCCGAGACGTCCCTGACGGGGGGGCGCGCCCAAAAAGGGGGGGACGCGTCCCCGTGGAATGGGGGAATGATTTAAATAATTTTCCAAGGATATATCTTTCTCTAACCATGTGACTATCCCACTCTTCGAGGACATTGATTTTGATGAGAAGTGGAGCTATTCCCCTCCATTTACCAACCTATCCGCCATGAAATTTGATTCCTTTAATGCCTGAATGCAAGAAATTCAAAATTGGAATTGAGATGAGCTTCCTCAATAATTGTTTTTAATTTCCAATTCTGCAAAATTATTGTTCCTCAAACCATTCATTACCAATAAGGAATCACCTTCATGCTTAAAATGCTTGTCATCAAATGGGACACACAATTTAATCCAAATCAACATTATTAATGTTTCAACTTTGTTGTTTGTTTTTATAACCAACTATGAGGCCCCCTTGACAAATTTGCTACATGCCAATCTAAAAGCAATTCTTGCACCTGCGAAGCTTGGATTCCCTTTGGCAACACCATCAAAGTTCATCTTAACAATATGAGATCTTGGAGGAATTTGATGCATCCTTTCTTATTGCTAAGCATTTTCTCAATTACACCATAAACAGGGGAGGGTGTGAAAGGTTCCTGGTGCAGGAACACCTAGGTGATCAATGGAGTCTGAAGGATTTTGATTTGTTTTTGTGTTTTCCAATGTCTCAAGGATGTAATAAGGTCGTGTGGACCATTCTACATGGTTTCATGCATATTTCTAAGGCTTTGGTGCCAATTGTTCATTTGTAACCAATCAGTACAATAAGGACCTAATTGGTCAACCTTGGTCAAAGGTCCCCCAAAGTGTGCAAATGGGTGAAAATCAATGTATTTCATGTTTTTGAGCCATATGTGGCCTATTGGTGATGATTTGATGTATTTAGGAAGGTTGGATAAGTTGGAGTCAAAAGTTGCAAAAAGTTGGATGACAACTTTTGCAACTTTTGTTGTCAAAATGCAAAATATGTATGCCAATGGCTAACTGATTTGAAAATCAGTTATAGACGTTGGGGTGATTGTAAGAGGGCTATATATGCCTTCCACAACCCTAGGCAAGGTTGGTTGTTGTGACCATTGAAGATTGGCAATAAGAATTGTGTGTTTTGTTGTGTAAATTCACGGTTTCCTGAGATAACAGTCATTTTGTACGGACTTGTACGGACAGAGGATGGTCTAATGTGGCATGGTTGGATAGATACACGAGTTAGCTTTCATTTGCACCTAGTTTGATTTTATTTCATTTAGATTTGACAAAAATATTGCATTTCTTCTGACTGGCGGTTTGAAACCCTCCATTCCTAGGGTTTTGGCACAAATATGCCTACAACTCCGTACTCCAACGGCTGGTGATGAAAGTTGGTGAAAGTATGGGGTTAGGGGTTTGGTGTAGGATTTCTGGGGTGGCAGAGCAAACAAGGACAATGGCCAATCAGAGGAGTCAATAATCAGTATGACATCTCTATGTGATAGACTGTGACAGTGTATTATTGACTGCTAAAATGAGCATGTGAGGGAATTTTAAGAGGTTTGGGCACTGTTTGAAGGTGGAATGTGTGGTTTGGAGACAAGAAAGAACCTTTGAGTGTGGTGGTTGGGTTGGGTGAAGAGTTTTGAGGGCACTTGCTTTGGAAAAGTGACCTAATTGGGGTATTGGGTCTAGGTGAGTGCTGTGGGTTGACACCATTGGTCCAAAGTATCATAGGTTGGTTTTGGGATATGTTTTGGGCAATCCAAAGGGGTGTCTGAAAGTGTGTTTGGTTTGTGTGAGAAACTAACTGATTGGAAGTTGTGATTCAATTTCACGAAGTATGGCTGCTAGGCCTAGAAGACTAGTATTGCAATTCATGCCAAATAGGGGTTTGTGATCAGGGTTGGGGTCACAAATTGATTCATGGAAGTTGTCTTGTGCAGGAACAAGAGTCTCTAAACCACTACCACTTTGTTGTCATGAAATACCAAAGTGCCATTGATGTGTGAGTAAGCCTTAGGAACAAGGTTGAGTCCCTTGTTGAGTAAAGGGTGTTGTGAAGGTTTGTTCCTTGTTTGGGTTGTTTGGCTAATGTCTTTGGGAGCTCTGCATCAGTTCCTATGATTTCAATATGGTTAATTACAATATATATTCATTAGAACTATTACAATAACATTTGTAAAATATTAGCAAAATTAGAATTTTACAATCATTTGTCAAACAATATGTGAAGAAAAAATAGTCATAGTTAACTTTTTGCAACATCCATAAAATAATGTCAAAATAGAATTTAGCCATAGTTACAATGTGTAAATAGTTTTTAAAAATTTGTCAAATAAAATTCCAAATATTTTTTGAATTAGTTAACCATTTATGCAAATCTTGGAAATAGATTTTAACTAAAGCTTCTTCACATAGGAGCAAGTATCTACATTTTTTTGCTCCAACATCTTTCCAAAGAAACCAATTTATCTCTAAAATTCTTTTGATGTCTTTCTAGCTAGTTTTTGCAAATAGTGTATCTAAATACAATGCACCACAAGACCTTAAGATGAGGGGGCACAAGTGTCGATTGCTCAAGTGATGTATGAAGCTAGTAGAAAAAACCTAGATAATCCTAAGACGTGTTGGCTCTTAAAGTTGTGCGTTCTCGAATCCCTAATAACAAACTATATCTAAATCTAGGGGTTGCCAACTTAGGGTAGATAACTCGTAGCCTATGATTGGGCAAGAACAACAATGGGCCAAGTGATAAGGATGGGTAACTACTTCAATTAGGCTCTATAAGGTCAAGGGCAGAAACTCCCCGAGGTCTTGACAATTAAAGAGATAAGAATTTAGGCTCAAGGCTTTGAAGATGAATTTTACCTTGAGCACAAGAAACTCCAATTGGTTGTCACTAAGTACTCATGTGCTAGTCTCTTATCAAGGCTAGAAACCCCTTTCAAGCAAATATGCAACCCTGCAAGAGACTTTGGATGTAACATTTTCAACCAGTTAAAGATATTCGACCTCTAATTTCAACTTCTTGCATGGATGCAAAATGGGGCAATAATGCATGGCTCTTGTTTGTTATTGGAGAGAATAATTATCAATGGGAAAGGTGAGATGATTTGCCTTTTAGTCATTTACTAGATTGAGGACATAGATCTTGACAGCCAGCTATACAAGCAAAGATGGATGAAATGAGCTAAATGGCTGATTTGGAACAGTGACATGTGTCCAAGGATTACTACATGACATGTGTTAGTCTTCTCACAGTTAAGCAATCAACATGGTGTTTAAAGCGAGTTACCACAAATTAGTTTCAACATGGTGTCAAGGGTTAGAGACCACTAAGTCAGACTAAATACAATGTCTCAATGAAGAGACCACAAACTATGGATATTTTTGTTAGCACCATTAAAGAAAGAAAGAAAGATTCTTTACGATGCTGGTGGTGTGTATATGGGTCTACAGATGGCTTATAGCAATATGGGACTACCCCATACTCCTTGCGGGAGGCACCTAACTGTGCTACAAATGAGTCATACATACCTTACCCCCTTGTGGGATTTGAACTTGTGACCTCTCTTTCAAGAGCACAAGTTCTCCACCACTAGGCCAACTCAGGCTGTATTTTCTTAAAAAGGTTAGATGATTTAGAAAAAGGAATTTTGTTGAGTCCATGTGAGAAAGTTATTTGTTCTGCAAGATGTCATGGATTAGATGCCAGGAGATTGGTTTTACAAGTTGTGAGTTTCTGACAAGGTACTGTAGGCATGAGATCGCTGACTGATCTCCAGCTTCAACATGTTATCACATAAGTTGGACCACAAAATAGTCCCATACATGCATGGTCAAGTAACTTTTCCACAGATTCTAAAAGGAAAAAAATTAAATTCTGATTAACTTTAAGAATGGAGTAATGCTAACAAAATCCAATAAAGCAGCAGAATTAAACAATGGGGCACAAACCACTTACAAAAGATTCACCTGAGAAATCTTCTGGGGGAAAAGCCCATCTCGAAACAATATGGCGTTTCAAATACAATGAGAACTCTCATGTGCTAGTCTTATTTCTTTAACCTATGCTCCAATTATACCTGTTTCAATTCAACTTTCAACAACTTGCTTCAAGCATCCTCACTTAGATGCTCCAACCCTCATGGTTTGCTTTACCAGCTCTCAAATACAACTCTGTTTGTATTTATGGGCACCATACATGCTTACACATCTGATGGTCACCAGTTTCTAGTTTTTTTTTGGTCGGTAATAGTGATAGATTTTTTTAATAATATCAGGATTTAAACCTGGCCCAAACTAGGTTGGGCTTCAATCAGTGAGCCACCTCTCCGAAACAGCAAGTGTCAAAATGCACAAACCCATTGACAGGTCAACAAATCACTGCTTGATTTTAACTTTGCCCCTATCATGTGAGCGAAGAAGCATGTTAAAGGAACCTTCTTCCTTGCCTCTCTTGCCCCTCTTCCGTTTCACTTCTATCCATCCTTCCTCTTGCCCGTCGGCATCCAATAATGCCTCCTTGGATGCACCCCATCATTAGACCTTTCCCTCTCAACCTTGCTCTGTTGGCCAGTCTGTTTCATCTTTATCTACCACAGAGCAACCCTTCACAATGTCACTATTTTTAGGCTTTGCCTCTAACCTTCTCGAGGGTTTTGCAGTTTCAGGAACCAAACCCTGTTGCATCTCCCCATCATCTCTTCCCTGTTGCTTCTCTTCCTCATCTCTTCCTAAAGCATCCTTAGTTACATCCACCATTTCTTTTTCCATCGTCTAATGACTGGGGGAAACCTCCCTCCACCAGGTAGCCTGCTTCTGTTGTTTCCACTTGTCACATTTTGCAGCAATGTGCCCTATTTTGAAACATCTTATACATCTGAAAGGAATACCTTCAAAATCAATCGGCTGTAATTAACTGTTGTTTGCAAATTTCAGAGATACCTCTGTAGGTGGAGCTTTCGACAAGTCAATCTCAAGCAGAATGCTGGCGTAGGTAGTACGCAAAAAATCTAAAGAACCCTCATCAACCCCCAGATATCTACCCAAAGAATTTCCAACAGTTTCAGAAAACGATTTAAACCAAAACTGCAACGGAAGATTTGGAAGTCTTACCCCTGTTAGTATTTTGTCGAAAGATTTAATTGCGGGATTGAAAGCAGGGTACCAGGGTTTCAACAACAACATACACTTGTCCTCCCAGCTCCATTGATACTCACACAATATTTTCTTCCCGTCACATTCATTATCAAAGACAAGTACGAAAAACCCTCTAGCCCTAGGATAGATTTGGACATCCTCCTCCAGAATGGGACTCCAACACTCTGCAATCCATTTATGCAGTGCACAGAGGCTTGGCCAAAAGCCCTTAAATCTCCTTGGCAAGCCCATGTTGGAAAAAAACTTCTCATTTTATTTCACAATATTTTCCATCTCATTGTCCAGACAGACTATTGGCCTGACTGCTAAAGGCTCAACCCATCCTTTACCAATAACCTCTCGGTTTTTCCACCCTAAGATCATACCCATTCTGGTGCCCAAATCCCTGTTCCGCTTCCACCTGCAGAAAATGTGCAGTCTGCACATTTGTCCTGCCCTTAAAAGTTTGATCCTTCCTAAGCTTCACCTCTGAATCCATCTTCCACACCAAGCTCCGACCTATCCATCCCCTATTTTGCTATGCGGAGACCCCTCTATCAGCGGAAGGCAAAACTGGGCCTCCACACACTGTGCCAGCCCTCCCATGGTATTCCCTGATTTCCACAGAGAAGACCGAGAGTGATACGACTGAGTGGCAGGAAAATGCCTGAAGGAAACATCGCCTCTGCAACCATGCAGTGGGGAAACCCTAGGTGTGGAAGGAAAACGGGAGCTCATCTTCTTATTATTTTGGTGGATTGATAATCCTTGATGTTGGAAGACAACAAAACTCTCGTCGCCAGTTTCTTTTTACTTAGCAGATGCTTATGTTTTCTAAAGATCTAATGTTTGTGAAATTGGAGAGATTTCCCAAATCCTCTCTGCCAGGTTTAGGAGGATCTTTCAAAGCTTTCTCTATTATTAGAAATAAAACTCTAAAATTTTGTTCCCATCGAGCTCATTAGGTAAATAAGAATGCTCTAGTTATTTGAATGATGTTCTGGGTAACTTGATATGCTCTGCTCCCGATACTGAATTAATGTACAATCTAATCAAGTCTGAAAAAGTGATGCTAGATTGAATTACTGAAAACTAATTTGTGTTGCTCAGTCTACTTAATTTTCTCAAATTATACTGAATCCTTGTCTTTTATGATCTCCCCTATCTAGACCAGAATGGGGTGAATCTAGAATGGCAAATTCATTCGATCATGTGATGGATCTGCACAACTTGGAGCCCTTGGCCTCCTGAGAAAACTATAACTGTCAAGCGAGTGTCTAGGGATGGGTGGGATAAGTAGTTGATTCGTTCTGCATAAACCCCATTCATTTGAATAGAGATCTTACAGAGCAGTCAACCGTATCTCTATAGTTATGTTTAAATGTATTTTGCAGGGCCAGGGTTGGTCAATTAGGGATCATTTTTTAGTTTTTGTTATATGTCATTGAACAAAGTTCTGCGGTATGTTGATTACTGTGCAGCATGTCTTGTGGCATAAGGTCAATGGCCTACCATGCAAATTTCATGTTACTTGCTCTTGCTTTTTAAAATTTTATGAAGTTTTATACAATTTAAATTTATGCATGAACCTTGTTTGTATGACAAAGTAAGATGGGTTGAGTGGAAACAAGGGTAACTGAGAAATAACCTATCTCAGATGTTTTCTAGGGTTGAACAGGAAGTAGTCCTGGATGTGTTCTTACATGTGTGTGTCTGTGTAATTGTAGGTAGCTTTATTGTGATGTGGGGATTTGAACTTGTCACGTTTATTATGAAGTAACCATTATACCATGACATGAGTACCTCTTAGGGTTGTTTCAAAGGAATGTTGCTTGCAATGGTTTATGCTTTTTAAGTAGTGTATGTTATATTTATGTTCTGACTTTTTCTTTACTTGTCCAGCCTGAGACTCAAATTGCTCCGAGGAAGTCAAAGAAAGCCCAACAGCTTCAAAGTGGAACATCATCATGAGTGGCCCAAGGAAGTTGAACTGTGGCACAGCATTGGAAGGAGAGGAAACTATGCCTGGTTCTGTTTACTGGCATGGTTTGTAATTGTGGGCCAGAATTCTCATTAAAACTTTACTTTGGGTCTGTCATTTTTAATTTTGTTCGAGTTCTAATGTTTAAAAATGGTATAAAGCATTGGATGGTTTATGTGATCCTCCAAGTAAAAGTTACAGGTTATGTTTTGAACACTTTGAGGATTTATATGCAAGGCTGTCTGTGGAATGAAGGTTCAGGTTCAGTTGACACATTAACTCTATGGAGAGTTATCAACATATTGACTTTTGCTGAATGGTTGACTTTTATACTTTTGTTTGGAATTTCAGTTTATGCGCAAGTGCAAATTTTATTTCATTTGTTTATCTTTTTCATTTATGTCACCATTCTGTGTGTATTTTTATTTTAAGATGAGGGTTGATGTATTTGTGTTTATTTCATTTATGTTGACGTTCCAGTTGACATATCAAATATACGGGTAGTTGTCAACATAATGACTTTTGCCAAATAGTTGACTGTTATACCTTTGTTTGGAATTTCAGTTTATGCTCGAGTGTGCAAAATTTATTTCATTTGCTTTATCTTTGTCATTTATGTTGTCATTCCGTGTGCATTTGTAGATCACCATCAAATCCACGATCAAATTTCAGCCTTTCATCTATTTTATCCAAAATCAAATTCTAGCCATTCATCTATTGTATTAAAAATTTATAAATTGAGATTGAATTAATAAATTTTTCATTCTAATTTAGAGCAATTGAATGCTGTCCAAGTGAGTAACAAACATTCAAACATTTGCAGAGCATGTCCATATGCTTAAAGGTTCTGCATTTTGGTTTGAATCATGTTTTCAATTCATTATGTTTATGCAATTCGTCTTTCTGCTCTATTGGAGGTATGTGATTCAATTTGAAGTTTGCATTTCATTTTATTGAAATTTTCATGCTTACAATTTTGATGGGATAATCCCACAATTATTCTAATCAGTTTTCATTGTGAAATTTATAAGCTTTAATGCGAATTAAGCATTTGTAAGTAGTTTGCTGCAGGAGTTTGAATGCCTCATATCAGAATTCGAATCCCCTTTTTTGTGACAAGGATTTTTTTAAACTATTTTGGTGTTGTTTTAATTAATTTGTTGCTGAAGATTTGCATGTAGAGATTTGTTTGACTATCATTGTAGGTATTTTTGTGACAGGATTGAGAAAATGTGTGCATTTCTCTCCGTATTCCAAGTTACAGGTATATGTAGTTATTCTCTCTCTTTGTTAAGTGGTGCTAGGACTGGATTTGCCAATAGTATGCACCAAGATTTGTCAAGGTCGCCATTCTTTGAGTATGCAGATTGAGTTTAAATGTTGTGCCCTGCTGCCTTGTGGCGTAACATTCTAGTAATTGCCTTGTGCAATAATCCTTTATCATTAGCTACCTTGTCTTGTCCATCTCTTAATTTGTTTGAATAAAGCGCATACACATAATGGTTGTCTATAGTTTAGTGCTGTACTCAAATTACAAATGGGGCACCGTTTTATTTGCTGGTTTCTTCAATAACTAGCTGTGCCATATTTGATTTTTCCTGAATGATTCAAGGCATAAAAAACCACTATACCTTTTCACTGCCACGTCATGTATTGTTTGTTGCTATGACATGGATTATTTTACCACCGCATTGCCTGAATTTTGCAAACTGTTAAACAGAGGATAATCAAACCATTCTTACACAAATAGTTTCGTAGCAAGCACACAACGCTCACAGCCTAGAATCATGTATCGACAGATTGATTTTGCATTGCATGTTTTAGAGCTCAAGCGTGAAGGAGGTTTCAACATTACAGAGAAAAGTTTAGGCTTCCATTATTTGATAGAAAGGCGATCAAGATACAGTGGGAGGATATCATAAATCGCTTTTTAGAGTCATTAATGGGCGGTTGATGAAGTCATTTGTTTAAGTATGATATTTGATGGGTATGGTTTTCTTTATTGTTTGAGAGGTATGATTTATGGATTTCTTGGATGTCAAGGGTGTCTGCAAATTTTGATTCAATAATAAAGGCAATCTGAATCAGTTACTTTAACTTGGGAAGATAAGGAATAGAAATTGGCTGTTAGGTCTGCTTGGCTTTAGAATAGAAATTGGGAACATAAGGAACTTGGTTGGGTGTTAGGTCTGCTTGGCTTTAGAATATAAATTTTTATGCGGAAGGCATAATCTATATGAAGTTTTCAACTTATTTATTGAAATCAATGGTTCAAAATTGACTAGAAGGGTGCAAGACGACAATTCAATCGAATGTTTACATTAATATTAATTATATAAAAAATGATAAAAAAAACTAAAAAAATATATTTTAATTTGATTAATTAGAAAAATAATTAATTTAAAAAAATAAAAAAATAAAAAAAACATATTTTAATATGATTAATTAAAAAAAGTATGTACACAAAAGAAAAAATTATCATTTTATGCTTTTAATAATAATATCTTTTAATGGTATCTTCTTTTATTTGAATATTCCATAATTTTTTGAAGTTTCAATAGTGGAAAAGACAAAATTATTAAAAAAGAAAGAATTAGTTATTTTTTCTACTTTTTAAATCTGAAGTTTTCAATGAGGGAATTTTATTTTAATTATTTATGTTTTTTTAAGAAATTACAAATAATAATTCAGAATTATTAGAATTCATTTAATTTATAGTCATTTGTTTTATTAAGATTTTAATTATGGTAGAATACTTATTTTTTGAATTTGAAATCTATCTTTTATTTATATCTTTTTTTGATAAAAATATATTTTAATTTAATCTTCTTTTATTAATATATTCTATTTTATTTTTTATTAAATTATTCTAATCATCTTCTTCTTTTTAAAGTTTTAATTTACATTAAGTTAAAATTCAATTTTAATTATTTTTGTTTTATGAAGTTACAAATAATAATTTAAAAAGATAATAGAATTAATTTAATTTATACATTTGTCTTATTAAATTTTAGTTTATTGTAGAATAATTATCTTTAAATATTTATTTTTATCTCTCTCTATGCACTCCTCTCTCTCTCTCTCTCTCTCTCTCTCTCTCTCTAGTTCTCTCTATATGTCTATATCAATCTTTGTACGTCTCTCCATTTCTCCTTCTCCCCATGTCTCCTTATATCTCTATCACTCTATCTCACCATTTATATATCTCTTTATCTCTCCATATTCCTCTATAGATCTCTTTTGTCTCTGTATCTTTATATATTTACCTTTCACTTTACATCTTCCTCTCTCACTCTATCTTACTTTCTACCTCTATCTCTCTCCCCCATCTATCTATATACATGTCTCTTTCTATATATCCATCTCTCTACCTCTTTCTCTCTCTCCCTACCCCTCCTTTTAAACCTTTATATACATATCTATTTTCTTTATATCCATCTTTCCATATTTCTTCTTTTCATCTATCCATGTATCTCTATTTGTTTATCTCTCTATGCTACAATCTCTCTCTCTCTACTTATTTTTTGAGCTTCAACATCTATCTAATCCTATCTCTTCTCTCTTTTTCCCTCCACATCTTTCTCCTTTTCTCCATCTCTCTCCACATCTTTCTCCTTTTCTCCATCTCTCTCTCTCCTCTTTCTCCATATTCATATTCATCTCATCTCCATTTCTATCTATATCTCTATATTTATCTCTTTACCTCTCTTTCTCTCTTGCTTTTCAGCTCTTCACCTCTCTCTCCCTTTCACTTGATTGCAAACATAACATGAGCCTGTTGGTTATGAAACTTGATTATCTTTCTAATTGAAAAGTTTTATCTCAATTATAATTGGAACCTTGTAAGAGGATGCAAAAGTGGATTTAAAACTATCACTTCTCTATTGAGACCTTTGTTGCATAAGCAACATTATTTTCTAAATTTTGCTTACCAATTGATCTCATGTACTACACAAATTTATGCAAAAATGGAGCACATTTTGCCCTAATTGACCTCCCACACCTCTTCAGCATACCCACTGCACACTAAGGTGCAATTGCTAATAATAATAATTTTTTAATTTCATATATTATTCTAATTTTTTTTAAAATCATATATTAATGCTTTAAAAAAATTCCCAATATTTTATCTAGGAAGTGTAATTTTTTTAACATTTTGTTGTTGTAGGATGGTATTTGAATTCCAAAAAAATTAAAGAAGTTAAAAAATATTTTAAAGTCTTAATTTGTTTAATGTAATGCTATTCCCAAATACTTCAATTTGAAATTGTTTTATTATACATTTGGTTTTGGGTTAACAAAAATTAACTTGTTTGTTTAGATTAGTTGTGTTTCATCAAAATTAAATCTCTTCATTATTTTATCTTGAAAGTTGGATACAGTGCTCTTCTCTTGTATGTAATTACAATCTTGAAAAATAGTTTTTTTTTGTTTTCATTGGTCATTTTCATATCAATGTTAGCACAATCTAACAAAATTATTATTCATCCATAGTAAAATAATCCATCTTTCATCTTTTTTTATTGCTAAGGAGGAATTATTTAGATTGGCCCGACACGTCTGGAGGTCACAAGGGGACCTTCTCCCCTCGAACAAATTCCACTTAGAATGAATTAGAATCATTTTTTTCAATCGCAAAGCCATGATAAAAACTTTAAGAGCTACCACTTGAAACTCTAACCTAAGATACCATTGAACATGAATATCCATCTTGAAAATCTTATGGCTTTGCCATTTAAACGTAAACCCATTTGCAATCAAGCTTTTATCTTTATGTATCTATTTTATGAAACTCAAAAAATAATTAAACTACACAAATATTTTAAAATTAAAATAAATCTATTATTCACAATTAATGATTAAAAAATTATTATTTACAATCCTAGTTAACTAATCAACTAATTTGATAATCTAATCAATCGATATATACATTTTAAACAAATTAATTGACTTATCAATAAAAATGGTTAACTCACTAATTAACATGGTTAATTTGTCAGTCAAAATAATTAAAATAAATGAAATAACTAGCTAATTACATTCATGAAAATATGTAATAGCTATCAACTTTTAATATTCATTGCATTGTTTAATGTGGTAAAATTTAAATTCAAGATCAAATTCTAATAATTTATCCAATTTATCAAAATATAAATTTAAATCAAATCCAACATTTTTTATTTGAAGTGGATACCAAAGTTTATTTGGAGTAAGTGGATGCCATGGTGAACATTTCATTATTTGAAGAGCATATCCATTTATTGTCAAGAGATATTGTATTTTAATTGAAATAACGTTTAAGTTTAGTATGTTTATGGAATTAGTCTTCTCACTATTGAAGATGAGTATGTGATTCAATTTGAAATTTGAATTTCATCTTTTTATATTTGAATTTCATGTCTATACAATCAAAATAACTCTTTGAGGGCATCAATGGTTCATTTTCTTGTGGGATCACAATTTGGAAACATCTCACACCCACCATCGTTGGACTCCAAGAATAAGTAACTTAAAATTTTTTAAACAAATTCAATTTTAATACAAATCCAGCATTGATATACATTTAACAAATCACACCATAAAGTGCAATGGGTACTTTGTAAGGTATTAAAATTTGAGCCTCATTATCAATTGTCCCTTTAATTATTTAGATTTGCTCATACAAAATTAAAATTAAGGGGCCATCATAACTTAAAATATTCTCTCCTTTTTTTTTGGTCAGTAATAGTATGTATTTTATTGATATTCAAAAACAAAATGCATAATTCGTTGTCTCATCTATCTACATCTCAAAAGAACATTACCAAAAATGCTCCAGAATTGACCAAACCCTACCCCCTCCTACCAGAATTTTGGTCTATCCATCTATTATACATCATAATAGTATATTGCTTAAAAAGATATCCATATTGTAGCAAAAAAACAACCAAAACCCTACCCCCGTCTACCAAAATACTGTCCTATACCCCCTTTGTATAGCATGAAAATTTAAACATGAAATAGTCCATAATGAAATTTCATAAACAAGCTTTGAACAAAAAGACACATAGATTTTCTTTTTCAATTCTTCCTCATTGCTTTCAAGGGTCCATTGACCCATTGATCTTTTAGCTCAAAATGTGCTTGACTCTTTCTCAAGCTCCACCTTCCTCTTTCCTTTGACACACTCTCATTCCTTCTCTCCCAGGAAATGCAACAATGAATCCTAGCCGATATAAGCTTTTGCCCAATGCTTGTCTTTGGTTGTTCCCTTTGCTCAACGAATAAAGGGCATTTGTTGTTGAGGATCCTCATCTGTGCCTTTGGACACCTTTGCAGGCATGAACCCTGTCCCTGCGATTGCCCTCTTCAACACCAATTGCAAACCATACAGCCAATCACTTTCCACATAGCCCTTCAACACCCATTCATTCCGCCCAACCTCCAACCCCCATGTCGCCACCATTTCAACACTATATTAATATTCTATACCCGTGTTCAGTCACCAAGGACTCTTCACCAAGGAGGATTTCCATGATTTGAATGAAAATGTCATTGTCAAATTTGAACAATTTCTTCATTATTTTCTCATTAATTTTACCCATAAACACTAATTGTTGCCTTGGTGTTATCAAGGAGAAGGTGGCCTCCATGTTGAAATGTAGTCGTCACCAATCCCCAATTATGAGCACCAAGTGCTCTTCTCCGCAGGTTTTATTACCAACTTGGCAACTCCCGTCCCATCACCCTGCCACCACATCCTTCCATTAATTTTTGAAAACGACGACGTACTTTACCACCACATAAATCGAGCTTAAGATTGCAAAAATCTTCCATCGTACTTTTCTCCCCATCATCAAATTACATTGCCCACTTGGATAGCATGTCCACCACATCGTTCCCAAATCACCTCACGTGCAATTTCAAACTCCTCAAAGATTTCTAATCAATGCTTGGTAATGGTTATGTATTTATTTAATTTCCATGCATGTATTTCACCCGATTTCAATGCATTAATAATGATCAATGAATCTCCTTCAAATTGTATTTTTGAAAGTTCCATTTTCCCCATTTTCGAAGCTTTAATAGCCACCCGGGCCTTGGCTTCATTATTTGTTCCCTCTGCAAGTTTTGAAGCTCCAGTTACTACAATATTACCCTCCCAATCTCGTGCCACAAATCCAGCTCTTGACGACTCTGAGTTGCCCTTTGAGGCCCCGTCGAAGTTGATTTTAAACCATACTTCCCCTGGTTTGGACCACTCCCCCACCTTCACCTTCTCAGAATCCATATTAACTTGAGTATGCCCATCAATAGGTTGAGAATTAATAGACAACCATACAATTTGAATTTGGCTATCCTCTGTGGTATATGGAGTTTTCTTTTGATCAATCTGGGATGCAGTTGTACTCACCAATTCTCCTATTGCTATATCTATCCTCTCACATAACCTAGATATACTATCCCTTTTCTTCTGAAAAATCTGTTTGTTCCATTCTGTGCAAATTTCCCATATAACAATAGAGGGACACACTTGCCAAATACTTGAAAAATTCGTGGTCGACTCACTCACTTTATACCATCCTTGAAAGAATTATCTCAAAGTTGCAGGAAATGGGTAGCTCCACCCTAATCTCCATGTCACCATCCTCCAACATTTATTTGCAACCTCACAGTGGATTAACAAATGGTTTACCTTCTCTTGCTCACACATAAAACATTCAAAAGGACCATTAAATCCAATTCTTTGCAAGAGATCTCCTGTTAAGATTCTACCCCTAATTGCTAACCACACAAAAGCCCCTGCTTTTGGAAGACAATGCCTACCCCAACAAAGTCCAGTAGGCCAATCTTCCACATCTGCTACTGCTTCTAGGAGTCTGTATCCTGTCTTCATCAAGTATCTCCCATCCTTGGCTCCACACCATATCACTCTATCTTCCTCCCTTGTCAAGGGAACCTTCCTTTCCTTGAAGATCCTTGAAAGTAGTCATTTGTGATCCTCAATCAGATCAAGATTATCAACATTCCTCCACTTCCATTCCACTCTTCCTTCTACTAATATCCTCTCCATATAATCAATCACTCTTGTGCCCATCTCTACCTTAAATCTTGCTTCAAATCATCAAATATAACATCTTATCCCAACATCTTGAGACCTTCCCAAGAATCATCCCAAAATTTTGCTGCCTGCCAAGTACCCAGTTGCCATAAAATATGATCCACAATCACTGGTCTGCAAGAGATAATAAAGTTTCAAATTGTTGATCCCTTTGGGGGATTTTGAATAGTTAGAATCCTTTCATTTGCCTAATTATCTAGATATTTAGCTTTTAGAATCTTCACCCATAAATGATTAGGATTGAAGTATATACTCCATACAAGCTTAGATCCTATTGCTTCATTCATAATTTGCCAGTTTCTCAGCACAACACCACCCACATGTTTTGGTTCACAAATCTCATATATCCCAGGCAAGCAGTGAGATTTTATCTTGCTCATTAGTTCCATTCCAAAAGAATTTTTATATCTTCTGTTCCACAACCTTCACAACTTTATTCGGTATCTTTAAACACATCATTGAATAAATAGGGATTGCAAAAATCATTGATTTTAACATCATGATTTGACCAGTTTAGGTCAACCATTTACCTTTCTATCCATCCAAACTGTTCAAACGACAAATATTTTCACACTTTTGATCGACAGGCTCCACCAAATAGGGGTATCCCAAGATATTTTCTCGGAAGAGTGTCAACTTCATCGCTAAAATCCTTGAAATATCCCTTTACTTATGAGCAGGTTTCTTAAAGAAAAAAATCTCAGACTTCAATTGGCACATTGCCCCAAAATCTTACTTTACTTGTCCACCATTGCCTTCATCACACGAGCTTCTTAGAAAGAAGCCTCTCCCATTAATAAAGTATCATCTGAAAAATTGGAGATGGGAGATATGATCTATTCCTTATGCTATCTTGATCCCATTCCAAATACCACCCATCCCTTTCCTCAAAATCATCCTGCCTAGAGCTTCTACCATAATAATGAAAAGAAAGAGGAAGATAGAATCACCTTGTCGCAAACCTTTTGAAGTCTCAAAAAAACCTTGTGGACTACCATTCACCAAGATAGAAAACATTGGAG
Organism: Cryptomeria japonica; assembly: GCF_030272615.1. Taxonomy (NCBI): domain Eukaryota; kingdom Viridiplantae; phylum Streptophyta; class Pinopsida; order Cupressales; family Cupressaceae; genus Cryptomeria; species Cryptomeria japonica. The sequence goes on from NC_081409.1 coordinate 446,137,881, forward strand.
TACAAATGCAATTCTTGATCCACTCCACCCATTTTGAACAATAGTCGAACTCCTTTAGCATCCTCAATAAGAAAATCCTATTAACTTGAGCATAATCTTTTTTGATGTCAGGTTTAACCAACATCCTTTCTATCCCAGCTAAACGCATATAATGGATAGCCTCATGAGCTATAATTATCTCCTCAAATATAGATCTATTAGGAGAGAACCCATTCTTCTCTTCAGAGATAACTAAGTCTAATGTCTTCTTCAATCTATTAGCAATGACTTTTGAGACAATTTTGTAAATCGTATTGCACAAAAAAATTGGCCTAAAGTCATCAAACAATTTCACTACTTCCTTCTTCAGAATGAGGGCAATGAGTATATTATTAAAGTCTTCTAAAATAAATCCACCTTGTCTAGATTCTTCCACCACACTCCAAACATCGTTTGCCAACAGGTCCCAAAATTTCTATAAAAAAATAACCAGAAAGCCATTCGGTCCTGGAGCCTTCTCCCCACCCAAAGAGGATACAACCAACTTGACTTCTTGTACCTTGACAGGTTCCATAAGAATCTTGTTCTGTTCATCATTAATACTTTTTGGAATCACATCCCACATACCCTCCTACTCCTCAAGGATATCTACTCCATTCAAGAGATTTAAAAAATACAGGACAACCTCACTATTAATATCTCCTTGATCTCCTAAAACCCCGTCCTTTGAATTATTAATCAAAAAGATCTTCTTGCTTTCGCCGAATTGTGAAATAATTTTGTATTATAGTTGCCTTCTCTTAGCCATGTGTCTCTTGGTTTCTGCCACCAAAAAAATTCTTCTCTAGAAAGGATTTCTGCATAACATTGGTTTAACCATTTTTCTTCCACAGTCACATTCTTCTATCCCATCTCAAATGAATTTAGCATGAAGCCTTTCTAATTTATCTTCCAACTAGATTTTTTCATCAAAAATATTCTTGAAGTGCTCCCTGTTCCACTTCTTGAGACACTCCTTTAGATATTGTAGCTTTTTAAAGAAAATGAAGGCCATATTACTTGTTCTTTTTGGCACTTTACTCCACTAGTCAACAATAAGTTCTCTAAATCCATCTACCCGCAACCACATATTTTCAAACTTAAAACGACATCTAGTAGGGGCCATATCCTCATGAATCACGAGACAAATAAGGTAATGATCAGAACCAGAGGCAGGAAAAATTTTAGCTTAAAAAACCCATGGGAGTTCCACCCATTCTCCATCAACAAAAAATGATCTAATTTTTTAGCAATATTCAGGAAGCCATGCCATCAATTAGTCCAAGTACATTCACCATCTTTGAATTTGATGTCCATCAACCCATTATTAGTTATAAAGTTGTTAACATATTTTTGGATTGTTCTAAACCAACCTTTGCCCCCTTCATTATTAGAAGGGTTCAAGGTAGCATTGAAATCCCCTCCCAAAATAATCACTTCAACATCAAGCTCTCGAATCACCTCAGAAAGTTGGGCCCATAAATCTCTCTTTCTTTCCGTGCTCATTGGTCCATATATATTTATCAGGACTAAACCTTTATTTAAATGTTTTGAGAGCACATTCACCAGTTGCCAATTCTTCTCTTGTTTCACCAAATGTGCAATCACTGTGGAAGTATTCCACATCATCCCTAACCCTCCAAATGCACCTGCAACTTCAACAAAAACACCATCCAAAAACTGTAGCTTCTTTTTGAAAGAGACAATCTCATTTCCTTTTAGCTGGGTTTCTTGAAAAATTATAACATTTGGACGTGATTGATCTAGGCACCTCTTGATCAACCGCCTTTTGTTAGGGGCATTGCAACCTCTAACATTCCATGAAAGAAACTTCATTGTCCTTGGGAAAACACCATATCCTTTTCGCGATCTAAGTTTGCTTTGTCCTTTTGTACTTCCAGCTATCTCTAGTTGCACCTTGATTGATTTTGGACCTTTCTATCTCTTCTCTCCTCTTAGATTTGGATTGAATCTTGAACTACGCTTCTCCAGAATCCCTTCTGAAGACTGGATACCCAATAAGTCTTTCTCCCTCTCCTCCCCAGGTCTCAACATCACTTGTCTGTCCAATAAGGGGTGTTCCATATTCCTTGACTTTTTCCAATGTTAACTGTAGATTTCTAATGGGAGAGATCTGGATGTCTTTAAACTGGATATCTTCCAACCTTTCCAATCTCCTCCTCTTTCTCAAAGCCTGCCATAATACTCCATTGGGAATCACCAACCTCCTCCCATTGTTTCAACTCTTTGTCCAACATTTCACATCCATCCATTTGATTATCATTCTCAACAACTCACTTTGCTGGTGTTTTATCTTCTACATGGTTGTTGTAGCATTCTAAATTGTACTCGCTTATAATTTTGTCCTCATCTAGGCCTCACTTTGGTGTTTTGTCTTCTGATGCCTCATGGTAGTTTTGATTCTACTCACACTCCATTCTAATCTTGCATTTTTATCATTTGTCCAGTTCCCTCCCCATTATGGAGTCTTGATTTTCAGGACTAGGGTGTGGTATGTCGTGGTCCTAAATAAGGACTAGGGAGTACCACACCCTTTTCCTCCTAATTAGGTCCTAATTTGGGGCCTCACAATGGTCATCTCAAATGAGCAGGAAATTTGATCCCGTGTTGACCTGTTCCAAAAAAATTATTTGTTTTTCGGGCAGACAAGTATAAAAAGAGGTTTGCCCCTCTCATTTGAATTCCTACAATGTTTCTTATACCCACATACCACAATGTTCCACCTCCTTATTCTCAACCTCCACCTACATATACCAATGTTAGTCCTCCATCACAATCTAACATGTCCAATTTCAATCCATCCATTGAAGCAACCATCAATAACTTAGCATAAACCGTTACATCTTTTTACATCCTTACAACATCAATTGGCTTCCATTACCCAATCCAAGTTCAATATTCCCAAATTTGATGTATCGAGCCCACTATATGATGGCATTATCTGTGTGGTCCCCCTAAACATATGGAAGTCCCTAAGTTGGAGTTGTATAATGGAAAAGGTGACCCCTCGACTCATGTGAAGACATTTCAAACTTTGTGTAGTGATTTTGCTCATGACCAAAGACTTATGGCTAAATTGTTTACTAGAAGCTTTAGGGATACAACTTTGCAATTACATTGTTATTTGTCTCCTTATTGTATTACTTCATTTCAACAATTGGATAATGCTTTCATTCAACAATTTCAAAATAATATTGGTCCTAAAATTACTTTGACTAATTGATTCATTGTAAGCAAGGAGTTAAAGAAGAAGTGACTGATTTTATTGGTAGATACAAACATTTGCATTCTCAAATTTCTTATCAGGTGCTTGATCATCATGTTCAAAGAATTTTCATTGATAATTTACAAAAAAACCATTAGAGATAAGATTATTTTATTTTATTTTACTTCATTTACACAATTGTGTGCAGTGCTTTATAATTATCAGCCTCACTCTACTAATGTTGTTGAGTCTGAGTCTCTTTCTCCCAATGACCTTGGTATGGAATCTAACAATGTTGTGAATCTTGAAGATAAACCTCTACCTCCTAAAAACCTATGCATTAATTTTGATCCTAGTGAGACTATTGTTCTACCCGATGGCCCATCGTATATCACTGCGAAGATCAAAGGCAAACTCTCACAAGGGGTATTCATTGATCTAGTATGTATGATAAATGTGATTATTGAAAAATATCTTTATATTTTACAATTGCATCAAGTTACATATGATAAATCTGATGTTGTGATCAAGGTGTATAATGATTTCTCTTGCCCTACTATTGGTTCTATTACCGTCCTTGTCGAGGTTGGTACTAAGTGCTTAGATGTCATTCTTTCTATTATTCCTACATCAGATCAATTTCGTGTGAAGTTGGGACATCCTTGGCTCTCTTCCATGAAAGATATTCCTTCTACAATTCATAAATGTTTGAAATTCCCTCATAATGACACTATCATAACAATTAATCATAGCCTTTACCAATCCACAACGAAGTGTGGTAATTTCACCCTTAATTACTTTTGGCCTCAACAACTTGAACCTCTTAAACCTCGAAGTGACATCCTTTGCTTATCTTAAATCGAAAGTGGAAAAATGAGATTGATCATTTCCTTGAGTAAGCCTAAAGATCCTATACCTATGGACATTCCTCCTCCTCATAATGGACATGGTATTCTTCCTACTCCTTCTATTCCTCCTATATATGCTTTAGTCCTTCCTCCTACATCTTATAAAGGAAAGCGCTTGGCATCTTCTATGGCTCAACCTAGTAGGGTTTCTCCCGTTCTTCCTCCTTTAAGAGAAAAAAAGAAGCCTATGTCCATTGATCCTCAATCTTAGCAATTCCCAGTTAAAACTAAATGGAACCATTGTGCGAGAGAATGCTAACAAAGATGTCATACCAAGGCTTGTGATCTTGCTTTCAAAACCATTTCCTCCTCGATGACACCAAATGTTGACGATCCCATTTGTCCAACTTTCGCCTAACCCTAGGGAAGAAGTTCAACTTAAATCACCAATATTGAAAATGCTTAAGAAAAATGGTGGTTCAAGTTCTTTTCGCATTAGAGATCCTATTTTCATTAATCTAGATGATGATATGGATGATGATGTTGTTCATGCTAACAATGTTGATTCTAATGATATGTATGAGCTTATTGACGTTAATCATGATAATAACAATGCAGGCCATTCTCCAACCCATTTCATAAAAAAGGGCCTTTTCTTTGAAAACTTAACCATATCCTTCCACTCAGTATTATCAATATTCAGAGATACAACTCGGTTACTCTCAGTTCTAATGCATACCTGATTTGTAGGTAGCTCTGGATCCTGCTGCTTCAGTATCCAAAATTTCTTCTCTAGGGTCTTCATGTCCACATTAGGACCAGAGTGGATTCTTGCAAACCCCCACCTATTTTATTTGGAAAGGTCCCTACTTTCATCACCATTACTTAAAAATGACACTTAATCATGATTTCCATTATCTTGATCCTTCCATGCTTGCCTCGGTGGTCTCCACATAGTGTTTCGGTACCCCTGTATCCTTCTACTCCTAAAGGGCCAACCATTTCTATCACCGCCATCCCTACAAAACCCTAAACCTTAACCCTTACTCCTCTCCATCATTAGTTAGCAACAACACTAGAAAAAAAATTCTTTTAGAATGTTACTCAAAAGGTTTTAAATTCATATTCAATATTAACTTAAAATACTCTCTTATTATGCTATTAAACTATTGCATTTTAAAGATTGAAGTAATATTGTGAAAACAATTGGGAGGATGCTAAAATTATATGATCATTGTATAATGAAAAGTATGTACATGATTTTCCAATATTTCATTTTTTTTTTAAAATTTGAATGCTAAAATGTTCTTTATTGATAAATAATTCTTTGTTAATTCTTCTTATAAATAATTATATGATATTGTAAAGCGGAAAAATCGAACCCTAGTCGTTCTCCCCTCCCCAACTCCGAGGAGAGAGAAGGGAGGTCACTAGGGTTGATGGTTTTCACTTCGGAGGGACTTTACATTCAAAAGAGGGGTTGAAACCCACAAGATCCAATCCCACGCAATGCAAGATTGGATTCTATATGAGTTTCAAGGGTTAAGACATCAAGGATACCCTCTTTTGTAAAGAAATGTAGATAGAAAGATTGAACTAGGAATGCATGTAAAGTGGGAAATATTCGCTTATAAACAGAGATAGGAATATGATATGAAGCTGCGGACCTGGAATTAGTAGTAAAATGTTGAGACAGTGCTGTTCTGCAAATTTGAGCGAAAGTTGACGGGACGATGGCGCCTGGCGTGCACACGGTCCTCCGAAAAATCTGCGAAACGAAGGTGGATCTGTTCGTCTCTGCACAAGGATTCCAGATCTTCAATTACAGCCGCGTACCTGCAACCTACACACAGAAAAGAGAGGATGATTGGGGGGTTAGGGATGAGGGGTTTGCCTTTAGGTCAAACCCCAGTTTTGGAATTAACCAAGAAATGAGAATGCTGTAAATGTAAATGTTTGTAATGTAAACAAGTACTGATACCTTGTTGTAAGAATGTTTGTATTCTTACATGCGAAGGTGTAATGTATGTTCTATGTAAGTGATCTCCTCTTCAATGGTTGAATCCTTGTCTTGAATGCAACACTTAGCCTTGAATGGAGACTTAGAATGCTCAATTGCTTGAAGGAATGCTTGAATGCTTGAATGTTTGAATGCTTGAATATTTGAATATCGTTTCCACGTCTTGTACACATATGTCCTTCCTCCCTTTTTGAGAGAGGAAATGTAGTTTATATACTTGTCAATTAGGGTTAAAAGACTGATTTTCCCGACCTTAGGCCGACCAGGAAGTACTATTTTCCAAATTGCAAACATAAAGACCCGAAGCCCCATAGGAGACCGGGCCCAAAATAGGGCCAGGGACCAGGGCGCTGGGCGCCATGGTCCTGGGGGACCAGGGCGCTGGGCGCCCTAGTCCTGAAGGACCAGGGCGCTGGGCGCCATGGTCCCACCTCCAGGGACAGCGGGGTGCAAGGAGGATCAGGCCAGGGTGCTGAGAAATGCAGTTTTTGATGTCATGAACAAGTTTCGGGGTCTCCATTCAGGTTCTATGTTGCATCGCCATCGTGAAGACCCAAATGCAGTCGAAATTGCAAGTGTCGCAATTTTAGGACGCTACAGATATATATTTAAAAAAAATAAAAAATAGGTTGTATTTATTTGAAATTTATATGCTTTAAAAAATAAAATTTAAAATGGAATGTAAGCTCCAAAATTAAATCCTATCACATATAAAGTTTAAACAACTTTATATGATAATAGAATTCATATGATCAAAGGTGCTAGGGGCAACTTAATATAAGAGCCTAAAGAGATAGCAGGGGAATTAGTTTTGTATTTCAAAAATATTCTAAACAACTGGGGATCTCAGATCTAGGCTCACAACAACACATGTTAGCAAATATCCCCAAAATCATATCAGAGGAGGATAATAAGATGCTAACAAACAAATTCACCTTAGAGGAAATTAAAGTGGCGGTATTTCAACTTCACCCTGTGAAAGCCCCGAGACTGGATGGTTTCCCAACGAGGTTTTTCCAACAATGCTGGTCCTTTCTAGGAACAAAAATGTGGGAGACAGTAGAAAACATAAGAAATTTTGGAAGAATTCTCAAAGAAATAAACAATACCTTCATTACACTTATCATCAAAAAAGAGAATGCATAAGAGATGGATGATTTTCATCCTATATCACTTTGTAACACAATTTATAAAGTGTTGTCCAAAGCTCTAGCTAATAGAATCAAAATGGTCCTTCCTTCTATTATTTTAGAGGAACAAACATTGTTTGTACCTGGCCGGTCTATTTTAGATGGGGTTATTATTGCTCAAGAAGTAATACATTCTAGTTCAAAAGAATTTGGAACCTAGTATGCTAATAAAATTAAATATTAAAAAAGCATATGACAAGGTGGATTGGAGGTTTATTTGTAAATATATGGAAGCCTTTGGATTTTCTAAGCAATGTATAAATCTAATCTTCAATTGTATCTCCAACCCTAAATTTCTTTTACTGGTGAATGACACTCTCGAGGGATATTTTGATATCTCTACGGGGTTGAGACAAGGGGACCCTTTATCCCCTTTTCTGTTCATCATAATGGCAGAGACATTTGGTAGGTTGGTGAGTAAAGCACATTCATTGGGCAAAGTTAGAGGAATCAAAGTAACAGAGGGGATATACAATATTACGCATCAGCAGTTTGCAGATGATATGATGCTCTTTGGAGCTGGCAACAAACTTGAGGCAAAAGAATTGAAATCAATATTACACAAATACTCTAAAGCCTTAGGACGGGCTGTTAATGCAACTAAGTTAGAAATATTCTTCCTAAATACAAAAGTAAGAGATGAGGAAGAAATATGTCACATCTTAGGATACAAGAAAGGTAAATTCCCTTGCAAATATCTAGGGCTTCCTTTGGATAAAGAAAATAGGGTGAACAAACTTTGGGATCTTGTCTTGTCTAAGATGGAGCATAAAATGGATTCTTGGAAAGGGAAGTGGTTGTCTAATGCATGTAGAGCCACTATGCTTAAATCAATTGTCTTTGCGATCCCCATTTATCAATTATCATGCCTCCCATTATCGAAAGGAACAAAAGCAAAATTGGATAAAAAAATGAGGACGTTCTATTAGCAAGGAATAATAGAGGACAATAAATTGGCCACTATAAGTTGGGAGAGTATATGTAAACCTAGGGATGTAGGTGGGATAGGGCTGAAGAATTTGAGCTGGCAGAGTCTTGCTTTAGGGGCAAAATTAGTTTGGAATATGTTTCAAGAGCCTAATAAGAAATGGATCAAGATTTTACAAAAGAAATACTTGATAGGCTCAAACCCTAGCAACATTTTCAGAACTCAAAATCCTCCAAAGAGCTCCAGGGTATGGAAATTCATGCTAGACTATAGGAAACTTATTTTAGATAAAATTTCTTGGGATATTGCAGAAGGCAACAAAGTGAGTTTTTGGAGTGATCCATGGGGGGGGGGTATCCAACATTAGATAATATCTCTCAGAGTCCTAGAATCAATGAGGTTTTAAGCAACATCTGGGGCAATTACTTAAAAGATTACATTGAAATCCCGAGCGGGGATCCAATTCTAGGGTGGAAATAGAAGGATTTAGATAATGTTCCCCTATTTGAAACAAAAATAAGAGAATATAGAAATATTTTAGCTGACAGACACATGACTGGGTCAAATTCAGGTAGCTACAAAACCAAAGAAGGATATGCGAAAATAATTAACTCCCATCAATGGGATAAGACAGAGTTACCGATTCATTTATGAAGGAATGCTCACCTAAAGCAATTATGTTCCTTTTGGCAACTTTACAAAAAAGAATTATGACTGTAGAATGGTTTAAGAAAATCTATTTTGAGGGCCCATCCAGATGTATTCTATTTGAATCAAATGAGGAGACAATGAACCATCTTCTAATGAGCTTCCCATAGGCATTAGAATGCTGGGAGTGGCTATGCAAGAGATTGCATTGGAAATCAACCCTCTCAAATGATCTATTGATCAATATGAAAAGTTGGCCCTTGCTATATAAGACTAGTCTATACAAGGATTTGTGGAAGTTAGCACTCTCCATTGTAGTATGGGAAATTTAGAAAAAAAGGAATAAGGGGATTTTCCAAGATAATACAATGGAACCAAGCAAATTTTGTAAGAAGATAGAAGCAACAATTGTAGAAACTACCAACAACTGGATTAGGAATGGTAATTTAAAAGATTGTACCTTCTCTGTATGGGATAACAAAATGAGGAAATCTTGGTTTGGATTAATCATACCACAACACTATGGGGTAGGAGGGATAGATAGCAAAAGGCTGAGAGATCAATGCCAATTGTCAAAACCAGAATATGGCTGATTTAAACTCAACTTTGATGGGGCATCCAGAGGTAACCCAGACACAACAGGTATTGGTTGCATCATTCATCACTAGGATGGGTCAACATGTGCTACATTAGCCAAACCTATTGGCAAAGTTTCCAATAACATAGGAGAATTGGATGACCTCGTAGAAGGTCTTCTGTTTAGTAAAGATTTGGGGATTACTAAATTGACAATAGAAGGGGACTCTCAAATTATCATTAATGAAGCCAGGACAAAAAACACCCCAAATTGGAAACTGAACTCCAAGTAAGAAAGAGCCATTAAACTATTAAATTTCTTTGATGAAATGATAATTAACCATATTTATAGAGAAGGAAACATTGAAGCAGACAAACTTGCCAATATTGGTGCAGATGGAATTTATATAGAAAAGATTGGAGGATAACTTAGAGTGATTAGGAAGAATAGAGGTGGACATAGTTAATGATAGCGCCTTATTATGAAATATGATACTTTTTATTTCCTATCGGCCTATTATGAAGGGCCATGCTCTATAGATTCATAGAAAATTAATACTCAAATTTGATTTGTATTAAGTTGGGTTTAGTGGGCCCAAGAGATCTTGAGAGATTTAGCATGATTATTCATCAAATAGAGTCATATCTTATAAACTTGACATTAACAAATGATGGGTTGGCACACGTGTAAACCCATGCGAATCTTTTGTAGAAATTACCTATGATATTAATGATGTGTACCTGAACAATCTAGATTTTGCCTTTTATAAATAAATTCGATAGTCGTGTTTGCAATGGGTAAAGAGGAAATGGAGACGAAACTGAAATTAGTGTACATGTTATTGACAATAGATTGATGGCCTTTAGGGGAGAAATTAAAATGGAGAGATCAGGGAGAATACTAAATGATTTAGATGATTTCTCCTGTAGAGCAATTCCAAAAATCATGGGTGAAGAGTATTTTAGTTATGAGCATAGGTATAGAGTTAACTGTGATATTCCGACAACATTTGTTGGCATCCTACTCTCTGCAGGATTTGAAAAGGGAGAGGTTATCCATTTGAGCAAAATGATTTTTAGAGAAGAATGCCAATGGTCAAAACTAGAATATGGCTGATTTAAACTCAACTTTGATGGGGTATCCAGAGGTAACCCAGACACAACAGGTATTGGTTGCATCATTCATCACTGGGATGGGTCAACATGTGCTACATTAGCCAAACCTATTGGCAAAGATTCCAATAACATAGGAGAATTGGATGACCTTGTAGAAGGTCTTCTTTTTAGTAAAGATTTGGGGATTACTAAATTGACAATAGAAGGGGACTCTCAAATTATCATTAATGAAGCTAGGACAAAAAACACCCCAAACTGGAAACTGAACTCCAAGTAAGAAAGAGCCATTAAACTATTAAATTTCTTTGATGAAATGATAATTAACCATATTTATAGAGAAGGAAACATCGAAGCAGACAAACTTGCCAATATTGGTGCAGATGAAATTTATATAGAAAAGATTGGAGGATAACTTAGAGTGATTAGGAAGAATAGAGGTGGGCATAGTTGATGATAGCGCCTTATTATGAAATATGATACTTTTTATTTCCTATCGGTCTATTATGAAGGGCCATGCTCTATAGATTCATAGAAAATTAATACTCAAATTTGATTTGTATTAAGTTGGGTTTAGCGGGCCCAAGAGATCTTGAGAGATTTAGCATGATTATTCATCGAATAGAGTCCTATCTTATAAACTTGGCATTACCAAATGATGGGTTGGAACACGTGTAAACCCATGCGAATCTTTTGTAGAAATTACCTATGATATTAATGATGTGTATCTGAACAATCTAGATTTTGCCTTTTATAAATAAATTCGATAGTCGTGTTTGCAATGGGTAAAGAGGAAATGGAGACGAAACTGAAATTAGTGTACATGCTATTGACAATAGATTGATGGCCTTTAGGGGAGAAATTAAAATGGAGAGATCGGGGAGAATACTGAATGATTTAGATGATTTCTCTTGTAGAGCAATTCCAGAAATCATGGGTGAAGAGTATTTTAGTTATGAGCATAGGTATAGAGTTAATTGTGATATTCTGACAACATTTGTTGGCATCCTACTCTCTGCAGGCTTTGAAAAGGGAGAGGTTATCTATCTGAGCAAAACGATTTTTAGAGAAGAATTTTTGGGCTACCTAGAACAAGCGATGTGCAACGTAGATGAAAATCTGATGATCCCTTTCTCGGAGGACAATGTAGGATATGTTGGAGATGGTAGGTGACAGAATGTAGGGTATAACATAGTTAAACGTACGCTATTGTAATTTAGGGACAAATCCATGTTTGAATAGAGAAGGGAGATTATCTGCAAGAATGCAGACTTTCTCCTCAAATGGCTACACTTGAAAGAAGTGCCTAGTAGTAATTGGTGAGTGGAATACCTGTGGGAAGAAGGGTTTGAGACTCCAGATGACATGCAACAGATACCAATGGAAAGGATCCAAGTTGTCCCACCAGTGATTATAAAGGCTTCTTGGGTAAAAGGGAAAGATAAACAGAATCTTAGCGTCTCCAGCAGCGCAGCGACATCGAACAAAGAGAAGGAAGGACCTTCTCCCTATGGGATCAAAGACTTTATAGACTTGTGTGATATGGAGGAATGAACTCTGTTGAGTTTTTGCAGAGTACATACTCTTAATATTATAGGAATAGGCTTCTATATGTTTATATTAACCGTATAGTATAAGGAATGGACATCTACATCTCCTTTGTTTACTAGGAGTTTTCGATATGGACATATGGTGTTTCAGTAAGTTTTGAAACATACTCTCTCTTTTGGTCTCTTGCAATAATTTAAGGGTGATTTATAGTACAGGGGTTGGATTTACTCGGGATATAAGACTTGCCCTGCAACCTTTTCAATATAGTGCTATATGGATATATAGTTTGTGTATTGTCTAATTAAGATAATGGATGTTTTAAACACCTTATATATTTTAACTGCTTTAGAATGACTTTTGATATCTTGCGGTTGGTACATGAGCAATAATTTTCATTATTTACAACAAGATTTGTGGTTTTGACAATATGCTCCCATTTCAGAGGTTGGATTGATATATGTGATTATTGTTATATATATATATATATATATATATGATCACATATATCCTTCTTGTTTCCCGGTTTCTTGCATGTTTGCGATATCGATAGTCTAGATTCTCCTGTATCTATTGAAGTTGGCATTTAATTTGTATGGCTAATATAGCTCTTAGACTCTACTTTTGTTTGTATCAATAAATGTGTTGTTTTCTTCCCTTGATCGGTTCTCAAATATCAGGGAACTTTTTGGGGTCAATGGTGTTGTTAAGGATCAATTGCAGTTTTAGTAATCACATTTAGTCTACTTAGTTTCTACTGTTAATTTTCTCCTTATATTATTGACATTGTGGTATGGTTTTGTGATATGAGCAATTTTGGTTTACTTTTCAGCTTCTAATCTTCCAAGTACCCTTTTAGTTAGATGACAAGTCTATGTTCAGATTTATCTAACATCATCATGGTTATTTGACCCATTTCAAGAGCTAAAGTTTTTATCGTCCTATTGCTCTTAGTCTTGGCTATACTTTTTTTTGTAGACGTATAAAAATGACCATATTCCTAAATATTCTCATTCCTCTATTTAGCTAAATCTAATTTAACTAAATCATCCACATTCTTCTATTTAATTAAATAAATTATTCAATTTATTTATTAAATTCACTTAAGCCCTTTATATCATTTAATTGAATAAATCATTTTATTTAATTAAATCCCTTCTCTCTACTTTTTAATTAAATTTACATTTAATTAAATAGCTTACCCCAATTAAATAAATCTAATTTATTTAAATCCCCAATTTGCAACCAAATTGAAATAAAGCAATTTATTTTAATTAAATCCTATTATCCCTCATCCACTTGCATTTTCCTACATCTCCCACTTGCATCCTAACCCTCTTCCTAAACTCTTCTAGAACCTATCTAATCCTAATCAATTAGCCTAAACCCATCATTTATCCCCTTTCCCAAATTTGAGGAGGTCACTTCTCAAATTTGGAGTAAAGTCTTCAAAAGGCATTAAAGCCTTTATGCCTTCAACAAGCTAACTTGATGAATACCCCCAAATTTGGAAGGACTCTTACAAATTTGTCCCCAAAGTCATCAAACCATTAATGGTTAACTAACCCTTAGTGGCATGGTTAAAGACATTTTGCCTAACTTAACCCTCATCTAACCCAGGGGTCTCATCAGGCATTCATTGCTTTGACCATGGTTATCCCTTTAACCTTTGCACAAGAGTTTACCCCTTGGGTAAAAGCTTTATCCATTGGATAACCCTAACCTAACCTTAACCCTTACCTTCTAAGGTAACCATGAGGTCTTCTCAAGCATTTAATGCTTCTTACCTCTCCTCTCGAGCAGTCTTATGTTGACAATTGTCACCATTTCATTGGTGGAAATTGCAAACATGGATTGATAACTTTCAATCCTGACCCTTGATTAGATCCTTTAATCCTGACCATCCATTGCCCTATTTTCTCTATAAATAGAGCCCTCATTCCTCCATTTCAGATAATCCAAGCTTTTAGTATCACACTTATACTCAATTTTAGCATACATCTAGCCTCTCTTTGTAATAGGAATTAATCTAATAAGCATTTTAGAGCATTTCTATTATCATTAGCTTAAATCATACAACTAGTATATCATGTTAGGATAGTATTATTACTAATCTTGTCATCTTATAATCTAGTTTAACTCATTTGTAGAATCATGCATAAATAGGATGCATTCATGTTAAAATTAATCTAAAGCATCCCTCGTTCTTGCATTCGTCATCCCTAAGTCACTTTGCTTAGTAATATGAAAGCAAAGGCATTGTCTTGAGGGACCTTGTGAGATAGAGAACCATGAAACCTACCTTGGGAAGTTGAGTCATTCCTCATGACTCCATAACTTGTACCAAGAAGTCCTGTGGGTGTGTGGATAAGCCCTTTAAACTTTTTCACATTTTGAGTTTCATTGAACTGCTTTTCCTGCATACACTTTTAAATAGTATTTTTATGGACTATTGGTGGTAGTTGAGGATTATTAAATCTCAGGTCAGTTTTATTTGCTAACTAAAAGCTGACAAGTGTCTTTGAGCTCTGAGTTGTAAACAAAAGTGTAGGGTAGGTGATCTCTCTTGGTATGACATTGTATTATGAAGTACATTCTAAGGATATGAGCCAGTCTTTGGCAAGATAGGTTTTGCAACAACAAATAATTTAAATGATTGGTAGATTAGTTGTCTTGGATGAATGTAGGCAAGTCATGTAGATTATGTAATAAAGGTTTTCATCATGAAGGATGGTTAGGGATCCTATTCGTAGGATTGTAATGTAATTGAACTAGTTGTAAGCTAATGGACGCAATTTGTGTGGAAGTACAATTTAATCATGAACCACATACATTCCCTCCCCTACATAAGCAAAACAAGACAATTTGTGTGGAAGTACAATTGGGCTGATTTCCCACGTTTAAAATCCTTCCTTGTACATCATTCGAGTGTCAATATCAACTGAATGCTAGCAAATCCTTTAATGCCATGTGAAACTAAAAAAAACCTTAATATGGTGAAGATTTTTTTTTTTTTTTTTTTTGGTAAGGATTGGAGATTTGTTTGGGAAGCAAACTCAAAAAATCAATGTTGTGTTTAGAAAGAAAATGGAGATGGTAATACAAATCACACTTTTTCCCTAACTAAACTTTGAAAGAAATTTAAGTACCCACCAAATGACTTCACAAAGGAATAGTATAAACAAGACTGCCTCTGAAGCATTTGCCCATGGGATTGGGCATACCTAATCACCCATGGTCGAAAATGAAGTTGATGACTAAAAAATAATACAATTTTTGAATGACTTTATGTTGCCGGTTCACAATTTAAAAGGTTAACCAAGCAACTTGGGATTAACCTTCAACAACCATGGTGATAATACTTGTCTTTGCTATCATGAGAACAAGTATCAGGATCTCACCACTAGATTGGTGTTTAAATGGGTGAAATTCAAGAAAGATCTCTACCCCTAACATAAACATAATCCTATCTCTAACGCTAACATAACCCTTATTCTATCTCCAATCCTATCTCTAATCCTAACATAACCATAACCCTAAATGTGAACAAATCCCTAATATTGACCCTAACGCTAACCCTAGTTGTAATCCTTTTCTGAACCTTAACATAACCCTTATTCAATCTCTAACCATATCTCTAATTATAATTTAACCTTGACCCTAACCCTACTCCTGTTCTTAATTGTGAGCTAAATCCTAAAATATATTTTAATTATTTATACAATCATAATATTTTTAAAACTTTAATTAAAATATTATAATATATTAATAATGTTTTAATATAAAAAATAATATTAATTAATTTAAAGTCTTACATGTTGCTTTGTGAGTGCAATAAGGAGAGAGAGAGAGAGAGAGAGAGAGAGTTATTTTTATCAATTTCTCATATAAAGTACAATAGACATCTTGAAAAAGATATCTCTAAGTGATGTATTTTATTTATTTATATCATGTTCCAATTAAAGTTCACTCCTTGCTCACCAAACCCCACATTAACTAACTTTAAAGAAACCAAAAAAATGATAGCTAAAAGCCCATCAATAAATTTCACATGTACCAATAGCCACCCACTTTACCCCAAGTAGTTATAATTTTTGGACTTTAATTGGAGGAGTTGTGCACTTTTATTGGCACCCATAGCACACGACTATTGAGGCATTTGTGCATAAGTATTGACCATTTGCAGTGCACGGTTATTGGATTATCTTTAAATAGTTATTAATCGACACATTGAAGTGACCACTTTCTAACCCTTATTCACACAAAGATACCACGATATCGTCGAAATTAATATATCATTTAAGATCTATGGATACACAAAGTTAGCTATAATGACTAATGATATGCTTCCCTAAACTAGTTTTATTTTAGTCACATGGGTGAAAACTGGTCAACATAACTCATTCTACCCAAAAATAAATAAATAAAGAAAGAAAGCTAGTTATAATTTTGGACTTTAATTGGAGGAGTTGTGCACTTTTATTGGCACCCATAGCACACGACTATTGAGGCATTTGTGCATAAGTATTGACCATTTGCAGTGCACGGTTATTGGATTATCTTTAAATAGTTATCGATCGACACATTGAAGTGACCACTTTCTAACCCTTATTCACACAAAGATACCACGATATCGTCGAAATTAATATATCATTTAAGATCTATGGATACACAAAGTTAGCTATAATGACTAATGATATGCTTCCCTAAACTAGTTTTATTTTAGTCACATGGGTGAAAACTGGTCAACACAACTCATTCTACCCAAAAATAAATAAATAAAGAAAGAAAGCTATTTGTTGTGGGACGAGGCTTGAGTCAAAATGGAGGTACTCTTATTTGCGCATGTGATGTCCGAGGCCTTCTAGTTGCACAATATTCATCAATTGCCGATCCCTCAAGTCAAGTCAAGTTCCGCCAGCACGGTTTGAAAACTCAGAATATTTCCACGGAAGGAAGAGAATGGAAGCTTGGTCGGGTGATAAGTGTGTACTATAAATGCACGTATATGCCACTTCTTCTTCCTACGATTTCCTCTCTCAACAGCAACACAATGTCCCTGAAATTGGATGGCAATAGCGAGGTGCAGTCATGGGCAGGCAGCCTGCGTCTGGGAAGCCGGCGGCTATTCGACAGATCTGAGACTGTTTTTTCTGCTTCTTCCGCTTCAAGAAACCGTCTAGATGATGAAGACTCCCTCAAATGGGCAGCCATCGAGAAGCTGCCCACCTACGATCGCCTCAGAACTTCAATTCTCAAGGACATTCATGGTGAAGTAGATGTTACAGATATTCAACTCGACAGTCGACAAAAAGTGCTCGATAGGCTTGTCAAAGTTGCAGAGGAGGACAACGAACGTTTTCTCCATCGCCAGCGTAGAAGAATCGACAGGTTTGATCATATATTTTGACTCTCTCCTTCCACTTCCCATGCGCTTATTCTTCTAGTTCTAGCATTAATTAACATCTGTGGGATTCATTCATTTTGATTTCAGAGTCGGCATTCAATTGCCCGAGGTCGAAATCCGTTACGAGCACTTGAATGTCGACGCCAATGCCCATGTGGGAGGCAGAGCACTACCTACGCTCCTCAACTATACCCTCGATATATTGGAGGGATTGTTGGGATCGCTTGGTTTATACAAGGGCAACAAAACAACCATGACTATTCTTCACGATGTCAGTGGTGTGGTGAAGCCCGGCAGGTAAAACCATAACCAAAACCAAACTCTAAACATGCTCTTTAGCTTATTAGATCTCAAAATTGATATTGAAATTGGAATTTTATAGGCTTACGCTCCTTCTTGGACCTCCTGCTTCGGGCAAGTCTACGCTCCTCTTGGCTCTTGCAGGAAGGCTGGATAAATCTCTCAGAGTATACCTTCATTTCCATTCTTTTACAAGATAGAAATGAATTAAAAGAGCCTACTTATTGCTGCTCTGTGCTCACTAAAACATATTGGTTGCAGGTTACAGGATCGGTAAAATACAATGGGCATAGCATGGATGAGTTCGTCCCAGAGAGGACATCTGCTTACATTAGTCAGCACGATTTGCACACAGGGGAGCTGACTGTAAGGGAAACCTTGGACTTCGGTGCTCGCTTTCAGGGCGTTGGCTCCAGATATGGTATTAAACCAATATGAAACCGTCACAATATGCCATCATCCACCTCCTTTGAAAATGAATAATGTGTGACTGTTTTTTCTTTACAGATATTTTGACTGAGCTTTCCAGGCGAGAGAAAGAACAGGGTATCAAACCAGATCCGGACATAGATCTCTTCATGAAGGTTGGTGAAAATCTGAGAGTTTCAATGTTAATTCATTTTTCCCATGAATTTTCTGAGCTGACAGGAAGTGGTGAAATGATGTTGCAGGCAACTTCAATAGATGGACAGAAGACGAGTATGATGACAGACTACATCTTGAAGGTACTAAAATTATGTGTTTTTGTTACGCCAATATTGAACAGCTTACAAATTTGAGGTTTTGAATGTTCGATAGATTTTAATTAGAATGGAAATGGTTGGAACAGATATTGGGGTTGGACATCTGCGCAGACACGATTGTAGGGGATCAAATGCACAGAGGTGTTTCAGGTGGGCAAAAGAAGAGAGTTACAACTGGAGAGATGATCGTGGGAGCTGCAAACGCGCTGTTGATGGACGAGATTTCAACCGGCCTTGACAGCTCTACCACATTTCAGATAGTTAAATGCCTGCGTCAATACGTGCACGTCTTCAATTCAACCATGGTCATTTCGCTTTTGCAACCTGCCCCCGAAACATTTGATCTCTTTGACGATGTCATTTTACTTTCCGAAGGCTATCTCGTCTACAGCGGACCCCGTGAATCCATTCTTGAATTCTTCGAGTCCATGGGATTTAGATGCCCTGAAAGGAAAGGTGTTGCTGATTTTTTGCAGGAGGTAAACAACTTCATCAGACACTAGTGGATTCTGAGTTGTAGGTTGTGTTGTAATTACATTCTAATTACTGATCACTGTATAACAGGTGACTTCGCCCATGGATCAAGAACAATATTGGGCGAACAGAGGTCGAGCGTACCGTTATGTGCCAGTGAAGGAGTTTGCAGACGCATTCCAATCTTTCCACGTTGGAGCCAAAATGAATGTAGAGCTATCAGTTCCCTATGATAAAACCAAATCTCATCCGGCTGCGCTGACCAAACACAAATATGGTGTAAGTAAAATGGAGCTTTTCAGAGCATGTTTGGACAGAGAAATTTTGTTGATGAAGAGGGGTGCCTTTGTCCACATCTTCAAATCCGCTCAGGTAATTTATTTTTTCACTTAATTTTGTCTACTTCAATGTTAATCATTGTTTGTAAATCTGAGCGGAAACATATTTGACAGATCACTCTAATCGCTTTGATTACGATGAGCGTCTTCTTCCGAACCAATATGCATCACAGAAATCTGAATGATGGAACAATCTACTTCGGAGCTCTCTTCTTTGGGCTAACACAGCTCATGTTCAATGGTTTTGCGGAACTATCAATGACAATTGACAAACTCCCAGTATTTTACAAGCAGAGGAGTTTAAAGTTCTTTCCTGCTTGGGCTTTCTCTCTTCCAACCTGGGTTACCACGATTCCTTCTTCCATACTCGAATCTGTGATATGGACGGTTGTCACATACTATACCATTGGTTTTGCCCCAAGTCCTCACAGGTAACACTTGTCTTAAACTCCACATGTTTTGGCAACCCATGATTTTCCATTTGTTTAGGGAATTTTGAAAAAATAGTAGTAAAAGGATTTTTTCCCCTTGTTTAAATTCTTTGATAACTTTCTTTCCTCCCCTCGTTTTAAAGGATTTACAAGTAGTCCGCTGTTATAACTTATGCCAATAAACCTGACCCTGTTATATATCAATGCAGGTTTTTCCGACAGTGGTTGCTGTTGTTCGCACTTTCTCAAACTTCACTATCACTTTTCAGATTCATAGCATCTCTAGGACGAAATCGAGTAGTGGCAATGACTTTTGGTACTTTTGCCCTCTTGGTTATTTTCGTTCTTGGGGGATTCATCGTCTCCAGAGGTATAACACTTTTTCCTCTAAGTCATTAATAAGATAGCTAGGTTAAGGTGACTGAATAAATGTACCAGAGGATTCAAAACTAATGCTTTGCAATGCTTTACTTGTCTATACCAGAGGATATTAAAGGTTGGTGGATATGGGGTTATTGGATTTCTCCTCTCATGTATGCTCAGAATGGAATTGCAGTAAACGAGTTCCTAGCAAGTAGATGGCAAAAGGTTAGTAAGTAGCCTAGTTTGTATTTTCTTTTCATTACTTCTTCTAAACTAGTAGAAATTGGTTTCCTACCCTACACTTAAACTGCTTGCTATGTCGACAGGAAACGGAAAATGTTGGTGTGAAGTTGTTGCATTCTCGTGGACTGTTTTCAGATAACTGGTGGTATTGGCTTTCTGTTGGGGCGCTCTTCGGATACGCTGTTCTCTTTAACGTGCTCTACACAGTGGCATTACATTATCTTGAACGTGAGTAAACCACCTCCAAATTATATAGATTAATCCTTTCTTGTGAGTCAATACATAATAACGCCTTTTCTCTATTTCATCAGCCCTGGGAAAGCCACAAGCAACAATCTCTGAAGATGACTTGAAACATAAAGAAAATTCAACAGTTGGTTTGCAAAATAGAGCCTTCCATGAGAATGGGGTCGAAATGCAAAACATTCAACAAGGCGGTATCAGAGAAGTTCAATCTGTTGGTAAGGAGATTTAGCATGGATTACTATCATTATTGTCTACCATTCCATGTGAAAGAGTGATAAAGCTTATGTTTTATATGTTAATGTTAAATAGGGGGGAGAAGTTCTCAACGACATAGAAGTAGCAGTGTTTCGAATAGGTCCGATTCCCTTGTGACAAGTGCTCGTGAGGCTGGCAAGAAAGGGATGGTTTTGCCCTTCCAACCTCTCTCCATGGCTTTTGACCATGTCAGTTACTTTGTCGACATGCCCGAGGTATGTTGTTGGAACTTAATTTTTTTTTTATGTTAAATGCGGAATAGTTAACCATTTGAATCACTTGATACTCAAGTAGAATGAGCTTAAACTAATGAAATATGATTTTGTTTTGAGTCGTCCTACTAATTGAAATTATATGATGGGTTAGGAAATGAAACAACAAGGAGTAACAGAGGACCGACTTCAGTTACTGCGTGAAGTGAGTGGGACATTCAGGCCAGGTGTGTTGACATGTTTGATGGGGGTGAGTGGGGCAGGGAAGACGACCTTGATGGATGTTCTTGCTGGAAGAAAAACAGGGGGATATATTGAAGGTTCTGTCACCATATCTGGTTATCCCAAGAAACAAGAGACCTTTGCTCGCATTTCCGGTTACTGCGAACAAAATGATATACACTCTCCATGTGTCACAGTCTATGAATCCCTCATATACTCTGCTTGGCTTCGTCTTCCCAAAGAAGTCGATCGTAAAACTAGAGAGGTATGTTTTATTGCTTAAGGCATATGTTCTCTCAAATATAAGAGGTAGAAATATATATTGGATCACAATCTGCTAGTCTTGAATGATGAATTATAAAGTATGCTACAATATTTATTCCAACAAATTTTTAGTAGTGATTAATATGAATATGAAAAAAATCTGTTGAATAGATGTTTGTGGAAGAAGTTATGAGTCTGGTAGAGCTAGAAAACTTGAAAGGAGCTCTCGTGGGTCTTCCTGGAATGAGAGGGTTGTCTACTGAACAGAGAAAGAGGTTGACAATTGCGGTGGAATTGGTAGCAAATCCATCCATTATATTCATGGATGAGCCAACGTCAGGGCTGGATGCTAGAGCTGCTGCAATTGTTATGCGAACTGTTCGAAATACTGTGGACACAGGACGAACTGTTGTGTGCACCATTCATCAACCAAGCATAGACATATTCGAGGCCTTTGATGAGGTAATACATGATGAAATCTTTAATATTAGATGTTAGATGTTGTGGGGAGATGAAATATGAATATGAATCTAAATGTGGATCACAATTTGCAGCTGGTGCTGATGAAGCGTGGAGGGCAAATGATATATGTAGGACCTCTAGGTCATCGTTCAAAGGACCTAATTGACTATTTTGAGGCAGTTGAAGGAGTTCCGAAAATAACCCAGGGTTACAATCCAGCAACATGGATGTTGGAGTCCTCTTCTGTTGGGACTGAGCTTCGACTTGGAGTTGATTTTGCAGAAATATATCGCAATTCCCGTTTGTATGAGTAAGTGTTGGTGATTTGTGATTTTAACTAATCTAGATTCTAAACCCTTCTCATCATGATTAAATGTGACTTGTGAGATTGTTGTGTTTTGGCAGGAGAAATGATGCTCTGATAAAGGAATTGAGTGTACCAGCTCCAGGGTCAAACGATATATACTTTGAATCACAATATTCACAATCTTTCTTCATCCAGACATGTGCTTGCTTATGGAAGCAACATTGGTCCTATTGGAGAAACCCTGAATATAATGCAATGCGCTTCTTTTTCACACTCATCGTCGCTTTGATTTGTGGCACAATTTTCTGGAGGATGGGTAGTAAGACGTAAGGCTAAGCTTCTCTTTTATTTCATTCAAGTCGGAATTCCATGTCGTCCGTCTTCTGACTTTGATTTATCGTAATTTCTAATGCAGAGGAGAGCAAAAAAATGTTACCAATGCAATGGGCTCAATGTTTGCATCCGTAATGTTTTTGGGTGTGAATAATGCATCATCAGTTGAGCCTGTTGTGGATGTTGAAAGAACAGTGTTCTATAGAGAAAAGGCTGCAGGGATGTATTCGGCTCTCCCATATGCTTTTGCACAAGTAAGTAGTTTTATTCTCAAACTCGCAATTTGAGCAAATATATTTTAGCCATCCAATGTGAGAGCATGAGTCCTTAGGCTAGAAGGAATATTAAAAATATTTATTTGGTTAATTTTTTTAACAAAAGTTAGATGTGCAGGTGTTGATTGAAATACCTTACATTTTTATTCAAGCGGTAGCGTATGGATTAATTGTGTATGCAATGATCGACTACAAATGGGAGGCAGCAAAGTTCTTCTGGTTCTTCTTCTTCATGTTCTTCACATTTCTATACTTCACATTTTATGGCATGATGACTACCTCTCTCACTCCCAATGCAAATGTAGCTGCAATTGTATCTTCAGCTTTTTATGGAGTATGGATGCTTTTTTGTGGCTTTATAATTCCACGAAATGTAAGTATTATTCTTGATAGTCATATAATGATATAATAATTTTTTATTTTTTAAATGGTATTAATTGAGTGAATGTTAAATTGACATGGCAGAAAATTCCAGTGTGGTGGAGATGGTACTACTGGGGAGACCCAGTCTCATGGACACTCTATGGATTGGTTGCTTCACAATTTGGAGACCTTGAAAACATAATAACAAAAACTGATGGCACTACAGAAATACTCAAGGATTTCTTAAAGAATTACTTTGGATTCAGACATAGCTTCCTAGGAGCTACTGCAGGCATTGCAGCTGGATGGAGTGTTCTCTTTGCCTTCATCTTTGCCTTTGCCATCAAATATCTTAACTTCCAAAATAGATAGATATTGCAAGGGAACTCGCCATGACATCGCCATATATATACATATATCAAAATGAAATGTGAATTCATGGACATGCACTAACCTAATGCCAGTTCATATTTTAGTTCAAAAGTCTCCACATATGGGAAGTGGAATGTCATTGAATCACAACAATATTTCCATACTACTTTTGTGTAGCGGAAAATCTCTTGATTTCATTATTATTTTTTCTTAATAAGCTATTATTATTTATTTTTTTACTTTTACAAGATTTTATGCAATGCCTTCTCAATTTTTTTTTTTGGTATGCAATTACCACTGCATAAGTTATGAATAATATTTTATGCTACCAAAATTGTGATGGTAGTCCAATTCTATTTAAATGGACTTGCTTGTGTTCTCTATTTTATGCTATTTTTAACTTACCTTATTTTCTTAAAATACTCTAATTTTTATGCTAAAATTAATTGTAACAATCGAGCAAAAAAATGCAACCTCAAAATTTATTAAACATTACCCAATATAAACATCCCATCGCTAACAAAAAGGTACACAATAAACTTCTACCAACTTTTATCTTCTATGATCTACAATATTACGATAATGTGCATGATATGCAAGTGATATCCAATAAGATCTACACAATAGATACAACTCCCACTCAAGTATTAAAATAAGGAAGTACATTGTAATAATATGAAAGTGTCACAAACTTACATATCTAATTGTCATAAACAAAAATAACACGATTTCATAACCATGATATAAAATGGTTCAAAAGTACAACCCTCATCTATGATAAGAATATAATAGACCATGAAACAAACCATGCACATAAGTGGCCTACAAATAATGTGCATCATAAATAGTATACGAAGAACTCTACTTGTTGAAACTCTACAAGCTAATTATCTAAGCTCCCATGCTCATATTGTTGATCAAAGAAGGGTTTGAACCCACCACGATGATGCCACTTTCCTCCCAATCCATCAATGAAGGCAAAAAAGCACCACACGTAATCCAAAGGTGTGGTATAATACAATAATAGTGATTATCTTGGTTAACATTCTTTTATTATTATATAAACAGATAAATGAAAATAAGGATCTAAAAAATCTCAAATATATGAAATGAACATATATTCTCAATAATAGGCATGTGCCAAAAAATCATTCCAAGACAACAAATATTTTAAGACACTTCATTTCGAACATCTAAGAACATGACCAAGACAAGCATGACCATCATGAAAAATACAAACTCTTGTCCTTTCAATGTTATATAGTTTGACTTCGCATAATAGATCTAAAGCTATATACGACATCCATGCGACAATTGCTACTTGCATCCATACTATAAAATATCTCTTCTTATGATGCTAAATATCTTACTAACAACACATGCCCAAGGTAGAAGTACACGCATTTTATATTTTACACAATGCAATTATCCAAACATATCAAAAAGAATATTTCAAATACATAAAAACACAAAAAAGTGATAACATACAAATAATTTACATACTCCAAATATTCTCAACTCAAATATAGAAGCCACACACATAAAAAAAGGGCATGTGGAATAAAATAAAATCATATGTTATAAGATAATAATAATAATGACACTCACGTAAGTAAAATTGACCCCCAAAACCCATCTAGAGGGTATCTCCCAATGATACTATTGTTGATGACCAAATTGAAAGATGTTGTTCTTTGTTCCTCCTTAGTTTGTTGTCCTTGTTGACAAAAACTTCGTTGTCCAGATTTGGTCCCAGATTTGTATACATGCATTTCCAGATTCATATGGATACATGAACCTTGATCACCTTGATTCGCTGGTTCAACTTGCCACATTTCAAATTTACAGTGCACAGGTATCCACTTCAATTTTCAGATTTATAGGTATATGCCTTGAGACGTGGACAAATATATAGATGGGTATTGCTCATGCTCATCATTGCTTACTTACAAGCTTTTATGTGTTCTTGTCATATGGTTTGTTATGATTTCTTACTGTTCATAAGGTGTTGATACCTTATCCATCCTTGATAGCAATAAGGTTTGATATGATATCAATGACTTATGTTATATGAGGATTTATAACAAGTCAATGACTTGATTGAAAAGAATTTTTTAATGATACTTTGGTTTTAAAGATGACATATGATCCTTTGATTCATGGGTATATATATGCATGGTTCATTACACGATATTGAGTTTATCAATACAATATCACATTACCTTGTTTTGTATATTAAAAGCAGCCAAAACTAGGGAGCTAACCCAGATACAACCAAGATAACAACAGATAAACAACTGTTAGCAGAGAAACAACAAATTCACAACCTCCTAAACTTTCCTCTATCAAAAACTTTAAACATACTATGCATATTAACAGAGTATATAAAAGTATTAGTTAAAATATGCCACGCAGGGCAAAAGATAGTTAAGTCCAGGATTAACCAACAACCATAACTATAAGTTGTAAGACCATTAGGGTGATTCAAAAAACCAAAAAACTAATCCATAGCAAACAAAGTTACTTCTTTTTGCCATGGCTCCTCTTGGGGAGGAGCTTCCTTGCCCATTCTTTGGTGAGGAATTTGAAGAGGTCTTTGTAGTCCTCATCCTCCTTTCCTTTTCCTTCGAGGGTTATTTCTTGCAAGAGACAGAGAGTGGTCGCATAACTGTGCATGACATTCAACACAAACCTGGAGACATCATGTAGCTTATTCTCAATGGCATCTGTTCTGTTGTCAATTTCTTGCAATTTCTTGATCATGTCGTCCACTTTCTTTCCAAATCAGCTAGTTTGCCTTCTGCTTCCTCCTTGATGTTGCTCACTTCCTCCACCATCACCATCTTTTCAAACCTAAGAGTAGGGGACAGAGAGTTTTCACAAGATTTGGGACCATCATCCGGGCTCATGGAATTTTTAGGGCTCTCAGACACATGGGTGGAGCTCGCAGAATGAGGGGCCGAGGTGAAATGAAATGGGGCCGCATTACCAGAGGGGATGGGATTCCCAATATCATGGGATGAGGAGGAGTCCTTTAAGGGTTTCTCTTGGGGTTTGGACGCCAATCTCACAGAGCAACAGGGAGTGTTAGCTTCATCAGTAATCTCCACATCGGAGTCGATTTCCTGGATTCTCACTTTCTTGGGGGGTTTTAAATCCTCAGAGTGGCAAGAACGCTTTTTATTTTTCTTACTGGAGGAGATAGATTCAAGAAAATGAGGAGGGCTTATGTCAGGGTTGATAGCGGCTATGGCCGGAGAGTGGATTTCAGGCACATTTTGGACCGAAATCGTGCGGAGAGGATAGAGGGCCAAGTGAAAATTGTAAAGGCAGAGGATAAGGCCTTGGTGGAGAATAGTAAAGTCCTTTCCTTTCTTCTTGGCTTTTGCGATATCTCTCACATTATAATCCATAGAATGCAGCAGAAAAAAAGGGATGGAAATAAGATCCTTATTCCTAAGATGGTTAAGGAAAGGGAGGTGATAGAAATAGAAAACCGCATACTGTCCTTCCAGAGTTAAATACTTAATGATGATGTAGTAGACCTCATCCCAAGGTGACGGAAGCTCTTCGCAATTGAAACCATCGGCCTGCTTCACAGGGTTCTCCCCGTCATGGAAAAATTGGTTTAGGCTGGTCGTGTTCGATATGTAGCTCCGTTTCTTCCATTTTTTGCCCTCCATGGACATGCTCGTTGACTGAGAAATCACATCTTCATTAAATTTGAATGAGATTCCACCCATAGTGACCCTTCTGTCCTCCCAAGAAGCCACAAACTTCTTCGACAGTCTCTCGTCATTTCCTTTCATGCTCTCCATGAATTTATCGATGCCTCCTTCCGTGCACACAAACCAAACTGTTGGCCTGGCTTTGAATTCCTCCATTTTATCAGGTTCAAGTCTCAGTCTATCACCCCCCATGATTGTTTCCTCCAGCTTAGAAGTGGTAATGAAAAATAGGGCAGAGAGAATACAGAGCTGTTCAAGAGCAAAAGCAGAGTCGAGAAGCAAGATCAACAAATTCTGAAATAAAATCATGCAATAATCACCGAGATTATTGCAAGTCGTGTTTAAACAAATTTCCCCATCATGAAATCTATTTCGCTCGTGTCAGCCATCAATCCGCCCAATGTGATTTAGCCGAGACTAGCTATTGCCTTCATCACCGCCAATGACATTCATCCAAATGATTAATAAAGAATTGCCTTTCCCGATATCGGTACTTCGCCAATAGGTATCATCATTATTTAAACCCCCTTGAGATTGATGACAAGGCCATATGGAGCTATGTGGCATACCCAACCCATAATGGGCGGGTTCCCACTCCAAATTCAAAATTTGAAAATTAATGCTCTTCATCGGATTACAATTGGTAAGACTCATTATTAAGACTTAGTTTTTTCTTTCTCCAAGATCTCCTTGGTGATCACTAGCAACAAATCAGTGTTCCTCCAACACCATAAGCCATCTTACAGCCTACCAACAACAGCCATAGAGTCAACAAACACATTCCCTTCTTTGAAAATGTGGCAGATAGTGAAACTGTCAAGGTTAGCTAGAAACATTCTTGCATTCCTCAAAATAGATTCCACTTTCCAACCCACTACAGATCTACCAGTAACAGCTTCCACAATTACTTTTGAATCACCTTCAATTTCTAGTTGTTTAATATCTATAACAGTGGTGAACTTCAGACCCCATAAGAGAGTCAATCCCTCAGCTTGAGTGACAGTATGATTCTTCAGGCTACCCACATAGGCAACAATAGTAGTCCCTTGATGATCATGAATAACTCCACATCTCACTTGCCATATATTTTGTGCTGACCCATCAAAATTTATTTTATGCCAAGAGGGACTTGGGGCTAACCATTTGGTCCTTTTTCTGTTGATCTTTGAAGTGTTGTTGAAGAGCTTAAACTCTGAGGGGAGCTTCCAGTGTTCTAGAATTCTCTAATCAGCCGGGTTAGGAGGATTGGAGGGGGTTTTCCATCTAGTCATAGAGATATTGTCCATAAGCATTTTGAAACAACTAGTAAAAACATTATCTAAGGAGGTTTCAACATCTCTGAAGATTCTGTTATTTCTTTCTTTCCAAACACTCTAGTAAATATGAGGAGGGATCTGCCTCCATAGCTGAATAACCAGGGGGTGGTGGGTAGGAGGTGACCATCCATTAACAAACTGGTGAATGTTATCATGGAAAACCCATTGTATACCACATTTTTCAAGGGTAATGGCCCACAGGTGCCAAGCAAAAGGGCAGTGGATAAAAAGATGACTGATAGATTCCTCCTCATATTTACATAAGACACATCTGTTAGGAAGTTGAAATCCCCTCCTTCTCAAATTGTCCCGAATCAAAAAATTTCCATGCATAAGGGACCACCAGAAGAAATTAATTTTTGGAATAAGTTGTGGGTTTATCTTTTTCCAGCATTCAATATCATCAATGGGTCTCAAGATCTGTCTATAAGAAGACTTGATTGAGAACTCCCTCGACTGGTTCCCTTTCCAGATGAATTTGTCCTCATGGGGAGATAGAGGTATCTTGCAGGCAAGCATGAGATCCTAGAGTTCAAGGGTAGTAGGCAACATGTTAGGTCGATCAGTAAAGACCAGGGAGATGTTCTTCCACCTTCCTCTTCCTGACACAATGTAGTCAGCAATATAACCACCAAAGTGAACCTTTAGGGAGTTCATTAGGTGGAAGAATCGAGTTTCAACCAGAGGTTTATCATCCACCTAAGAGTCCTCCCAGAACCTAATCTTTCTTCCATTTCCAATCTGCCACTTCAGTCCCTCTTTGATAATAGGTCTAAACTTCAGGATGTTGTTCCATAATTTTGACCTAGGAGGTAAGCCACTAGAACTCAAATTAAAGTAAAAATGTTCCCTTTCCAAATACTTAGCCCAAATAATGTTACACCAGTCCGCCTCACCTTTACCTAGGATCCAACCCACTTTAGTAATTAAGGCCTTGTTCAAGGCATTTATCTTTCTGATACCAAGACCACCCATGGTCTTGGGTAAGTAAACAATATCCTAGTTAACCAGAGAGAGGCGTTTCTTTTCCTCCATACCCGTCCAGAGGAAAGTTCTTTGGATTTTCTCAAGCTTGTCCCCCATAGCACCAGATATTTTGAATAGGGAAAGGAAGTACAAAGGGATGCCCTGGAGGGAAGCAACAAGGAGTTGAAGCTTCCCCACACTACTAAGGAATTTTCCCTTCCATCCAGCAAGTTTTTTCTGTATTCTTTCAAGGATAGTATTCCAGAACGCAGGGGTAACCTCTTTGACAGTGAGGAGGAGACCTAGGTAAGTCCCAAGAAGAATAATAAACTTACATCCAATGATATTAAGGATTTTAGTTTGAAGGTCCAATGGGGTGTTAAAAAAAAAGAGATTACTTTTATTGTAGTTGATACATTGCCTTGAAGCAGAGGCATAGTCAACAAGCAAATTCTTCCAGTATTTAGCCTCAATCATGGAGGATTTACCAAAAAGAAAGGTATCATCCACAAATTGTTAAATCACAGAGGGGGGAATAGTAGAAGCCGCTTTGAAACCCTGCAGTCTTCCATTGACCATATAATCCACGACATTCCTGCCCAAAACTTCAACAATCATAATAAAAAGATAAGGGGATAGGGGATCTCTGATGCAAAGTATATAGAAAGAAATGTACTCAATGGGTCACTCCTTGGTTTATACACCCAAAGGTTTTTTTCTCACTCCTAGGTGGTCCAATGACTTCCTAGATGGAAGGAATGATCTCCTAAGTATGTTTCACACCCCACACTTCTCCCATAGGTTCTAGGGACCTTACACAACTCCAACCAAAATTGGGTTTTAGGGACACTTTGCCCAAATTTGACCAAAATATAGAAATCTAGCCTCCGGTCTACAAATCCTCAATTTGATGATTGGGATGGGTCATTTATGTCTAATATAAGGACAATCAACCACAAATTGGGTTTTGGGACCTCCTTAATGCTAAGAACCCTTATAGGGCTAGAGGATCCTAGTAGGTCTCTTTGGCCAGTTTATGGGCAACAACTTGCAAAAATTCCAGAGGACTAGACAAACAAATCACCATTTTGGATATTCTTTTTGGACTTACAAAAGATCCCAAAGTTACAGGATTTGAGCCTACTCCAGCATACCCTAATCCTTAGTATGTTCACAGACCTAATAGGCCTAATTAGGCTTGGTTAACAAAGCAAGTATCAAGGAATGGGTGCAAAGAACCAATGAAGAACTTTGGTTAGGTTCTCCTACCTCCAAATGAACATAATCCACTATCAAACCGATCACCTTGCTTGTTTGGTTGACTGTCCACACAATGGTCTCATCGCTTAGGCTAAATACATAGAGATATTTAGCCTAGGACTTGGTGGTTGAGGCAACAGAAAAACTACTCCAGTCCTGAGCCTTCAGGGTCTTACTATACACTCCCCTAAATTGCATTTTCCAAGTGGTTGTGAGATTCCACTACTGAAAAGACAAGTTAGGGCTCCATCTCTGCACTAACCCTGGAATTAAGGGTTTCTAGACCAACCTGATCAAAATGAAGACAAAATCTCTACTCCAGTCACCAAGTGAACTCAAAACATAGGAAAATAAGAGGTGATTAAATTTACTAACATTCCATGCCTAGAGTTTTGGTCTAGCAATCCGTATTGGACCGTACTATCTCAAAAAAAAGAAAATTGCTCAGGAAATTCAGTGCTTCTCATTCAATTTTTCACCAAAAGTATCATCAAATCACTCTAAAATTCACATGGAAGGCTTCACATTCTTACATATACCCTTTCCAATGAGCCTAACCAGCCTTTTGAATGGTTATGACCGTTGGAACCAAAATGCAACTTCTCAGAGCAATATTGCAAAAAGTTGTTGACAACATTTTGACAATTTTGCAACTTTTGGCAATTTGCATCCTCTAACATTCAAACATGTTTAGGATCTATTCTAAGGTCATTTATTTACTAAACAACATCAAAACACCTATGACATCCTATTCTAAGGTCCTATTGGTCTAATGAGACCCAAGGTTGTCTTAAAGTACCTTTGGGACTCTTAGCCTTACAAGATGGACCAAAACCATTATTAGGTGGATCCAAAGGATCAACACCATGATTACACCCTTTTAACATCTTACTACAACCTAGTGATCTTCAAGGCTCTGAGATATGTCTTGGGTGCCCTGCACCAATCTCCCTATCATATGCCTTTTCCAACTTTAAAGTGGCCCCTTGGAATCCCATTGATCAAGACAAAATAATGAACTGTAGAAACACATTCCCGTATCATATCAACAATTTTTTGATTAAAGCCCAGTTTAGAGAGAGTTTTGAATAGGAAACGCTAGATGACTTTATCATAAGCTTTTGATATGTCGAGTTTAAAGGCCATACCTAGAGTTCTGCTTCTGTCCATGGAATAAATAATTTCATGAGTGGCAATGGCCACATCCAAAATTTGACGACCTAGGACAAAGCCTTTTTGGGAGGGGTCGATAAACTTAGATAGCAGCGGCTTAATTCTATTCACCAAGACCTTGGAGATGATCTTGTAAATAGAATTACAAAGTCTTAGAGGTCGAAAATCCGTCATGCAATTAGGGTCTAGAGACTTGGGGATGAGAACACAATAGGTGCTATTTATCTTTTTCAGTAATTTACCAGTCTTGAAGAAATCCTTCATTGCTTTAGTGACATCATAACTGACAATATCCCAAAATTCCTGGAAGAAAGCCAGGGGGAAGCCATCCAGGCCCGGGGTCTTGTAAGCACCCATCGCAAAGACAACCAAACGAACCTCCTCTGAGGAAATGGGAGAAAGAATCTGACAGTTATCCTCCTTCCCAATGGCATTAGGAAGTTTACTCAGGAGCCTGTCCTGTAGGGCCTCATTTCCTCCTCCGGACTCAGTATACATACAGATGAAGAAGTCAGTAGCAGTTTGACCAATTTGGGCTTCATCAGTGATCTCCTAACCAATGTCATCTTTTAGGCATTTGATCATGTTTCTCTTTTTGTGAATGCTAGTTGACCGGTGAAAGAAAGCCGAGTTTCTATCACCCTCCTCCAACCACTGAATTCTGGATCTTTGCTTCCAATAGATTTCCTCCTTAGAGAGGTTTTCCTTCCAAATCTTTATGCATTCTTCCTCCTCATTAAGGAGAGAGTGAGGGGGGTTACCAAAGGCCATTATGCTATTCTGATGCTATTATATTGGGGGTACCTTGTTATTGACATTGGATAACATCATTATTATATTGAAAAGGCAGTCATTTTGATTGGCATCATCACCATGTGCATATAAGCATTATCATTGGGTATATTTGGCATTGTTATTATTGTATCGACCACTTTCATGTTGACCTTGGCATAGCACTTGAAACCTCGTGAAATAGAAGTCTTTGGCATCGTTTGTATGAGACATTGTGGTATTTGGAATCATAAACATTGGTTTGGCACATATCATTAAAGTATTATTTGGATCAAATCCCATTAAAATTCACTCCTTGACTTTCGACATTAAGGATGTCTTCGAATGCATATTTGCAGGTCATTTCATTTGTCACTCTTGGTTGGGCTAACAAACCCTAGCCACAAACCAACTAGGGCATGTTTTTGTTTTGGTTGGTAACAACAAGAGACAAAGTTGTTTTTGGGCATGTCATTCAGTTTTGGACCATGAACTTCGAGCTGAAAGTAGTTATGTATCGTTGTTGTGACAGTTGCAAGTTTTGGGTATGATCACTTCAAAACAAACACATTTCTCTGGTAATCACTTTCTAAAAAACCAAGATTGTTGTTCATTTATTTTTTTAAAGATTGTTAAAACAACAAGTTTGAGGTTGAAGTGGTTCATTTTTTAAAAAGGATTTTATGAGACATGTTTTGAGATTGAAATACTTTGTTAACAATTGTAGTTTAAAATTTGTTTAGCCATTGTTAATGGCTTTTCTCGACAGTTTCTACTTTATGATTGGTTGTGAAACTGATTTGATTTTCAATTTCCTAATTGAAAATATTGTTTTATGAATGGGTTATATAGTCATAGTGAATGCGACTGTGGGACAATGAAGCTTGTACATTGCAGAAAAAATGCTTAAGGGTTTGATGTGACAATGGCATCATTTTGATCTATATGAAGTGAGAGTTTAGTTTTAGAAAAACTTGTTATTGTAAGATGGGCTTTTCAAGGTATATTCTAAACAGTGATATTTGAAGTGATTATGTGTTGATCTTAACACTATAATCAATACATACATAGACAGGTTACATTCAACTTTTGCTCCTGTAATCTCAAAGCATAATGAGATATTCAGGAAATATTTCATATTGATACATCTAGATGATACTCTGTTCCTTTTGCATTCTGATTTGTAAAGTTGTATATTTAGCCAGTGAGTCATACTCGCATTTGTCAGTGAGACATTGCTTAATTAGCCAATGAGGCATGTTTGTTTGTCAGTTAGATATTGCTTAATCAGCCAATGAGGCACGCTTGTTTAGCCAATGAGGCATATGTATTTTCTAGTGAGACTCATTTTTAATTAAGCTAGTGAGGCACTTTCAAGTGGTTTTTATTTCTCATGAGGGTTTTCCACTTAGGATAATTTTTGTGTTATGAGTTGTTACTTTCATTGATAGGCTTGAGCATCGTGTTCATTTGCTTAACATATGTCATTCAGTTTTAAGTTATCCTAAGTTTATTTTGACCTGCATGAACACATGTTCATCATATATTATTGTTTGTAATAATGTATTTTTCTCATCTTCATTATAGTCAATCAAACTTCATGTCTAATTTATGAGTTATGGTATCTATAGTTTGTGTGAATATCCTTGCTCTTAAGTCTTATATTCATGAGTTAAATGTTTTGCTTCATAACATTGTGTTGATACATTCTTGACATTGGTCTGTTAGCATTGTTTTGTTGTCATGACATCTATCATAAGTTAGCAGAATTTGTCATGATGTTCATAGTTAATATGATGCTTCATCTTTGTTCGATAGAAGTTGTCTTGATATTCCTGTTAGTGTTGTTGAAGGTTTGTTTTTATTTCTTGAGTTAACAATGTTACCAAAGTTCTTGATTATAAGTATACTTGTCCTCTTAGTTGTTCTATTTCAAGGTCATTAAAAATCGATATACCACTGATTCACCCCCCCTCTCATTGATATTTTACTCAAACAAGTGGTTTTAGAGCCAGACATTGTCTAACTGACCTAGGGGATTCCTGGTAGTGGAGTACTCTTTATGGCTAAGTGAAAAAGAAACAAAGGTGAAAAGAAACACAAAAGTGTCAAGCAAAAAGGTGATCAAAGAACCCCTGTCAAGTCTAGTGAATTATTGTCTCAAGAAAAGTCTTTGCCAGTTAAAAGTGATAATGAATTTAGTCATGTAGGTGAAGAAGAAATTCGACCTTGAGTGAATTTGAACATAAAGATGTAGGTGCTGAATGTGAAGTTGATTTGGAAGGAGAGCTTGTTGCTTCTCTAGATGTGATTAGGGACCTTAAAAGGGAAAACCAAAAACTCAAGGTTCAACTTACAAAATTATAGAAAATGGAAGAAGACACCAGCCTAGAATTGAAGAGCACAATAGAATTATGTCAAAATCTGACGTTAGAAGTTGAGAAAAAGAAGAAAATAGTAGAAGTAACAAAATTTGATTTGGAAATTAAAACAAGTGAGTGCCAAAAGATTGAAGGAGAAGTAGTTGCCTTAAGAAAAGATTTTGAAAACATCAAGATGGTTTTTTTTGTAAAAGGAACAAATATGTTAAATAATTTGTTGAGTAATTGAAAAAAGTCACGAGGAACTATTTGGTTTAGGATATGGATTGGAGCAAACCTATCGGCATTGACAAAATCAGTTAATCTAGAGAATCGGTATATGTGCTGAGATTTGTCATTGATGTCTAACATTGACTGGTGGAGTGGTATCGGTGGAGTGGTGTATCTCAATAGTAAAGGTGATGACTTGTAAATACATGAAAACAGTATAAGAGACATATGACCAAAGTTCAATCAGCTCAAGGGAAGACAGACTAAGCCAACTCGTCTGTCACTCAAGAAGATCGGTGTTGAGATCAAATCTGCAGGTTGGTCATTTTGATGATGATGAAGTCACAATAGGTGACTTAGACAAGAAGGCTTGAGGTTGTCTGCAAACAGGGAAAGAGACTTGATGCTAGTACAACAAATCGACAATCAAAGGTTGAACCAGTAATGAAGAGTGTAGTGGTATACCGATACACTAGTGAGACAGAAGGAAGACAGGTGATCAACATAAATCTCGAAGCGATGATCGGTTATTCAGTTGCGGTGGCAAAAGGTGAGTTGGTGAGCTTGTGTCTACGTCAAACTAAAGGTTGGTGAAGTCAACTTCAGTCATCATGCAATTAAGCCATGATTACTTGTGGATTTTCTAGTTCGCATTTATAAGACTGAACCCAACCTAGAAGTCACTATTTTGGGGGATGCGGTGGCAGAATTGGTTGAGTAGTTGGCAGAATTGTTGCATGGCATGCAGAGAAAGAGCGGGAAGATTTGAATTCTAAATCTACCAAAAATCTGTGATTGCATTGATTGAGAAAACACTTGGATGTGACAGCAAAGAATGTATAAAGTATTTTGAGTTCATTTAAAATATTCTTGATCATAAAATTTGCAAAGTATAGATCATGTGCAAGGCAATCCAAAAAGTGCAAAGTAGAGTGTGAGGAAGTGCTAAAAGATTTAGTAGAGCAGAGAGTATATGAGGTAGACCGACAAAGTGCAGAGTTGAGGACAAGAGGACTGACAGAGTGCAGAGCTGAGGATAAAAGGACTGCCAGAATGTAGAGCCGAGGATAAGAGGACCGACAGAGTGCAGAGCCAAAGGTATAAGAAGATAACTGGTGTTGTGCAAATCTGACACAATTGGTGTGGATAGAGTATGATTTACATTGTGATGTGATCAAGCTATTAGTAGCTACTTCAACATATCATCTTTATGTTACTTTCTAACCATTGCAACTTAAATCCCTTAACCGGGTGGACTTTAACAGGTCCCTTTGTAAAATCCCTTAACCAGGTGACATCTTAATTGATGTTCCTAAGTCCTTTAACCAGGATACCTTTAATAGGGTAAAGGAACTAACAAGCCTTAAACAAAATCCCTTAATTGGGTGGCACCTAATAGTGTCTTTGTAATTTCCTAACAGGGATGGCTCTTCACCATGCGTACTCCAAAAGAGTACAAATTTTGTGAGTTCCTACTCACACCGTGGTTTTATCCCATTTGGGTTTCCACGAGATAAATCTTGGTGTCACTGTATATATTTTCATGCATGCATATTCTTTTGCAATAATTATGCGTATTGATGATTATTAAGATAGTGTAGATTTGAGTTAAAAGTTTTAATTGTGTAAAACTAGTAAAGTGATGATTCACCCCTCCCCTCTCAGCACCAGTTGGGACTAACAATTAGTATCAGAGCACAGGTCCTTAGATTCAGAAGAAGCTTAACAACTTAAGAAAAGATCCAAGATGATGCGAAAGGAGGGTCCTAAGTTCTCTAAGGAAAATTACACCTTATGGTGTGGCAGAATGAAGCTCTATCTAAGATCCCTAGGAGAAATTTATTGGAATCATGTAATCATAGTGTACAATGAACCTTTAGGGGTTCTCACTCCAGATCAGATCAAGGAAAGGCAAGACAATACTGCTGCTATGGATCTGATTGTTAGCACTCTTTCTGATAATGAGTATGTTGAGGTTCAAGATTTGAAAGCAACTTTTCATATGTGGAATAAGCTGAAGACAGTCTATGGAGGAGATCCTCATGTTAAAAAGGCTAAATTAGACAGGTTGAGAGGAAAATATGGTGAGATGAGGATGCAAAAAGGAGAAAATATGGAGTAGTATAGCAAAAGAATAAAGGATGTAGTAAACTCCATTAAAAGTGCTAGAGGAAAGCTTGAAGAGGATGATGTGGTCAGAAAAATTCTAAGAACCTTGATACCACAATATGCCATAAGGGTTTCTACAATCCAGGAACTCAGATCCTTGGGAACAGTTAATGTATCACTTGACTCACTAATTGGTAGGTTGAATGCTTTTGAACTGAGCAACTATGACAATAGTGTACCAAAGATTGATGCTGCTTTCAAAGCTTCCATGATGCATGCACCAACAAGGAAAAGAAAAGAAACCAAAAGTAGTTGTACTACAAGAACTGGTCACTCTCATGAAAGTGACAATCTATTATCTGAAGAACATGAAAAAGATGAGATTGAAGCTCTATTGGCAAGAATATTGCCAAGAGGAAAAGGAAAGTATAAAGGTAAAATACCCTTAAAGTGCTTCTCTTGTAATAAGATAGGTCATATTGCATCTAGATGTCCTGACAATGATAGAGATAGGAAGGATAATTTCAGAAGCTACAAAAAAAAGAGAAAGAAGGAGTGCTATCTTACAGAAGGAGTTACTGATGAAGAATACGAAGGATATGATGGAGATGGAATTGCATTTGTGGTAGTTAAGGAAGATAACACAGAGGAAGGTGATATGGCACTGATTTCTAGTTCAAACCAGAGTGGAGATTGGGTAATTGACAGTGGTTGCACTCACCACATGACCGGTGACAGAAACAAATTCCTCAGCATGGAGGATTGCAATGGAGGAACTATGAGATTCGCAAATGATGCTCCTTGTGTAGTAAAAGGTGTTGTCTTCAAAATCTGATTCCCTTTAACATCCTTAAAATAACATGATTAAACTCGGTGCAGAAGAGACATCAAAGATAAGGAAATTCTCAAGACAGCATATGACAAGGTTTGATTGAACCTTCTACACTTCGGACTTACTCAGAGCCTAGGTGGGTATACCTTTGTGAATTGAATTCACACTTTCAAACATAAACCCACAGCAAACCAGTCCAAAAAACCAGTGGATCTATTCACCTTGAAATCAACTGAAAACAAAGAATGGAAATTATACTTAAATTCAGCATTTCGATCAACAAAACATGCAATAAACAACTTCAATAAATACCAGTGCCTTATCCAAGGTCACAGAGTCATCTAAACTTAGATAATACTCCTCAAACAAAACATCTTTATGCGTCCCGTTGGCTTGGTTTCTATTAATCCTTGTATATGCCTGACACCTACAAGAATTTATGCATTCCAAATTAAGCTATGATCATCAAAATTCAAAGTCTCTTCCAAAGAGTTCACTGGTATGAGTGATTCCCGCATCTTTAATTTCCCTCCTAAAGAGAAAAGCTAACGAACACTTCTACTAAAATTGCTTTGCAATTCCATTCAAACAGAACAACCCTGGATTATTCATAATGAAAACAATAAACAAATTGTAAACACACTTGAAGACAAAACAAAGCTTCACTCAAAACCGATGGTCTGTATATTGATATTTATTTCAAGAAGTATTACAAGAAGTTTTTGAATATTCTCCATTAGACTTAGAAAAGCTCAGATAAATTTCTGCAGCGTTTTCTTACAATTCTTTGCGATCGTTTTTCCTCTAGTCCTGGTATCCATTTATAACAACATGGATGCAAAAAGCTTCGGACTTATCGAGGAGAGTTTGTTACAATCATTTCTTTCAAAATAAAGAGGTTACAAGCTTTTCATAAAAGCAGTTACAAGCTCTTTTCGGCCTCTGCAGTTTCTTCAACAGGTTGTTCGGTTGCAACCTCTTCTACCTTTTCAGGGGCGCTTTCCAACTGTTCCAGATCATGGGTGGCATATTTAGTTGTCCACTCATCATACACCTCTTCTGTCGGCCATGAGAAATTAATCACTTTATCCTTAGTTTTAGTCAACCTTTTCCAAGAATTTCTCATTTTGTTGACTTCTGAATTAAGAAAACCATAATGTGACTTAATTTTCTCTATCTCTTGTATTGTCAAAACAAAGAAAGAAGCATCATCTAGATCAATAATTCCTTTAACTCTTGCTGACAATTTAGCTTCTATCTCCTTAAGCCACATTTGTTTGTCCTTTAATTGATCCGGGCTAGCAAAAACTCCTAGGAGCAACTCAAAAACTTGATTAGTGTACTCCTTTTTGCACAAATTTACCTTCCTATCAACATTATCCACTTCTGCTGCTAATTGTACTAAGACTTTAGCGACATCAGAAGTGGATTTAATGATGGGATTGGCCCTTGCTTCATCGTAGGATACACACATAAACTCTAAATCTTGCTCCCTAGGCCTCCATTTGTCAAAAATAGGTGTCAAAATGGCCTTGTCTCTCCTGAGCTCATTCCATATATCCATAATTTTACCTACATTGTTGTAGAGCAATGAGGCATTTATTGTATCTACAAAACTAGAAATTGTAGCCCTTACTCTCTCCTCATACTTCTTTGCATATAAAGCCTAAGCCTGTTTCAAGTTTTCTAATTCTTGAGGAGTAATTTCAACCATTTGAGAGCTGGAGGGTGCTGGAGATGGTGGAAACTCAATGATAGGGCTAGTAGGTGGAGGTCTTGCAGGAGAAGAGGAGATCATCAGTGTTGAAGACTCACCTTGATGGTATTGTCCAGTCAACTGGCTCTGCAGCTTGGCCATGATACTATCCTTACCTCTTACCTCCTCCTTGGCATTGTTATAGGCCTTCAAAACTGTTTCCAACTTGACTTGGAGGGCCTCTTTCTCTTTGGCTTCCTTCTCTGCTACTGCAACACTAAATTTTGTAGTCTCTAACACAGTGCTAGCAACTTCCACTACCCCTGTACTCTGCACTCTCTTCACCATCATCCCACCAAGGTAACTTGACCTTGGGGTGTCTTTTCTTTTCTTACTCTCATTTCTCTTGAGAGACCACATGACGAGTGCAGCATTGTCCTTATTGAAAGTAATCCCCTCCATGGGTTTAGTCTCTTTTCTCACTGCATCTAGTACCAGGGCATCTGCTATATCCCATTCGGGTAAA
Source organism: Cryptomeria japonica (assembly GCF_030272615.1). Taxonomy (NCBI): domain Eukaryota; kingdom Viridiplantae; phylum Streptophyta; class Pinopsida; order Cupressales; family Cupressaceae; genus Cryptomeria; species Cryptomeria japonica. The sequence continues at coordinate 446,178,574 of NC_081409.1, forward strand.
ATAAGCACTCCAGCTTGTGCTACCATATCTCTTCCCTACTCAGGGGTGATGGTTTTGAATTCTTCCATCATCTCTTGCTTTATTTCCTCTTCTACCAGGGCTGGATCTTTATTGGGATGCTCAGCCTTTCTCTTTTCACATCTAGCATTATATTTATCTATGTGCTGTTTCCATATAAACTGCATAAATGCTTCTGATGTGACAAAATTGTTATCAGCTAAGAAGGCATTACTTGCCTGCTTTATCTCAGGATCCCACTCCTGGCCTTTGAGTTTAGTGGTAGTGATATCCATTTCAGTAGCAATGGGTTCTTCTGGCATTCCTTCCTCCACTTCATCATAAGTGTAGGCAATTTCCCCTAGACTACCTAACTATAGGAGTTGCTCAGCTGCTGCTTGCTCATTTCCTATATGGATAGGGGATTGGGATGGGGAATACAAAGGTATATCTGATTGTACTTCTTTCCCCACCCTTTGCTTCTTTGGGCTTTCTTGGATGTCAATGACATCTTGTATCTTCCTCTTTCCTTTGGAGGTAGAGGGCTCCCCTGTTGTAGGCATCAGCACACTATAACTGGATTTCTTATGCAATGTATAATCACCAGGAGGGATTACTTTGCTGGAAGCTGACCTACTTAAGATCATTCTCGCCTTTTCAGGGTTTCTTTTGATTACAGCTTCCCTCTTCTCCTTCAGGGTCTGCATCACATCTTCAAAGCAAACAATTAAAAACTTTATTTTCTCCTCCAGAGGGAAAAAGCTAGACAATGGGTCATAGCTGGCATCAAACTAATGCACAAAATCCAAGGCTTTCTTATAAGCCAACCACTTCTCTTTCCTCAGCTCCTGCTCATCTAGATCAAACTCATTTCTGATGAGGTCTTCAGGAAACTGGAATTGATGAGGCCTACCTTTGCATGCCGCCTTCTTTCTAAACATACCGTTGAAGAAGTCTTCTGGATCAGCACACCTGGACACTGCAGTGGACAAATGATAAGGCTTGAGGAAATCCTCAAAGCAATTCCAACCTCCCTTTGTTATTACAAATTGGTGGGCTATGGTAGCTGCAGGGAAAATAGTCCCTTTACCCCTGCCTGTCAACTCTGGCTCTTGTAAACCACCAATTTGTCTAAGGATCTCTGCAATTCCCACTTTGAGAGGGACCTGGTAAGGTAGAAAAAATGGGGTGCCTCTGAAACCAAACACTTTGAAAACTGTTGAGACTGGATACAAGTAAATGTCGCCCCAATTATGAACAATTTTTATGTTCTTTGCGAATTCTTTTGGTCTTATGAATTCCAGAAAAACTTTGGGGATTCTTGGGTTCTCAGAGCAGAGGAGAGTCCTTATCTTGGATGCAAAATATTTATCAAACTTCAAAAAACTGGCATCCTCTCTATCCCATGACAACACAGTACTCCATAATTGTACCGACGTTTTTCCTCCTTCTTTCTCCTTGACAAGGTCTAGTCCACTGGCAAAGTAATCACCACCTTTGAAGAGAAAAAGATGCATCAGGAGTGAGTACCATCCGAAAGGCCTATCCACCTTTCCATTCTTGATTCCTGTTAACCCTCCATGAATAGCATCAGCAATGAAAGAGGCATAATCAAATGTAATTGCAAGAGAAGGATTCAAAATCTGAGCAATCATTAACAGGTAATGATTTGGCATATTTGCCTCAGCATCTTCTCCCAAAACTTGGCAAAGTGCCCAATACATTCCTTTAGCCCTCAGGGTGAACATACTTAATGAAAAGGGCTCTTGTGTGTTGGGTCCTACAACTGTTAACCCTCCTATCTTCACAAAAAACTGCTTGAAAGGCCCGTTCCTAAGATGACTCCTCTGTGCACCGTAAATTTGGGCTAATGATGTGAAATTTATAGGTTCTAGAAAATTGGTGAACTCATTAAGCCCAAAAGCTTTCCTGAATTCTTCAGCATTAATCTCAACAAGGGTTTTCCCATTTATATCCCGAATGCTTCTTGTGACTAGATCATAGTTGAGCGCAATTTGGGTCAACAGATCTATGTCCATAAATACCCCTAGGACTACCAGTTTCCCAACATCTAATTCCCAAATACTGTTTTGTGGGGCCAGAGAATTTCTCATTCCAAATCCAATCTTAAACAACCCCAACCCAGACAATCCAACCTGTGGGTCTCTCAACCAGTTACCCTTGTCATATAGTCCTTCTCCTATCTTTAAACGGGGAGCCTTGGGCACTAATTCTTTTGCCTTTGACGCCTGATTAGTTGACAACGTCAACTGTTCTAAAAAATCATCACAGACACTCCTTTCTGAATAGTTAACTTTGCCAGAAAATTCTCTTTTAGGAGCCATTTAGAAAACATAAGAAATGAATACCACTCGTAGACAATCCTGTAACAAATCAATTATCTTATCTAAAACACACCACACAGGAATTGCTACACAAGAATACGAGAAAACCTATTTTTGACTTGAAGGAATTTTCTCTGCAACTGAATTGACTTGCTCTATACCTGAAGAAAATAGCTCTGCATCCGCTCCTCTGCAAAATTCTTTAAAAGATATCTTCACCTGGTTGATAGGAAATCAAATATTGTACTCAGGGCCTTAACTACAACATTGATTCCACATGCTTCGATCGTCCCTTCAAAATTGAATTCATATAAGAATTTGTATTTTTCGCTCCAACGGGTCACAACGTTCCTGCAAGTGTTTCATTTTGCTCTTTTGCAACTTTGCGAAGCATAACTATTGGGCAGCTTGGTCCTACGAAATAGCGCCGACCGTCCGATCAAAAGAAACTTGATCGAGCATTAGATTAACTAACAGCTTTGGCTCCGTGCTGGGTCCCGCTTCTCTATTGGCTATATGATACCATGTGGCGCCCAACCATTGGCCTTGAAATTTCCTTCGCATTCGACTTAGCACTGGCCACGTGTCTTTCTTTTATACCGCCGGCTCCACCTTGGCGGGCCCACAACTTTCTTCTTAGACCATGTGTCACCGGACACATGGACGGCTCTCATTCACTCTCGCTATTTTGCGGGGTATAAAGAATGAGCATCTTACCCTTGCGAAATAGCATGGGCCGTCAGATCATCTTTTAAGTTGATCGACATTTAACCATCTGAAAAGGCTTTCGGGAGGGGTGGGCCCGCTGACTCACTGTGAACACCTGGCGTCTAGTCACCTTCAGAGCTGACTTGTCACTTTTTTATACGCCAAAAGAAAACCACGGGGCCTCAATTTATTCTTGATAGCTGTATCCGCCAGGTTATCTGTCATGACATGTGGATGCTCTCATTCACTCTCACTATTTCGCGGGGTATAAAGAACGAGCATCTTACCCTTGTGAAATAGCGCGGGCCGTTGGATCATCTTTTAAGTTGATCGACATTTAACCATCTGAAAAGGCTTTCGGGAGGGGTGGGCCCGCTGACTCACTGTGAACACTTGGCGTCCAGTCACCTTCGGAGCTGACTTGTCACTTTTTTATTTGCTGAGAGAAAGCCACTGGGTCCCAACAAACTTTTGATAGCTGTATCAGCCAGTTCATCTCCTGACTGCAACCTGACTCACCTTTGGGGCCCGCCTTTTAGCCTTTGATCTTGACCCGCTGACTGTTGTAACTTATGCCGCGTGCCGCCATTTTACTTGCTATCCTCAACCAGCTAGATCGTCTATGTGGCATGCCATGTCATTTTTGCAACTTCGCTGGTTTTAAATTACGCGCAACTTCGCCTAGCGAAATAACGTGAGTCGTGGATCCACCCGCGAGATGCGCACTAGTTACTGGGCCCGAAAACTTTAGGAGAAAAACATATAAGGCATAAATTTTTCGATTAATTAACATGACCGCCTAGGCAAACAACAAGGGGGAACACTTCCTACTACCCCATGACCCATTACTTATGTGAATAAAGTAATGAAAGATTAGAAACCAGAGGGTTTAAAACAAACACAAGAGGATCTAAAATCAAAAACTCTTAAACCCTTGAGGTCTAGAACAAAGCTGAAGCATTTGAAACTGCACCCTATTCAAAATTTCAACAAACCATAGCCAATCATGGGAAAAGAAAAGCCCATTTTTAATCAGTGATAACAAAAGGTAAGGGATCTATAGCCCTAAATGATAAAGCAAATTGTGAAGATGTTTATTGGGTAGAAGGGCTAAAATATAGTCTGTTAAGTGTTGCACAACTTAACAATAAGGGTTACCGGTTATAATTCAATGAAAGAATATGCAAAATAAATGACAAATCAGGAAGTCTGATTGCTACCGATAAACAGTCTAGAGGCAATTTGTTTCACCTAGACACCACCATCGGTAGTTGTCTAATGGAAAAGGTAGAAGACAATTGGTTCTAGCACAAAAGATTGTGTCATGTTTGATGGAACCTTAATTTTTTTTAAATTTAGAGTTCCAAATCTCATGCAGGACAACGAGTTCACTGGAGAAATCATGTATGTATGTAGTTGCAAATATGGAATCACTCCAGGAGATATTGAGGAGATGATGAATATTTGCCGAGAAATATTATCAAAGTGGAGGATAAAGGATATATTATTAAAGCATTATTTAGTAAGGTATTTTAGGGTTTTCCTTATAAATTATATTTGTAAACCAAAGGGTGTGTCCTTTGGAAAACAACCATTTGTAAGTCCCTCCTATGTATGAAAGGGTGTGTCTTGACATATGTGCCTATGGATTCACATACTTGTAGGGAGTCATTTTTTATGTAGAAGGGGAGAGTCATGATAATAACATACTACTGTAAGGATTGAATGTCATTTTGTATTAGGGAAGTCTATAGGAAGAAGAAGTATCATTTTGTGCAAGCAATCTGTAATGGAGTATCTGCAAGTGCAGCTTATGTATGCAATTATTTCCTGAAGATTAATATACAAGGTTCACTGTTTCTTTTTCCAAATATTATGTACACTTTTGTGTTGATGATTATCTTTGTCCTCTTAATAAATCTATTTATAGATTTTCTATGATGTCAATCACATGTTTTTGCATTAAGTGAAATATTGAGTTCTTATTGTTTGTGTATCGCATACTGAACCTTCATAGTTGATGAGAAATTGTCTCTTGAGTTGATAAGATATTTTGTCCACAAAGTGTCATATATATCCCTGGATAGAGGCACTGGTCTATTATTGATCTTTTAAGGTTTTGATTTCTATGCATTCAAGGTCCTTGATAGAGAAACGTTCTTCCCAAATTCTATATGAACTGATCTATGCAGATTTCATTTCAATATACATTCACAATCATTTCTTTTCAAAGCATTCAGTTAAAGCACATAATAAAGCATAGTTGTAGAACAATAATTTGTCAGTTTTGTAAACTTGCTAAAAGGTTTAAATCCACTATAAATAACCTCTTTTGTGCTTGAGAGGAAGAGGCACACCCACCTAGGTTCAGTGGAGCCTAAAGTGCAGAGGGATCTAGTCCTTGAATGTCCCTTTTCGTTGGCCAAGGCTGATTGGACTACTTGAGGATCTGGCAAGTCTTTTGGTTTTCCAATCTGCAGTTTTGGGAACCAACAGATTGGTGACTCTACTGGGGAGTTGTCATACATAGTTTGACATTCACCTAGAAGCTCTGGTGTTTTTTCATTAAAGATTTGATAAGTTTTGTTTTCCCATCCGAGTCACACAACAGATTGGCAACTCTGTTGGGGAGTTGTCATACATAGTTTGACATTCACCTAGAAGCTCTGGTGTTTTTTCATTGAAGATTAATAAGTTTTTTTTTCCCCATCTGAGTCACACAACAAATTGGTGACTCTGCTGGGGAGTTGTCTGTAAAAAATCAATTCCAGAATCTCATTTAAGGTGCTCTACTGGAAGGAAGAACCCAGGAGCTTAATAAGTAATTTTTCCTCCATGGGAGGTGGTGACTCTATCTAATAAGAAGTTTTATTTTAATTGGTGACTCTACTAGGGGAAGAGACCTAGAGGGAGATGAAAAATTTCCTTTTTGAAAATGTTTCAAAGAAAGCCTTTTATTCCAAATGGCATCAGGTCGTTGGATCTCAGTAGCTTTCAATGTATTCCAAACAAGTTATTCCCTAAACTTTCACAACTTGTACCAAAATTCCATGGGGAATATGATGAATCAGCAATTGATCATTTGGATGTATTTAATACATTCATAAAGGATTATGAGATTTATGCAAAAGATTATGTGATGAAACTATTCGTTAGGACATTGAAGGATAATGCTAGAGAAGCTTATGAATCTATCCCTACATAGAGCATCTCATCATGGAGGGAGTTGGAACAATGGTTCCTTGATGTGTTTCATGATGCGGGTGAGGAAGGAAGCATGTGCTATGAGCTTGAGGAAGACCAAGAGTGTACTGTGGAAGTAGAATTTTGTGTGTCTCCCTTGGATGAGTTTTTAAATATAAAAAACAAGAAGATGAATCTATAGTAGAGTTCTTCATGAGGATGTTCAAAGTTTATTAAGAGATACCTTCAGATATCAAGCCTCCATTTTATGAGTTATTAGATAAAATACATAAGTTAGGGTATGATTCTCAGTTGTATAATTTGATCAGGTATCTACTTGATGAATTGGTTGCAGAAGATAATGAATGCAGGATGAAAATTATAGAGGACACTGATAAAGAAGGAAGTTTGGATCAGATTGAAGAAGATTCTATTATTGATGGGACATGTATGGAAATAGATAATATGCAATATAAAAATGATGAATCTCTCAGTGTGGTAAAAATTTCTGAATTATTAGATATAGAATATAAAAAATACATTCAGAAAAATGGTCAAAATTTTCTTCAAAATAAGCAAATTAATGGATTAGGTCACATTCAAGGTACGTTTGATGAAGTAAATGATGATTCCTGGGGAGATAATATATCAGAGAAATATATACCTTGTGGGAAATATAGTAGGAGAGGTTTGCTTGAAAGTAATATTTTTCTCCTACATAATAAATTTCCAGAGGAATCTAAAGAGGAGTTTCATGAAAGTGAGTCACTTTAATTCATTTTGTGAAATATGTTTGCATATAGTTTGTACACATTAAGGCATGTTAGCAAATGAAGACATTATTCAAGGTGATGATAACTCTCAGGAAAATTTCCATAAAGGTATTCATTGTGATTTATCAGATGATCTTTTGTGTAATGAATTAGAAAAAAGTTTTCAAGAAAATATGCATACATGTTCTGTGATTTCAAGTCCATTACTTGAAGGGGATATGGAAAATACATCCCTAAATAATGTTCCAGAAATATCATATAGTAAAAGTATGGGTGAAAAGGAGGTAATACTTTTGTAAAATATTACTGAGAAGGATACATGTCCTGAATCCTTATGTGAAAAAAGTAAAATATTCTTTAACCATATGGAAGAAGAAAATATGTCTAAAGAAAACATGGAAGTTTTTTCAAATTTACATTATGATAAAATCATATGTGAAAAGAATTCTTATTTCTGCCCCAATTCACTATTTGAGAAATATAAAATATGTTTAAAAAATGAGGAGGTGATAAAAATAAATAATGTGCAATACAATCGGGATATTACATTGGGAGGCATAAATATTTTCAAAGAACGAGGTTATAAATAAAATTTACCAAAGATTTATCTTGCAAAAAATATTATTGCACAGGCAAAAAATTGGATGCTTAGTGAAAGGGGTATGCAACATTATGATATTGATAGTTTTTATCACACTCGGAAAAAGGCTACATTTGGTGAAGGTGATTTAAATTTTTCAAAAAAGAAAGCATTATTAGGGTTCTCAAAGGGATGTGAAGTACAATGGAAAGGATATTACACAGTCAATTTCATAAAATACAATTTGAAAAGGGATACGAGGCTAATTATTTATTCTTGGGTCAAGTGATGAGATATATTTATGAAGACTATTGTGAAGTGGAAAAAATTAATGGAGTAATCTATATGGTTGGTGGAAGGGATGATGATACACTCAGAAGGTTTACATTGTTACATAACCAGAACCAGGTGTTTGATAGAGGAAAGGGAATATCATCAATTTTTGGGGGGCCCCGGGCCACCCAATTGTAATTCAGATAACAATCTACAGAGGATATAGGATGTTATTTGATGGTCTGCTTCTCCAGAGATGGCTGGGATCTCGCTATACCCACAAGGGACATACATACCCAGAAAGAGCCACTGATGGAACCTTAAATTTTTTCAAAATTTAGAGTTCCAAATCTCATACAGGACAACGAGTTCACTGGAGAAATCATATATGTATGTAGTTGAAAATATGGAATCACTCCAGGAGATATTGAGGAGATGATGAATATTTGCCGAGAAATGTTATCAAAGCGGAGGATAAAGGATATATTATTAAAGCATTTTTTAGTATGGTGTTTTAGGGTTTTCCTTATAAATTATATCTGTAAACCAAAGGGTGTGTCCTTTGGAAAACAACTGTTTGTAACTCCCTCCTGTGTATGAAAGGGTGTGTCTTTTCATATGTGCCTATGGATTCACATACTTGTAGGGAGTCATTTTTTATGTAGAAGGGGAGAGTCATGAGAATAACATACTGCTATAAGGACTGAATGTCATTTTGTATTAGGGAAGTCTATAGGAAGAAGAAGTATCATTTTGTGCAAGCAATCTATAATGGAGTATCTGCAAGAGCAACTTATGTATGCAATTATTTCCTGAAGATTAATATACAAGGTCCACTGTCTCTTTTTCCAAATATTGTGTACACTTTTGTGTTGATGATTATCTTTGTCCTCTTGATAAATTTGTTTATAGATTTTCTATGATGTGAATCACATGTCATTGCATTAAGTGAAAGATTGAGTTCTTATTGTTTGTGTAACACATACTGAACCTTCATAGTTGATGAGAAATTGTCTCTTGAGTTGATAAGATATTTTGTCCACAAAGTGTCATATATATCCCTAGATAGAGGCACTGGTCTATTTTTGATCTTTTAAGGTTTTGATCTGTATGCATTCAAGGTCCTTGATAGAGAAATGTTCTTCCCAAATCCTATATGAACTAATCTATGCATATTTCATTTAAGTCCTAAAAGCAATATCATTTTCAATATACAATCACAATCATTTCTTTTCAAAGCATTCAGTTAAAGCACATAATAAAGCATAGTTGCAAAACAATAATTTGCTAGTTGTGTAAACTTTCTAAAAGGTTTAAATCCACTATAAATAACCTCTTTTGTGCTTGAGAGGAAGAGGCACACCCACCTAGGTTCAGTGGAGCCTAAAGTGCAAAGGGATCTAGTCCTTGACTGTCCCTGTTCGTTGGCCAAGTTGATTGGACTACTTGAGGATTTGGCAAGTCTTTTGGTTTTCCAATCTATGGTTTTGGGAACCAATAATGTTTACTTTGATAGCATAGAAAAAGTCAGTAAGACGAAGTCTTTCAAAGGTATGCCTAATATAGTGAAACCTGAAAAATGCTATGTGTAAAGTTGATCGGGTCTAGTTTTAGCAGCATATCTTTTTCATCTGAAAATGTGCTGGACTTATATCATATAGACCTGTGTGGTCCTATGAGAACCAAGAGTTTCTATGGAGACTAGTATTTCATGTTGTTTGTGGATGACTTCTCAAGAATGTTGTGGGTTGTATTCTTGAAGGAAAAATATGAAGCCTTTCACATGTTTAAAGTCTTTAAAGCTCGTGTAGAGAGATGAACCGGTAAGAATCTGAAATGTCTGAGATCAGATAGAGGAGGACAGTTCACCTCTCAATATTTCATGAATAACTATGAAGAACAGGAGATTATGAGACAAATGTCTGCACCCAGAACACCTCAGCAGAATGGGGTTGCTGAAAGAAGGAACATAACTCTTATTGATTGTGTGAGGACTCTGATGATACAGAAGGATATTCCACAAATTTTTTGGAGAGAAGCAGTGAGCACTGTTGTGTACACCTTGAACCAGATACAGGTAAAGAAAGGGACAAATAAAACTCCCTATGAAGTATGGTGTGGTTACTCAGCTAATGTCTGTTATTTCAAAGTATTTGGAAGCAGGTGCTATATTAAGAGGGATGAGTACTCTAGAAAATTTGATCCCAAGAGTGATGAAGGAACCTTCTTAGGTTACTCCACAAAGAGTAAGGCATGCCGGTGTTTGAACAAAAAGACTGGTAAGACTGTGGAGAGTGCAAATGTACGAGTAGATGAGTACTCCGAGAAAAATGAACAGGATAGCAAGAGTGAACCAGAGGATTATAAAGGGTTCGAGTACATTGTATCAGTGGAACCTATTGAAGGGGATCCTGTTGAAGTGGTAATTGAAGAAGCTTGTGAAGTAGAACCTGCACAACCGATAGAAGAAGCTCCAAGAAATGAATTGGTATTGGCAAAATATGTCAGAAACAATCACTCTGCTGAAAATATCATTGGTGAAAAAGATGCAGGAGTACTAACCAAAAGAAGAGCAAGAGAGAATGTTTGTCTGCTCTCCCTAATTGAGCCCAAAATAGAAAAGGAGGCTCTAAAAGATGGTGACTCTATCAAATCCATGGAAGAAGAACTAGAGCAGATTGAGAAAAATGAAATGTGGACTCTAGTGCCCAGACCGCAAAACAAAAATGTGATAGGCACTAAATGGGTGTTTAGAAACAAAATGGATGAAACCGGTAAAGTGATAAGAAACAAATCAAGATTAGTTTGCAAAGGCTATGCTCAGGAAGAAGGTTTGGACTATGGAGAAACCTTCGCACCAGTGGCTAGGCTGGAAGGGGTCAGAATTTTGCTAGCCTATGCTACTTACAAAAAATTCAAAGTTTTCCAAATAGATATCAAATCTGTATTCTTGAATGGTGTTTTAGAGCAAGAAGTATACATAGAGCAACCAGAAGGGTTTGCATCTAAAGATGGAAGAAATATGGTTTGTAGGTTGCAGAAGGATCTATATGGGATAACACAAGCACCAAGAGCTTGGTATGAGAGGCTGCACTCATATCTATTAAGCATAGGGCTCAAGAGAACCAGTAATAACAATAACCTGTATTTGAAGACAGGAGAAGAAAGAAAACATCTAATTGCTGAAATCTTTGTAGATGGCATCATCTTTGGAGGAGATGATGAGATGAGTAGAGGTTTTGTAGAACAAATGAAGGAAGAATTTGAGATGTCCATGATCGATGAGATAAAAAATGTCATCGACCTACAAGTCTCACAACTAAAGAATGGCATATTCATCAACCATACCAAGTACATAAGGGAAATTCTGAATTTTTTTGGAATGGAAGATTGCAAACCTATTGGAACTCCAATGGCTATAGGTTGCAAGCTCTCTAAATATGATGAGGCTCATGAAGTGAATAAGACACTTTAACGGTCCATGATCAGTAAGTTGCAGTACGCAGTACATAGTAGACCGGATATAGCACAAGTTGTTGGCTTGGTTGCCATATTTTCTGCAAATCCGAAAGAGACTCATATGGTGGCAGTCAAGAGAATATTTAGATATCTAAAGGGGACTAATGAGTATCATCTCTGGTATCCACATAAGGGAGACTTCAACTTAAGTGTCTTCACTGATTCAAACTGGGCAGGGAACATTGATGACAAAAAGAGCACTAGTGGAGGTGCATTCTTTCATGGAGATAGGATTGTATCTTGGACAAGAAAGGAACAAAATTCCATATCTCAATCCACAACTGAGGCTGAGTATGTGGCTGCTGCAATCAATTACACACAAATAGTTTGGATCAAGCAATTATTGGAAGGTATCCAATAAAAGGTGACTGGACCGATAGTGATTCATTGTGACAACACCAATGCCATCAACATATCCAAGAATCTGGTGATGCATTCCAAGACAAAGCATATAGCTATCAAATATCACTATTTAAGGGAACAGGTTCAAGAAAAGGAAGTGATATTGGAGTATATACCAACAAAAGAGCAGGTGGTTGATATCTTTACCAAGCCACTACATAAGGATATCTTTAAATACCTTAGAGGTAAGTTAGGGGTGATGCCCCTACCTGTAGTAAAGTAAGTAAAAAGGGCTCTATATCAATCTGGTATAATTTCTTTATGAAAAAGAATTCTCTAAGACTAGATTGATAAGTATGGACTACTCTGGTTAGGGGGAGCAGTCTTGTAAGTGTATTGAAATGCATCTTTGGCATTGTTATCAAAGGGGGAGATATGATTATAGTGTTTGGGAATTGGTAAGTAGTGATTGAGCTGAAGTTGTTGAAACAGAGTATTACCAGTGTTAGGGGGAGATATTCATTACTCAGAGTAGAAGTAATGACCGGGTACATAAATGAAGAAAGTACATACAACTAATACTGACAAAACATACTTTGAAGTGTTGCCATCAATGCCAAAGGGGGAGATTGTTGGCATTGACAAAACTGGTTAATCCAGAGAATCGATATATGTGTTGATATTTGTCATTGATGTCTAACACTGGCCGGTGGAGTGGTATCGGTGGAGTGGTGTATATCAGTAGTAAAGGTGATGACTTGTAAACACATGAAAATAATATAAGAGATAGATGACCAAAGTTCAATCAGCTCAAGGGAAGACAGACTAAGATAATCGATCTATCACTCAAGAAGATCGGTGTTGAGATCAGATCTTCAGGTTGGTCATTCTGATGATGATGAAGTCACAAAAGGTGACTTAGAAAAGAAGGCTTGAGGTTGTATGCAAACAAGAAAAGAGACTTGATGCTAGCTCAACAAACCAACAATCAAAGGTTGAACTGGTAATGAAGAGCGTAGTGGTATACCGGTACACCAGTGAGGCAGAAGGAAGATAGGTGATCACCATTAATCTTTGAGTGGTGATCGGTTATTCAGTTATGGTGGCAAAAGGTGAGTTGGTGAGCTTGTGTCTATGTCAAACTAAAGGTTGGTGAAGTCAACATGCTTGTATTGGAGTGGCAGTTTTGTGGTCACTCTAATCCCCAAGATGGTGTTATGTTGAACCTCTTTATCGAAGAGACATGTGTTACTGGGGTGACCTTTTCAAGGTCTCTTCAATTTTTGATCAGAAAAACATTCTTTAAGTGTCTGCATGTCGAAGAGACTATGTAGGTTGATGAGACTATTTTTTTCTCTTCGATCTCTGATGTTCAGTTATTGTGATCATGGTAAGGTGGACCCGTGCTATATCAGAGAGGCTTGTGTTACTGGGGAGATAGATTTTGGGTCTTTGATCTCCGATCAACCTTCATAAGGTGGGCTCGAAGTGTATCAGGAAGACATGCTTGTATTGAAGTGGTAGTTTTGTGGTCACTTCGATCCTTGACATGGTTTTATGTTAAACCTCTTTATCAAAGAGACATGTGTTACTAGGGTGACCTTTTCAAGGTCTCTTCAATTTCCGATAAGAAAAGAGGCTATTCTTGTTGGCACAGTGGGACCCTTCTTCATCGAAGAAACTACTTATGTCGGAGGGATTGCTTTCAATTCTCTTCGATCCCCAATGAATGTTAAAATAAGGTATTGTGTTTTTGTTCATCGAAGAGACATTGCTGAAGAGACTACTTTTTCGTCTCTTCGATACCCAATCGTGCTCAATAATTTTTTTTGTGTCAAGGCAATAATTTAAATGCTACCAATGATTGTTTATCTCCATATCAATAGTGGAAATTTAAAATACTCCCATGGCTTTTACTGATAGTGAAGAATGTTGCATGAGTGAGCATTTAAAGATCAAATTGCAACAATTTATGAGTACTTTAATTCTGAATTGTGTAATGCTTTTTTCTGCACTAAGAGAAAAAGAAAGGCATCTTGTAGAAGGTTGTGAGAGAAGACTTGAGCCTGTGAATTGCATAAAAATAAAAGGACATCATTAATTGGTAAGTTGTGAAAACCTGACTTGAAGAGTTTATAAATTCTTGCTTATGAAAGTAGTCAACTTTTGTTTCAAAGTTTAGTTGTGATTTTCTGGTGTGAGAAGTAGGTGTTACTTAAGCATTATATTATCAAGAATGGATAGTTATTCAGAGGGTCTATCTTAACCAAAGCCTAAGAGGCAAAAACAGGATTCCTGATAGGAAAACCAAGATTTAATTGACCAACTACCTAGTTTTGGCCCTAAGATGCAACATAAAGTGAGCATGAACCCTGGTGCAAAGAAATTGGAAGACAAGCAAAAGGGGTTAGGGGATATTTTGACCCTAGAAAGAGGTTATGACCTCTTTAGGTACCACTATCGAAAGATGTTTAGGGATAAGCCAATTTGTCTCCCCTGACAGATGAATTTGGGCAAATTAGTGGTTCCTAATCTATTTGTGAATGTCAAACTTGTGAGGATAATTACAAAGAGATATTATCTTAAGACGAGAATGATATATGATGCAATTGGCTTGAGATTTGTCCTTGTTACCAAAGACCATATTTGTCACGTGTTTAGGTTGGATGTCAGCATGGATTTGAAGTTTAAAAATTGGAGACCTCTGTGATGAGTATAAAAGAATGACAAATGACTACATGAGATGGAGGCTCCCATTGCACAGGCTAAAGGGTAGTAATGGGAAATGAGAGAATTTGGTGACAAAGAGAATCCTCCATTCTCTGTGACTCTGTTTGAAGAGTACTTTCAATACACTTACTATTACATGTGTCAGGTTTTAGAGGTAGAACCTCATATGGACATGTTGGTAGCTCCCATGGCATTAGCTACAGATATTCAAACCCGTGATGTCTGCCCATTTGATTATATGCTCATTTTGTAGCTGAGGAGATTCATGAAAGATTAACCTCTCTCAACAAAGATAGTGAGGGTATTGTTTTCAAGCACTACTCATTGTTGATGCATTTAATTTTTTTTAATGGTTAGGCAATGAATTTATGGTCAGAAACACTGCGGATTCATGACACTGGTCATCATGAAAATTGGTTCCCTATTCAAATGTTGACTTTAGTATGGGATAGTAGATGTGATAGATCACCTTATTTTATATTTGAATATTTCTTTGTGAAAAGGTTGTATCATTTTCTTGGTTATCCACGTGATTATTGCTTGTCTCCAGAAATTTAGAGATTTTTAAGGCGCAAAGAATACAACCCAGGAGTGCAAATTAGTCACAATTGGGGTGATTGGTATGCGTTTAAATATTGTGCAAAGATTAGAGTGTATGGATTTGAGGGAGTTCCCTATTTGTTGCCACAAACTGTATCAGCTAGGTTAGCCTATCTAGAAATTGTAAGATAATTGAATGATTTTGATTTTTTGCATTTGAGTTCCCAACACAAACAATCATTGTTTCCAGGTACTTTGGGTTTTGGTGATTTTACAATTAATTTAACCAAAGAATATGGTGTGATCAAAGAAAAGTTTGATTATTTCCACTTATCAGTAGGATATCCTAGGAAGAGTTTTGACCCAAAGGGCTTCATTTCAAATGCTAGAATGACCCAAAGATTGGGGGCCTATATTCATAAATATTGGGTTCATGATGACTTGACAAGAAACTTTCCCAAGGATGTCACAATGGATAGGATTAGTAAATATAACATAATCATAGATCTTGAACGATGGAGAATGAAGCATGATTTTTCATATAAAGGAGCATTCAATAATGTGGAAAATTTAGAAAGGAGAATTGAGATGATGTTGCACAAAGAAGAAGAACTGGTGAGAGGTGTGTCCTCTCATGTATTTGCAAAGTTGGGAGATGCCCCAAATGAATACTTGGTACAACAAGGTCAAGAAGAAAAAAATTGCTTCTTTAGCCCACATGTCTCCTTAGCCAACTCTTGAGACTGTGATTTTTGTTGATTTAAGTGATTTAGATGATAAAAATTATGATGAAAATTATGATGAAAATGAATTTAGGCCAATTATGGCACCTGTTATTCAAGATTATGAGAACTCTTGAGAGAGGGATGTTATTGAGATTGAGCCTTTATACCAATTGTCAGATGATGTCCGACATTTGGCTAGCGATAAATTTGTTTCTAATGATGCTTTTGTTAAATCTCCAAAATTTAGGGATTTTCTATTAGAATTCAAAGGAAAAGAGATAAGAGAAAGAGAAAAGTTTTATCCCTGAGACATATCAATAATTGAGTTGAGAATTGCAAGAAAAAGTAAAAGAATAAATTGAAAACATGACTCCTGAGAAGGGAAGGGCGTTGCTCCGAGAGGCTAGAGTCATGATTCTGCTAGGATGGGACATTAGTTCTGCTATTGCCTTCAATAATCTTCAAATGACTAAAAAAAAGAATGTGAGCTTCAATATCGAATCTACAGTAGGTCTAGATACCATCTAAATGACCACACATTGTCTACTTGGGCATTGTATCCACCATGTCAGAAACCAGTGGTGGTAGATGATCCAAGTCGGATTTATGGACGACTTATTGTATATACATTGGAGGATACTAACCCCTGTGAAGTAGATAGTTTGACAATAAATGCTACTCAGTTTACAAAAGCTCATGTTGAGAAATTGATAAGAGAAAATAATGAATACACACTATAAAATGAACAACTCAGACATGCGCTTGCCAATTTAAAAGATAAAGCTGCTTGTTTTCCCAGTTCTTCTCAGGAAGCAGTGGAAACATGAAGTGTATTTTTGAAAAGTAAGACATATCAAATGTATTGGAGATACAAGGCATGAAAGAGAGAAGGAAAATTTCTCACTGAGTTGAAAGCCACCTAATTTAATGTATCTTCTATGCTTGTGAAGGACTTATTTAATAAAATGGGCTCTCAAATTGAATTTTTTTGGAGTATCTATGTTAGGACATATAGTTCTTTAAAAGAACATGATCGTTTGTAGAGAACGTTGACTTCTAAAAAAGAAAAGGTAGTTTCAAAGGATCATGTTGATAATGATGCTTTAGAAATGATTGATGATTGGATCAAAAGACATAGAAAGTATCGAGAGGACTTAGTTAAAGAGCTTGAGGAACATGATCAAATGCAAAACTTCTGTTTCCCTCCATTCTTTGGAGAAGATGGTGAGATTAGAGAACAAGAAGAATGGAAGAATGAAGTACATCAGATGTTACCTCATGCCTTGAGTTTTATCAATGATGAAGACAAGTGTTACTACTTATCAAGTTGCCATTAGTTTTATATTCAAAGTCATACTATATACTCTAGTCGGTTAAAAATACCGAATCATGCAGTCGGTATACACAGAGAAGTCGGTATGCACAGTCTAGTCGGTTACAGAAGAAAGCAGTCACAGAATGCAGTATACACTGAGCTATCTACCGAGTATCTTTTTATGTCTACCGAGCAGCAAAGATGACACATCGAGTTGATATACACCAAGTGAAACATGTTACCAGATTCATTGAACCTGGACATGCATATGAAAACGTGTTACAAGATCGAGGCACATCTAACCGTTATCACATTGGAAATTGCACTAGAAGATTGTGTATGATTTTGAGATCAATCTAACCAATGAAATATTTTGTATAGCTATTCATTCGAGGAATCATGTTTGTAAGATCGAAGCAATGAATTGGATCACCGTCTTAAGAGATCTATTTATACAGCATGAGTTAAGAGTTAAAGGTGTGTGCATGAGTGTAAGAAGACTATTATAGAGACACATAGGTCACCGAGAAGGTTTTCAGAGAACAGTGGAAGAACAAAGTAAACAGAAGGGTTTACCGAGTTACTATTTGGGTTACCGAGGTATGCTATAAGCAAGGTAATCTATTCTGAGCACATAGAATCTGCTATAACATTTCAGATGTAAAGTTGCAGATATTTGTAATGATTTTATTGTAATATTGTGAAGTTGAAAGAGAAACCTTTAACAGGGTAAAAGACTCTAATCAAGTCTATAAATTGTAAAGCCTCTAACCAGGTGCAACATTTAGATTAAATGTTGTAAAATCCTTTAGCAAGGTAGATCTAACAGATCTTGTTACTCCTAATAGGGTAAGCTATCAGAAATAGCTAATATGTAGCTCTAACCAAGCACTCTTTATTATTGCAGTAGTGAAGTTGTGGGTGCCATCCCCACCACAGTTTTTCTCTCTAACCAAGAGTTTCTGCGTAACCAAAATATATGTGTTATGGAGTGAATCATGTATGATTGTTATCTATTTGTTTTAACTTTATTTTATGTTACTGCACTATTCTGTTTATGCATAACTGTAAAGTTAGTATTCAAGAAAAGTTTTGGAGTACTGATTCACCCCTCCCCTCTCAGTACATTAGCTTTCCATATTGGGCCTAACAATTGGTATCAGAGCTTTAATCTTGGAAAAGGGTTTAACTGCCTAAAGAGAAAGATCTTATCAATGGAAGGCTATAAACAATCTCAGAGGATTGTGTATCTGCAAGAAGAGCTGGATCATGCTAATCAAGTGATTGCAGACATGCAAAAATAGATGCAAAAATCTCTGAAAGTAAGAAGAAGATTATCTGATGATTTGCAGGACTCTCAAGAATTAGTAGAACAAATTGAGACATCATCTGAGAGTAGTATATCTGAAGAGACTGAAGAAATGATTGGAGTATTGAAAGAAAAGAACAAAGCATTGGTTGATCAACTAAAAGCAATGAAAAGAGAACACAAACATTTCAGCACACAAATGACTGAAAATCTAGATGCATTAAGGACAACTAAGGATAAAGCAAGAGATCTAGAAAGAGAGAAACAACAACTTGAAATCTTAGTATCTGATAAAAATAATGAAATCATAAGGTTGATTGGGATTCAACAAAATATGACAGATCAACTAGGTTATGCACATCATGAAGCAATTCTGAAGAATGATGAAAATCAAGCATTGAAACTTGAAGTATCAAGGTTGATCAATGAACTTGAAACAGAGAAGAAATCAAGAGAAACATTGAAGAAGAGTTATGAAGCATCAAAGATGTTGGATGAGCAATTGAATACAAGGAGAGATGTAGGACTCGGTTACAAAGGAAAAGACTCTACCGAGAAAGAAATCCATACTATCGAGAGAGGGGAATCATCAAAGCAAGCTGGAAAATAGGAATAACATCAAAAGAAAGAAGCCTATTTGCTACTACTATGGAAATCAAGGTCACACTGCCAACATGTGCCAAATCAGAAAAGGTAAGTAACCGAATATCACTAAGTCCAATGGTTATTGTTACAATTGTAATAAATATGGTCACACATCTAATCAATGTAGGACAAAGTCTGTTAACAATTATCAGAAGGCAAAATTCAAAGGATTTTGTAGAAAATCCAATAGATATGGACATAGTACTGAGAAGTGTTGGCTTAAGCAAAAGAACTACATGTGGTCTGCACACGGAGAAAACACTAGAGGTTACCAAACTTACACAGACCCTTACCGACAATATGCAGCAGTACCATGGGATTACAATACAAGGATATGGTGTGAATGTTGTGGAAGATATGGACATATTAGTGCTAACTATTTTATAAGGTTTGGAATGAACAACCGAAGATCATGGAGAAATCTAGGTATGGCATGTTTTCATTGTCACAAAGTTGGACACTTGGCTGGAGATTGCAAAGATCAACCTAGAAAAGACACTGAAGAAATAAAAGGCAAATTACAGATGATTTGGAAAAAGAAGGAAGTTGTGTCAAATGAAGAAAGCACCTTACCTACCGAGTTAGGTGCACCTATTTCAAATTAATCAATAAAGGTATTAAGGGACTGCATTCTCTTAAGGTTAGAATCATAACAATTCCTATTCTATTATGTACTAAATTCAAAATCTGCATAGTTAAGATGCATTAGTAAGTTTGAAATTTTATCAAAAGCACTTTACAGGAAACCTGTCAAGTCGGTGATTACAGGAAGCCTGTCAAGTCGGTAAATGAAGGAAATTTGGTTACTCGGTTAAAACAAAAAGGAGAGTAAATCGGTTAAAGAGGAACCGAGTGCATTTAATGTTTTTGACCTAACCCGCACGGAGCCCGATAAGGTATTTTGAGTACTTAAAATTATTTTCGTAGTCATTTACACTTACCAAGTTTTTGAAAGAGCAGAGCAGAGAATTTTCAAGGTGATCAAACCTCATTCAAATCAAATTCAAGGTATTTACATCAAATCTCATCGCACTGTTAAGCTAGCTTACCGATCTTATCAAATTGTTATTATCTGCTGAGTGTGAAGTGTTTGTCATTTGAAATTCTGAAACCCTAAGGACTCTTTACTAGTTTTTACCTGAAATCTTAAATGGCACCCAAGATCCAAGATCCCATAGTTGTTAAGAACATAGAGAAGCCCTCACTGAAATACTCTTTGACTCCTAAAGTCGCCTCCAAACCGGATGACAAAACTGCCTTTTCACTCATCCCGAATCGAGTCTTGTTAGTTGAAGATGTGAGATTCTTCACCAAATGTTGTGTTGAAGAACTCGGTCATGTTGAAATAAGAGACACCTATGATGAACTATGTACCGATGGTGTATTAAACAACAAGTATGAACACATCAGAATCAAAGGATTGACTGAAGCCCTAACCCATCCTCGTGTGTTCAAGGCCCAATGGATCAAGTTTGTTCTGAGTAGAGTTCATGATGATTTCATGTGGCTAGAAGAGCAACCATTTAAAATCACCAAGGAAATCATTCATGTGATCACCGGTTATCCTATCTATGATCATGCATGAGCTCAAAAGATGATATCACAAAAGGAATTGATCAGTTTAACCGGAGTAGAATCTGATTACAGAGGACTGAAACTGAACAATGTCACTGATGCAAAACTTAAGTTTTCCATTAGAGTAATCGGTTACTGTTTCTTCCAATCAGCAAGGAAAAACAGTGTACCCTGTGCAGTAGTTGACTTAGCTTATAAAATTGTGAAAAAATTAATGAAAGTTGACTTATGTGAAGTGTTACTGAAGAACCTGTTTGAGAATCTGAACACAATAAGGAAGCCGAAGAAGAACAACTCGGCAAATACTCTAAAGTTTGGTTCACTTCTTGTATGCATGTTTTTCTACTTTGAAAAATTATTTCCATCAGTCGGTAAAGTAGTTTGGGAGCTACACTGACCAATCACCCATCAGATTAATAACTTTATCAAGAAGCTAGGTGATAATTTCAATGATATCATGGATGATTATTTCAGTAGATTTCAAGAGAAGATGCACAACAGGTACCGGATTCCACCCCAGCTAGTGGAGAAATATAAAGATGATATATGCTTTGAGGTAGACACTGACTACTGTTATGTGAATGTTGTGGAACCAAGAACTCAATCTTTGCCACCTATGGGTTACGAGATTGACTTTGACATCACACAACAACAAATTGATGCATTTCTTACATTACCAAGGCATGCTACCGAGCTGAGGTATGGAACCAATGAAGTAGTGAAGGGAAAAGATAAAATGAGCATTGTAGTACCCAAAGCTACAAGAAAAGCAACAAAGATGATAAAGGTTTTAACAAAGAAATTCAAAGAAGATTCTTCCTCCACACCTATCAAAGGTACTCTTGCTATCACCGAAGAGGAATCTGAAGCTCAAGAGGCAGCTATAACACTGAGCACCGAATTGCCTAAGGGTAAAGTGTTAAAAAGAAAGAAACATGACACTTCAAAGGCCCTACCGACTCCTCCAACAAAGAGACCTAACACTAGAGCATCAACTGCATCACCGAGTAAGAAACAAAAGAGTGTTACTACTCCCAAGGTAACCAAGACCTACAAGAAATCTACTCGGAGACTCATTTTGGCAAAAGAGTCTAGTGATACAGAATCCGAAGATGCAAACAAATTCTAGATTGTCAAGAGCAAGAAGGTAAATATACATAGTGTTGACAACTTCTGTGCTAATCTGAAAGAATATGGCGGATTTGGTTCATTTAGATATGTCAAATATGAAACTAGAAATAATGATGAGAAGAGACAAATTGAAGAAGCTGTCATCTGCACACTTCTAAAGTTCCGGTTAGCTCCATTGGAACTAGTAAAGTCACTTCCAAATGAACTTTACTTGCATATTGGTAATAGGTGGAAGTATGCAATGGACTCAGAGAAACAAATTAGAGAAAGAAGTCTAGTCCATCTATTTCTTGATATGTTAGTGGCAGAAATAAAGGAACATTTGACAACCTACAATTCAAAATTTCTTGTGAAACGGAGAGCCTTACAACTGATGAATGGGCTATATATTGACGTAGAAAATGAGACAAAAGCAAAGTGGCAGGAAATCTTCAAAATCAAGGATGCTGGTGAACAATCTACAGTTGAAATTGTTGATGTCACCGAGCACGATCCTGATGTCATCGAGCAAGGTCCTGATGTTACCGAACAAGACTCGGCTGACACTATTCAAATAGATGACGATGTCATGGATACAGAGGAACCAGAGCAGGAAATGATAGAAGGCACTACATATGCAAAACTTGTATCTAGTGAATCCATTTTAGAACAAGTTCAGCCTTATCCACCGATCAATCAACCTGTCTCTACGGAAGCTCCTCAGGATATAGCACAAGGCACCAAAGGTCACAAGTCTACAATAGGAGAAGATACTACTCTAGAATAGACCTCTCAAGCACCTTTGAGCACTAAAAATGTAGTAGCTAAGACACCGAGTACCGAGACACCAAAAGACACCACAGCGGCTACAGGAACCGACCAAAGTGTTGCCTCTACCGAGCAACCTACCAAGGGTTAGCAAGCCTCTCAAGCTATTGTCTTGGTCCAACCAACCAAAGGTAAAGAGAAGAAGGTGAAAAAGCATAGTTTCAAAGCTGATTTATCTAAACCAATAGTGTTGCCCAATGTGGATATATCAAAATTAAAGGGGCAAGCACTCATTAATTTTGGTGAACTATGCAAAGCAAAGGCCGAACAAGAAAAATAGATGGCCATACAAAAGAAGAATAAAGTACTTCAGAAGGTGAAGACACTGCTATCAGATATGCTACCTACAGCTACAGTGTCAACCGATGCAACCATCCACATTCAACTGGATGAACTCCTTAGTCAAATAGAAACATCCGGAGTTGATGCATCTGAGTATTTGAGCAAGCTCAAAGACAAGGAACTTACTGCAAAAATGATAGAAGAGGTACAAAAAGCTCTAGATATTGGCAAAGTCAAACTTGTCAAATTCATTGCTGAGTTGTCCCCTCAACTCAAGCACATTCTTTATTTATTTCAGAAACTCTGTACATTTTCTACATTCATTAAAGACATTAAGAATAAAACTAATGCAATTGAGAAAGAGATCAATGATCTCTCAAATAAGTTGACCCCAGAACCCAATTCAGTTCAGAATTTTTATACCAAGCTTCAACAGCTCATGGCTCAACAATTGGAACTCAGAAATGAAGAACATAAGATTAGGATGGATATAATGACACTCCAGACATTATTCCTTCCTCATATTTCATCCATCCAAGAACAGATTAATCAAGCCACACACCTATCTACTACACAAGAGGGAAGCACTCTTGATGGATTAATATCACTATTGGCTGATATTCAAGCACAAAATTCTTTAATGGAAAGTGTAAAGGATGCACTCTCTGTTGCTCTCACTGACGCCCGAAAAAAGTACAAATCCATTTTTGACCAGTTACCACCCCCGGATGGAAATTCAAGTTTTTCATGTTTGTCAAAAAGGGGGAGTGAATATTTGGGGAGTAATACAGTTTTGGTGATACAGTTTTGATATAGTATTTAGAGTATTATATACAGGGGGAGTATACCGAGCAGAGTATGAAAAGTATCCAAGGACAGTAAGCAGAGCACACAAGCACAAAACCGAGCATGCAAAATCAGAGTTATGTACAGTATAATGATAAGGGGAGTATATCTGAATATACTATTTCATTGACTATTGTATATACTGTCAAGTATAGTCATTTTGCAAAGTATATAGATTTTTTTTGTGTTATGACTTTGAAAGTAGTTTTTGTCAAACATCTCAACTAATGTCAAAAGGGGAGATTGTTACTACTTATCAAGTTGCCATTAGTTTTATATTCAAAGTCATACTATATACTTTAGTCGGTTAACACTACCGAATCATGCAGTCAGTATACACAGAGAAGTCGGTATGCACAGTCTAGTCAGTTACAGAAGAAAGCAGTCACAGAACGCAGTATACACCGAGCTGTCTACCGAGTATCTTTTTATGTCTAACGAGCAACAAAGATGACACACCGAGTTGATATACACTGAGTGAAACGTGTTACCAGATTCATTGAACCTAGACATGCATATGAAAACATGTTACAAGATCGAGGTACATCTAACCGTTATCACATTGGAAATTGCACTAGAAGATTGTGTATGATTTTGAGATCAATCTAACCAATGAAATATTTTGTATAGTTATTCATTCGAGGAATCATGTTTGTAAGATCGAAACAATGAATTGGATTACCATCTTAAGAGATCTATTTATACAACATGAGTTAAGAGTTAAAGGTGTGTGCATGAGTGTAAGAAGACTGTTACAGAGACACAGAGGTCACCGAGAAGGTTTTCAAAGAACAGTCAAAGAACAGAGTAAACAGAAGGGTTTACCAAGTTACTATATGGGTTACCGAGGTATGCTATAAGCAAGGTAATCTATTCTGAGCACATAGAATCTGCTATAAAATTTCAGATGTAAAGTTGCAGATATTTGTAATGATTTTATTGTAATATTGTGAAGTTGAAAGAGAAACCTTTAACAGGGTAAAAGACTCTAATCAAGTCTATAAATTGTAAAGCCTCTAACCAGGTGCAACATTTAGATTAAATGTTGTAAAATCCTTTAGCAAGGTAGATCTAACAGATCTTGTTACTCCTAACAGGGTAAGCTATCAAAAATAGCTAATATGTATCTCTAACCGAGCACTCTTTATTATTACAGTAGTGAAGTTGTGGGTGCCATCCCCACCGCAGTTTTTCTCTCTAACCAAGAGTTTCTGCATAACCAAAATATATGTGTTATGGAGTGAATCATGTATGATTGTTATCTATTTGTTTTAACTTTATTTTATGTTACTACACTATTCTGTTTATGCATAACTGTAAAGTTAGTATTCAAGAAAAGTTTTGGAGTACCGATTCACCCCTCCCCTCTCAGTACATTAGCTTTCCATATTGGGCCTAACAACAAGGTCATTGAGAACATCATTAGCCAACTGGAAAAAAATGTTCACACTAGAGTTTGAAATGAGGTATGCCAACACATCAGAGGTTACTTATGCTGACTAAGAATATATCAACCACTTGTCTCATTTGAATATATTCTTGACCAAGTCACTTGGATTGAATTGAATGTCTCCATGTTCACTAAAGTTTGATTTATTTTTTCAGTTTATTTGCCTTTCTTTATTTCAGCTTTGTCAGCAGTTCTCTTAAGTGATGACAGGGCCACAAACACATTTCAACCTACATTATGGCTATCTTTAGATAGGAACCTTTCCAAAATGCATGGGTCATGGGTGTCCTATGTTGGCATTTCAATAGAAAGAAAGATTATTGATATTCATTAAGGATATTGAGAAGGTTGTTGGAGATTATTTGATATAACTGAAAAGGGATGATAACTATCTTTATAACATTATTTTGTCATTTATGTCAAGAAATTGATTTTTTGATTCAGTATGATGTTCCCATATCTTGAGAAGATTGATTTGAAGAGAATTAAGTGGTCGGTAAAAGACACAGAAAGAATGTGATAAGAAAGGGGAGAAATAAGTTATTCAATGGGCAACTACTACCGAGTTAGACAATGATGAGATCATGATGTTTAGATTGTTTTGATATCCTACATATGTTGTTGATTGTAAGATTAATACTATACTATGTCACCAAGTAAAGAACCTAGTCGGTAAACCCTAAGGAACCTAGTCGGTAAACCCTAAGGTTATCGATATCGGTTAATGAAGGCGGAATGTCTACCGAGTAAAGTTTAGTATTTACCGAGTTGCAACCGAGTTATGATAGATCACATTGGATGGATAAAAGCATTATTTAATGAAAGACAATGATGAGCTGGAGATATATAAATGATTGGTATGCCGTGCATGAAGTTTGTTAAGGATCTATGGCAATGGAAGATCGATAGGAAGATCTACAACGCAGATTGAACTGCAATAACCTTGTGCAAGTTCCAAGAAAGGAATGCAATTCCCAAGGCGAGGTGAAATGTTGTCAAATTGAAGGATACATTGAACCTAGTCTAGATTGAAGATCTAATGGCTAAGATTGATCATGGGAAATGTGATCAAGGAGATTAAGCGGTTAGTAAATTGTTTATAAATAAGAAATTGTTGATGAACAATGTATGCGGGCAAGTGTAAGCACAGGGATGCTACATAGTGATTACCGAGCAACAGAAGCTTGAAGACCTATTTGAATAATAGAGTAGGGAGCCCAGCAGAGGGACAAGATAAGTCCTATGACAAGATTGTTTTGAGAAAATAAGAATCTTCTTTAGCATTTTAGATGTGAAGTTGCAGATATATTTTTATTACTGTAATTTTGTAAGTGACAGAAAATCTCTTAACTGAGTGGACTTAACAGTCTTATTTGTAAACCCTCTAGCAAGGTAACATTCTAAATGAGTGTTTGAAATCCTTTGACAAGGTCACTTCTAACAAAGTGAAGATCCTAACAAATCTAAGGGAAATCCCTTAACCGGGTCACATCTAGCAATGTGTTTGTAATCTTTAATAGGATTTGCTTTTAATCGAGCATACTCTAGAAGAGTATATTTCTTAGTGGGTCTGAAATCCCACAGTGGTTTTTCCCTATTTGGGTTTCCATGTTAAATCTAGTGTTATATGTGTTATGATGATTATGTGTTTATGAGTTTGCATGTTTAGCAGTTTTTGGTTATATTGTTGAAGTATAAGTTACCGAGGTTGAATCTGTTGATTTTATGGAAGATTAAGTTTGTATGATTCACCCCCCCCCCTCTCATCTTGTTAGCTATTGGCATCAGAACTTTACATCCTATGGAGTTGAAATAGAGATCATGTGCAATTGAAAAAGATTATGCAATGATAAAGTGCCCCACCCCTCTGCCACCAGTTTGTTATTTCCTTATTTCCTCAGTTTGTTCTTCAGTTTGTTAGAAAGGTGCTAGATGGGCTTAAAGAGATTGATGATGATGCCTACAATAAATATCTTCACAATGTATAGAAGATCAAAGAAGAAGGAATCCAGGCTCTCTATTCAACATCCTATTTTGAGTGGTAGCCAGCATTCTCTTCCGAGGAGAGGAATTTATTATCAATTTTGTAATTGAATTTTGATTGTTCGCTCTTTCCAACTAATGAAAATGAAAATGGATTTCAAGACTATTTTGTGCAATTGTCTCCTTATGTGATCTTTAATCTCTTTTGGAATATTTAAGTAAGGCTTGATTATTTTAACTCTGTAATGCAATGGGTGTTTTGATTTCTGCTCTATTTCAAGGGAATAGTTAAAAATGCTCTGATCAAGGCATACGAGGTTAGATGTTATGTCAGGATCTTTAAGTAGAATTGCATTCTAAATAGCATTCTTATTTGTTAGGATGTTTTGATTTGTCATTGTAGTGTTTTTGTGATTGTGTAGTTTGTGTATGGCTTTCTTATTTTTAAAGGAGAGGATTAAATGCTTTATTAATATTACAATGAGTTTGGGTGAATCATTGAATAATGTGGATCTGTAAGTAGGGTTATATAGTAATATACATAGATGAATTGGTGAATGACATTAATATTTAAAGTCCTCTGAAAGAATTAAATAAATAAATGCTCCAAATAAAGAACATGACAATTACAACAAACAAACATAATTTAACTATTTATTACAAATGAATAACAAAGAACAACATTAGCACAACCATTAATTGTATTAATAATGGATTACAATGTTAAATGGTACATGATACATTCCTGAAGTTACAAATGAATTACAAATTGACATAATTGATACAAATCTGCTATAGATGTTATGGGTTTAGGGATCCATCAACATCTCCAAAATACCAGCTCAATATTTTGACAACTAACTTGCTCCTCTGAACGTCAGGCAAGATGAATCCATCAAAAAAGAATAGGATGACAAAGAAAAGCAGTTTTACTGATAACAAAACTGCTTCCACCATCTTTGTACAGGATCAAGCCATCAAGAAAGAAAAGGGTGGAAATATAAAGGACTAAGCAAAGAAAGGAAACCTTTGAAAGTGCATAGCAATTCCAAAGTTCTTATTCGAGGATCTCTCTCATGCCTTATTCCACCCATCCTTAGTTTGTGTGAAATTAGTCTTTATTTTCCTTTGAAACTACATAACTGGAGGTAGAAGAATTTGCATTACCCCCAACAATACGTTTGCACCATCGTTAATAATTTTTAACCTAAGAAAATACTTATCAAAACTTAGAAATGAGAACACTGCATTCAAAAATCACCATGATCCATCCCTCATGACTCTTTATAGAAAAAAATTGTTGTTGCCAAAGTACTCCATCATTAATTAAAGGTGATGATTATGTATCAAAAATATATCTAGATATGGATTTTGCAGAACCTTGAAATTGGAAATGGTGGCAATCACCTTGAAAATATACACTCTAGATCAATTATGTACAATCAACATCACCAATCACCTCACAAATATACAATCAATTATCAAGATCAATAATTTACAATGAACATCACATCAGTAATAATAGTTACCCTTAACGAGAAAATAACAACAAAACAACTCCTTTGTCATTGTACAAATGAATAATTGATACCAATCTTTTCTGTTATGGGTGTTATGAATCATCTTACAAAACAAAATCCATTGTTCAACATTATTACAACTGTTATGAATGTCCACCTACGACTAAACCGAAATACTCTAAGAAGACCTTAGAAGATGCTTAATCATGGGAGCTTTACTAGCTAGGTAATATTATATCACGTGCATTCATATTGGGGGGTTTAATATCCCAAAAATGAGGGTGCAATATATTGCCTATCGGTGAAAATAGGGGGATTTTTAATTCCGGCTATGAAAAAATATAATATTTGGTCAAAATAGGGGAGCTTTTAATTTGGGATATTTATTGGGAGGGGGTGAAAAAAAAGGATTTTAGAGCAATATTTTTTGAAAATAGGGGGATTCTTTAGTATTCCATGAATGCACGTGTTATAACGTAGGCTCACTAAGTGAAGCCCCCACGTGCTTAATATAGAGCTTCCTATATTGCATAGAAAGGCCCATAGTCCTCCTCAATTGACACCTTAACCTTCAACTCCACTTGTTGCCAATTCGAATACAACAAAGGTTTAATGGTATAAGACTACAAGTGTTCACTAAGCCTACAAGTGTTCTAAATCACCTCCTAAAATGATAGAATAAGGCAACAGAGACCTCGAGTAATGATATGAAATAGGGCTTTGCAACATTCTCATAAGACCTCTGAATATGCTTAATACAATGCTCACAAAGTTACATATAAGTCCCATAGTTCCTATTTTAGTAAGAGTGGCTTCTATTGTGGATAAGCTACATAAAAGTCCCATAGTTCCTATTTTAGTAAGAGTGGATTCTATTGTGGATTTCTCTATCGGGTGTACAAGTAGCTTTAGTGATACGAAAAGTCATACCATTAGCATCTACCAGTACCAAGACACCAAAAGAGAGCAATATGGCATTAATATTCCATAGCTCTTTTTTTAGAGTCTCTTTCCTGCCTTATTCTACCCATCGAGTTATTTCCAATTCCGCCCAGCCTAACTCCAAATGGAATCAGTCTCTCTTTTCCTCCGATACTACATAATTGGAGGTAGGAGAATTTACAGTACCTACAATAATAGGATGGCATCATCCTTATTAACCTCAAAAATCTCTTATCATAACTAAAAATACTCAATACTACATTCAAAACCATTATGTGGATGATTCTAGTCCAACTCCACATCCCTATTTATAGAAAATTTCAATGGTTATTGTTAACTAAGTACTTGATCATTAAATAAAGGTGATGATTTTGTATTGAAAATATATCTGATTTGATTTCTTCAAATCCTTGAAAATTTGAAATGTCAACAATCACACTCGAAAATATATTGTCAACAGCAGTCAAGTACAATCAACATCAATATTAATGCATTGAGATTCAAGAACATGACAATGTATTGCAGAGAGGTTGTGTACACATATTAGAAACTACCAATTCTTTATGACTTTTTACATTTTTAGGCTTTTTTAGACTTTTTGTTAGTTTTATCAACACTTTTTTGTTGTTTTTATCCGTGCAACTCTCTATGCACATGACATGTGTCATTATTTTGCCTTGATATTGTTTCACCTCCTCACATGTGTTTACTTCCTCTATTTGAATGAGAGATGGGTTTGGGTTCCAGTCTTGTATAACAAAAATATTAAACTAGCATAACTATTACATATCCTTAGAGGAATATAGGTAAAGTGCACCAAAGATATTATATTTGTTCATTATTCCACTTTAAAAAATATTAATTTATATTATATATATTAAGGTTGTTGTTTATATTATAAGTGGAATATAATATAACGATGGGGTAAAGTTTAATATTAATTTTGACATGAATATTAATAATAATAATTGAGATTTTCATAGACTATAGTATTAGATTTATTTTCATACTGCTACTTATTATGTTTTCTAAATACAAATTAAAATATTTAATGTAGAAAATAAATCTACTATTTTTTATTATGCTATTCAATATTTAATTACAATACTAAAAAGGCAAGTATTCACCACTACGTGGGTATCATTTGATAGACTTATATAGCAATGAGAGGGGGGGTGGGGGGGTGGTGAATCAGTGATAGCAAAAACAATACTACTTTAAACATTGACTGGTATATATACTTAATAAGCTTACTCAATGCTATGTATGCAATCCAAAATGATATTAAAGCATCCACGCTAAGTAAAACATTCACCATAACACAAGTGTTTATACATGGAAAACCCAAATGGGAAAAACCATGGTGAGATGGGACTCACAAGTTAACTATCTGCAGTAATAGGTAATTGACCGGTTAAGGTCTACAAAAGTGCTCTGCTAGGAGCAAATCCTGTTAAAAATCCCATACCTTTGTAAGGAGCTATACCCTATTAAAGGTAGTACCCTATTAGGAGTAACCTTAGTAAAGGATTTCAGAATCCAAACTAATAGATCACCTTGTTAAAGGATTTGTACAATGAAGCTTGTTAGAGCTTACCCGGTTAGGGGATTTGACTAATGTAGTGATTAGAAAATAATAGGTGGTGTGATCTAGAAGTAGCACAACTTTCTTGAATAGATCCTCTTTGGTGCATTCAAAAATGCATCACCAACATACTCTTCCTTCAATAACTTAACACTTCTATCTTCGCATCAAATCATCATGTCTCTTAAAATAGTTCATCATAATGTTATTATATAGACATTTAGATTTCATGTCGGTTTTAGAAATTATATCACAATTTTCTAGGTGTAGTGTATCTGGACGATCAAACATAACTCATCACAAATTACCGCCAAAATTTGTCGGTTAGGATAACTCATCACACAATCAATGAATATCGGTTGGAACACCGATACTGGTTAGAGTTAACCATTTCAACATGTAAACTGATTGTCCTTCATTGCTTCTTTGATGATCTCCGCTGGATCTTCAAGTTGGTGTCAAGTCATTTCCTGTATATATCAGTTGTCTCCATGTATCGGTTTGACACTCTCTAAGCCATCAAAAACTAGACTTCCAATACCGGTTGCAATACAAGTAATTTTAGAAGTAATACCGGTAGACAATGTGAACATATGTGTGTATACATATTCCATCAATGACAACATATGAAGTCATTCATTACAATATCAAGCCAACAATCTCCCCCTTTGGCATTGATGGCAACACTTAGAAAATTTTACAACTGTACACATATATTTCTACTCCCCCTTAACAATACATACAAAATTTTCACAACACACATACATATTTCTACTCCCCCTTTGACAACAATGCCAAATTGAAAAGTAAAATGCATATATATATAGAAAAATTTGCATCAAAAGGTTACATATACAAAAACTTAAAAAGTCTGTATTAAGGAGTGTTCACTTCAATTTGGAATAAAATGTCACTGAAAGTAATCTTCATTTGAGAAAAATAATTTTCCCATGTTTCTAGTAAAGTGTCAGAAATCTCAATGGTTGTCATTATTTGTGCAGAAAATTCTTCCATTGCATCAATTGTACTCATCTCTGGAGTCACCAAAACCGCTTCTGCATCCTTGTAAATTCATTGTAAGATGTCCACTTTAGGTCTCAAGTGGTTCTTTAACTCCTTCAGAGATCAAAGTCTCTTTGCCTATTCAAAATCATAGACATCTAACCGACTTTGCAAATCATCCACAGATTTGCCAAAAGCTAAGACTGAGTCCTGTAAAGGTATGTAGGCATTACATATCTTTTCTAGTTCTAGTTTTGTCTCTGTTTGCTTCTTAATTATATTAGCATAGAAAAATGAAACATTAGATGTGTAGGCTAGAATTTTTCCTCCTGTCTCAATAGCTTTTCTCAAAAGATCTGTGTTCAGGGATAAATCAATCTTCCCTATATCAATATCTTTCATTATTTGTTCTCCTCTTTTCTTCCTATAGTTTTTCTCAGCCATAGTCTAAGCTGCTTGCTCAAGAAACTTGAGTTGGTTAGAAGCATAAGCAACCATCTAGCCAAGCTTGCCAATAGGAGTTGACAAATTCGCTATAGAAGTTTCCGGTAGAAGACTTGAAAAAATCTCCACAGCAGTTTGGATGGTTTTTGCTTCCTTCGTATGTTCCTTAAGCCTCTTCTTCAGTGCTCTGGATTGCATCACAGTTGCAAACTCCAATAATTCTTATGCACTCATGTTGTCAACATCTATAGGTCCTTGGATGCCAAATGAGTCATCATTATCATCATCATTTTGCTGCTTCACTAATGCCTTTTCGGGTTCAGCATATTTCTCCTTCTCATTCTTCTCTTCCTCTTGTTCTTTCTCCTATTCTTATTCAAAGGACTTCTCTACAACTCTTTCTACAGGTTTCTCTTGGGTAGCCTATGAAATCGGTGGGAGTTGTGATTTCACTGGATGATCTTTTATCGGTGGGGATGCAATATCCACACTTGGTTGAGTTGTCGATATATCCACTGTATTAACTTATGAATCAATATTTAGCGGTGGCTGCATGTCTGGTTCAATAATGTTCCTAGATAAATTGATGGTATCTTGTATGTCATCAAAAAATATAACCAATTGGGAAGTACTGGTACCCTGTTTCTTATCAATCTCTGATAAAATAATTTCTTCTTCAACTGACTCCGGTTTTCCTATAGTCTCTTTTTGATCACCATAATGAGTCTTTGAATGCTCATGCATTCGTTGAACATTTTTGGCTATCTGATGAGTTCCTACCTCAACAGATTGCACCTTTTCATTCATTAGCATCAATATTCTTGTCTTCAAATGAAATTGTCCTTTATAATTATCAAGCAATGCTGCTAATTCATCTTTAGAGAACTCAGGAAAATATTGAATAAACACATTATCAATAATTTCTTTATCTTTCTTTACAACTTCTTCTCATTTCTTCAAAAGAATAGAATATAAAGAATCACAAATATCCTTCTTAAGATCCTTAGGTAGTCGATTGTATTGACATAAGTAGCTGATTACCTGTTGAACAATTTGTTCCTTCTGATCTTCATCAAATGAATCAAAACATTCTTTAATATTTTCAAATCTATTCCTTCCTAATGTCTTTATCGTTCTCTCAAAATTAGTCACAGGCTTATAAGATAAAGCTTTAATGGTAATATTCTCTTGAGAGGTGGCTTCAACTAGTTTGGACTTCTTTCCAATTTCCTTTACCTTGTTTGGTTCCTCCTCAGTGTCAGTATCATCAGATTTTGCTTGAAGAATCAATTGTCTACCTCTCTTCTTTGTTACAGTCTACTTCTTTATGTACACCTTTTGTGTCGGTTCCTTTTTAACTTGGACACTTTGTGTCACTCTAGTACTTGTTGACACCGGAGGTGCTTGCTCAGCCTTCTTCTTCTTGCCTTTACCACTACTAGTTTCAGCTTTTGCAGTTTGCTCCTCAATAGTATCCAGTCTTTTCTTCTTGGTGTCCAATAGAGATGCCAATAGGTTATTGGCATAATCAATCAGTAAGTCATAATTGACTTCATAGATCATGTCTTCCATTTCATCTTCTATAGGTTCAATATCTTCCATCAGACATAAATCAGTGGTGATTGTGAAAATGATGTTCTTAGCAAAGTTTTTCACCACATCTTCAGGTAGCCTTACCCTCATACTCATTTTCTTTTGAAATTCATTGAAGTACATGTTCATTGCAGTAGAGAAAGTGTTCTTAATTTCCTTAATGATGTTCTTGATCTGAGCAGTTACCGGTAGGTCTTTAGACCATTCAATGTCACCAACTCCCGGTAGGAAATTCTGAAATTAAAAGAATAAACCAATCAATAACTGACCAAATTTGAACTTTTGATTGATATCCTTCTTGATTGATTGTAAATTCAACATCAATTGACTCCTTATGGCCTCACATAGGTCATAATCTGCATTCTCAGCAATCATCTTATAGGTTATATGCACTGCTGCAGATGGCACACTATTCATTCTACTAGAATAGAATATCTTGTAGCCTATAACCATAGTAGCCAGTTTAATCATTGGATCCTTAATGTTATTAATAGAAAATGCATACCCATTAGAGGTAGATGAGGTTAAAGTGGTTACAGTCTCCTTAGAAATTTTCTTGAGCTTGGGAACTTCACCAGTTGACCAAAAACCAATTACAGCTTGGATAGCTTCCTTGGTTATAATGTGTGTCATTTCCAGATACATGTTTTCACCATGAACACGACTAAGAATGATTCTTATGTGTTCCTCTTCAAAATCCTTAATAAAATAAGCTGCATTATGAAAATCCTTCTCATAAACCCTAATATACTCAGGTTGAATCTTTCTGCTCTTATCGCAAAGGGATTTCAATTGAGAATAAATTGACAATGATCCTAAATCTTTGATTTTACAATCAATATAGCTAGACAAATCACCTTTTACAATGACACCGTCAAGGACTTGAGACAAAGCATTGTGAGACACAATTCATTTCGATTCCATAATCTCCATAGGTTCTGATGTGATCATTAGTCTCTCTACTTGCTTAGATGATGAAGCCATTCAAATACACTAGATTCGAAAAGGGATTTACAAAGAAATACCTTAATTCTCACGTGTTGCCTCGATTACCAGTTGATTACTCAAATGCACACTAGTTCAACCTTCACTAATATTTGAATCAGCTTCAATCACGCAAATCACAACACAAATTTGACTAAGACCAGCTAGCAAAACTCTCTTTGTTGTGCAAGTGCTCAAGAATTCTCTTTCGAATGCATTTAGGATAAACATAACATAGTAAAACTTGCTTTATCCTTTTCACCTACTGCATTAAATGCTTGACCGCTAGGGTTACAAACCCTAATACACTGCTTAACGATGCATACAATATTAACATGTATAAAACCAATTCATAAAGATATCAAGATTTCACACATAATATCTCAAAAATGAAAACTCTCTTACCACTCGTCTTTCAAGGGGTCTGGAAGTAGATTTGCCACTATGCTCCCCTTAGCCCTGTTGAAAGCCTTAGTTCACCAGTGTAGGATTATTCACACTGGGTGAAGGATTAGGTTCTTCTGCAGGTATATCATCACTCTTCTTTTTCCAGATTCGGTTTATCTCTTCTCTGGTTTCCTCAATATTTTCCTTATGCATACCTTTTTGATCTTCAGAATGATTAACCGGTTTGTTCTTTCTATATCTACAGAACTTCACCATGTGTCCCAGTTTATGACAATGATAGTAGGCCATTCCAGATGATCTCTAAGGTCCCGCATTTCCTCTTCCAGTTCTCCTTCTGTAATTCATAGCTACATGACCATAATTGTTACAGATGGTGAAAATGACATTAGTTACCTTTTCCATCTCAAATGGACTAAACCGGTTGACAAAGGGTCTCTGTCAGTTCATGATACCCTGGTTGTCATATGTTCTCCTCCAGTTACCATTAGGTCTTGGATTCATGTGAGGTAGTGGATCATTTGCTCCATATCTGCATTCAACTAATCTATGTCCATACATTTTGCATGTAAAACAATGACCTTCAAATCTCTTAGATACATACCTAGTATTTGCATTGTAGCTTGTATTCTCATTGGATTTGTTTCTACACACATTTGGAGTATGTCCAGGTTTATGACAGACAAAGAAAATAGGTTTAAGGACTTTCTTACTGGTAGGCTTGTTAGCCTTAGGAGCAGTTTTGTCTTTGTGAATGTTGCTCTTTATACCAGAAGACTCTCCTTTCTCAGATGTGTTAAAGCCTAGTCCAGATGTATCACCTTTCATCCTTTGTGATTGGATCTTCTCATCCAGCATGGTAGAAATTTTATTGAAATTTTCCATCTTTCCATTAGCCTTAGTGAGTTCTCTTGTAAGATCTTCATTGTGTTTTGTAAGAGTATCTCTTAGGGATGATGCCATTTCAAGATCTAGCTGCAAAGCCTCTTTTTCTTCTTTTTTTGCATGTCAATGCTCATGCAAAGTTGCATTATCTTGTCTGATCTTAGTAATCTCATGATCCCTTTCTTTGACAAGGTCTTCAACTGCCATCCTAGCTTCCAGATCTTGACTCATGCGGATAGTTAGGGCTTCTAACTCTCTTCTCAGATTTAGCTTTTCATCATTCAGTTTTTCAGCTTCTTCAACTAATGCATCAATGTTACCTTCATCTGAAGAACTATTATCAAATATTTTCAATAGTTGTTCAGTCAGCTCTCTCCTTTTGACTTGTGAAGCTTTAAATCTGACCTCTAGTGTTTCAATCTCATCCTTAGTAGCTTCAAGCACTCTAGCAATCTCAAAGTATCTCATATCCCCCATGGTGGCTTTAGGGTTTCCTTCCAAGGGATTAAGCCTTAAAGAAGTTAGGCTCTGATACCAATTGAGAGATTTATAAAGCACTGAGAGGGGGGGGGGGGCGAATTAGTGATAGCAAAAACAATACTACTTTAAACACTGACTGGTAGATATACTTAATAAGTTTACTCAACGATATGCATGCAATCCAAATGATATTAAAGCATCCACAATAAGTAAAACATCCACCATAACACAAGTGTTTATACGTGGAAAACCCAAATGGGAAAAACCATGGTGAGATGGGACTCACAAGTTAACTATCTGCAGTAATAGGTAACTGACCAGTTAAGGTCTACAAAAGTGCTCTGCTAGGAACGAATCCTGTTAAATATCCCAAAGCTCTATAAGGAGCTATACCCTGTTAAAGGTAGTACCCTGTTAGGAGTAACCTCGGTAGAGGATTTCAGAATCCAAACTAATGGATCACCTTGTTAAAGGATTTGTACAATGAAGCTTGTTAGAGCTTACCCAGTTAGGGGATTTGACTATTGTAGTGATTAGAAAACAACAGGTGGTGTGATCTAGAAGTACCATAACTTGCTTGAATAGATCCTCTTCTGCACATTCAAAACTGCATCACCAACATACTTTTCACGGCTTTAGAAATTATATCACAATTTCCTAGGTGCAGTGTATCTGGACAATCAAACATAACTCATCACAAATTACCGCCAAAATTTGTCAGTTAGGATAACTCATCATGACTGGTGATAACTCATCACATAATCAATGAATACCGGTTGGAACAT
The DNA here is from genome assembly GCF_030272615.1 of Cryptomeria japonica. Taxonomy (NCBI): domain Eukaryota; kingdom Viridiplantae; phylum Streptophyta; class Pinopsida; order Cupressales; family Cupressaceae; genus Cryptomeria; species Cryptomeria japonica. Next base: position 446,216,257 of record NC_081409.1, read on the forward strand.
CGATACCGGTTAGAGTTAACCATTTCAACATGCAAACCAATTGTCCTTTATTGCTTCTTTGATGATCTCCATGATAACTCAATGATGAGCGATTAGTACCAAACTGGTACTGGGAGGGGGGGTGAATCAGTATAGACAAAATACTATCCAAAACTGGTTTGTCAACAAATACTCCAAGTGACTGGCAAGCAGTGACACTGGTTGAAATAGAGTGCAACCAGTAAGACCTAGAACAACTAGAACAATCATAAACCGGTTACTCACTAAGCTTTCCTCTTAGCTCAATACTATAGTACCATTACACCCTCATGCATGAATAGGTAAGCTATCATCAAATCTTCACAATCATTAGTTCAATATGTTTTATAGACAGGCATAAAACATAGAACCATCATATGCTCAATAGGTAATAACAAAGCATCACAAGATAAAAGCATCACACATGACACACATATTTTTCATGTGGAAACCCAACTGGGAAAAACCACGGTGGGGATGAACACCCACAAGCTGATTTTTGAACTCTTTAGAAGTCCGCTCTGTTAGGAGCCTTGTCCAATTAAAGACATTACAATAGGTTCTTCTAGGAACCGATCCTGTTAGGGATCACCCAATTAAGGGATGGCTATAATACCCGGTTAAGGGTTAAACCCGGTTAGGGTTACCTTGTTAGAGGATTTAAAGAACTCAATAGCTAAAGGATCTCCAAAGCTCTATAGCTTCTCAGAACTCAATAACTTTGAATTACCCTGTTAAGGGATTTGTATCAAGCCGGTTAAGGCTACCCTGTTAAGGGATTTCACAACTGTTGAAGTGGTTAAAGATCAACAGGAATTACAATGATCTGGTAACAACACTCAATGCTAATGCAGATCCATTTTGGCTCCTCTTCTCCTTCTGCACATTCACTTTGTAGGTATCTCTTCTCTCCTTTGGTCTGGCAAGAATCATGTATCACTTCCCTTGGATACACACACAACTTTTGCCAACAACCTTAGAAAGAAACACAACTTCGACCTTATAGGAAACAGATAGGTCGATAGCAAAAACCCTAAACCCTAAACCTGTTAGGTTAAGCAATTCAAGCGGTTCAATCCTGACCATTGAATCATACTACATTAAATGCAACAATCTTGAATCGATCTCAAGACATTCTCCATCGTCCATTATCCACCGATTTCATGGTGGCTGATAATCCATCATGCATTATCACCGTTTGACAAACTTCGTACATTCCCAAGGTAGATAGGAATGGTCTTCTTCATGTAAGATCCTTCATGCGCACAGGGCTTACGTGGCAACACAATCTATTCTCCGTTATACTGCTAACTCATCACACAAAGATCACCGATTGAGTCACACAGGCTTGAGGTACTCCAACCAGAAATCCTAAAGTGGAAACTACCTACCAACCGGTAGTCATACAATGTTTCCATGTGTTGGTTCCCATAACTACATGCCGGTTCACCTTGAGCAAATATACCGCTTCACTTTGGCATATATACCGGTTCACATTGCCGGTTCTCTCTTCTCACATATCACATATGCCGGTTCACTTCATATGACATATTGATATCAATGACAACATACAATATCATTATGTCCTTATACCAGTTCACATAATGCCAACACTCCGCTAGATCTTCAAATTGGTGTCAAGTCATTTCCTGCATATATCGCTTGTCTCCATGTACCGGTTTGACACTCTCTAAACCATCAAAAACTAAACTTCCAATATTGGTTGCAATACAAGTAACTTTAGAAGTAATACCAGTAGACAATGTGAACATATGTGTGTGTATACATGTTCCATCAATGACAACATATGAAGTCATTCATTACAATCATCATCAAGCCAACATCATTACATTAAAGTAATTGTTTGACATGTGTATATATAACATGTATTAGTGGAAATGACCGTTGTCTTATCACGAATGCCTTTCATTCAATAAATTTAAATTTTGAGAAGAGAGTGTGGACTCAGCACTCGGGACTAGGGTTTTCTTCTTAATAGACTTGGTTTTCAAATTTCCTCTTTGCCCATTCAAATTACGGGCAAGGTTGAAGCTTTCTAGATAGTTTATAATTTTAATTTCTTAAGGTTCAAAGTTATCTATTTACAAGCATGTCTACCACCAACAGTAGCACTAACCCTAAAAAGAAAGTAAAAAAAAATAGACTATGTCAATCTACTTAAAACCCTAGGTTTCAATAATGACTACCATGATATTTATGATCCTACAATATATGGTTGTCTTACCTCAACACTTAGATATTCATTTAAGAATAAGGCCAGGTTACATGGTCAAACAATACCAAACCCTAGTTGGAGGGCATCGTGGATGAGTGGATTGGGTCGCATGTTGTTGCCTGAGGTCTTCCCTTGCCCAAAATTTATAATGTCTTGCACCCAAAATTATGATGACAATGAAAAAGCAATCATTAGGAAACATAGCCAGGAAGTAGTGTTATACATTACTGCAAAAGGAATTGGTAAACTGTTAGGGTTTACTAAAAAATGTTTTGGAGTAATCCCCATTGACCTTAAAAGTCTTGCTATTCAATGTGAAGGAAACAGTCAGCAACAAAAAAAATAATTTTCTCCAAAAAATAAAACTGGAAGGCATCATACTCCCATAGGATCATAGGCCTCCTTATAGTATTGATATTTTTAAATCATGGGCTTAGGTTACTTTCTCGATGTCTGCATTTTACCTTGGATTAGATAGTAACAAGGAATCAGATGCAAGCCTCCTTGAAATGATAAATAATATCCATTTTGTTAATCCACCTGCTAAATATAGAGTTATTGAGCATGTTGCAAAAACCATGTAGAAATAATTTGCAATGACTAAAGGAGGTTCCACTAAGACATTCAGATTAACAACTACTTGTGTTATTTATTTCTATAAAATCATAGTAAAAGTTTTGTGGAAATGGATAATAAATTTCAGATTGCATTCAATAAGACTCATGGTGATGGGGGTATGACAGGAACATTGGATCCACTTCTAGTATATGAGTGGACCCCTAAGAAAAGGATGCTTGATAACAGAAGGAACTACAAATATTTAATATACTACTTTTTGGCTCCATTGTATTAAGCAATTACAATTACTCCAATGCCTCGATTTCCCAAGTCTTGTAGAAATTACATTCAATTAAGATCACAAATACAATTGGCTTATTGGTACTTAATGGAAGAGTATACTATGGTAAGATTTTATGGATCAACAAAACAACCCTACAAACTTCTCATTCATGTCACAGAAAGGGTTTTGCATTGGAATATGTATGATGAATAAATAATAGGTCACATATACTTCTAAAAACATCATAAGAAGATCATATTTCCTTTGTTACCTTTCCCACGTGGAGGGTTCAAATTCAAGAGAAAAGCATACAATGTTGTAAAGGATTTTTTCAAAATTTATAATTTTGAATTTGTCAGTCACTAGCAGTTTGACCCATGTGATGTTATCAAAGAAAAATTGTAGCCAATAACAATAAAGCATTCATAATTCAACATGGAAGTAAACCCTCGCTAGAAAGATTGAAAAACAAGAGCTCTTGGGATGAGGTAATGAAAACAATGGAGGAAACAACCACTGAGATAAGAGTTTCTTTTGATCAATTCTTAGCTGAAATAATGCAATTTCACCAATAGAAAGCACCAGAGGTAGATATGCCAATCAAGAGCTACAAAAATTTCTATACAAGAGCTGCCAAACCATGTGCTCTAAAAAAATACCACAAAAACTAAATTTGGCTTGTAAAAAAAAAATTGGTCATGGTCAAAGATCACTGGGTTCTGGTCTATGAGGAAGAAACTAGGTGATCCAAAGAGTACTGCAAATCTTGATGACATCCCAAAAGATGAAGAATTTAGAAAATTGCTGAATAAAGAGAATCCCAATGAATTTGACAGTGACAATGAAGTTGATGATGATGATTATGAAACTATTGAACATGATGGTGGTATTGGTCAATTAAAATATGGATACAGACCTTTTTGCAAATGAAGCCACACAACAAAAATATTCTTCAAGGGCAACAATTGCTGAAAAAATGGATTATGATGGTGGTGCATTGGGATCTAGTCAACAAGGAATTTTTTTATGTACCATACGTAACCCCTAGAGGTGTGAATGATAAAATTGGAATTGGAGCACCAGAACAATCTAAAAGTAAAATTTCCAAAGGGAAAACAATGGTAGAAGGATCAGTTCAATTCATTTCTCCTCAAACTTCAATTCCACAACCTCATACTGATAGTCAAAAGAGGCCAACACTAGAGGAGAGTGAACAACTACAGGATCTCAGTGAATAAAGCATCCCAAAGAAGCAAAAGATTATGGAAGCTCAAAGTCCAAAGGAATTACAAGTCACCCCTCCAAGTCCAGTTTTTAGTATGACCAAGACTGCAAGTAGTACTGTTTCTCCATACAATCATTTGATAGTTTTAGTAATCCAAGGTTTTGATAGCACACAATTTGAAGCTGAGATGAAAAAGAAAAGAGATACATATAAAAAATGAAAGAAGCAATTGTTAGAGCATATTACTGTAACTTCAGAGCCTATAGCAACTAGGGTGGTTCCTACATTTAACCCAGATAAAGAAACCATGGAGTACATGATTTATTGCCTAGAGTTAACAATAAACTAGAGCATTAGATGGATCCATCTGAACATGACATGAGCACTATCCAAATGGATTCTTCAGGAATGCAAAATACTGACAAAATCAAAGTATCAAAAAGGAACAACCAAGTGGTGCACTCATCATTGCTAAAGCTAGATAGAGCCAAAATTTAATTGTAGTTTCAAATACAAAAGTTGAAGGCAGACCTAGCAAATGAGAAAGCACAAAGGAAAGCAGTTGATAACAAGAGAAAGGATTTAGAGAATAGGATAACAAAATATGGCTCTATATCTACAAGCCAAGATAATGATTGGGCACAGGTGCAAATGAGTAATCTCAAGGCAAAGTTAGATTAAATGAAGAAGAATTATGAAACTATGAAGAAGAATTATGAAAATTAAAGAGCCCAAAGAAAAAAATTAGAACAAAACCTGGTGCAAGCTAATGCCACATGGGACCAAGCCAAAAAAAGGAGGTCAATTACAAACTGACAATGACAATTGAAACAGGCCAATGAAAATTTGATCGCATGCCCAATGAAAGAGCGAGAGGTAAATGAGTCTTGAAGAAAAAGGCTATTTGAAGTATGTAGTCAAACAATAAGGCATATAAAACAAAAGATTTGGGGGGAAATAATACAGATGACTGATCAATTGTTTCTTTTTTTTTTCATTGTTGGACAATCTGATGGAACATTATAAGAAGCTCAAGCAATATGTCTGTTGGTTCCCAAAACCACAGATTGGAAAACTTAAGGGTTTGCCAAATCCTCAACTAATCCAACTAGCTTTGGCCAGCCAATGGGGATGATCGAAGACCAAATCCCTCTCCACTTAAGGCTCCATTGAACCTAGGTGGGTATACCTCTCCCTCTCAAGCACAAAAAGAATTATTTAAAGTGGATTTAAGCTTTGTGGTTAACAAATGCAAAACTCACAAATGATTGTTCTACAATTATGCTTTATTATGTGCTTTAAGTGAATGCCTTTGAAAAGAAATGGTTGTGAATGTATTTTGAAAATGATATTGCTTTCAGGATCTAAAAGACATATGCATAGATCAATTCATATAGGATTTGGGAAGAATGTTTTTCTGTCAAGGACCTTGAATGCGTACAGATCAAAACCTTGAAAAATCAATAATAGACCAATGTCTCTATCGAGTGATATATATGACACTTTGTGGACAAAATATCTTATCAACTCAAGAGACAATTTCTCATCAACTAAGAAGGTTCAGTATTTGTTACACAAACAATAAGAACTCAATCTTTCACTTAATGCAACAACATGTGATTCACATCATAGCAAATCTATACACAGATTTATCAAGAGGTCAAAGATAATCATCAACACAAAAGTGTGCACAATATTTGGAAAAGAAACAGCGAACCTTGTATATTAACCTTCAGGAAATGATTGCATACATAAGATGCACTTGTGTAAATGTTATTGCAATTTCCAATTTAATAAACAAGTTATATGTTTGACGGTGTATTTCAAGTTTTGGTATTATGACTATGACAATAATATTTTTCTTTCGCTTGCTGCAGTTATGGAGGATGAACATGTATCGATTTCAATGTCATCTCCTTTCTTTTGAATGATGTATATATAGTAAGGTTGTCATGATTAAGTGGCACCTTGATCAGACATGTCTTTTAGACATGTCCGACCAAGATGTCTCTTGGTCGTGACTCTTACCAACATCAACCGATCCACTCAGTGATAACTATTCGGTGCTAGTGTAAATGATAACAAATATGTAAACATACCCGATAATGAATTGGTATCATTGCAAATGATAATAGATCGATAATCACACCCGATAGTGAATCGGTGTCATTGTAAATGATAACAGATTGGTAAACACACCCGATAGTAATCGGTGTCATTGTAGATGATAACAGATTGGTAAACACACCCGATAGTAAATCGGTGTCAAAGTAAATAAGTCTGATAACTAATTGCATTTCATTGGCTATCAGATTAATACCCCGATAGTATATTAATGCCGATTCATAAATGAATCGACATTAATATGCTATTGGGTTACTAGTCCGATAGCATTTAGATCGATGCTTAACTATGTTAAGAAAGTCGTCGATCTAATCTATCTTTATCCAATGTCAATATCATAATTATGATCAATGTTATATAAAGCATGAATCAGATAAGCTAATAGCATAGATGAATAAGCCAATATCAGAATAGAGGAGATTAATGAGTTAGGAAAGTATTATCTTGCAGAAGCTACTAATGCATTAACGCTCCCTCTTAGCTTTGGAAGATAGATAAAGTAACCTGTATCACATTTCTTTTCCATAATGTCAGTCTCCAAGAATATATATCATCTATACATATGATATGAAGTACCATCAGGACATAAGATACAAAAATATAAAACATCACTCTAGTATGTGACATAGAGTATCACCTAACCATGTGATATAAAAGATTCATCATTTTATTATGACAGGATATCACCTGAACACGTGACATCAGTATTGCCTAAACATGCAATACTAAGGATAAACATATGAGGATGGTTAAATCCTCATCTTATCCAGGTTGTGATATGTGCACAAACATTTTATTCAAATGTTTTATCACAACACCATTATGGCACATCCATGACATACCAGAGATCCAACATGATAACTGGTTTGAGAATCATAAGATCGTCACCTTATGATGTCTGCATACAAGTGTTCATAATCTAAGAGATAGTCACCTCTTAGATATGAACACAGGGGATAAAACCTAGAATGTCTCAACATGACAAAAGAAGTTTACACATTAAACATCTTATTTACAAAGCAGATTACCTTTCTATCATACCTAAACCCTTTCTGAAGTGATCAACCTTCACTCTGGAAAGTGGTTTGGTCAGAATATCTGCAGTCTGATCTCCTGTACTAACATATTCCAATTTGATCACATTTTTGTCTACCACGTCTCATACATAATGGTATGGGATCTCAATATGTTTGGATCTATCATGGAACACTGGATTCACTGAAAGTTTTATGTAGCTTTGATTGTCGCAATGGATGATAGTAGGTTTCATAGGTTCACCAAACAATCCCACAAGTAACTTTCTAAGCCACACTGCTTCTCGGGCAGCCATGGAGGCTGCAATGTACTCAACCTCGGTGGAACTTTGCACTACAGAAGACTGCTTTCTGCTGATCCAGGATATCATGGCTGATCCCAAACTGAAGCAACACCAGAGGTGCTTTTCCGGTCAGTCACACTTCCAACCCAATTTGAATTTGTGAATCCGTGTAGATTAAGATCAAATTTCTCATACTTGAGACCAATATTTAAGGTGCCTTGTAAATATCTCATAATGTGTTTTACTACAACCAGGTGTATCTCCTTTGGATCACACATAAACTAACTCAAAGCATTTACTGCATAGCAGATACATGGCCTTGTATTTACTAGATACATAAGAGACCCAATCATTTGCTTGTATAGAGTGGGGTCAGTAGAAGGTGATTTTGTTGCTGCTTCTTTAAGTTTATGAAGATTGGTTTCCATTGGAGCAGTCATGGGTCTGTAGTTTAGCATTCCAAATCTCTTTAGGATGTCCAAGGTATACTTGGCTTGGTTTAGAACAATGTTATCAAAATTCTGCCATACTTCCAACCCTAGGAAATAGTGAAGGAATCTCAAGTCCTTCATATCAAATTCTTTGGATAGCTCTTTCTTGCATTGATCTATAAGGTGATTTTCTCCTGTGATTAATAAGTCATCAACATATAAAATCAATATTAGCATATCACCTTTATTCTGTTTGTAGTAGAGATTAGGATCTGTATTAGTTTTAGAGAAGCCTAGTTTTGATAGATATGTGTCAATTCTTTCATACTAGGCCCTGGGAGCCTGTTTAAGCCCATATAGAGTTTTCTTGAGTCTACACACATGAGACTCTGCATGATGAATCTCAAACCCTTCAGGTTGCTCTAGGTATACTTCTTCAGATATCTCTCCATTGAGAAAAGTTGTCTTTACATCCATTTGATGTACCTTCCATCCCTTTGCTGCTGCAATGGCTAGCACAGTCCTTACTGAGGTATATCTGGCTACAGGAGCAAATGTTTCTTCATAGTCTATTCCTTCCTTTTGAGAGAACCCTTTGGCTACAAATCTTGCCTTATGTTTTTCAATATTTCCATCTACTACATGTTTGATCTTAAAAAGCCATTTAGAAGAAACAACAGATTTCTTAGTTGGCCTAGGAACAATCTCCCATACATCATTTTTCATTATGGATTGATACTCTTCAGACATAGCATCCTTCCATACTTGATGTTTAAGGGCAACTATTACATTGCCAGGTTCATTTTTAGATAGATCATTCATAAGAGCAACATAGCTAGTAAATTTATTAGGCCTTTTGCTTTCTCTGAAGGTTCCTGAAGGAGCAGCAAACCCCTGAGCTTCTTCTACTCTTTTGGTGGCCCATAGTGGTCTTTTCTTGAGATTTCTAGGTGAGTGTTCATTTTAATTTTCAGTTTCATCTAGGTTCTCCCTCTGAAACTCAGGAGCAAGATCTTCATCTAAGTTAGAGGTAGGGATTTCAGGTTCTATGAAGCTCTAAGCTCTTTTGAAGGCTAGGTCCTCCTCAAAGATTACATCTCTACTTAGTTCAATATTTCTTTGACCGAGTACATAGATTCTGTAAGCTTTGGAGGTTTCACTATATCCTACAAGCAATCCTCTTTTTCCAGAAGGCCCTAGTTTTAGTCTTTTTTCTTTAGGTACATGGATATAGACAGGACATCCAAATATCCTAAGGTGGTTGATATCTGGCTTAATTTTAGTGAATACTTCCTCAGGAGTTTTGTCTTCAAGATGGGAGTGAGGGCATCTATTTTGTATATATACAGCGGTGTTGGATGCTTCTGCCTAGAGATTTGTGTTAAGGTTTTTATCTAGAATCATGGCCTTGGCAGCTTTGACTATAGTCCTATTTTTCCTTTCAGCTACCCCATTTTGTTGGGGGTTATAAGGTATAGTGAGCTCCCTCTTAATCCCATTATCTCTTCAAAATTCTTTAAACAAATTTAATGTGTATTCTCCCCCATTGTTAGTTCTTAGGGTTTTAACTTTGTTTCCTGAGTGGTTTTCAGTTAGTGATTTAAATTATTTAAACCTAGAGAGGATCTCTTCTGATTCTTTATTTTTTAGAAAGTAGATCCAAGTCTTCCTAGAGTAGTGATCAACAAATATTACATAATACAAGAATCCCCCTAGAGAGGATACATACATAGGTCCACATACATCAGAATGAACTAATTCTAGAATTTTACTAGTTTTCCTAGTACTATTTTGGAATGTACCTTTGGTATTTTTACCTAGGGCACATCCTTTGCATGCCCCTGAATGATCTTGCTTTAACTTGGGTAGACCTGTGACAAGGTTTCCCATTGAAGATAAAGCCCTAAAATTTAGATGGCTTAATCTTCTATGCCAAACTTCATTTGCATTAGTGTCTTCATAGATTAGGGCTAGGTTGGGTTCCGTGCACAACTCATACAAATAGCCCCGTCTCTGTCCAATGGTCTTTGCCTTCTTGATTGAAGAGTTCTTTGGCCAAGCCAATACTCTGTTGTCCATGAATGTCACTTTGTATCCGTTATCTTCCAGTGTCGATATAGAGACTAGATTCCTTTTGATGCCGGGGACATATAGTACTCCTTCGAGCCGCAAGGATATGCATGTCTTCAATTTGATGGTGCAGGTTCCTATTCCTTTGACTGGATGTGTGGAGTCATCTTTGATGGTTACGTCCTCATCACTCTCCTCTGTTATGGAGTCAAGTGCTTCTTTGAACCCTGTGATGTGCTTGTATGAACCATTGTCAATCACCCATGAGTTGATCTTGTTAGAAGCTTGGCTTGTTTGTGCTGAGTAGAATACATATTTTCTGGAGTCATCTTCCCCTTTAGTCTTTCCTACTTTGGAAAATGTAGCATGTTTCTTGGTTCTTTCCGGGCACTTTGCAACATAGTGTCCGAACTGATCACATCTGTAACATTGAATGTGAGATAAGTCCTTTTTTGAAGTATTCTTGCCTTGGTGACCTTTTCTCTTTCTAAACTGCCTTTTCTTGTTTTGCTTGGTGGAGTTAGTGTTTAGGACTTGTAGGTCTTCATCTCTATTCTTATGTTTCATTCCCATCTTGTTCAATCTTGATTCTTCTTGGAGACAATCATCCCTTAATCTTTCAAACTTAGGATACTTGGACCTTGCACTGATGCCTTGGACGAATGTGCTCCATCCACTAGGCAACCCATCTAAAGCAATGAGTGTTAACTCTTTGCTTTGGATTTTGTAATCCAGAGTTGCTAATTCATCTCTTAGAATTGATATCCGCATAAAGTAGGCGTTGATTGTCTCCCCCTTGTTCATGGTGATATGATTTATTTCTTGTTTTAATGCTAGAGTTCGACTTGCATTTGATATCTCAAATGTGCTTTCAAGTGCTTTGAACATTTTATAGGTTGTCTGATGTTTTCTAATGATGGGCATTATGTTGTTTCTCACCCCATCAACTATTATTTTTATTGCCTTTTCACTTCCCTCAATCCATGCTGTTTTGTCAGGTTCAGTTTTAGGTTGGTCATTTTTAGTTTGAACAAATGAATCCACTTTGTTCTCCTTTAAGATCATCTGAATTCTAAATTTCCAGGCTGAAAAGTCATTGCCACCTCCGAGTCTGTCTTCTAATTTGATAGCGCTGGCCATTGGAGAAATGTGATGTAGTATATAATCTTATTCTTAAATTTGTTTCACGAAATTGAATAGCCTCAAGTTCGATCAACTTGGCTCTGATACCATGTAAATGTTATTACAATTTCTAATTTAATAAACAAGTTATATGTTTGACGGTGTATTTCAAGTTTTGGTATTATGACTATGACAATAATATTTTTCTTTTGTTTGCTGCAGGTATGGAGGATGAACATGTATTGATTTCAATGTCATCTCCTTTCTTTTGAATGATGTATATATAGTAAGGTTGTCACGATCAAGTGGCACCTTGATCGGACATGTCTTTTAGACATGTCCGACCAAGATATCACTTGGTCGTGACTCTTACCAACATCAACCGATCCACTCAGTGATAACTAATCGGTGCTAGTGTAAATGATAACAAATCTGTAAATATACCCAATAATGAATCGATATCATTGCAAATGATAACAGATCGATAATCACACCCGATAGTGAATCGGTGTCATTGTAAATGATAAAAGATTGGTAAACACACCCGATAGTAAATTGGTGTCATTGTAGATGATAACAGATTGGTAAACACACCCGATAGTAAATCGGTGTCAAAGTAAATAAGTCTGATAACTAATTGCATTTCATATGCTATCAGATTAATACCTCGATAGTATATTAATGTCGATTCATAAATGAATCGACATTAATATGCTATCGGGTTACTAGTCCGATAGCATTTAGATTGACGCTTAACTATGTTAAGCAAGCCGTCGATCTAATCTATCTTTATCCAATGTCAATATCATAATTATGATCAATGTTATATAAAGCATGAATCAGATAATCTAATAGCATAGATGAATAAGCCAATAACAGAATAGAGGAGATTAATGAGTTAGGAAAGTCTTATCTTGTAGAAGCTACTAATGCATTAACAACTTGCATATACTCCATTACAAATTGCTTACACAAAATGGTACTTCTTCTTCCTACAGGCTTCCCTAGTACAAATGAATTTTAGTCCTTACAACAGCATGATGTTCTATATAAAATCTCCCTCCCCTCTGTAAAACTGACTCCCTTTAAATATATCAATCAAAAGGCACATATGAAAGGACACACCCTTTCATACATAGGAGGGAGTTACAGACAGTTGCATTCCCAAAGGACACACCCTTTGGTTTGAAAAACATTTACAAATGAATCCCTAAAATACAACACTAAGACATTACTAATGCAGATTTAATATTTCATTTCCGCTTGAGTTCCTAATTTCCAAGCTTTGATAAAAGTTTCCTGCACATAAATTAAACCAATCAGGTTCCTCAAATGGAAAGTAAATCATGATTTTCCTTTGGTTAAGTTTTGCATTAAAAATTAGATCTTTTCAGATACATAAATAATAATTCTCCTTAATCAAAGTTTTTACAACTTTTCTAGAAAATACTTTTACAAAAATTCACACTTTGATTCCGCATAAAATATTAACCCTAATACACATATTCCACTTTATTCACTTAGGGTGAAAATATCATCCAATTGACTAATCCAATATTATTCATGACTACTATTGAATATATTTCATCCATTGAGGAAGTATTTCCAAGATAATGATTTAATGTATTTTTGACAAATAATAAAATCATTACATCTTCTAGTATTATATTAATTTATTAAAGTAAGAAATACTTCCTGTCCCATGGAAGAAATAATATGTTTTCTCTGCACATGAAATAACACTATTTAGATATTGCAATAAATCAAACATTTATCCTTCTAGGGCTAAAATAATATGTTTAGTAACATTAGAAACATTTTGCGAGATCAAATTTGACCTAAAAGGAAATACACCATATATGCTTAGGGAAAAAATAACTCAAAATATTGTGCCATATAGTCACAAGATTTACCAATAACAAAAAATTCAAAAAGAATAATATTCCCTAAGAATAATAATATTGTATTAATAATAACAAGGGTGTTGCCCCTCTGCAGCTATTTACTTATTAAAAAATAAAATTGTATTAATAACATTTTGGGAATACATTACACTTGAATTAAAACTTTCCCAAACCTTAAAAAAAATTACTTAATTACCCGCTTTGGAAAAATTAGAAATATTACCCTAAAGAGATATATAATCTTTACACATAATTAGAGTAAAAAAATTTCTTAAAAATATGATATAATAAGGCTCCAAAAGTAAATGAAATCTCCTTGAGTAAATATTGCAATGAGAGTGATTTACTTTCACTTGAATAATTTCCAAAGTAAAAAGAAATTTTCTATAATAGCCTCTTTTGGTAAGGAAAATTAACTTTTGGAAAACTAATAATCATTAGTCTTTGAAATAATAACATTTCCCCACAATAATACTTTTAAGAATAATAAGAGATTATTATCTTGAAATAAGGAAGTATCAAGAATCATGTTTAATCTTTTGAGTAAGAAATACTCCCTCCTAATGTTCGCCCAAGAAACAAATATAATTTTCTGCACACAAAATACCATAATGAGATATTGCAATAAACTCAATACTTTTCCTTTGATATGGTTATCTTGAAATATAATACCATTAGAAATATTTCCTAAAAATTAATTTACCCTAAAAGGAAATTAACTTTACATGACAGAACCATTAGGGCAAAATATCTAATGAGACATTCCTTAAATTACAATAATCAAAGATTAAAGAGAATAAATCTATAAAAGTCACTTCATACATTATTTAAAAAATCTCAAAATGTAAATATATTATATAGAAAACACATGAGATTATTTACTTTCAAGAAAAATTAAATTTAAAGGTAAAATGTTAATTAATAACCTCTTAAAATCAATTTTACCTTTTAAAAATAAATAAACTAAAATTCAATACCTTCACGCTTTGTCCATCGGGGTATCTTGCTCTATCGGGGTAACACTTTTTTAGTTACCCCGATGCCCGATGAGTTTCACCCACCAGGCCCCACTTTGTGCAAATACCACTTTTACTTATAAAGTTTTCTAAAATAAAAATGATTTACTTTTTGGAAAAAACTTTTATTCCTTTTGGCAATATATTAAATCTTTTATTTAAAAGATTTACAAAATAGGCTCTCCATAGAACTTGATATATATTTTGTAAAAGCATTCATATTTTACCCTCTTGAAAATAAACTTTTATTTACTTTTATAGTAACCCTGCATATAACACATCAATGTCAATTAAAATTTGTGTTAATAAAAAAAATCATTTGAAATCTTATAACACAAATAAATGAATATGTTATAACAATATCTAAATTAATATATCAAAATTAATAATTTTATGCAAGAAAAATTAAAATAAGATGTGAATAAAATGACTCTCATATGACATGAACACATATGGTTCCAAAATTATGCATTAGGTTGAATAAATCATAATCATTTCAAGGAAATGGTTGGCTTAGTGTAATGATCCTGCAAGAAAGAGAACTGTTAATATCCAAATGCCATTATTTAAAGAAAATTCAAAATGATACATAGTGGACTTATTTAAATTTACTTAAAAATGATATAGTAAATAATATCATAAGGCTCTAAAATTTGACATGGTAATGTTTGAATGTACACTAAATGCAAAGAAATCAATAAATTGACATAATTACACTCAAATTAAATGAATTTTGGTTCAGAAGGGCGTACCTAAAAATTCAAGTTTTGAATACATATACATACTTGGAAATCAATCTCTTAACGTGTTCATAGGTTTTCAGGAGCTGGTCATAGGTAGTGCATACAATTGCATTGAGAAATCCTCTTTTTGGCATGAATCTATAACTCTAAAAAAATTCAAATTTTAGGGTTCCAACAATGTCATGGACAACATAGACTCAAAATTAAAAGAGAAAATGGCTAATCAAATCTTGCAAAAACTCTACACAAGTAGTGATAGCGAATTGGCATCAGAAGATATTCAAAACCACATTGATGCCTCAATAAAGGTATCAAGTATGATTAAAAAATGTTATAATCTACATGAAACTGAGGAATTTATGGATCAGTTGAAAAAAAATTGTGGGATCTACATGAAAAAGTTGAATTATTCACAAAGCTTGGTTTGTCGCATCCCTTTGACAAAACTGACAAATACATTGGCAATTTTAATTTAAAGAAAAAGATGGAGGAGAAGATGAGGAATGATTTGGACCGGATTCCTTTGAAGGTCGATAAGGAAAAAGTTTTGGATTCTATCAAAATGTTGATATCGTTGAATGAATCATTAATTGTTACATCCGAGTCAATTCATTATCAGTTATGATTTGTCAAAAGATTTGCAAGTTGGATATAATAAGTTAGAACAACTTGCAACTCCATCAAATCAACAGTGGGGCATGCTACAAAAGCTAATTAGATTATCCACTTTGAGTGGACCAACAATTACCAGGGGCCAAAAAAGTAATTTGTAAATTTGTTAATTTCAAATATATATTGTACTTTGTAAATTAGAAATACTTCTATGTATTAATTAATTGGAAAATCAATACAAAAATGAAACCCATTTTTGTTATTTGGGCTTTGAAATAGATATTGTACTTTGTAAATTAGAAATACTTCTATGTATTCATTAATTAGAAAATCAAAACAAAACTTAAACCCATTTTTGATATTTAGGTTGGGGTTTACAAGATTATTTAATTTTATATTTCGCATATGTCATGAAAACTATTTGTAAAATAAATAAGATGAAATTTATTATATTGAGATCCAAGCACGAGAACAAATAATAATTTATGTTTTTTCTATTATGAAAATATCTCATTGTCAAACATAAAATTACAATTACAATGGAGGAAAATGTTGTTTTGTTCCAAATTCTCTCTAGGCTTCAAGTTGGAGAAATTGATTGGCCATTGTCATATGATCAATGTAACTGTCACGACTTGAATGTCCTCTCACTTTCTTCACAATAGTGCAAAGATTTACCATTGAGTGTTCAATGAAATAAAGCTTCTCTAGTGTAACATTTAGCATATTAAAGTTTATAATAACATCCTTATTAATTCTGCGAGTTGGGCGACAAATAGTAAGGAAAAAATAGTCGTCCAATAAGAACATTTCACCAACTTACCTTTTGCTCTCAAAATAGAAAGCATCTCATCTACTAGTATTGACATTTATTTATATTATTTCAACAGCTTAATCAACAAGTCATGAAAACACTCATGACTGTGGAGAATGGTTCCCAACTCATCAAATTTTGCAATAATTTATGAAATGGAATTGAGACTAATATCATCAAATTTTGCATGATCAAGTTGTTGGCATATGATGAACCGACATGTTGATATGATGATAATGTATGTTGTCATTGATGTCAATAAGTGTAAGTGAACCAGTATGTAGATTGGAAGAAGTTGGTGAGCCGGTATGAAGAAATGCAGTGAATCGATGTTGGGGTTTCACTGAGTGTGACTACCAATTGGTAGTCTTAGCTCTAAGGTTTCCGGTTTGGCAATCTTGCTTGTGTGATGCAACTGATGGCATTCTGTGTTAAGTTGGCTAAGAGATGAAGATGAGATCGTGATGCCACGTCAGCTTTGTGCATGTGAAGGATTTCCTTAAGGATCTTGCATGAGAAGATCGACTGTATTAAATGTCTACCTCGAGAATGAGCATTCTTCTTAGCGGTATGAGAAGAAAGCGTGATGAGTTACCGATTTCTATGTGCGGTGAAGAATGGACGATGCAAATTGTCTTGTGATCTGTTTGAAATTGTATTGCTCTATGCAAAGTGTTTGGACGGTCAGGATTGGACTGCTTGTATTGTAAACCTAAAATGCTTAGGGTTTAGGGTTTATGCTACCGACCTAATTGTTGTCTATAAGGTTGATGATGTTTGTTATTGTAATTTGTTGGCAAATGTTGTGTGTGTATCCGAGTGATGAGATACTTGCCAGACCAGTTGTCTTCTAACCATTTCAACAGAAGGAAAATCCCTTTGTCAGGTAGCTTTAATAGGCTTACTGTAAATCCTCTAACCAGGTGACTCAAGTTCATTGAGTTCTTCAAATCCTCTAGAAAGGTAACCTTTAACAAGGTTTCAACCTTTAACGGGGTATATAGTCATCCCTTAACCGGACAATCTTTAACAGGATCGGTTCCTAGCAGAACCTTATTGTAAAGTCTTTAACCGGACTAGACTCCTAACAGAGCGAGCTTCAAAAGAGTTCAAAAAAAGCTTGTGGGTATTCATCCCCACTGTGGTTTTTCCCATTTGGGTTTCCACGTGAAAAATATGCTTGTCATGTGTTGTGCATTTTTCATGTGATGATTAAGTGTTCTTTGTTTAAGTGATTATGCATGCAGAGCTAATGGTTATGGTAATGGTGACACACCACATGCATATGTTTATGGGTAAAGTAGCTATCAAGTATTAAATGTACTTGAAGTGTTCAGACTTACCGGTCTATGTTGTCTGGAGTCTTACTATGTTTAACCGGTATTGCCATGGTTAAGTTCAGTAATGAAGACAATCGGTTAGTGTTGTTTTAGCTTGAAAAGATTGTCAGAAAGTCTTTGACTGTACGGATTCACACCCCCCTCTCAGTACCAGTTAGGGTATTTCTTGTTCATCATTATTCATCAATTGGTATCAGAGCAACTCCAGGTCCTCGGTGATATAAGCTTAACCGCTTGAGGTAAAAGATCTTGCCTTAATGATGAAGAGGGAAGGTCCTAAGTTCAATAGAGATAACTTCAAAATATGGAAGGATAGAATCAAGATCTATATCAAGAGTTTGGGTGCTCAACACTGCAGCTATGTTGAAAATGTCTATGTAATTCCCACTGGCACTTTAACTGATGATCAGAAAAGAGAGATTCAAGAAAATGGGCAAGTCATGGAAGCCCTTATTAGCAGTTTGTCTGATATTGAGTTCATTGATGTACAAGATAAGGACACTCCTAAATATGTATGGGACACATTGGAAACTATTTATGGCGGTGATGAGCATGCAAAGATAGCTAAGGAAGAGAACCTTAGAGGAAATTTTGAAGACATGAGGATGGTTGAAGGTGAGACCATTCAACAATATGGCATAAGAATCAAGACTGTTGTTGGAGATATCAAGAGCACTGGTGGAACAATTGATGATGCCACTGTTGTCAGTAAAGTCTTGAGATCATTGTTACCGGTCTATGCAATCAAAGTTGCTGCTATTCAGGAACTAAGGTCTATTGACAAAACCAAGGTATCCCTAGACTCTATCATTGCAAATTTAACTGCATATGAGTTGAATAGCTATGATGGTAGTGTTCAGAAGACTAAGTCAGCTTTTAGAGCATCTGTTGCACCAACCAAAAAAGGAAAAGAAGCAAGTACCAGTTATGAATCCATGCAAAGCAGAGGTATGGATGATGAAAAAAATCTGATGGAGTTTGAAGCTCTTCTTGCCAAGAGACTTCCAAAAAGTACTGAAAAATACAGAGGTAAGCTTCCTTTAAAATGTGTTTCCCACAATAAGATAGGACATATAGCTGTTAACTGTCCTAACAATGAGAATAAGGATAAACTAGAGAGGTTTAGAAAGTATAAAGGAGGAAATAGAAGAAAATGTCTTGATGCAGTGGATGAAGGTGTTACTTATGAAGAATTTGAGGATGAAGAAAATGAAGACATAGTATTTGTAGTTGTAAAGGAAGGAGTGTCTGACAAGAAAACACTTGTCCCTCACATTGACAACTCTAATGAGTGAATAATTGATAGTGGTTGTTCTCACCACATGACTAGTGATAGGAGGAAGTTTCTGTCTCTAGAAGAATATGATGGAGGTGTTGTCAGACTCGGCAACGATGCACCATGTTTGGTGAAAGGTAAAGGATCCATGTCACTGAATGGAAAGAGTAGTGCAAATGATGTCTACTGTGTAGAAGATATTAAACATAACCTGTTGAGTGTTGCTCAGCTAAATGATAAAGGACTCGTTCTGGAGTTCAAAGGTGGAGTTTACAGTATAAATGGTAAAAGTGGTGAACTTATTGCCACCGGTAAGCAGACCAAAGGTAACCTGTTTCAGTTGAATGCCAAGATAAGTCTATGTCTGATGGCAAAGTTTGATGACAGTTGGATATAGCATAGGAGAATTGTCATATGAACTTTGATAATATTGTAAAGGCTAGTAAGATGAAGGCAGTAAGAGGATTGTCTTTGCTGAACAAACTAGAGAATTCTTTGTGCAGAGAATGTCAACTTGGGAAGATGTCTTCCTCAACTTTCAAAGGTGTCTTTTTCAACATAAAACTTACTTGATCTTGTGCATACTGATTTGTGTGGTCCTATGAAAACTAGAAGTATTCAGGGAGATAGGTATTTCATGATTCTTACTGATGACTGCTCAAGAATGATGTGGGTCACATTCTTGAAAGACAAGTCTGAGGCCTTTGGAAAGTTCAAAGCCTTTAGATCATTAGTAGAGAAGGAAAGTGGTCAAAAGATAAAATGCCTAAGAACTGATCAAGGAGGTGAATTCACTTCTGATGAATTCAACAAGTATTGTGAAGATAGCGGTATCAAGAGGCAGTTGTCTACCCCAAGGACACCACAACAGAATGGCATAGCAGAAAGGAATAACAGGACTGTAGTTGAAGTGGCTAGAACAATGTTGATCCAAGGAAAGGTTGCTCACACTTTTTGGAGAGAAGCGGTGAGCACTGCAGTCTATACTATGAATCGGGTACTCATCAAGAAAGGTAGAGTTAAAACCCCTTATGAGTATTGGACCAAGAAAACTTCCACTATGAGTTATTTTAAAGTGTTTGGTAGTAAATGTTATATCAAGAGAGGTGAGCATCTGAGCAAGTTTGATGCTAAAAGTGATGAAGGAATATTTATGGGATATTCCACTAAGAGCAAAGCTCTCAAGTGCTACAACAATAGAACACAGAAAATTGTTGAGAGTATCAATGTCAAGGTTGATGAATCCCCTGAGGAAACCTACAGTGAAGAAGTGGAAGATGAACCGCGTATAGCCTTCTAGGAACCGGTTCAGAAAGAAACAAGTAAAGATCTCAGTGTTCATGTACTGGTAGAAGCTCCAGTAGGAGAAGAAGAAGAGGTAAGTGAAGAAGAAGAGGAAACACTAGCAGAACAAGCTAGAGTCATTCCTAGGTATGTGAAACTACATCATGATCCGAAGCAAATCATAGGAGATAAAGATGCAGGGATACTCGCAAGAAGAAAGGTGAAAGAAAAATCTTGCATGATTTCTGAATTAGAGCCTAAGACTTCCAGAGAAGCACTTACAGATGAAGACTGGATTAAAGCAATGGAAGAGGAGCTAGACCAAATAGAAAAGAATGCAACATGGTCCTTGGTACCCAGACCAGAACACAAGAATGTCATAGGTACCAAATGGGTCTTCGGGAATAAGCTAAATGAAGAAGGCACAGTTGTGAGGAACAAAGCAAGACTTGTATGAAAAGGATATGCTCAGGAAGAGGGAGAAGACTATGGAGAAACCTTTGCTCCTATGGCTAGACTGGAAGGTGTCTGAATGCTACTTGCATTTGCAGCATTTAAGGGATTTAAGGTTTATCAGATGGATGTGAAGTCTTCATTTTTTAATGGAATCCTAAAAGAGGAAGTGTATATTGAGCAACCAGAAGGGTTTGCCTTATCAGAAGATAGTAACATGGTGTGTAGATTACACAAAGACCTGTATGGATTAAAACAAGCACCTAGGGCATGGTATGAATGGTTACACTCTCATCTTGTGAAGACTGGATTTCAAAGAACAAGTGAGGATAGCAACATCTATCTAAAATCTGAAGGCGATCAAGTTCTGATCTGTGAAGTATTTGTAGATGACATAATCTTTGGAGGAGACGATAAAATGAGTCATGCTTTTGCAGATAAAATGAAGAAAGAGTTTAATACGTCTCTGATTGGAGAGATAAAGTTCTTCATTGGCTTACAGATTCAAGAAATGAAAGAGGGTATCTTTATTACCCAGTCCAAGTATGTCAAAGAGGTATTGAAGACCTTTGGCATGTAGGAGAGCAAACCGGTTGGTACACTGATGGTGACCGACTATAAACTGACTAAGGAAGATGATTCAGCGTTAGTGAATGAGAAGGAGTACCGGTCAATGATCGGTAAGCTGCACTATGTGGTGCACAGCAGACCAGATATTGCTCATGCAGTGGGCATAGTAGCTCGTTTTCATAAAAGTCCAAGAGAATCCCACTTGGTAGCTGTCAAGCGGATTCTTAGATATCTGAAAGGAACAGTTGACTATGGATTGTGGTATCCATATAATAGTGACTTTAACCTCAAAGTATATACTAATGCCGATTGGGAAAGTAATGTGGACGACCGAAAGAGCACAACCGATGGAGCGTTCTTTCTTGGTGGAAGACTAGTCTCCTGGACAAGTAAGAAGCAGAGCTATATTTCTCAGTCCATGGCTGAAGCAGAATATGTGGTAGCATTTATGAACTGCACTCAAGCAATCTGGATGAAACATGTATTGGAAGGTTTCAAAGTACCTATATCTGAACCAATGAATATATTTTGTGACAACACAAGTGCAATAAATATTTCCAAGAATCCGGTATTGCATGCTAGAACTAAGCACATTGAGCTTAAGTATCACTTCTTGAGAGAAAAGGTTCAGAATAAGGAGGTTGTACTAGAACATGTTTCCAGTAAGGAGCAGCTAGCAAATATATTCACTAAGCCCTTACCGAAGACTACATTTACCTATTTGAGAGGTGAATTAGGGGTTTTGCCCCTTCATGAAGTCAACTAAAGTTGTGTGCTCCACATCAGTCAAGTACTACAGTGTCAAATATTTCAGGATTGATGTGTTGAAGGATGCTACTCCATAGGGGGAGCAACATACTGGAGAATGGAATCTTGTGCCTCCACTTTGGCATTATTGTCAAAGGGGGAGAAGATATCTGATGATGCAAAATACACCAATCTATGATGTCTACTATTGCAATGCTACACTGAGTATTTCCATCAATGCCAAAGGGGGAGATTGTTGGCATATGATGAATCGGCATGTTGTTATGATGATAATGTATGTTGTCATTGATGTCAATAAGTGTAAGTGAACCAGTATGTAGATTGGAAGAAGTTGGTGAACCGGTATGAAGAAATGCAGTGAACCGGTCTCGGGGTTTCACTGAGTGTGACTACCGGTTGGTAGTCTTAGCTCTAGGGTTTCCGGTTTGGCAATCTCGCTTGTGTGATGCAACCGATGACATTTTGTGTTAAGTTGGCTAAGAGATGAAGATGAGATCATGATGCCACGTCAACTTTGTGCACGTGAAGGATTTCCTTGAGGATCTTGTATGAGAAGATCGACTGTATTAAATGTCTACCTCAGGAATGAACTTTCTTCTTAGCGGTATGAGAAGAAAGTGTGATGAGTTACTAATTTCTATGTGCGGTGAAGAATGGACGATGCAGATTGTCTTGTGATCTATTTGAAATTGTATTGCTCTATGCAAAGTGTTTGGACGGTCAGGATTGGACCACTTGTATTGTAAACCTAAAATGCTTAGGGTTTAGGGTTTATGCTACTGACCTAGTTGTTGTCTATAAGGTCAATGATGTTTGTTATTGTAAGTTGCTGGCAAATGTTCTGTGTGTATCCGAGTGATGAGATACTTGCCAGACCAGTAAGAGAAAACAACAAAGTGTGATTGCAGAAGTAGAGGAATTGAAAAGGATCCGCCTTAGCATATAGTGTTGTTATTAGATCAAAGTTGTACCTATTGTCTTCTAACCATTTCAACAGAAGGAAAATCCCTTTGTTGGGTAGCTTTAACATGCTTACTGTAAATCCTCTAACCAGGTGACTCAAGTTCATTGAGTTCTTCAAATCCTCTAGCAAGGTAACCTTTAACAGGGTTTCAACCTTTAACAAAGTATATAGCCATCCCTTAACTGGGTGATCTTTAACAGGATTGGTTCCTAGCAGAACCTTATTGTAAAGTCTTTAAACGGACTAGGCTCCTAACAGAGAAAGCTTCAAAAGAGTTCAAAAAAAAGCTTGTGGGTATTCATCCCCACCGTAGTTTTTCCCATTTGGGTTTCCACGTGAAAAATTTGTGTGTCATGTGTTGTGCATTTTTCATGTGATGATTAAGTGTTCTTTGTTTAAGTGATTATGCATGCAGAGCTAATGGTTATGGTAATGGTGACACACCACATGCATATATTTATGGGTAAAGTAGCTATCAAGTATTAAATGTACTTGAAGTGTTCAGACTTACCGGTCTATGTTGTTTGAAGTCTTATTGTGTTTAATCGGTATTGCCATGGTTAAGTTCAGTAATGAAGACAATCGGTTAGTGTTGTTTTAGCTTGAAAAGATTGTCAAAAAGTCTTTGACTATACTGGTTCACCCCCCCTCTCAGTACTAGTTAGGGTATTTGTTGTTCATCATTATTCATCACAAGCAAGACTTTTAAAAATTTAACTTGAGGAGACCAACTTTTTTGGAAGCATAGAAATCTCACGTGTGCCTCTTCATGGACTTTGATTGTATCTCTCAATGTTTTATAACACTCCCCAAACTTTTTGGCACTGCCAATAATGTTGGATGTCACGTGGTTTACCATTTTTATAATCAAATCACTTAAAACATGTTGATTTGACATCGGTGACAGGGATTTTCAAGGGTTTGACAGTGACACCACCTTATTATACTCCCGAAGCAGATTACAGACTCTTTTTCTACATCATCTATTGACCTTTCTTTAGCCTCTTTGCTTTGAGCTCATCTTTCAAATTTGCTAATTCATCCTTGAGGGTCTTTATCTCCTAAACTGAATTTGAAGCATCTGATGTGAATGGTTGGGAAGAAAAAGAAGAAAGAGAAGTAGAACTAGAACTAGCATATGTAGAAGGGAGGAATGAAACAACCTTATTATTCTCCTCAAGAAAATCAGTGACTCTTTTCTCCCAATCATCTAATGACCTTTTTTTAGCCTCTTTGCTCCTTTTGAGGTCATCTTTCAACCTTTCTACTTCATCCTTGACGGCCTTTATCTCTTGTATTAAACTTGAAGCATTCAACAAAAATGGTTGGGAAGATGGAGCAAGAGAAGTAGAATTACTACTAAAACTAGCATATGGAGAAGGGAAGAGTGTCACCACCTTATGCTCCTCAAGAAAATTACTGACTCTTTTCTCTCCATCATCTATTGGCCTTTTTACAACCTCTTTTCTCCTTTTGAGCTCATCTTTCAACCTTGCTACTTCATCCCTAAAGAGCTTTACCTCCTCAACTGAACTTGAAGCATCTGACACTGGTGGCTAGAAAGATGAAAGAGCAGAAGAAGTAGAACTAGCATATGGAGAAGGGAGGAGTGACACCACCCTATAATACTTTGCAAGCAATCTTTCATTGACAATTTTCAACTTACTAAAATCAGCATGAAGCTTGTCAACAACTTCCTGATTGTACACTACTTGCGTTGTAGATGTGTCACTCGACCTTGTAACAACCAATTTGCTAGTAAGATCTCCTACCTTCTTTGTAATCTGATGCTTCTGATCATCAAGAAATATTGACCACACTACTAGTGCCTCATATTGGGAGCTATAACCTAATCCAAAATACAACTCTTAAGCCTGGTCTTTGGTTGGTAAAGCTGGGAAGTCTGAAGATTCCCTTCTTATGGAAGCCAATACAATTACAGAAGAGAGGTCCCATCCTTCTAGTAATAGACATCCACTATTCCTTGCAATACGCCTTGCCTCCTTAGGGGTCATCTTCGAAATATAATAATTAACTTTCTCTAATAATTCGGCTATAAATATATCACTAACTTCATGAGTCCTTGATGCCAACCTTTCTCTGACCATGTTAGAAAATTACTCCTTTTTGTTCTATAGGACAAAGCCCCTAAATTCCAGGGACTGCATAAACTTATCATCAGACATTAACGTAGAGCATGCCAATGCTCTGACGTTGTTTTCTTCCTCTCCTCTTCTTTCAAAGTTTATGATCATTCTATGATGAGGCTTGTCCTCCAAATTAGTGTGTGCCCCTTTATATGTTGGGTCAATCTTTTTCATTTTTTAATCTGTCATTTGTACTTTAAACCATATCTCTCTTCTCCTCTGCACCTCTACATCATAAGCTCAACATTTCTGATTAAGTCCTCAATCTGATCTTGTTCATGATCGAAGGCTCCTAATTTAATCCCAACCCTAGTGTGATGAATAAAGTGTTATGAATCATAGTTTTTGAATTTTTCAAAAGCCATCTAATATGGCAGTAGCTTGAAATATACCAAGTCCAATCCTTTTTCCTGTGATCTCAAAATTAAAGAAATATAAATTTGGTGGGATGAAGGAACCCTTTTTGTTATTTCTTAAACAAATATGGTCAGACTTAGTCAAGTTCCTATTGACGGGTGTTTTGACACACTCACCAACAATCGGGTAGGATAAGAGAACATATACCACCTCTCCTAAAAAGCAATCAATCTTGGAAGACTAACTACTCCAAGGTCTCTATAGTCGGGTCACGACAATGTTGGATCACTCAATGACTAATGCAATTGTACCTGTCAAGGGGCTTGCTGGTTGTAACTAAGTAAACAAAGTCCCTTTCTTTTTTGTATTTTTAAATTTTCAATTCAATCCAAAAAATGTCAAAAGATAGATCAGGGTAACGAGAGATGATAAGAAAATCAATACTTAACAACGAAATGAACTACGAAGTCAATGTATCACAATAAGGTATTATCAATAACACTTAATCAACATTCAACGTAATGCTCCAGCAAATATGCAAAGTCAGACAACTTACATATAAATGGAAATGAATATCACAAGATCATATAATTGCTCTATTGTTTCATTTCTCATATACCATTAACATGCGTAATATGATTCATAAAACAATAAAGTTGAAAGGACAAGTTGTTGTTTCAAATGGAAGAAGATACCAAACTATGAAGAGTAGTAACCAAGAGAACACATGTTGTAGATCAGACAATCCATACGTTGCTTTTGTATTACTCTTAGTAAAATGAATAACATTATTTCAAGAGTTCATGAGAAATAAATTGCATAAAACTAAATTCTCTAGCTAAATGGCCTTGAATCATCAATTCACGAACCCTCAAAATGGCCCCAATTCTACAATTTATAGAGTTTTACCCTATACTCTAGGAAAGAATCATGCCTATAATCTAGGATTACAAAAAGGGAGGAGTCATAGTCGACATGCAAGTCACTGCCTATGAACTCCAGTTAACTATTACTAAAGTAATGTCAGTTGTTCATTTCTATGACGGTGCTCTAGAGGCAGGAACTTCGAATCATGCAAAAATAATGCCCAAAAAGCAAGTGTAAGATGTAGCATCAGTTGAAGGTATGGTTGTGGTGGCGATGATGGTGATCTAGCATGATTTTTCTTTTTATAACTACATGTTTATCATTCACTTCTTCTTATAATTTCAGTAGTTGATGAAACAGACTAGGGAAGCAGCAAGCGGGTCAGCAATATACTGGATTCTGAACTTAAATACTCTAAGTATCTCCTTTACACTTTCTAGCTTACTGACCATGTCATCCATTATTACTTCAGCTCCCTGACACTGGAATACCACATACATATATATGTTCATTGTTTCCACAGTGAATTTCATAGTGGTTGCAAAGTGGTCAACAATATAAGAATCCCACCTATTGAGTATGGTCTCTTGATGCAACACCCCATTTTGTTTGAGATTGTACCCATACTTTCCTAATAACTTAACCAAGAACTTCTCATATTGTTCAAGTGCATTGAGGAGTGGAGGATATTCCTTAAGAACCTTGATATGGCCATGCTCCATTATCTCCATCTTTCAATCCAAAACATCTATACATGATTGCAAACTATTGATATTTTCTCCTCCTAGTAGGTCCTCTTTGGAAATCACATCCTCTCCTAATCTTCGGATCTTCTTAAGCATTTTATGTTGTTTTGAAAACTGAAGAGTTTATCGTTCCCACTGTGCAGAACAATAAATAAGAGCATTCTCATTGAAATGAGCTTCTTCTACTACCTCCATTGTATCTTGCAGGAATATTTTGACTTTACTCAATTGATCATAAGCCTAGTTTTTAACAGTAGTTGCCACTCTCATCATCTCGTATAGCGCTTTTAAATCTCCTTGTGGGACAGATGAAGTTGACGACAAGGTGTCATCAACCCTAGAGTCAAGTGGTTTTTCTATTTCCATAGTTAATTGTTTATATTACCTTCATTGTGCTTTAACTTCTGCTTTGGTTTTATGCTCTTTCTCCATCCTAGTCTGAACAATTGAAGTAGCAGCAACTAAAGTGGCAATTTCTCCCCACTTGGTCTGTTTACCCAAATTAACCTCTGAAACTTGATACCTTGGGGTATCCCGAGGTTGTCCTTCAGCATCTTGTAATGAGGCTGCTATACTTGCAATTGCATCTCCCGAGTCATTTCTAAAGAGGTGATGAATTGTTTTGGCACTCTTGGCTCTTCTTGGATACTCAGTGATTGCTTTTTGAAACTGATACTTGGGAGGACAACTTTCTTCTTTTTCTTGAAAGTGAAATTCAATCATTGAGGCATATTGTCATCTTGCTCATCGCCATGTATAGTTACTTCTACAATGATCCTGTGGGCCTCTACCTGTTGTTCCTACTCTTCCTCTTCTTGTTCTTCTTGTTGAAGTAGAGGATTTTGTGGCTGTTGTTGGAGTTGAGCTACCTATTGGGAAAGGTTTGCTTGAAGAACCTAATCAGGAGTTAGTTGTTGTTAATTAACCAACTCCTCCAATCTCTCAGAAACTTCCTCTCCAAACACCCTTTCTGATTCATATGTTTGTTTCTCCTCACCTCCCTCTAATTGCCTTAGTAGGTTCTCTTGGTCTTGAGGAGTGAGAACCATCCTTTCATCCTTCTCATCCAGTTCATCCTCCTCCATCATTTGCACCTATACCTCCACGGGTTGCACTTGAATCGCGGGTTCTTCTTGATCCTTGGGTGTTGTGTGAGTTATATCGGGTTGCCTTCGCTTTATTTCACCCCTTTTCCTTTGAGCAATCACTGCAATAGGTTCGTCATCTTGGTCAGAATCAGTTTCAACATTATGAATAATTACCTATTCTTGTGTTGGGATAGGAGCAGGTGTTGATGTTTGTATCATGAGAGGGACTTGTTTCTTAGTGGTTTTAGTATGTGCAATACCCTCTCTTGGTGCCATTCCAATGGTAGGAACAACGAAATGAATAAAAGCTTGAGGCACTTCTTGTTGTCCAATGGTAATCTCATGCTTGACAATTGTTTTAAGCAATTGAGACTCTTTCATTTTCGCATCCAACTACCTAATGAGCTCTTGATCATCAACTATTAGTGCAACAGTCTCATGATCAATAGGAGTGTTTTTTATTGGTTCTGATCTCGTCCTCCTAGTGTACTCTTTGGTTGTTTTGGTTTGAAGGTTATTAGTAGCTTTTCCTTTCTTCTTTTCTTTTGTCATGCTTGGCCTAATCCTCAAACCCAACCATTTCCTTGTCCTCTCTATCGCCTTTTCTAAGATTGTTTTTATATCAACAATTTCTTGGTCTGACCACTGGATAGGGGAGAGTGGCCTCTTGTCAATATCTTTTTCATTGTATATTGGATCCGATATCTCCCCATCATCTCTAAGATCCTGAGGAAGATTGTTTTCTATCCTAAGGATCCTAATATGAGGAATTGTCAATCTATGGTATCTTCTCTCACGAGCCTCAAAACTATCCTGCATGTCTGCCCAAAAATCATCCAAAGCCGGCTAGTGACCTGTATACGAAACGAGCATCATCTGCTTCAGTTTTCCCAAAGGATCATATTTCTCTCTTGCATAATCCAATTCTTTTAAACTGAGGTACTAATACTCTTGTTCAGCTGCCTTAGCCGCTTGCAAATTCTGACAAGAATAATATTCTAGTGAAATGGGGAAGGTGACCCCATTTTTGTGCTTGAGGGTTAGGAGGGATTGCAACCCTACAATCCGTCATGTATACTCAAGAATAATTATTTTATTACTACAAAACCTAGGAAGGAGGAAATGCCTTCCAGCAAATCCACTTACCCTTATGTAATTAAAGCGTTGATTTTGAAGGAACCAACAACCCCACTCTTTGATCATCTTCATTGCCTCTAGTGAAATTCTATACCCTACATCACTTGTTAGTTTACATATAATTGCGTATATGAATGTATCATTTATCCTCTTGAAATGAAACTTAGCTTGTGTGATGAGTAATTGGGTGTAATGTTCCCACACCTTGTTCTACCTTGGCTCTTCTCCTATTTTGTCTTCTTTGTTCAGACCTGAATATTTACCAGCTCGAGCTACTACCCATATGACATAAGAAGTCATAAAAAACTTCTTTTTTTGCAGAACTGTAATTAGTTGTTTATGAATATTATCAGAGATGATATGTGGCCAATCAAAATATTCTTTACCTATTAAGATTGTGTGCATGTAGTGGAACATCCATAGGTGAAAATACTGACAATCTAGTTTACCGAAGGCACAGCTCAGCATAATCTCCAAATCTTTTGGTGCGTCCTTGAAATTTGCCCTCAAAATATATGTTAACTTTAAACATGTCTTTCTAGGTTCTTCTCACCAGGCTTCATTAATATGGTGTTTGTAATTAGAAGCATTCTTGTGGAATATAGAGGAGTGATCCCACAATACTGGGTTACACTTTTTGGTACATCCCGATTTTTGTTGAAATCATACATTTTTTAGAAAATATAATGTTTTAAGCTTTAAGAAGTCCCGTTAGAAGTAATTAATTAAGGAGAGTTAGATCAAAGACTCTTAGATCAAAATTTCTTGGATAGAACCTCTCTACTTCTAAATCATACATGTAGTTGAGTCTCCTACGCACCTATCAAAATACTGATAAAAAACCACTTTTACATTTGGTTTTGGGGGGTCAAATGAATTCATTTAAAAGTTTTATTTTTTTTAGTATTTAGTCCTTATTATAAGCTTTCCAAATAGTATAATTTTTAATATATTTAATTTCATTAATATATATATCGAACATTAAGAATTGTGTTTCGCACATGTGGAAATTTTGAAAAATAGAGAAAAAAATTGTTAAAAATATCTTTTCCTTAGGTATTGATATCCTCATTTCAACACAAAAATAATTATTTAATTCAAATGCATACAAAAAAAGTTATGCATTATGGAATACACCTTTGTCCAAATAACAATTCCTCTCTTCAAAAATTAACTAAAAAAAATATATGTAACAAAAAATTATGAAAAAATATCCATTCACTAGATATTGGTGTGAAAATTCTATATTTCAAAAATTAGAATTTCCTTCTTTCTATAAAAAAATGTTATGCATTACCAAATAAATGTCACTTCTGAAAAATGTTGATTATTGTAAATATTGAGTTATTAAAAGTTACATAACAATATGGAAAATTTAATTTCTAATTATTTGTTATAAAATATATCTAGAATCTATGTGAAAAAACTCACAAATTATTAGTTTATTTCATCTTCAAATTCTTAATGGTTTAGCTGCTATAGGTTTTAGAAAGTAAAGATCTAATGCAAAATATTGATTCCAGTGTCAAGTTTGGCTAAAAAGTGTAACCTAGTATTATGGGATCACCTAGAGGCTGCCTCTTCTTCTGTAGTTTGATGAACTTCATCTCTTTCCGACATCCCAAATGTCATCCCAATCATCTCGGGAGAGAGGTCAACTATCACATTACCTGTCGCATCTACACATTTTCTAGTTTATTGATTATAATGTTGATCTATAGTGAGGATTAGGTCAAAAGATTGTACAGCTTGTGGGAAGATTGTGGCTTCGACCAATCTGGATCTCTTAATCCGTTTGTATGGTTCTTCTAAATTAGTCTGTGCAATCTTTTCTGATGTCTTCAATTTCAATGTGACCCACATCAGTACCAGTCACCCACTGCACCTCATTATCAAGCTTGGACACCAAGGTTTGACCTTGGTACTGGTACTTCATTGTAGGTAGGTTTTTCTCCAGCTTTATGTTGTCCCTTGTTTTCTTTCTATTGGATGTAGATGCTTCCATAAACCTTCTTTACTCTGCAAGAAAAGATGCATAATCAACTTACTCATTTTAGCAAAATACAACAAACTTCGGGATTCTGGGATCCTGAGGTGAAAAAGTACCATTTACAAGCATTTTCAGGATTCCGGGATCCTAAGTTTATAATATAGGAATAAATACATGCTTTGGGGTTTCGGGATCCCGAAGTGAGAAAAGGAATTGAGACAATTGATCCCGAAACTCCGGGGTCCTGGGGTTTTGAGGTGTAAAATTATCAAAAAGTGGACATTCTAGAACTCTGGGGTTCCGAGGTGTTTCAAATCAATGCAAAGACAATCTTCAGGATTCCAAGGTTCTGGGATCCCGACTTCAAAATTTGGGCATCACAAGAGAGTTTCGGGATTCTGGAATCCCAAAATAGGATAAGTTCTTTGGTAAGACTAGTTTCGAGATTATGGGATCCCAAGGTGGGTAAACTTGGGCAGGTTCAAGTGAACGAAACTTCGAGATTTTGGGATTTTGGGATTCCGAGATCCTGAAGTGGGTGAACTAAGGCCAAACTCCTAAGCGATTGAAAAATCAGCCTTATTCAAAACATGAAATCTACCCTAACCCTAGACTAGGAAAGTGGGAAAACAACAAAAGAACAACCTAGAGAAGGATGGTCAACAACAAACTCGTGCATCGCGGGAGAGGAAATTGTCGAAGGATAGATCTACTTTCACAAAGACTGAGTGCACAAATGAGCAAACACAACTCATTTAACCCTATTTATACTCCCTTCGAGCGACCGTACGACTTCGTTAAATGCATGCAACTTCAGGGTTTTAGAACTCCAAAATCCCAAAGTCAACAACAACACCATGCAAAGAAACTCGAGATTCCGGGGTTCCAAGATCTCGAGGCTTTGACAAAGGGACGAACGGAGACCACCTCAGGATTCCAGGATTTTGAGATCCCGAGGTGCAAAACAACACAAGGACAAAGAACCCAGGATTTTGAAACTTTGAGATCCCGGGGCTCAAAGGGAAAAAAACAAACAGCAGACTTTGGGATCTCGGGACTCCGAGATTTCGAAATCTTCTAACCAACGACAAAACACGAAGAACACAGAATTTTGAGGTTTCGAGATCCTGAGGCTCTGACAAAGGGACGAATGAAGACCACCTCAGGACTCCAAGATTCCGAGATCCTGAGGTGAAAAACAACACAAGGACAAAGAACCCGAGATTCTGAAACTCCGAGAACTCAGGGCTCAAAGAGAAAAAAAAAAACAACAAACTTTGGGATCTCGGGACTCCAAGATTCTGAAATCTGCTAACCAACGACAAAACACGAAAAACCCGGGATTCCGGGGTTCTGGGATCCTGAGGCTTCAAAAAGAAAATGAACAAACAAGACTTTGGGATCTTGGGATTCCAGGATTTTGAGGTCTTGAGCAAAAAATCTAAAGAAAACAAAGGAAACTTTGAGACTCTATGAACCTGGAGTTTCGAAGAACACAAAAAGAAAAAGAAGGAAAAGAGCTTTGGGATTTCGAGACTCCAAAATATCGAAGCAAAACAAAAGAACTAAGAAACCAAAAGAGAACTTCAGGGTTTCAGAAGTTTGAAATCCCAAAGGGGCAGAACAAAGACAAAGGAAAAGAAAGAAAGAAAGAAAAGGGGGGGAACCGACATTTTCAAATCAAGGAAAATGATGGGGCTAGATATGCAAGGCATAACACTGCCAAAGGATTTTTAAGAAAGCGATTATGTCTGGTACATCTCTAGGCAAAACATAGGGTTTAATTGGTGCACCATAAACTTTGATGGCTCCAGTGTACCTAAGGTAGAAAAAGCAATCTGCCCAATTATGATTCTCTCCTAACTCAGGTGCTTGCTCAAGGGGTCTCAAAAATCTCCTCACCCTATCGGATAATCTCTAATTGAATAGACAACCCAAATTTTGTATAACAATATTGATAAAGAATTCCTTAAATATGACATAATTGGAATTCTCACAGTGCATGTCCGATAAGTACATCCATTCTTGAATTGACAAACTCTTACTCTGCTCATCTACCTTTCTCAACTTCATCTCTAGCCCCCATTACCAAGCCTTACTTCCACCATACAAAAGAATGTGGCACAATAAAGAATACCACCTAAAATGAACAATAAGGCTACCCTGCTTGATATCCAGAAGGGCTTTGTGAATGTCATAAAAAATGAATGAGACAAAGTCAAGAAAGGTGTTGGTATATGTGTGTTAATATCAGCAGCCAACATCATCAAATGAACATGCATCTTGGTTTTGATTCCCAACACTTGGGAAACTGCAAAGTATGTGTTTATAAAATAATTCCCCAAAATTTGTCTTCCAAAATGAAATAGGCCTCCCATTCTTATTATCCATTCTATGTAATGGAAGCCATTTTACCTTGAAGCTACCTTTGTCCCTCTCATATTCCCTCAGATATAGAAAGTCAATAGGCGTGTGGACATTAGGGTTGGACATTAGGGTTTAACATAAACATTGCACAAATAGATCCCTTGTTAAATCAAGCCAAAAAAACACCTTTGTGCGTGTACACAAACCTGGTGTCTTGATTATAGCTTTATGCAACTACTCTAATTAGGTCTACATTGACAAAAACATTTGGGACGACAAGATTTCCCAAATCCAATCTCCATGCATTGTTCATCGACATTGGAGCTCTACTCTTTTTGTAAGAATACATGAACAAATTCCATCCACTAATTGGGATGTAAGGATCCCCACAAGATGTTGCCATGTCCACAAGTCTATCACATACAATACCCGTATATTGGGCATGCCTTCCCCATTTTAAGGATCTGGGCAATTGAGCAGTAATATGTTCATCAAGGGCTCTCTTCTTAGTAGCTCTTCTTGAATTTCCACCCATCTTAATAAAAATTAGGGTTTTAAAAAAATACAAAAATGAGGCTTCTCAAGGAAATTGAATATTAAATTTTTTTTAATAGATTTTAACAATTCTTTAGCATTTAGAATACACATTTTCAACAACTAAGCCCTAAAAAACTAAGACGACCCTTTCGCAAATAGAAACAAACAATAGGTGGCCCCGAAATTGAACTTACATGTTATCACCCTACGCAAAATCAAACCCTTGCAGTTACCTATAAATTTGTAATTGGTCACACTGCTTCAATTATAGTGTACACTGACTCTTCTTAGTTCTTATCTCTTTTGATTATATCAAATGAATGGAGTAATATCAACAGAGATGACCATTAAGGCCCATACGCATGAAACAACAGCATGCAACTACACCATTCTTTGTAGCTTTGAATATGGGTTGTTGATCTTCATCGATGACATTTCACATGATCACATATTGTTACTATGACCCACCATATGAATGTGCAATAGACTCATTTTTATGGTCGAACCACCTTTGAGAACATGCGATAGACTTAAGTAATGTGATCCAATGGAAATAAGATAATTTATTTTTAATGAACTTTAAAAGCTTTGCCTTGAGATGGGGTCCACATTGACATGTGTCTCAATTCCAGTTACGCTTTGTACAAATTTTCTTTTGTCAGAGCTTAGGCCCAAAACTAGACCTAAAGGTTGGTCACACATGAGAAAGGGCATTAAAGGCTCGTGGCTCAACCAATTATAATTCATCACTATGGCACTCGTGATACAATAGAAAGATGACACTTGTCTCAACTCTGGCCATGCTTTGTACAAATTTTGTTTTGTCAGAGCTTAGGCCCAAAATTGAACCTTCGTCATTGATATTTGATGATCTAACGGTGGATGTGAATACTCGCACACCTATTTTTAGAAAAAAATATACTACATTTACCAAACTAGAGGTGGAACCGCTTTCACAAAGTTGCGATATTAAATTCTTGCATGATGCAATAAAAAATGTGACACTTGTCTCAATTCTAGTTAAGCTTTGTACGAATTTTGTTTTGTCAGAGCTTAAGCCCGGAATTGGACCTAAAGGCCGGTCCCACATGAGAAAGGGCCTCAAACACTCATGGCTCAACCAATTATAATTCATCGCTATGGAACTCACGATACAATATAAAGAAGACACTTGTCTCAATTCTAGCCATGCTTTCTACAAAATTTATTCTATCAGAGCTTAGGCTCGAAATTGAACCTTTATCATTGATATTTGATGATTTAACGGTGGAAATGATTCGTGAATACTCACACGCCTATTTTTAGAAAAAAAAACACACTACATTTACCAAACTAGAGGTGAGACTGCTTTCAAAAAGTTGTGATATTAAATCCTCAAGTGATGCAATAAAAAATTTGTCACTTGTCTCGATTCCAATCAAGCTTAAAATTAAAACTATTGGATCCACCGGTTACTAGGGGATGGGACCGGTATTTGAATGACTGCTAACCTTTGAAGGTTGTAACTTAAGATTTAGCAACCAGGAAACACAAGTAAACTTTGAAACATAAACCAAAGGCTTTAGGATTTCACTTTTGAGACACAAACTTGGGGTAGGATTTTACCTAGGCAGAGAGCTAACAAAAAATTTATACAGGTTCTACCAGTCTCCAGAATGTGTAATGAAATTAGAAATTTAGAGTAATTTTATGGAAAGATTAATGTATACACAATGCACATCAATATCACACAAATTGAAAAATTATGTTTAATAAAAGAAATTTGAAGACAGTGTTTACAATTAAAATTCTACAATGAATCATGGAAATTTTGAAAATTGCAATTGCATGTCAACATTCAATTATACAGTAACAAGTATAAAATTGTTGGATTTTGCAATAGCCCATAGGATTCAATTTGAATTAAAGTATAAAGTATAAATACCTAGAAAATGTTTTTTTGTCAATTATCAATGCCATCCAATTTGAAATGCCAATTAGAATCCGACTCCTCAAGTTGTTCTGCAATTTCTTCTCCATCCTGTGAACCATCTTCTTGGTTCTTTGTACCTTCGCTTAAATTCAAGTCAACATTGTCATTCGTTCTACCACTATCATTTTCTCCACCAAAACCATCACTAGCCTTTGAAGTGTTGCACAACCCTCTCTCATAAATGGAATTCCATATTGTTAGTGCCCTTTCATAAGGAAAACTCTCAACATCATACCTACTTGTATACAACCTCAAGCAATTTTCCAAATTTTTGTCTAGTTCGTTTCTTGAATTTGATTTCAAGTACCCGTATGCATTGAAAACTCTCTCATCCTCAACAGATCCTAATATCATGGTTTGACATAAATCAACAAGTTTGACGAATTCTGACAGTGCATCATTCAATATTGTGTTTTGAGTTATTTTTCGTCAAACCATTGTTATTGATCCCAGTAGGTGGGGACTTTCCAATGACTTAGCCTACTTCTTCATTGTTGTTGAATATTCAAATGATTGTCATGAGAGCTTATATTTATCTATAATTCCTTCTAGTTTTATTTCCTCTCCATCGACATTGCATATGCATTTCTTACAAAAAGGATCAGTCAAGCATTCTAACGTGTTAAAATAATCCTTTTAATTACAACTGAGACAATAATTAGGATACACAATAGACATGGCTTCTAATAATTCATCTTGTGGGAATCGATTTACAATCTCATCTGAAACCTCTCTCGCAATTCTCTTTAAAATAGCTTGTACATAACTAACAATATAGTTAAAAGCTTCCCTGGTTACAGGTACATCTCTCATTCTACTTGAGCACCTACTAACACTAGTAGACATGGTATACTAGTGAATTGGTATCTCAGACACATAACTCCCTGCTATTGTTAATCTGTAAAAAATTATCAAGATTGTCTAGATCTTCCATTTGATGCCAACTAGGAAATCCTTCCTTTATAAATGGCTCATTTGATACATACATATTATCTAGGGTTAGGATTGATCTTCTATGCATAGCAGTATATTCTTGAATATATAAAGTTCTTTCTTGAGCTAACTTCACAAGCTTGCTCATTTCATTAAATAGGGGGAGAATACCAACCAAATTTAAGAGTGTCTTTACATCACTTAGCCTATGTAAATTCTCAGAAGCTTTGTTTATTGACTCTTGTTGTTTGTACATTAGTCCAATCAAGGATTTATATTCAGAGAAAACTCTTTCTAGTGGTCCCGACAAGGAGATCCATCTAGTATCAACATGCTTAAGAAGCTTGTTTCCATTGATTATTCCCTCAAATTTTTGATATTTTGAAAATCATTTGGGACTTCAATAGAAGTAAACTATAGCTCGTGAGCTAGATTTTCAACTTCAGCTACTGAATCGAATTTGCTCATAACTCTAAAAGCTAAATTCAGTTTGTGGGCCATGCAGTGAATGCCAATCATGTATGGTGAAATATAAGTTTGTAGCTTTGCGCAAAGGCCATTCCTTTGACCTTGAAATACTATAGCTCCATCAACTCCTACACATACCAACTTTTCAGCAAGTGATAAGTCATGCATACCACCAAATTATTTTAAATATTTCTTAACTACCTCAAGTATATTTTGCATTGTGGAATTCTCCTTCATTTTAACAACACAAAGTAAATGAGGTTGGCAAACATGTTTCTGTACAATATACACATGCATGCATATCCCAGAAGTATTATCTGCTACTGTAACTTCATCTAAAGATAATGCAATAAAATTTGACTGTTTAATATTTTCCTTTGCATCATCTTTTTCCACCTCAACAAGACCACTTTCCCATTCCCATCCACTAGTTTTTGACCAATGCGTCTGAAGAAATCTAGGAACATTCAATTTTTTTAAAAAAGTAGCAAAGTCAAGGTAGTTTGACATAGGATGACCATTTTTCAAATTTTGAAAAACAATACTCAATTGAACAATTTTTGACTTATATGATTCTAGCATCAGATGTTTAAATTGAGCGTCAATTGAAGTTTAACGTTTAGCATTCTTCTCTCTTCGCATATTCTCAAGTTATAGTCCTCTCTATACTTAACATGCTTACATTCTTCCTTTTTTTTCATCTAATCACCAATTGTTCTTTTCCATTTATGATTTGTTTTTCATACATTTTACCAATATGCTTCTCTATGGTGTCCATTTTTAGCTACAACTTCTTGTCCCTTTCTAGTTTGCAACTATAGACTATACACTTGCATTTTGTTAAAGGCTCGTCTTTCTTTGTATTTAGCACTTCTTCAATGAATGGGTACCTTGACACCCAATCCAACTAAAAATTCCTTGTCATTTCCCACTCATGCCCTGGTTTTCATTTTCCTTTGCTTTTTCCCTTTTTGTGTACTTTCAACAACATCATTTGCATCTTTCTTAGCAACATCATTTGTGTCATGCACATCAACATTGCCTACAACATTGTCATCAACCTCAATTGACTTATTTCAACTATTATGGGAACCCAGTTTCATTAGAACATTATCTGCAACATTAACATCTAACTCAATTAACCCATTTCGATCTTTCTTAGAGGTTTGTCCTCCTTCCATAATTTTTGGTGCATCTGCAACTATTGATGTTGTACCTCCGTCTAATGGACCACCAATAATAACATTATCAAAGCATTGCATTATGTTTCTATTTTTGCATTTTAATGGCCTCTCTTCAACAGTTTCAAGACTCTGGCTACTTAACATCTCTCAAGAAATACAAATAGCAAGAAATAGAATCTAAGAAGATAGACACCTGGATCATGATTCCTTAGGCAATGAATGTCTCCCTACTAAATAATTTCTAAAAACAAACTAAATTTTGCAAAATGTGAGGATAATAATCTTATAATACTGTAAAATAAATTGTCATTGTCACTTACAGATTGGTTTTGTCAAAGTTTGTTATACAATAATGTATGTAGTAGAAAATTGTCTATGATCTGAATCGGCTATACATAGCTCAGAATAGAACAAAATATGTCAAAAAAGTACCAACTTTTGATTGTATTTATACCAATCCATATTTGGTGAATTTTGCAGGACAATTTAAAATTGATCTTATTTTTATGGCAAATTTAAGCAGGATT
Source organism: Cryptomeria japonica (assembly GCF_030272615.1). Lineage (NCBI taxonomy): Eukaryota > Viridiplantae > Streptophyta > Pinopsida > Cupressales > Cupressaceae > Cryptomeria > Cryptomeria japonica. Next base: position 446,255,706 of record NC_081409.1, read on the forward strand.
TTGGCATTGTAGAGTGAAAATGGGTGAATCTCCCCAACTATTAAAATAATATGTTTCGATTTCCAAGGTGATCATGGACCTATAGCTACCATTAAATTACAATGTACACCTGGTGAAATGGGTCCTCCTAAATGATTGTGGTATCGAGCTACTTAGCTAGTATTGGCAAATAAATGGGTGCACGTACATTGGAACCTTTCAAAGCTGTTGGCGAAAAAAATCAATGCGTATGACTGGTCCCCAAAAGACAATAGTAAATTACATTCCCTATGGCCCAAAACATCTAAAAATTAGGTGAATGGGAGATAGACCCTCGATCCGTCATATTCACCAATTTAAAAATCCTCGATCCCAGCTATTCCCAATTGGCAAAAATTCGCCACTAAAAAAAACGTTGACTCTAACCTAATGATATCCACTTTTTAGATCAACATTTGAGAAGAATTTGGCACATTGACATTGATCTAAAATCTCATTAATGTAAGGACAAAAATATCAATTTTTTATAGTGACCTTGTTCAATGCTTCAAAATCAATACAAAGATGACAAGTCTTGTCCCTCTGGAGCACAAGAAAAATTGGTTAAGTGCAAGGGGGTAGTTGGTTTGATGAAGCCTCTGGACAATAAATCCTAAATTTTCCCTTTGATTTCATCACTTTGGAGAATTGATTGTTGATACAATAGGGCATCTAGAAGATGTGTAGCATGAATAATGTCGATGGTGTGATTACTTGTTTCGACGAAAGTATCTTTGGATCCTAAAACACATGTGAATATGTTTGTAGGAGTTTGTTGAAGAGTAGAATGTGGTTTGGACATAGTGGCTTTTTCTTTAGAATCATCATAATGTAGCGTCGTAAATTGTACACATTTATTAGTGTGTCCAATTTCACACTCTCCTAGCACCTATTTTAGTCTTTCCCTTTCCTCTATGCATTGTGGGACCTTTAATAATTTAAATTAATATTATGAGTCTTATTGTACTTTATCACATCATCACACTCTTATTTGGGCCCTTAAATCTAGGTTTGTCCTTTATACTTTTATCCTAATTTATTCCTAATCTTACCCTAATTTCAATTCTCAAAGCATATTTTTCATACCTATGCATTATGGTTTGAGACATCAAGTTGGATTTGGCATTATAACCTAGTTATCTGGCATCACTAGAAATTCAAAAAAAAGTTGATAGGACCAAGTAGTAGAGATTTGCTCTGGTCCCGCACTTTTTCCTCCTAATTTCAGGATGATAATTTGGCAGTCTTATTTAATTCAAATCCTACTCCATGCAAAATTATGTCAATTCTAAGTCAGCCTATTGGTGATTTTAATTATGAAATCCCTATATAAGTCATCCCTCTCAATTCACTTTCATTATTACATCTTATGCAAACATTATCATCAATTCAAGAGCAATTCTTTTTCCTCAAGAGCATATCTGATTCAAGGAGTAGCAAACTACATCAAGGCATCTTCATGTTATGTTTCCATTATGATTTCATGATAGATTTTATGTGATTTATCATGTTATCATATCAACACATGGAGGACTTATTCTAATAGAATTGCATCACCTATTGAAGGTATAATAATCTACATTCGAGCATTTCAATTTTAGATCTAGCCTTGTCCTCAAAAGGCAAGCTTTTCCAATCAAATTTCTATTTCAATTAGGGTTAATTCCAAACCTGAGGTTTGACCTAAGGCAAACCCCCATCCACAACCCCTTTTCTTTCCTCTTGTGTGCATCTACAAGTACCCAGTGGAGCCAAGCAGACCAGAATAGCAACAAGACCCAGAAACAGAGCATCCAACCAAATTTCAACAGAAAGTGTCTGGACCAAGGCACTTTGGGTGCCATGGTTCGGGAATAGGGTGCTTTGGAGCACCATGGTCCTCCCAAAACAAGTCCAAATTTCACAAGTGCCTTCTGGACTGCATCAAGATTCACACTTTCAAACCATGGCTTAAAAGACCAAGGGGTTAGGCACCCTAGTTTTGTCAGTTCAGCTCCAAATTTCAATTACAGGTACAAAGTCAGACTCCCCTTTCATTTCTATACCTACTGTGAAGTTTCTATTTCATTACCAATTAGCATAATTAATCCAAGTTGCCAGTTCATGCACGTACTTTCTTACCTTAGATTTAGCATCCAATTTATATCCTTTCAATTACATTATCAACTCAAACAAAAGGTAATAGGACTTCAATCAACATCCAACCCTCTTCATATTAATATTGAGGTTGGATCTATTGATTTCATCCTCATTTTAATGTGATGCATGTGAAAGTTACGTCGATTCCTAGTTTACAAAGCATAACTTGTAAAACCATAATTTTTCAACCATTACATTTTTGGTGAATGACTCATTTTACAGTTGCATATTTTTTATTTTGATCTTTAGATCTAATTTTCAGATTTAGATACATTCATTTCATAGTTTTATTTAAAATAAAAAATATAAATAAGTATTGTTTTATGCATCTTGTGTGTTTGCATGTTTTATTACATTAAATCATTCCATTGCAACTGTTAACATTTCTTTTCAAAAATGTCAGACTACTATTTACAAGACTATGATGCCTTTGATAATCCATTTTCTTATGATGACTATCCTTTTGAAGAAGTATATAGTAGAGAAGAACTTGAGGAGGCTCTTGATGGTTTCCTTTATCTTAAGTCTTTTAAACCATCCTTTTCCAAAGGTTAATTAACATAATGTGTATGTCATTTAGTAGTGATGGGATTGAGATGTTAGATGAAACTCTTGATGACTTCACCATTACCTTTAAATCATCCTCTAAATGTCCAAAAACTCACAAGGATATTATCATGCATGACAATATGCTTTATGAACCTTTACCTTCTATTAATCCTATTTATGAAGAAGCTTTTCTGATAAAAGATGTTGATGTCGAATACAATCCTATTTATCAAGCTTTACCTTGTAGAGAAGAGGCCTAATGAACCATGATAATTCCTCTCCTAAATCTTGTCTTGTTCATGAGGATAACTTGGTGCAAGAAAAGATTATTAACGCTTCTTTTACAACTCTTCCTCTTAAGGATGAAGTTTTAAAAATCAATGTTGATCTTTCTCCTAAAATATCTCTCCCATAAGGATATCATAGAGGAAGAGGATGTTATCATAAACACCTTCCTTAGAGTTACTATACCTTCCATGCATGGCACCTCTCTTAGAGAAGAAGTGTTGATGAACATTAATTTACCTTCTCCCAAATTTGGTCCTACTAATGAGGGTAGATTGGTGCAAGAAGAGGTTATGAGCACTTCTTTCAAAGATCTCCCTCCTAAGGATGAATCTGTGAAGAATGATGTTTATCTAAAATGTACCTCCCCCATTAGGATCATTTGGTACAATCAGTTAATATTGTAACTACTTTTCTTAGTGATACCATACCCTCTTTTCATTTCAATCAAATTCCAACTAGAGATGAAGCATTAATGAGTTATGTGTGTCCTTCTCCTAAAGCTTGTCTTACCCATAAAGATACCTTGGAACAAGCAGATGAAATCATTAGAAATTTCCTTGATACTCTCCTTTCTAAAGATGTATCCTTGGAGAACAAAGAACCTAATCAAGTCAATACCATTCATGTTTCTAGTTATGAGAAGCCTAAGTCCAAGAAACCTCCCAATATCCTTAAAGTTGCAAAATACATATGTAAAAGAGGTGATATGGAAAGACAACTAGAACATAAATATGGTTTTGAAATACATCACGCATTTAATGCTTGTGTCAAAAAGGCAGATCCCAATGTTCCTCTGAATTCCCTTCCTCCCCTCCCCCATCCTAAGAAACATGTTGATAAGGAACCTAATCTTGTTGAGAAACTCCATGATATCTTAGCTAAGATCTCCCTTTGGGACTTGATTCAAACTTCACCTTCATACCATAAATTGATTCAAGAAGCCTTGCAAAGGGTGGTTCCTCATCCTTCTCCTAAACCAAATGATATTACATTCTCACAAGATGAATTGCCTTCTATAGAGGTTAAAAATAGAGATGATCCCCTTATTATTACTCCTCACATTTATGAACAAAACATAAGAGGTACCTTAATTGATAATAGATGAACACTTAACATTTTTTGTATTGACTTATTAGATAAGATAAATTGGGATTATTCTTCTACTCAACTGAATCCTCTTTGTGTTCGTGGCTTTAATAATGTTCATAGAAAGCCACTTGGTATAGTCATAGTACCTATCAAAGTAGGACCCATGACTTTACCTACTCCTATGCATGGCATACCCAACAATATTAATTATAACCTTCTTCTAGGTAGACTGTGTTGCAAGGTGTGTGCCCTTGGTCTCCTTATGTTGTGCAGCATAGTGCTCAGGTTTGTGACATGGCTTAACCACCTCCTATGGATTCTATAAATCTAGTGGTTGTATCAGGCATTAATAGGTTGATATTTTGGGGCAACGACAACTGCACTTGTAACAAGTGGTATCAAAGCTTGGTCACAAGTTCAAACCCCTTGATTGTGTTGGGGGGGATTGTTGCAAGGTGTGTGCCTTTGGTCTCCTTGTGTTGTGCAATGCAGCGCTCAGGTTTGTGACATGGCTTAACCACCTCTTGTGGATTCTGTTAGTAGCAACCAAGAAGGAAGACGGAGAGGGGGGTGAATCAGTCTTCACTGGATCTACAAAATTAATCACCAAAACAAATCTGATAAACTGCAATAACAAAAAAGATAAGAAAATTGAAAGCACAACACACAACACCAAGATTTTGACGTGGAAAACACGGTGGGAACCTACCCACAGTAAAATGATACTCTGCAGTAGTATGTGAAAATATTACAATAGGGAATGCACATGCATTCAGGCACACTGCCTAGAGCTCACTGCTCAAATATAATGGCCTGGAAGGCTACAACCCTCAGGGAATTCTCACTGACTTACAATAAGATTCGGACTACAATTCGGAAGAAATGAACTGAAAGAATAGCATCTCCAAATGCTTGATTACAGTTCTGGTTAAGCACAATTGTCTGCCCTGCAACACCAATCTCACCTCAATCTCAACATCAAAGGATAAATCCCTTGTTCGCACATACACCTCTCTTTGCTAATGCAAACACAACATTGACACCCAAATTACATGAATATATCACCTATATATACGATTCATCAACCTTGATAACAAGGTCAGCTAAACCCTCAACCCTTAATTACAAAATTACATCACACGATACAAAGATCGACCACCAGACCAATATAATGATTTACATAACATAGCGTGGACCTAAATCAAATTCCCAAACACGTAACTCCACTGGAAATCATGCCAAGATCAACCGCAACACGTTACACCACCAAAAATAGTGCATAACACGAAAATTATCACCGATTGATGCAAACCATCAAGAACTCGCACAATGATCAATGCAGATCACCAAAACAAATAGGACACGACTAGGAAACACCAGCAAGCACATTAGAATCATCAGAAATAGCTGCACCAACACCACTTCTCAAATCTTCATCGGTCAACGTCTGAAAGCTCAAGAATACAACCAATCAACAACTGTCATGAAGAAAGATAACTTAAGGAGCACTAAATCACGATCTATCTGAAATGAAGATACACAAGACCATCTCAAACAATATCCCAAATTCTCAGCACAAGATCTGATCACACCAGAATATACCGGAGGATATACCAAACTCTACAAAACAGTGATCAACAAAACAAAACTACAAAACCAGATCATAAGATCTTCCTAAACACACCGAAACAAATCGCAGGAATATGTTGACATCAATGACAACAACATACCCTAGCAACAGCAATGGTCAACAATATACAATAGATTCTATAAGTCTAGTGGTTGTATCAGGCATTAACAGGTCGATCTTTTGGTGTAACGACAACCTCACTTGTAACAGGCCATGGATTCATGTTATGAAGGCAGTCCCTTCTACTCTTCATCATACAATCAAATTCATATATAACAATGAACTCCACACAATCAAGGCTGCTCCTAATCCTTATGATTTTATTCATGATGATGTGGGATGCATTTCTCTTTAATACTATGATTCCTTCAAAAATAAAATCTCCTATCAATGACGCTTCCTTAGAAAGGAATTGGTGTACATTAGACTTTACACCCTCCTTCAATGGGTATAAGATCCCTCAATCAAATAATGAAGCCTTGAAAGAGCCTTGTTTGTCATTTATCCAAGCTTCTTTTAAATTAATTCCGACCTCTCCTTCTAGCACATGTCTTGATGATGATGGGGACTCTTTAGAATTTAACACTAAGAATGAACCATCTCCTATAGACATTTCAACACATATATTTGATTCTACACATGGATAAAATGGACATGGTTTAGGATGCGTGCAACAAAGTTTTGATGGTTATGATAAATCTATATCACACTTTTTCAAAGAATGTTTAGGTTACCCAAGTCCTCCTTTGTTGGCATCCCCTCCTCCATTGTCTAATAGAACTATGTCTTCTTATAACTTCTCATCACAACAAGAGAGTATCTTGAATGGGCTTTTGAAAGCCAACTCGATTACTCTCCCTCTAAATATTATAAGAAAGAATAGTAAGAAAAATCAACACAATCCTTCTTTTTGTAAGTATCATCAAATCCATGGTCATTCAATTAATGAATGTCCTGATTTAGTAGATAAAATTCAGCAACTTATTGTAATTGGTATCATTCAAATACTTGATGCCAATAAGTTGAACTCTCATCATTTTTATTTTACATAACCTTTAAGTTCCTATTATGTTGCTCCTCACTATTTGACATTAGTAGCTTACCTATTGGGGTCTCATTGTCATTCATGGTGGTACAATTTTATGTGCAATCATACTTAGGTAGCAACATAATAGCATTAATATTCTTGTCTCCATGCTTGGGGGGCAAGAATAGCCTTTCAACCATTCTTTCTTTCTAAGGATTCACTTTTCCTTTGACGAGTTGCACCTTTTCATAATTTGTTGTCATTTCTTGCGAGTGCATGTGTTTCTTGTTAAGAACATATTATTCCTTGAAATGGTTTGTAGTTTATGAATAATCTCTCCTTAGTGAATGTGTGCAATCATTCACTAAGAATTCACTTTTTCCTAAACATTGGAGGTGGTGTATATTCTTGGTCCCCTTCTTGTTTCCACTATCAATTATCAATTTGGGATTATTGCATCATCATTCTTAACCATCATTTTATTTGGGGTTGTTGCATCATCATGCTTCATCCTCATTTTAGGCATCATTTTTCAATTGCATGTCTTAAACAGGTTGTTGCATGCTCGAAACAGACCAATAAGTCTTATACAAGATGCTTAACTCTTGAAACCAAACAACATTTTAGCAAGATGAGTAGAACTAGCATAAAACAACTTGCTAGACTATTATGACTCTTCCTTCCTACATGGATCACCTAGCATAACACAGCTTGATAGCCCATGGAATCCATGTTCCTTCTTTCTCTCCCATGAACCCATAGCATAACACATTGTTACTATTGGATCGTAGTTTATTGTGCTTTCAATTGGTGTACATCCTTGTTCTTTCTATAAGTCCACTTGTGCTCGTGCAATAAATGTTGAGAATGACATTAGCGGTTGAGACATTTTGATTATCGAGGTCACTTCAACAAATTGACTTAGAATTTTGTGTTCTAGTACTAACGTTGTTTGTTCTTCATTATACTTGAAGGTTACTTGCATGGATTGATAGGATCCTATACTTGGGGGATTGATCACCCCTCAACATTATCCTATCCCTAGTTTGTCCTACTCTCAAATGCTTTATCTCTTCATTTCTACTTTATCAAGAGCATGACTGTAAGATCATACTCTGCTAAAGTGGGGGATTGTACACCTTTGTTTGTGTCTAATTGCACACTCTCCTAGCACCTATTTTAGTCTTTCTTTTTCCTCTATGCATTTTGGGACCTTTATTAGTTTAAATTAATATTATGAGTCTTATTCCACTTTATCACACTCTTATTTGAGACCTTAAATCTAGGTGTGCCCATTATCATTTTATCCTGATTTATTTCTAATCTTATCCTAATTTCAACCCTCAAAGCATATTTTGCATACCTATGCAATATGTTTTGAGCCATCGAGTTGAATTTGGCATTAGAATCTTGTTATCTCGCATCCCTAAAAATTTGGAAATTTTTTGATAGGACAAGGTAGTAGAGATTTGCCCTGGTCCCCCCCTTTTTCCCCTGAATTTTGGGAGGATAATTTGGCAGTCTTATTTAGTTCAAATCCGGCTCCATGCGAAAATATATCAATTCTAAGTCTGCATAATGGGGATTTTAATTATGAAATCTCTATATAAGGCATCCCTCTCAATTCATTTTCATTATTACATCTTATGCTAACATTATCATCGATTCAAGAGCAATTTTTTTCCTCAATAGTAGATATAATTCAAGGAGCACCAAACTACATCAAGGTATCTTCATATTATGTTTCAATAATGATTTCATGATAGATTTTATGTGATTTATCATGTTATTGCATCAACACATGGAGAACTTATCCTAAGAGCATTGCATCACCTATTGAAGGTATAATCATCTACATTCAAGCATTTCAATTTCAGATCTAACCCTTGCCCTAAAAAAGAAGTCCTTTCCAATCCAATTTCTATTTCAATTAGGGTTAATTCCATACTTGAAGTTTTACCTAAGGCAAACCCCTATCCACAACCCTCGTTGCTTTCCTCTTATGTGTACCTAATGGAGCTAGGAATATCAGAATAGCACCAAGATCCAGAAACAAAGCATCCAACCAAATTTCATTAGAAAGTACCTGGACCAGGGCACTTTGGGCACCATTGTCCAGGACTAGGGTTCTTTGGAGCTCCACAGTCCTCCCTGAACAGGTCCAAATTTGACAAGTGTCTTCCAGACTGCATTAGGATTCAAACTTTCAGACCATAGTTCAAATAACCGAGGTGCTAGGTACCTTTGTCCTATCAGTTCAGCTCCAAATTTCAATTACAAGTGCACAGTCAGATTCCCCTTTCATTTCTATACCTACTGAGAAGTTTATATTTCATTATCAACTAGCATAATTAATCCATGTTGCTAGTTCATGCATATACTTTCTTACCTTATATTTAGCATTCAATTTACATCCTTTCAATTATATTTTCAACTCAAACAAAAGGTAAGAGGACTTCAATCAACATTCAACCCTCTTCATATTAATATTGAGGTTGGATCTATTGAGTTCATCCTATTTTTAATGTGATGCATGTGAAAGGTCATTTCGTAGTTTACAAAGCATAACTTGTGAAACCCTAATTTTTCAACCATTACACATACGACCATATAAAAATTAGACAATCTCTTGTGCTTGTTTGATAACTTTGTCTGCATGTTAGCAATTGAGTACACGATTGGAGGCACTTTTAGTACATTTAATAAATAATATCTTATTATTTTGCCATGGTGTATATGTGTTCATCATAATGAGCTTTCCTATTATACTAATGGGATTTACCTAGTAACAAACCACAAACCATAGTGGGCATGTCATAGATAACCTTATAAAGAAATTTGGGACCAAATGTAAAAAACACAATGCATGTGTGTACGATCCGTGAGGATGAACTACTATCCTTCCATCCAAGTTGATATAGATGAGGATGTGGATCTGTTGAAAAATGTATATCAATAATGGACTTTGTAATCAATATATCTGCAAGACATTATTATTGATATAATCCACAAATAAATCATGTGTTTAGTGATCACGTGTGACAAATAGATTCTGAAATCTCCTAAGATAGAATGATGGTCATCAAGGTGACTTATTGAGTCTACCTTTCAACTCATGTCATATCATCATTAGAAGTCTCAGTGGGAACATTTTACTTTTCCACGTTTGAAGAATGTCCAATCAAACTCTTCTTCAATTTCAAACACTCAATTTTTTTGTTACTCTTCTTTTTATAATAATTATAAAATTTACTAGATTTAATAGAATCAAATGGAGAATAAGAATGAAATTTTCTCGAGGAATTTTTTTTTGTGGACAAGAACTCATGGTGTTAGTGGAACTTGCAAAAAAAGAAGGTTGAGATGCTCAAGGTTGAGCAACAATTTTTATTCTACCAATTGTGCTTTATTGAATGCATCATCTAGTGTTGTAAGGGTAGTGTATTTCAACTCCCTAAATATATGTTCTTGTAATCCACTCTTGATATTTAAAATCAAAGAAGGAATTGGATCTCTCACTCAGAGTAATATTCTTAGTTTGTTGAATTAGTTGATGCAATATTGGATAAAGATTTGACATCCTTATCACAGATGAAGCCACTTGATAAGTAGATCCTAAATGTAGTTGGAAGGATAGAACGTGTTCTTCAAAACTATGACAAGTTGATCCCATATGTTGATAGGATTTTGAGCATTTTGGTTAAGTGATCAAGACCTTAGCCACTTGAAAAAGATTTGAGCTTGCAAATGGTACATGTTCATCATCATGGACTTAGTTGTATTCAAACTAAAAGCATCTAGGTGTGGAGGAATTCAAGATCTCGACGTTCATCATAGATCTTGACCTCACATTTGGTTTTAGATAGATGTCAGTTAGGGGCAAGAAGTATCTAAACAAATATTCCATTGACCTTATTAGTGAATGTAGATATCACACCTATGAGTTCAACAACTCTCTTAGCTACATCAACAACCATGTTATTATAGGTAAGATCTATTGGATTACTTTACACTTCTCAACAATAAAAATTGACAAGAAATATAGGTGAACATGCTACTAGACTTGAGATTGGAAAAACCAATTAAATTAAGACAGTTGTGACAAAACCACTTTCCAAAGATGTCATAGGCTTCACTAAGAACAATGTAGCAAATTAACAATACCATTTCAAGCAATTTATGGAAATAATTAAAACACGAGTTAGAAAATGCTAAAGAAAAAATAAATTAAGTGGAAAAAGGGTTTCGGCCCTTTACAAGGGCTACCAAAAGAATAGGCAAAATAGGCCCAGGCTAGCTAAAAACAAATAGGTGGGACTCTTAGGGTCCCACTTAGATAATCCCAAGCCTAGAGTAAATTGCACTCTCACCCAACACTCAAGCATGAGCTTGGAATAATGAATTAGGAAGACCTTTCTTCCTCTTCTTGCAACAATCCATGAGATGTTATCTTCTAAATTATTAGAACAAGGGGAAGTAGGAGGAGAATACCCACAATGAGCCCATCAATGCATGAAGATGAAGCAATAGAATGGTGAAGAAAAGTAACCTTTAACCACATGCGTAATTTGGATTTGATTTGAAGCTAACAAAAAATCAAGCTATGAGATCGGGGTAGGAGGTTCCTCAATAGGGTCTACAGAGAATGACAAACATGCACTAGAAGGTAAGGATTTTTCATCATCTTGAGAGGATTTATCTAACCAAGAATTCAAAGGTTGAAGAGTCAAGTGATCTTTGTTAGTTCTCTTTCATCAAGTGACAAAATCCTACGACACAAGAGAGGACAATCTATATCTAGGTGATTTATGGAGAAGCATCAATGGCATCTAAAAGGGAGACCCTCATAATCAAGAGGTTGAGTCCAAGGCCTATCCCCAACCATCAAAATTATATCCTTGTCAACCGGCTTGGAGATGTTAATGTTTGTCAGAATGGGATAAAAAGTAGAGTGCCCCATGTAGGAAGTGAAATTGTCAACCTTCAAGAAGTGACCAATAGATTTGCTAATGACCTCATAACAAGAAACCTTCCAAAATTGGAGAGGGAAGTTCTAAATTATAACCCATACCAGATGCACATTAAATGGCTCAATAAGAAGGTTAAAGGAAGTTAACTAAGGTTTAATGGAGAAAGTGCTCTTGCCAAACCCACAACCTACCCATCCAAATTCTTGTCCTCAAAAGAGGCAATAAAGAAATCTTTATCTTATGGGACGAGCTCAAACTTACCTTCCACAAGAAGCCTCCAAGAATCCAACATCCAATTGTGGTGGTCAAGAAGAGAAGGCCAAAAGTTGTAAAATCTACACACCAAACCCCTACACTAGTAGAAGTCCTCATTTTCCACCACATCTTGACCTCAATTCACCATTGGCAATGATTTGGAACAATGAAAATGACAAGTTTTTTTTCCTTAAAGAGTGAACAACACCAAAACCAGCCACCTGAGCAAATCTATGTCCACCAACTATAGTAGTAGGCACCTGAGGGGTGTTGCAATGAACACCCATGCCACTGAAAGTGAGAGGCAATTTGACCCTCGGCAAAGATTCAAGCCCAACGACATTTGAGATATAATCAGGGTCAACAAAGAGAGCCCACACCATAGGGGAAGAGATCAACAAAGCAATAGGGCCTAGAAAGTCATTTACCCCATCATAGGCAAAAAATGAAGATGGGAGGGAGAATACTAATGGTAATGGGTTAGGACTTTCAACAGTTGTTAAACACAACATGAGGAATTTTCTAAAAAAAGTAATCTTTCAATCAAAAGATTTGAAATTAATGGTCTTCTAAGAAAAATTTAGGCAAAATGAGTAATACTTAACAAATAATATTGTTTTCTTTTATAGTATTCTATGTGTGGAAAATACATTAGACACCAATTTATATTAGGAAAAAATGGTGAAATGTTAAGGTTTCTTCCAACACAAATCACTTTTGTGTGTCATTGACTTGCACTAACAAGGTTGTTGCAACTTCTAATACCTTTGTAACTAGCTTTGACTAAAACATTTGAAACCCTTATTGTTCACACTAGGGAAAAGTCAAGATGTGTTATAGCTATCAATGCAATTGTCACTCCTATTGTTCAAACATCAGCATGCACTTTCAAAGGCTAAGGTAAAAATATAAATTGTAGTCATTAGCCTATCTTTCTTGATAGAATTCTAATGCAAGGTGAGTGAAATAACATCTCTTGAATGCTCTACGATGGGCATGAATTTCTATGGCCCTAGGAAGGATGAACACATTAACACCATGTTCTATTGTGTAAAAGAGGAGTGTCTTCTACAACAATGATGTCTTTTGTAGTAATAACTTCAAGCTACTTAAAATGAAGCTTGCTTTAACACATTTAAATTCAGTGCATACCACAACTTCAAATGAGGTGGCAATGGCGACCTCTCAGAAGAGCATGCACATTCTAATCACATGGAATTGCTTATTGAGCTTTGATAGCAACTAATGGGAACCAATCAAGTAGACGTTAGAGATCAAATTCAACACAAAGACATTAATATTTACAAGATAAAATTGGAATTTTGTATTTCCCAATATCCCTATTCATGAGGGAATTCACAACAATTTATAGGCATAGTATATGCCAAAATTGAATGATTTGAGATCTCTTCCAAATCTTAATGTAAAAAAAAGGACAAAACCAAATTAACAATTAACTAAGTAAAGCTAACCTCCTCCAATTTTCTTGTTTTTTTAAATGGGCTCTCTCGCTCCTACCACTATCCATTTGTCATCTATCACAGGGATTCACGGTTCCTCTGTGTTTGTTGTTGGTGCATCATTTGGCCCCATTTTTTCTGCTATTGGGGTTTTTCTCATCTAGGTTTGATTCCTATTACTATGTCGTCTACCACAGGTATGCTTATTGTGTCATTTGTCGTGAGTGTGCTTCTTCTCTCTAGTGTAGCCATAAGTTGTTTTGTTTCTATTACTAGTGTGCAATATGTTGCTATTTTTGTTGACCTTTTCTATTCACTTCTTATGTGGATGGACATAGTAAAGATTTTGGAATAGGCTTCATAGGGTTTCATGGTTCTTTTGTGTCTATTGTTGGTGCATTGTTTTGCTCTATTTCTTCTGGTACTGGGGTTTCATCTATCACAAGTGTACTTCCCATTAATGCATTTATTACATCATTGGGATCAATTTGGTTTGTCGTAGTTGTGCTTCCTATCTTTGGTGCAACCACAAGTTCTTTTGTTGTTATTATTGGTGTGTGGTCTACTACTATTGTTGTTACACCTTTTGTGCCAACCTTTGTTGTTGATAGCTGCATGTTTGCTTAGGTTTTTGGTTCGGGTGATGCTCACCCTTTGAGGAAGATATCTTATCCTCTTCTTTGTGCCAAATCATCCCTGGTGGTGATTTGTGACCAAGATGTGGTGGAAAATGAGGACTTCTACCAACGTATGAATTTAGAGTGCAAATTCTCTAATTTGTTGCCTTCTCTTCTAGATCTTCACAGATGGGTGATGGGTTCATGGAGGCCTCTTGTGGTAGATAAGATTGAACTCTTCCCATATTTTAATTTTTATTTTATTTACTCCTTTGCTTCCCTCCTTTGAGGATAGAGATTTTGTGTTGTGCATGCTAAAGGCTCGGGGGAGCACTCTCTCTCTCTATTAAGCCTTGCTCAACCTCCTTTAATCCTCTTGTTGACCCACTAAATGTTTGTCTAATGTGGGTTAGACTTTTGAATCTCCCTCTACATTGTTTGTATCCTTCTTGTTATAAGGTCATTAGCAACTATATTGGTTGTTTCTTGAAAGTTGATGATTAAAATGGGGCACTCCACATTTGCATGCATCTAGTGGGCATTGACATCTTCAAGCCCCTTCATGGAGATGTGGTTTTGATGGTTGGGGATAAGCCTAGGACTCAACCTATTGATTATGAGAGCCTCCCCTTCAGGTGTTGTCAATGCTTCTCCATCAATCAACTAGCAAAAAATTGTCTTCTCTCACATTTCAAGGGCTCTGTTATTTAGTGGAAGGATGCTACTAATGACCACTTTCAACAAAAAGAAAGTTGATCACAATATTTGTTATGAAAATAAATATCGCTACCAACCCACTCGATGATCAACCTACTATGTAGTAATTTTCTAAAATGAAACCCCAATCAATCGCATGTGAGAGAGCTAGTTTAGCAAAACTTTTGAGAAAAGAAATTGTAGCTTATTTTTTTCCTAAAAAGAGCCACCCTAATATTATCCATACTTTACAAAATGGTGTCCAAGGGCCACAAACAATGTCATTCTCTAATAGTAGAGGACCACCCAACTGAAGGAAGTCATACTTCGAAGTTGTCACGACTAGTTTCATCAAGCTTGCCCAAAAGGTTTTTTTGAAGACAAATGTGACTACCTTTTTATAGTATCAATCTCCTCTCCTAAATTTGAAAGAACCCCAACAACCATAGATAAAATATATGTATTTACTCTACGACAATGTTTTGTGTGCAAGAATCTATAGTCCAAAACTTATTAAACAATGGTTACCAAACCAAATTTGGCCTTCATTGTTTTGTTTAAACAAAGGTCTAGTAGCTCACTAAGGAATGTGATTTTCTATTTTTGTAGAGACTAGCTAGATGTTTGAGTCTATGATAATAGAGAAAAGTAGATGTCAAGGATGATCCATAAAGGAAAACAAAATATGATATAAACTACTTTTAGAGCTTTCACATGAGTAGCTACCTTACTAAGAAATCAATGGGGCGTGATTAAGATCATAAGTGTCATAAACACTCATGTAGAGTCCTCTAGAAATGACAAATGGAGGACTATTGATCAATTGTAATCTTCCTTTGCAAATATTAGCACCTTGATCCAAATTATAACTTAGAATGAAGGGAAATTAGAGGAGGGATATGGCAAGGAATCTCAACTTTGGCCCATAATCTTCTTCATTACAAATGTTGATTTTGTCTCTTGGTCTATTGCAAGATTGCCAAGACTCCACTTTAGAGTTGGCTTCCCCATAGACATATATAGTAAAAGATCTTAGCTTGTTAAGGAGGGGAAAGGTTTTTGTCAAAATATGATTGATTTTCTAGTTTGGAGTGTGCATTTTTTGAAGTGCATTGCTAATTATCATTGAATCTTGTATTCTATATTTAAAAAATCTTCTTCAATGCATATTTGAAGACCAAAAGCAAAAGCTTGAGACTTTGAGTCAAAGAAAGAATGGAACCAAAAAATTATATAACATCGATTCCAGGATTCTATAGTGTTGCCAACATACTCCATGATCAACCCACTATGTATTAATTGTCCAAAATGAAACCCCAATCAATAGTATATAGAGAAGCCAAGTTAGCAAAACTTTTGAGAAAGGAGATTGTTTCTTACTTTCTTCCTAGAAAGAACCACCATAATATTATGCATAATTTGCAAAAATGGTGTCCAAGGGCTACAAATGATGTCATTCTCCAATGGTTGAGGACCACTCAATTAAAGGAAGTCATATTTAGGAGTTGTGACAACTAGTTTCATCAACTCTGCCTAAAAGGTGCTTTTTGAAGACAAAAGTGACTACCTTTATAGTATCACTCTCCTCTCCTACATCCAAAAGAACCCCAATAACATGGATACAATATCTAAATTTACTTTACAACAATGATTTGTGCAAGAAATTGTCACCCAAGATTTATTAGACAATGAAGGTCATTAGACCAAATTTAGGATTCATTGTTTTGTTTAAATGAAGGTCAAATACCTCACTAAGGAATGTGATTTCCTTTTTGTAGAAGTTAGCTAGATGTTTGAGTCTAAATAGTAGAGAAAATGAGATGTCAAGAATTATCCACAATGGGAAAAAAAAAAATAAACTACTTGTAGAGCTTGTCACCGCCTTACTAAGAAATCAATGGGGCGTGCTCAAGATTATAAATGTAAATGTGATAAACACTTATGTAGAGTCCTCCAGAAAGTACAAATGGAGGACTATTGATCAATTGCAATCTTCCTTTGCAGATATTAGCACCTGATCCAAATTATGACTTAGAATGAAGGCAAATTAAAGGAGGCACATGGCAAGGGATTTTGACTTTGGCCCAATGATTTGCTTCATTGCAATTGTTGATTTTGGTATCTTGGTCTATTGCAAGATTGACAAATAAGTCCACTTCAGAGTTAGCTTCCCTATAGAAATGACAATGAAAGATCCTAGCGTGTTGAGGATAGGGAAGGTGTTTTTCAAAATATGATTGATTTTCCAATTCAGAGTATACCTTTTCTAAAGTGCATTGATAATTATCATCGAATCTTCACTTCTACATTTTAAAAACCTTCTTGTATGCAAAATTAAATACCAAAAAACAAAGCTTGAGCCTCAAACTCTGAGATAAAAAGGAACCAAAAAATTGATCACAACATCTATTATAGGAACCAATAGAGCTACCAACCCACTCCATGATCAACCTAATATGCAATAATTGTCCAAAATGAAACCCCAATCAATAGCATGTGGGGGGAGCCAAGTTAGCAAAACTTTTGAGAAAAAACGATCTTGTCTTAATTTCTTCCTAAAAAGAACCACCTTGATGTTGTACATAATTTGTTAAAAATGGTGTTCAAAGGCCACAATCAATGCCATTCTCCAACAATAGAGGACCACCCAACTGAAGAAAGTTGTATTTAGGTGTTGTCGCAGTTAGTTTCATTGAGCCTATCCAAAAGGTTCTTTTCTATGAAAAAATTGGTTAGTTTCTTTAGTCCCAATCTCTTCTCCAACAACCATGAATAAAATATCCATATGTACTCTATAATAATGCATTGTGTGCAAGAATTTGTTGCCCAAAGCCCATTTCAAAATTAAGGTCACCAAACCATATTTGGGCTTCATTATTTTAGTTTATTGTAAAGGTTGGTTAGATGTTTGAGTCTATGATAATAAAAAGTAAAAAGATGTCAAGGATGATCCACAATGTAAAAAGAAAATGTGATATAAACTACTTTTAGAGTTTTTACATGAGCAGCCACCTTACTAAGAAATTAATGGGGCATGCTTAAGATCATAAATGTCATAAATACTCATCCTATAGAAAGTACAAACAAATGACTATCAATCAATTGTAATCTTCCTTTGTGGATATTAGCACCCTGATCCAAATTTAGACTTAAAATGAAGGGAAAGGAGAGGGGGGATATGGTGAGGAATTTTAACTTTGGCCCAAGATTTGCTTCATTGCAAATGTTGATTTTTGTCTCTTCATATATTGCAAGATTGGCAAGATAGTCCACTCCAAAGTTAGCTTCCAAATATAGATGTTGTATAGTGAAAAATCCTAGCTTGTTGAGTAGAGGGAAGGTGTTTTTCAAAATATGATCGATATTTCAATTTAGAGCATCCCTTTTTTGAAGTCCATTGATAATTTTCATCAAATCTTCAAATCAACATTTTGAAAACCTTTCAAGATGCAAATACTAAAAACTAAAGCTTGAGCCTCAAATTCATTGTTGGTCCCATTAGTCGATTTCTTAGTGGAGGTAGAGACAAAAAAAACCTACTAGAATCTCTAAAATTGCACCCAACACTGGAAGGACAAAGATTTGGAAGCACCACTAGAATGCAGTTTAATCCATCACTTTGATGGAGGCGGCCATCTAATCTGGGCCCTTTGAAGGAAAGACGACTTAACTCTTCATGCTCCTTGAATGGGGGAGCATTCAAGCAATCCCAACTTCTAATCACAACAATTTCCCAAGAGAAAAGGATTTTATTATGATGCAATTCAATTGCAGTTTGCTCTACACTACTTTGTCAATCTCCTTTTCCACTTTGAGCTTGAATCTATCAATTTGTAAGAATTTCTAAGACAATGTGATTGTTTTGGTTCCACAATTCCCAAATTAGGGTCGATGGGCTTATGAACTAAATGCTAGGAAAAGTGGGACTTTCTTTGGATGTGCAACCAAGATTTAAAGATGTTGAAAATAACTTTAGGAACTGCCCCAACCCAATTGATTTTGGTGCAGAGCCACTACTAGCATTCCAACGCGATGGACAACTAACCAGAAGATGGTTCCCACATTCTTATGCTACCAACAAAGAGAACATCTAGAAGGGCCTGCTAACCCCATAGGAAGGAACTTGCTACTTGTTAATATACTTTTTCATATAGCTTTCTAGGCAAGATAGTCAACTCCAACATAAATGTGATGACCAAGCCTTAACCACTAGAGAGACATCCTCAATTTCATAATCCAAAAAAACTATATATTCTCTAGACTTCAAACAACTCCATCTCAAGTAGTTTTGTTCACTATTCATATATTTTTTCTTTTTTAGTTCTTCCATAAGAAGCAATTCTTGTTCCTTCAAAGGCCTAAGGAAGGAGAAAACATTTCAAACCCAATCAACAACCCCTAAATTAGAGTTAATCTTGACATAATTTTGTAATTTAGAATCACATATCAAGGAAAGAACCCCCTCAACCTCTTCTTGATCACTTCTATTTAATAAAGTAGGAAAACAATTCTAAGAGCCATTCCAAAAGTCAATTAGTCTACTATCATCAACTTCTAAAGTAAGATGACATTTAATGATGCTTTTGCAACTAAGCATGGAATTCCAGGGGTCAAAACCCTTTGGGAGATTAGCCATTGTCATAAATTTGAAGGCATTGTTTGAATCCAAGTATTTCTTCTACAATAGTTTGGAGCATTTGCCACCATGATTTGAATACACTCTCCAAATGAGATTATCCCCTAGGGATTTATTTTGAATCGTTGAATCTTGTAGGCCAACCTCCCCCCAACCCTTGACCTTTGAAGAGAAAAATTTACTCCATCTTACCAAAGGAATGGTTTTCTACTTAATGTCTCTTTGCCAAAGGAAGGTCCTCGTAATCTTGTTCAAATTTTGATAAATTCTCCTTGTCATTTATAAACACGACATCAAGTATATTGGAATAGTTGTAATTAAACAATTTAGCATTAAAATTTTACCTACAAAAGCGAGCCATTTACCTTTCCACAAAGATAATCTATTTGCACATTTGTCTAACATACGTTGCCACAAATTACCTTTGTTGGCACCCATAAGAAGGGTAGCAACAAGATACTTGTTGAGGAGGGATCCGATCTTCAAGCCTAGAACGGTAGCTATCTTAGCCCACCTTCTATTGTTCACATCAAAGAAAAGCACTTCCAACTTGTTGGAGTTTACTACTTTTGCTAGAATCCTAACAAAAGGTCTTGATAGTAAGGTCAATCTACTTACCCTCTATAATGGAAGCAAACCCAAATAAAATGGTATCATCAAAAAATTGTTGGTGGGTAATCGGATCAAACTCACATGTAGCCTTTATTCCAATCCATCTTTTATTAATGGCAACTTTCAAGATGAATCTCCCAAGAGCATCTACGATAATAATGAAGAGAAAAGGAGATAAAGTTTCACCTTGTCTCAAACCCTAGGAGGAAGGAAAAAACCCAAACAGACTTCTATAAACTAGGACATTGTATTTGGGACTTGAAACTAAGCTAAATCGATTAATCCAATGACTACCAAACCTAAAGTATGCAATACGTTGATTGGGAATCTCCTAAAACTATCCCGGGGAGGACAAGTTTCCATCTATTTGGCACTACTTTGGCTCAAATATAATACATTGTTTTGCAAAGAGAAATCAAGTGAAAATCATCAAAAGACTTTGGATTCTCATTTTTGCGAGTCAAAGAAATGTGGGTGTTATTGAAGTCGTTTAGTAAAATATGGTGTTTTCTCAATTCTTCTATCACCTCAACCACATCTTTTCTCAAAAAAGACTAGCAGAGCGAAAAGTTGGGAAACCATTAGGACCAAGCACTTTGTTTGAGTGAAGCTAAAAAGTTGTTCTAGTTCCTTCCTCAATGAATAGGGCACTTATTTTGATCCTCTAAGACGATTTTGGAATGTTGCCAAGAAGGATCTTCTAGTTTTGAAGATTAGAGCAATCTTCAATAAGCAACTTCTAGAAAAAAGAATATACTCCATAGCCAATTTTTGTGAGTCCTCCAATTTAACCCGTTCATTTAAATTTATGGAGACCATATTCACATTTCTTCTACCCTTGGTGGAGGCACGGAAACAACTCTAATTTTGCCTCTAGGATGTTTCTTCTGTAGCTAGAACTTCAAAATAGTTCCCATTAACTCCTTTCCTCTCATAAAACAGTTTTGGTCCATCCCCTTGGAAGTATCTCATTATTCAAAGCTTCTTATTGGATTCGAAAGCCTCTTTTTGTAAAAAGGTGTTTCCAAAGTGTACGGTATTCTAATGCTTCAACTTTTCATTAATGGAAGAGAGCCTTTAATAAAATAAGAACATTTTGGAACCTTTAAGATTTAAAGGTTGTTTCCTCCAAGTTTCAGTGAGACCAATGAGGAAGTTATCTTAGAACCACATCTTTTGAAGTTTGAATGGGCATTTAAAGAGCTAGCTATCCTCAATTATGGAAAGCAAAACTGAAAATTGATTCAACCTAAAGCAAGGCTCAAACATGACTTTCAAAGAAAACTTGGACCTAAGCCAAGTATTGCTACCAAGGAACCTATATATCCTTTTTGCATCATTACTTAACACAATTATTTTGTTAGTCCATGTGAAAACTCTGATTTTTTGTGGGTAATTGATGAGATTGTTTCTTGAAACAGATTCCTGAAAATCCTCTTAGTATTTTGAGGGTTTAGTTATTCCTCATTTTTCTCCAAGGGGCTTAGAATAACAATAAGGAGAAGGGAGATGTTCCTAACTCTTTAGGGTCTGAAAATGGAGTAAGCTGGTTTCAAGATGCTCAACATGATAATGTTCTTGAGCAAGGACTTTCAGAGATATCGCTAGCTTCTCCGGCTCAAGTCAAGTCGACTTTCCCGGAGGAAAATGCTCCAATATGGGGAAATGAAGAAGACATAGACAATGCCCTGAGAAAGAGGGGGATAAATCAGGAAGAGGTTGAAACATTGGAGGAAAATAGAAAAGGCAAGAACAAAAATAATAATAATAATAATAACAACAACCATCAGACTACTAGAAAGACCAAAAGTAGATTAGGGGATGTGGGGGCTCAGCACACATCACCTGGAAGATATTCTAATGCAAAGAAGAGGGCCATGGAAGCCAGTAAGAATCTAGCGGATGGTACGCAAAGAACCATCTTTGAATCAGGTATCTCTAAAAAATCATGAAGATTATCTCCTGGAATATTCGAGGATTGAATAATCCTCACAAACAGGACTTAATTAAAAGTATGAGTAGAGACAAAAACCCGGATGTTATTATGATTCAGGAAACTAAAATGTCTAGGGAAAAGGTTGAATGTCAGAAAATGTTTAGTAATGGGGGAGTTAGTGGTGGCAGCTCTGAAGGGGCTTCTGGGGGTATTGCTACTTTCTAGGATAAGAATAATGTAAAGGGCGAGGTGTTGATTCAAAATAACAATATGGCTTGTATTAGGTTTAATCATGTGAAAGAAGGTACTTCATGGGTCTTGACCAATGTGTATGCCCCTAACACTAAAGCAGGCAGAAATGTTTTCCGGAAGAACCTATCCTCGATTAGAAGTAAGTTTGTTGAAGATAGCTGGATTATTGTGGGGGGTTTCAATACCCCTCTGAGAGAAAATGAGAAGAAGGGAGGAAGCCAAACCAATCTGGACAACGGATTGGACTTGATGGAGTTCATTATCAACCATGCTCTCCATGATTTGGACTTGCAAGGGGTTAAATACACATGGACCAACAGAAGGAGTGGAGAAGACTTAATTCAAGTTAGGCTTGATAGAGCTTTAATTTCTCATGATTGGTTTAATTCCTACTTTTGTTCCTTATCTGCTCATATCAGGGCTGGGTCGGATCATTATCCTATATCTTTTAATGCTGACCCCAAGCAGGGAAGGAGACATTTCCCTTATAGATTTGAAAGAATGTGGACCAAACACCCAAACCTTGAAAGCAAAATCAAGGAATGGTGGCAGGTTAGAGTTGAAGGAAATGCCATGTATAAGGTGGTTAAAAAGCTGAAGTTTGTGAAAAACAATGTTAAAAGGTGGAATAAGGAATCCTTTGGGAACATTTTTGTGTCCAAAGTTGACACTCTCTTAGATCTGAAAGATATCCAATATGAGATTAAGAATAATGGCTACAACAATGTCTCTAGAGAGGCTGAAGATGAGATTATGATGAAATATCATGATATCATAGCTAAAGAAGAAACATTTTGGAAACAGAGATCGAGAAATGTATGGTTGAAGGAGGGGGATAGAAATACCAAATACTTTCATATGTCCACTTTGAAACACAAGGCAATCAACAAGATTTCTCAGCTTAAAGTCGATGGCAGAATTATTGATAATGAAGATTCCATGAGGAAAGTTGCTCTGGAGTTTTTCTCCAATCTTTTGACTAAGGATCACAATCTGGACCCTCAAGTTCAAAGGGATCTTTTGGATTGCATCCCTTCTATCTTGGATGCTAACCAGAATTCCTATATTACTGCCATCCCTACTAATGATGAGATTTTGAAGGTTGTTAATTCTTTTGATGGTAATAAGGCCCCGGGTCCGGATGGCTACCCTATGTTTTTTTTTCAAATGTATTGGCATATTGTTGGAAGGGAGGTATCCAATGCGATGAAAGAATTCTTTGGTGCTAGGAGAATTCTAAAAGAATTGAATGGTACTTTCGTTGCTCTTATTCCTAAGAAGATGGGGGTTGACTCCATGGATCTTTTTAGACCCATAAGTCTATGTAACTCCCTGTACAAGATCATCTCTAAAGTCTTGACCTCTAGAATTTTGACTTTGCTCCCCTTGATTATATCTCCCCAACAAAGTGGGTTTGTCCCCGGGAGACAAATTTTGGACTCGATTATCACGGTTCATGAGAACATTCACTCTCTTTCTAGGGCTAAAAAAGAAGGTTTTCTTTTGAACCTTGATTTATCTAAAGCCTATGATAGAGTTGACTGGGGCTTTATGCAGACTGTTCTTTCAGCCTTTGGATTTCGTTCAAGAAGCATCTGTCTTATTATGCAATTGGTTTCCTCTGCTTCTTTCTCTGTGTTGGTCAATGGGTCTCCCTCTCCATTTTTCAAGTCCTCCAGGGGTCTCAAACAGGGGGATCCTCTTTCCCTTGTTCTTTTTATAATTATGGCGGAATGCTTGGGAAGACTTATTGGAAATCTTGTTGAGAATGGAGAGTTTAGAGGACTGAAACCTTCATCTGCAGACCAAGTGTGCTCTCATCAGCAATTTGTGGATGATTCAATTATTATGGGTAATTCTTCTGTGAAAGATTCTAGAAGCCTAAAGAAAGCTTTGGATAGATATGGGAGTGCAACTGGTCAACTGATTAATTGGTCTAATAGTTTTGTTTATTTCATAAACACTCCAGAGAGAAGACAGACAAAGATCAGTGCTATTTTGGGTAGCCAAATTGGGAATCTCCCTGCTTCCTATCTTGGGCTCTCTTTATTTCAGGTTCCTCCTGATACCTTTCGAGGTGCTCTGGTGGATAAAGTTCATAAGAAGTTAGCTGGATGGAAAGGCTCTTTGCTCAGTCAAGCTGGAAAAGTCCAGCTTCTGAAATCTACCCTCCAGAGCATCCCTCTTTATGCCATTAGTCTTTTTAGAATTCCTGTTAAGTTTGCAGAGGCTATTTAAAAAATCCAAAGAACCTTTCTTTGGACTGTGGTTGAGGAAAAGAAGAGAATGAATTTGATTGCATGGGATAAGGTGTGCAAACCTATAAGAAAAAGTGGACTTGATCTTAGAAGAATCAGGGATATGAATGAGTTTCTCATGGCTAAGCAGATATGGAGAGGTTATAATACTGAGGGAGAGTGGAAACTAATATGGGATAATAAGTACAAAAGACAGCTTCCGACCTTTCATAGTTTCCTCAAGGCTGAAGATATTCCGATTGGATCCAACATCTAGAAAAATGTCACAAGAACTAGAGATATAATACTCAAAGGAGTGAAATGGAAGGTGGGGAGGAGCAATTTTATCAAATTTTGGTAAGACACTTGGTTGTTAGACTCTCCCATTAGTGACAATCCTGATCGGGGCAAGTCTGAGGATCAGTGTAAGGAAAAATTTGGCACCACTGTGGCTGACTACTGGAATTTAGGTCAGTGGAAGGACCTATCCATTGTTGATCCTTCTCTTGAGCATCTGAATAAAATAATGAATTCTATGGTGGTGATTGATGATGAGGATCAACTTATTTGGAAACTCACTGCTGATGGTAAATTTTTTGTCTCCTCTCTTTATTTCCAGCAATTTTCTAGTCAGGAAAGCCCTTGTTGGGCTAAGGCTTGGGTGAAAGGTCTTATTCCCAAAATTAATATTTTTTTCTGGATTGTTCTGCAAAACAAGATTCTGACGACTGACAATCTCAAAACAAGAGGCTTTTGTTTGCCTAGTATTTGTCATCTTTGTATGCAAAATGAGGAAACCATTAATCACATGTTTATCCATTGTCTTTTCTCTATGGATATTTGGGCCAAATGCGTGGACAATTTCAATATCAGTCGGGTTTTCCCTGAAGCTGTCCAAGATGTCTTCAATTCCTGGCTCCACCCCTCTAGGAATAATTCAGTTAATCTGCTATGGAAATTTTCTTTACCTCATATTTGTTGGGTAATATGGAAAGAGAGAAATGATAGAGTGTTAAGAGATAAGGCATCAAAAGCCCAAATTATTTTTGAGAAAATTAAAAGAAATATGGTGGAGAACCTCTACATAACAGGTGGAATAATGAATCCTAAAGATCAAGGGGATAACATCATTTTTAAGAATTGGAGATTAAAGGGGAGTGAAACCACACATGCTAATACTAGAGACGAGGTGAGATGGGAAGGCCCCCCTCAAGGATGGATGAAAATCAATTTCGATGGTGCTTCCAAGGGTAATCCTGGTAAGGCAGGGCGTGGTGTGGTATTAAGAGATGAAGGGGGAATATGTAAAGCTATTAAATGTATTCCTATAGGTCACCAAACCAATCATGTTGCGGAGGCTATTGCTGCTTATCATGGGTTGGTTCTTGCTAAAGATTCAAACTACACAAAAGTGTGGGTTGAAGGAGATTCTCTGAACATTATTAACTGTTTGAATAATGTTTTCCCTCCTTGGTCTATTCACAATGCCATTGAAACTGCGAAGGATATAAGTAAAACCTTTGAAATATGTATTTTTACACATGCTTATAAAGAAGCTAACAAATGTGCTGACTGGGCTACCAACTTGGCTTGTTGCTCTGACAAAATTATGACCCTTTATGGTGAGAGTAATCTCAAGTGTGAGGTGAAGTCATTGCTTGAACTGGATCGGATCCAGATGAAATAACGTGTCTTAACTAATCATAATCTCTAATGCTTTATTCTCACTTGGCTAGGATTGATCACAACAGCGACGAGGCTTGTTTTATCTGTCATATCATATTTATTTGGCACGGATTCTGGGTGGCTTTGTATAACAACAATAGAATTGTTAGGTTTTTCCATAGCTCGCAGAGAAAATAGCAGAGTTGCGATAAGGAAGAACTGGGAATTCAAGGATAAAATGGGGGGCAATAAAAAGAGGTTTGAACCGGCTTCTTGCTCAGATTGGAAGAAAAACAAAGACGTATGGGAGATTCTTCAAGATGGAGGTTTGAATGTTTTCATGGAAAGGCTTTGTGGCAAAGACCCTACTGTCACGAAGCACTTCATAAAAAATTGGAAGTGTGGTAAGATTCTTGTTGGCACCTAGATGATGCAAGTGGATGAGGATGTCATTGCGGAAGCTACGGGTATGGTGAAAGATGGTATGAAATTCTACATAGATAGAAGGGTGTCTGACAAGGCTACAGATAGGTTTCCTGTCACAAATGGAGAAAGAAGAAAATTGGTTAAGGCGAACAATCCTTACTATTCCCCTAAGCGCATTTGTAGGCCGTGGAGGTTTGTGTTGTTTGCTACCATCAGCTACATTACTGTGGACGGGAGATTCACAAGGGCTTATGGGCATCACTTCGTGTTGCTCAACCACTTCCGCCATGGTGATAAGGTTAGTTTGTCTTACTATCTTGCATGCTCTATGGATCATACTATTCGTGAAATGCAGAAGGATTCTCAAAAAGATCATGCGTTTAATGGTTTTAGTTTATAAGATGTTGAAAGGGAAAATTATTGAGAAACCCATCAGTAAAGGCAAACAAATTAGGGATGATGAAACTGAAAGTGAGGATAGTGGGTTCAATCTTTATTTTGAAACTGAGGGTGAGTCTGAAAATTTGAGCAAGGGAAAGAGCAAGGGGACTACTGTGGATTCTGACCTCTCGTACTCTGAGGAGGTGTCGTTTGATGATAAAATCATAATGAGTAAGAAAAGAAAGGGGATGGGTAAGCAAACCCAGAGGAGCAAGAAGACCAATAAGGGGATAAATAAGGTGAAAAGGAAGATTATAGTCTCTTCTGATGAGGACTCTGAGGTTGAAAAAATGGACAAGAACAAGGGTAAGGAGGAAGATGAAATGCGGGAAGCTGACTATGGGGAGAACCCGAACACTCAGAGAATGCAGAATGAAGATTAGGAGAACAACAGGGGCAATCAAAATGTCAGCCAAGGTGCCATAGGTAATGATAGTATCAAGGGTTTCTGTGAGGTCATTAGCAAAATGGCGAAAGAAATTGGCGACTTAAAGACTGATCTCAATATGATCAAAAGGGCAACCATAGGTGAGAAGCCTCTTTCTGAAAATGTCAAAGAATTAATGGTGGCCATTAATAAGGCTAAAGCTATTGGAGCAATGGTCAATAAAATTCTGGAAACGGAAAAGAAGGTGAAGGAGCTAGAAGGAATCAGAGATGATAAAGGTCTAGGAATTAATTTGAACGACCTGGTCAATAGAGTGGATAAGATGGAATTAACTGTGAAAAAGATTGTTGAGCAAAATTTCCAGATCCTTAAGGCCATTGTTGATCATGTTAACATGTTGATAAACAAATTTGAATAGATCAAAGGTAAGGAAGATGAGAAGGAACAAACAAAGAAGACGGGTCATGAAAAGAGAACAAGGGCCAACACCCGGAAATAGGTGGGCATCAAGGAAAAAGAGCTCGATGATATGAAGAACT
The DNA here is from genome assembly GCF_030272615.1 of Cryptomeria japonica. Lineage (NCBI taxonomy): Eukaryota > Viridiplantae > Streptophyta > Pinopsida > Cupressales > Cupressaceae > Cryptomeria > Cryptomeria japonica. The sequence continues at coordinate 446,283,576 of NC_081409.1, forward strand.
TTGCGGTCAATATGAAGCAGATGGTGGTTCATGCGAAAGAACTCATAAGAAATATCTAGTTGTCTCGATGTTGTCTTTGTGCTATCTCGGTGTTGTCTTTGTGTTGTCCTTTGGTTGTCTTGTGTTGTTGTCTTTGCCTGTGATCTCTTTTTGTTTTTCTGGGATCTGATCTTTGTATGGGTGTCCAGGCACTGTTATTTCTAGTCACTTTAATGCTTTTTCTTTTTCCTGCTATGTAATCAAGGTTCTGGGTTCCTCCCAAAAACCTGTTTTTAATTAATCAAAACATTGAGATCTCCCCCAATCACAAACTTGAAGCATATGACAGAAGAATAGGAAATCAAGAGAAAGCCTCAACTTTTTTTTTGGACAAGTAAAAGGACCATAAACATTGGAAAAAAAAAGTAGCTTAGATTTCATGCTCCTTACCTCACATAGTTCCTATTTGTGTTTGTTTATGATGTACTTCATTGGCTACATATAAAGGATGCCATAAAATTCCCAATCCTATAGAAGCTTTTATAGGCCTCAACAAACAATTTGTTCCACTTCTTCCATTTCTAGAGTATGATTTCATGGTAGTTTCTTGTAGGAGAATAATATTATAGTTTTTGCAATCAAATTGGAGCTTAATAAGCTCTTTAAAATTCTAGGTGATGATCTTCATTTGCAATTTGGAAGAGATGTCTCCTTCCTAGATTTCAAAAGCATAGCATGCAACTTTTGTTGAATATTGGATCCATTGTCTTCCTCTAATTTAGATTTTTAAGTTCTCTGCCCTCTCTTTCTAGGGTTTCCACAATTAGGCTTTTCTACTTGAGAATCCAACTAGCTAACAATTCTCTCCTTCAAGCTTATGATTTCATCATTATCAACATCTTCATCATTTGTAGATTTGATTTCTTCTTCCATAAATGTCTTCCTCAAGAAGAGTGAGAAACTTTTTGACAAGACTTAGCCCAAACACTTCAAGGGACAAGTCAAAGTTGGATTGAGAGAGGCTCAAAACCTTGGAGGGGAAAGGATATAGGAGTTTGATAGAAGCATCCCTATCTAAACAGGTGCAGAGGAGGGTGAAATTTCCTCAATATCGATCAAAGGAATAGCCACGCCAATGGAAGGAACTTTTTCTAGTGAAACCCTTTACTTAGCAGGAGAGGTTCCTTTGAATGCCTCAAACTTCCTTTGGGAGTTGCATTCCACTTTGATTTTCTGATTCCAAACGCCTTGACTAGATCTTAATTCCAAACATTATGGGAGGGGTTGATTTTGATCAATGTATGTACACGTCACCTACAATCTATCAACACCTTCAAGTAGGCTATTGTCAATAGAGATGAAATCACCAAGTAAATTTTCAATGTCGAAAAGGATTTTACCTTATCACGTTCAAGGGAAGATTATATAGACGAATCCATAATGGCATTTTGGAGCAGACAAAAAATGGATCTAAATTAGAGTGCCAATCCAAAAAGCCTAACCCTAAGCCTTCGATGAACCAAAAGACGCCCATCACAATCTCTTGATTTTTCTCCTTACTAGCACATTCGTTCCAAAAGAAACTTTAAAGACATTTTTTTTCACCCCAATATTTGCGTAATCATTCATCCCTGGAAGGCCAGAATTTGGAAAAAGGCACAATCTTGCATCTGCTTGATCGTTGGAACAAGTACTTCATCCTTGACATTAATATCCCAAGACGGCTATTGACATTTTTTCTCTAGCCTACAGAAATAGCTTTAGCCTTCAAAATCCCCTTTGCTTGGGAGGGTTCTAAGATTTGGAGCCGAGACTTCAAATTTGCTACATCCCACTGATCATGGCTAGGGCAATGGATTCATATTTTGTCTACTTTTCTTTATGCCCATTCTTGAGGAAGGCATTCCTCCTTCCAACGACTCCATGGCACATTAATTGGCCTCTATGCACACACTACAGATTTGTTTTTGCGCCATCTTCTAATGGATAAGCTTCCCTCATGAAATGAATCGGGCTTTCCTTGTTTCGGCAATCTGCAAAATAACGGCTTGTAGCCATCTTGAATTTTCCTTAAATATTGCTGCAAAAACCTTCCTGTGCGAATATTTATTCAGCAGGAAAATTATTTCCCGCAGCACAAAAAATCACCTTGCTGTAAAATATTCTGCACCTCTTCGGTAAATCTTTTAGCCTTTAGGCAATATAATATTTCTAAAATCCCTGCAAAGGAACGAAACAACCATCTGCCGGCCAAAAAAAACTGCAATTATAATATTATATTAATATTTAGAACAATATTAATAATTAAATCAATAAAGATAAAATTTGTAATAATGATGGATGAAGAGATTCACTAACAACATCAACTGTTCCAATTTATTGCTATGGTATTACCACAACAAAATCTACTGTGTCCAAATGAAGGAATATTGTCCACAGTGTCATGGTTCCCGAAGCATTTGATGCCAGATTAAATACACTGGCCCTGAATGACCAACGTTAGCAAAACAATTTTTTATGCCATACTAGTCAGGCACATAATTATAGACTAATAATAATAAAAAAGACTAAACATTGTGTCAACGTAATTATAAGGTCATTACGTAATTATACCCACACTGGCTGTTTGCCCCAAGATCTAATACTAGAAAATATGGAAATAAAAAATTCAGCAAGAAAATCCTCATTAAATTGAGGATAAATAAAGCTCAATTTCTAAAGCTAACACACTTTTTTTGCTGCTGCAGTAAATTTGACTCCAGAGTAACTAATACATTAGTAGCAGCAGAACATTTCAAATAAGCATTGCTTCAATGACAATTTCCCATAGCCAACAGTGTAAGGAGGGAACAAAATTGAGAAGAAAGCAAATGGTGGCTATCAGGTGAAGTCCATCAAACCCTTATGGGCTGCTTTGGTTAAGGTCTAAACTGCGATTTTCACGCTTGAGGGTAGGTTTACTACTATCTTTGGTTACCATTTTACTCTTTTGGACCACTTCAGACATAAACAAAGAGTGTCTTTTCTGTATTACTTGCTGGCATCTCTTGAATTTGGGATTAAGGAGTATAAGAAAAATGACAGAAACCCCATCCTTCATGAGGGTTTAATCCTCTTATTTATTGAGTATGTCAAGTCTCTGCCATCTTCCTCCAAAGGGAAAAGTAAGGAGCAAGTCCCCCCTACTTCGGAAATTTCTAAGGAATAATATTAGTTCAGGGGAGGATATGGGGACGGAGCCTGGTGAAAGGGATGATGATTCTGGAGAGGATGATAGGGAGACAGAGATTAGTGCTTCTTCTGACCAGGTGGGTGCTTCCAATCCTCCTCGGGATGAGGAGGGAGATTCATTAAAAGGAAGAGAACGAGTTCTATTTCTCCTTGTCCTCAGGATCGGGAGATGGAGGCTGAAGAATCAACAGGGGTGCACTCTGAACCTACCAATAACCCTAGTGTGGAGAGAAATATCTCGGGTTATAACAATGCCCCTCCTTCCCCACCCCCTGCAAAATGAGTCTGGTAAGGAAGCTCAACCTTCGTTTCCTAAATATTTACAAAAGATTCTCCATTTCTGAGTGGTGAGCGTGAGGACCCAGAGGATTTGCTGGTGGTGGCGCGTGATGCTGCAGTGGACCAATTTAGGATGTCTAAGTGGCTCTTCCTGGAAATGAACCAGGTAAACATTAATATTGGCTCTTTAAAGAGCAAATTTTGAAAAAGGAGATAGTAATGCAAGGATGCAGGCCAATGAGAAGAAGATGTTGGCAATATTGGAGAATGTTGCGAAGGATGTCAATCTAATGAAAACTGATTATGAAGGTCGTATTGGGGTGCTTGAAGCAAAAATGAAAAGAGTAGATGACAACCTCATCAACCTTGTCAATATGAGCTACAGGATGATTCACAGCAGCACTGAAAGCATCAAGATATTGGTGGATAGATGGGAGAAATCTCAAGCTGCTAAGTCTTTTGACAAGACTTTCATTGATCTTGGTAATGCAGAGAAGGGTAAGCAGGTGTTGGACGATAAGTGTCCATGTGCCCAGACTAAACCAAATCTCAAGATATCCATGGAGCAGGCAAAAATCAATTTGCTGAAGTTGCTGAAACTCACAAACATCTAGGTTAGAGCTGTGTTTGTTCTTTTTTGTCTTGTTGGATCTGATCTGGTTTAGGTCTCTGTTTTGAATTTTTGCCAACAATTGACTGCCGGTTGGCTTGGTTTATCTTTATGGCAGCATTTTGTATATAGGGTTTTGGGGCCCCTTTAAACCTGATTTTCCCTTAATCAAAAACATATTCATACGTAAGACGCCTTGATTAAAACTCCCATCCTTGTGTGTCTTAGTTCTTCACTTTGTCTTGATTTCTATGCTGCACATCCAATGTCTCATGCATTGTCTGGAACAATCCTCATGTAGTGAGTTGTTAAAAGCCTAGCTGGCTTCCAAGTTCCAACATCTTTATGGCCACAGGATCATAATCCTGCTTCTGGGTTTTTTAATTATATTTCTTTTAAACTAGATGTGTACCTCTTCATTCTTTATAAGCAGAGATGTGCCTAGTACACATGCAGGTGGCTTTCCTTGCGCTTACTAGAGGTGCACATCAAAACATTCATCTCCAGTTCACTCTCAATTAAATGACATGATCAGGATGATTCACATCAACTATGGAAATATTTTGAAATTCATCCCCCTGGTTCTGTACACAATAGCAGCTACATTTCTCCTTACATCAACTATGGAATTATTTTGAAATTCATCCCCCTGGTTCTGTACACCATAGCAGCTGCATTTATCCTTGCAGGCTCAAGTTCTCTGAAAAATTCTTTAATAGGGTATATCTACTCCTTTGTGAGAAGCTATATTCCGTGTACCTTTAATTGACAACCAAAAGCACAACAAAATGCAAGACGATAAGCTCTGGAACTATCTACCAATTAGTATTAGTATCCACGCCATGAAAAGTTCAATACATAGCTTACCATGCTCTTCAATAAAACTTATTCAAAATGCATTCTTATCATCCAAAAATTATAAAGGAGCCTATTATTTCCAGAAATCAATTCAAATAACCACAACATTTTCATAAAGAAAGTCGTCAAAATATCTGTATATTACTCATTTTACTGCTTGTTTCAAGTTTAGCATTCTGGCAAAATATACAGTGTGCTAGGATTCTGATACATACTAACATCCAAGTCTGGGCCACCTGGCATAAGAGATTGCCAATTTTATTTTTTTATATCTGCAAGATATCTCTGAGAAACAATTCCAATGAGGCAGTCGGTAAAATAGTTTCAATAAGGTTTGATACCGCAGAACAGAGGACCTGACAAAAGTGAAGCTAGGCATGCGAACACTTCAATGGCCTACAGCTACAGGACTGACCTCCTGCCAAACATACAAGAAATCTTTATTTATGTAGACATAACTCCTGCCTGAGCATGTTAAAATTTTGGCTTCTCACACGAATTAACAGTACCTCCTCAAAACTTATCTGAAACTTATGTGCCCGATTACATACCCTCTAAATGATTTTCGAAGAGATGCTCAACTCTCCAAATAAAAAAAGAACTTAAAGCGATTAGTTCAAGTAAACAAAAAGTGTCTTCAAATTGTTGATAATCATTGTCATGCTCCATATTTAGGGGTTTTCCAAAGCTTAAATGCAATCTCATACAGGAAACGATCTGCAAGTATAGCTCGATTGCCTCCTTGCTGCAGCACAAATTACGGTCAAGCTCCAAGAACATATCAGAGGTAAACATTAAACCACAAACAAGTGTTAGGTGCAAAATAGTAAATCAAAAACAAAAACCATTACCCGCCAAACATTTTGAAAATGCATAACCATTATTGACTGATACACGTATAAACTAAGCTAACATTGATCTGGTATAAATGATCTTCTAGGCACAAACATGCATCGTAGGAGCTTAGCTTGTTTGAAAACCACAACATTGCTGCTACTTGCTCTATTATGGCATTAGAGCAATGACCCTAATGAACAATTCTTTGTAATCAACAGTAAAATAGGTTAGATTAAATAATAAAATAAATTAATATATAGATGTTAATTTATAAATAGTTAATAGGTTAATTTATTGTTAGAAAATAAAACAATTGTTAGTTTTTAATTTTAGGAAGTCATTCTCGTAGAAGGTTATTCAGGGGAAATCAATGGCATTATAATCTATTGAAAATCAATGTAATATCTATCCAGAAGAATTAAAACAAATATATCTATTTGTTATACTGCTGTGTAGTGTGTAATAATGATTTGATCACATCTATATGCATCTGCTCAACATTTCAGTATGGTATCAGAGCATTTATCCTCCCTATACCTATGAGTAGTGCAGTGCCATTTTTTTGTTGTTACATTTTCTTAGTTCTAAAATGACGTATTTTTTAAATCAGTCTAACACAGTCACAGTAAAACTGTGATATTTTTCTCGGCTTTTTAACAAATTTCAAAATTTCAAAATTTTAAGAAAGCTGATGAAAAGGAGAATATAACCCTCTTATTTATATATATATATATATATATATATATATAAAATTTTGAGCAGTTTCAGAAAGAAGATTGACATGGTATTTGCCAGCTGCCTTCAAACTAGTTGCGAGTTTACAACATGAGGTGAATTTTTTATTGGTTAATATTTGATTGTTTAATGATGCACAGAAGCAAAGAGTGAGCTTTTTGTAGAATAAGGATATAAAACGTGAAGAAAAGTAAAATAATCAAGCTGCACCCACCAAACTACTTCCTACGTTGAATGGACACATTTTCAGCAGCAATTTGAATATATATTCATCATAAATAAATGAGTATGCAGGGCTGGAGTTGGCAAGTATATGTTGGTAATATCGTGAAAGATATAGGTGGTCTATGCAATGGACACATTTATCATTGATATTATAGGTATGTGTTGTCATTTTATGACACCCTTGGTCCATCAGTGAGAACCGATCAGAGATATGTTCCATGGACCAGCGCGGCCCCAGTTGATCAAGGAGAGAAGAATCATGAAGTGTGAAGTGTTGCCTTGTGCAGAGGAAGTTCCTCCATTGGCCTTTTCTTCTTCCCCGGAACTCCAGAACCCCGAGGTTCCAAAGTTCTTTTCTCTTTGCCCTTGTCTCTTTCCTTCTTCCTTTTCCGAAACTCCGGAACCCCGAGGTTCTGAAGTTCTTTGCCTTGGCCACTTTCTTTCCTCTCCGGAACTCCGGAACCCCGAGGTTTCGAAGTTCCTTGTCCCTTTTCTCCTTCCCTCTTCGGAACTCCAGAACCCCGAGGTTCCGAAGTTCCTAGCCTTCCTTTCCTTCGCCTCTTCTCTTAAGCCTCTCATTTGCCCAGAACTCCGGAACCTCCGGAACCCCGAGGTTCTGAAGTTCTTTGCCTTGGCCACTTTCTTTCCTCTCCGGAACTCCGGAACCCCGAGGTTTCGAAGTTCCTTGTCCCTTTTCTCCTTCCCTCTTCGGAACTCTAGAACCCCGAGGTTCCGAAGTTCCTAGCCTTCCTTTCCTTCGCCTCTTCTCTTAAGCCTCTCATTTGCCCAGAACTCCGGAACCCTGAGGTTCCGAACCTCTCCTCCTCTCTTAAGCCTTTTACTTTCTTCTTTGGAACTCCAGAACCCCGAGGTTCCGAAGTTCCTTTGCCCAGTTCCCCGGAACTCCGGAACCCTGAGGTCCTGAAGTTCTCTTCCCTTGCCTTTCCTGGAACCCCGGAACCCCGAGGTTACGAGGTTCTCTTCCTTCCCTTAGCTATTCTCTAGTTCTCCGGAACCCCGAGGTTCTAAAGTTCCTTCCCCTTTTGCCTTCTCTCTCTAGTTCCTCCGGAACCCCGAAGTTCTGAAGGCCTTTTCCTTCTCTTCTTCTCTCTATCCCAGAACTTCGGAACCCCGAGGTTCCGAAGTTCTTCCATTGTCTTCCTCACTTCGGGAGTCCGAGCTTCCGAAGTCTCCGGACTTCCGAAGTCTCCTAGCGACACTTCCGGATGGCATAATCGACACTCAAGGCTTTTAATGCTCTGATGGCTTGGTGACTTGTGCACTTTCTTTTGTGGAGCCACAAGGGTGTGTTAAGTGTTTTTGGCAGGATTTCCATCAAGGAAAGTACGGGGCCATGCTTGGTGACTTATGTCATGACTGACTTTGGAAGGTTAGTCAATCCACCTTCCTTAGAATTGCCTTTTGTGGTATGGCTAGGTTGCTTGCATGTACAAGCCAAGTGCATGCACTTCCCTGCACCTCCAGACTGACATGCAGGGGTCATGATCACCATTGTAACCCATTTTTCTATATAAGGTTGTTAAGCCTCATTGTAAAGGGTTCTCTCCCTGCTGCCTTGAGCTTTCTTATGCTCTTCTCTTCTCTTGAAGACTTGTAATCTTTTGCATTTCTGCAATTGTAAGATTGGCCTTTGGCCTTATGATTAATTGAAAATCTCTATTCTTGCCTTCCTTCAACTTATGTATGATGTGTATGTGTTCTTACCTTCATTATAAGTGTGTGTTCGTGGTTTCCTTTCACATGTATGTTGTGTTAACTGGTTTTCTGAGTGTGACTTTGTGGGAATCCTTCTCCCCTCTTAACACTTAGAAAATTCCACCCTCCACACATGCGTTTGGGTCACTCATGCAATTGAAGCTTGTGCATCTCTTAGGCTTTTCAGTTGATTCCTTGTGCCATTTCGGATGGGGAGAGGAACTATCTCTTCTTGGTGCATCACCTCCTTTTATTTCAAGCAATTTTCTCTTCCCTTTACCTCTACAAATTGTTAGGATAGGTTTAGAAGTCAATTTTGAAGTGTTGAGTTGGTTCAACACTGCACCTAGATTGAGAAGGAAGTCGGCCTCCTCCGGAGATTCAACCCCCCTCGCGCAAGGTCCCACACTTTGGGGTTGTTTCCATGTTTCACAAGGTTGCTGAGTTGATAGCTTAGCAAGGGTGCAAGCTTTTGTGATAACAGTATGCACAAATTTGAACGTGCTTTTACATTGAAGATTGAATGTGTAATGGAGATGATGCAAATTAAGGGAAGTTGATTTTTTAACATTGGAGATATAAAGTAAATTATTTTTTAGAAGTATTGAGATTAGTTGGTTTTCCAACGTAAGAGGGTGTGCAATTGATGCAATTGAAATATACATTTTCAAATTTCTATTTTGGATTGGCTTATTGTAATTGTACAAGTGCACTTCCGATTTAATCCAACATTTTCAAAGTCTACATATGGCTTTTATTTTGTGTTATGTGTGATCCTTAAAGAAACTGGGCCTCTAAACTTTGACTGCCTGATAGAATATGGTGTACTTGATTACATCTTATTTGATGCTAAATGTCACACACAAAATGAAAAGTGAAAGGGTTATGCAATAGATGTCAAAGATAATGGATAAGGCAAAAACTGAAAAACTTATGGACTAAACACAATCTTTATATTGGAGGTTGGAGGCATCGAAGGACAGAGAACTTTTATCATCTCAAGCTAGCTTCTTGCTCAAATATGGTATATTGCAGGAGAAGCACCATTTCACATTTGTGTCCCTTCATAGAGTAAGGGGGGGCTTGGCCTTTCTTAGCATTTGTTGCTTGTGGGTGCAATGAATGTATCTACATTGGTTGAGGTTCTTTTGTATGGCAAAAGGATTGGTTCCCATAGCACTGTAGGAGAGACATTGGCACACTCGAAGATGGGGACTCTCAAAAGAGAGTTGTTCCTCTCATTGTCCATGAAGAATGGGAATATTTTATGTTCTCTCATGTTGTTTAGAGGTTTTGCAGGTTTGACAGTTTGGAGATTTGTTGATGGAGTTAGTCTAGTGTTTCTTGGGTGAGTGAGGAAAATTGGTGAAGGCACCTTATCAAAGTCTCTAGAAAGGTCGTTGTGTTCTAGCATTGCAATATTCCATTATTTGTTCGGATTGATATAATAAAGGGGTGAATGTTGGATTTGTTACATCAATAGTTAAATAGATTACATTAAATAATATAATAAATTAACATGTAGATGTTAATTTATGAATAATTAATAGGTTGGCTTATTGTTAGTAAATAAAACAATTGTTAGTTGTTAGTTTTGGTAAGTTATTCTTGTAGAAGGTTATTCATGGGAAATGAATAGCATTATAAGCCATTGAAAATCAATGTAATATTTATTCAAAAGAATTAAATCAAATATATATTTTTGCCATACTACTGTGCAATAATGGTTTGATGATATCTATATGCATCTGCTCACCAGTTTAATAGAAATAGTAGGGTAGAGGGGCTAGTAGTTGGGTAGGGTCCATTGTTAGTATGGTACTTGTGGTTATAGGATTTAGTCTTACAAATATTTATACTATACCGTCAATAATTAGTTCAAATGTAAATCCAAAAATAACCAAATTTTGATCAAGATGGACCCATACAAGAACACATGAGAAACTATGAATGTTATATACAAAAAACATAAATACATTCATTAACATGTGAAATAAATACTTTTTTGTTTCGTTTCAAATATTCATAACTATCCACAATGAGTGTGTCATTTATAAAATAAGGTGCTCATTTAAACTAATATTGTTGTTATGTACTATTGGACAGAAATGTATATGCATTAGAGTACTTCATATTAATAATTTGTCCTATCATAAATATAAAAGGTGAGCACAATAAATACCTTGCATTTTACCATGAAATGTGAAGGATTGTCAAAAGGTTTAGTGATCATTTAAAGTTGGATATAAATTGTATTTTAAATAATATTATGTTGTTTTTATAACAATAAAAAGCTTTTTTGTGTTCAATTTGGTCCATTTGTGTTGGACATAAATGTTAGAGATAACAAGATTAATGATTACCAAAAGATATTGAGATCTGTGAGATTTTGCCAAGATCAAGAGCTCAATGAAAAGTACAAAAAAGAAAGACAAAATATAGGACAAGAATAAACTGTATTCTCATCAATAGATAAATGATCAATTGTTCAATAGTTACATACAATGAATATGAGTCAGCTTATATAGGCAACGCTATATGGATATGTGAGCACACAAACATAACATGTGGCTCAATAAGAATCAAGGGTAGGTAGGAAATAGGTGTGGTAGGTAGGAGAAACAATAAAATATTCCACATGAGGTGGATCACCTACCGAAGGTGGAATTATCACTCCACAATAAGTGGATATGATAGAGTAATAACAAGATCACACCATAAAAGGTGGAAATCTCCTACAACACACTATCCCAATGTGGCACAAACATCCAAGTGTCTCATACCCAGACTACTATGAAATGCATGTACCTAAGTAAACTTAAGTAAGGTGTAATAATATCCAACTTGAATAATTAATTACACCAACAAGATCATTTAGGTTGCATATAAATTATATTTTATAATAAAAATATAATATTGTTCTAACAACAAAAAAATATTTTTTATACTTCGCAGCCTATCTTGTTTTGGATACTTTTTTAATGCTTTGATTCTAAATCTTTTAGAATCCTTTTTGTAAAGGGTTTCAGGGCCCCTTCAAAACCTGTTTTTGCCATAATCCAAAACAGCAAAAAATATTATTTTGTTCAACTAATAGAGATACCTTGATTAAGTTTTGGTTGAATCTTTAAAAAGTCATTTTTAGGACATTTCTCACTGACGTGCTGATGTGGCAAGTTGTGTGATGAGTTACACCTCCAAATCTTAGTTGTAGAGAGATTAGAGGTCATTTCACATCTCTAAACAAAGCAGAGGTCCTACGATATTCCATGTAAATGCTACATACTTGCAAAGTTAGCCTGCACAACTACTAGCCCCTCCCCCCTAAATGTACAAAACAGTTTCACTAATAATTTTATGTACAATCTTCAAACCACAGATTAATATTCTTTGGTTTCACACATTGAGTTCTAATAATATGGTAGTTGATAACCTTTCAATTATCAACGGAGTAAACTAGCATACCTATACTTTGAAAAATATTAAAAAAATACGCCGAGAGATATCATTTAGTTTTGTGAGTAGCTTAATCAAAAAACCTAAACAAATTATAAGAACTTAAATTTTTTGAATGATGCTCCAATTCTTCAAATTACAATTATTCAATCCCCCAAATAATTTTGTAAGAGCTCTGAATTGCCCAATCATAATGCATTTTTTAAATCCACAACAAAAGCTTAAAATGAATTCGTTGAATGCCTACTTCACCACCATCGGAATCAACCAATTCAAAACTAAAAAATTTTCCATCTCCTTTTGCATTGTTGAAATGATGAAGTTGACCCTTTGCAATAATTCTAGCTTTTATTTTTCATTTGTTGTACAAAGGATTCAGTGCTGCAATAGGAATGATTCTTGTAGGAGATTCATTTCTTGCAACAATTGAGCGATCATATAAATTGTTGGAAGGATTTATGCCAAGGTCATTAGAATGTAGGCAAAATATCATTCAATAGGTTAAGTAATTCTATTTTTAAATGTGAGAAATAATAAACATAATTTTAAAAACAATTTGACATTAATTTGAAAAAGGAGTAATGATGAATGCCTCATCATTTGGAACTGACAATAGTCTACATTAGTTTTTCGAGAACATGATATATGAATTAGTTTTTTGAGAACATGTTTGTGCATAATAACTGAAAGAAAATGACTCTTTCTAATATTTTGTACTGGCAGAAATTTGATGGTTCATATGGGTAGAAAAAGATGCTTAAGTTGATGGTTTATTAAGCAATAGATTTGTGCCCTAACCTATGTGAATTCAAGATTCACGTAAAGCAACAGGCAGACAGTTCCTTAATAACTTAAACAGAATGAGAATATTATAAATCTCAAAATCTCTAATTATAAATCTTATTCAACATAAAGTCGCTATGGCAATTTACAACATACAATTCTTAGCCTATCAAAACCAATCCATTTATTTTAAATATCCAATTTTTAGTGTTCTAAGATTTTGTTTTTGATTTACCAATTTTAAGACCCTTAAAGAATACTAAAACAATTACATCAAAATCCAAACTGTATGAAAAATAAACATCTCCAAACTAAATGAATATGGCTTTTTAATATAACAGGACAATCATAAAAAAATCATGGAATTTTGTCCAAGGGGTTGAGTTTAATTGGTTAAAACGTTGGGTTCTCATTGTGGAGGCCCAAGTTCAATTCCCCATAGGGACATCTAAAATTGAATTCTAAGTTGTGACTCTTGGTCTTCCATAGGAGGTGGCTTCTAAATAAAAGTGGATTTCTAAGTAGTGGCTCTTGGTCTTCCATAGGTGATTTCTAATGTGTTTTTTCATAAAGAGTTTGTATTGGTCTAATGTTGATGCTCCTATGAGCAAAATATTTGTAATTAATGTTCAATTCAAAAAAAAAATCTAGAATCTAACAATTCACATTACTCAACAAAATTTAAAACTTCAAAAATGTTTTGGAAAGCCAGCGAAGAGAAGAGAAAAACCCAGCAAGGGTTTTTCTAGATTCATAAGGACATGAGAGCAGTTTTCTCTGCAATCAACTCTATTGGTTAAACAGCAGTCTAATATAATTTAATTACATTAACTGTGATTGCTTGCCATTATTTATTTTCAAACTATCTTGCTAGTAATCATTAACAATTAATTAGCAAATCCTATAATGGATAATGATAAAACATGAATAATAAATAAAATACGAAAACATATTGGTGATGTTAGACTTTCCCCAAGAAAGAGTTTTTTTTCTTTTTAAGTTAAAAGTTAATTCCTTGACCTTTACTATAATATTTTGAAATGGTCCATGCATAGAGAAGAGAAACACAGCTGTAGGTGATTTAGATCCTGCCTAGCAGAGTTTGAAATGACCCAACTTCCCTTGTGCTCGTCCTTCATTGAGTGACACCCAGCAGTAAAGGTTTTTGGCCCCCCATTCTTTTTAAGAAAATAAATAATTGGTAAATTTAAGCAATGTTGATGTGATTGCGATATGGTGGAAGTGATGGGATCCTTACCAGCAGAGCTTGTTGATCATGGAAATGATCTGCATTTATGATTATTAATATTAGTGTTGGTTGAAAATTTTGTACACCTAGGAAGATGTGCAAAATTTTGGTTTCAGCCACAGTGTGAGTATAAAACTCTCCTCATTTAAGGAAGGCTCCCCCTTTTCTACTAAATAAATACTTAAATCTAATTTAATCTAATATGGGTGGAACAACAACCTTTCCTCTTTTTTTCAGAAAAGATTATATTCTTTCTTCTTCCTAGAAAAGAAATAACAATTTTAAAGATAATAACAACAGTTTAAAACAAGACAAGAGAGGAAATGAAGTTTCCTAAAAGCACAAAGACTTCCATCACCTCCTCCAGGACGGGAAAACAGCAACTAAACACAAGTCTTAAGTTCGCACAATCCTATCTACCTTTTTTTAAATGATAAAATAAGAACAGTATACAGCATATGGCAGCACAAAGTCTGCAAGTATGATGCACCTTCGAATTACTTCAAGTGGGAACAACCACAAGCACAAAGTATTGCAACTCTTCTTAGATTTTAACTAAAAATTAAACAAATTCAACCTTCACTATCTGTAGCACAAAGTCTGCAAAAAATCGGACTGAAACTCCTTTCAACAACTTCGCTACAATAATCTCGAGTAAATATAAAGCACTATGCCACTATGACACAAGAACGCAATGGAAAAAAAGTATGATTTCAACATAAAGTCTGAAAGTCACAACCTTCTTGATATTTCTTGAGAAAAACAATTTTACAAGTATAAAGCTCAAAGTCTTTAAGATTGCAAATTTTTGCAAAGTTTTCTTGCTTACTAAAAAGATAAAAATTACATAGAGCGCCCTCGTCTATATATAGGAAGAGGGGCTGAGAGCAAAATGTGGGAGAAGTCTAACTAACTGAGACTTATTCCACAGCTAACTAACTAACTATGACTTATTCAAATTGCGGTTCTATTACTAACCAACTTGTAATTTGTGTACATGTAATTACAATTTACAGGACTACAAGGGAGAATTAACTTGCAACCATGAATCCTGACACTACATGTAAATTGTCGAAAACAAAATGCATAAAACAAAAAGTGTCATGAGACACTTCTTATTCTTTTCTATTTTTGGCCACAAAGGACTGGAAAGTGTTGATGGATCTCTGCAACTCATCAAGATCAGGACCTGCTATATTCCTGGCAACGACAATTGTCTTGATGATGACATCAAAAGACCTCACTATTGCCTCCCTGTGCTCCTCAAGAATAGTTTGCATCTTATCAAAGAAAGCTTGATAACTCACAAGCTTATGGATTCTGATTCTAGCCCTTGGAGATGACTTGATACCAATTCAGTAAGTATCAAATTTGCTGCAAGCAACTCTCCATCATGACTTAGAATCTTGCAAGACATTTTGTCAAAATTAGAGAGTATATCCTATTCCACCTCATCACTCATTTCAAGTGTAGCTTTTACATCTTTGATGAGGTCTTTGATAACCAATGACTTGCTTGTCAAAAGTTCATCATATTCTATATATCTCTCTCTGCTAGGTGTCACCATATTGTCGCACAGGATTTCGAATTTGATTTAGATCCATCTCATGCCAGATTTTTAGATCTTTCTCAATTGAAGCTAGACTTTGATTAAAAGCCTCCAAAGTCTGATTCAACTTCAACTTTGTTGCTTTTACATTGCTCAATACCCACAATGCCTTCTTCACCACTTGAGTACTTTGATCAATTATTTGATCTAACCAAGAATCAAATTCCATGGCCTTCTGAGCAGATTTCTCCAATCGTTTGACAGATTCTTCAGATGTGGACGAGGTCAAAGGATCAACCTGTTCTGAAGAATTAGTGATCTTCTGGATCATCGAGATGAGTTGTGAATTTTTCTCCTTGAGCTCATTCTTCTTTACCAACAGCTCATTATAACTTTGGACCAGTGAAGCATGATACCTGTATGCGTCTTCTTTCCAAGCTCTACCCTCGTGAACTTATAATCTGACAACTGTATTTCTCCTGGTGGTTTCTCAACTAAAGGCTCTGCCACTTCTGCATATTTCATTTTATTGTTATCTACTATCAACCACAAGACTGTCTTTGTTTTCTTAGTAGCCCTGGGCTTAGGTTTCTTGAGTTGTTGGAAATCAAATATGTCAGGAGAGATCTCTTGCTTCTTCCTTTTGGGTGTGATTGAACTCAACCAAGGGGGTAGTTCTAGCGAGTTCACATCCAAGACAGCAACTGTGGTTTCTAAAGAAACAGGGTCAGCCTGTACCACAGTCGTTACTCTTGGAGAAGTCTCTGTTTGAACAACGACAAGTGTCTGCTCAAGCACCAATTATGACTAGCTTATGTCATGAACTTATCAAAACTCATGGCAGAAGTATCAACCTCGGGAAAAGATACACTGGACAAGATGGCATATGAGGGATTCACATTGAAGACATTCTCCAAGCCACCATGAGAAGTCTCAATAGGTACTTCTATGCTAGCGCAAAGAGATGTGCTTGGTTCCACAGGATCCACATGAATGGTGGAAAAAGAGTCCACATCCGTGTCGATTGGAGACATGGGTACATCCAATGATATTTGAAGAACAGTTGTATGAGGAGAATCCAAGCCAATAGAAGGGGGAGATCTTACTGTATTTTCTTCATGCTCGTTACCCGCTTGATCAATAACATGAATTTGCACCAGCGGTGTCTCCTTTCCTTTCAGTGACACTTCTGGTAGAGGAATAACCAAAGCCCTGCCAACCCTTAACTTGATTCTAGTGCCAAAAGAGGAAGCATATTCTTTGGACTTGATCTTGACCTCAAATCTTCGCCCAACTGGTCCAACTGAATCATTTTCTTCTCCTCCTTTAATCTTGATAGTCTTGACATTATTATTTTTCAGCCAAGCATTGGTGTTTGCAAGAATGGGCTGAAATCTGTAGAAAATAGAACCACGGTCTTTCTTTGAAGATTGAGGAGAAGGAAGAGGGGCTTCTGCAACTCTTTGTTTTGTATACGTTGGGGGTCAAGGATCTGCCTTCATCAACCATCCCTTCTAGGATTTTGGTCAAATCAAGATCTACAATTTGCTCTAGAGTGCTCCTGCTATAATCCATTCTTCTGATATTCTCTTCAGTGCGGAGATCAACCCACACATCTTTGAGGCGATGAACATGAGCGAAGGCTCTCTTGATTTCCTCTCCTTGAACTTCCTCAACTTGATTTCTTGAAGTTCAATCTCCATTGCTTTGGCTCTAGTTGAGGTGGTCAAAGAATACCGACCGATCTGCAATGGATTGTGTGAGGAAATATTGATAGCCAGCTTATGATTTGCTAGCTGTATTGCATGAATTGCCATCAACTACTTGGCTAACTCCATCAAAAGGATCGTGTATGTGGGATACCGAGGTAACATGTATGGTTGTCCTTCAAAACATCCAACTCTCATGTAGGTGAAAGTTGGAAACTGCAAGTACAAACATCCATATTCATTCATTTTTCTCCATGCCACCTCAAAGACTTTTCTGTTCTTGAGTGTTTTGTCAAAAAGGCACATGAAGTGACCAAAGAAAGCATCCTGCACTCTTCTATAATGAATTCTACTAGGCCTCAGAGTGAGTTGCTCATAATACTTCCATACTGGTACCAGTGACCTATCACCTTTTGTAGAAAGACCAAGAAATTGTCTAAGTGACGCCACTATGTACACCAAGTATGAATTCATGTAGAAAGTGAGGGTAGTTGGGACTTGCGACAACTGCTCACACAAATTACCACTAATAACTTCTCCCCAAAAAATATGAGATTGCCCTTTCGTCATGACCACGATATACTTGTACATCCAAATTTCAAACACATTGGAGTGTCTCAAACCCATTATTCTGCTGAGAACTGTGATCATATCACCAACTTCTTCAATGAAGTCACATCGATATAACTTTGACCATCTTGAGAAACAAGTTCTAGAAGTATTGAGCCACTTAGCATTAATGTGCCTAATGCAGTCTGATCTTCTTTGATTGTAATAATCCAAAGCACTTTTCATAGTGATGTCTGCATACATAGGGGTTGTGGGAACTTTGAAGATTTTGTCAATGGTCTCTGCATCTAATTTGATTAAGACGTTTCCATCATCATCCCTGATTGTTCTAGTTTCCCTAACAAAATGAGAAGCACATGCAAGCATGAACTCAGGTTCCAATGCAGCCACTGGGAAAGAAGAGACCAAATGAATATGGCTGTTTAGGAGCAACTACATGCTATGGGTGGGTGATCTCTCTGTTCTTTCCAAGAACTTAGACATATCAACATGTTCGAACTCTGTATCTCGGATCTCATCAATGAGAAAAACCACTTGAGTGGGAGCGATCTCATTCTGGTATTTATCATACTTATACTTCATTTTCTTGTTGGAAGGAGATGTCGGCTCTTCTGTCATCGAACAGGAATCTGCAACACTGTGATGAAAAGTCAAAAGAGTAAGAACATCTTCAACAACTATTGTGTATTCCATGATGCCAAAACCTTTGAAAACCGATGCTCACATCAAGACTTGGCGGGTTTTTATCATGGAACAACTTGGACTGACACAAAGATACTTTGTGGATAAGCTTAGACAGCGATAGGAGGGAAAATCGGATCTCGGAAAGTTGACTGCAAGCAAGGGAATCATCACAACTCGCACTTGTGATCGGGTCTTCAAGACCCAACTGCAAGTGTGAGTGTATAGTTTGAAAGCAAGCGGTAATTAATACTTGTAGTCGAGTCTTGAAGACTCGATTACAAGTATCTAATATGCAATAAAATTTCATTTTTTAAGAACACTTAAGTATGGACAAGCATAGCTGTGGATAAAGTTTGCAAATTAGGAATGTAATGATAAACTCATACTCGCAGTCGGGTCTTAGAAACCTGATTGCAAGTATGCAAGTTTAAGAGATGATGAGCAAAATGACATTTGGCACTTGTAATCGGGTCTTGAGGACCCGCTTACAAGTAGAATCAAGACCCGATAACAAGTAGAATCGCTTGCAAAAAGTTGAAAGACTTTTAAGGAACTTGGAAGCCTTTATGAAAAGGGGTATTTAACACTTTGAAAACACTTGCTTTTGGGAAGAATAAGCTTGTAATCGGGTTCTCAAAGCCTTATTACAAGTGTTCTTATTTGTACTTTGAATAATCATTAAGTATATGAAATGTGATGAACAGAAAGTTCATAGTTAGGCATGCATGATCCGTTTACAAATCGCACATTTTGGAAAGATGGAGGGGTTTTAAACAATGCATAAATAAATAAAAGGAATCGAACTCATGTCAAACGCCTTTGCAACTGTGAATACAAAGCCCGATTACAAGCAAATAAGACTCAAAAAGATACGCGAAAAAAAAATGAAATCATCATTTACAAAGACCAACGAGAGAAGAAAATGCGTGCTCAAAAAAAACAATAAGGAATGCAAAGAACGCAGAAAGGGAAAGAGGACTCACCTAAAAATGAAAACCTTAAGAAAAGAAGCGTTGCTTTGCTTAGATCTTCACACGACTTCAAAAGAGAAGAATTAAAACCCAAAGCTCCAAAGAAAGCTTAAAAGGAAATAGGAGAGAAACTCCTAACACACCACAAAGTCTTGGAAACGCACTCCAAGAAAATCGCAGAAGGAGGGCGAGAAAATCGGGTCATAAATGACCTATTGCAAGTAATAGAAGAAATTTCAAAGCAAGTCGGGTTTTAAAGAAGCCCGATGCATGTTTAAAATATTTCACTTGGTCTTCTTTTAAAATGCACCTATAGTTAGGTTATAGACACCCGATGACAAGTGCATTTACCTTTTTGAAAAAAAGAGGACTTAGCTTGTCGATTACAAGTTGAGCACTAACACTTTCAACCAATAAAAAAAAGAAGAATCACTCGTAGTCGGGTCTTAGAGACCCGATTACAAGTGACTAATGTTACTTGTTGCTACTTGGAAAAGACCCCCTACTTGCAATCTAAGCCTCCATACCCAAAATAACAAAGAGGTGAAGAACAAAGAAGCTGAAAATAAACCAAAACCTGAAGGAGGATCAAAACTTGCACAAAAACTCAAACACAAATAAAGGCAAAAATTTACATGGAAATGCGTGCATTAGAGGAGCAACAATAAGAATTTTTGAAGAAAATTTCGTGTGGGTTGTCTCATTTATACAACAATTAGTTTCCATTTTTATTTTATTTTTATAAAATGGTAGTTTATAAAGTAAAAATTTAGAAGACCTTGAAGCCTTGCTTGCTTTTCTATGTCATATGCCAATTCTAATATTTGGAACAGCTTTTAGGTTTTAGAAGGAGCATAAAGCATATTCACTAATGGTTTTGTTGAACGGGTTAAGAATATCCATCAAATCATAAGAGATAATGAAATTTGACATAGTAGATACCTCTTCATCCTGAAAATTAAGATTTGGCTGAAGACTACTTCGTATGGGAAATTTAAAAAACAAATCAAATCAAGAACAGGGTATGGTTGGTAAAAATTTCTAAGTCTGTAAAGATTGAATTTATTACTTGAACTATTTTTCAATGCCAATAAAACCTATAAACCACTGATCTAAAGGCAAATTATTTAACTAATCATTGAGTGTCGGTCATAAGGATTAAGGACGATATTTATCAACTCTAAATGAGTGTAATTATTTTCGTTCTTTTCTATAGAGATCTTTATTAGAATATTTAATTATATTTTAATTAGTTATATTTAATTATTTTATTAATGGTCATTTAGCTTTTTGCTTTTTAGTTCATTAAGTGAAACTATTGCTTCTTTTATAAGAACACATAGTTTGCTTTTTAGATTTTAGCTTTTAGCTTTATTTAGTGCTTTAAGTGTTTTAGCTTCATATTGAAGCTTTAGATTAACGGTTCATTCTTTTTAGAACACTATCTTGTAATCCCTTTATATACGCTTGTATATTCGTTATTAATTCATTAAAAGATCATTTAATATCATTCGATTATTGATTCAATTATTTTTCATGGTATCAGAGCAGGTCGATGGGATTCTTTCAAGTTTGGCAAAAATTTTAATAAAAATTCATAGCCTCTACCTAGAAATAATTTCCAGAAATTTTTTGTTCGATTTTTTTTATGAAAAAAAAATTGAGGTTTGTTCGTCTGAATCGCTAGGGTTTGTTTCCAAATCCCAGGATCAATTTTTGGCATTTTTTGGATTCAAAAGTTTTTTGCTGAAAATTGCGGAACTGGTCGAGTGTTTTGATCACACGATTTCCTGGTTTGAGCAAAAGTCTCTCAAATTTTCATGGGCCTTTTCTGTTTGTGTGGACCATTTTTGTTTGTGTTTGGGTCGTTTTTTCTCTGCACGCTCTGCATCTTTTTCGACGTGCTGAAGTCATGTTTTTCTGACGCATTTTCTGGGTTTCACAAATTTTTTATCGTATTTTGTCTACCTACGTGTGACCTCAGTGAATCCCACACGATCTTCAACCTACACGCGGATTTTGGCGATTTGTTTTTTCAGTTCACGTGTTTTTTCCAGGTCCACAATTTCCTGTGTTTTGCGTCGGCGGCAATATATTTTTCGGGTTTTTTTACCTGAGCATACAAGCAACGAATCTCGTGCGATTTTTTGCACACCCGAAGGGTTTATTTCAGCAGTTTAGTGCGATTTGTCTGCAGGGCCACGATTTTCTGTACACCGCGACTTTGTGGGTGGAGACTTTGTTCTGCGTGCAAGATTCTTCTGTGGATTTTCCACGATTTTTCTTGGAGTCTTTTTTAACTGATTTTTTTTGAGAAAAATCATATTATTTTTTTGCAAATTATTTTTTCTAGAAAAAATATAGATTTCAGATTTGCAAAATAAAATTTAAGGTATTTTCCAGAATTTCATACCTTGGGTTTCGTGCCAAATTTTCATGCCTTGGTTCCATACCTCCTTTTTGTTGATTATTTTTCTGCCATCTAGGGTTTGCAGAAAAATTTCTAGGTTTACAGCAAATTTCGATATTTGCATTGGGATTCGTGTCTTGAATTCCATGCCTGGGTTTTCTGATTTTTCACAACAAAAATTCATGGGAGGGTTTTGCTTGATTTTTCCTCAAAAATCAGGGAGTGATGTTTTACCGCGTGATGTCTAGTGTTTTGCCACGTGATGTCCGATGTTTTACTGTGTGATGTCTGGTGTTTTGCCACATGATGTCTAATGTTTTACCACGTGATGTCTGGTGTTTTGCCACATGATGTCTGATGTTTTACCGCATGATGTCTTGTGTTTTATCGCGTGATGTTTGGGGTTTTTCCGCGCGACGCTTCAGGGTTTTGTTCGATTTTCTCCTCAAATAGTTTCAAGGTTTTAGTTCCTGTTTAGGGTTTTTACCATTTTTCCACAAAAAATGATGATTTGTATCTTCAGATTTAGAGGGTTTGCCAATTTTTCCTCAAAATCATGGTTTCAAGTTTTTGTTTTACCCAACATCAGGTTTGATGGGTTATGGTAATCTTGATCATTAACACTTTGCAAATCCTGGAAGGGTCTCCGCCGCAACAAAGTGTTCTTTCCGTTTGTGATCAAAAGACCTGCAGTGTCTTCCGTATGGTAGATAGTAGATAGAATAACCATTAAAGGAGGGTATTAGAATATTTAATTATGTTTTAGTTAGTTATATTTAATTATTTTATTAATGGTCATTTAGCTTTTTGCTTTTTAGTTCGTTAAGTGAAACTATTGCTTCTTTTATAAGAACACATAAGTTTGCTTTTTAGATTTTATCTTTTAGCTTTATTTAGCGCTTTAAGTGTTTTAGCTTCATGTTGAAGCTTTAGATTAACGGTTCATTCTTTTTAGAACACCGTCTTATAATTCCTTTATATGGGCTTGTATATTTGTTATTAATTCATTAAAAGATCATTCAATATCATTCGATTATTGATTCAATTATTTTTCCTTGCCCTCAGCATCTGCACCCTTTTAATGGTTTTTTCTCCAATATTGCTGGTAAAAGCAATGAATGAAAGAGAGGAAAGAAAATGAAACTAAAGAACTAACCATAAATGATACACTCAATGAGTTATGAATCAACTTAATGCTTGCATTCCAATGATATTAAATGGAGAGGATTCCAAATTATAAATAGCTGGACATAGATCTGAAAGACAACAATATAAAATGCAACATTACGGCTAAATAGCTAAATACCATTACAATTTATGACATCCAAGTACAACGGCCATTTCCCATAGTTAAAAATAAATAAATAAAATAAAAAATAAGGCGATATGCATCTTAAACAATTAATCCCTATGCCCAGCTGTATTGGAGTTTTCACAAATTAAAAATTTGTCCAAAATAGCAAAAGATGGTAAAAGTTTCATCAACCTGCATTCCTAGTCAACCATTACATAGCTATCATTTCTAAACCAATACATAATCAAGAAATTTTCTTCAGATTTAATTCTTTTTATGGCATTATTCCTATGCTTCTAGCCCTAGTGATGTGAATACAGTAATATGATATGGAGTGCATACCTATTTCCAGGCAACTCTGTTTCTTCCTCAGTGATTTCATCATTCTTTCTCACTTGCACTTTCTTTCCATCCACCTCTATTTCCCTTGCATGCTTCTTGGTAATGGTAATCTATGCAGCCTTAGCTTGTTTCTCCTTCCTTCACACTCTCCATTATATAACCTTTTTGTTAACATCCTTGCTGATTACGAAACCCTTACATCTATCTTGGCCGAATCCTCTCCCACCCAACATCTACCAATGGTGAACTGGGTGTCATCAAAGAATTCTTTAACAACTGATTTGATGCTCGAACAGCCCGGAACATACAGAAATTCAGTGACGTTTCGCCATATCTAATGTTGTGGACACCACGCCGTTGATTACCGAATAGAAGTTCTCTAGATGGTCCTGCCTTTTCATCTCCCCAATCAGTTTCATAACCATCACTGAGGACATCAATTTCATTACTGAGGTCTTATTGTTTACATGGAATCTTTCCATTATGCTGTGGCTGTAAGAACACCTCTCAGCTTAAATACTCTACTTGTAATTTTAGAAAGTAAAGAAAAGATTTTTAATTTAGAAATTTACCATTGGATAATGACGCAACTGTCCCTTTATGACAAGTCCCCCACCATCCGTCAGTTTCCTTTTGCTGAGATATTTTTGTCATTCTTGGTTTAAGTGCCATTCGTGCCGGTTGTGGCTTTTTCTTGTTTGGGTTTTTCTTTTAGATTCACAGTTTTGGTTTTGGGGAAAGCTTTTGGTGTGACAAAGCGATCTGGAAAATAATCCTAGTCAGATGTATAAGAGTTAGTAGCTGTGCAGTGCTCTCATTATTTCTGCTTGTTCAAAAGCTTCCTACATTGTGCATTCATTTTCTTAACTGTTTGATCAAGAATAAAAAGAAAATTACCATATTTGTTTTTTGGTATAATCTGAACATGATTCTTCCTCACTAACTTATGCTGTTTTAATACTGTTCTATTTTGAGCATGAATCACAGGAACAGGGCATTCTGTTTTAGTTTATTTGTAGAGGCAGATTATTATTTTGGTATCAAAGCAGTATGCAATGGCCCAACACGAGTCCACATGAATTGAGGAAGGGGGGGCAGGAGGAATGCAAGCCCGTGAAGAAATGCTGAGGAATGGCTTAGGAGCTTAGAAGCCACTGAAAGGAGATTACATCTGGATGAGTCTGAAGAGGAACAGGGAAGCTGGGAAATGCTAGGGCAATAAACCCTAAGAAGGGGCTCCATTGAAGCCATGACCAGACAAGGCTCTAAGGTAAAATTTGATATCTCATACTTTAAAAGTGAGCTCAACCCAAATTTATTTCTGCTCTAGGTCCATGAGTTAGAGAAGTATTTCAGAATAGAATACATTGATGATAATGATCCTAACCAGGTGAAAATTGCAGCATCCAAATAGAAATCACATGCAGCTCTAGAGTTGAAGAACATGCAAAGTTCGTGAAGACGACAGAGAAAGGAAAAAAAAATCAAACTATGGCCCAAGATGTTGAAACATCTAAGAGCTCAATTCTTGCATTCTGATTACCAACAAAAGAAAAAAAACAGAAGTTTAGAACTTAAAACAAGAGTACAAGAGAATAAAGGCGAAGCAGCAGCCCAATATGTGAATGGACTAAAGTTTCAACATCATGATGATTTACCTCGGTGAAGGTATCCATTGTGGACAAGACATATGAATATGCCTTAAAGGCAAAGAAGAACCTGAAGCGGAAAAGCAAGATGGTGAATAAAGGGGATGATTGCAGCCAAAATAGAGGGAAAGAGGTTTCCTTACAACCTACCATAAGTGAAGAGCCAGAAGAAGGCAAGAATGTAAAGGCCAACTTTAGAGGAAGGGGAGGCAAAGACAATCTTTTAGAGATAAAAAGCCCTTGAAGTGTCATTTGTAATGAAACCTATAAGGCCAAATATTACCCTCAAAACCCCTAAAGAGTGATGGCAGTATAGGAAGAACAATTGACATAAGAATTTGAAGTAGAGACAAGAGAGAACTTGTTGCTATGAAGACCTTGATATTTGAGAACAAAGAATCCCAGGAAGCTGATTGGAAGAGAAAGGGCATCTTTCCAAATGAAATGCAAGTGTGATCCTTATGTGGATGAAGTGCTATGTGATGTGGTGCCAACATATGCAAGTCATTTGCTATTGAGAAGACCCTGATAGTATGATTTCAAAGTAATCCACCATGGTTGGGAGAACACTTATGAGGTACAACATGAAGGAAGGAGACATCTCCTTAAACCCTAGAAAGAGGAAAACAACATTAGTTCGATCCAACCCCATTGCATGGTGGGCATGGCATAGCAAAGATGCACCAGAATTGAGGATGCTTGCTAGTCATCTTCTTTTACAAGCTGCTAATTCCTTTGTTGCAGAGAGGAATTAGTCTACATATAGCTTCATCCAGTCAATCAAGAGTAATAGGCTTACCTCTAGACAATCAGAGAAGCTAGTGGTTGGGCATAGTGCCTTGTGGCTTCAGGATTGGCAGACACCTATATTGTCAAACTTCAGCTGCACGTTGGGATGTTGATCCCAAAGAACAACACAAGTTGATGAGAAGGAAGCACATGTTGCATTGCTTGGAATTCCATTAGATGAGACAGCCTCTCATAGTGGCAATGACTCAGACTCTGATTTTGAGGTAGTGTTGGGGGAGGCTGATTAGGGACAGCAACATATTAATATTTCTCTCTGTGTCATTTTGTAGTAGAAACTTGCAACCTTTGGGCATTTTGATGTAATTTTTATATAATATGTTGTGTGTTTTGTCAATGAATGCAATTAAATTTTGTTAAAACTTCATTTATTTGTCACTTTCTATGAAATAAAAATATCAATTGAACTCCAATATTATGTGTTAAGGTTCTATGATGCATATGGTAATTGCCTTATGAAAGCTATCATCTGAATATCTGAAATTTTCTATATTTTTATATTTTTCCCTATTTTTTTAATAGTCCTCCCTATTACATCCCTCTTGTACCCTAATATTTTGATAATGTTTAAATACTCTAATACCACAGGTAACATGCTAAATCTAAGCAGCTTAAAACAAAATTAGCTTAAATTAAAACTCTGAGAATTTAGCTTCAACCTTTTTTTTGAAAGAGCAGGAAATGATTTTGTCTAGAAAGTATAATCAACAATTAATCAAGGATGATTGCATAAGCATAAACAGAACAAGAAACTAACTGATAACATCTACTAAACAAATTATTCAAGAGAAGTTTAGGGTTTACAGATTCTTGGATTCAATTCTAAACCTTTAAGTAATCATTGCAATACTAATAAGAAAGAAAGTATCATCAGGGCAATTTTCCGCCCAACCACAGACTTAAATAGTCCCATGTGCCACTTCCAACTAAAAAGGCCCGACCCTTCGTGGGGTATAAATAGATGTTGGAATTAAAGCCATTTGAGACAGGTGTTTGACCCTACACAACCCTAGTCAATCACACACCATAGGCAGCTCCTAACTAGTATGACCTCTGACTAGATTGCATATCAGGACCAAATGCTCTGACTGACGCATACTCATTGTAGCGTCACCTTGGCCAAAGGTTTTTATAAGTTTGCAACATGTTGATGCGTGTAGTCACTGTTCATCACCCTACTCGCCTAGACCAAAACAAGTGATAGATTTCCAAGCCATCAAGACTGTCTCTTCTGCTAACTGCATACTGAGTCTATCTGAGGCTTACATGTGTTTTGACTAAGAAAAAAACAAACTTGTTTTAATGTGCAACACTTGCTATTTTTTTTAATTATGAAACAGTTTTCAAATGTTTTTATTTTCTTTGTTGAAGATACCTACTGGTTCCATATGTAAGTTTGCAATGTTAATATAATTCAAAACTAACATACGTAAAGCAAAGTCAAATCATGTCGTGAACATGTTCAATTCATAATACATTTGTGGCTGTGTAAATAGAGTTGGAACCTGTTGATGTGTTTTTTATGCACATGCAAACACAGAATAAAATACCCAAAAGTATCTTATCCTCTCTTGAACAAAGCTTCTCAAATGCTGAAGATTGGCTTAAGGGTCACTTGAGATAACTCCAAGGTTCTAGTATGTCAGGTCACGACATGTGGATAAGATTGCTAGTATCACAAGGGGACTTACATTGAATTGTCGAATGCTTGAATCGTTGGAACTCGATCATCTGATATTTCAATCTCGTGATGCTTTTTGTCCTAAACTAACTTGAATTGAAAAAAAGGGCAAAAGGAAAGGGTTAAAAGAGTCTATTCTAAGACCTAGAATGTAAGAAGATAGTTGAATGATTAGCTGGAATCCTACTGGACGAGGTCTCACCATCAACTTGAACAATTTGACACAAGCTCAATGCAATCTTCTAAGGACATTTCAAAGATGTTCAAATCATTACCATCGAACACTGCTCACCATTCAAGTTAATGCATAAACAATGGATGTATAGAGATTTGAAGTTAAGCGCATAGTATTCCAATTGACCACACAAGGCACACTAACAATCAACAAGACGCTAGTGGTATGGACTAAACGGATTCAACATAAATGCATTCAACAAATTCCTCCATTCAATCTAATTAACATGAAACCAAAATGAGAAGTAGAAACCAGGAGACTAGTTGAAATAATATATTTCACCATAACTTCAATGAAAAGAGTATCTCATTTACAAGTCTTCAACAACAATTTCTTCTCCTCCTATTCTATTCTAACTTCTATTCTATTCTCCTACTAACTATTCGCTATTAACCTTTTCAAAATGAGGAGCTTGAGCTTTATATTGAGAGCTCATTACAATGAATGGCTTAGATCAATTTGAGATCAATGGCCGAGATTTTACAATGAAAACCCTAATTAGGGTTTGTTACAACAAACTCAGTTCTGGCTAATGAAATAATTACAACACTTTGTGATGACCAATAGATAATGAGGGTAGGTGCCTCGGAGTTTGTGCCCTCATGGACGAGTGAGTTGGGTACATTGCACCTAGACATGCTGATGTGGAACTTCTCTAATTGGTAGAGATAGTGACTGGGATGATGACTAGGATTCGTCCTTCAACTTGCACTTGTAGGCTTGATAGATAATCATGAAGGAATATTTCTTGATACTCAACATTGTCCACCCTCAACGATGATGACGATGATTTTCTAACTTTGATTAACTCTTCTGAAAGTATGCTCTTGAACACCTTGATCATGGAAGTACAAAGTACAGATCCTAGTTTTGAAGTATTGATGTTGCCTTGGAACGAATTCTTGATGTCGTCACTGCTTCTCTTCTTCGGAATTCCTTCTCTTGTGACTCCATGTTGTTGATGTTGTAGATCATGTCTTCGTGTAAGTGAATGCTTCTTGTGTGATCTCCTTATTTCTTTCTTCATCTCCTGCAAAATCAACAAGCAAGTATCAAATACACATGATATATATACCTTCCATATAATCTCCTAATTTGATGTAATTATGTGATTTCATGTGGTTTACAGGTTTAGTAAGAGTAAATAAAGAGAATTCGCCTTCATGAAGGGGCACTTGAAGTTGCTTTTCGCTTGTAGAAAGGGGCTCTTGAAGTTTACTCCACCCTTGATGTTCATGAAGTTGTCCTTGTCTTTGAATTTTAATCTCCTTCATTTTCTTTCATTATATGAGCTTAACTCAAAATGACTATTCCAAACATCAAATCAATCTTGCAACTTTGCCTTCAACTAGGAACACATGGAGTAGAGTTCACTCAAAAACTTTTACACTTGAAATTCACTCTTGTACCTTGGTTTGTAAAATTCGCTCATGTAGGTCAAGTTGTGAAGTTCATTCATAACATTCAATCTTAGGTGCTTGGACATTGAGTTCGCTCATCTCCCTTTAGTCATGAAGTTCGCTCATCTACTCCACTTTATGAAGTTCGCTCATATGCCTTGATTCTTGAAATTCAACATGAAATTTGCTCATCCCTCTTGATTCTTGAAGTCGCTCATCTAGTCCATTTTGTGAAGTTTGCAAGTCGCTCATATACCTTGAAACATGAAGTTGCTCCTATACCTTGAAATGTGAAGTTCGCTCCACTAGGTATATTCATGAAGCTCGCTCACATGCTGCTCAAGGTGAAGTTCGCTCATCTCCCTCCAAATATGAAGTTCGCTCCACTTCTCCAACTCATGAAGTTCGCTCCACTTCCTCAAGTCATGAAGTTTGCTCCATTCGCCCAACTCATGAAGTTCGCTCCATTCGCCCAACTCATGAAGTTCGCTCCACTTCCTCAAGTCATGAAGTTCACTCCACTTGCCTAACTCCTGAAGTTCATTCCATTTCTCTAACTCATGAAGTTCGCTCCATTTGCCCAACTCATGAGTTCGCTCCACTTCTCCAACTTATGAAGTTCGCTCCACTTGTTGAGTTCATGAAATTCATTTCGAATCGAATCCATTCAAGGTAAATGCTATCAAGTACTCTTCGCTCCTCTACTTCCAATTTCGCTCATGTAGGCTTGAAGGTGAACTTCGCTTATGTGTGCTCATTGATGAAGTTCGCTCTTGTGCCTCAAGTCATGAAGTTCGCTCCATTTCCTCAAGTCATGAAGTTCGCTCCATTTCTTCAAACTCATGAAATTCGCTCCAGATCTTCAAGTCATGAAGTTAGCTCCAAATCTTCAAGTCATGAAGTTCGCTTGTCTTCCTTAACTCATGAAGTGCGCTCCAAATCTCCAAGTCATGAAGTTCGCTCTTCTTCAAGTCATGAAGTTCGCTTATCTAGCTCATGAAGTTGAAGTTCACTCTCCTAACCTTGAAGATGAAGTCTCTCCTAAGGTTGACCCTATGAAGTGGATTTCAAATCAAGACTAAACTCTCCTTTGCTCACTTTCACTTACTCACTCGACTTCAATACATGATAACATGAACAACATGAGGTCTTAGACTGAATTTTCGCTCTGTGGGAGAAGTGCAAGAAGTTT
Source organism: Cryptomeria japonica (assembly GCF_030272615.1). Lineage (NCBI taxonomy): Eukaryota > Viridiplantae > Streptophyta > Pinopsida > Cupressales > Cupressaceae > Cryptomeria > Cryptomeria japonica. The sequence continues at coordinate 446,314,027 of NC_081409.1, forward strand.
GCTACATAAGGAGTGTACATGAAGTGAAGTTCGCTCCTCAAGAGAAGCATTCGAAGTGACCCTCTGATTATCAATCCTTCTTTACTCATGATTGAACTCTTGATATATAGACCTTGCAAACTTACTTCACACTCATGCAAGACTATCCACCTAACTCCTACCCTTTTGAGCGCATATACCTCCCTAATGCAAAGGCTAATAGCTAAGGACATCAAACACTTCTAGAAAGCAGGAAAAAAAGTGGGGGTCCCCATTTGCGATGGGGCAATGTGTGAAAACCTCACAACAAAACCCTAGATTATTATACATAAGTATATATGTAGATATGTATATGTGTGCTAAATATCATGTAGCATAACACACACACACACACACATCTTTTATCACATGAATCATTACGGGTTAAAAAGGATCATATTTACTTATTCAAGTGATTCAATTTTAAAATTTTGCTTAAAAAGAATGCCAAAGTCCGTAACAAGGATGCAACAAACCCTAACTATTAGGCTGACCGTCTAGGGTTAACCAGGATAGACACTTAGTTGATGACACCACACCCTAACCCTAACTCAACATAACAAGTCTAAAACTTACATGCTTTGGGTTCCAGATAGCATTAGGTCCTTCATCTATTACCTCACATTCCTAATGATACTTACCCTCCCTTCTTAGAGGGTGACGAATTCCCTCCATCCACTAGGTCAAAACCATATAATTAGTCTAGAGTCTCGTCATAACTCTAACATATTCAAACATGATAAGAATAGCTCATATAAACCTGATGAATAGTGTATTCCATGATTGTGTCGACAAGTTTGTATTGGTGTTCTTAGATGATAGTTTCATATACTCTAAGAATGAGGAAGAGCATCTACAGCATTTGCAAACCATCCTTCAGCGCCTGCATGAAAATAAATTATATGTAAAGTTGTCCAAATGCACTTTCTTCCAAAAAGAGGTGCAATATCTAGGGCATATCATCTTAGCTAAGGGTATAGTTGTAGATCCAACTAAGATAAAGGCTATTTCCAAATGGCCAACTCCTAGAAATGTGCAAGAAGAAGCTTTAAGGGCTTAGCAAATTACTAAGGAAGTTTGTAATGAACTTCTCGCGCATAGCTTATCCAATAACCTCACTTCAGAGAAAAGGGAAAAGATTTGAATGGACTGTAAGGTGCCAAAAAGCGTTTGAACTCCTTACAAAAAGATTGACCACGACACCGATATTAAAAATGTCAAATCCAGAGGGACATTTTATGGTGGTGACTAATGCATCTGGGGAGGACTAGGTGGAGTCCTAATGCAGAATGGGTAGGTGATAGCTTATGAGTCCCGAAAACTCAAAAAATATGAGTAGAATTATGTGCCACGTGATTTGGAGCTCGCTGCAATAGTGCATGCCTTACATATGTGGCGCTACTACCTATTAGAAATAAATTTTGAGCTCTAATCTGATCATCAGGGGTTAGAATATATTTTCGTCCAACCAAATCTCAATACACAACAGAGGAGATGGTTGGAATTAATTTCCGACTATGACATTGAGACTAGTTATATCAAAGGACAAGAAAATCGTGTGGCAAATGCCTTTAGCTGTTGACGTCATATTAATGCTATAACTACTGAGCATGCAGATTTCAGGAACCGAGTACTTCAGCAATTAGAAGGTGACAAATATTACCAGCAAGTAAGAGAAGCCCTACAACTTAATCCTCAAGATCTAAGATATGCGGGTTTTCCAATTGAAAACGATGGATTACTGAGGTATCAAAGTAGAATGTATGTGCCTAAATCCCTTTAACTAAGAAACTTAGTATGGAAAAAGGTGCACTCAGCACCATATTCCAAACATCTAGGAGTTACAAAACTCCTAGCCAATATTAAACCCCTATACTTTAGTAAGGGTATGAAAAGGGACGTCGCAAGATTTGTGGCTAGTTATTTAGAATGCCAAAGGGTAAAAGAAAAGCATTAACATCCCGCAGGTTTGTTACAGCCCAATGTCGTGCCGGAATGGAAATGGCAAATAATTAGTATGGACTTCATCCAAGGATTGCCCATGTCCAAATATAATCATAATGCCATGTTGGTAGTCGTTAATAGGCTTACCAAGGTAGCCCACATCATACCAGGTAACTTAACAGATGGGGCACCCACTATTGCCTATAAATTTGTACAAGAAATAGTTAGATAGTACCAAAAAAGATAATATCAGATAGGGATGCTCGAATGAAATCCAGATTCTAGCAAAAACCTTGTTTGCAGCCCTAGGTACCCAGATAAACATTAGTTCTGCCTATCATCCAGAAACAAATGGCCAAATAGAAAGGGTCAATTAGGGACTTGAAGATATTCTGAGGATGTACTGCATGGACCAGCAATACATGTAGTACCCCTCCCTCGATCAAACTTTTTAGATACTTATTTTAACTATAGTTGACTTTTTCAGTAGATATTAGTGGATACATTATATGGTGATATTTTACTCAGATATTATGTTATGATGTGTTATACTTTGATTTGAGTTTCAGTGTATGTTGTTTACGCATTATTTCCTCATTGATGGTTAGATGTTATTTTATTGGATTACTGATCATGGACTAACACATTTATTTTATGCGTGAGATGCGTTATGTATATGTTATCATATTTGTGTGTAAGTGTATGGGGTGCAAGGAGATGATTTTCCTTCACTCACTTCGGTGAGACAAGGAACATCATGATTCTCCTTCACCGGTGTGTCTACCGTGTTTGAATATATATATGTATGCATGAATTGGTGATGCAGGAATTGCAGGTACAAGGTACTGACTTCACCTGGTCCCATGAGTCTGAGCATACCTAAATAATCCGATGAAGTGGAAGAGATAGTCTTAAGGCCCTAAGTTTCACCCGTAGCCTTGCTCGTCACTGAGCAGTGTCAGTCGTCGGTCAACCGTCTCTATTGTTCTGATTAATTGAAAAACAGGTTTTGAGGACTCGAAACCATTACAACATAGTTAAATAGAAAGCTGAGAAAAAAGAGTCCACACACAAAGCGACTGGTCAAAAAACCAGCGAACAGAAAAAACAACTAAACAACAAAAAACAGCAAAGGACCCAAAGAGACACTACATAGTAATTTTCTTCAGCAGATCCTCTGCCTTGGTCACCAGCTCATCATAGGTCGCCCCAACTGCTTTTAGCTCCTCCAGGTCCTTATTCACTTTCTTTTCCTTCCTCTTTCCACGGGTGCGGGTTCTGGGACCTTGGGCTTCCCCGGTTCCTTCTGCATCCAGGTCAATTTCCTGGGTTTCCTTTTCATCATCAAGCTTGCTGATGAGGGTATGGGTGTTGTTGGCTGAGATTTTCAGAATGCTGAGACTCTGCTCCGCAATGTTCTTGAGGCACTCCTCTATCTTGTCCACTTTGGCAACTGTATCCGAGAGCGTTTTTTCGCTAGTTTCCTCCAGGGTTTTTCTATCCTGTATCTCCTTTTCAATTTTCTCAAACCGGGGATTAAAGGCATCTCTGATGTCTTCCGCTTTGGCAATTGTGTTCTTCAGATCTTCGATATAATCGGCCATAGTGTTCCCCTCTCCAATGTTAATGGTCTCCAGGATCATGACTCTGTTGCAGAGTTTTTTGTATTCATCCGCAGTATTCTTATTCCCATCAATAAGCCATTCAATGGTTTTCATAAAACCCTTCAAGGCCTCGGGGTGAGGACCAGGAGAAGGAGTAACTTTACCAGGGGTTATCTGTTCATCTTTAGCGATATGGAGGGCAGAAATAGTGTCGGCGGCCCTGAGGGTCTCCTCCATAGTCTCCATCTCCAGGCTTTGTTCAGCTTCCAGGGTTCTTGTTTGCTTATCCTCTTCCGGTTCCTTGTCTGTCTCCTCCGAATCTTTGCCAGTCTCCTTTGTTTTCTTTTGCTTCTTCTTAGGTTGGGCTTGGTTCTTACTTTTTTCCTTTAGCACTCCCTTAGGGTTCTTCTTCTCCTCAGGGAAATCAGAGTCCTCTTCTTCCGAAGAAATTGTTGGTATGTTGGTCGTGTTTCTATTTTGCTTTGTTGTTGCGTGTTATGCGTTTTTAAAAATTAACTTTAAAATAAATGATTAAGTGTATTTTAATGTGAATAGATTTATCGATTAGTTTATTTGAATAGTTAAAATTGAATTGTTGAGTTAAATAGTGAAATGTTATATTATGTGTTTTCAATTGATTAAAAAAAAAAAAAAAAGTTGTTTTATTTTTATGTATATTTAATGGTTAATTGATTTTCATGTTTGACAAAAAAGAGAAATGATTTCAATTAAAAATTTAAATAAATGCATTGTGTTGAAAAGAAAACAAATATTTCATTTTCTTATTTTAAAAGTTTAAAAATGTGACCTAAAAGATATTTTGGGGAGAATTTTTTATAAAATGGGTAAATTTTTCTAAAAACATTCATTCTGCATTTTGGGGGAAATATTTTCTGGAATTGCTCTGTGTGTTTTGGCTGGAGATATTGTGTCTGATAATTTGGATTAAAGTTTGAGGTTGCTCTTCATCAACAAATTCTTCCTGGAAAGCTCACCAAGTTGGAATTTTTTAACCTTTTTGTGTTTGTGAAATCCTGGTTTAAAATTTAGTTTTCTGAAAGTTGTGGGTGTTTGAATAAAATTTGTTTGTGTATTGGTTATTTCCCTAGTAGTTTGTTGATTTTAAATTTTCCATTATTGATTTAATAGGGGGTTATGCTGCCAAAAAAAACCATATACCTTGTTTGGTGTTTTAAAATCCCTTTGTTTAAAAAAAATTGGATATGAAATTGTGTTGGGGTTTATTTTAAAATTACTGGTTAAAAATAAATATATATTGGGTTTTATTTGTGGCTGGAAGAATATTTTCATTTGGGTCTTTTGCTGTTACTGGAAAAAAATTAAAATTAATTGTGCATATACTTTGCTGGACTAGGTTTTATAAAAAAAAATTATTAAAAATTTTTTTTTTTAAATATTTCAATTTATATGGTGGTGGGCCATGGGCCACCACGTACCCACAAGTGGGGAGCCATGGCTTCCCCATCCCATGGGGGGGGCACCATGGCTAGGCAGCCACGGCGTGGCCACCCACAACCTTGGCTATGGGGGGGACCACGTCGTGACCCCCAAGCCACCGCCTCCCTTTGGTAGGGCTGCATGGCAGCACCTTATGAAAGGTGCGTTGTTTTTTTCAAAAAAATAAATTTTTTATATTATTTAATTAATTAAAATATTATATATATATATATATATTTAGTTTTTTTTTTATATGGAGAAAAATATGGTTTGGAAAATGGGAAAAATAAAGAGTTATTTTATTTTGGAAAAAAAAGGGTATTTTATTTCGAAAAAATGAAAATATTAGATTTATTATATAAATATTCATTTTATATTTATATATATATATATATATATATATTTGTGTTATGGTTCACTGTGATTAAGATGTGTTGAGTAAATTTTGAAATGGATAGAGCATTATTGTTTGAATATTGTTAATTAAATTAGCAATATGATTATAAATGAATGGTGAATTCTAGAAACTTCAAAGTCTAGAAACCTTGGTCAATTTTGTGTTTCGAATAAAAGAGAAAACAAAAAAGAATTGTTATTCGAAATTAGCGAAAGTGCTTGTTTTGTTTGACTATTTTCGCATTTAATTTGGAAACTACAAGTCCTTGGTTTAATGGAATTAGGTGTTTTCATGTGGTCTTTTTCGTCGGTCGGTCATGTGACTTGATTGAGTTTTGTCAGTTGGTTTAACCTAGGTGCAAGGGCTTGTATGGCCAAGTGTTTTCTATTGTCTTGAACTCCGTTGTGTAACTTCATTTTGGTACTTTGGTTTTGGAGTTCGTTGGGACATTTGTGTTTAGTGTCACAAGGAAGAGTGGCTTTTGAGTGTGGGCCGCGCCCAAAAAGGTTAGCAAGATAACCCCTCGAAAGTTGTATAAATAAGTGATAACCTAATAATATATTAGGGGGTTGGATAGCTAAAACATTAAGATAATTGTACCTCGCTCATGGTTGAGTGCTAGTATAGACTCAGGATGCAGTGAGAAGGCCTGGAATGGCAAACCAACAACCTTGTCCTCACGAAAGGATTGCTTGGGTCCACATGAGACTTGGATGGGGCCGAGGGTTCGGAAGAGGTTACCGGGATAACCTAAGATGGCGGTCAGGATCTATGGAGGCCTGCCAGGATAACCATACCAAGCTATGTGATGACACTCTTCCCTTATGGTCACTAGTGTGTAGCCTTGTTGGTATCACCTGGGTTTTGTTGTCGAGTCATGTTCTGCGAGTTTATGCTTTATATGAGTTTTTCGATGTTGTGTTTCGACCATGTGTGTGCATACCTTGAAGGTTGCTAGTGGGTCTTGCTTCTATCTCCTAGCACGGTGGGGTGATTCTTTTTGAGCCACATGGTCAGGTGGTAGTGCCACTTTCCATCGGGTGTGTTTGTTCCTTCTTGCGGGAGTTGGCTTCACAGGTGTTCCAGTTGCGCTTGGATTCGAGCGTCTTGTTATTCAGTTGGATCCCATTTGTTATTTTGGATCATTCCTTGTATATCATGGACCTTATATGGTCAGTTGTAATTATTTGATATGTATGCTTTCATGGCAAGATGTAAATTGTAAACATTATGTGATTATATGAGACTTAGTAATTTAGTGAACTGTAATGTTATTTCTATCTTATGATGCAAAACAAATGTATGAATGGAAATTAAATGTTAAATGCATATGTTTTATTAGAATATCAGATTTAATGTAATGGAAAGAATCCTCATGAATGGAAGTTAGACATGTTAATAATATTTCATACTATTGGATAAATTAACCATTGGTTAAATGTAATTATGTTTTTATGTTTAATCATCTTAATTGGATTAATTAGTGCTAAGCAATGTTTAATTTTAATCATGTTAACCAAGTTGGGAAACCCTTTAGGTGTTTAGTTAAGTCTTCCGTTGTGTAATCTAAACCTAATGCTAACTTAATGTATCATTTAACTTACTAAAGTTTTAAAAAAAAAATTATTTACACTCTTTTCAAGTGTTTTAGTTTATATCCCTTCGGGATTTCCTGGCGAGGCGTTACAATTGGTATCAAAGCCCAAGTTTCAACACTGGGTACTCTGGTTTTAAATTGAGCCCATTCAACTAGACCTATTGCTAAGTCTTAGTGTTTGTGTTTCCCTTGTTAATATCCTTGTTGTAGATCTAAACTTTTGCTCTTTTGTTGTTGTGAGGATTATGGCTAGGAAAGGTAAAGGTCGTGGTTGCGGCCGTGATCGTGGTAGAAGTAGGGGTCATAGTCGCGGTCGTGATCGTGGTAGAGGTAGGGGTCATGGTCGTAGTGCAGGTCGTCAGAGTCCTTCACTGCAGCCTACTCATGAGAGTGTTGAGCAGGTTCAATCTATTCACCAGAGTGAGCACAGGGAGGTTAGCCAGCATAGCGAGCATCATACTGTACAACAGGTTCCCAAAAGGGAGGAGCTGCGACAGATGTTCCAGGAGGTACTTGCTTGACTTGGTCCTAGACCTGAGGCCGAGCAGTAGGGTAATGTTCAATTTGGAGAGTCACGCCTTTAGGATCATGTGGAGAGAAAGAGAGAGAGAGGTCTCCCAGGAGGAGAGAGGTTGCAGTGAACCAGGAGGCGATAGTTGTTGGTCATATGAGGGATTTGTTGAGATCCCATCCTCCTACTTTTGATGGTTTGGGCAGCGTACTCGAGGCTGAGACTTGGCTCATTGACTTGGATAGGTGTTTCGCCATGCATCCGTATAGTAGTAACACCAAGGAGAGGTGCGCTATTATGCATCTCAGGAATTTCGCTTCTACTTGGTGGAGGTTGGAGGAGCGGAGAATCAGTGTGGACATTGGTATAGTGTCATGGGAGTTGTTCCTAGAGAGGTTCAGAGCTCGATTTCTCTCAGTACAGTGGAGATAGCGTCGTGCGGATGAGTTTCATGAGTTACGCCAGTTGGGCATGATTGTTGACCAGTATGAGCACAGATTCTATGAGCTCAAACAGTATGTCGCTATTGGTAATGATGAGGCGATGTTGGTACAGCATTTCATGAGAGGTCTTAATGACCGCATCAGCAGAGGAGTACGAGTATTTGAGCCTTCATCAGTTGAGTTAGCTGTGGCGAAAGCCAGGCTAGTAGAGCAGAATCTTTCGCATGCACATGGTGGTCAGCCAGGGGTACAGATTGGTAGTGCACCTTTCAGTGGATCTAGGACTAGGAGTAATCAGTCTCAGGTTGTTGCACCATATAGGAGTTTTCAGACACCCGCTAAGGGTGGTCAGCAGCAGAAATTTCAGTCTAGGCCGAAATAGTTTCAGGGTTAGCGTGGGGGCAATCCACAGTTTAGGAAGGACAGGAACTGGCAGAGGGCTAGACAGAGTTTTCTGGAACAATCCTCACAGAGTGCATCTCAGGCCCCCTAGTAGGGGAAGTTTCCAACAATCCAGTGGGCCGACTGGAGGTAGAGGACCCGGCAGGGGAACTTGTTTCTCCTGTTGTCAGTATGGCCATATAGCTGCACATTGTCCACAACGTTCACAACAGACTGGTAGTCAAAGACCGACAGTGTCAGAGCCTACAGTTAGGGATGCAGGTCGATCCCACAGAGTTTTCAAGGTGGTTGATAACCGCCAGCCGGAGCACCGTGATCGAGACTACAGGTGTGTTGGGTGGTATATCTATCTCAGTACTATTGATTCAAGTGCTTCTAATTCCTTTATATCTTCCTCCATTGTGGAGCAGTGTCTGCTCGCATCTGCTAGACAAGCGGATAGGTGGCAAGTAGAGTTGGCTACTGGTTCTCGTGTGGTCGTAGATTCCTTCATTCCCAAATGTGAGTTGGACCTAGGACCTTTTGCTACCATAGCTGATCTTCGAGTCATTCCTTTGGGGTCTTATGGAGTTGTATTGGGGATGGATTGGTTAGCATCACACAATGATAGTGTAGACTGTCGTCAGAAGACAGTGGAGTGTTTAGATGACCATGGCAAGAAAGTTAAGATAGTTGGTATTCCTAGACCTATATCACTTCGTATGATCTCCGTTATGCATCAGGGGTGCCAGCTTTTTGCAGTTCCTCTTGAGGACATGGATGAGGAGAGAAGTGGGGAAGTTGCTCTTGATAGTCACCCTCTTCTTCGGGAGTATGTCGATGTGTTTCCTATTGACATTCTCGGTATGCCTCCAAAGCGAGACATAGACTTTTGCATTGACTTAGTTCCTGGAGCAGAACCTATTGTGAGAGCACCATATCGGATGACCACTCAAGAGTTGAGTGAGTTGAAGTTGCAGATTGAAAAATTGTTGGCCAAGGGGTTCATTCGTCCTAGTGTTTCTCCTTGGGGTGCGCCTGTTATCTTCGTGAAGAAGAAGGATGGTTCTCTTCGGTTATGCAATGACTACCGACAGTTGAACAAGGTAACCATCAGGAATCGATATCCATTGCCTCGTATAGATGATCTCTTTGATCAGGTAAAGGGAGCCAAGGTGTTCTCTAAGATTGACCTGAAATTTGGGTATCATCAGTTGCGTATTCATGATGCAGACATTCATAGGACGGCTTTTCGTATCCATTATGGTCACTATGAGTTCACAGTGGTGCCATTTGGGTTGATGAACGCACCTTCAGTTTTCATGAGCCTCATGAATGGGGTTTTCCGCACCTACCTTGATTGTTTCGTCCTTGTGTTCTTGGATAATATTTTGATTTATTCTAGAACTATGGAAGAGCATGAGGGCCACTTGCGACAGGTATTGCAGTGCTTGAGGGAGAATCAGCTTTATGCCAACTTGGCGAAGTGTGATTTCTTCCAATCTGAGGTGAACTATCTTGGTCATGTGGTTTCAAGAGAAGGTGTATCTATGGATCCTTCTACGATCCAAGCCATTCTAGATTGGCCAATGCCGACTAATGTTTCTGAGGTTCGGAGTTTTATGGGTTTGGCCGGATATTACCATCGCTTTGTTCAGATTTTTTCCCGGATAGGTCACCCAATCACTTCTCTTCAGAGGAAAGGGAAGAAGTTTGTTTGGTCAGAACAGTGTGAGGCAACTTTTTGTACTTTGAAGGAAATCCTTGTTAGTGCACCGATTTTGGCAGTTTCTGATCCATCTAGAGATTTCATGGTTTGTACAGATGCCTCTCTAGAAGGCATAGGACAATGCTTATGCAGGATGGTCGTGTGATAGCCTATGAGTCTCGCAAACTCAAGGACCACGAGCTCAACTATCTAGTTCATGATTTGGAGTTGGCAGCTGTAGTTCATGCTTTAGTCAGGTGGCGACATTTTTTGTTGGGGCGTCAGTTTGAGCTGCACAGTGATCACCGTAGCTTGCAGTACATTTTCACGCAGCCGAAATTGAATGCTCGACGACGAAGATGGATGGAATTCCTCTGCGAGTATGATTTTGAGGTTCGATATATTCAAGGGAAAGAGAATGTAGTGGCAGATGCTTTGAGTCATAGACGGCATGAGGTTGCAACATTGTCCCTTGGGGTGGATTCGAGAGAGAGAAACCTTGAGATTCTTCCTCAAGACACCTGGTATCAGGAGGTTAGAGCCATGACTGAGACTGGAACGCCATTAGAGGGTAGATATTCTGAATATAATCTTGAGGCAAATGGTCTTCTTCGACGTCTTGGGCGGATCTATGTACCTCCATTGGATGGACTTCGTACTTTGATCATGACTGAGGCCCATCGTGCACCTTATTCGGCACATCCTGGTGTCAAGAAGATGCACGTAGATCTTAGACAGATATATCATTGGGCTGGAATGAAACGTGACATTGCTGTCAGCGAGTGAAGGCGGAGCATCGACACCCTGCAGGGCTTTTAAAGCATAATTTGGTACCGGAATAGAAATGGGACATCATTTCCATGGATTTCATAGATGGGTTACCTGTTTCTTCGCATCGTCATGATGCCATTATGGTCATTGTTGATAGATTGACCAAAGTTGCTCATTTTGTTCCTATTCGATCTTCTTATACAGCAGTAGTGGTGGCACGAGTTTTCATGGAAGATGTGGTGAGGCTTCATGGGATTCCTAGGCGGATCATTTCAGATAGAGATCCTGTCTTTACTTCATCATTGTGGACCTCACTTTAGCATGCTTTAGGGACCCAGTTGAACTTTAGTTCAGCTTATCACCTAGAGACCGATGGTCAGACCGAGCGTGTGAATCAGGTTTTGGAGGACATGCTTCGCATGTATGTTATGGACCAGCAGTCGCGTTGGGAGGAATATATTTATCTTGTGGAGTTTGCTTATAACAATGGATATCATAGCTCCACAGGTATGTCTCCCTTCTAGGCATTGTCTGGTCGTCCTTGTCGTACTCCTTTGAGTTGGGATCGGTTAAAGGACAGGGTGCGAATAGGACCGGATATGCTTCGAGAGATGGAGCAGCAGGTAGAGCAGATTCGTGGGCATTTGGTAGAAGCACAGGATAGGCAAAAGAAGTGTGTCGATGCTCACAGAGTGGTTCGTCAGTTTTCTGTTGGCGACCGTGTATTCTTGAGAGTGTGTCCACGAAAGAGTCTGATCCGTTATGGAAAGGGTTCTAAGTTGGTGCCTCGCTTTGTTGGCCTTTTTCATATCCTTGAGAGGATAGGACCTATTGCCTACCATCTTGCCCTGCCACCAAGCCTATCCAGCATCCACGATGTTTTTCATGTTTCTGTTCTTAGACCTTATCATCCTGATATGACCCATGTTCTTGATTGGAACGCATTGCAGGTCGAGGACGGGCAGCTTTCCATAGAGCCCGTGTGCATTCTGCAGCGTCGAGGTTTGACCCTTGACTAGCTAAAGGTCCTATGGGACCCAAATGATGAGACCTCGACTACATGGGAGGATGCAGCGAAGATGAGAGAACTTTACCCTAATCTATTTTAGGCTTCCAAGAGTAAGCCTAGTTTTCGGGGGGAGGATGTAGTACCCCTCTCCCGATCAGACTTTTTAGATACTTATTTTGACTATAGTTGACTTTTTCAATGGATATTAGTGGATACATTATATGGTGATATTTTACTCAGATATTATGTTATGATGTCTTATACTTTGATTTGAGTTTCAGTGCATGTTGTTTACGCATTATTTCCTCATTGATGGTTAGATGTTATTTTATTGGATTACTAACCATGGACTAACACATTTATTTTATGCGTGAGATGCATTATGTATTTGTTATCATGTTTGTGTGTAAGTGTATGGGGTGCGAGGAGATGATTTTCCTTCACTCACTTCGGTGAGACATAGAATGTCACGATTCTCCTTCACCGGTGTGTCTATCGTGTTTGAATATATATATATATATATATATATATGTATGCGTGACTTGGTGATGCAGGAATTGCAGGTACAAGGTAATGACTTCACTTGGTCCCACGAGTCTGAGTGTACCTAAAAATCTGATGGAAGAGGAGGAGATAGTCTTAAGGCCCTAAGTTTCACCCGTAGCCTTGCTTGTCACTGAGCAGTGTCAGTCGTCGGTCAACTGTCCCTATTGTTGGTATGCGAGTCGTGTTTCTGTTTTGCTTTGTTGTTGCGTGTTATGCATTTTTTAAAATTAACTGTAAAAAAATGATTAAGTGTATTTTAATGTTTTAATAGATTTATCGATTATTTTATTTGAATAGTTAAAATTGAATTGTTGAGTTAAATAGTGAAATGTTATATTATGTGTTTTCAATTATATTTTAAAAAAAGAAATAAAGTTGTTTTATTTTTATATATATTTAATGGTTAATTGATTTTCATGTTTGAAAAAAAAGAGAAATGATTTCAATTAAAAATTTAAATAAATGCATCGTGTTGAAAAGAAAACAAATATTTCATTTCTTATTTTAAAAGTTTAAAAATATGACCTAAAAGATATTTTGGGGAGAAATTTTTATAAAATGGGTAAATTTTTCCAAAAACATTAATTCTACATTTTGAGGGAAATATTTTCTGGAATTGCTCTATGTGTTTTGGATGGAGATATTGTGTCTAAAGATTTTGGATTAAAGTTTGAGGTTGCTCTTCATCTACAGATTCTTCCTAGAAAGCTCACCAGGTTGGAATTTTTGAACTTTTTGGGGTTTGTGAAATCCTGGTTTAAAATTTAGTTTTCTGAAAATTATGGGTGTTTGAATAAAATTTGTTTTAGTGTATTGGTTATTTCCTTGTTAGTTTGTTGATTTTAAATTTTCCATTATTGATTTAATAGGGGGTTATGCTGCCAAAATTTTTAATTTTGGGCAAACTCGGGAAAATTTGGGGAAATAGAAATTCTTGTATGTTGAAAAGAAAAAAAACCATATACCCTGTTCGGTGTTTTAAAATCCCTGTTAGAAAAAAATTGGATATGAAATTGTGTTGGGGTTTATTTTAAAATTACTCGTTAAAAATAAATATATACTGGGTTTTATTTGTGGCTGGAAGAATATTTTCATTTGGGTCTTTTGTTGTTACTGGAAAAAAATAAAATTCACTATGTATATACTTTGCTGGACTGGGTTTTATTAAAAAAAAATTATAAAAAAAAATTTGAAAAAATAAATTAAAAAAATATATATATTTTAATTTATATGGTGGTGGGCCACGAGCCACCACGTACCCATGGGTGGGGAGTCGTGGCTTCCCCATCCCATGGGGGGGCGCCATGGCTGGGCAGCCACGGTGTGGCCACCCACAGCCTTGGCTGTGGGGGGGACCACGTCGTGACCCCCAAGTCACGGCCTCCCTTTGGCAGCACCTTATGAAAGGTGCGTTGTTTTTTTCAAAAAAAGAAATTTTTTTATATTATTTAATTAATTAAAATATATATATATATATATATATTTTTATTTTTTTTTATATGGAGAAAAATATGGTTTGGAAAATGGGAAAAATAAAGAGTTATTTTATTTTGGAAAAAAAAGGGCATTTTATTTCGAAAAAAAGAAAATATTAGATTTATTATATAAATGTTCATTTTATATTTATATATATATATATATATATATGTATATGTATATATATATTATTTATATATATATTATTAATAAATATATATATATATATATGTATATATGTATAATTATATAAATATATTTGTGTTATGGTTCATTGTGATTAAGATGTTTTGAGTAAATTTTCAAATGGATAGAGCATTATTGTTTGAATATTGTTAATTGAATTAGCAATATGATTATAAACGAATGGTGAATTCTAGAAACTTCAAAGTCTAGAAACCTTGGTCAATTTTGTGTTTCAAATGAAAGAGAAAACAAAAAAGAATTGTTAATATAGATTAGCGAAGGTGCTTGTTTTTATTTGATTGTTTTCGCATTTAATTTGGAAACTGCAAATCCTTGGTTTAATGGATTAGGTGTTTTCATGTGGTCTTTTTCGTTGGTCTGTCATGTGACTTGACTGAGTTTTGTCAGACGGTTTAACCTACATGCAAGGGCTTGTATGGCCAAGTGTTTTCTATTGTCTTGAACTTCGTTGTGTAACTTTGTTTTGGTACTTTGGTTTTGGAGTTCGTTGGGACATTTTTGTTTAGTGTCATAAGGGAGAGTGGCTTTTGAGTGGGAGCCACACCCAAAGAGGTTAGCAAGATAACCCCTTGAAAGTTGTATAAGTGATAACCTAATAATATATTAGGGGGTTGGATAGCTAAAACATTAAGTAAGATAATTGTACCTTGCTCATGGTTGAGTGCTAGTATAGTCTCAGGATGCAATGAGAAGGCCTGGAATGGCAAACCAACAACCTTGTCCTCACGAAAGGATTGCTTGGGTCCACATGAGACTTGGATGGGGTCGAGGGTTTGGGAGAGGTTACCAGGATAACCCAGGATGGGGGTCGGGACCTATGGAGACCTGCCAGGATAACCATACCAAGATATGTGATGGCACTCCTCCCTTATGGTCACTAGTGTGTGGCCTTGTTGGTATCACCTGAGTTTTGTTGTCGAGTCATGTTTTGTGAGTTTATGCTTTATATGAGTTTTCCAATGTTGTGTTTCGACCATGTGTGTGCATACCTTGTAAGTTGCTAGTGGGTCATACTTCTATCTCCTAGCACAATGGGGTGGTTCTTTTGAGCCACATGGTCGGGTGGTAGTGCCACTTTCCATCAGGTGTGTTTGTTCCTTCTTGCGGGAGTTGGCTTCACAGGTGTTCTAGTTGTGCTTGGATTCGAGCGTCTTGTTATTCAGTTGGATCCCATTTGTTATTTTGGATCATTCCTTGTATATCATGGACCTTATATGGTCAGTTGTAATTATTTGATATGTATGCCTCCATGGCAAGATGTAAATTGTAAACATTATGTGATTATATGAGACTTAGTAATTTATTGAAATGTAATGTTATTCCTATCTTATGATGCAAAACAAATGTATGAATGGAAATTAAATGTTAAATGCATTTGTTTTAATAGAATATCGGATGTAATGTAATGGAAAGAATCCTCATGAATGGAAGTTAGACATGTTAATAATATTTCATACTATTGGATAAATTAACCATTGGTTAAATGTAATTATGTTTTTATGTTTAATCATCCTAATTGGATTAATTAGTGCTAAGCAATGTTTAGTTTTAATCATGTTAACCAAGTTGGGAAACCCTTGAGGTGTTTAGTTAAGTCTTCCGTTGTGTAATCTAAACATAATGCTAACTTAATGTATCATTTAACTTATTAAAGTTTAATAAAAAAATTATTTACTCTTTTGAAGTGTTTTAGTTTAAATCCCTTCGGGGTTTCGTGGCGGGCCGTTATAGTACAAATGGGAAGATTATCTTCCCTTAGTTGAGTTTGCTTATAACAACTCCTATCAATCGTCTATAAAGATGGCACCGTTTGAGGCACTGTACGAAAGGGGTTGTAGAACTCCTATTAGCTGGGATAAGTTGGAAGATAGGATAACCCTTGGTCATGAAATGCTCTCAGAAATGGAAGAGCAAGTAAAGTTGATCAAAAAAAGGTTAGCAGAAGTTAATGATCGGCAGAAACGCTATGTAGATGCAAAGCGAAGTCCCAAACAATTTGAAGTGGGAGAGAAAGTGCTTTTACGAGTTAGACTCCATAAAAGTGCCATAAATTTTAGGAAATCATCCAAACTTGTACCCCAATATGTAGGACCATTTGAGATTCTAGAAATCATCAACCCGGTCGCATATAGAATTGCTCTACCACCAGCTTTCGCCTGATTGCATGATGTGTTTCACGTTTCATATCTGCAAAAGTACATATCTAATTTTGCACATATGATCGATTGGAACTCTTTGCAGGTACAGGACCCAAGGGTGGTCATGATCGAGCAAGTCAAGGTACTCGAGGTACGTAAGATTCACTTACGTAACAAAGAAGTTAATTAGTGCAAGATCTAGTGGGACCAAAACTCTGATGATTGTGCCACATAGGAGAATTACAATGAAATCCACCAGAGATTTCTTCATCTGTTTAATATTTACAATAGATGAACTTATTTCATTATGTTTGCAAAAACAATATTAAACTTAATGTTTTTTAATATGATACTTAAAATCATAAGGGATGATGATTCACAAGGGGAAGGATATGTTACATCCCTCTTGTGCCCTAATATTTTGTTAATGTTTAAATGCACTAATACATGTTGCTTCATATTGTTGAATAGTGATTCGCAATGCACATGCAAATGATTTTGTTTTTAGTAATTATGTTTGTATGAGCTATTTTTATCATGTTTGAATATGTTAGAATTATGATGAGATTCTGAACTAGCTACATGGTTTTGACCTAGTGGATGCAGGGAATTCATCACCCTCCGAGAAGGGACAAAAAGTATCAACAAGAATGAGAGGTAATAGATGAAACCTAATGTTATCTGGAACCCAAAGATTGTAAGTTTTAGACTCATTATGTTGAGTTAGGGTTATGGTGTGGTGTCATCAACTCAATGTCTATCCTGGTTAACCCTAGATAGTCAATCTAGTAGTTAGGGTTTGTTGCATCCTAAGTATAGACTATGGCATTCTTTTTAAGAAAAATTTTAAAATTGAATCACTCGAATAAGCAAATATGATTCTTTTTAACCCTTAATGATTCATGTGATAAAAGAACAAATACATACATGATTATGTGTAAATAGAGTGGGAAATGTATATATGCGTGTGTGTGTGTGTGTTATGCTACATGATAGTTAGCACACATATACATATCTACATATATATACTTATATATAATAATATAGGGATCCAACTCTATTTACACATAGCCACATATGTATTATAAATTGAACACGTCCACGACTTGAGTGGACCTTGCTTTACGTAGGTGAGTTTTGAATTATATTAACATCACAAACTTTGTAATTAAGTTTATGTGCAAGCATAATAAAGAACCATCGGCTTTTAGTCAATGTGAATGGAATTAAAACTGCATTCTCTTAAACAATATTTGATATCACCACCTTTCAAATGATAAGGGAACGGATTTACCACATATTGGAATGAGGATCCAAGGTAAAGAATTGGAATTCAATGTTAATGACATGAATTTGGTTCGAAATGTGTTGAAATGTTGATAACTGTCCGCTATCAATAAACATTGAGCAATTTTGAAGTTCGTACAATATATACGGAAGTTCATTGCATTTGTTGGAGATGGCTTTGGCATTTTACAGTATCATTAACTCGAAATTCATCTTAGATAGAAAGAACCAAAGCATAAGTAGGGAAACGCAGTTGACAGAGGATAAGGGAAGGTAGTTAGCTTCCACAATGAACCAAGAGTTCTCACATTGTGCTTACAAACAAACTCTGCCAGGTTACGTGTCTTTCACAGTGCTTGTTTGTTTTCTTTGAAGAGAATAAAAGCTTTACTAAGTTTTGTTGGCAATATGTTGGATTTGGTTAAGTGTTGTCACTGATGTCAACACTATATCCCAGTTGGATCTATCCCGGTTAGTCTTGGTGATCATTTTGGTTTTGGCTGTGATTCTGATCCGGTATGATCAGACCTCTGGAATCGGTTTTGGATGCTTATTCTGATGGTTATATGCTTGCTATATTCTGGTGGTTTCATGATTTGGTTATCATTTTTGGTATTTCAAGTTACCGGCTTGTTCTTGGCTTTACCAGCTAGCTTTTGGCTTTACTGGCTTCTGGCGTTCCCGGTTAGCTTTACCGATATGCTGATTTGGTGACTTGATCAGTGGATTTTGGGTCCGGCTTATGGAATTGGTTTCTCATGTTGTTGGTGCTTCTTGATCATATCCCGAGCATTTGGCGACTTTTCTTTGGATGGTGTGCTTTTATGGTGGTCCTATTTGGATCTGGTTAAACTTTCACTGAGGGTTTCTACCGACAAGTGAAGCGTGTTGGATTTTGGTCTTAGCGAAATCCTCGGCGGATATAATTGTTTGGTTACTTGACTTAGGTCAATGCTATGTAATGTAAATCATAATATTAGTTCGGTGGTATCATGTGATGTAATTTTTGTATTTATGGGTTTAACCGTCCTTGTCAACAAGGTTGATGATCTGTATTTATCGGTGACTTGCTCATCTAATTGAGACATCGATGGTTGGTGAAGTCTGCATTATCAGAGAAAGATTAAGTGCGAATAAAGTCATATCATTCAAGTGAAGGTTGGAAAGGTTTTGTATTGCAGAGAAGACATCAGTGCTTAACCGGAACTGTATCAGCATTAGTAGATACTACTTGTTGATTTTAGTCCTTTAGATTAATACAATACTCAGAAAATAGAATTTTTCTTTAATTTCCATATTACTATTAATTGTTGTTAGTGTTTAGGAATTTCCAGAATTAAGAAAAAGTAGATAAATGAACAAAATGAACACACAACACACAAGTACCCTGGAAAAACCTCCTAGGAGGAAAAACCCAGCCAGAAAAGATCCTCAGATCTGATTATGGATTATGAGTAGTAATCTGATTACAATACTTATCTCAGTTTACCCTTAGGGCTAATGGCATCTTCAAGTGGTTTCAGATCTGCCCCTTAACCAGTTTCAGATCTGCCTTTTGTTGTATCAACCAGCAACCAAGGATTTGATCTTGAAATGACTTGTATGTCTCCAGCTGATGAGTGTAATCAAGTTCAGAACAGTAGGTCCTTCAATTGGCAGATTGCTTGATGAAGGCCACTCCCTTAGCAGCAGAGATGGATCGCTTTATGCCCAGCAGATAAAAGACTAAGTTCGTTGTCCTTCAGATCAGATTAGCATATGAGAGAGTAGATGAATGAATGTACAAATGAAGTCAAGTTGTCCTTTATTTATGAGGCGAAGGACCTATTTAGGTCGGCTTTGACATTAATTCTTTTTATCCTTTTATTTCTTTTGTGCGAATTGTCTTTTGAATATAGGGTCAGCCCTATTTAGAGGGAACACGTTTCCCTTAGGGTGGCGTGAGGAATAGGTAAGGGAGTGGCATGTGAGAGAGGGCTCAGCCCTATACGTTAAGGAGGGGCCAGCCCTTTGGGCGGATTCCAATGTTGCCTAAGGCAATTGGAATCCGCCCCTCCTACCTAATTACAATCAACACTCCCTCTTAATTAGGGAGGAGAAAACATAATCAGAATATCATAATCTTCCATCTTGCACTCAAGCAAAGAATGGATTACATAATCAAAATATTGTAGTCTTCCATCTTGCACACAAGCATATAATGGAACTACATAATATAATCTTCCAGCTCGCACACAAGCATAGACTGGATCCACCTTACATTGCCCGCTGAGGGTGGAGAGGATCTTTTCTACCATCTTACATTGCCCGCAAAGGATGGTAACAATTACTCTTCTCCCTGAGAAGATTACAATACCACCTTACATTGCCCGCAGAGGGTGGTTTGATACAACACAATGTATCACTGAGGTTGAGACTCCCTCTCAACCAGGGTTTCATTTTCCAAAACACCGAGTCTGTCTCTGAAGTACACAAACTTCACTTTGGACAGAGGCTTGGTAAGAGTATCTGCAACCTGCTCATCCGTGCTGACATACTTCAGTTGAATGGCGCCTCTTTGCACCATATCTCGAATGAAGTGATAATGAGTTTCCACATGTTTTGACCTGTCATGAAACACTGGATTGACGGACATTTTGATACAACTCTGATTATCACAATGAATAACTGTAGGTTCCCAAGGTTGTCCAAACAGTCCAGCAAGAAGCTTACGAAGCCACACTGCTTCTCTAGAAGCAACACTTGCTGCAATATACTCAGCTTCAGCAGTACTTAGTGCAACTGAGGATTGTTTTTTGCAAGCCCAAAAGATCACTGCGGATCCTAAGCTGAAACAAATGCCAGAAGTGTTTTTCCTGTCTTTGACACTTCCAGCCCAATCTGTATCTGAATAACCTTCCAAGGTTATTGAAGTGTTAAGTGCATACTTCAGCCAATAACTAGCTGTGGCTCGCAAGTATCTTAGGATGTGCCTGGCTGCAACAAGATGAACATGTTTGGGCATGCTCATGAACTGGCTGAGAGCATTCACTGCATAGCATATGTCTGGTCTAGTGTTAACTAGATACATCAATGATCCAATCAACTGCCTGTACTCCAATGGATCTGCAAAATCTGCAAAATCAGAGTTAGCTGCAGAAACACTTAACTTCTTTAAGTTAGATTCCATAGGAGTAGACATAGGTTTACAATCCATCATTCTAAATCTTTTCAAAATATCAATAGTATACTTTCCTTGACTTAGAAAAATTTCGTTAGATCTTTGCCATACTTCTAGACCTAGAAAATAATGCATTAGACCTAAGTCCTTCATTTCAAATTTTGAAGTTAATTCTTTCTTACATCTAATGATAAGTTCATCTTTACCAGTAAGAAATAAATCATCCACATATAGAACTAGAATTAGCATTTCATCATTAGATATCTTAAAGTAGATGTTAGAGTCAGCATCATTTTTACAAAATCCTAAACTTAACAAGTACTTATCAATTCTTTCATACCAAGCACGAGGGGCCTATTTGAGGCCATATAGAGCTTTCTTCAATCTGCACACATGAGTTTCTCTATCCTGAATCTCATAACCCTCAAGTTGTTCAATATGGACTTCTTCCTCAATGACACCATTAAGGAAGGCAATCTTAACATCCATTTGATGTACCTTCCAACTTCTAGCTGCAGCAATAGCTATTATAGTTCTAATAGAAGTATATCTAGCAACAAGAGCAAATGTTTCTTCATAGTCTATGCCTTCCTTTTGAGAAAAATCACGAGCTACAAATCTAGCCTTATATTTTTCAATACTACCATCAGCATTATGTTTAATTTTGAACAACCATTTAAAGGAAACAACAGATTTACCTTTGGGTCTAGGCACAATGTCCCAAACATCATTCTTGATGATTGACTGATACTCTTCATCCATAGCAAGCTTCCAAGCATGATGGTTCAAGGCTTCTTCAACATTGCATGGCTCAGACTCAATGAGATTGCACATCAATGCAACGTAGTTGGAGAATACTTGAGGTCTCTTGGTTTCTCGGAAAGTGCCACTGGGAGCTGCAAATCTTTCAGTTTCTTGAATGGTGTTTCTTACCCAAAGTGGCCTATTTTTGCTAACAACAATGTCACTAGGTATATTAGTAGAATTCATAGGCTCCGATGGATCATTATACTCTTCTTGAGGTGGAGGTTCAACAGGCTCCCTCTGAATCTCAGGGTTAGTATCAACATTCATATCTTGTTTGTCATTAACTTCATCAATAACAAGAGAACCTTTTGATTTCTTAAAGGCAATATCTTCTTCAAAAGTAACATCCCTACTTACCTCAACGTACCTTTGACCTGGAATATAGATCCTGAAGGCCTTGGAGGATTCATTGTATCCAACTAGCATGCCTTTCTTCCCGGAGGGTTCCAACTTGGTTCATTTTTCTTTGGGCACATGAACATAAACAGGACTTCCAAAAATTCTTAAGTGACTGATGTCAGGTTTGGATCCTGTGAAGGCTTCTTCAGGAGCCATGTTCTTTAGAACACGGTGAGGACATCTATTTTGAATATATACCGTTGTTCTAGAAGCTTCAGCCCATAGAAAGGTCTACAAATCTTGATCATGAATCATAGCCTTTGCAGCCTCAACAATTGTTCTATTCTTCCTTTCAGCAACTCCATTTTGTTGAGGATTGTATGGAACACAAAACTCCCTCTTAATTTCTGTCTCAACACAAAAGTCATGAAAGCTACCAGAGGTATACTCACCTCTATTGTCAGATCTTAACATTTAATTCTTTTAGTAAAGGTGTTTTCAGCCAATGCCTTAAACTCTTTAAATCTACTTAAGACTTCATCAGATTCTTTAGATTTCAAGAAGTAGATCCAAGTTTTCCTAGAGAAATCATCTATGAAGATTACATAATAAAGAAATCCACTAAGAGATGCTATAGACATAGGACCACATAAATCAAAGGGAACAAGTTCTAGTTTACCTTTAACTCTACTTTCACTTTTATGAAAAGGGCTTTAAAAAATTTTACCTATAGCACAACCTTTGCATGTATCGTCATGAATTTGATTGAGTTTAGGCATACCTTTGACTAATTTTCCGAGGGAGGGAAGTGCTTGATAGTGTAAGTGTCCAAGTCTTCTATGCCATAGCTCACAAGATTCGGGAGCCTCATCAATGAGGGCTTGAATAGGGTTAGTAGAGAGCTTATATAAACTATCATATCTATTACCAATTACATGAGTAGATTTAAAACTAGATTTCTTAAGCCAAGCAAGTACTTTTCCCTCAGAAAATGCAATTTGATTACCTTTATCTTCTAGAGTAGAAATGGAAATTAAGTTTCTTTTAATTCCAGGAACAAATAAGATATCACTAAGGTGAAGTGAAATACCAGAGTCTAAATTTAAAGAAGTAGTGTCAGAACCTCTTACCGAATATCGAGCATCGTCACCAATTACCACATGTAGACTAGTATCCTTTTCTACTAAGTCTGAAAGGTGATCACGGTAGCCTGTGATGTGTCTAGAAGCACCACTATCAATCAACCATGTGTTACTGTCTGTGGGTATGCTGCTTGACAGGGCAGAGATGAATAAGATGTCATCATTTTGTTCTGAGACTTCATTTAGGTTGGCTTCTCTTTGCGTAGGATCATTCTGACATTCTTTAGCATAGTGACCAAATTTGTCACATCTGAAACATCGAACACGAGAGATATCTCTTGGCTTCTTCCAAGAATGCTGAGAACTAAGTGGTCTGAAATCTCTATTCCTCTTGGGATAATACTTCTTCCAATTTCCACATTTCTTGCATCGGACTGCAAGCATGTGTTGATTATCTACATGAGGACTTTTGAGTTACCCCCTTGTGATAAGACGTGACTCTTCTTCAATGCAATCATTCTTAAAGCGATCAAAGATAAGTAACCACTTATGGTTTGAATAAAAGACTCCCACGAGTGTGGTAGACCATTTAGGGCAATCATAACAAGATCCTTGTCTTCCATGTTATGTCCAATTGTACCTAGTTGATTCTTTAGTTCTGAAATCCTCATAAAATAAAACATAACAGAATCTTCTTTTGACATTTTGATATTAAGTAATTGCTGCCTTAAAGTAATTGCCCTACTAAGATTGTTAATTTCATAGGTACCTTGTAGATGACTGAATATTTCTCTTACAGTAGTGAATGAGGCAATGGAGGTGACTAGGTGGTCTTTAACTGAATCAATAAGGAGTTTTCTGGCCTTGACAGCATCCCTTTTGAATTGTTTTAGCTCAGCTGCATCCGTAGGTTCAGTTAGCTCTTTTGCTTCTATGAAGTGAAGAAGATCTTCTTCCTCTAGAGCAACCATGATTCGAACCTTCCATGCAGCAAAGTTAAGATTTTCATCAAGCCTACCTTCAACTTTCAGCCCCATTGACCTGACCTGTGAATGAGACAACAATCTGGAAATAAAAGAGTACTAGATTCTGAAATCTGAAAGTTGATCTAGCCTATAGCTCTGATACCATGTTGATTTTAGTCCTTTAGATTAATACAATACTCAAAAAATAGAATTTATCTTTAATTTCCAGATTAATATTAATTGTTGTTAGTGTTTAGGAATTTCCAGAATTAAGCAAAAGTAGAGAAATGAACAAAATGAACACACAACACACAAGTACCCTGGGAAAACCTCCTAGGAGGAAAAACCCAGCCAGAAAAGATCCTCAAATCTGATTATGGATTATGAGTAGTAATTTGATTACAATACTTATCTCAGTTTACCCTTAGGGCTAATGGCATCTTCAAGTGGTTTCAGATCTGCCCCTTAACCAGTTTCGGATCTGCCTTTTGTTGTATCAACCAGCAACCAAGGATTTGATCTTGAAATGACTTGTATGTCTCCAGCTGATGACTATAATCAAGTTCAAAACAGCAGGTCCTTCAATTGGTAGATCGCTTGATGAAGGCCACTCCCTTAGCGGCAGAGATGGATCGCTTTATGCCCAGCAGATAAAAGACTAAGCTCGTTGTCCTTCAGATCAGATTCGCATATGAGAGAGTAGATGAATGAATGTACAAATGAAGTCAAGTTGTCCTTTATTTATATGAGGCGAAAGACCTATTTAGGTCGGCTTTGACATTAATTCTTTTCATCCTTTTATTTTTTTTGTGCGAATTGTCTTTTGAATATAGGGTCGGCCCTATTTAGAGGCAACACGTTTCCCTTAGGGTGGCGTGAGGAATAGGTTAGGGAGTGGCGTGTGAGAGAAGGCCCAACCCTATACGTTAAGGAGGGGCTAGCCCTTTGGGCGGATTCCAATGTTGCCTAAGGCAATTGGAATCCGCCCCTCCTACCTAATTACAATCAACACTACTTTCACAGTTCATTGTTTTCCGAATTGTAGTCCGATGATTTTGGACTTCTTCCCTTTGTGATGAGCAGTGCGCTCTAGGCTGTTGGCCTTTCTGCATGTGCAGACCCCATTGTAATTATTCACAATACTACTGCAGAGTATTCATCTGATTGTGAGTAGGGTTTCCCACCGTGGCTTTTCCCTTTCCGAGTTTTCCATGTCAAATATTGGTGTTATGTGTGTTGTGCTTTCATGTTATATTCTTCATTGGGTTGTGCTTTGGTTTAAGGTTTATAATTAAATTAATTGTTGTTATTGTTAGTAAATTGATTACCCCCCCCCCCCCCCCTCTCTCTCTCTCTCTCTCTCTCTGTTTACTGCCGGTATCAATGCATTCCAACAAGTTTAAATGTAAAAAAAGCTTATTTTAGCAGCTGATAATAACTCTTTCTTAATAATTGTTGCTCGTTGCATGAAGAGTAGCTAAGAGAACTAGACTATGCAACATAAGAAATGAACAGAGATATGACTTTGATAGTTACTTGTATATTAATTGAAGTAAATTACACAAGATTGTTAGCTTTACCATTAACTAGTATCGTATACAAATATAAACCTGGGAATGCATGAGGAAGGAATCATTTGATGCAAACACAAATTTTGAACTTGAAAGCTACAACTCATTTGGGAGCCAAAGCAGACATGGAAAGTAAAACCTAGTTAACTGAGCCATGGTTAGAATCAACATACACACTTAAAATTTGATAACAAAACTGAAACATTAAATTAAAAGTTAGAAATTAGAATTCTGATACCATGAATGAACAGACACAGTAGTTCCTGTGAATTCTATAATTAGCAACTTCCAGACTTGATGAGATATTTGGAGCAATTAACAATTAAAAAGATAAATACTACAAAATGGTAAACTAAGTTCCCATACCTGTGAACAAGAGAAAAAAGGTTAGCTAGCTCATGAAGCTCATGAGCATAGGTATGGAACCAGTAGGTATCTTCAACAAAGAAAATAAACACATGAAAACTGTTCAATATTAAAATAAAAAAAAAGAAAGTGGTGCACATTAAAACAAGTCTGTTTTTTTTCTCAATCAAAACACATGTAAGCCTCAAACAGACTCAGTATGCAGTTAGCATAAGAGAAAGTCTTGATGGCTTGGAAATCTATCACTTGTTTTGGTCTAGCCGAGTAGCATGATGAATAGTGACTACACGCATTAACGTGTTGCAAACTTATAAAACCTTTGGCCAAGGTGACACTACAATGAGTATGCATCAGTCAATTCATTTAATCCAGATAAGAAACTCAGTTAGAGGTCATAATAGTTAGGAGCTTCTTATGTTGTGTAATCAACTAAGGTTGTGTAGGGTCAAACATCGGTCTCAAATGGCATTAGATCCAACATCTATTTATACCCTGCAAAGGGTCGAGTCTTTCTAGTTGGAAGTGGCATGGGGGACTATTAAGTCTTTGGTTGGGCAGAAAATCACCCTGATGATACTTTCCCTCTTATCAGTATTGCAATGACTACTTAAAGGTTCAAAATGGAATCCATGAATCTATAAAACCTAAACTTCTCTTCAATAATTTGTTTCGTAGATGTTATCAGTTAGTTTCTTATTTTGTTTATGCTAATGCAATCATTCTTGATTAAATGTTGATTATACTCTAGACAGAATCATTTCCTTCTCTTTCAAAAAAAGGTTGAAGCTAAATTCTCAAAGTTGTAATTTAAGCTAATTTTGTTTTATTTTCAGTTGCTTAAATTTAGCATGTTACAGGCCCCTAAAAAATGGCTCCCTCCTAGCCCCATCTATGAAATGCATCCCCCCATCCCCACTCTACCTCATCCCTGGAAATCAAGGTAACATAGATTATATTAGGATTAAGGTTTGCAATCTGATTTGTTGATTTTGGCTTCCATTTTTGCTTAGGTCCCACTGCTTTTTGAGAACCAACAAATTGTTGAGATCTGATATTATAATTGATTGGCCATGGAAAAATACCTGCCCATAGAAGATGTTGATATAGAACTGGATGTATAGGTTTCCTTATTGATAAACAATGATCCCCCTCCACCGTTTGAGCCAATCATGATGAACGGCATGTATAGCTGCAAAGGGAGCACATTGCAATTGAGTTGGAACTTGTGCATTATTTAATTTCAAAACATCAGTTGTAATGCTAATTCTAGTAGCAGCACTCCAAGCTCTTGCCAAAGCTTGAACTTGTAGAGTGCATACACTTGATGAGATCCTATTAGGTATAATAGGAGCCCTAGTCATAGTCATTGGTACAAAACTTGTGCTATGAACATTTGTCTTAGATCGTGCATTCTATGATATTGTAGGAGTTGGATTAGCAAAATTCAAGTTAACCTTGTTTACACCCTTTATACTCATTAAAATTGTGAAAGACGTGGCCTTTTAGATTTTGGTGGGAAGATCCTTATAATATGCATCCATGATGTGATATCATCTTGTATTGGAATTCGTAATTTCCTCACATGAACTTTTTTTTACTTCGAATTTTTCGAAGCATTCATATTATTTTGCTTCATGTAGAGCATTTGACCCAACATATCTATCACGATATCCATCCTCTTTTCAAATTTATCTGCAAGAATTTTCCCCAAAGAAGTCTTTCCCTTACTATTTGCCATATTCACTTCTTTTGTCATTTAAATAAAATAAGTTCTCTTTGATAATATGTGTTGGCTCTAGTACTGAATTGCATATGAAAGAGGACTCACAGGCTAGCAAGATCCAGATCTAACATCATTTGTGTTAGAGCATATTTAGCTATTAGTTGCTTTTTAACAACTAGTTATGCTTTTTTGCTTTTTGCTTAAGTTCACTTAGGAGTGCTTATTTTAGTTGTGCTAGTTGCGCACCTAGTTATGCATCTAGTTTAGCTAGAGTTGAGCTTTATTTAGCTCCCCATGCTTGCACTTTAGTTCTCCTAAATTTAGCATAGTGGCTTCTTTAAGTAATATAGCATTCTTTTGTGCAGCTCTCTCTTGTAGAAGGCTTTCTTGTTTGCCATTTGATCTTGCAGAAACTTGTGTTGCAAAATTCAACATGGTATCAGAGCGTGGATTTGGCAAGCCCCTTCTCAAGTTTTGAGGGTTTTCATTGCTCAGAAGCGTTACAGAGCCACAAATTTTTTTTTTTTGTGGATCTTGTGGTGGGAAAAGAATTTCACAATTTTGAGGCAAAATAGGCATCACCATTGCATCCGCAACGTCAAATAACCCTCATATCGACTGTCAGTTCATCAAAATCCGAGCAGTTAAATCTTGGGGTCAATTTGGCTGAAGGCATGTTTTATGAGGTGAGTTTTGGAGGTAACAGAAAACGGACATCGCCATCGTGCCTAGAAGGCCTGAGAACCCTAAAAACACCTACCAAATCGTCAAAATTGGTCATCGACACAATTTTTGATATTTTTTTAGGGGCACGCTTTTTCATGCAAGTATGGATCCATACAAATCCGTACTTGAGCATGCATTAGCACCAACATCAGCAAGGGTGCCACATCTGCAATTTGACCGCCACATCAGTAGTTTGACCAGCTTTGACCAGTTTGACTTCTCAACCCATCAAAAACTACCTTTGGTTTTTTGCTCATAACTTTGTCATATGAGCTCCGTTTTTCGACTTCCACCTATCATCGAAAAGCTCATTCCGGCGCCGATCTATGCATGGTGTTAGTTTTGTTAGATTCATCTACCGGTGTCTGCTACAAGCCTCCAAAGTCAGACTTATTATTTTGCACTTCTGGGGCCATAACTTGGGCAAACGAACTCCGTTTTTCGACTTCCGCACATAAACGGAAAGCTCTTAGAGTCACCTATTCAGATTTGTAGCTATCTTTTGCAGATTCTTTCTCAAGTTCTCAGTATTTTCAGAGGAAGTGATTTCTTGATTTCAAGCTTTATCTTCATTCTGGTTGCACTAGGGTTTGTGGTTTCTATTTTGTGGGGGGGGTCATTTTGTCTTTTTCATATCCTCTTCACATCTCAGCCCTATGGTGGACTTGGTTGTTTGTCTCACGCCCCCTAGCTATCACACCTGGAAGGATCAGATGACTAAGTTACTTATGTGCAGGGGTTTGTGGTCTAATTTGGATGAGACCCAACTCACCTTGACTCGTTCGTTTGAGGTTTTTTAGCATAGAAACAAGATGGATGAGGCTATGGGATTGATTGCTATACATGTTTCCGACAGTCTCCTATTTCACCTTGAGTTGTGCACTAATCCACGAGAGATGTGGACTAAGTTCAAGGATCTTTTTGGGAAAGTTAATGAGTTGCAGGCAATGCGGCTAGAGATAGAGTTTGACCACATTGGTGCCTGATTCATTTCCCACTATGAGGACTTTTTGGAGAAGTTCAAATCTCTCAAATCTTTGTTGAAAGGTTGTGGTAAGGAGAAATCCCATAGAGTGTGTCTACTTAATATTGGCTGAGCTTCAAGGGCCATTCCAAGTCTTCGCTTCTACATCCTATGCCTCCATGGATGCTTTGGGTACAACCTTCACTTTTCCCTCTTTTGGGGTCTTTTGTGAGCAGTTGACATGGGAGCAAGCCTTGTTGACTCAACGTGATTCACTTTCAGGCTCCTAATATCAGGCCTTGGTTGCTCAGCCCTCTAAGGTTAAACTAAAGAAGAAGTCGAAGCCTAAGACACAGTCTTCATCGAGCAATGAGAATCCCTCCAAGCCCCCTCAACAATCAGATCAGAAGTCCAAATCTACCCCACCACCCGTTAATCCTTTTAAGTCTAGTGAGTCTTCCTCCAAGACAAAGAAGAAGAAGTCTGGTGAACCTTGCAGTTTTTGTGGCAAGGAGGGACATCCTGTTACCAGATATTGGGAGAGACTAGAGGCTTTAGAAGAGGCCATGCAGCAACATCACATTTCAGCCCCTCAGTCTTCTTCCTCAAACAAAGCAAAGGTCAAGCTCTTTTTGCATGGGCCTTGTCTACAAATGCTACTTGAATACTTGATTCTGGTGCTTCTCACCATATGACACACTCTCGAGATCTCGTTGATTCTCTTTCAGATTGTAACACTACACAAATTGTAGTGGGAGACTCTACTCAGCTTTCAGTTGTTGGTTCAGGCCTTATTCAGCTTGAGAATGGCTATCTTCAGGATGTGCTTGTTGTTCCTAAGATCTTCAACAACCTTCTCTCAATGTATCAGATTTGTCATTTTGGGACAAGGAAGACAATTGAGTTCATACCACATGATGTGATTATCAGAGACCTCCATGATCCTGATGTTATTGTGGCTATTGGGAGTGTTGATCTTGCATCTTGGTTATATAGCTTTGATGCTTCTGAGAGTCCAGCTCCTATTGGTTCTTCCTTCATAGCCCATGCAAATTCGGTGAGCAAGCTTTGGCATGAACGTTTTGGTCATGTCAACTACAAGTATTTGCAACAAATGAGCACTCAATCTTTGGTGCTTGGCTTACCTCATATTTCTTGCATTGATCGTGTTTATTGAGGTTGTGTGCTTGGTAAGCATCACAAGGATTCTTTTCCTTCGGGTCAAGCCCACTGTGCTAAGACACCCTTGGAGTTAGTTCATAGCAACCTCATGTCCTTTCCAACTCCATCTTTTTTGGGGGCCAAGTATGTGCTCACATTTATTCATCACTTCTCCAAGCGTACATGGGTATACTTTCTAAAGTACAAGAATGATGTAATTGAATTTTTTAGGAGGTATAAGGCATTTGTGGAGAAGCGGTCTGGTCTTTCTATCAAGCGGATACACAAATAATGGGAGGGAGTATGTCAATCAAGCATTCCAGGACTTTTGTACTGAGCATGGCATCCTTCATCAGCTTATAGTTCCTTTATACCCCTCAGCAGAATGGTGTTTCCGAGAGGAAGAACAAAACACTTTGGGAGATGGCTAATTGCATGATTCAATCTCAGGATATGGATGTAGCTTTTTGGGCTAAGGCAATGAATTGTGCTAATTACATTCAGAATCGGATGCCTCACAAGGCATTGCGACAGATGACTCCTGAGGAGGCTTGGTCCCACGTCAAGCTGATGTGTCTCCATTAAAAACTTTTGGGAGTGCAACTTGGGCATTTATTCCAAATGCACAGAGGAAAGCCATGGAGAGGAAGACTCAACCACTAATCTTTGTTGGTTGTTGTGAGGATTCTAGGGCGTACAAGTTGTTTGATCTTGTTTCCAGAGAGGTATTGTTTCGGCGAGATGTCCAGTTTGATGAGCGCTATCCTCTGATCGACTCTCCATCACAACCTTCACCATCACTTCCTACTCCTTCAATTCTTGAGGATTCTTTGCCTTCTGAGGGTGAGGAAGATGTCCAATTCAGCCCCCACCACCTGTCCCACCACTTCCTAAGTGGGCCCATAGTACTGTTGATGCAGTAGGAGTTTGGGCAAGTAATCCTTCAACTTCTGGTCGCACTCGTTCACAAAGTACTAGGGTCTCTCTTGTGAGTTAGGCCATTTCTGCAGATCCTCAGAAGTTTTCAAATGCGGCAAGTATTCCAGAGTGGAACAGGCTATGGTAGAGGAGTATTCTTCATTGATGAAGAACCACACTTGGGATCTTGTTCCTCTTCCTAAGGGAAGAAAGTTGGTGCGATGCAAGTGGGTGTATCATACCAAGTATGTTGCTAATGGTTCCATTGATAAGTATGAGGCTCATCTTGTTGCTAAGGGTTTTTCACAAGTTGAGGGCATTGATTATTTTGAGACTTTTGCTCCTATTGCCGAGATGGATTCTATTCGCCTTGTACTTTCTCTTGCAGCTTCACAAGGATGGTCAATTTATCAGATGGATGTGAAGAGTGCCTTCTTGCATGGTGATCTTCATGAGGAGATCTATATGGAGCAGCCACAAGGTTTTGTGCAGGACTCTTCACTTGTTTGCAGGCTTCAACGTAAGTTGTATGGTCTCAAACAAGCCCCTCGGACTTGGTATGAGAAGATGGACACATTCTTGCTTTCTACTGGTTTCACACATTGCCATTCCGATCCCACATTTTACACTCAACGTCAAAAGGGAGATCTTTTGATATTGGTCCTGTATGTGGATGATTTGATTCTTACAGGCAGTTCTTCCATGATTCAGAATTTCAGAGTGTTCAAAGAACATTGATGGAGCAGTTTGACATGACAGATCTTGGTCTTCTACATTACTTCCTTGGTCTTCGGGTTACTCAATCTTCGGATGGGATTTCCATTTGTCAGCATAAGTATGCTTCAGAGATTTAGCATGCTTGATTGCAAGCCTATCCCACACCATTTCAAACAGGGATTGTGTTGTCTTCTAGTCGTTCTACTCCTTCATTTAATGCTATGTTGTACAAGTAGTTGGTTGGCAGTCTTTTGCACCTGACACACACTCGTCCTAATATTTCCTTTGTGGTTGGTATAGTCTCTCGGTTCTCTCACAATCAACATGAGAGTCACTGGAAGGCTGCCAACCATATCATGAGGTACATACAAGGCATATCATCATACATCAAGAGACTCTAGGATTGTTGGCTTCACCAACTCAGATTGAGTTGGTGATGTTAATGATCGAAAGTTTACTTTTGGCTTTGTTTTTTTGTCTTGGTTCCGGCCCCATTGCATGGTCTCGCAAGAAGCAATCTGCTATTGCATTATCATCTACTAAGGCTGAGTATCAAGCAACAGTTCTTGCTAGCCCGGAGGTTTTATGGCTTCGCCAATTGTTGACAAAGTTTGGTTTTCCTCTTGATGGTCCCACTATTCTTTGGTATGACAATCAAAGTGCCATTCATATTTCACGCAACCCAGTGGAGCATCAGCGGACAAAGCACATTGAGATCCACATGCACTTCATTCGACAGATGATTTAGGATGGTCTTCTCAACTTGGATTACATACCTATAGAGGAGTAGCTTGCAAACATCTTCACTAAACCCCTGGTGTCCTGTTGTGACCATTTCACACATCGCCCCATTGCAAATGGGGACCCCCTCTTTTTGCTCGTTTTTCGCTCGCTTTTCGCTTCGCTTTTAGGATTTTGTTAGTCAGTCAATTGTCTGGATTTAGGGTCAAACCTTAGGGTTTTAATTAACGTCTTTTCAAGCCAGAATCCAGTCAGTTTTGAGAGCTTTTGAGCTTCCTTTCGAAGGATGCAAAATTTTGAATGCAATGATTTCGCCAAATTGGTCTATTTTCAATTGGAATTTTGAGTACAGAGCTTAAATTTGTCTAAGTGTTGATGATGAAATGTGAATTTTTGTCCAATTGAATATTTTTGACCAAATTTTGAGTTTTTTGATTTTTGATCCCGGACATTGAGAATGATTTGTTTTCGCCTGGTGAAGTGATAAAATGTATAAAATCATGTTATTTTGGCCTATAGGAGTAAAATCGCTCCTGTCCCTCAGTGAAGGACCGGAGCTCGTTTTCAAATATCTTACTATTCCTGCAGGGTCAAGATGAGTTACGAATTGGAAGTGATGAAGAAAGGCGTGATCTTTCCGTTGAATATAAATTGAAGATTTTCATGAACACGGAAATGCCTCCAGGGGTCAAGTTCGCTCCTGTCCCTCAGTGAAGGACCGGAGCTACAAATCAAATTTTGCTTTGTCCTTGCAAGATTTCAATGACTTGACAATTTGAAGATGTCCAAGGAGATATGTTTTATCGAATGAATATAACTTGAAGAGCAAACACGAAGAAAAATGGTCCAGAATGCCAAAATCGCTCCTGTCCCCCAGTCAGGGACCAGGGCGAAATACATTGTAGCTCCCGTCCCTCTCCCAGGGACCAGAGCGATATTTTTCATAAGGCGAGATTCAGGCAAAGATCAAGTCAAGTTTGTGTTTGAAGGCAAGAAAGACGGTGAAATGAATTCATTGAATACAAATTGAAGATTTTGAAACGTCAGCAAGGACCCTAAATGATTAAGTTCGCTCCTGTCCCTCAGGAAGGGACCAGAGCGATTTTTGTTATAGATGATTTTCTTGCCAAGTTGCAACCGGCCTCAAGGCATAGATGAATGGAATGGAACATGACGAATCCGTTGAATATAAATTTTGATGATGACGAAGTGAAATAAGGCCTACAGAGCTAGAATCGCTCCTGTCCCTCTCCAAGGGACCAGGGCGATATGATGGTTATATTGCTTCTTATTCAAGTTCAAGACATTCCAAGACGAGGAACAAGGTGGCCAAGGCGTTTCAAGGCATTTCAATCAAGCACAAGGTTACAAAGGTCGCCACGTTGAAGGAATTTGCACTCAAATCCCCAGTTCGCTCCTGTCCCTCAGGAAGGGACCAGAGCGAAATTTGTATAAGGACATGAAATTTGAAAGTTGATCACGTCCCAAGTATCCAAGGGAATCGAAAAGACTTTATTTCACACGATGAAGACAATTGCAAGTTGAACAAGGTAAAGACAAGCTCAAAATGTTGAACTTCGCTCCTGTCCCTCTCCAAGGGACCAGAGCGATGTTGAAGGTATTGACCGATTCATGCAAAAATCACGTTAAGACAAGGCTTCACAAGGTCATACAAGGTTCAAGGCGTCTTTTGAAAGTGATATATCAAAGTTTGGAACGTCCAAATGTTATCAATTAAGCTAAGGAGTCTATATCGCTCCTGTCCTTTGGACAAGGACCAAAGCGATTTCATCAAAAACATTCATGCTCCTTCAAAATCAAGACTATGCAAGGATTGGCGAAGTAAAGGATGTCCTTTGGAAGACAATGAACGAAGAACGAAGATCAAATGTTTACAAATTTGAGCCAGGACATGGAGATCGCTCCTGTCCCTCTCCAAGGGACCAGGGCGATATTTGCCAAAACACATGATATCCTTTGAAGATCACGTTAAGATAAAGTCGCACAAGGTTTTAAACATCATTTGGAAGGCGATGCAAAGGGAAATGGACGTTAAATATCACCGATTTGAGCTTAAAATGGAGAAAAGACAAGGATCGCTCCTGTCCCTCTCCAAGGGACAAGGGCGATGATCCTTTAAACATCGAAATGTCTTGTGAAAAGCAAGTGGGACGAGCAAGGAATGAACAAGCAAAGTTATTATTCACCATACAAGGAAAAGTTGATGTCAAAATGGAGAATTTCAAGTGAAAACATTAGGATCGCTCCTGTCCCTCTCCAAGGGACCAGGGCGATATTACATCCAAGGGCATCCCTTCACACATGCAATTCAATCAAACTCGAAGGACCCGACAAAAATGATGATTTGAACGTAGAAATGCAGAGGTTGAACGTCAAAAATGCAAAAATCGAGACCAACATGATGGATCGCTCCTGTCCCTCTCCAAGGGACCAGGGCGATGAGGTACGTATACTTCATTTTCAAAATATTTTGGCGCTCAAATAAACATTTTTGAATTTATTTAAATGCTAGCAAAATCGATATTTTAATTAAAAATGGCATTTAAATATTGCGCTTGGTATTAATTAATTATTTTTTTGCCTTGTAAAAAAATCGAAGTTTATTAATTAAAAACGATGGCATTTAATAATTGATTATTAAATTAATTAAAAAATTAAAAAGAGCGCTTGGTTTGGAGAGTCGGCCTTGTTATTTTATTAAAAAAATCGTTTTTAATTGCTATATTTTTTATAAAAGTCGGCCTTGGGGGTGAATGGAGAGGTGAGCGCTATAAAGGGGGAGTGAAATCTTCATTTTCACATCATCATTTTACCTATCTTACATGCGATTTTGAGGAAGAAGGTGCGAAATTGTGTTTGAAAGTGCGATTTGGAGTTTATTAATCAAAGGTGG
This sequence comes from Cryptomeria japonica, assembly GCF_030272615.1. Classification (NCBI taxonomy): domain Eukaryota; kingdom Viridiplantae; phylum Streptophyta; class Pinopsida; order Cupressales; family Cupressaceae; genus Cryptomeria; species Cryptomeria japonica. The sequence goes on from NC_081409.1 coordinate 446,349,676, forward strand.
TACGAACTATCAATCCAAGGTGGCGCTAGTAACTTCCAAGGTGGTGCGAATCTATATTGAGCGAATTTGCCAAGGCTTGAAGATCACGTTAAAGGGGAATTTGAAGATCACGTCAAGGACACAAAAGGTGGCGAAATTACTATCTTGAGGAGATCACGTTGAAGACCATCTATACCTCAATTTTGCCTAGGCGAATTTTGTTCTTTTTGCATTCTAGAGTTAGCTCTCTATTGAGGTATGGCGATTTGATTTTATTGTTTTATTTATTCATCGTCATATTTTAAATTTTGAATTTTTGAAATTTTGAATTCTTAGCTCAATCGTTTTATTTTAGGAAATGATAACTCAAAGACTTATCATGAGGTTTCCTAAAATTTATCCCTCTAATCTATGTTATTTATTGCAAAATCTAGTTCTCATTATGAAATGTTGTGTAGGTATGGCAACCCCGAAGGCGGGAGCATCCACCAGTCGCTCAGCTCTCATGAAAGAAGATCAGAAGACCGAAGAAGTGGAGACCAAGATCGTGTCGAAGTGGAGCAACATTGGAGATACAAACTTGGGTAACTTTAGCACGAAGAAGTTTCGAGAGGTCCCTTACATTGGCAAGCCATCACCTGTCGCCCGGAGAATAATCGAGAGTGGCATCATTAAGGCGGCCGGCTTTCCTCCAGCTGTTCAGTGCCACGAGTTGATGATCGAGTGTGCTCGTCACTATGATCCACAGTCTAGGACGATCGTGTCCAATGAGGGAAACACATTGGCGTACCTTTCAGAGGAAGCTATAAGTGAAGCTTTCCATCTTCCAGAGCACAGGGACATGATATACAAGAGCATAGAAGGAGCCAGATCAATGTACGAAGATGATCCAGATGCTTGTCTAAGCATTATCAATAAGAACTGGCTACTCAAAAGCCGTCCCCGTCTGAGCAAGGTCCCGAACACACCGCACAGGATTGATTTCCAGGAGGAGTACAGAGATTTAATTACCATGCTCAACCGAGTTACAGGAGCCCCTCATGCCTTCTATTTTGAGAAGTGGATGTTTTACTTCATCCAAGTGATTGTTCAAGGGAAAGGTACGATACATTGGGCTAGGATGATTAGCCATTGCTTAGACGTACAGTTGAGGAGACTCAAGGCTACTAAGTCCTTCCACATGAGTTCATATGTCATCTATGCCTTGATCAGGAGTGTTGAATACGCAGGACTACCTCACAGAGGAGTGATTGGAAGAGGACCCGGCGAGGTCAGAGCTTGTGATTCCTATGCCTACTTGCATCATCCGCCAGGGAGCAACTATAAGTTGGTTAATGATACTTTCACGATGAACATCACCAGGACGATGCAAGGTGGAATTCACAACAGATTATCTCAGGATGCACAAGAATTTATAAAGAGGTACGGTGCTTGGTTCATTCAGTTTCCCAAGTTCACTTATATTAGAGTGCATGGATGTCCTTTACCTCCATACATGTTGCCGAGATATCCGACAGACAGAATTGTGTTACTTGAAGTAACAAGACAGTTGGCAGCATATGTGAAGGCATTCAGACACAGACATCAGAATGGAGTTCCAGTACCTATCATTTTGGGTAATTCAGTTGAGGTATGTCCTAATGCTTTAGCTATGGATGACGCAGAGAAGGAGTTAGCCTTGTATTCTTTTTCATCTTTTGCTTTGAGAGAAAGCTTTGATCCACATGGACATTTAGAAGAGACAGTCGGCAGGAAGTTTAGACATGAGTATCAGATTGAAGATTTTATGATGAATCTCTTAGATGATCTTGAAGTGAAACGAAAAATGCATTCTAGATTACCTTTGGATTTCATCAAGAAATGCAAGATTTATAGAGTGGCCGACCAAGCTCAGGACAGTGGCAGACATATCCAGTCTTCCTATGATAGAGAAAGCAAATCAATAAGGTTGGATTGGAATGAGCCCGAGGTCGTGGATTTAGATACTTTGATGGCACCAGTCTTGTCTTGTACTCGCAGATGGGTTGACATTCAGCATCAGAAGTTGAGAGAACAAGGCATAGCCATGACTTTCACTTTGGAAGAGAAACCTGCCGAAGGTGGAGCTAGTGTGAGTGAAGGCAATCCTAATCCTAGAAATTCAGATGAAGGAAACCTTCGATGTGCCAGTGAGGGCAATCTCCATTCAAGAGGTTCGAAGAGGAAAGAGAGACCTGGAAAGAGAGAGTCTTCCAAGAAGAAACAAGAGGCTAACAGAGATCGATCATCCGGTACTTCTTCTAGACCTGAGAAGAGAACAATTCAAGTGGAAGAATCCATGGAGTCGATGGTACAGAACGATAGGCAGGAGGAAGGACAAGCACAGCATGGGTCTCCAGATGGATCTCTCCAAGACTATGAGTTAGATGAAGACAAAGAAGACAATGAAATATCATCTCCTCCCAGACAGGAAGAAATAGTGCATAAAGAGATTCAAGTTCAAGAAACAAGATCGATTATCCCAGATTGGTTGAAGGAAAGATTAACCAAGGTGATCGTAGTAGAGGACGAGGACAATGCAATTGATTTAGAGAGCCTTGTTGGACGTTCACACGAAGTAACAGAGAAGAGAAAGGCTACCAAGATGTCCAAGATGATTCGAGATGAGACTGGATCCAGGAAATTGCAGATAGCTACACCGGCAGCAGACAAATATGAAGGTGAGATCCTAGCAGAAGAATATGATATACAGACTTTTGAGTTAGGACCACCCACAGCAGAACAGACTTTAGATGATGCCACCGATTCATTTGAGGCATTGAAAGACAAGCTTAGAGAAGAAATGGAGAAGAATAGAAAGCTTGAGAGAGAGGTCGGTGCATGGAGGACATATTTCAGTCACATCAATGAACCTTTGGGACGTCAGGATCCAGCTAGATCACCAGTGCAAGCACTTCCACTTCAATCAATCAATGAAGCAGAAAGATTCAGGAACATGGTCCAACGTACAAGTAATTGGATGGATAGATCTCATACAGTGGCCATAGAGTTTGTAACAAGGATGATGAAGATTATTCATCAAGCTATCCAGGTTCTTGAGATGATCCACAATTTGATGATAACAGTAGCTGCATTCGCCCATACCAAGGACGTTATCATTCCTGTCTTGAAAGTTATTAGACACACATCAAGGAAGATTTTAGCGCAGGAGAAGATCTTGGATGGAGAACCTCACAGTTTATTCCATTGGTCAACCTTACTCCATATGAAGAGTGTTTTCTTCGAAGACATCAGTACTAGATGTGGCCAAGTTGAGGAGGTGATCAATCCGATCCAGGACAGAGTATTTGAGGTACTTCGTACCATTCTTGGCAGAAAGATCGAGGTCGAGACAGATGTGGATATGCAGGAACTAGAGGATAGAATCAAGATCATCTTTTGCAAGGACGCAAATGTTACAGATGAGCAGTATGATCAGATGTTTGCCACCATGCTCCTGATTGAAAGGACGAAGGAACTTGAATCTACTTGGGACGCAGCTCTTCTAGATGCATTCGATCAAGTCATCCACTTAGAAGAGAGTATGAAGAATCTTCCCGAGATTCCAATTGCAGAAATCGAAGGAATCGTGACAAGATTCATTGCATATGCCAAAAAAGAACATTGGAAAGGGAATAAGATTCTAGATGAAAGGTTGTTATAGATGACATGGCATCTTATTTGTCATTGGTTTATGTCTCCTAGGTTTTTGTGCCAAATTTAATATTTGGCTATGCATTTAATATTGTTCAGTAAAAAGGAGGCCATTTGTAACAAACCCTAATTAGGGTTTAGGTGTCATGATCTTGTCCGTTGATCTACTTTCAATCTGGACCTTTCATTGTAATTGAGGATGCTATTTATACCCTCATTTTTCATTTCATTTGAGAATAAGTAATAGTGTAATAGTCAATAGTTGATGTAATAGAGAAGAGAGATTAGAGTTAGAAGCAATTTTATTTTGGTAGCAAGATTGAGTTTGAAGAGAGAAATTCAAGCAATTGTTGTACATGATGATTTGGAAATCAATGAAATATTGAAGTTATGGTGTTTCGTTGCAACTTTCTTAAGTTATCTTCATGGTTGTTTAACTTACTTGAATCATGCTCAATCAAAGTAGCTTGTTAATTTGAAGGACATAGTGTGAGACTTGATCTTTGGTAGGATTCGTAATCCAAACCACTAGCTTCTTGCTGATTGTAGGAACGCCTTGCGTGGTCAACTGGAAAATACTTTGAATCCCCTAATCTTCAATCATTATTGTGTCTTGGATATGTACCTTCGTGGTAGTGCCCATGACCTTTGATGCATTGAATATCATTTTATTACCTTAGAAGATCGCACTAATTTCAATTGAGTTGTTATCTTATGGCAAAATTGAAGTTGGTTGAATCTTGCCAAGTCTTGTCCATACTAAGTCATTCATAGGGTTAGATTAGATTAGACCTCTTTCAAACCCTACTCTTTTGTTATTTTTGAAAAGTTTCTTAGTTTAGTAAAATCTTGAACTTTCGGAATACGTAAGGCCCCTTGGAGGAAACAGCAAATCACATCATACCGCTGGAAGCTTGTCCACACGTAGAGACCCTACTAAAAGAACCTTGGAGTCTACCTAACTGATCCTTTACGCGAATCTTCAGCAGTTAGAGACTATTTTCTCAAGAGAGGATAAGATGCCTATTGGTATTTTATTCTGTGTATGATTGTGTACAAAATACACGTCAACATGTCCCCACGTTATCTTTAGTTGCGATCGATGCTTGGGGTGAAAGAAGTTGTCCTTGGGGAGTCTATCTGAGGCCTTCCTTTTTTAGCAATTCATGTTTCTTTTTCATGCATTGCATCTCTCGCTTTTGGAGGGGGGGATTTTTCCCACATGGTTTTTCTCCTTTTCTTGGCTTAGAGAAGCTCATTGGTTTATACATGGGTACCTAATCAAGCCTTTTGTTGTCGGGACCCAATTTTGCATTCATGCATTTAGAGTTTTTCTACTCACTCTAAGTTTCACTTAAGGGGGGGTGTTAAAGCATATTTAACTATGAGTTGCTTTTTTACAACTAGTTATACTTTTTTTGCTTTTTGCTTAAGTTCACTTAGGAGTGCTTATTTTAGTTGTGCTAGGTGTGCACCTAGTTATGCATCTAGTTTAGCTAGAGTTGAGCTTTATTTAGCTCCTCATGCTTGCACTTTAGTTCTCTTAAATTTAGCATAGTGTTTTCTTTATAAACACCTCATTATACAATTGTAACTCATTCTGTATTCTTTGCTTTTGAGTAATATAGCATTCTTTTGTGCAACTCTCTCTTGCGAAAGGTGTTCTTGTTTGGGGTTTGATCTTGCAGGAACTTGTGTTGCAAAATTCAACAATTTGTAATGTCCCAATTCAATTTTTAATATCCCCGAGGGAATATATTGTAATATCCAATCAAGTTTAATTTTTAATTTCTATACAATAAATAAATACACTAGAAACTATACTTTTTTCCAATTGGTATTTCTGATAATTAATCAAATTTGCACGATTAAAAATCTCTTTTAAAGATAGCAATCAGTTTTGTTGATAAACCAAAAATGTTATTAACTTAAAATTTTAATGTCTGCTAGATCAGTCAATTTAGCACAATGGTGATTTCTGTGTGAAATCACTATTGAGAAATTGTGGGTTTTCCTCTTGTAGTTCCTGCCACGAGAGTTTTTGTCCCAAGTTAAATGAACCACAGTTCAATGCTCCAAAGGAGAAATAATCAAATGATAAAAGATGTACTCTTTGTATGGTGGTTGCTTCTCCTTGTTTGGTCTCTTAAAAATATCTTTTTCCTTCAACAGTCATGATTCTTCACATGCCCCTTGCCATTTGATACAGTTTAACTTTTTAATTTATTATTATTTATTTTATTATAATCCCATTTTGAGAATTACACGAGTATTATTAGAACTGACAATGCAAAATTTTGGTGGAACATATATAGAAATAATACATGTCCAAGTTTTATATGGTTGTAATTTGTTGATAATATAAAAGAATGGCAGTTTCACCTATGATTCCAAAGTAAACAGCAATTAAAAATGGGACAAACTTGAAGAATTTTTACTATGGAGAGAATCTAAGAAAGTATTAAATTAAGGACAAAATTTCAAAGTGAAAGGTTATAATTAAAAGAAGACGATGTTGGGATCATGATACTTAGAATCCAAATTAAAAATTTGTAAATACAACTTAAAATTTCAAAGAAAGAATGAGAAATTCCAAGAAGTCGTTCCAAGATTGTGATAAAATTTTATTGAACCAATAATAAAAAAAATTATCATTTCAAGAATCACAACCAAGTTTTGAAATGTCAAAATTGCAACTTGAAAATGACCAATAACAAATTATCTACAAATGAAAGTATACATAAAGTATGTTGTTATTGATTGAGCAATCATTGTTGACCCATATCCTTACTTTAATCATGAATGTTGTCACCAAAAATCAATTTATCAACACCCAAGTCATCCTAGAAGACAACTCTATGCAAACAAAAAGATACCCAAATTATCAAATACATGTTTTCAGGTTCAAAAAAAAATTTCTCAACTCAAATCTTCGTAGGTATCAAGATTGATATAGGATTCAATGCATGTAAATTCAATGCATCATTATTCTATAAACCTATCAAGGCATTTGTTATGTCAAAGGCATTCCCTATGTGAAATAAACCACCTACATTTTGGAATCAATGGTTCAAAATTGTGGAGAAGGAAGAAGACAATAAAATTAATCTCAACCATACGCTTACATTTATATTATTTTAAAAAAAAAACCTTTTATTATAAAAATTTTAAAAATATATATTTTAATATAATTATTTAGAAAAGGAATGTGCATAAAAGAAAAAATCTTTTATTATTATTTACTTCTAATAAGAATTTTTATAATATTATTTCTTTTATTAAGATATTTTATCCTGTTTTTTTTAAGTTCAAAAAAGGAAAAAGAAAAAATTATTAAAAAAGAAAGAATTAGCTTTGTTATAATTCTTCTACCTCTTCTTCTTAAGAATTAATTTTTCATTAAGTTTAAATTTTATTTTAATTATTATCTTTTTATAAATTACAAATTATAATTAAAAGTTATTAAATTTAATTTATTTGTTAATTATTATAGAATAATATATTTAGAACCAAATATATATCTTTTATTACTATCTTCTTTTTGTTGGTGTAAATAAGGACACATCCTAACTAGTTCTTAGTTAGCACCTATTCACAAATGTTAAGTTTACTTAGGATAGCTTAGTTGTCACATAAAACTATCATTTAATATTGTTCATGTTAGTTATCTTAGGTGTCATTCTAGATAAAGATGAGTCATAACTCATTATTTAATATTAGTTTCATAATGCATCATGCATTTAATTTTGTTTCAAGGGTAGTTGTAACTACCTCATCATCTCTTGCCTATATAAGCAAGGCTCATTTGTACATTGTATCACATCAATTTCATCTCATAACATTTCGATCTCCATTTTTCATTCTTGCTTATGTTTTGATTGTGGTTAGTTTGTTTCTTGGTCGATCCCTTGTAGTGTGTTCAACTTCATGCTAGGCTCTAAATCTTTCTAACATGGCATCAGTGCTTCATCCAAGAAAATTTCCTTTTCGTATTGTTGTGACCTTTTCACACATCGCCCCATTGAGAATGGGGACCCTCCCTTTTTCCTACTTTCTAGGGTTTTTGTTAGAGACTTGTGACCTTCCTGCGTCAATATTGTCAAGTTTGTCGGTTTTGAGCGACCTGAGTTTTGAACATTATGAGTCAGTGTGTGCAAGCCATGGTTAAAAAAGAGTCTAGACGTCGTCATTGTGTCTAGTAAGCGCAAAAGACGAAGATCGCAATTGATTTGAGCTAATTTAAACAACTTTCTATTTTTGGAAAGTTTTGCTTTTTTGCTTTTTCCTATTTTTTAGGAAGTTTTGTTTTTGGCATTTTGAGCATGATCCCCAAAATGGCTATTTTTAGAAAGTTTTTCCTTTTTTTTAGGGAACCTTGCTTTATTCTATTTTTTAGAAAGTGGATCTAGGGTTCGCACTACTGGCACTGAGATGCACTGAAAGCAATCGTCAAATTCCTCCAAAATTCAAGTTTTGTTCGAAAAAGCCAATTTCCTAGATTTTAGGAATCCTAAGGAATTCAATGGATGAAAGATGTATGAATTTCAAATTTCAAACAAATCTGAGAAAAATTGCACAAGTTATGAAGATTTTGAGTTTTGATCTCATGGTGCATGAAGTTAAAGAAGTCCGCCAAGTATAAGTAAAATGAGGTACACAAAATCAACCAAGTCCACCTTGGGAAGAACAAGAAAATGGAGCAAATGTGTTTGAGTCCGCTCTATATCAGCATGGCCATGGTTCCCTCCAAGTCCCCCTAACCTGCATATGGTTCCCAACTTCTATGAAGTCCGCCTTAGGGAAGTGATTACAAGGTACATGAAACAAGTAAAGTCCGCCTTGGAGGTGTTGAGAAAAGAATCAAGTGAAGTTTACCTTGAGGATGAAGTAATATGGCTAAGTCAAAAGGCATGAACTCAGCAAAATCCGCCCAAAGACATGAATTTTGGTGCCTAAGTCTCTCTAAGTCCGCCCAATCTGCAAGGTGATGGTGCATGAATCTCTTGAACTCCGCCGATGAAGAAGGTGCATGAAGTTAAAGAAGTCCGCCAAGTATAGGGTAAAGAGGTGCACAAGTCAAGGAAAGTCCGCCCTAAGGTGAAAGGAGGTGGTGAGTGGTGCATGGAGATGATAAAGTCCACCCTCCTACAAAGACCAAATACATAAGATGAATGAAGTCCCCCTTGGGATGTATGTGCTAGGGGAATGAAGTTGTTCAAGTCCGCCTTGAAGGAGATTGAACATGGTGCACAACTCTCACCAAGTCCGCCATGTAAGAAATACAAAGAAGGTGAACAGCTCATATGAAGTCCGCCCTGCCCTAAATAATTTGATCAGCAAGGAAAGAAGTTCTTCAAGTCTGCCTTAGGAAGAAAGAGAGCAAAGTCCGCCCTATGCTACAGATGAAAGGTTCCTAAGTGAATTGAACTCCGCCCAAAGTAATGAGTGAAGTGCAAAGATCAGATCAAGTCTGCCCTATGAAGAGGTTGAGTGCATAAGATGAACAAAGTCCGCCCTAGCATGATATGTGGTGCACAAACTCAACAAAGTCCGCCCTTGATTGGGTATGAAGCACGAAAAAAATGGTACACAAACTTAACCACGTCCGCCCAAGTTTGGAGAATGAAATCAATGAAGTCCGCCCTCATGAGGAACTTGTAAGAATTGGAATAAAGGAATATTCCCATATGAACTAAGGCAAATTTAGAAAGTTTTTCAACATGGAAATTTGAAGATTAAGTTCGATTTGCAGACTGAAATTCAAAATAGAAACTTTCATTTTAGAGATCAGAACTTTCTTAAGTGATTCAACTCAACTCAAAATTCAAAATAGAAAGTTTCTTAAGGGATCAAGTCAGACTCAAAATGAAGACAAGAATTGCCTTTAAAGGATTGAGTTCAACTAAGCATCAAAATTGGAAACTTTTTAAGTGATTCAAATAGAGCTCATTAACTGAATGTCCAAGTTCAATGTATGAAGGACAAATTAGAAACAAATTTTAGAAGATCTTTTGTGAAGAATTCGAACTCCAATACAAATACAATTCATTCTTTCATTTTCTCACATGAAGTTCGAGTTTTGGATACCAAGTGGAGAGAGTTTCTAAGAGGTTTTATGCAGGCGAAGGACATTTTGAGAGAATTTTTAATAGTTTTGCAGGTTGAAAGAAGTATTCAAGAGAATTTCCAGTATAAGTCTGAGTTTTCAACCATTTTCCAAGAGTTTGCACACAGAGTTTGGAAGAACCTTCATTGATCGGAGGGCAAATTCATTAATTTTCTGAGATAAACTTCTGATTTTACCTCCTTGGAAGCTTCTTTTCCCTTCTTCCTCATTCTTCCAAAGGTGAAAATGGATTCTATGGGCAGAGTATTGGGTTCTCAACCTGGTTTTCTTCAAAGTTTTACAAAGAAAGAATGAATCCAACAGATTATCCTTCTCTTCTTTCTCATTTTCTGCCTTGTGAACAAGTCGGTATGATCTCAATCAAGTTGTCTTGGATTTGGTTCTGATTTTCGATCGAAATCAGACAAGCAGCTTCCTGAGTTTGGTTATATTCAAGGGATTTTCTTGAGATTTCCAGAATACCCAAGTGTTGAAAAACCCCATTTTAAGGCTAAGTATTGGAGAAAGAGTGAAAATCATGATATACTTAGCTATCAAACCATCAAAATTCACACTCAAAATGAGGATTCTAACTTAATTTTCTTTTGGTTTTATAGGTCATAAATGGCAGCTGATGGCGGATCATCACAGAAAACCCAAATGGAGTTTCAAGCCAAATTCAGAATTAAAGACAAGTCTACAAGCAAGGTTCATCCAAGCATAGAGATGGCCAAAATTTGGCTAAGTATGAGAAATACTTCACAAAGGAATTCTTCTCCAAATTCAAGGCATCAAGGAAGAAAAGTTCTCAGACTTGGTGAAAATATAGAAATAATTTCAGACTTCTTGGAGGATTTCATCTACAATACCAGACCTATGGAAGCAATCAGAACAACTTCTTGAAGGATTTCATCTCCTGAAAGATTAAAGACAAGCTCCCAATCAGAATCAAATGGTGACAAGAAGAAACAAATTTCCATACTTAGACGATTTCTTCGCACAAATTGGAGAATACAGGAGGATATCCAACACGTTGAGGTGGTGTCTCGTCATCTTCCAACCAATCAAATTGTTCCAAGTCAACATGTCCAAGTTCAATGAACCTGACTTATCCACAGAAGCTTCTAGAGAGCACACTTCACAATGCAACAACCTTCTATATTTATTGTTGGTTCATTTATAGCAAGAAGGACAAGTGTCCCCAAATGTAATTTTCTCATTGATCGAGGGGTAGTTAGTTTTGGGAAACCCTAATTAGGGTTTTTATCTTTCAATCTGGGCCCTTGATCATTGTTCGATCTCGATCATTCATAATTTCTTGACTACTATATAAGGTTGTCTCCTCTCATTTGGAGAGTGTGAGGCTTTTGAAATATTGTTGCATGAAGGTCATTTCCAGATAATATATTACATGTGTGCTTTCTCTTAAGGCTTTGTAATCCCTATTGTTTGAGTGATTAAGCAAGGTTTTCAATTTCTTCAACACATTAGTTAGAATTTATTTCATGTTATTAGATTCAATGAAAGATTTGATAAGTATTGGTTTATGGTGTATCTCTGCTCATACTTTTAGTGAATGGATGATTTTCATTCAGTGTGTAAAGTTAGTCTGAATTTTCCATTTTGTGTATGCTTAAACTTCCGATTATAAGCACATCCCTTGAAGATTGCATCCACTTTGTGTAAGTTGTCTTAAGTGAGGCAGAACAAAGTGTGGTTTACTGAGTTCACCAAATCAATACCGTCCCTGGAATTCGTAGGATTAGAGTAGATCTCTCAACCCTTATCTCTTTTACCTTTTTTGAAGTCTTAAAACCCTGAAAATCCCCAAAAAGAAAGAAAGAGAGAAAGCTTTAATTGACAAATCTATCTAAGTCCCAAAGTTGTTGACAACTCGTTCAAGCGTAAGTCCCTTTGTGTATTGCCAACAAATCACAATGCCCATTAAGCTTATCCACACATCAAAACCTAAAAAAAAGAAACCTTGGAATCGCTATATGATCTTCTAGCAATCTTAGCATACGCAGTGATTTTTCAAGAGAGGATAAATTATATTTGGGTACTTTATTCTAATGTTTGGTAGATAATAAAACAGACACCAACACGTACCAGATTATTGAGCATTTGACAGAGATTTGTTATTTGCTCAACTCTGATAGGCTAGTTCGTAGACCTCCCCTCAATTTGAGTTGTCGTAATACATTTCTATGGCGACATTATTCGAGTTTTTCCCAATATGTTTGTGGGTCTAAATCATCATTTCTTTCGATATTTCAGATTGCGTACATTATTATTGGTCATTATTGTTATCAGGTTGCATGGTGACGTGTTTTTGAGCTCGACCTCTCTTCATTACGAGTCCTACCCACAATGGCAGCGATATTTATTTCTTCATTGATTTTTTTGCTCAACCGATATTAAGGTGGCTGGAGTCATTTTCAACGACTTCACCCTTTATTCAGCCGATACAAGGTATTATTGTGAGTCATTTATTATCAAAGTGGCAATATTAATTATTGGAGATGGTTTTAGTCAAAGTCCAACACAAACATTAAATAGCGGTAGCGCTTAATCATATCGAGCTATCTTTCTTAGCCGATTCATGTCTCTAGCCAATACATATTTCATATTTGAGGCAATATAATCAAATTTATTTTGACAGCCAATACTATAGTGGAGCCATTCTTCATTAGTATATGGAGCCGACTTCACAAGCATCTACTTTCTATCTACATCGATTATTAAAACTGCATCGACATATTGCCTGCAATATAGTCTTAAATAGTTGGCAGCAATATAACATAGGGTGGTGCGGCTTTCATTAGTGCAGATACTATTGTCCATGATCAAAGGTAGATCACTTACACTAAGGTACTTTTACCAAATCGATTCAATCTTTATGCTGCATCTACTTCTTGGAATTTCCTTCGGTGCTTGACCCTATCTTGACATTGAGCTAACCACTGGCTGCAATTAATATATTGCAAGAGGCGATTTTCTGTTAGAGCTATCTTAAAGGCTGCAATAGTATTGTTTTGGACCTGATATTATCTCCCAAGACTACAAATTCAAGGTGGAGTGCTTGTGCCACAATCATAAAAGGCGGAGGGGTTTCACAACAACAACTTACACCATCGGTCAGTCGACATTGACCTCACTTGCAAGCCCCGCTTACCAGCCACTATTGTTATTTGGGAGATTTGGTTCTATCTCTAAGATTTTGAAGAATTATCCTAGTTTTCTATAAGTCCTACATTTCATTCTTGTTTGATCATCTTGAAGAGGGAGAACAATAAGCCATGGAGCAATTGCATCATTACCAGTCTTAGTGGGCTTCATTTATTGCCATATTTGTATAATCTTGTTCCCCTACCTAACATAACTCATCAGAAAATTGCTTGGAAATGCAATAGGGGTCTTGTCTTCAGAGTCATTGTTATGCATGTTGATGGTGACATCTTGAAGGCTATTGTTGGTTTCGAGTGTCCTCATGCTCTTTGGACTAAACTTTGGGAGTTATATGAAGATCCTGCTACTTAACCATTCCCAAATGATCCTGATGTGCCTCTACATTCATCAGCAAAGATACCCTATGACTATGATTCTTTGGAAGTTTTTGACACTTCAATTGAGGTTGCCCTAGAGGTTCCTAATTCTTCTTCAAAGATAGTTGATCCACCTTCGTTTTCATTGACTTCTTCTCCAGAGCCACTAATTGAGACTTTCATCATTCTTGACCAGCAAGACCATCATTATCGTTTGCATTTGGTTGAAGGAAACATTTTAGCATATTTGTCCTTGGAGCTTGTTCTAAATCAGTTTCCACATAGTTCCAGCTTGTCACTTTCTTGGTTTTTTGGGCATGCACTGTTGATTTTAGCAATCAGATTAGCAGTAATTAAAAGAAAATAAGAATTCAAAGTAAAGCAAACACATAACACGATGATACCCTGGGAAAACCTCCCTCTTGGAGGTGAAAAAACCAGCAACTAATATCTCAGATTATATTGAACCAATCTCAATGACAGATATACAACTTGGACAACAAGAACAACTTATCTTGTTGTAGATGCCACAGTATACTGAAGGTTTTATCAATTCACTGTCTTAGCAATGGTTCGCCAGCCCTTGAACATGATTCGTCAACCTGGTATAATGTCCTCCACTTCTCATCAAGAATTCGCTATACTTGGATGATTATCCAAGTTAATTTGTTGTCCTAGATCGCTGATAATGTGCAGAACAGACTCACTGATTGCAGCTAGGGAGATAACTCACTGAATGAGATCTCTAGATGGGATTCGCTGGCACCTATGATCAGATTGCTGACTTTGTTACTGAGTTCACTGACTTCAGAATGTAGTTCATTGATCTTTGGAGCAGAACAGATCACATTAAGGCAGATGATATTCGCTTGAGATATATATCTTGTGACCTCAAGTCACTTCCTTTATACACATACCCTTAACCCTTATGCCTAGGTCAGCTTTGGCGCCAAATTACAAATTCACAAGTTACATTCACCATTATAGGGTCAGACCAATATCACAAATTACATTGGTTAGGACCTGACCAATAACACTTTACAAGTTACATATTAATAGGTCCTGGCCTATTGAATTTACAAGTTACAAAATAGGCCCAGTTAAACAATAAATTTTAAGGCCGAAGGCCCCATTAAAATTTGCCAAGCTAGATCGGCCCAATCAAGGGATACGACCTAGCTACATTTTCAACATGTACCTGATTTGATTGTGGCATCATCATATTTCATGGACAAGGAGACACATGAGCATTTTTCAGAGGCATCATCTTCATTCTTCATGCTTCCATCTTTCATTTCATATCCAAAATGGGAACCATACCTGCATTTATACATGGTTTTGTTTCTTCCTAAGGGGAGACAAGCGGATTGTAAGCATTGGATCTTGTTTTGTCTTCAAACACTTACCATTCTTGCAAGCGTTTATTCATTATTGAGGGGCTACGTAGTCTCTCTCTTTCCCTCCTATGGGGGGGGGCTATCAATTGGATTCTTGTGATGGATGTAATTCTTGGGGGGTATTGGTGTTAAGACCTCCATTCATCACTCATCCTATCACTTATCTTCATTTGCATTATCTCGTTCTCGTTTTTTGGAGAGGAGTTTTTTCCCATGAGGTTTTCTCCTTTTCTCCATTTGTGAGAGATAAGTTGCTTGATTAGTTGTGCATGAGTATCTAACATGGCCTAGTTGTCGAGACTCATATTGCATCTTCATATTTGTCTTGCATCATTTTCATAATAATCTCTCTCCCTAAGTTGCACTTAAGGGGGGCTATTGGTGTGAATAAGGACATATCCTGACTAGTTCTTAGTTAGCAACTATTCACACATGTTAATTTTACTTAGGATAGCATAATTGTCACATGAAACTCTCATTTAATATTGTTCATGTTAGTTATCTTAGCTGTCATCTAGATAGAGATGAGTCATTGCTCATTATTTATTATTAGTTTAATAATGCATCATGCATTTAATTTTGTATCAAGGATAGTTGTAACTACCTCATCATCTCTTGTCTATATAAGCAAGGCTCATTTGTACATTGTATCATATCAATTCATATTCGTTTCAATCTCCATTGTTCAATCTTGCTCATGTTTGATTGTGATTGGTTTGTTTTTTGGTCGATTCCTTGAAGTGTGGCCAACTTCATGTTGGGTTCTTATTATTTCTAACACTTCTGATAAAAATATCTTTTAATGTTATCTTCTTTTATTAGGATATTCTATCTTGTTTTTTAATTTCTTCTTCTTCTTCTTCTTCTTCTTCTTTTAACAATAAATTTTCATTAAAAAATTATTTTAATTATTTGTCTTTTTATGGAATTACATATATTAATTAAAACATATTAGTATTACTTTAATTTATAATTTTTCATCTTATTAATATTTTATTTATTGTAGAATAATTATATTTGAATTTTTATTTTAATTTATATAATAAAATAAATTTCAAGTTAAAACCTAAATTAAAAGATTAGAGTGAGCGAGAAAGTAACTTTTGATAACTCATTTCATGACAATAATTTAAGGATAGCATGTGTCCTTGGGGAGTTATGCTTAGGTTAACATGTCATTTGATTATTATCTCCATCTCTATCTCTCTCCCTATATCTCTCTCCCCCCTCTAACCTTCCCACTATATCTATTTCTCTATCTCTTCCTCTTTCCATGTCTCTCCATATCTCCCCCTCTCTATCTATTAATATAATCTTTCTCCCTCTATATATCTATCTCCAAATATCTCTCACATACACATTCCATGTTTCTCCCTCCCTATCTCTATCTCTATCTTATACACTCTTCTCTCTTCATTCATCTTTCTCTTTGTAGATCCCTCTCTACCTCTCTCTATATATCACTTCCTATATCTTTATATATCTTTATCTCCTTCTCTCATCATATCCCTCTTTCTATCTTTTATTTCTCCCTCTCCCTCTCACTCACCCCTTTTAGATTTTTCAAGTTATTTCTACTTTATCTCTCCTTTCTATCCCTCTCTCCCCATCACTCCCTCTTTTTATATCTCTCTACTTCTCTCTCTAACACATATAAACACACTCCATGTTTCTCTTTTACTGACTATATCTCTATCTCTCTATCTTTCCCCCTCTCTATCTCTCCCTCTCCCTAAACCTTTCTCTCTATTACTTGTATCTGACACCTTTCTCTTTCATTCTTGTACCCTCTACCTCTATCTCCATATATCTCTCTCCCCCTCTCTATCTATATGTCATTATCTCCACCTCTCTCTCTTATTCACTCCATCTTGTATGAATGATATCTCTCTCTTGCTCCTCTCTCTATCTCGTTTTATACATATCTATCTCCCTATCCCTCTATCTATCTATATTTTCCTCTATCTATATCACTCCCTCTCTCTCTATCTATTGATCTCTCTCTCCTCTCTCTTTCCTTATACATCACCATCTCTCTATATCCCCCCCCCTCTCACTATCTCCCCCTATTTCTCTCACCCTCTCTCCATCTCTATTTGTTTATTTGTACCTCTGTGTTTGTGTATCTCTTTATATCTTTCCCTCTCCCCCTCTCTCTATATCACCTTATATCTCTATCTCTCTATCACTCTATCTCACCATCTATATATGTCTTTATCTCTCTCTCTTCCTCTATAGATATCTTTATCTCTACCCCTTTATTTCTCCCTCTATATCCCCCTATATTTCTCTCTTTATCTCTCCCTCTACCTCTATCTTCCTCTCTCCCCCTCTAGCTCTAAACATGTCTTCATGTATCCATCCATCTATCCCCTCTCTCTCCCCCTCTTTTTTTTTATAATGCCTAGTAAACTTTTTACCGTGACCGGCGACACTGGCATGACACACCCTCTAGCTCCACATGAAACGCTTTTGACCCAGAGCTATGAACCGGTGAGGCCACAACCGGGGGACCTCATCCCCACACTTCACTTGTTCAAACCTGCGAGCACAACGGCCCAGCGAAGACACAAGGCTTGCGAGCACAATGGCCTAGCAGGGGTTTGAACCTTGGTGGTCGCTTCACCAACGAAGTGTTTAAACCGCGACACTACATGTCCGAAGACAACTCTCTCCCCCTCTTTTTAGACCTCTATCTCTATATCTATTTTCCTCTCTATATCTATCTCTCCATATTTCTCTTTCATCTATCCCTCTATCTCTATCTAGTTATCTCTATATATCTCTACCACAATATCTATCCCTGTCTCTATATATCACTTCCTATCTCTATATTTCTCTCTCTCTCTCTCTCTCTCTCTCTCTCTCTCTCTCTCTCTCTCTCTCTCTCTCTCTCTCTCTCCTGCAAATATAACATAAGCTTGTTGGTAATGGAACATGTCTATTTTCGATTCAAAGGTTTTATTTCAGTTATGATTGGATCCTTGTAAGTGGCTGCATAATTAATTTGAAACTATCATTTCTCCATTGAGACCTTTGTTGCACAAACAACATCATTTTCTAAATGGCCTACCAATTAACTCCATGTACTGCACAAATTTATACAAAAAATAGACCAATTTTTCCCTAATTAAACTTTCACACCTCTTCAGCATACCCATTGCACACCAAGTTATATTAATGTTCACTTTTTTCATATAATTCAATAAAGGAATTCGGTCAAAAAAAAGATTATCATTGCCCATTTGAAGATCACGTGAAACTTTAAGGCTGAAGCTTTTCAAGAAAGGGAACTTCTAATGAACCTAGTTCCTACCTTGTATTATAAACTTATCTTATATATGAAGCAAATAATAATATATATGTAATGTCCCCACTTTGAAATAGAATTTAATGGTAAATAATAATAATAAAATTAAAATTCAAAAGAATAAAAATAAAATTAAAATTAAAATATAATAGATTAAAATTAAATATAACTGAAATTTAATGAACAAAAGACATGGAAGGAAAAGTTGTGACTCCCTCAAACATGAGATATAAAAAGGGAGAAGAGAACCTCATTTGAGAGGGGTTAATTTGGGAATCAGAAGTGCAGAACTGATTTAAATAAGAAGAGCAGATCTGATCATGAAAGGTTGTGTTCCTTTCAAAGGGCAGATATAATGAAGAATTGCACTCTTTCAAACGGTGCTAATGGTGAAAGGGTGTGTCTCTTGCCAAAGGGCATATACATGATGAAGAGGTGTGACCTCTCCCTCACATTGAGAGATATAAAGGAAAGGAATCAAAAGCATCCAGTGACATCACCATTGATCAGATCCAATCAAAACTGTTATTAAGTTACAGGCAGTAACATTTTTGTTCCTGGTGGTATGCATGGGGATGTGCTTAATATGTATGCTTAATATATGAAGCCTGATTATATTCTTATGCAGAATTTAATATTAATAATATTAATATAGACTGCAATATGAATGACAGTCATACTTATAAGTACTTAATCAATTCTGATTCTATTCCCCAAGGGAGACAGGTGTTGTTAGGGAGAGGCACAGTAAATCCACTCCAAGATAAAAGGGCCCCAAGGATGAAAGGACTGATGTTCCTGACGTCTGGGCTGAATTTGGGAGGTGGTGTCATAGCACCCTAGACGAGGCAATGCCCTCTTCTAGGATTAAGAATGAGAAGGGATAAGGAATTAGGACTGGAGTAATGACACTATTAAGTTGAATTATGGACAACTTTAATAATCTACTCTAAATTAATGTAATATACTAGGTAGTAATGTATGTTTCCCTTTGGGAATTGACAGCCTACAAATAGGGGACATTGCATACCTACCTTATACAATACCCTGTTATAAGTTACATATTAAAAAGTAGGTTAGATAAGTAAATGACTCTTAGAATTGTACCTTTTGGCTACCCTACCTTTTGTATAGATGCCATCATGCTTTTCCACAATGTATTTAATATTGAATTCTTCGTGAATTTCACATGATAGACCTTTGGTCTACCAAAAAGAGCTTAAGCATCTTGCATTCCAATCACTTTAAGGGTATTTCAAATGAAGGAGGCACTATTATGTCATATAAAAAATATTAACCATTTCCAACCAAGAATGCCAAGAAATAGTAATGTAATTAGGAGAAGATACTTGGCCTATATCAAAGTGGTTAACATAGGATTCAGAAATATGTTTTAACATTTAGCTTGAAATTCTATCTTCTCTAAAGATAGTATTCTTCTCGCCTACATTAGGATGATTTTAATTTCTCTAGTCTTCTCGAAAATTCTCCAAAATGGTATCTTCCTTATTTTAGCTTTACTAGAAATGTTTGTGAAACTAAACTATATTATCTTGCCTAATTTTAGAGGGATGGGAATCTTCTGAAATGTGCTACCACCAACAATCAAAAGAGTGTCGACTGGGTGTGGGGGAGTGGTTAGAGATGATAATGGTAGGTTCCTTGTAGGGGTGGCACTCCCCTAGGGATGTCAGACAAACCACCTTGCTGAAGCTGTTGCTGCCTACCATGGTTTAAGTATTGCCAAACTTCTCAATTGCAAGATGGTGTGGTTAGAAGGGGACTCCAATAACATTATACAATGCCTTAAAGGCATCCAAAAACCTTCATGGACTATTGATGATTGGGTTAATAACTCAATTGATATTTTAAAATCTTTTGGAAAGGTCTATATCTCATGCCTTTCGTCAAGCCAATAGAGTGGCAGACTTCTTTGCTAATGAGGGAGTTCATGCGAAAAACTTGATGATTTGGCACCTTGGAGATCATGTGCAGGAGGATGCTAATTCCTTGATGATATATGATAGGATACACATGCGAAGCGCCCTGTACCCCATTCTTCAATGATGTGGATGTCAGTTCTCCAATTAGTTTCCATTATTGCATGGATTTGGGTGGATGTACAGAGATTTTTCAGACATTCTTTCCTTGCCTTCCTCACGCTTTCTAGGTGTTCTTTGCATTGCTTGTGCTTGCCTTTATTCTAGTTCACCGGGCCTAAACTGTGAGTTTTAGTGGCTATTTGAAGATGGGCAGAGAAAGAAAAAGGATTGAACCCATTAACTATGAAGAATTGAAAAACAACACTACCATATGGAGAATTCTTAAGCGAGGAGGTGTTACTCCCTACCTCGAGAGGCTCCATGGTTTCGACCCGAAAATTCCAGCCAGATTTGCTAAAGGGTGGAAAGATGGAAGGATCTCTCTCTTTGGGCGGACATTTGACATTGATGAGCAATTCATTGCTCAAGTTGTTGGTTTGTATATTGAAGGTGTTGGCTATTTGATGATTATGTTGTGATTGTCATTGATGGACACACACTAGCATTGAGATCACTTTTATATGTATGAGTTATGCTCAACCGGCAATTGTTCCCAACCGGTATGATGCATTATAGTCCTTAGACTATTGGTGTTTTGCAGAAAGTGTTTACCGATCTGAAGCGGTATACTGACCCCAAGCAGTTCGAGGATCTCAAGCGGTACGAAGGATCAAAGCGGCAGAACACATATTTCCCAGTCTTCATTTTGTCAAACCGGCAACCGATATTTTGTATGAGCCGGGAATACTCTGTGATGAGTTACCAACCGGCATTTTGTGATGAGTTACCATCCACCGATTGTTTGACGGTGCCGACACTTCAACGGTACTTTTTGTGTCGTGTTACCAAATATGTCTAGATGCATTGAACCTAGGAAATTGTATTGTAATCCTATTGGACAGACATGAAATCAGATTCCTTTAAAAGGACATCATGTCTAGGGTTTTAGGTTGTTGCTAGGGTTTAAGGTGGTTGATGAGCTAGAGAGAGTATGAATATGTAGAAGACTGAAGTAATGCTGGAATGCATTAGGAACGAGCTATCAAGGATCTAACCAAGCAATCTGTGCTATTAGCTAGATCACTCACTTGTTGATTACTCACATCTTCGACAAGTCTGAAGCCCTTAACCGGGTAGGCCCAAAAGCCTTTTGTAAATCCTCTAACAAGGTGGTTCACATCTGTGGATCTAAAATCCTCTAGCAAGGTAGTCTTTAATCGGACTTATCTCCTAACAGAGATTGAGATCCCTAACAGGATCTGTTCTGGTAAAGAACATTGTATGACCTTAACCGGTCTGGTTCCTATTCTGCAGATAGTTACTTGTGAGTTCCATCTCACCGTGGTTTTTCCCATTTGGGTTTCCACGTCAAAATCTCTTGTGTTATGGTGTTTGTGCTTCTGTGGGTGAATGCATTATTTGCTATTTGGTTTGCATGTGTGCTAACCGGTCTGTCTGCTAAACTGTTTTACCGGTTTACTGTTAGTCTAGCGTGTTTATGTACATTGATTTTTGGCATACTAATTCACCCCCCCCCCCCCTCTTAGTATTCATCAGAAGGGGCTAAGGTGTTCAGGGACAAAAAATTCTCAGAGATGGCCATCAAGAAATTCCCCAAGGAGGAGAAGGAGAAGAAGAACCTGGTAAAAGCATCAAAGAGCGGCTATGAAATGTGCAAAATCAAATCTCTATGGTGGGTTGTTCTCAAGGTACTCATGCAGTATTTTTCAATAGATGGTCATTTCACTAGGGCTTTAAGTCATCATTTTGTGCTATCAAACCATTTTAGGCATAATGTGAAAATCTCTTTTTCGTTCTACTTGCTTTTGTTACATCCCACTTGTGCCCTAGATGTTTTTTTATGTTATGTTATGCAATGCTATTTGTGCTCAGTACAATGGAACGATGTTTCGTAACATATATGTTGATGATTTGATATTAATCATGATGGAATATGAATTGCTTTACTTTTGTTATTAAATAATGCAATGACAGGGATGTGTCAGGATTTCAGACTAACTACTTGAATTTGGTCAAGTGTGTGCAGGAGATCGTCATCCTCTGAGAAGGGAGGGGAAGTATCATCAGATCAAGAGATAACAAAAGAGGAGCTCAATGCCATCTGTAACCCTAACTGTAAGTTGAGTCGAGTTGTTTCGCGTTAACCTTGTTACCCTCAACTAGTTGTGCCAGGTAATCCTATTTTTGGTCAGTATAGATGATGAGGGTTACTATCCTAGTCTTGGAGTTGGTATATTTTTCTTGCGAGCAAGTCATAATTGAGACCTTTGTCTTTTCTCTACATGTTCCTATAAATATGGAACTTCTCAAAGCTAATTTATTATTATTATCATTATTAATAGAATTTTTAAAAACGTGTCTTGCACTCGTGTGTGTGTGTATATATACACACATATATAAGTACATATATGTACGTATTCAAGACACTAATGAATACTTACATAAACGTGCTTGTATCGATATGTATAGATATGGAATATGTACATGTATATGTATATGTATATGTATATGTATATATATATATATATATATATATATATATATGTATGTATATATATATACATATATATATGTATATATATATTAGTACTCTTGCAAGTAAAGATTATTTTAAAATCTTACTTTATCAATTTTAATATGGTCTTGTACGAAGCCATGTTGGCGGGTTTTATGTTTTAAAACATGAGAATAAGGCTTATATTAGCACACATGGCACTCATAATCAGCGGGTATGGTTTGAATTCAAACCCACTTAAACATTAGTAATATTCGCACCTAAGTTTTGATATTTATACCACCATAGTGGCTAAGCGTGAATCATGGCATGCCTCCCAAATTCACATTGGATTCACTCAAATTGAAATTGGAATTCAATCGGAATGCATGGAACGGATCCTTTATGGAGAGTATAGGAGTCTTTGTATACGGGAAAGCATTTACAAATACTTTACATTTTGAAAAAGAGTTTTTGCTCTGTTAAAAATATTTTCGAATTCTTCCTTTGGCAAGCTTCTCCGCATTAGTTTTGGGAAGTATGCAACCATAGCTGGAGTTATTTGGTTAGAAGTGCTACTGCTCAATCCACCGTGTAAGCCAAAGAAGGAACTGCAGATGCTAGACTGACTGCACAAGAAGCCATATCAAAATATTCTTCACTGTATATCAGGTCATGTCTTCAAGCTTTGAAAGACTGACATTCTTTTCTTGTCTCATATGCTGCTATTTTTGATAGGAAGAATTCTCTGTCTGAAAGAAGATAGCTTATATCATTCTACGCAAGAATTAGGAAAGCTTATATTTGTCTATTGCATGAACTAAGAAATCTGTTCCTCACCGTGCATGAATTATGAAAGATTCTCCATTATTTCATTGAAAGAAACTTCATTAATGATAAGAAGGCAATGCATTGTGTTCTTTTGACAGCCGTAGCTTAGAGTAGAGCTCAATGAATAAATAGTGACCTACCCTATTGATGTGGGTTCTTTATTTTCAATAGTTCTATAAACCAATGAACTAGTTCGTAAAAGATAAGGAGAAAACTTATTCTAGGAATTATACCCAGGAGTCACGATGGAGAATTACCACAGCTGTGTATAGCTGCTCAAACAAATTAGAGAAGACTCCTCTTGGGGTGATTGCCAAATTTACCTTAGTATGAAGAAGCTTAGACAGGCAAGAATAGCCCTATAGTGCACATTTAATGCAGATTGACATATACAAAAACAATATGAACACTTAGATAGTTCAGAGACAGCAAATTCTCATAAACGCATGTTGTTTCAGAAACTTAGAGTGGCATGGAAGCTAGCAGCTCTATGGTCTGTCTTATCTTTTTCATGCTATGGTAACCGTAATAGTTTCAATTCAAAACCATGAAACAATAAATTCAGAGAGGAACGAATTTCACTTAAAAACAGTAAGGCCTTCAACCTTAGAATGAGGTAGAATACCGGCCAATATGATCAAGCTAAGCCCACTAAATAAAGAGCTATTGTTTGTTTTGTTTATTCATGTATCATTCGTGTGTTGAAAATGGTTACCAAGTGTTTGACATAGTGGTCATCCGTTAATTAAAATTCTCAAAAAGGAACCTATGTCCTGAAAACCAAAGTTAAAGCCAAGTAGGGTGATGAACATTGACTTCACGCATTAGCAAGATTGCAACTAATCAGAAAAGCTTTGGCCAAGGTGATGCTCTATCTATGAGCATCAATTAGTTTGTTAATCCAAATATACAACCCAATCAGAGGTCATACTAGTTAGGGGTAGCCTATAGTGTATGACCAACTAGGGAATGTGTAGAATTAAACATCAATCTCAGATGACAGGAGTTCAACTTCTCGTTGCGTCCCTACAAATGGTTGGGCCAATCCAATTGGATATGACATGAGGGACCAGTAAGTCCGTGGTTGGGCGGAAAAGCATCCTAATGATACTTTCCCTCCTCCAGATCATTGGTAAAGTTATGAAAAGATCAGAATGTGAATTTGGAAATTAAAAAAAAGTAAACTTTGAACCTCTACTCTCTTAAATTGAAATGTTAGAATTTTCATTTGTACAAGAATATATCTTCGTAGAATAGATCACTGTTCCATTTCAAGTTTTTGTTTCAGTTCAATAATGTAAATAAAAAGAGAACATGTTGCAAGTTTTCTACTTCCTGTTCTGTTTTAAAAGTTGTAATTATTATTTGCATAGTTAGTGCATGTTACAGCTTTCCTCTATTAATGCTGGTATCAAGGATCACAGAAAAGATCCTAAAAAAAACCTAGTGCTCCATGAGGGTTTGTTGCATCTAATTTATGAACATTGCAAATCCCTCCCTTCCCCCTCCAAACAATCCTGTCTAATGAGAAAGTGGCCTCTGAGGAAGAGGAATCTAGTAGTTGCTTCTCTGAAGAGGATGAATGGCAAACGAAGGATGAGGATTCTGAGCCGGTGTCTATGGTCAAGAAGAAGAGGTTTCATACAAATAAACCTGTTAAGAATAAGTCCCCTATTTCAGAAAACAAATCTATGGATGATCCTTCCATTCACAGCCTTTCGGAGGAGTCTACACCTCCCACCGACAGGGATGGAAGATCTTGGTTCCCTCGGGATCTCAATGATGCCACTCCTCTCTTCAAACTTGAGTAGGATAACCC
This sequence comes from Cryptomeria japonica, assembly GCF_030272615.1. NCBI lineage: Eukaryota > Viridiplantae > Streptophyta > Pinopsida > Cupressales > Cupressaceae > Cryptomeria > Cryptomeria japonica. Next base: position 446,374,892 of record NC_081409.1, read on the forward strand.
TAATGATGTACTGGCATAGCCCATAATGTTGTGGTTCACAACTTCAAAATGAACAAGTGGATCTTTCATTAAATTAAGGACATCAACCTTAAGCTCCGTTTGGTTAGCAGCAAGCAGGACAAAAGCAGTGAGGGGTTGCGGAGTGAGGATGAAAGGATAATTATTATTGACTCTTTGCAAAAGACTGTGAAAAATGTGGAAGTTTTGAAAAATGGTATTGAAGGGAGAATTCAAACTCTGGAGAGTAAGTTTGAAAACATTAATGATAATCTCATTTCTCTTGTAACAACCTTCAGTCACAGAGTGGTCAAGAACTCTACCGACAACTTCAATACCCTGGTTGAGAAATTGGAAAAAACTCAGCAAAAAGGGCCTATGGTGGATGTTGAAGCCTTCGATAAGATGAAGGGGCAAGAAGAGGATAAAGGTTTGTGCAAGCGTACGAGAGCTAATCTGAAGAGATCTGCGGAACAACTATCCCAAGACATCCAGGACTCAAAGAAAATTGCCTTCAGTATGTCTCAATTGGAAGCTGAAGCCATCAAGGCTCTTAAAAATTTGAACTAGGTTGTTCTGGTTTTTTGTTGATCTATGTTTTTTGCTTGATCTTTTATTGATGGCTAACTGCCGGTTTACTGGTTTTTATCTCTTAGGCAGCTTTATGTAAATAGGGTTTCGGGTCCCTTCAAAACCTGTTTGATCCTTTTAATAAAAAATGATCAAAAGAGTGGATTTTTGAAGAATCTGTTTTTATGAGTACTCTATGAGAGACACATTGTCCTTGCTAATTGTGGTGCCAATGCTAACCTTAGAGACACATTGTCCTTGCTAAGTGCTGTCAATATCTTCTCAGATTTCAAATAATCACATGAAATGTCTACCCAAAAACAAATGCCTTACAGTTATTTATAATAACCTAGTTGCTCTAAGAAATGACAGAGACTCAAAATGTGATGTAAATGACCATTTAATGAATTCTATGTCACTTCCTGTCAGTTTTAGTCATTCACTCAATTTTAGGACATTTTGTTGTGATTGCAGTTAGTGGAATTGTGATTGTTGAAGTGGATTATTTAAGAGTTTTTCTTTTTTAAAGATAGCAGTTTTTGTTTATAAAAGGCAGGTGTTGCTTAGATTAGAAAGAGTTTTTTTAAGACTGGAGTGTATAGCCATGGAAAGAGAATTTGCAGTTGTATTAAGCCAAGGAATAAACAGATGATTTTTCAGCTGCTATCTTTCTGTATGACATATGTTGTTTCCAATCCATTGTGAGTGCATAGAGCTTATAGATCATAGAATACATGGAGTGTTTGCATTCGGATGTTCCTTTGCATTTTTGCTGTTCTGCGTTGTTCGATTATCAGTTAGAACAAAATAAATAATCTGCAACAATAGAGGTTTTTTGCATCAGAATGCTATCAGAGCATCCAAAGATGTTGGGAGTAGAGAATTCATGAGAAGAGTTCTAAACATCTTAGAGGAGAGTTGTGGCTGTTGAACATACCGGAATACTAAGAGGGGGGGGTGGATCAATATTCCCAAATTCAAAACAATCTCTGATAATCTGAAACTTATCCTTAGCTAAAGATGAAATATGCAATACAAGTAAAATCCACAACATGCACAACCATAAGAGAGAGACCAGAATTTTATACGTAGAAAACCCAAATGGGAAAAACCACGGAGAGGGTTAACTCTCAAGATAATATAACTAGTTATATGGAATTATAGAAAGAGGCTCACTGCCCAAATTACAACGGCTCACTGCTGGAAAGGCTCACTACCAGAAAGAAAAGAAATGAACTGAAAAATTTGCATCTACATATGCATGGGATCAGTTCCAGTTAAGCTCACACAACACACCAATTGTTTGCGGTAGATCCGGTTAAGAAACTCTGTAAAACACTCCACAAACTACCTACTCTAAAGCATTGTTGCACAAGATCAACTTCTCTATTTTGTCGCTCACCACCTTGCTCTTTACTTACTTCATTGCAATGCCTTTATCCCAAAATTGTCTCATACAACTCCTCGCATACCTCTCATACTTCTCACTCTTCTTATTTCATACATTCCTCAAGCATAATATGAACATGCATATATATGAGTATAACAATAAGAATATTCATCAAGTTGGCCTTAATTGAATTTTCCCAATGATATCTTCAACGATCAATTCACACACTACAACATAATCTCTCAAGGTCAGCTTGACTCGAAATAAGCATATCTTTAAAGTTCCGCATTAACATGCTTCTAGAGTACCACGATCACGATCCAAATCAGCATTACGAGGTTAAGAACATGAACAACTAATCATCAACAGCTTATCATCAGAAACCAAGAAACTAGAGGAAACCAGAGCATGAAGATCACATAACCGAATATACTTCAGGAGCACAACATCCGAAGCAAGACTTCCGGAACACCAGAATCATGAGCCTAGCAATCTTAATTGACAACAATCATAGAAAAAGAAAAGCATTATCATATCTGCATCAGAACCCAAATGCAAAGGACTTCTCTTCTGAAATGCATCACTGCATGAACAACCTGTTGTGACGTATTCACACATCGCCCCATTGCAAATGGGGACCCCTACTTTTTGCCTTCTGGGATGTGTTTTCTAGGTCTTTTAGGGTTTTGTCTGTTAGCCTTTGCAGGATGAGTGCTATCGAGGGGATCGTTGGATTGCAGGCTTTGCTTGAGCCAGGGTAAGTCCACAGGGCCCCAGAATTAGGGTTTCTTTGAGAGTCTTCCTTAGGGCCTGGTTTTGCTCTTGTTACTAATTGTGTCTTGCTTGGTGAGTGAGTATCATTCTTGAAGGTCTGAGCTAGGTCAAGTTGGTGAGTGATGAAGTCTGGAATGTCCTGATCCTGAAATTTGGCTAAGTCTGGAATGTCCTGATCCTGAAATTTGACTAAGTCTGGAAAACTGAAGAATCCTCCAAAAACTAGATTTTGCAATATAACTCCTGGAGGTCCGAAACCACTCTCAAACATCCTGACAGTATATATGGAATATAACTTAAAGTATAAGGAAATGTCACTTATACTTGAATGTTATATTCCATAAAATAATCCTGACGAAGAGGCTAAAATGTCAAAATTCGCTCCTGACCCTTCCAAAGGGTCCGGAGCAAATTTCAATTTTTGCTCCTGACCCTTCCAAAGGGTCCAGAGCGAAAATTCACCAAAGACTCAAGATCTCGCCTAAGTCAAAGAGTGGTCGAGCAAGCTTGCAAGGATATGGAAGGAAATGGATCTAGGATCGAGTCTAAGACAAAGTCAAGTCAGTTTGAAGGTGAATTGAGCCTAGAATAGAAATTTCGCTCCTGACCCTTCCAAAGGATCCAGAGCGAAATTCTTGAAAACATTCATTTTCCCCTTTGCTAAAGTCAAGACCAAGATGGAGATGAAAGGAGAGTAGTCTATGTTTGCCTCCCAAAGAAAATTAGAGTTGAAAAAAGCAAGAATCAAGGTCAAATCATGATTTTCGCTCCTGACCCTTCTAAAGGGTCCAGAGCGAAAATCCTTGTAGCTCTTATTTCCTTCTTTGTTTTGGCTAAGTGTTGGTTTCTAGGGCATGTTGGGGGATGAATTGGTATGTTCTTGCCTTGAGATGGAGTTGATTGATTTTGAAGAACAAGATTTTGGCCTAAAGGAGAATTTCGCTCCTGACCCTTCCAAAGGGTCCAGAGCGAAATTCCTTGCAAGCCTATTCTTTTGACCTTGTTTTGGCTTAAGACCTTATCCCTTGGGTAAAGAATGATGTCTAGTTGTCTTCTAGAGTGGATTGGAGTTGAAGAAATGGAGAATCAAGCCTAGAATGAGATTTTCGCTCCTGACCCTTCCAAAGGGTCCAGAGCGAAAATCTTAAAATCACCTTATTTTCCTTGCAAAATCAAGTCAACTTTGAGTCTTTATAGTTTGGATGAGTGTGAGGAGAGGTGTTCTTGCCCTATTGAAGTTGTTTTGAGGTCAAATGATGGAGGAGATAGCTCAAACCAAGGATTTCACTCCTGACCCTTCCAAAGGGTCCACAGCGAAATTCCTAGAAACACCTTTTTTTCCATTGGAGGAGGTCAAGTCCTTGATTTTTTATGGCATGGATGGAAGTGGGATAGCATGTCTTTGCCTCTTGAGGTGATTTTGAGTTGGAGAAGTGAGGAATCAAGCCCAAATCATGATTTTCGCTCCTGACCCTTCCAAAGGGTCTAGAGCGAAAATCCTCCTAGACCTCATTTCCTTCCCTATTTGACCAAATTTTGATTTGCAAAGCATGTTGAAAGGGAAAATGGACATGATCTTGCCTTTGAGAGTGTTTGATAGCATTGAGGAATGAGGGTTTTAGCCAAGAAAGGAATTTTCGCTCCTGACCCTTCCAAAGGGTCTAGAGCGAAATTCCTTGCAAGCCTATTTTTTGACCTTGCTTAGACCACAAACCTTGTTTCTTGGGTGAAGAATGATGTTTTGTTCCCTTCTAGAGAAGATCGGAGTTGAAAAGATGAAGGATCAAGTCAAGAATGAGATTTTCACTCCTAACCCTTCCAAAGGGTCCAAAGCGAAAAATCCTCCTAAACCTCATTTCTTTCCTTATTTGGCCAAATTTTGATGTCCAAGGTATGTTGAAAGAGAGAATGGGCTTATTGAAACCCTTAAGGACGTTTGAAAGAGTTGAGGAGTGAGTGTTTTAGCCAAGGAAGGAAATTTCGCTCCTGACCCTTCCAAAGGGTCCAGAGCGAAATTCCTTACAAGCCTATATTTTTTACCTTGCTTGAGCTTAAAACCTTGTTCCTAGGGCGAAGAGAGATGAGATTTTACCTTGCAATGAAGATTGGGTTTGAAAGAATGATGATTTTGGTCTAAAAGGTGAATTTCGCTCTTGACCCTTCCAAAGGGTCCAGAGCGAAATTCCTAAAAACCTTTATTTTCTTAGCAAAATCAAGTCAAACTTGGGTTTCTATAACTTGGATGTGAGAGGAGAAGTGTTTTCTTGCCTTTTAAGGTGGATTCAAGTTGAAATGATGGAGGAGTGAGCCTAAAACAAGATTTTCGCTCCTGACCCTTCCAAAGGGTCCAGAGCGAAAAACCCTAAAACCACCTTTTTCCTTAAGATTTGAGTGAAGTCAGGCCTAAACAAGGGTGAGAGATACCATTTGGATTGCCTTGGATAGACTCTTGACCATCAAAGATGCATATTTTGAGCTAAAATTGGAATTTCGCTCCTGACCCTTCCAAAGGGTTCAGAGCGAAATTCTGGATGGGTCCTGTCCCTGGCTAGGTTTTGAGCAAATTTGACCTTTTGGCCTTGTGAAGATCAAACCAATGTTGCCAAGTTGGGAAGTAAATTCAATGTGGGGGAGTCCAGATGAATTGAAGTGAAGGAAGTGTAAAATGAAGCCTAAAGAAGGAATTTCACTCCTGACCCTTCCAGAGGGTCTAGGGCGAAATTCCTATAGGGCCTGTCCCTAGAAAGAGTTTTGAACTAACTTCATTTTAATATCTTTTGTTGATGATTTAAGGTGTGAAATACTATGTTGAAATGAATTTATTATGTCCTTAATCATCTTTTGATTTGTTTTTGTAGATGAAAGAAGATCAAGCCAAGACAAGGACGACCTTCTCCAGTCCGGCATCAACAAGGACGACCTTCTCCAGCCCAGCATCATCAAGGACGGCCTTCTCTGGTCCAGCATCATCAGGGACGACCTCTTCCAGTCTAGCATTCGAAGGAAAGGTACACCATCCATCCTACACATCGAAGACAAAGGAAGTTAAAGCAAGGGTTCGTTGAAGAAGCAAACAGTTTCAAAAGAGTTAATTAAAGCTAGCTTCTCAGCAACATCAAGTTGAATATCTACCAAGTTACAAGTGTCAGACAAGGTGGCTCCCAGTCATCACTCCTCCAGTCGGATTGGTCCACCTCAGCGTGTCCAAATTCAATGTACCTGACTCATGGGAGATGGCACAAACTTTGATGTACCTACCCAAGTTCTCCATTGGTCGAATATTCCAGAGAAGACATGTGTCCAAATAATGCAGTTATTTCATTGGCCAGAATTGAGTTGGTTGTAACAAACCCGAATTAGGGTTTTCATTGTAAAATCTCGGCCATTGATCTCAAGTTGATCTGGGCCATTGAATTGTATTGAAGGCACTATATAAGCCCTGGCTCCTCATTTGTAAAGGTTAATAAATAATAGTTAGTCAATAGTTGATAGTAGGTGAATAGTTAGCTAATAGTGAATAGTCAATTGATAGAATAGCAATTAGAGTAGAATAGCAAGAGAAGGCAAAGATTGTTGCCAAGATGTTGTTGTAAAGGACTTGTAAAACTTCATTGAAGAAATGGTGAAATCTATGGGTCGACTCAACAATTTGCATGGTCTCTATACTTCTCAGATTTGATTTCATGTTATTAGATGAATGGAAGAAATGTGTTTGATTGATGGTGAAATTTGTATATCCATACTACTAGCAGTTTGTTGATTGCAGACTTGCCTTGTGTAGTCAACTGGAATCATTCAGTTTAAGCTTAACTTCAATTGTCGCTTCTTCACTGATATGCATCAGCCTGATGGTGTCTATGCTTGTAGCGATGATCTGAACATCATAAAGTTTTCCTGCGAAGATCGCACTAACCTTGTGGAGATGGTCCTGGGATGTCAAAACAAGACTTAGTTAGAATTTCATCAAAGATCATTCATTGCTCCTACATTCTTAGTGTCAGAATTAGATCCTTTTCTCGCCCTCATCCTTTTTCCTTTTTTTCAAAAAATCTAGGCTAGTGAAATCCTGTGTTCCAGCATTGTTCAAAGCAAATCAGACGTTTAGTCATCAAGTGTAAGTCCCCTTGTGATTCCAGCAAAATCACATCATACCACAAAGAGCTTATCCACGAGTAGAGAACCTACATACAAGAACCTTGGAGTTGCCTCGACTGATCCTTCGGCGAGATCTTCAGCAGTCGGGAAACTTTGCTCAAGAGAGGATAAGGTACCTTTAGGTATTTTATTCTGTGTTCGCATGTGCATAAAAAACACATCAACACAACCGAAGCACAAAAAATGATTGCCACAACCAACACCAAATCTCTCATCAAGATAAAAGTGTCTTCATACTAACAAAAGATATTTCTGGAGCAATAAACACATCAGCAACTGAAAACTTCCATCTGCAACACATCATGCATACCTATCTTCCATTGTTCTACGACACATCTGGACCAATCCGGATTACCAGGTTTGACATCAATGACAACTTACGACAAGTATTTCTAACAGTGGCTATGGCTATGGATTCAAAGCTAGAGTTGTTTACTGATATGAAAAAAAGGATAATCTTGGAAGAAGAAACAAGACAAAGGAAGAGACAGAAACAAACAAAGGACAAGCAAAGGAAGTTGCAAAAATTGGAGTTTGAATTGGACAAATTATGGTGGATGTTGGAGCAATATGAAACAAGCAATAATGGAAAGCAAAGAAAGAGAAAGTTGAAGCAAAAGTAGTCAAGGATTGTGAGAAGATGACAAAGATTGATGGGATTAGATACTTACCTTGTCAGCAACAGCTATTTTCAAAAGGGAAAACCATAGAGTCTAGAATTAAATAGAATTGCTAGAACAAGGAAAGATTAAATCCCTTGAGGAGTTGGCAGAATTAGTAGTGGATGGAAGGGCCTTAAATGTGATTTGTAAAGAATTTGAGAGAGAGGAGATAGATGGATGGTATGAAGATGAAGAGGATGAACTGGATGAAGATGTTGAGCTGTATTATCCTGAAGAAGGGAAAAATACTAAAGATTGGAGCTGAGACATATACATTTGTTGTGCAACAAAGGAGGACAGCGCAAAGAAAAAGTTATCTTATGAGCAACCAGCGGTTTATAGACATCAGATAGAGCTAGAAAACAAAGACCTCATAAAAGAGGATAAAGCTGAAGAAAATGACAGTAGCAGTAGTACAGCAAAAAATTTCCTTTAAAAAGGCCATGAAAGAATTAAGAAAATCCAAAATGACTTTTAGTGAATGAGGATAGGTAGACATGGGTCTCAGCTGCAAAAACTGGGAAAATGGGAATAGAACAATTAGGTGGAGGAGAATGTCCCTTAGTTAAACAAATAGTTGAAAGCAGAAGGAGAAAAAATGTTAAAATTTGCTGACGTATCTAACTTGGTGGAAGAGTGGGCCATGGCAGTCGGGTTCTTGAGTTCTTTGAACTGGGAGGTTCAAAATTTTGAAAGACGAGGATGATGGTGTAACTGACCATTTAATGACTTGTAATTCACTTCCTGTTTGTTTTAGTTATCACTTAATTTTAGGAGATTTTGTTGTGCTGTAGTTTGTGGAATTGTAACTATTGTAGCAGAGGCACTAAAACCAATTATTAGGCACCTCCTACGCTAAGGGTATTATTGCTAATGCAGGGTCCCAACTGTGGCCAATGTATCCTATCTAAGGTTATAAGTTTATAACATGACGCTTTTTTAGAGCTGATCAAGAATAAGCACTTTGTAATGTCAAAAATTGCCTACTTTGCAACTTTCATCTAATGTTTCTTCACTCATTTTGGTGGCCACACCCTAGTCATAATTAGGTATCATTCAGTCCACTTTCTGACCTTCTTACCAAACACAGATGTACGAAATCTAGAGAAACAACCACAAAAACTTATCCCCAGTCAACTCCAGAAGTTTGTACAATTAAATCACTTGAAACACTAGCACCCCCCAACAATCATGTCCATGCTCAGATTTAGGTATTTGCTCCAACGACAGCTGTAACCCTAAACCAAACTTAATTTTCAACAGTTATCTCACACTGTTTTGCCTATAACCCTAGTTTGTCATCAATTTGTTAGGGCTCACTTGATTCACAAAACTTCCACTCACTTTACTCACTCTATTCTTATCCAAGCTATTTGAAATTCAAAGCACACTCCGTGTTTATGCAAGACAGCAGGTTAGAGGACTGAACATTGAATATTGAAAGCCTTCATTGTGCCACAAAGCCATAGGTCTCCTTAAATCTTTGTCCTCCATTCCATTTCCCTCCTCCAACCATAGTTTTCTTCCATTCCTCCCTATGCCTTTGATGCCATAGCCAAAACCCTTTACCATTCCGGTACTACCCAGATTTAGAGGTCTCCCCTTATTCCTTTCCTCTCCATTTTCTAAATTTTTTTAATCTCCGCTACCCTCTTTCCCCTCACACTCACACACCATTATCATACACAAATAACTCCTAGGGTTTGTGATCTAGCCTCTAGGCACTTGTTTTTCTTCACACACCACATTGACAACTACGCCAGGGCTCATACACCCCAAGCTTTCCAATTGTTGAGGCTGGAATAACCAAGGGACTAACTTAGGCAGTTTCAATGCAAATATGTGCATTTGCGGCTAAAATATTCAATGTTCTAGCTGGGCCGTAACGTGTACCATGATTGAGCACGAGCTTGATGAAGCCTGCAAAGGAAAGCTTTTTAATGTGACTGATTGCCATTTCTTTGACTTTGTGTTATGCAGTGAAAGAAGAAGAGAGAGTGGTCAGAGAGCTATCACAACTGTTAGATGTACAACACACCCACTATTTTCCATTCCCATCTTCAACTGGTTAGACCTCTGTTCAAGAGCATGACAATCATATTCTGCAAACATAGAGAGCATCAAAGATTCTTGGAAAATATTCTCTAGAAGTTGGAGATTGTGGAAACACAAACAACAGTGCCGTAGCAGAACAGTATTTAGCCCAAAATTTCCAAGAACCTTATCCCTGGCCTCCTGTGTTCATTTCCGGGCTCAAATTTTCAATCAGTTCTAACCCTATTTTCCATTTTTTTTGAGTAGCATGATATCCAGTTGCTTTTTCATTCCATTTTGTATTTGCCATTTTAAATCAGATTTGTGTAGTTTTATATTTGAATTTTGGTAATAATAAAGTTTATTTCATTATAAATAGAAAATACGTAGAAAGAAATTTTATTATTTCTTGGAAAAACACTTAAGAGTAACCAAAGACAATCTTTCACACGCAAGGACAAAGGAACAGAAGAGCAAAACCATCCAGAGGACCTAGCCTGTGCTACAGGATTTATTTGGTGTAAAATGGAGACCCTATTTGATTGAGAATATTTATGCAATTTTATAGATTATCTCATTGTAAGAACAAGTATTAAGGACTCGTATGTTTCGAAACTCATTAACCTCCCACTACAGGGATAGTGTTCTTGTGGAGAGAATAGACTACAATTGGGTGGTGAGTAGGTCCCAATTTAGGATTTTTTCTCTAATGTGAATGTGTATGCCCTAACATTTGATTGCGATTATCGGAATTATCTCATTGGCAGGAACCTAAATATTTTCTTTTGATGTTGATTGAGTAAAATTATGCTTCAAACCTTTCACAAGAATACCAAGTTTGTAACTCTTTGTTACAGACTAAAGCTCTCTAGATAAGTTTCATGACTCAAACTTTAAGAGAATCCCAGAAGAACACCATAAATCAGTTGATCTTGAGCTGAGAACAAATATTCTCATCATTGCAGGCACCTTGGCTTACGAATTTTCTTTTAATATCCTGAATAACAAAAAAGGGTTGAGAAAATGCTACCTCTTGGAATTCTTCAAAAGAAAATATTTTTGCCCCATCACGGCGGGTGACAGCTTCTTGATGTTGTACAGCTAACATAGGATGATGGTGCCTGTTGGGCTTTGCTATGTTAGTTCTTCATTAAACAAACATGGATATCAGAAGGAGATATGAAAAAGGAGTGCCTGATCTATTTTCTGCCCTGATGCCAGTTTAGGAGATGATTGGCATGAAAACATACCTGACGTCATTCAACAGTTTTCCTTCCTTCATGGTGTAGCTTTGACATGGTAAAAGTGATGCCAAGCTCGGGCTTATTTCTTCCAAGGAAATGAGAAGTGAAGAATCGTCACTCTTGTCGGAAGAAATTGATCCATAGCTCAATACCAAAGCAAGGTATAGGCGACTGGCAGCTGCAGAGCCAGGATGGATAATTTCCATTATTTTCCCAGCCAATGCATTGATCCATTCAAGTGTATTGGCAAGAGATGCATTATTATGGCTACTTTCAACCTCACTTGAATTCAGGGTAGGTCCCATATGTAGAAAAACAAGGTCAAACTCACTATTTTCTTCTACTGTTTTTTCTTGTAACCCCAACATACTCAACAGTTTCGATGCTGCTGAAAGGGGATCTGGAGGCACTTCTGGCTCTTCTGAAATACCAGTTTTGTTGCAGAGTTCATGTAAGGCTGTGACAGAAAAACCTACTCTTTTGCCAAATGCGTTGGCAGTGCCAGAATTTGTTACCATTGCAGCTTTCATTCCCATGAACCTAAAGTTCAATAAAGAGTGCATGGACTCAAAGATGTAAGCCTAGAAGAATGGTATTTAAGAGATTCTAGATTGGCCATAAACCAAAATATACATACCTCTCTGCAATTGTAGGAATGTTTGTATGTTTGCTACAATATCCACTAGAATGTCCAAGGGTATTAGAAGAGTCTTCAAATTCTTTTTCTTTCTGTATGTCCAAAACAGATATGAAACTTCTACCCAATTTAGTGACTCGTAAAGAAATTAACATACAAGCCAGCAACTATACACATAATAATTACATGAATTTCATACAACTGAAATGTTCAGACTAAAACTTTTCTTACATTACATAAATCATGTACATCTAACAGTTGTGATAGCTCTCTGACCACTCTCTCTTCTTCTTTCACTGCATAACACAAAGTCAAAGAAATGGCAATCAGTCACATTAAAAAGCTTTCCTTTGCAGGCTTCATCAAGCTCGTGCTCAATCATGGTACACGTTACGGCCCAGCTAGAACATTGAATATTTTAGCTGCAAATGCACATATTTGCATTGATACTACAGGGAAGAAGCTCAAAAGCAAAAAGAATGAGAAAGAATCAGGCTTACAATTTGTTTTCTTAACACCCAATATATAAATTTAAAAAAACAAATAGCCATAGCAATTTAGAAGGTAATATTCCAACAAGGATGGGATCCTCAAGAAGATGGATAGGAATTTGAAATCGAAAATTGATGCCCAAGGTAAGCGTAAGTTAAACATGGATGATGCATCTAAAGGGACCCCTGGAGAGAATATGTAGAGATAACTGCGACCTAAGGATATCCACAAATACTGTTACAGGGATCAACTACTTTTGGTACCGATTCTTCAACCAAATTCCCCGGGTACTTTTAAAGATTTGGAGACCTCATTCAGCAGTCTTAAGAAATAAAAAATTTCAAAAATAAAAAGCATGGTCATGAATACTGAATCCCAAATGTTGCCTGCCCTGCAGAATAAAGGTAATGGGAAAGTTCCAAAAAACTGGTTGTCCAAGGAATCCATGATAGTCTCTATATGCATTAAATCTCTTTGCCAAGCTCCCGTCAGCGGAGTGGATAGTCATAGTTGGCGCCAAGGTCAATAGTGGATGGCACTGGAAGCCTGGTCTACAATATGGGTAATAAATTGAAGAAAAGAAAAAGAGTTACAGATGTAGAATTACATTCACGAGGAGCATCTCGGAGAGCGAGGAAGCCACAGGTGCCAAGAGAGGCCAGTGCATGCAGATGCTGGTGACATGGACCCAGAGCCCCCATTATGCCATCCCCGTATATCACTAGCGCCCTCCCTGCCTTGTCCGCCATGCTTCAAAGTTTCCAATATCACTGCAATCAAGCAAAGCACCTCAACCTAGGGAACTTGGCCGTAATTCAGAAAGTTAGCTTCGTGAAAATGTCCCATATATACATTACTGAATCAGGAATCTAGCATCCCCTTCACTAAACTTAATTTCATTTCAGATGTAGTTAGTACATATGATAAGTTACACACTTTTTCTTTCATTTGGGTTAGTTAACTTTTATGCAAAGAAATGCAAGTGTGGTGTGATTGATGTTCGGTGTCGGCATCTAATTTGAGTTTTAAAGTTTCTATTTTTTCCTAAAGTTTTAGATTTATATTTTGTAGGATAGAAAGGGTAGATCTAGGAGAAGTGTATTGGTAGTTATTTCGAAGATATTTTTGTTGTCTTTGTATGTAACATAATTGCTTATAACTATTGTTCTACTTTCTCGATAGTAACAACGCATGTTGTGGGATCTATTATGTGCACAAGGATTAAAAAGTGATTGTTTCAAAGTGTAGCTTGATCCCTACTTAAAGATGCCCTAATAATCCTATGCTACAACCACCTCAAAAATTGCCAATACCTATGCACAAATGTCCATGTAGTCATGTGTTATGGGTATTGATAAAGTTGCACAACTCCTCCAATTAAAGTCTACAAATTCTGACTACTAGGGGTACAAGTGGGCAGCTATTGGTACATGTGAAATTTATTAATGGGCTTTTACTTATCATTTGGGATTGAGGGAGCAAGGAGTGAACAGTAATTGGAACATGGCAAATAACTAGTGCTCTTCCTCTGAGTCAATTTGGAGTTTGGATATTTGGAAAAATATATCTTACAACTTCAAATTTAAAATTTTAACTTATCATTGGATCTTTTCAATTAGTCATTATGTGTCAATTTGAAGAACAAAACATTTCACTTGTCACCTTTGAAATTGTATTTAAGGATTAACCCTAATTCACTTCTAGCACTTAGAAATCATTGACTAATTCTCAATCCTACTCATATAATTATTTAAAGAGCATTACAAGAATATCGATGTTGCATGATTAGCTTGCATTAGCTTTTAAAGTCCATTATATCTTCAATTATTTGTAAAAATCATTAAATCAATATCATAGAGGTTTGACCAAGAGAAAAGTCCCCTATCTATCAAACTCCCTAAAGATGTTCCTAAACACCACCATTCATCCATTACAAGTCACAAACATTAAGGCAAATATATGATAAAGGTCAAAATAAATGGTGTTCATATATGTACACCAAGTTGAAATATGCAAACCAAGGCCACTTCTACAACAAGTAGATTACTTTTGTGTTCACAAAAATGAGTCAAATATTTTGATAGTGAGTTTCTAGACTCTAAGACATTCATTTGATTAGTCCTAGTGTTCTTTTACACTCATTAATCATTGTTAGGCATTTGTCACGTCATATGTACATTGATTTTAGAGCTAAGTATACTTGTTTCACTCATCACATTCCATGTGATTAATTCAAAATAATTAAAGCCTCAATTTATTTCTTGAAATATTTATTGATGATTGTTTGAATTATTCATTTACCCCAGTAAATATGTAAAAATTTATTTATATTTTATTGCATGAGTATAATTGTAATGGCTTCCTCAAGATCAAAGTTATTTGTGATACCACACTACTTTGTTGCTCCAATTAATACCTATTACTTTTATGTCTCATACAATATCATACTTTCAATTTAAATGAAATCTTCTTATTCCTTTTCATTTTTCTTTTGTTCATAAACAACTTATATGTATTTTTATTTGTTATCAAATGCTACTTATTAAATCTTTTGATTTTTTTAGACTTCCAAAATAGAGCACTTGTTTCACTCAATCACATTCCATATGATTAATTCAATATAACTAAACCTGGATTTATTTCTTAAAATATTCATTGATGATTGTTTAAATTGTTTATTTACCCTAAGAAATATCTAAAATTTTATTTTATTTATATTTTATTTCATGGGTATAGTTGTAGTGACTTCCTTGAAATAAAGATTATTCGCATGATATCACATTATTTTGTTGCTCCAACTAATACCTATTACTTTTATTGTCCCATGCAAAATCATAATTCCAATTTAAGCGAAATCTTCTTATTCATTTTCAACTTATTAAATCTATTTATTTGTGTAGGCTTCTAAGATGGAGCACTTATTTCACTCAACCACATTTCATGTGATTAGTTCAATATAACTAAACATGGTTTTGTTTCTTGAAATATTTATTGATTATTATTTGAATTATTCATTTACCCTAGGAAATATGTAAATTTTATTTTATTTATATTTTGCTTCATGAGTATAGTTGTAGCAACATCCTTGAGATCAAGGTTATTCAGACGATACCACCCTACTTTGTTGCTCTAGTCAATACATGTTACTTTTATTGTCTCATGCAATATCATACTTCAAATTTAAGTGAAATCTATTATTCCTTTTCACTTTTCTTTTGTTCATAAATAACTTATATATATTTAAATTTGTTATCAAATGCTACTTATTAAATCTTTCTATTTTTGTAGGCTTCCAAGATGGAGCACTTGTTGCAATCAAAATGTATCAAAACAGCACCCATATTCATAATTATATCATACAATTGTTTGCATATTTACCTCTGTGTTGACTACTTGATTCTACTTTGACATACAATTCAAAGTAGAGGCAAAATATAATTGTAAAATTGCATACCATCATTTTCCCATGTTATTTTTGACTCATTTTGACTTGGTTGCCCTAAAAGAATAATAGAACTTATGTAGAACATAATATTATTGTGGATCAAACCCTTTTAACATTTATATATTGTTATATAAAAATATTATAAAACATTATACTCATTAAATTCTTTATAAAGCATGTATCATTTCCCAAACTCAAGAAAGTGAATGATTGCCTAGAGAGAAGTTGTGATTGTCTAATTTTGGTGATTCGACCCAAGTAGAACTCACAAGATTTCAAGTACTTGAGAAATCATGCTTTAATCTACAAATTCATGGGGCTTCACATGTATGCTCGGGTCTTGGAATCTTGGGCTCGACGGACCTAGAACCTCAAGGGTGATATAGAAATAATATTAGAAGCCAATAACTACTTTATGGTAGTTTTCTCTCGCATGGCTAATATGAACAGGGCTTCGGAGTGGGGTTCATATTTATATAATTAGGTTGATCTCTTCATCAAACCTTGGCATGTGGGGTTCAATTCTGTTGGAAATTACCATCGAGGGTTCTTGTCTAGGTTCATCTTCCATGACTTCCACTTGAGTTCCAGAGTCATGATATCATGTATATGATTGCTCTCTTGCTTGGAAATTTGGTTGGATATGCTCAACAAACCTTGGATAAAAAGGTGATTACTTATGCCTGAATCTGTGTTGAAATTGATTTGACTAACCCTTTACAATATTTTGTGGAGTTATGTCTTGGATCCTCTTCTTCGATCCAACAACTCGATTGTGAAACTTTACCTTTTAGGTGTCAAATTTGTCATGAGTATGGACACCTTCAAAAGAAATATCCTAGGTTGAATCAGGCGGCAACTAAAGTTCATACTTCCTCTAACTATGCTCCTAAGTTGGATAAAGGGAAGCTCCCTTGTTGAATGGGGTTATAGATAAGGAGGGATTTATTCCTATTAAGCCTCACAATAAGGGGAGAGGTCAAAAGAGAACCCGCAAGGATAGACAAATGGGTGGGGCCTTTAACCAGTTTGATGCTTTGGAATACATGGTTAGGAAGAGGATGTTCCAGTCAAGTTATCCTCTGATGTTGAGTTATTGGGAGATCCTAGAAAAAAAGAAAAAGATAATGTCAATTTGAACATCCATTGAGTGGATTTGCAGAATACTCAGATGGATACAGATGTCCCCTCCCATGTTCCTAATGCACCAAAACCTAGTGGAACTTTAGTTTTGAACAATGTTAAGGCCTTGGATGATTCACCTCCTCCTTAGGTGCAGGAAGTTTTGGACTCTAGAAAAAGTAGTGGGGCTTCACGAGCATTGGACTTGTAGTAAAATCCACTTAAAAAGGGACCTCCAGAAAAATTGTCTAAGTTAGGGCACAATAAGAACCAAGAGAAGGTAAAATTAATTAGGGGAAAGATTAGTGGAATTTGGGTTAATGAAGAACATTGACTCTCACTTCTCCCAATCTCATAAATGATTGTTATCTATTGGAATATGAGGGATGTGAGTAGCATCCCTAGACAAAAGGTTATTCGTGTCCCTAGACAAAAGGCTATTTGTGAGATGATTAGTATTCACTCGCATGATGTTCTCTTTATTTAGGAAACTAAATTAACTATAGATGGTATGGTGGATATATCTCCTAAAATTTGGACTCAAGGTTTGTATTAGTGTGTTGAAGCCCAATGCAACTCTTGAGGTGTGGCTTATTTTTGGGACCCAAGGAAGGTGGTCCCACTCTGGTGGATTACGAATTTCTCTTCTATTTCCTTGGTAGTTGCTAGCTTGGATTCTAGTGAAACCTGACTTTTCACAAATATTTATGCTTCTACTGATTTTCTTGGAAAATATCAATTATGGTCCCATATTAGATATGTTCAGTCCCTTGTTCACTTTCTTCCTTGGTTCTTGGTAGGTGATTTTAATGTAATCTTGTGTCTAGAGGGAAAATTACGACATCAGTAGGCTTAATCATCAGCTACTCTCCTAAGGGACAATACTAGGCGTTTAAACCTTATTGATTTGAAGCTGAATAATTGTATATTTACTTGGAACAAAAGGTAAAGTAGAAAAAATGTTATTTAGAAGGGCATGACAAGATCCTTGTCTTTTATTATTGGATTTTGGATAGGTGGACTACTAGCTCTTAGATCTTGGATTGGAGGGGTTATGACCACTAGCCGATTAATTTTTTGGTTATTTCATTTAGATCTACCAAGAACCCTGGTGCAGGGGCACTAGGACATGTGTCTAGTTCATTTTGACATGTGTCTATATCATTTTAATTCAAGGTTATGTTAGGAATAGAATGTGTAATGTGTGTGTTTGAAGGCCTATTGATTAGGTCTAGACAGTGTAATAATCCCTGAGGCTCCAAGGTGTGTCAACTTGGTCAAAGGCCTTGCATGGGCATTTTATATGTATTTTTGGTGTTTAGGGGTCTTCAATAAGTGGTAGGTTCATTCTTGACCTTTGGTGTGAAGGCAAGACCGAATTGTAGAAAGTTGCAAAGTTGCATTATTGTCTTAAGCAACTTTTCTTGCAAGATTTTGAAATGTGGTTATTTCAACGGTTAGTTAGTTCATTGTATGCGTTGGAGGTAGTTGGAGGTGTTCCTTGGCATGATATAATCCTAGAGGAGTGATTCCTACTAGTTGGAGATGATTTTGAATGAATTTCTTGTCTTCAAGGCAAACGGTTATTGTGATTTCCTGCATTCTTCTTAAGTTTTATGTTCTTGCATAATTCTCTGTGAATGGTGGGCATGAATTAAAAAAATTTCAAGTTGTAATAGAGGTTCATCGTCCATTTGGAGTTGATCTGAGGTCTTGAAGCCTTCGGGTTTGGAAGAAACTGAATTTTCTATCCCACTGGTCTGACAAAACCCTCAAAACCAGGGTTTGGGTGCAAATAATGACACAAATCAACATCTCTCTATGGGATTGATCTGACACCTGGGAGGATGTTGATTTGACACGTATACTAGATGTTCCTAGTGGTTTTGGAGACAGGAAGTATCATTTGCCTTTCCTAAGATGATGCCCTAGGCTTGACATCGCTCATGTGGCAAGCATGTGTAGTAGGAAAAGAGGGTGGAAACCTTGAACAACAGATTGAAGAACGGTCAAAATTGGAATGAGAAGGACCCTTCAACAAGTTCAGACCCTTGACAAGTGTTATCCTTTCATTCATTTGTGACTGGTGAAGCTTTTGAGAGCTTGAACCCCAACACCGGCTAGAAGAGACTAAATAGGGTCAATAGGGTTTGACCATTTGTACTAAAAACCCAGATGCATAAGTTTGGAATCTTGTAGAATGCCCAAAAGGGTATTCTAATATCAAATTTATCCAGGGGGTTGTTCAGGTAGGTTGTGACACAAATCAATAAAAGTCCAAAAGAGGGAAAGATACAAAGGGCTAGTAAACACCCATATAAGGGGTGAAGATTAGTTCAAATTCCATATAACACATGTGTAAACACTCGCATAGGTTATTTTCCACTTTTTGTATAAAGATCATGTTGCTTGGGGTTTGGGGTTGTTAGGTGTCCTTGGTTGAAGGGTTGGAACCTTAGGGGTAGGAGACTCCTTGTCAGTTGTGAGTTGTCCTGAGTGAAGAGATCCTTGGGAAGGATCTACAGAAAGCTCTAGAAACCTTGAGAAGGTTAAAGACATTAGTTCAAGGGGTAATACCAAGTGGAGACCCTTTTTTTTTTTTAGTAAAAACCAAGAAACTAGTATAACATCCCAAACCCTCTGCATCATATTGGTATCAGAGCTATACCAAGGGTGGAATAGTGTATGTCAGACTCTGAATTTGGAGAAGATACTGCTACAATGCCTCCTAAGGCAGTGAACCCAGAGGCCATCAAGAAGATGGTAGAGGAGTTGCTTGAAGAGAAACTCAGAGACCGGACAATCCAAGGGAAAGGACAAAACTTGTGATGATGAATCAGAAGAGGAGAATGAGGAGAAAGAGGCCATCCCTCAGAATGTGGCACCTAATCAAAAGATGTTCTTGGATGCCCTAAAATCAGTAAACAAGGATAATGTGGAAAGTCTACCTATCTATAGCGGTAGCTTGAATGGATAGTGTAAACATATAAAAATGACTATATTCCTAAATGAATATTTTATGTTCATTTCTCTATTTAATAAAATCTAATTTAATTAAATTACCCACATCCCTCTATTTAAGTAAGTAAATTACTCAATTTATTTAATTAAATTCAATTAACCCCCTTTTAGGTCATTTAATTGAATAAATCATTTTATTTGATTCTAAACCTTTTAATTAAATTTACATTTAATTAAATAGGGAATCCTGACCAAATTGAATTAAATTAACTTTATTTCAGTTAAATCCTATTATTTCTCCACCCACTTGCAAAATCCTACATCTCTCACTTGCCTCCTAAACCCTATTCCTAACCCCTTCTAGACTCTTCTAATCACTTCTAAATTAACCTAACCCATCTCCTAAATATTGTCACATCCCTAAGCAAGGGGAAGTCACTTCTCAAACCCTTAAAGTCTTTGATAACCATTAAAGGCTTCAAGTCTCCAACAACTTTCTCTTCCAAACCATTAATGGTTAACTCAGCCCTCTAGCATGATTAGAGACTTTCTCTAAACTCAACCTCCATGTAACCCAAGGGTCTCATCAAGCATTTATTGCTTTGACCATGGTTAATCCTTAATCCTTTGCACAAGAGTTTATCCTTTGGATAAAACCTGTATCCATTGGATAACCCTAACCTAACCTTAACCTAACCTTAACCCTTACCCCCTAAGGTAACCATGAGGTCTTCTCAAGCATTTAATGCTTCCTACCTCTCTTCTCAACCCAACCTTATGTTGACATTTGTCACCATTTCATTGGTGCAAATTGCAAACATGGATTCCCAACTTTCAAACTCAACCCTTGATTACCTCTTTCAATCCTGGCCATCCATTGCCCTATTTTTGCTATAAATAGAGCTCTCCATCCTCCATTTTAAGAATCCAAGTCTTTAGCATCATACTTATACTAAAATCCATCCAATCTTTAATATATCATTTGTGCTCATCATTTAGCCTCTCTTTTCAATAGGAATTAATCTAAATATGCATGTTTAGAGTATTTTCCTTATCATTTAGCTTAATCATAGACTAGTATATCATGCTAGGATAGTCTTGCTACTAATCTTGTCATCTCATAATCTAGTTTATTGCATGTATAGGATCATGCATAGCTTAGGATGCATTTCATCTTAAAATCAACCAAAGCATCCCTCATTCTTGCATTTGTCATCCCTAAACCACTTTGCTCAGTGATCTGAGAGAAAAGACATTGGTTTGAGGGACCTTGTGAGATAGAGAACCATGGAACCAACCTTGGGAAGTTGAGTCATTCTTCATGACTCCATAACTTGCACCAAGAAGTCCTGTGGGTGTGTGAGCAAGGCTCCTTAGGCTTTATTTTTTTGCATTTTAAGTTCTATTGACCCGCTTTTCCCGCATACAGATAGAAGCACTCAATAACCACTTTGAGTACAAAGAGGTCCTAGAGGAGAAAAGAGTGGGTTTGGAAAAGTCTAGACTCAAGGGGTTTGCCTTGTTGTGGTGTACAGTGTTGCAGGAAGAAAGGGTGAACATAGGGAAGAAGAAGGTATCCTCTTGGGAGAGGATGAAGAATAAAATCAAAGACCAATTCCTACCAATAGACTATGAGATTCAGATGTATAAGAAGTTGCAAAAACTTAGATAGAGGGAGTTGGATGTGAATGCATATACTGAAGAATTTCACAAGCTAAGTCTTAGGTCCAAGAAGCATGAAGAAGAGTCGGATAAGGTGGCTAGATACCTGAATGGGTCAAGGCAAAATATCCAAGATGAGATCAGCATCATGGCTCCAGAAAACTATGCACAAATGCTTCCAATTGGCATTGAGGGTGGAAGATAAGAAAAAGAGGAGAGGAGAACAAAATAATAGAGGAAGAGGTGGCAAAAATTTTAGAGGTAGAGGAGGCTTTGGAGGAAGGAATACTTCTTTTAAAAATGGTGATTCTAACCAACAAGAGTCCAATGGAGAGTTCAATAATAAGAATGGAGGCTTTAGAGGAGGAAGAAGACCTTTTGGTAGGGGTAGGAAAGGAAACCAAGGCAGGGGACTTGGTGTTTTCACTGGTAAATGTTACAATTGAAACCAAGTGGGTCACACTATGAGTAGATGCCCGGAGAAAGATTCTAGCTCACATGGACCAGAAAGAAGGACTCAACTTGTGCAAAAAGATGATGGACAAAGTTTCAATTCACCCATGGGAAATGTAGGTCCCACCTTGGATGGAGAAATCCTTATGCTAAGGAGGACGTTGCTGAAGGTACCCCAAGGCAAAGAGCCCCCACAAAGAAAGTCACTCTTCAAAACTACTCGTAAGTCTCATGGTAAGGTTTGCAAAGTGATTCTGGATCCACATAGAATATTGTTTCTTTAGAAATGGTAGAGAAGTTAAAATTGAAAAGGTTGCCACATGTGAGTCCTTATAGAGTGTCCTGGCCTAACAAGGGGCAACATGTAGTAGTAGATGAACAAACTTGGGTAGATTTTGAAATGGGGGACTATAAGGATATGATCTTGTGTGATATTCTTCCTATATATGCTTGTCACCTATTGTTAGGTCTCCCTTGGCAGTATGATGTTAAAGCACAACATGATGGTGAGAAAAATGTGTATGTCATTACCAAGAATGGTAGACAGTTTAGGATGGATCCTTTACCTGATCAAGGGGAAGAGAATATTGTTAGTCCACATGTCATGTTGCTTAGTGGAAAGGAGTTTTTGGAATTCCTCAAACAAGAAGAGACCCAAGGCTATGCTTTAGTTTTACACCCAAAAGATGAGTCCAAGAAAGGAAATGGTGAGAAAGGAGAGATTCATGGTGAAGTGCAAGCCATGTTGGATAGATATAAGGGAGTTGTGACCAAAGAAATGCCTAATAAATTGCCTCCCATCAGAGAAATCAGTCATCAAATCGATCTAATCTTTGGAGTAACCTTGCCTAATAAAGCTGCCTACAAGATGTCTCCTAGTCAGAATGAGGAGATAGCAACACAAGTGTAAGACCTTTTGGATAAGGGATTGATTAGGAAGAGTTTGATCCCATGTGTTGTACCCACTATGTTGGCACCCAAATAAGATGGAACATGGAGGATGTGCACTGATTCTAGAGCCATCAACAAGATCACAATTTGGTACCAGTTTCCTATGCCTAGGATTGAAGACCTAATGGACTATCTTGGAGGATCATGTTATTTTTCAAAGATTGATTTGAAGTCATTTTACCATCAAATTAGAATCAGACCTGGTGATGAGTGGAAGACAACCTTTAAAACCAATGAGGGCTTATATGAGTGGATGGTGATGCCATTTGGCCTCACAAATGCACCTAGTACCTTTATACACCCCATGAATGAGGTATTGGAAAATTTGTTATTGTTTATCTTGATGACATCTTGGTGTTTAGCAGGTCCAAGGAGGAGCATTTGAAGCATTTGGATCGGGTTTTGAGGAAGCTTCATGAGGAGAAATTGGTAATCAATCTAGAGAAGTGTGAATTCATGAAAACTGAGTTGGTGTATCTAGGCTTTGTAGTTTCAAATGAATGTTTGAAAATGGATCTTTCTAAGGTTGATGCTATTGTAAATTGGCCTACACCTAGGACAGTAGGTGATGTTAGGAGCTTTCATGGATTGGCTACTGTAGACACCTAAAAATGTCTCATTGATCATGTACTAATTATTCCTCTAATTGATTAAATAATTTTTTAATTATTTAATTAAGTTAATTAATCATATTCTTCCAAATTCATATTTCCACATCTTCTTACTAATTATTCTATTTTCTATTCCTTTCACCATTTAATTATTTTAACCATTTTTCTAATGTTAATTAAATATTTATTACTTAATTAATTACAATTAATTCCCCAATTTAAATAATCTTTATTATTTAAATAAATTGATTTTCAATTTCTATCTCTAATCATCTAATCATTAACCCTTTTCTAAATATTAATTAAATATTTATTATTTAATCCTTTAATTTAATAATCTTTATTATTTAATTAAATTCTATTTCCAAAATAATTAAATAGTTTCTTTAAATTATTTAATTAATTAACTAATTCTTTTAATTCCATTTCCAAATCTTCAGATTATAATTTCATTCTTCTTCTAATTCTTCTAATTTCTTCTAATTTCAAATACATGTGCATGATTTCAAAAACCAAATTGAAAATCAAAGTCAAGTTCTAAATATATTCAAATACTAAATTGAATTGAATAAATTCAATTATTTGAATTAAAATCTCATGCAAAGTTTAAATTGAAAATCTAAGTTAAAGTGCAAGCACATGCTAAATTAATTAATTCAATCATTTATCTCTCCAATCTTTATTTCCATCTTCTAGTTAGCTTTGTCATCAATTAATTTTCCTCCAATCATTATTTTCCTTCCTTCAGTCAGCTTTTTCTCAATCAGTTAACTCAATTAATCTATTCAATCTATTATGTTTCACCTCCAAATCAACAATTCAACTATCAATCAGCATGTGAGCTCACTTGAGTTCCGCCTCTTGATCAATTTATTCCACCTTTCAATCAATCTTCTCCAAAAATCTATAAATTGAGCATTCAATATCCATTTTCAACAATCACAAACTTTGAATCTTTGTGTCAATTGTAGGTTACCAACGCAATATCTGAGAGCCACCATACCACATAGAGGAAAAGAACAATGGAAGCCATGATGCACAATAAGGAGTTTCATATTGTTTAATTTAATTCCATTTTGCATCTATTTCATTGGTTTTATGTTTGAATTGCTTAGATAGTTAAGGAATTCGTGATTTTCTTTTTTTCCCATTTAGCAATGATGAATTTGAGCATAGCACCATTTTGGTGAACCTGACGTGAACACAAGCTAATTAACCTCTCTATTTTTTTTTGTGATTTTCGCAGATCGTATGGATTTATTCTTCTTCTTTTTTTTAGGTTGCACGGATTTCGAGAATAGATCTTTCCATCACGCAATCGCATAGATAGGGCTACGCAATCGACCAAACAAGGTTACGCATTTGTGTGGAACCCATCACACAATCGCTCTATTAGTATCACGCATTCCAAGGAAAATTATTGTTCTGTTGTTTTTATTCTCATACCTATTTTGTTCTCTCATCTGTTTAATTCTGCATGAAATTGAGTAAATCTAGAAATGAATTATTTATACTACATGTTTTTATTATAACAGTTTATGGCAAGTAAGGTACAATTCAGGATTTCAGGTGCTAGAAGGACAAAGGAACAAAGAAGACAGTCCAAACAATATCAAAGGATTCTCAAATCAGAAAAGCAAATACAAGATTGGGAAGAACAACCAACGATTGACAGATACAACAACTTGGTTCTCTCATATCGGGTTAAATATGATATAATTAACATTGAATGGATGATGAGAGATCTAGCTAGGGCCTCACAATCTGTTTTGCAGGTTTTTGATCAAGTTTAGTTTCAATTTTTATTTTTTGTGTTATCTGCCTCTGTGTCACGCAATCGTCCTATTATCATTACACAATCGACATGTTAAGGTCACACAATCGCCCTGTTAGGATCACGCATTCAACCTGACAGAATTACGCAATCACGTATCCAGAGTCACGTAATCAAGCAGGTATCATCACGCATTCGCTTATGTCAATTTTTTATTCTCTATTTTCTGTTGATTTGATTTTACTACTAATCATCTGTTTGTAGCCTGTGGCGAATTTACAGAAAGGATCATATTAGTATTAGATCAATTGCACTCATAATCTCACACTTCATCTTTTGGTGCTTAAAATCAACAATGGTTAAAATGGACATGCATGCATACTCTCACACTTCATCTTTTGGTGCTTAAAGTTAACATTGGTTAAAATTGGCATGCATGTATAATACTTTGATTCGGGCTTAAAATCAACAATGGTTAAAATTGGCATGCATGCCTTCACATTTCAATTTGGTGTTTAAAATGGACATGCACATGCGTATTCAACACCTCAATTTGGGCTTTAAAATGAACGTGAATCAGGCTACATATAGATTAAATCACATTTGATTTTCTTAAGGGAAAGAACTTTTATCGTGTCTGGGGTGGACCTACTATTGCATTAACTAACTTTCCACCCGCCTTCGGGGTCTTGGGAGAAAGGAAGGAGGTGATAACGACACCCAATTTTATTTTATTCCATGTAGTGAGGGGTATCTTTGACTGGGTATTTCATCACCCCACAGAGGTACTTCGAATTGG
Organism: Cryptomeria japonica; assembly: GCF_030272615.1. NCBI lineage: Eukaryota > Viridiplantae > Streptophyta > Pinopsida > Cupressales > Cupressaceae > Cryptomeria > Cryptomeria japonica. The sequence goes on from NC_081409.1 coordinate 446,400,625, forward strand.
GATGCATTGGGGATATCATCTCTCCCAGCGTACTCTCGAGCGGGTTTTTCGAGTTGCTATATAAATATACTGGTCAAGCGGCTAGAGTGTTGAGTGAATTAGATGTATGTGGGGACCTTCCCTGTGCCGATAAGCTTAAATAAAGTCTTAAGTGGCTTGCTCTGAGAATCCATCGTTGGATTGGGACCCCTCAAAATTTTATAATAAGAACCAATTTAGTAACCCAAAACCCTACATTCAGTGATTTCAGGAGTGTGGATTGTACCCCATAGATACCCTTCATGTACCTTACACTATGATATATAAATCCCTTGGTTATAAGATCTTTGGATCTTCGGGGTAAGAGAGACTGGCATGTCCGAGAAGTGTGTGCCGTGGAGTGGAGCCAGTGCTGTCAGACTCTCTATTTGTTCGTTTTGTTTCAGTATTTCATAAGGGCCTCTTTGAATGGTTTCCAATTGCCAGCCTAAGATTGTATTCTGTGTTTTTTTATGTATCGTTGTATCAGACCAGTATTGAGTCAGTTATTTGGGCTATTTCAGGCCCTATCCTGCGTATCTCTAAATTCTCAGAGATTGTTTGAAAAAAACCAGTTCAGTCAGCTATATCTACCTCCAAACAATTGTTCTCGGACTTGGAAAACCACAAAACGTGTCCTACACACATAATTACTGAAAACAAAGTCCATTTTGAAACATCAAACAGTCTTGTAAACTCAAAGTTTTATACACTTGTGACCATAGGAAGTCCTTGCATAGTCCTCATTTACGTCCCTATTATCATCCTTAGTCCTTGCATAGTCCTCATTTATGTCCGTATTATCATCCTTATTGCTTGCATAGTCCTCATTTACGTCCCTATTATCATCCTTAGTCCTTGCATAGTCCTAATTTACGTCCCTATTATTGTCCTTAGTCCTTGCATAGTCCTCATTTACGTCCCTATTATCATCCTTAGTCCTTGCATAGTCCTCATTTACATCCTTATTATCGTCCTTAGTCCTCACATAATCTCTATTTTACATCCTCATTATCATCCTCATATACGTCTTCATCTAGACCTCATATACGTCTATCTTAGTCCGTCGTCATTTGCGTAATCATCTTACAAAGTCATAGCATGGGTCTTAATGGGTCTCCCAGGTGATGGTTTTCTCCCCTTCGAGCAACCTAATCTAGTGCCAAACGATGGTCAGCGAGAAATCATTAAAGGTCTAGCTAATTTAGCCTGGGACTCAAGGAGAAACGCACCCTAGTATATAGGAGTTGAGTACGAGATAAATATCAAGTATAAAATTGCTCATAGGATTGATAGAAAAATTCTTGCAGAACGTCTAAGAGAAGACATAGAAAAAATTGCATTACAGAAATCTCGAAATACTCAAAAAGTCTCGCGTCAAAATCCCCAATAGAGAGTCTAGTCTAGTTTTGCATACCTTGTACTTAGGTCTAGAGTCTAGCATTAGTCGTCGTCTTGCATAAAGTTCCAAAACCACCCTCATATAGAAGTCTTAAATGCCCGTCACAAGGTCACAAAAGGCAAAAGGTATAATGGACCAAACAACGACCAGTCTGTAAACCCAACTTGGAATATGGACATATCAACTAGTCAACAATCAAATTCTCAGGTAATGCCCACAATACATGAACTACAACAACATTTAACACGCGAAGAGATTGAATCATCTCAACAAGACCCACACATCCTTATGATATTAGATGCACTTATACATAGTGATAGGGACAAATATATCTCGTTGTTATTACAAAATGGGGCGAAACTACCTGAAGATTTTGATGACACAAAAATCTTACCACTGGGAAATACTCTAGGTCAATATAACAGTCAAATACCGCATATAACATAAATACAAACAACGACCTCCAGTTTTCCTCAAAATGCACCTATACAAACAAATGTCAGTTCAAACGTGAACTCTCAGTCGAGTGCATCATCTTCAACAATAAATAGCACACCAACGCAGACCATACCGATAATATCAAGTGTCTCAGCACCTGTTCAAACACAGATTCCTCATACAACAAGTGCAACCCAACCTCCAGTTTCATATTCTATAGGATCAACATATAGTCCTCAAAATGCAAATCTAGGTCTTACCAATACAACAAGTACAACTCAGCCAAATATGGGTTCGCATATTACTTATTTCACAGTACCTAGTGGAACGTACAACACACAAAATTATAATCATGGTACTTTCCAACAACCCCCTAATTATGCAACCATGAATCCTTTTGTGGGACATACACAAACACAAGGTGTACCTTTGACCCAAATAGATATTTTGACACAACAATTACAGAATTTGCAACAACAAGTGACGACTATGCAAACTAGTAATGATGAAAAGAGCTACACAATGCAGGACTTATGTCCTTATCCTTTTGATCACACATTGTACATGCTGCCTTCCCACCATATTTTGAAACACCGAAATTCGATAGATACCGAGGGAAAGGTGATCCTAGAGACCACATCAAAGAATTTTTCACTGCATGCATAGAGGTTGCAACAAAGGACACTTACTTAATGAGACTATTTCCTAAAAGTCTGGGGGGGCAGCCTTAGAGTGGTTTTCACATTTACCACCAACCATCACATCATGGGGAGAATTAGTTGAACACTTTATTGCAAATTTCTCGCATAACATTGAAACCCCAATTACTTTGATGGACTTGTATGCCGCAAAACAATACGAGAATGAAACATTTGCATCCTTCATACAACGATGGAGGGCTCTCTATAGGAGGTGTAAGACAATTATCCCAGAAATAGAACAAGTAGATATGTTCACTGAAAATTCGATCCCAAAGATTAAATATCCCTTACAAATGCAATGTTTAACCACATTCAAACAAATCACAGAAAAAGATCTACAATGTGAGAAGGGACTAGTGGAACAAGGTCTTATTAAGTATGGCAACACCAACAACAATGACAAATCCAAGTTTTGGTCGAAAAACAAAAATGTGACCAATGATGGTGTTGTAGACGCCAAAATAGTAAATAGAACTCAATCGGTTTTATCTTTAGGAACAAGTAAATAATCAAATCCACATACGGACAATAACCCTGCTTCAACAAATGTAAACGCTACACAAAACATGAACACAAGGTACCCCAGGGTAAATGCTCCAAGAAGGAATTACACACCTCTAGGAGAACCTATTGAGTCAGCACTCAAAAAGTTAATATAGACAAACATGATCACTTTATCGGAAATTAGAGTATACGAACCAGGTCCTTTCAAACCCACATGGTGGAATGATAATGATTTCTATGATTATCATCAGACCAAAGGTCACAAAACGATGAGTTTCTATAAGTTGAAAAACTTGGTCCAAGATATGATAGATCAAGGGGACATCATGATCGACACTGATAAAACCTCAGCTAACACAAATCATACAATCTTTAGGGATCCATTTGTTAAGCATGACAAAGGGAAAGCTACCACATTATGTACTCAAGACAATACAACTAACTACACAAAAGTCTCATATGACTACACTATTCATGCCATTGGCTCAAGAGATGTAGTAGACAATGATTCACAAGAAACATTTGAATAAGATGAGCAATATCTCGGAACTCGCACAAAAGATAACCAAATTTGCATGTTGTCAGAGGCACCAAAATACGATGATGATAGAAATATTTGTCTTAGAGACTGGGGGCATGATGAACCATCTCATTCAGGATGGTTTGAAGATGAACTCATAGAACACATCATGGATGTCAAACATACACATGGAGACTATAAAGAGGGATTTAACATAAACCTTAATAACACAACATATGATACCGACAATACCTGCAAAAGAGATGATACGGTAGTTACAATCATAATAACTCCCAGAGACAAAGACTGTGCAGTAGTTACTCGCAGATCAAAGGTAACCTTACAAGGAGTACCACCAAATCATCCACCAGCAGTAGGGACCTATAATGTTGTGGAGCAACTCAAGAAAACCCCGACACAGATATCACTTTTTGAACTCCTACATATTTCACCCACTCATAAAGCTATTCTGGACAAAGAACTTCAAGATTCGGTAGTGGACACAGATATAGATGAAAATGCCTTCTAGTCCATGGTAGGAAATTTGACACTAGGCACTCGCATTGCATTCACAGAACGCGACATTCCTAGTGATAGATTGCTCCATAATGACCCACTGCATCTAGAAGATTACATACATAAGAGAAGAATCAGAAGAGTACTCGTAGATGGAGGAGCTGACCTCAACATTTGTACTTTAAAACTGGTTAAGGCACTAGGATATTCTGAACTTCACATTGATTCATCCAAGAGGATAAATATCAAGGCATACGATGATGAAGAACGTCTCTCAAAAGGCATTGTAACATTACCCGTACAAGTGGGACCTATAACAACAAAGGTTTTTTTTCAAGTCTTGGATAGAAAACTGGGATATAACATGTTATTGGGCCGCCCATGGACCCACACCATGAAAGCAATACCATCCACATTTCATCAGTGTGTCAAATTCCCATATAATGGTATTGAAATCACCATAAAGGGTGATCCAAATCCCTTCCAACATTGCAATTACTTGAAAGAAAGTGTAGATAATCAAGTACCAATTAATCAAGAAACACCTCTCACTACACAACTGGAGGCATTAACGATCACACAAACAAAAAAGAATATGCCTACAACGTCCTCCTTATAGATACAAGATATGGGTTGTGGAGAGTATTCTATTGCAAATACTTCAACTAGAAAACAATTGTCTCTATCTCCTAAATCTTTTGGGAAGCCCAAAAATGCAATATAAAAACAAGACAAAGGTAAAGAAATTGTTAGACACATAGACTCATGCTCTTTCAATAGATGGGGTGACTTACAAGAAGAATACCTAAATGAAGATGTCAACCATTGGATATATAGAGAGGAGGATCATATGACAATACCCAGAATACCATGGATTAGTATGGCAATGGATTCAAAATGCTCTAAAGACATGGATATGATGGTACCATAGGCCCAGGGTTATAGAAATAAGGAAGACTAGAACCTATTGTTCCTAATGACAATCAAGGGAATCAAGGATTGGGGTATAAGCATGTACCACATATCATAGAAGCAAGACAACGTACCCTTGATATATTAAATAGACCAATGAAACCGTCAGACTACATACCAGAAAGGGATTTGTCCACACCGGTGCTTCCCTCTTCATCTCAAACAAGTAATCAAGTACCCACATCACCTAGCGCAGAATCAGATGGGGAAGCATGAGACAACTCCTGCAAGAGCCTAGCACTAAGTCACACAATGATGCAGTTGTTGACACAACAATACAAGCTAATGTTGCAGCAGACATAGGTTTACCACCAACATATGAATCTAATCCATGGTTATTATCAATACTTCTGCCACAGGAAACGACTCAAGCTCAACCTAACAAATTAGATGAAGAAAGATTGAAAAGGCTTATACCAGGCTTAAGAAGGGTAAAAATTGTCCAGAGAAGACCAGTCAATCTACAATAGAATCAGTGACAAGAACAAGAAGAGATAAGTGATGATAGCTCAGATGATGAAACATACATTGAAAGTGAGACAGACTCTCACGACTATGAGTTCTTATCACTCCATGATTCTAGGTCATGAACAGTGTCATACTAAGGTATCAAATAAAGCCTATACAAGATGAAAATACACCAAGTCATTCAAACAATCAAGTCTTCATGTTTTCAAAATTTATTATAGAAGGGAGTAATGACTTACCCCTTGTACATTCACACTTGATTGATTGGGGGCAAGAAGGAAAACCAACTCCGGATTGGTTTGAAAATGATGAAGCAATTGCAGAATTCCTCGGAGTCAGAGAGGGATTTCCACAAGGTGACCACAAAGCAGGGTTTGTTGTAGACCTGGATAGAACAACATACTTTGGAGAGGAAAGTACCTCTACAACAGAAGATACAGATCAAACCACCCATAATGACAAGAGCAATTTGGGTAACCTTCCTATTGAAAGAGAAAGTTCAACATTGCTTATAGAAGAAACTGAAGAGGTAAACATAGCAGAAGGAGAGGTTGTACATAACATCCACTTGGCAAAATCACTAAACAAAGAAGAAAAAGATAGATTCATTCATTTTTTCAAGCAACGACCTATCAAATTTGCTTGGTCCTATACAAATATGTCAGGCTTAGACCCTAAATTAGTATTGCATCATTTACCTTTGATACTAGGAGTTAAACCTTACAAGCAAAAATTGAGAAAAAATGCATCTGAGTATTGCATTACTGGTTAGAATAGAACTACAAAATTTGTTGGGTGTAGGTTTCATTTGACCTATTGACTATGCAGAATGGATATCCAACCTGGTACCTGTGACTAAGCCCATAGGAGGCATAAGAATCTGTACTGATTTCTGGGATCTAAATAAAGCTTGTCCTAAGGATGACTTCCCGCTACCTAACATCGATATGATAGTTGATCTAACAGATGGAAATGAAATGCTATCATTAATGGATGATTTTTCGGGATACAACTAGATTAAAATTGCACCAGAAGATCAACATAAAATGACCTTTACCTGCCCATGGGGAACATACTGCTTGAATGTGATGCCATTTGGTCTCAAAAATGCTGGAGCAACATACCAAAGAGCCATGACAACCCTATTTCATGACATGATCCACAACATAATGGAAGATTATGTGGATGACTTATTGGCTAAATCACAAACAAGAGAAGGTCACCTTATGGTCCTTGCATAGATATTTGATCAGTTGGAGGAGTATAATATTAGACTAAACCTGAAGAAGTGTATGTTTTGTGTAATAACATGTAAACTGTTAGGGTTTATTGTGTCCAACAGAGGAATTGAAGTAGACCCTGCCAAGGTCAAGGCAATCATAGATATGCAACCTCTATCGACACTTAAATAACTAAGAGGGTTGCAAGGAAGACTGCAATCCATAAGAAGATTCATAGCGTAGTTGGTAGATAAGTGTCACCCATTCCAACATTTACTCAGAAAAGGAGTTACTTTTAAATGGACAGAACAATGCCAAGAAGCTTTCCAAGCTCTGAAAGATTATCTTCTAAACACACCAGTGTTAGTATCACCAACTCCAGGAAAACCTCTGTTACTATTTATATCAACAACAAACTCAGCTCTAGGGGCTCTGTTGGCACAACATGATGAACAAGGAAAAGAAAGAGCCATGTATTATATAAGTAGAACTCTGATCGGTTATGAGCTTAATTATACTCCTATAGAGCGAGCATGCTTAGCAGTAATCTTCGCATCTAAAAATCTTAGACATTACATGCTAAGTCATAAAGTGCAACTCGTTGCATGCTTTGATCCACTCAAGTACCTATTGAGTAGAGCAACATTGACCAGGAGATTGGCTAAGTGGGTCATGATCCTGAGTGAGTTTGATATAGAGTACATAGACAAAAAGGCCATCAAAGGACAAGTTATAGCAGATCAGTTAGCAGAGGCTCCTTTACAAGACAGTCACCCATTGCTGATAGACTTTCTAGACGAATCAGTGTTTACATTGACTGCATCTATAATGTGGAAATCATATTTTGATGGGTCATATACAAGTCATGGATCTGGAGCAGGGATTCTTTTCATCGCCCCTCAAGGGGATTCTATACTTAAGTCATTTAGGATAAATTTTCCATGCACAAACAATATAGCTGAATATGAAACTCTCATCATAGGGCTTCATACAACTGTACAGTGGAGAATAAAAGAATTACAGGTCTGTGGTGATTTACAATTGATTGTAAACCAGGTCAATGATGACTACAACACGAAAGATGACAAAATCATGCCTTATAAGAAAATGGTAGAATATTACAAGGAGCACTTCAGCAAAATTACTTTCAAACAGATTCCAAGGATACAAAACAAGGCAATAGATGCCATGGCTACCATAGGATCTCTTCTAAATATGCCTGCTAATGAAACTCAGTTTGAGTTTATTATAGAATAGTTGATGATATCGACATATGAGACTCCCTCAACAAAATATGTATGTGCAATTGTGGGTCCAGAATCCCCGTGGTACAATGAAATATATGCATATTTACACACTCAGTACATGTCACCGGATCTATCCAGAAATCAAAAGAAGACTCTTATTCGTCAGGCATCTAGACACACTATTATAGCTAATACATTGTATAGAAAGGGCTTTGATGGAACTCTTCTCTGATTTCTTGATAAAAATGAAGCACAACTTTCTCTAAAGGAAGTCCATGATGGAATTTGTGGGGCACACCAAAGCGGTCCACCATTGTCAAAGAAATTGTTAAGAATATGTTATCACTGGCCAACTATGGAAAAGGACGCTTATAAATATGTGCAAAAATGCAAGCAATGCCAAATACATGGAGATCTCATTCATGCACCAGCACAAGATCTCCAACCCATTACGTTACCATGGCCATTTTCACAATGGGGATTAGATCTAGTGGGTAAAATCAACCCTACTTCTTCCAATGGGCACAAGTTCATCCTAACAGCTACTGAGTACTTTACCAAATGGGTTGAGGCAATTCCGCTTACATACACTACTGGAAAGAAAATAGAAAAGTTCATGCTCAACTACATTATCTGTAGATACAAGATTCCAATGTGCTTCATAACAGATAATGGGCATCCATTTAAAAATCAAGAAGTGAAAGAATTGTGTGACAAATTTCAAATACAACAGAGATTTGCCACAACATATTATCTGCAAAGTAATGGACAAGTAGAGGCAACAAATAAGACAATATTGAAAATCCTTAAGAAAGTTGTTACTAACACGGGACGGGACTGACATCTCCAGTTAAATCTCGCTCTTTGGGCTTACAGATAAGGAGTACGCACCCCTACAGGAGAAACACCATATTCCTTGGTCTATGGTACAGAAGCAATACTCCCCATTGAAATAGAAATACCATCTCTAAGAGTCTCTTTACAAAACATCATATCAGAGGAAGACTATCGGGTAGCAAGATTACAAGAGCTAGAAATGCTTGATGAAAAGAGACAAAATGCTTTCAATCATCTGCAAGGTTATCAAAATAGATTGAGATGGAGTTATAATAAATGAGTTCACCCAAGAAATTTTGAAGTGGGAGATCTAGTGCTTAAAGAGAACGAAAGGAACCTAGCGGAACGAGAAAAGCCAAGAAAGTTTGAACCTAACCGGCAAGGTCCTTTTATCATAACAAGGGTTATAGGCAATGGAGCATACAATCTGGCTACCATGGAGGGAGATCCACTCTCTGACCCTATAAACAACAGGCACCTTAAACAAAATTATACCTAAGGGCTGGATTAGTTTAGGTTTTACTTTCCACATTGCATATCATATTATTCAAAGCACTGCATTGCATATAGTTTTTTTTTCAAATGCATTGCATTCGCAAAGTTTCTGCATTTTCATATAGCAGCACCAATAAGACAAGGCAACTGTCCAAGTTTATCATCTGTTTGCACTTAAAAGAAACAAGGATCATCTCCTTTCTTAGATATTAGGACATGAAGTCTTTGAGATCCTAAGGTCATTCATTTTCAACATTACCCTGTGACGACGCTTTACTTATGGTTGGGTAGTGATTTCACTATTTGAGACTTGTTAACCCAAAATCTATCAATTGCTATATCTCAAACATATTAAGAAGATCTCCAATTCATTCTAGACACCTAGTTGATCATATGACTAGTGAAAAATCTAAAATTCTACTTCAGCACTGTTGTAATTGTCACACCCAAGTAGGTTAAATAAAAAGAAAAAGAGTTATGCCAAATTCATCTCAAGGTAAATGAGCAATGATATATAACTGAAATATCATGCATGCAAGTGCGACAACAAAGCTTGACTATGGGAACATGCAAGTAACTCCATCAGGGCTATGAATGCCTATTGGCAATGAAGCAATATTTGAGAAATTACAGTCTAAACCTCGTCGGAGCTCTAAAAGCTTGCTGGTAGTGAGACTCCATTCAAGATGCTTTTGAAGTTAGGATAATCCATGTAGCTAGTCATGTAGGATGCTAAGGATATTTAGTGAACACAAGAGCATGAATTAATTCATCTGCACACACATGGGCAAGAGAAGATCAAAGTTTCAAGAATCAATGGGGAAGTTTTTCGCGTCTCCATTTGTAAATCCTATTCACTAAGTGTATTAATTTGGATGTTCCAAGGGACCTTAGGGATCGATTGACCGCTTATCTATGAAATGTTTTGCACCTCCATTTCAATTGGTGTATTACAAAAGGCTAAACAAACACAGTCAACCTTGTTCGAATAGGAAATGCATCTTCATCATGCATATTGCATTAACATAGGTCATGTCAAAAATTCATTTTCTCCACATGCATTCTGCAGATCATCATGTCATACAGGTCTGTACACTAGGGGCATAATTGAAAAAATCCTAAAAATCATATAAAGTCTTGAAAAAATCCAAAAACATTGAAAAACTCAAAAATCCAAAAACACTCAAATACGATCCTGAAAAAGTCCAAAAACATTCAAATACGATCCTGAAAATCATCCACAAATATTCAAATACAATCCTGAAAATCATCCAAAACATTCAAATACTATCCTGAAAAAAAACATCCAAAAACATTCAAATACTATCCTGAAAAAAAACATCCAAAAACATTCAAATATCAATCCACATAATCCAAAAACATCGAAAAAGCTCTTGGAAAAGAACCAAAAAATCGAAAATCAATCATAAAACTTGCAATAAAATGTCTTGCTAGAAACAAATACCCTAGCAGATATCCAGCAAATGCTTTGCACAAAGTTAACAAAGGATACGACTATACAGTCAAGCATTTGTGATCAACTGATCAAACTGTCTTATCAATCGTATCATATCCATATCAAGTGATCATTATCTTGTCCTAAATAGAAGAGGATACACTCAAAATCAGACAGGTCAGTCTTAAACGGGGTCCGCAACTTTCTGAGATCAGACATTATCAACCATCACATCAAGCAACTGAGAACGAAGGTACAAGGTTAGTATAGCTGCTGAATTTTGTCCAGGTCAGTCTTTATCTTTTATCATTTGGCGACAGATTATGTTCCTATGCTACTCAAGGATGTCCACAAGTGACTAGAGGAGCAATGATGTACATAATCTTTTTCTTTGTTTGTTGTTTGTGGTGTGAACTGATGAAGTTCTAGGGAAATTTCTCTAGTGGGTGTCTGTGATAGGAGCATTCAGTTATTGAATGCCACACATACCTCGACCCCTAGTGTATTTCCCAGAATGGAGGGGTTCACTCCTTGTCTACTACGTGTTTGTTTCTACAATGAGATATCTTTACATCTTGGTTCCTTATACTCTGATGTGCTAAGCTTCATTGTTCAATAATAAGGCTCAGTGATGAATATATATTGCACAATAAATAAATGACACAGGTTCATGATTCATTCATTTTCATTTCATCTCATTTGCTTATTGCTAGTTTGCTGATTCTTTTCTCATCATCTCTTTCTAAATCATTTTCTATCATTTAACATCAATCTATTTCATTCTAAGGTTTATTCCTTCATATTCTATCTCAATGTCATCTTCACATCACCTATCTCTATCTTTAATCAACTAACCATTCTTCTATCTTTTATCTCACATTATTCTTTTTCCGAGAGATCATTCATGTCTTTAGTGCACAAACAATCTCTCGAGGGGGCATTACACCCTAAGTATCACCGGGGCATACTGGGGCAGATTTTTTTCGTTTTCTTTGAAACAATGTCATTTCGACATTGTCTCAAAGAGGGGCAAATGTAGACACCTAAAAATGTCTCATTGATCATGTACTAATTATTCCTCTAATTGATTAAATAATTCTTTAATTATTTAATTAAGTTAATTAATCATATTCTTCTGAATTCATATTTCCTCATCATCTTACTAATTATTCTATTTTCTATTTCTTTCACCATTTAATTATTTTAACCATTTTTCTAATGTTAATTAAATATTTATTATATTTATTATTTAATTAAGTCTAATTAATTCCCCAAATTAAATATTCTTTATTATTTAAATAAATTAATTTTTAATTTCTATCTCTAATCATCTAATCATTAACCCGTTTCTAAATATTAATTAAATATTAATTATTTAATTAATTGTGATTTAATCCTTTAATTTAAATAATCTTTATTATTTAATTAAATTCTTTTTCCAAAATAATTAAATAGTTTCTTTAAATTATTTAATTAACTAACTAATTCTTCTAATTCTGTTTCCAAATCTTCAAATTCTAATTTCCTTCTTCATGTAATTCTTCTAATTTCTTCTAATTTCAAATACATATGCATGATTTTAAAAACCAAATTGAAAATCAAAGTAAAGTTTTAAATATATTCAAATACTAAATTGAATTTAATAAATTCAATTATTTGAACTAAAATCTCATGCAAAGATTAAATTGAAAATCTAAGTTAAAGTGCAAGCACATGCTAAATTAATTAATTCAATCAATTAATTAATTAAATCATTTATCTCTCCAATCTCTATTTCCATCTTCTAGTTAGCTTTGTCATCAATTAATTTTCTTCCAATCATTCTTTTCCTTCCTTCAGTCATCTTTTTCTCAATCAGTTAACTCAATTAATCTATTCAATCTATTATGTTTCACCTCCAAATCAGCAGTTCAACTATCAATCAGCATGTGAGCTCACCTGAGTTCCACCTCTTGATCAATTTGTTCCACCTTTCAATCAATCTTCTCTCCAAAAATCTATAAATTGAGCATTCAATCTCCATTTTCAACAATCACAAACTTTGAATCTTTGTGTCAATTGCAGGTTTCCAGCGCAATATCTGAGAGCCACCATACCACATAGAGGAAAAGAACAATGGAAGCCATGATGCACAATAGGGAGTTTCATATTGTTTAATTTAATTCCATTTTGCATCTATTTCATTGGTTTTATGTTTGAATTGCTTAGATAGTTAAGGAATTCATGATTTTCCTTATTTCCTATTTAGCAATGATGAATTTGAGCATAACACAACTACTTTTTATAGAAAGTTCATCAAGGGCTTTAGTCATATTTGTGCTCTCATCCTTAACACTATAAAATGAGGAATCAAATGCAAGTTTGAATGGACAGAGCAAGTAGCCCAAAGCTTTGAGATTTTGAAGAGGAAGGTTGCAGAACTTCCCACCTTGAGGCTCCCTAGTTTTGATCAACTTTTTATAGTTGAATGTGATGCAAGCAAGTAGGCAATATATGTTGTCCTTAGTTAAGAAGGACATCCGATGGAATTCTTTTCAGAGAAGTTGAATGAGGCTAAATAGAGGTATTCAACCTATGATTTGGAGCTTTATGCCATGGTGCAAGCACTCGAAAAGTGGTGTCATTACCTTCTTCCAAAAGAGTTTATTGTTTATAATGATAACCATGCATTGAGTTTTCTTAATGGGCAAGAGAAGTTGAACCAAAGGCACATCAAGTGGGTTGAACAACTCCAACCTTACACCTTTACCATCAAGCACAAGAAGGGTGTGACTAATAAGGTTGTAGATGCTTTGAGCAGGAGATCCCTCACTGTCCAAGAAATTCAGTTGCAAAGTGTTGGTGTTGATTCTTTTAAGGCCATGTACAAGGAGGATCATGATTTCAAGGACGCATATGATGTATGTACTAAGTTTGCTGACTCTTTTCATGTTGATTTTTCTGATTTTATGTTGCAAGATGGATTTTTCTTCAAGGAGCATCGATTATGCATTCCTCAATGTTCTATGAGGGAGAATATCATTAGAGAGAAACATAATGGCAGTCTTGGAGGTCATTTTGGTTTGGACAAAACCTTAGAGCAGGTATCAAGGTTTTATTTTTGGCCCAAGATGCAGGAAAAGGTAAGAAGATTTATGGAGCATTGTCCTATTTGTCAAAGGGCATAGGTGTTTCAACCAATGCTAGTTTGTATCAGCCTTTACCAATTCCTACTAGACCTTGGGAAAGCCTTAGTATGTATTTTGTAGTTGGATTGCCCAAAACTCCTAGGGGGTTTGATAGTGTCTTTGTAATTGTTGATAGGTTCAACAAGATGGCTCATTTTGTGCCATGTAAATGCACAAATGATGCATCTCATATTGTAGATCTATTTTTCAAAAAAGTTGTAAGGATACATGGATTACCTCTCAATATTGTCACTGATAGAGACTGCAAGTTTATTGGTCATTTTTGGAGGACTCTCTATAAGAAATTAGGTACCAATCTATCATTTTCATAAACATACCACCCTCAGACCGATGGACAAACTGAGGTGGTTATTATATCCCTTGGTAATCTCCTTAGATGCCTTACCAAGCAACTTGGACAAAGTTGGGATTTAGTGATTGGACAAGCTGAATATGCATACAATGATTCAGTCAATAGGAGCACGTGGAGAAATCCATTTGAGGTTGTGTATGGCCTACATCCTAGACTGATACTTGAACTCAAAGATCTTGGAGGCATGGACAAAAGGAGTGCCCAAGGAGAAGATTTTGCTGTCACCATGAAGGAGATTCATGAACAAGTTAAGGCTTCACTTCAACAAAGTACTGATAAATATAAACTCAGAGAAGATGTTAAGAGGAGAGATGTTTAGTTCAAAGTAGGGGATTTGGTGATGGCTTACCCAAGGAAAGAAAGGTTACCTAAAGGCCAAGCCTCTAAACTGCTCATGAAGAAGATAGGTCCCCTCCGGGTGGTTCATAAATTTGGCAAAAATGCATATGAAGTTGAACTTCTAGCAGACTTTGGAATATCTCCCATCTTCAATGTATGTGATTTGATAGCCTTCAAAGGATCCTTGACAGATGCAACACCTGATTCATCTCTTGAGTTAGAGGATGTAGAGTGGATGAAGGATCTACCACCTAGCAAGCCATTGGAATTGGAGTGCATTCTTGACTCCAAGGTGATCAAACAAACAAGGAAAGGTGTGTACAAATACTATCTGGTCAAATGGAATGGGCTTCCTGAGTCTGAAGTTACTTGGATGAGTGAAAGTGATATCTTCAAGCATGGAACTACAATCCACCGGTTGGCGACTCAAGGGACTTGAGTTTTCTTGTCCAGGGGAGTATGGTGTAGGGGCACTAGGACATGTGTCTACTTAATTTTAACATGTGTCTACATCATTTTGATTCATGGTTATGTTAGGAATAGAATGTGCAATGTGTGTGTTTGAAGGCCTATTGATTAGGTCTAGACAGTGTAATACGCCTTGAGGCTCCAAGGTGTGTCAAATTGGTCAAAGGCCTTGTATGGGAATTTTATATGTATTTTTGGTGTTTAGGGGTCTGCAATATGTGGTAGGTTCATTCTTGACCTTTGGTGTGAAGGCAAGACCGAATTGTAGAAAGTAGACAAAAGTTGCAAAGTTGCTTTATTGTCTTAAGCAACTTTTCTTGCAAGATTTTGAAATGTGGTTATTCCAATGGTTAGTTGGTTGATTGTATGCATTGGAGCTAGTTTGAGGAGTTCCTTGGCATGATATAATATTATAGGAATGATTCCTACTGGTTGGAGATGATTTTGAATGAATTTCTTGTCTTCAAAGCAAACAGTTATTGTGATTTCCTGCATTCTTCTTGAGTTTTATGTTCTTGCATAATTCCCTGTGAATGGTGGGAATGAATTAAACATTTGGAAATTTGTAACAAAGGTTCACCATCCATTTTTATTTGATCTAAGGTATTGAAGCCTTCGGGTTTGGAAGAAATTGAATTTTCTATCTCACTAGCCTGACAAAACCCTCAAAACCAAGGTTTGGATGCAAACATCGACACAAATCAACATCTCTCTTTGGGATTGATCTGAAACCTAGGAGAATGTTGATTTTAAATGTATACTAGATATTCCTGGTGGTTTTGGAGACATGAAGTGTCATTTGTCTTTCCTAATATGATGCCCTAGGCTTGACATCGCTCATGTGGCAAGCCTGTGCAATAGGAAAAGAGGGTGGAAACCTTGAACAATAGATCAAAGGATGGTCAAAATTGGAATGAGAAGGACCCTTGAACAAGTGAATACCATTGTCAAGTGTTATCCTTTCATTACTTTGTGACTGGTGAAGCTTTTGAGAGCTTGAACCCCAACATCAGCTAGAAGAGACTAAATAGGGTCAGTAGGGTTTTACTATCCGTACTCAAAACCCAAATGCAGAAGTTTGGAATCTTATATAATTCCCAAAAGGGTATTCAAATATAAAAATTATTTAGGGGGTTTTTTAGGTATGTTGTGAGACAAATTAAGAAAAGTCCAAATGGAGGGCTAATTGCTTGTAGCCCTATTTCCTAGGTCCAAAAGAGGAAAAGATACAAAGGGCTAGTAAACACCCATCTAAGGGGTGAAGATAAGTGAAAATTACATATAACACATGTGTAAACACTCACATATGTTAGTTTCCACTTTTTGTGTAAATATCTTGTTGCTTGGGGTTTGGGGTTGTTAGGTGTCCTTGGTTGAAGGGTTGGAACCTTAGGGGTAGGAGACTCATTGTTAGTTGTGAGTTATCCTGAGTGAAGAGATCCTTGGGAAGGATCTAGGGAAAGCTATAGAAACCTTGAGAAGGTTAAATACATTGGTTCATCGGGTAATACCAAGTGGAGACCCCTTTTTTTTGAGTAAAAACCAAGAAACTGGTATAACATCCCAAACCCTCTGCATCAAACCCCTATTTTAAGTTTCAACTTATGTGTCTTCATAACCTCTCTCTTTAAGACTTAATGTATGATTGGTGGATAGAAGGGAGGCTTGCTCATGGCACAACCATGTATTCTTGTGTGAAAAAATATAGTTTGTGAAATATAAGCATAGAAAGAGAAATAGATCGTGTTTTGGAAATCTTCATTCTAATAAATTGATAGCCTAGGTCCACATGGATTTTATCACTTTCCTAATAAATATCATGGTATAATAGTGGATCTAAGTAGGGATGAGTGAGGAGTTAGATAAGTGAGAGTTATGGATGAGATTTTTTTAAAGCCAAAATCGCATATTGATTGGTTGCAAGAAGGGGATAGAAATACTACTTTTTTCCATTATTTTGTCAAAGCTAGAAGAAGTGGAAATATTATTAACTCTTAGGAATCCTCATCTTCCCTGAGAGATATTTCCCAAGAAACTTCTCATTTTTCTTAGCGTTGTTTACTAAGAACTCTCCCCTTACACGAGAAGATGAGAACGTGATTCTAGACTACATCTCCTCTTTAGTTTTTTATGAGATGAATGCGGCTCTTACTCAACCCATTTTGGTTCAGTAATTGGAGGTGATGGTTTTTATATGAAAAAACAAAAGGCTCTAGGCCTTGATAGTTTTCCTGTTGAATTCTTCTAGGAGTTCTGGGAGATTCTAAAATTGGACCTCTTAGAGGTTGTGCAAGAGTCACAAAGAAATAGGAAAATGTTAAGAGCTTTGAATTATACTTTCCTAACTATTATTCCTTAGAGGGAGTGCACTACATATTTGAATCATTCTAGACACTTTTCTCTTTGTAATATGACTTATAAAATTACTACAAAATTGACTGCAAAGAGACTTGAGCCTTGGCTAAAGTCTTTAATTTTTTATGAACATGGTAGATTTTTAACTGGTAGACAAATGTTGGATGATTGTAATTTCATCTAAGGCTATTCAATTTATGGAAAACTCCAAGGAAAAGGCCATGCTCATAAAACTTTAGATGACAAAAGCCTATGATACAGTTAAGTGGTCCTTCTTGCAAAAAGTTATTCTAACTTTTGGCTTTGACAAGGTTTGGGTGCACTAGATCATTAGTAGTGTCTCTTCTACCTCTTTCTCTATTCTTATCAATGGCGAGCCGAATTAATTACTTAGAGCTTCTCATGGTCTTCAAAAAGGAGATCCTTTATGTCCTTATCTATTTATTATTATGGTTGAGGGTTTGTTATCAAGTCTAGGGTAAGGCATGGTTTGATTCAAGGATGAAGCTTAACCAATAGTTTACTTCCTCATTCTCACCTTTAGTTTATAGATGATAAAACCCTAATGGGCATGACCAAAATCAATGAAGCAATGAACTTTAGGAGATTTTTGGACATTTACCCTGCCACCTCTAGGCAAAAGATAAATGAGGAAAAGTCATTTATTTTTTCTTCAACACTCCTTGCCTTATTCAAAGAAGGATTGTTGAGATTGTTAGGTTTCAAATTGGTTCCCTTCCTTTGGTTTATCTTGGGATTATTATAATGATTAGATCTCATTCTAGGGGATTTTGGAAGGATGTTATTTATCGAGTATTATAATTCTAATTGAGATAGGAATATGATTTCACAACTCAGGGATACTTGTCCATGTTGAGAAATCCTTCATGGATTAAAAAACTACAATTACTTTGTCAACTAGGGGTTGTAGAACTTGAAATGGTGTAGCAATGTATGTGCATTACAATACTAACTAAGGTTGTTATCCTACATTAATTGCAAAAATTACAGTAAAAGAGAAAGATGGAAAATAACCACTAATGAGAATTGTTGCTAAAATGGAAATGTCAAAGAATGAACAAGAGCAGTGTAAACTAAACATTATTCTATAACATCCTAGTCTACATAACAGAGCAAGAAATGATTTGGTTCCTATTGAAACTAACTTGCATTAACCATTATCTACATACTATCTAACTGCTATAAATGCATTGTTGTTTATGATTATTTGACATAGCATAATAGATATATTGTTGATTCATGGTGTATTACTATTTATTACTTCATGTTTTAAATGAATGATTCATGCCCTACATAGCTGCTTCATGCCTTATGTGCATTACTTTGTGTCCTAAGTATATTCATTGGTGTTGCTTCTTGCCTTACATGTATTTATTATTTCATGCCTCACATGTACACTGGTGAAAAATTAGGGTTCCACCATTAGATGTATGAAAACCACTAATTTGCCATTACATTCAAAAGAGAGATGAATCCAATAGATCCAATCCCAAATCAAGAATGATAAGGACTGAATATTGAATGGATTTAAGGGGAGTATGAATTGATTTGCCCTCTTTTGTGAGTTGAAATGTTGAAATAAGATAAAGTGTTGAAAAGTGAAGGTAAAATTGCAGAAATAGTGAGCTACAAATGTGAGATTTTTGTGTGCACCTAAATCTGAGTAGTATATGCAGATTCAAATTAGATCCCCAAAAAAGCTCTAAAAATGTTGGGACCACTATGCCCGTCACCCTGGTCCTCCTACTTTTTTGCATGCCAAAGAGGGTTGATTCGTCTCTACAAATAATGCTTAATCTGAAGAGTACAACTCTATACCCATTTCCTGCACATAGAAAGGAAGGGAAATATGTTGGGAATAGGGGCTTGCCTAAGTCAAACTTCGGTATAGGAATTAACCTTTATTGAAATATTGCAAATACTAAAATAAATTATGGAAGGATATACCTCAGATTTTCAATGATTGATAATGATGCTTTTCTTCTTGAATGTAATCACATATGTTGTATGAAATGACATGAACATGACAAAACCCTAATCATACACACATGCTTGTAAATGGATGATGTAATGTTGCTCCATAATTTATGAATGAAGAATGCAACCTTGAAGACCTCTAGAGATGATTAATGAATGATTCAATGCTTGATGATGATAATTTTGCCCTCCTCTTATGATGTCTTGTTATGCAAATGAGAGGGGAAAACCTCCTTCTATACTTGCCTATTAAAAAATGCATTAATTTTCTGACACATGCCAACACGAGGAGAGATTTCCTGCTCATTTTTGAAGAGGCAAGAGGGGACCAAGAAAGGGGCCATTAAACGAGGACCAAAGTGTGGCGCCCTAGTCCCAATGAGGACCAAAGCGCCATGCCTTGGTCCTATCCCTTTTTAGGGCTAGACTAAGGGGTTATGTGGTGGATGAAGTGGAAATGAGGCCAAATTTGCATGGTGAAGGCATAATCAGCCCTTAATTAGGCATAAGGATGCAAACTCTAAGGTGAGGGCTACAAATGCAGCCAAAATTGCAAAGGGGTGCATTTTTAGGATGCTACAACTCCATGCCTTATGTGTGTTTATGTGTATAATTCATGCTTGTGCCTTATGTGTATTCACATGTACACTTCATGCTTTACCATATATTTGTGCGTATGAATCATGCCTTATGTGTATACTTCATGCTTATGTGGATGCTTCTTGTCTTAATGTGCATTCATATGTGTACTCCATGATTTACACCTTGTGTATTCATGTGTATGACTCATGTCTCATGTATTAATGCATATGCTTCATACTTGATGTGATGGATTCATGCCTAATGAATATTCCACATGTTCACTCCATGCGTGTTTTATATACTTTTCTCATATACACTTTGTGTCTTGATGCTTCATATTATAAGTGTATTTTTGTGTATGCTCCATGTCTTACACTTCATTCGTTAAGTGTATTTGTATATACATTTATTATGTATACTTAATTAATGAATGTTTTATGCCTTATATTCATGCGTATGCTCCATGCCTTCTATGTATTTCATTGTATGATTTATTCATATTCATGTATATGCTTCATACTCTAAGTGTATTTGTATGTAGGCTTCTTACCTTACGTGTTTTATTTATGTTGATACTCCATGACTTACATATGACTATACATTTTCTTATGTTTGTTGTGTTTTCAGCCTATTTGCACCTTTGAAGCGAGAATAACACCATGTTCTAGTCTAAATTTGGTGATAAAAGTTCATTGATATGACCCTTATTTAAACCATTCATAGTAAGTAAAATGCCATCCTTGGTAATAAAACTCTCTACCGTTACAAGAAAAGAACCTCTACAATGTATCACAGTGCTTTAAGATGTGAACTATTAAGAAATCAATCATTAAAAGCATGATGCCCTATTTCTTAAATTAATGGTAGTGGACATAATATTAAGGGTATATTGAATTTTGTGCCATTGTTTGTAAAGTATGAAAATTAAAACAAGGATGTGTGTGTCACAATCATCAACTTGTTCTTGTCATAAAATCTCTTAACCTCATCCAATTATGGTAAGTTATAAATATTCAACAAAAACTAACATTACAGCCTTCGATACAAATAAGGATGAGAACAAGTCAAGGGATGCTAATGAAAAATGTTATCAGCCTATTCACCAACCATCTAGCATAGTCTCTAAGTGTAGGAGAGAAAGGATAATTTACAGGCATTCTACTACCAACCACACATAATAATAAGCCCCCTTACACACCATTCAAGTCGATGTCACTCTACCATCCATGGACAAATTTAGGATGAGATACGGTAGAATTGAGATAAGGGGGGGTTGCATAGTGTGAATTGTGAGACATTGAACTCAAGTAATCAAGGTGGTTTAGAAATGCATTGGTCAGGATCTTAGAACATTATACTAGCAACATAATAATAGCTAGCATGAGAGCAACCACAATACATTGCATGGACATATTGGTGCAATACAATTACAACTCAATAAAAGGATCTAGACAACAACTCATCATGTAATACTAATATTTTCATGATTAAGTTGTAGAGTCACAACACACAAAATTCATTCACAACTATGGTCAATACCACAAGGTAATTAGAGAGTGATGATTTGACTAAAGGATAATAATCCCCTCATGATATTGGATAACTAAAAAGGAATAGTTGCAACATTAAAAAACCAAACATTACATGTTAAACTCCCTAGGAGATGAACTTGGGTTTTTTTTAATAAATGAGGGGTTATGTAAAGATTATCCTACCCTAGTAACATGAATAATATAATCAAATATCTATCACACCCTTATCAACCCAATTTAGTCACACAAACAGACTAGACTGTGAAATAAAAAGATAGTTCTCAAACCTTTCTTGATAAAGAATATTACATTTGAGGTCATAGATGTGTGTCATTCTTTTAATCTTCATATATATGTTCTCTCTTTAATAATGAAAGATATCTATGATATTATGGAAACATTGAGACAACCAAACCAATGATAATAATATCAGAAGAAGGATCCAAAAGATTACAAATCTTCAAGGGTTAGTTAGGGATTCCCAAGTGAAAAATATCTGGATAAAATTGACATTGCTTGAGGACAAGCAATTTCAGGAAGGGCAGACTGTCATGTCCTTGTCATGACATTTATACTCGCACCCTTAGGAAAAAAATTTCTTGGACACAATATGTCACAATTTTCTCAAAGATCCCCATTCAGACCAACAATAGGAAGAAATGAACAAACTAGTTGATGCTAATTATGAGGAATAGACTTACTAAGGAACATTCTCCATGAGATCCCTGTGAGTTGACAACAAGGGAAACACTCTTGCATAAAAGATATTAATATCCAAATAATATGTTAACTTATGTCTAACTATTTTATCCATCGATTAGTGCCTAGATTTATGTATTAACTAGTCACCAATTAAGTGTGATTTCAATGAGGGGCCCAACAATTATGAAAGGATGAGATACATAAGATATAGAGATGTCTTTTGAAAGGAGGGTTAATAATTTATGAACAATCAAACATGACTCTTCACCAATGAAGGAGAAGATATTTATACAACAACCTTATCATTCTAAGGAGACATCGAATCATCAAACTTGATATTTTATAAGATACCAAATACTCAACAGTTTGTTTGGTTATTGCAGTTTGCTATGAATTTTCTGTGCATAACATAATAACTATTATATTAATATATGTATAGCTTAAAATTACACATACATAAATCATCAAAGGAAAACCACCAATTCCTCCAATCTATTCTAAAATTAAACCATCCTATAAAGAGCATGAAGATGAGAGTGCATAACAAGGATAAAACAAATCAAAACAAAACACCATAAAATAATTACTCTCCTAATCTCTCCATAGTTCTTTAGTCTCTTTCCAAATTGCAATGATAACGGTCCTAAAAAATCTACAAGAATAAACAAATAGATAAAAATAAAGCTCAAGAGTAGCGGTTCAAAAGAAAATGGAAGCAAAGATTCAAATTTATATATTGGGAAACAGATGTATCAATGGTTGAGTTTGAATTCATCCCGGAAGGGGTGGATGGTTGAGATCGCATAGGAGAAATTTTACCCAAGATAGGGAGAAAATGGGAAGATGCTTGGAAGGAATCCAAAGGAAAGTGGCAAGGTTGGAAGAAGATGGACAAGCAGTGAAGGTTGTAAGATAGTGGAGAATCTAGTGAGAAGAATCAAAGAACAAGTGGTGATGACTGTAAGATAGTAGAGAAGTGGAGGAAAAAGGGAGAATTACATAATAAAATTATTTAATTTCATGAGCAATCAAGTAAAAGTAAATAAATATTTATCTATTTAATTGGTAGAAAAGGGTAAAGGGGGAATAGAAGAATAAATTAAAGAAAATTTTCAACTATGGAAGAATAAATTAAACAATTAAAATTATTTGATTATAAAAGGGATATAGAAATATGGTAAGATTTACTTAATTAATCAAAAATTAATTAATAAAAAGGAAATGATAAATTAATTAAATAATAAAGTTAAATAATAAAATTATTCAATTAACATTAGAAGAAATAGGAAATGTTAGTAAGGCAATTAAATTATTGAAGAGAATTGGTGACTAGAAGAAGAGTTAATTTTTGGTGTCTACATTTTGCCCCTCTTTGAGATGATG
Organism: Cryptomeria japonica; assembly: GCF_030272615.1. Classification (NCBI taxonomy): domain Eukaryota; kingdom Viridiplantae; phylum Streptophyta; class Pinopsida; order Cupressales; family Cupressaceae; genus Cryptomeria; species Cryptomeria japonica. Next base: position 446,424,318 of record NC_081409.1, read on the forward strand.
TGATTTTGAGCGTTGTCTCAAAGAAGAAGAAAATATTTACAGGAATATGCCCTAGTATGTCCCGAAGGACCACGATAAGGAGGTATGATGCCCCCTCAAGAGATTGGCTGAAAAATAAAATTTGAGGTGAATCTCTCAAAAGAAAAGACTGTTATAAGAAAAATAGAAGAATGGTTAGCTTGATGACATGCATGAATTTGATTAGGAAAATGGGCTTGATTGGACAAAAGAGATGGTTGGAGTGATTTGTAGATTGATTGGATTGATTGGGTTGATTGGATTGATTGAATTGATTGGATCGATTGGATTGATTGATAAAGATCAAATCTGGTTACAAGAAGGACACATCCTATATAAAGTAAAAGATAGATGATTGTTTGAATTCAAAAAAGACACATCCTTTATAATAAAAATGATAGATGATAGTATGTGTTTAGGAAAGACACATCTTGTATAAGGAAAGTGATAGATGATTAGATGGAAGTGGTTGATAAGAAATATGAGCAAGTAGAAGAAAAGTTAGGAAACAAAAGAAGAAAGTTAGGTTGGTTATGGGAAATGGATAAATCAAGGGATTAGGAAGAATGGATCAGAATAAAAGAGAGAATGGACTGATAGATGAAGAAGAGATGGGCAGATAGGGAAGATGAGGATGGTGAGCTTTCTTTAAAAGTGCTTATTTTCATCATTAGGCATTTTGGGATTGTTTTCAAATAGATAGATATAAACCAAAGCATGGAAAGACCTAGGTGAAGATGATATCACTTTGCATAGACATACACATTACATGTAAGTAATGGTTTCATCCATCCCAAGGCATTAGTGTTTATGGTTGAGGTATGTGCGATAATCATAAAACATGATGATCCACATACAAAAGAGCATTAGGTGACCTTTGATCTGCAGAGGATATAAGACCGTGCTAAATGAAACGTGCCAACACAAACACCAAGAACACTTGCCCCGAAACTTCATGAAAAACATCCCACAAACACAACATAGGAAAACACATGCCATGTTCCATCCTCACTCCTCTAATCATGAAGATATCCTTGAGTAGCATAAGAACTTGACATGAAAAAAGATCAAAGGAAATATTCACTGACCAAACAAGTCAACAACCATTTAGATCATCTTGCCAAAAAGATATGTGCTTTAGATAGGATAGGGCTAGATAGGTTGATATTTGGATAAGATGTTGATTGTTTGATTGATAGGGTGCCTATTCTAGGACTGATGTCTATAAAGGTTGACAGTTTGATCAAGATGTAGGATAAAGTTGATGAGGCAATTAATTGTTTAGGTTATAGGATAATCTAGCAATTTATCTTGGATAAATATGTTGCTCGTTTTAGGCCAAAATGTCATTGTCATAACAAAGAGATAATTTATTGTGTATTGTGGTAATGATGATGGAGATGGTGCAAGTGTAGATTGATTACAATAGGTGAATAAGTATTGCGACGATGTTTGATTGCATGGTGAAATGATAAGGATTGAGATTTTTTTTTTTGATTTTTAAATTTTTAGGATTTTTAGGATTTTTTTTTAACGACATTTTTTATTTTTAAATTTTTTGAGACATATATCAGGATTTATTCTCAAGCAAGATTTATTTGTTTCCCCTAGTGTCTAGCAAGGCATGAAACATTGTGAATGGATGAAGAAACTGGTGGGATGGAAATAGATAGTAAAAAGGCTGAAGGTAGCTTATTATGGAGTCAAAGCTGATTTGATTTCCAAGGACTAGCCATAAATGAGATAACATGTATAAAATTACATGCCCCTATGTTTTAATCAAGATCAAGAGAAGGATTTGGATAGGATGGATAAAGGATGTGGGTAGGATAATCAAGATAAAGGTGGTAATGGATGATGAAAGGAAGAAATGAACACCATAATGATATGGACTAAAGGTTGTGGATAAGATGAAGAAGATATGATACATGATGTTTTTGGGGACATTGGACTTGTCAAGATCAAAGGTAGAAAAGGGAAGATGGGTGTAGGTAGATGATGGATAAGGGTGAGGGATAATGGCAAATGCATTAGGTAGGATAGAATGGATGGAGAATGCAAGAGGCTTATGGATTACTCATGACATCTATTTGCCAGGTTTTCATCATGGTACTTACCCAAGGCACCACAGAAGTGGTTTTCACCACAGGACAAATTATTTATCTTTAATTCCTTTTTTCAAAAAAATTGCTTCTTTTTTATTTTTATTTTTTGGGGAATACTTTGGATGGAGAGGGAAGAGGATAAGTATAAGTGGATTTGGAAGATAATGGATGCATGAGAGGAGATGGAGGAAGGACTCAAGCATCAAGTCCCTGAATAACATGCTCAAAATATGTGTTAAAATGTTCCATGAATATTAAAGGTATGCTGAAAGATGTTGGTAGGGAAATGAGATGGATGAGGAGATGCAAAGTGAGATAAATTTATGAAAAGGATTGGATGAGAGGGATGAAAAGTTGAAAAATAGGTGTTAAATAATGGATGGGGTGTTGGAAGAATTTTGCACGAGTGGATCGAAATGTTAGCAAGATCAAAATTGGTACACACCTTGAGGGGTGGTGGAGTGATGGAGGAAAAATGGATTTTTTATTTTTAAGTATTGATGGAGGAGAGGATGTGGATTTTGGGACATAAGGACTCAAGATGGATGGAGGAGGAGATGGGGGATTTAAGATAGTGTTTTTATGAATGAAATAAACCTTTGGAATATCAATTTTGGATGCCAACTTTGAATTTTATTTTGAATGCAATGCTTCTACGAGCAACTTGGGAATCCACATGGTTTTTTTTTTTCTTTTTGCTTGATGGGCCTTTGTGGCCTTTTGAATTTTTCTTTTTACTTTATGGGCCTTTGTGGCCTTTTTTATTTTTATTTTTTCTTTATGGGCTTTTGTGGCCTTTTCGATTTTTCTTTTTGCTTTTGGATCATATTTTACTTTTTTTTTGCATGTCATTTAGATGGGACATGTTGATCCTTGAATGTATGTGGAATTTTAGACACATAGATTTTATGCTTGGTATCCAAATTGTTTTCGAGAGGAATGGGGTTCATGGATGTATAGGAGTGATGTGGAGGTCTTTTGGATGGATTGATGGGTGTAGAGGGTTGCAAGGCTCTCAAAGATGTGTGCCTTTGTTGATCTTCATTTATGAAAACGTGAGTGGATTGTGACCTAGAGGTGATATGGATAGTGGATGGAGGGGTATAAGGACCTAAGATGGATGGAAGGGGCGAAGTCTTCGATTTGGAGGATGGGGAATATGCATATTTGGGTTTAAATAGAGGGATGTGGGATTTAGCAAGGATACCAACGTTGCTAGAGTGAGCTATGTAGCCAAGAGCATGATACTTGGGATTTTTTTTGATATGAATGGATTCTAATATACCTTGTTCATAGATGCCTAACCCTTTTCCTTGATAATGCATGATTTGACAAATATTTTTACCAATGGGATAGTGATTGATTTTGAAACAAGATGGAAGTCAATTTTGAGGGGGATATGGCATAGAAGGAATGATAAGATCATGGAGGAAACTAGATTGGTTGAAAGTAGAGGAACCCGGTTGATAAGTAAGGTGTTCATGAATAGTTTGGGTAGAAGTGATGGGATATTGAGGCATATTAGGATCATGAGTGGGATTATGAGGAATAATGGGATCTTGAGGTGGATACGAAGGATTATGACATGGAGATGAAGGGATACTTTAACCTTGACATAGAAGTGAATCATTGGATAGAGTGAAAAGGGTGCTTTTCTCTTGACTTTGAATGAAATAATTGGGTGCGATGAAAGGGATACCATGATATTGCTTAGAAAGTGGATTATGAATAGAAGTTGGATGAAAACTTTTCTCTTGAGATGGAAGGGGATCATATTGTATGGAATTAAAAGGGACGATGGAATCATCACAAGGTTCTAGAGAGATATGATCTTGGTCAACAATTGAATGGAATGGGAAAGCTTTGGGATCTTGAATCATCAAAGGAAAACCCCAAATTCCTCCAATCTATGCTAAAATCAAACTATCCTATGAAGAGCATGAAGATAAGAGTGCATAATGAGGATAAAAGAAATTAAATTAAACCACAATAAAATAAATACTCCTCTAATCTCTCCATAATTCTTGGATCTCTTTTCGAATTGTAATGATAATGGCCCTCACAAATATCCAAGCACAAACAGTTAGGTAAAAAGAAAGCTCAAAAGTAGTGGTTAAAAAGAAAATGGAAGCAAATATTCAAATTTATAGATTGGGAGATAGTAAAATCAATGGTTGAGTTTGAATTGATCCTAGAAGGGATGGATGGTTGAGATCGCACAGGAGAAATTTTACAAGATAGGGAGAGAGTGGGAAGATGCTTGGAAGAAATCCCAAGCCAAGTGGAAAGGTTGGAAGAAGAAGAAGGACAAGTGGCGGAGGCTATAAGATAGTGGAGAACTGGAGAATCTAGTGAAATAAATCATAGGACAAGTGGCGATGAGTGTAAGATAGTGGAGAAGTGGAAGAAAAAGAGAAAAATTAAATAATAAAATTATTTAATTTCATGAGCAAGCAGTTAAAAGTAAATAAAAATTTATCTATTTATTCATGGTGTGTTACTATCTATGATTGGTTTAATATGTGGATATAGGAAATATGTGATTATAATATAAGATGTTATGCATATTTATTCTATGTAACTACTGTAACCATCCATGGTAGAGAAACTGGGGAATACAAGTAGGGGAATGGTGATGGGGTCATCTTTTAGGTACACCACCTTATTTTATAAGATTGGAGAGTCCCATGGGGCCAAAGGGGTGCAAGGGTACTAGTGTTGGGCTTAGAAAGGATGGAATTTTGGGGCACCCTATTGTAAATGATCCTCATGCTATCTATCATGCATTAAGAATGTTCAATCATGGGAAGTAGGATGGAAGTGGAAAGATTGAGGGGAATAGTTAGATGACACCTCACTACTCCACCTCACATGGATGGCACGTGCCACATGAGGCCAAGGGGGATAGTGTTCCACCCTTAGGCCTAGGGTAAAGGATCTCTAAGGTACCCTATTGAGTCACCCTAATCATAGCTCTTCTATGGTTGATCCTTCTCAAACTGATTTAAGTGATCTTGTGATTAGATCTACACTTCTAATATATGTTTGATTCTTTCTAATTAAAGAGATATATTTTATTAATTATGATTGTAAATGATTCCTAACTTGTTTGCAATTTGGGTCTCAATCAAAGTGAAAGGTGTCTCTAACCCAACTTGTTTATTTGAAAATTGAGATTTAGGGCTAAATTAGGGCATTCCTTATTAGGGGACATTATAGTGGTTATATCTCATGTAAAGTATTTAGAAGGCCTAAGAATAATACCATTGTAGACACCTAAAAATTTCCTCTTCATTCATTACCTAGGACTCACATGACACATCACCATATCACCTAATTATCATATCACCTAGTACTTATATGCCACCAACTCATCACCTAATGTCTAACAAATTAATTAAATAATTTTCAAGTTATTTAATTAATGTCATTCATCAACTTATCCCTTTTCATCCTCTTTAATTATTATTTTATTATTATTAATTAATTGATTTGTTTTATCCATAATTATTTCCCCTCATCCACATTCATTAAATAATTTTTAATAATTTAATTAATTTCATCAATTTCTTCTAGTTCACAATAATTAAATAATTTTAATTACTTAATTAGTTCATATTTCCTCCATAGTTATATAAATTAATTTAATTAATTTACTTGTTTTTTCTAAATTTATCTACTCTAAAAATAAGCAAGATTAATATTTTATTTATTTTCTATCATTCACATGAATTGAATAATTTTAATTATTTAATTCCACTAATTTATTGCTTCTAAAATAAAATAAAATAAATAATTTATTGATTTTTCTATCATGCATATGAAATAAATAATTTTAGTTATTTAATTCCATCAATTAATTTCTCATGCACATGAATTAAATAACTTTATTTAATTCTATTAATATCTCCATCTCATTAATTCAAGTGACACTCACTTCTAGTCTATTCATCAACTACTCCTCCATGCATTTGTAATGATGAATATACATTAGCCTAGGAATGTAAACTAAGATCTTATTCATTAACTATTTCCACATTTATTGATTGTTCATTGGGGAACAACCAACAAGACTCAACTTCAATCCTCAAGGAGAGTTGAACACTTTTGATTAATTGTTTCTTTTTTTGAAGAGAAACATAATGGAAACCAATGTTATTTGATTACTGTTGTCACAAAGGATGCACCTGCTTCTGCCAAGCAAATCAATACCAGTACTTGAGCGATCCTGTGCAACATGGAAACAAATCTCAAGTTGTGGGTGGACTCAGAATGAGAAACGAATCTTCGGGTTATGGGCCAACTCCCTTTGAATACCTCCTAAAACTAAAGATGGGTGTGGACAAGAGTAAGAAAAGGTTTGAAATGCTGAAAAACTGAAACTATTCTAGGAGGTGATGCACCAAAACTATGATGATACTAGCAAGTGACTCACAAGAATATGACAAAACCTCATTCACACAAAGCAATTTAACTCTTCAACCACATAAGTAATTCCTAGGAAGGCTAAGGAAATTGTAAACTTGGAAGGAAAACCAGTTTCACAACCAATTTGACAGATAACCTTTTTGCACAACCTAAGACTTGTGATCTAATGAAAATCATGCACATTAAAGAGACAAAAGCTTCAAGGTTTCAGATGAAACGCGAAATTTACTTCTATCAAATCTGTTAAAAACATACACAACTACCAAGGAAACCACATGAAATCCTGAAACATAAAAGGAATCTTGCTAAAATATAGTGATGAGAGCCATCCATGTCTCATTTTATGCCACATTTTAGCCATTTTCATATGCCTTCAATCCCATTCTAATATTCCATTTCTATTTCATTCCATACCATTTCACCATTTTATGTTGCATATGATTCAATATAAAGTGATATTTAATATAGTTTTTAGATAAAATATGTGAAAATAAATATTAGATTGTATTTACTAATATTTGCTTCCACTATGTTGAGAAAATATAATTTGCAACATGCTATTGGAGGAGGAAATAACAAAATTCTTATGGCACATGCATACACTTGGCAACAAATAATTTCAGCCTTTTATCTATTTTTATGTAATTAAATTTGTTGTGCTAAATATTCAATTTTGTTATAACAACAAATAATTTATTTTCATGCTCATATTGCATGAAATAATATATATTATTTATTGTTCTAACTAATTAAATTATGATGTACATTGGCCAAAAGAATGGCTATTTTCATGGCACAACAAACTCCTATTTATATGACACAACAAATTCATATATTTGTGGCTGATTTTATTCCACCACACAAGCCATAAAATGCCAAAAGATGTGAAAGCAAAATAGGATCAAATACTACAAAATAGGGCCGAAAAAAAAAAATAGGTGGAGGAGAAAACATATGAATAATATTGAAAACAATAATGCAACGTAAATAAAGTATAGTTTAGAATTTGTTATATGAATTTCATTATATAAAGGCAATATCATAGAGGAGATGGGGGAGGTAGAGAGCAAACTTTGTATCATTTTTCTTTGGTAAATAAAGAAACATTTCTTCTGATAATACCAGTGTAAGGAAGCTTCCATTTTATCCATCGTGCGAACAAGGAGCAAGGGCCCACTCCTTGGGAAAGCTTGGTGATGTTTTATTTTTTTTGTGTGTTATTTCTTTTTCAGTTTTTAAACTTTAATAGTGGTGTGATTTAAATTTTAATATTTTCATTAAAGTTTACTTTGATAAAATATTTTGTGATTTCAGTTTGGTTTGTAATAGTTCCTTAACATTTGATTCCGAAATTATTAATCCGATGAGAACATTTGTTAACTCTTAATAAATTATTTGTTTTATTTAAGAATCTGTTGTCTGTGCAGTTTCTGTTGTTAGGAAGTGACAGTTCCTGTCACCAGGATTATATTGAATTTTAGTAGGTTTAATTTCTAGCCGCATTTCATCCCCACTCAACTTGCTACCTACAACCCTTGTGCAGATAGCTACGACACCTTTCACAAGATTATGATCCCTGGATTGACACATATAGACCAAGCTGAATCTAGTGATCAATTCCTCTTATTTCTTTACCCCAGTGTTGGCCTATCATATAGAACAAAAAACTGCTGTAAATTTCTATATCAGTTAAAAAAAAGGGCTACAAATCTCTGCAAATTCTCTTAATGCAAGAGAATAACAAAGGCCAGAACTGAAGAAAAACTAACAAGCTTTCCTCTATATACAATAATAGGGCATGCAAACCCTAAAAGAATGAACTGCACTCCAAACCCAAGAACTAAAGTCCAAAATTCGAACACAAGGAAAAAGTCCTGAAAAAAGGATCCAAAAAGTTCAAAATCCGAGCACAAGGAAAAAGTCCTGAAAAAGGATCCAAAACTGCATGTAAAGGTATAAAAATAGCCTCAAACAACTTGTCCATACATACACAATTTGAAGACTCTCCAATCTGCCATCTAACTGCACTGAAAACCTGTCTCAAACTCCCTCTGAAACTACTATCCACTGAAGATCTCTATTTTCAGCATACGTGCATCATAGGAAGATTTTAGAATAAAAATTAAGGTTAGCCAAAAAGACTTACCTTTAATATTTATTATATAGATGCATGATATTTTCCTCCAGATGCACTTATGTAATGAATATTAAGGTGATTTATAACTCATCAACCTTAATATTTATTTTACAATTTTGTTGATTGTGCATGTATGCTAAAAATAGAAAAGTGGAGAAAGAATCTCTTTTGTGCAATTACCATATTAATTATTTTATTTATATAAATAGAAGTATTTAAATAAAGATTGAAATAATCTTTATATTACTTTTTTTTTATCCTTCTATTTATATAAATAAAATAAGAAATAATTTATTATTATATTTATTATATCAATAATGGTGTATTTTTATTTCTTTATATGATACCATCTACGAATGGTGGTGGTGATGGAGTTTTATCCGTGTGATATATCTCTTTCATGATTCCTTTGTCAGTTGGATCGGGTTTATTAGGTTACTTATTGGAATATGATGATTATCACGCTCTTTTTCCCATTCGGTTCTTTTGTAATCATTACTATGTATTGGCATTGCTTATTATCATGGATTGTATCTTGGGTGATTGGTTTTGGGTATTATGTATGTGTGTGCTATTTATCTTGGTTGCTGGTCATTTCTTTGGATCATGGGCTTGGTAATTATGATCGGGTGAGTTGGTTATCTTAGCTTCTATGAGATTTTGTTCTTCGCTTCAAGTTTTATCTATTATGATGTCTTCATTAACTTGGTTTGGGATATATACAGGTTTTTTATATCTCTGTTCTTACCATTTTTCCTCTTCATGTCTCTTTCCTATTGGTGGTTGTCTTTCTCATTTGTTGTAAGATGAGGATTTGGGGTGGGAGTGCAATTTGCTTCATGCGGATGACTTTATTGAGGCTTGGAAGGTGGTGGTTGTCTTTTGGATCTTGGAAATTTCAGGTGTTACGGTATATGCGGTGGTTTCTTGTTTTTCTTTTGCTTGCTTGGTTCTTCTTATGAGTGATCTTTTGGCTCGACCTCATTTTGGTTCTGTCGGGATTTTAGCATCTTGTTCTCCTTCTTATTTGGGTTATTCTCTATTTGATCACGGTTATCATTATGGCATGCTCACTTATAGTGGTTTCATTTCTTCTTTTGTGTCTCATACTAATAAATGGTTTGGAGAATTGTTCTTTGTAGCTAGGGGTGGTTCGAGGATGTTCTTTTTTGGCTATTCTAAAGTTGTAATTGGCTATTGTTCTTATTTTCCCTTATTGCGGTATTCATCATAGTGAGCATAAAGGTTGATTATGTTGTTGATATCTTTTTGTATGCCTTTTATGGCAGCTTCTTTTGTATCTAATGGAAAGATTATGTAATATGGGATGGGTTATTTTGGATTGTGCTTGGGACGCCTCTTTGTATTGGGTAGGTAGACCTTAAGTTTTTTGGAGCAATACTGAAGGGTTTTCTTACTGGTTCTTTCCTTCCAGTGCTCATTGAACTAGGCACCATGCAAAAATTAAAAATATTGATATAATTTAGTGGTATATCCACTTTTATAAAAAAACAAAAAAAAACAAAGCAATTTAATTACACTTAAATTATATGGGTTTTAAGCCCCCTCGACTGTCATAGTTACTAGGACTTAAGTCCTTGTGGGGGAGAAACACACAACTCGACCACCACATGCAAAAGAAGTGAAATAAAATAAAGCCCATCAATAATTTGAAAGAAATTAGGGCATACAAGGGGTAAAAGGGTAAGAAACCCTAAAAAGATGTATCACATTCTTTCCTCTGTCTTCCTAAAGACGACTGCTCACCATCAAGCATATACTTTCCTGGAGTGAACTAGGGTTTGGAGCTCAAACTAAGACATAAACCACCTCTTGCATGATTCTTTGCATGGTAAGTAGATGATGCCTTCTCTATTTGTGTCGCTATTTCTCAAGAAAAGAATGCAAAATTTTTGCTTAAAATCTTGCATAATAACTTAGGTTTTTGCTATAAATCTTTTCATTGTGCATGGAAGCTTCTATGCATCTATTTATTTCTTCATATTTGATGTTGAAACCCTAATAATTTGTCATTTAGCTACGTTAAAGATCTTCTTGAAAGCATGACTGCTTGTGTATAACATCTTGGATTAAATCATTGTAGGACTTAATGAAAATCTTCTCTTAACCGTGATTTGCTTTACTTAAGATGGTTACCCCTTTATACCATTTCATAATATTGGACTTAGTCTTATTCAATGCAGGCTACCTTTCAACTTACTGTTTGATCATTTCTTTGAGACTGTTATCAATGATGTGTTGGCTATCTTACTATTCTATTGTGCATTCATGATATCAAGGTGCATTTATGGTGTCTCTAAAAGGACTATAACCTAACTATTATGGTTTTATTGACTAGAAATAATCCTTGAAAATGATGTATGACCCCCTTTGAGTTCTACTCTTCCTTAGGCATGATGGCTCAAAACACTAACTCAAGATGCTTTTGACTGCCCATAGTTTGAGTATTTGGCTTATACTGTATATTCATATTGATTCGTTTGCACTACTGTTATTCACCAAGTGCCTTCTCATCAGTATACTTTGGTTGATCCAACTATGAATGGATTCCATTGAGATTTGTTTTCACTATTGGGACTCTGAATACTATGACTGTAAGAGTCATGTCAGTGTGGGTGAACTAGCACTGAGTATTGTTCTTTTGATTTTGAATGACTGCTCTCCACTATATGTTGTCCTCAATGTTTGTATAATAACATCAAAAATCATATATCCCGACTACTATCAATGGATCAAATACCTTGACCAATGCTTCATATATCATTGTTTTAATAGTGATTTTTACCATTGCAACTTTGTTTGGCTTGATTTTGTAGGGCTTATCTAACTTGCACTTTTCAACTAAGAGCATGGGTTAATTATCTTCATTATGAGCTTCCATAATGATTATACCCTATTTTATAATCTCTCTTGTTTTATGAATGCATTCAATGGCCTAATTCACTATCCTTTAGGTTATGCTAGGGGTGTTCGGACTGCATTCTTCTCCTTTTATTTGATCTGCCCCAAAACTTCTTCATTGTGATTGCATTGATAAAACTATTCTTGCCATTATTATAAGTTCCCTTTTGAAAAATGGTCATGATTGTTCATTTTCTATAATCTCAGTACTTCTCTTAGTGACCATGGATTGCACTAATATATTATTTGGAGGTCTGTGCTACAATAGTTTGAATCATCTTTCTTTGATTGTTCTTTTGGTTGTAGTCTATCCTTTGACAAAGATTTCCTTGTGATTATTCTATTCATTGCATAGACTATTTTGACCTGTGCCTCCCTGCATAGTCTTCTCTCAAAAACCTTAGAGTAATGCCCTAATATATTCTCAATAATGATTGCCATTGAACCCTTGGTAATGTCCTCTTCCATTATATTCTAGCTCCTTAGGTCTATAGCTGCTCCAAATTGCTCTTTTGTGTATCTTTGTTCTTGATGGCTGCAAATCTGGGTTGTATCTTTCATTGTCCTCATTGCTCAATCATGGTTGATGTCTTTAAGCTCAAACTCCTAATAAAGGAATTCCCTTTGAGTTTGACACTCACTGTCTTTTTTCAGAAGCTTTGTAAGGACTGTAAATACTCTATGTCAGGATGATTTCATGGTTGTGTATAATTTTATGGCTTTGATTGCCCATTGTTTGAAGTGTTTTTGGAGTATCTGTTGAAATTCACTATCATACTCATTAAAGTGTTTCTCCATGACCTGTAATCATTGCTCTCTTGTGGATGTACACCGCGATTAAACAATTGCTCTTTCCCTTGGCTCTTTAAGGCTGCACTTTACTGCTATTCATAAATGATCCTATGATTATCTCAGGACTTTATTGTTGTCTTTTTAAATTGAAATTATATTCTCATTTAGATCCTTACTCTGTTATCTTTGTGTTTGGTGATCTCCTTCTTTTTATGGACGAAGGATTGTGCCTAAAAATGCTAAATGTGAAACCTAGCAATCCTGTGAAACATGGGAATACTTTCAGGCCTGTGGGTTGCCTATACTGAAAGTAGATCTCAAGAGACTAGGTTGGCTTCCTGTGTTGATGGATCTCCTACAACTAAATTTTTATGGGAAAAGGGTTAAAAGCTTGCATCTAATGAAAAACCTATCCTGATGGAGGTGATACACCAAAATATTGTAGTTCTACTTGCTGTCCTAAAAGTATAACCAGCTATGACAAAGACCAATAATTATTTCACAAATCAAATAAGATCATGAAATTCATAAACATTTCATGCGAAAGCTCAAAGTTATCCAACTTCTGCATGTAGAAAAAGTGTTTTTCACAACATGCAAAGAAATGGAAACCAGATGAACACAACCCACAACTTGAATTTACTATAAAATCTTCCTATTTTTGCAAAGCATAAATGAGATAGAGAAAAGGATTCAAAATTAAATCAGAATAACTCTATCAAATCAATCATCAGACAATGGAAAAATAAGAATAATTGACAAGGAAACTGAAACTCTCTATTGCATATTGAAAAATAATCTGTATTACAATGCTGAAAACTGAAAAAGTGTTGAGATACAATGCTTTTTCTACTATGTGTGTAGCAAAAAAGAAAGAACAAGAGGGAAAAAAGGAGGAGAAATGAATATAGAGAAGATTCTCCTTCAAAAACCCTAAAAATAAAAAAACTACATGAGAAAAAGCCTTGGGCGAATTTGCCCAAAATAGCCTAAAAAACTCATGCATAATCCTGCCAAAAATAGCCTCCAATTCTCAAAATAGGTCTACCACTAATACTACATGAAAAAGCCCCCCAACGCTAAAATAGAACTGTCACCTCTGTTGCCAAAAATAGCTCATCTAAAAAAGCACTAACCTCTGAAAATTTTGCATTCCCTATTGTGCCAAATATAGAATTGAAAAAGAAACTCCCCCTCTACTAAAAATTTGCATGTCACAATGTCAAAAATAGCCCCCCTCCCTGAAAGGTGCATGCCGCCCTTGTTGCTAAAAAAAAAAATGCCCTCAAGATTCTGATAACTCCCAAGTGTATTTATTAATTAATTATTTTATTTAAATAAATAGAAGTATTTAAAATAAATATTTTAAATAATCTTTATATTGCTTTTTATCTTTACTTCTATTTGTGTAAATAAAATAATAATAATTTATTATATTAATAATGGCATGTAAGTTATTATTATTATTATTATTATTATTATTATTATTTTTATTTGTTATTATTAACATATTAAATATAATAATACTATTAAATCATGCAAAAAATACAAAGGGTTTTAAGCCCCCTACGACTTGCATGACAAATAGGACATAAAGTCCTGGGAGTTTAAAAAAACTCGACCACCATTTTTTTTATATTCCAAATCGTTTACAAATATTTTGCTCATACGTGCATCAACTTGAGACCATTACATGACACTAATATTTTCTCATATCGAGCAACCACAACCATGACACTAATACTAGCTCATTTCGAGTAGCCACACTAGAATCAACCTGTGGAAGACCAAGAGTCACAGATTATAATCCACTTATTAGAAACCACCATTAGCTCATTTCAAGCAACAACACTAGAATCAACCTATGGAAGACCAAGAGTCACAAATTAGAATCCACTTATTAGAAACCACCTAGAAGCCAACTATGCAAGACTAAGAGTCACAACTTTGAATTCCATATTAGATGTCCCTTTGGGATTTGAACTTTGATCTCCACAATGAGAACTCAATGCTTTAACCAATAGAATACAACCCCTTGGACAAACTCAACCACCATTACAAATAATAAGCAACTTTTATTTAAACAAAACCCATCATAATTCCAAAAGGAAATAGGGCATGTAGATTTGTAAAGCTCGAACACTAAAAAAAATATGCATTATTTAATTTTGTATTTTTTGAGTCTTCTCGGAGAAGACTTCCTCTCTGCGACTGCTTGCATGTAACTAGGGTTTACTCAAGATGAATAGGAACTCTTCTCAGGGTCTTATGCATAATCTGGACTTGGTATGTGATTATTCTTTTTTTCTTTATTCTATCTTCTCTCTATTTGAAAACTACAAGAACTTTGCATTTTGTATGCATGCAAACTAGGGTTTCTATGTATGGTTCATATAATATTATCTCCATTGTACTCAACAATCAGGAAAATTGTGTTTTTGAGATTTTTCATGGGTTATGGCTGTGCATATCATACATTTTTGAGTGTGACCTTTCAAAGGATCTCTGTAACCTATCATTTGGCTTTATGACTACATTTTCCATGAGGCCTTGACTGCATTTTCACTGTATTCTCTGTAAACTCTAATATATTATCACCGCGCCCTTGATTTGAAGCTTTATTGACTGCTCTGAGATAACCCACATTTCTCTTTACATTGTTCTCATATTTTTGAAGGCCACTGTGCTTTATGGGTTTAAGTATACTTGCTGCTATTAGGCCTCACTGTGAATAGCCCTTTGATACTCTACACTTCACTATGTTTGATGGCACCAATAATAAATTCTTCAAAAATCTCGTAATGTTTCCCTTGGACTGCCTTACTGGTTTTGCATTATCTACTAGCTCTATGGTATACTGAGCTAAATGATGATCAAATCCTTTTAGATCTTCATATCTCCATGCAAATATATCACTGAATTCTTGACAAAGTAATACAAAAGTATGCCTTTCTTCAGAAGTACATACCTTGCCAATTTTCAGCAGCTTGTCCTTGAATATTTCAATGGGCTCATAGTGTTCTTCCTTCACAAACATGTTGCATTTCTCCTTTTTTACCAAATCATCTATATTATAAATAGATTCAAGGGTTACCAAACCCTTGGGCACTTTTTCAATTTTTCAACATTGTAATAGAGATTATTTTTCAGTATGCAATAGAGAGTTTCAATTTCCTTATCAATTATTTTTATTTTTCCATTGTCAGATGAGTGATTTGATAGAGTTATTGTGATTTAATTTCAAATCCTTTGCTTTGTCTCTTTTATGCTTTGTAGAAATAGGAAGATTTCATAGTAAATTCAGGTTGTGGGTTGTGTTCATCTGGTTTCCAATTCTTTGCATGTTGTGAAAAATCACTTTTCCTACATGCAGAAGTTGGATAACTTCGAGCCTTCGCATGAAATGCTTATGAATTTCATGATCTTATTTGATTTGTGAAATAATTATTGGTCTTTGTTGCAACTGGTTATAGTTTTAGGACGACAAGTGGAACTACATCATTTTGGTGTATCACTTCCATTAGGATAGGTTTTTCGTTACATGCAAGCCTTTAACCCTTTTCCCGCAAAAAGTTAGTAGTAGGAGATCCATCAAGACAGGAAGCCGACTTGGTCTCTGGAGGTCTACTTTTAGTATAGGCAACCCACAAACCTGAAAGTATTTCCATATTTCATAGGATTGCTAGGTTTCACACTTTGCATTTTCAGGTGCAATCCTCTGTGACGACAATTTTAAAAAAGTTACCAAATTTTGCTACACCTAAATTTGGTAACCTCTTTTCATTGATCAAATGTTAATTGGCTTAATTAAGACAACAAAGTGTAAAAAGGGTTTTAAAAGCATCGGTCGTATTTCAATTATATCTAAAAATTTATGATATGGATTTTCGTGATTTTTACACAAAAATTAGAAGACTTCAAGGGGAAAAAACCCATTAAATTTTGTGTAAACTCAGTTTGTGATTTTTGAGAAAACTTCACTGCAAAATAATAGAACCTGATTGTCAGTTTCAATAGTTCAACATCAGTTTGGGTCAGTTTTCACGTTAGTTTTGCATGCTTTTTCATCAAATTCGACCCAAGGAGAATCATTCATGCAATTGATAGAGATTTGGAAGATCAAGTTGGAAGTACTGGTTGTTCTTAATTAAGTTATGTTTTTAAAAAAAAAAGGAGTTATTAGATTTAATATTTTATTTTATTATTTATTGAAATTAATAATTAGATTATTTCAATAAATATTAAAATAAAATTATTGTAAGGAAAATAAATAATTTATTTTAGCACTTAGAAATAAAACGAATTATTTAATATTTTAAGTTTTAAAATAAAATTATTTTAAAGAAAGAAGATAAAAGGAAATAAATAATTTATTTTAGCATTTAGATATAAAACGAATTGATTTATATTTTAAGTGTTAAAATAAATTATTTCAAGAGATAAAGGGAGAGTGCTGTTTTTGGCATCATGACATGTAAAGTTTCAGTAAAGGGGGTGTTTCTTTTTCAACGCTATTTTTGGCTCAGGGTTTCATGCAAGATTTAAAAAAAAAAAGGATTCTTTTTCAGATTGGCTATTTTTAGCAAAGTTGACAGTTCTATATTTGGCAGGAGGGTGTCTTTTCACGCAGTTTGAGTTGGAGGCCTATTTTCAGTATCAAGAGCTATTTTTGGCAAAGTTTTGCATGAGTTTTTTATGCCATTTTGGGCAAATCCACCCAAGGCTTTTTCTCATGCAGTTTTTCATATTAGGGTTTCAAGATGCATATTTCTTCAGCTTCTCTTCTATATATTATCTCTCATATTCATTATTAGGGAGTACATTTTCTTTCCTCAACATGATTGTGGACTGTTTTAGGCCCTTTCATGCTCAACGAGATGATTATAGCTCACATTTTTGAGTTTGTAATAACAACAATTCCTTTATTTTCAATAAGATAGCAATAGATTCCTTCACGATACTTCTTGTCTAGTGTTGAATGAAAGAGACTGATGATTTTTCTATGATTTATTCTTTGAATCCTTTAATGTTGTCTCTTTCAAGCAATATTATTTCAGGAGGATACATGGTTAATGTAGGTTATAGTTTGTGTAATCTGAATTTGATGGGTTTATAGTTGTGAAGATAGTTTATTTTCCTTCAAGCAAGCTTTCTAATCAGGCCCTTTATATGAAATATTTATGTATTCACATGTTTAGTTGAGTCGTGAAATTTTCAAAAGTTATTTGTTGAAGATTTTGTGGGTTAAGGGGTTGTAGATTTTAGAAGCAATATTTGGTGCATTACCTTGTAGGGTAGGCTTAATTTCAGTATTCTTTCTATCCCCTTTCTCAAGAAAGTTTGCAGGAGATTCATCAGACATGAAGCCAACTTGATCTCCGAAGGTCTACTTTCATGATAGGCATACCCATAGGCCTGAAAGTATTCCCATGTTTCACAGGATTGTTGAGTTTCATACTTAGCATCACAGGTGCAATCCTTTGTGACAACAGGTCTTATAAGAACTACTGTGATAAACTGTATTATCACAAACCCTTGAGTGATTTGGACTCTCCATACTACTATGATCATTTAATCATTCACTCTCCTTTAACCTTTTACATTGTCTCAAAATCATGGCAAGTGACATTCTACTTGGATTGTTGATGCTTTGAATCCATCTTTTGTTTGGATAAGCTTTAAATTTGGGACAAATAGTCATTCATAATTGCCAATGACCATAAATTCTCTTTCTTAGCTTATGAATATGAGTGTCAAAACTTGATTGTATCCTCTCTACATTTCTTGATTAATTGCTCTTTCCCAATCAACTAGGACTGTCCTATGGATTGTTTTGAGATTTTGGGACAATGGTAACCTCTGTATGCTCAATTTGGTAGTGATTTGAGCACTTCTTTACTGATATATGAACCCTTCATTGACTTTAAACACCTAACCATTATCCATTATTGGACTGCTGCTCATGATGGATTGTGACTGTTAAAAGTTTCTCTAAGATTCTATAGTGGTCTTGGGTAATTGTCATATTTATGCATTTTGATTGTCCTTGGAGACCTGTATACCTTCATATCTTTAGATCCTCCATGATTTGTGTCTTAGAGCATTGTATGCTTGCCTTTACTCGTGATGGATTTAGTCACTTGTTGACCGTGGAATACAATTTTATTCATTAATGTATGTGTTGTCATTGGATGGCAGTTTATACTGTCATTGAATGACAATATATGGGACCATGGATACCACTGTGCTCCATTTTTGATAGCTGATTAGTGTCACCCTATGAGTGATGACTAGTATGTTGAGATCAACCCTTGTGGGAGCCCATTTTTCCCCGCATACTTGATATTCATGAAATGGAAACTTGTCCTATAGCTGCATAGTGAACAAACAAGTTAGAAAAAATAAGAAGCTCATGAAGCTTCTGATGATTTGTCACTTTGATCTCTCTGATTTCTCTTGCTTGATCTGTTCCGATTTTCTCCATTTGTAGTTTGATATACATGTGTATGAGTCAATTTATAGAGGAATAAGGATCTTGATCTGTAACACATATGTCCCTCACCCTTGCAAGTACTTTTAGGAGCACTAGAAGTATGAAGAAACGAAGATGCAACTTCAGTTAACCAACAGTTCATCATTCAAAGGCAATGATAGATATTTCTTTCTCTCATTCTATTTATACATATGTTTATCATTCTACTTGTTGCATTTATCAGTCATACCCATGACTTGTGTGGGTAACCTTACACATTCTTTGTAATACAAAAGCTATTTTATGCAATCTTTTACTGTTACTTTTTTGAAAAATACTTGCATAATGAAATAAGCTTCTATTCTGAGAACATAATATGCAAAATGAAGATTTCTATGAATTTTTTTTTTGTGTACCTATCTTCATCTGCAATGTGTAAGGCCTCATTAGGCCACCAAATTTAGCTGTAGGAAAAAATTGGTAGCATTTTTGGCAACCTCTCAGGGGTGTTTGCCTGCTAAACAAATAGTATCAAGTAGCCTTTGTTGCATCCATTGGGCAAAGAGTCATGCCTCTTCACCTTTGAGCTTGAAATCACTTGTAACTCAGCTGTTATGAAACAAACAACATAAAATATGAAACAGAAAACAAAACATGGCTCCACAAATGAGCCTGCAAGCCATGCAATAACTGCTTATTGAAACAAACTAGCTTGAAACAGAACTGGAAAATGTGAAACAAACACACTTATTGAAACAAACTAAAAATAAACCTACTCTACCCTAAGCTACCCAGCATGGTAGTGAATTAAACAAAACCATTATCTGGTTCTGAAAAGTAACTGCCCTTCTCTTTTAGTTGTTCATACTCACATCCCTTTGTAAATGAGGATATGATTGGGATGCAAACCTTTTCTGCTACAAGTTTATGATTAGGATCTTCTACCTTCAAACTTTCATGCTCAATTGCAAGCATTGTTTGCAATGCTTTGCTATCCTCTTCTTTGGATAAGTGCCTAATAAGACAACCTCTTGAGAGTGCAGGCTCCTGTGTGATACTTATTTCTCCTTGATAAATTATTTCATTACTGCCTCCTGCTGTAAAAGTTAGCTCACACATGTCTTGATCATCATCAACAAAGAAAGGAAGCTTAGCAAATAGATCAACATGAATCATTCCTTGCTCTTGGGTTTGTTGCTCTAGACCACTAACCTTTTCTAACAAAAATAATAGATTTGCCTTATCACATTGAGCATTATCTGCATGTGTTACCTCTTCTGTCATAGGTGAAGATACTGTGGCTGGAGGTGCTTGGCTTAAACTAGGCACTAAAAGAATCTAATCTTTCTGAAATTGAACCTTCAAAGCCTTCATTTGCTCATTTTTTGCTGCCATCACCTTCGCAAGTTGCTCTTCATATTGTCTTTTTTGGTCCTCCATGTCCTTCTCACAAAGATAAATTTGATAGGCCAACTCATCTTCTTTGATACTATCAACCTACTGGCCACAAACCATGATATTTTCTTCTTATGGTAGATCCTCATCATTTTCTTGCCAGTTCATATATACAAAAATAGGAATATTTTCCTAAACTTGTGGACCTTCTTTCTCATATGTGTTTTGCACAGGATATTTAGAAACCATTCAATTATGATGCTTCTAATGGGATTGGCCTTGGATTTCTCTGGGGTAAGTGCAGTGATTCTGAGATTGAGTTTGTATCTCAGATTGGTAAGGAATTTGAAAAGGCTAGCAAGATCTTGACCTCTCTCTAAAAATTTGTAGTCTTTTAACTTTTGGGGCTTCTAAGAAGGGGTTGGTGCAATAAAAGCCTGAGGTGTTGCTTGATACTTTAGGGCTGGAATAACAACTATAATTGGAGCTAGTAATAGCATATTTGGTTGTATTTCTGGAAGAATTGGCATAAGAACTATAGGAGATAACTTTCTAGCGAGAATTAGACTATTCTTTGCTCTAATAGCGACATTAAAAGCATCTAGAAAGGTAAAACCTCCCATAGACTGAATCATTACAGATATATCGCTATTAAGAGATCTCAAATAATATAAGAAAGCATGGTAATTGGTGGGTCTTACCGATATCGGAATCCTGCTCCATGTCCTTTAGAATCTATCATTAAAATAAGACATGAGCTCGTGTTGTGCTCTCTTTATTGTAGATAGTTGTTCAATCAATGATAGAATGTTGGACCTGTCCTCCAAGCGTTCATTCAAAGCAGCTCCTAATTGATCACAGATTTTGATAGGAGCTATAGGTAGCTTTACGAATCACTGCAATGTCTTGCCCTTGAATGACATGGCAAGCAATCTGATGGCAAAATTCTCCTATGTGATATGTGTTGGCATTATGTGAACCAGTATGAGGACATGATGACATTGTATGTTGTCATTGATGTCAATATGTTGAAGAAGGGAGAACTGGTATATGTGAGAATCGGTATAACATTGTGAACCGGTATATGTGCCAAATTGAAGCGGTGTGTCTATTCAAGGTGAACTGACATGTTGATATGGGAACCGGTACATGGAAGCTTTGTATGACTACCGGTTGGTAGTCTCAGGGTTTCTGGTTGATAAGCTTCAAGCCTGTGTGACTCACCCGGTGACTTTGTGTGATGAGTTAGCATTGTAACAAAGAACAAACTATGTTGCCACATCAGCCTTATGCGCATGAAGGATCTTGCATGAAGGAGATTGTTCTCTTATACCTCGAGAATGTGCGAAGCTTGTAAACAGTGAAAACACGTGATGGGTTATCAACTTCAATGAAAGCGGTGGAAAACGAATGATGGTGAATGTCTTGAGATCGGTTGAAGACTATTGCATTTAATGCAATATGTTCAACGGTCAGGATTGAACCATTTGAATTTCTTAACCTAATAGGTTTATGGTTTAGGGTTTATGCTACTGACCTATCTTTCCTATAAGGTCATTGTTGTGTTTCTTTCTGAAGTTGTTGGCAAAAGTTGTGTGAGTATCCAAGTGAAGAGATATGTGATTCTTGCTAGACCAAAAAAGAGAAATGATACCTACAGAGTGTAAGTGCAGAAGGTGAAGAGGAGATAAAGCGGATCTGCATTGGCATTGAGTGTTGTTACCAGATCATTGTAATACCTGTTGATCTCTAACCACTTCAACAGTTGGGAAATCCCTTAACAGGGTAGCTTTAACCGATTTATTGTAAATCCTTTAACAAGGTGACTCAAAACCATTGAGTTCTTGAAATCCTCTAACAAGGTAACCTTTAACAGGGTTTAACCCTTAACCGGGTATTCTAGCCATCCCTTAACCGGGTGATCCCTAACAGGATTGGTTCCTAACAAAACCTATTGTATCAGTCTTTAACTAGACAAGGCTCCTAACAGAGCGGACTTCTAAAGAGTTCAAAAATAGCTTGTGGGTATTCATCCCCATCGTGGTTTTTCCCAGTTGGGTTTCCACGTGAAAATTTTGTGTGTCATGTGTGGTGTTATTCATGTGATGGTTTAAGTGATTTGTGTTTGAAGGTAAATCATGTTAATCTAGCTATTTATATATCTTTGATGATAGATTACCTATTCATGCACTGGGGTGAAATGGAAATGAAGTATTAGATTGTATGAAAATATAAGTGTCAACCGGTTTATGCTTGTCTCAGTTATTCTGGGTTTTGCCGGTTGTACTCTGTTTAAGACCAATGTTATTGTTTGTCTGTCAAAGCACAGTGTCTGCTGACAAACAGTTATCAATTGGTATCAGAGCATCCTCCAGGTCCTCTGTGTTATAAGCTTAACCGCTTGAGGAAAAGATCCCAGTCTAATGATGAAGAGGGAAGGTCCAAAGTTCAATAGAGATAATTTTAATATATGGAAAGATAGAATGAAGATATACATCAGAAGCATGGGTGGTCAACACTGGAGCTATGTTGAGAATGCTTATGTTGCCCCTACCGGTACTCTCACTGATGACCAAAAGAGAGAGATGTAGGAGAATGGGCAAGTCATGGAAGCCCTAATTAGCAGTTTATCTGACATTGAGTTTATTGATGTCCAAGACAAAGTAAATCCCAAAGAAGTATGGGATACTCTTGAAAATATCTATGGCGGTGATGAGCATGTAAAACAAGCTAAGGAAGAAAGCCTTAGAGGGAGGTTTGAAGACATGTGGATGGTTGAAGGTGAGACTATTCAACAATATGGAATAAGAATCAAAACTGTTGTTGGAGATATCAAGAGTGCAGGTGGTAAAATGGAAGATTCCACCATAGTAAGCAAAGTCCAGAGATCCTTATTAACAGTCTATGCAATAAGGGTTGCTGCTATTCAGGAGTTGAGATCAATAGACAAGACTAAGGTATCCCTAGACTCCATCATTGCAAAGTTGATAGCCTATGAGCTAAATAGTTTTGATGGCAGTGTTCAAAAGACTGAATTAGCTTTTAAAGCTTTTGTTGTACCATCCAGAAAAGGAAAAGAAGCTAGCACTAGTGGTGAACCAAGACAAAGTAGAGAAATGGATGATGAGGAGATTCTTATGGCATTTGAAGCTCTTCTTGCTAGGAAACTTCCTAAAGGAACCGGTAAATACAAAGGTAAGCTCCCTTTGAAATGCTTTTCTTGTAACCAGATAGGACATATTGCTGTAAACTATCCTAATGGTGACAACAAGGACAAACCGGAAAGGTTCAAGAAATTCAAAGTAGGAAACCAGAGAAACTATTTTGTTGCAGCTGATGAAGGTCTCACAGATGAGGAGTCAGAAGATGAAGAAAATGAAGATATTGTGTTTGTTGCTATCAAGGAAGATGTGTCAGACAAGAAGGCTCTTGTCTCCCGCTTTGATAATTCCAAAGAGTGGATTATTGACAGTGGCTGTTCTCACCATATGACTAGTGACCGGAGCAAGTTTCTATACTTGGAAGAGTATGATGGTGGTGTTGTTCACTTTGGTAATGATGCACCATGTATGGTCAAAGGCAGAGGGTCCATCTCTCTTAATGGAAAGAGTAGTGCTGATAATGTGTATTGGGTTGATGGTCTAAGACACAACCTTCTGAGTGTTGCCCAGCTGAATGATAGTGGTCTCACTCTGGAATTAAAGAATGGAGTGTGCAGAATCAAAGGAAAGAATGGTGAATTGGTGGCTACCGACATGCAGACCAAAGGTAACCTATTTCAGTTGAATGAAAATATAAGTACATGTCTTATGGCTAAATTTGATGATAGCTAGATATGGCATAGGAGACTCTACCATGTAAACTTTGATAGCATTGTGAAGGCTAGTAAGATCAAGGCAGTTAGAGGGTTGCCGGTGCTGAGCAAACCAGAAAATACCTTGTGCAGAGAGTGTCAATTGGGAAAAATGTCTTCCTCAACCTTTAAAGTAAACCTTTCACTGCTGACAATTTGCTTGATCTTGTGCATATTGATTTGTGTGGTCCTATGAAAACTAGGAGTGTGCAGGGTGATAGGTACTTCATGATTCTCACTGATGACTGCTCAAGAATGATGTGGGTCACATTCTTGAAAGATAAGTCTGAAGCCTTTGTAAAGTTCAAAGCTTTCAGAGCATTAGTGGAGAAGGAAAGCGGTAAAAGGATCAAGTGCCTGAGAACTAATCAAGGAGGGGAATTCACTTTCGGTGAATTCAACAAGTACTATGAAGAACATGGCATCAAGAGGCGACTGTTTGCCCCCCAGAATCCACAATAGAATGGCCTAGCAGAGAGGAATAACTAGACTGTGGTTGAAGTAGCTAGAACTATGCTGATTTAAGGAAAGGTAGCTCACACCTTTTTGAGAGAAGTGGTGAGCACTGCAGTCTACACAATGAACCGGGTACTCATAAAAAAAGGTAAGGATAAAACTCCTTATGAGTATTAGACCGATAAGACACCTGTGGTTAGCTACTTTGGAGTGTTTGGTAGCAAATGTTTCATCAAGAGGAGCAAACACCAGAGCAAATTTGATGCGAAATGTGATGAGGGAATATTCCTAGGGTATTCCACCAAGAGCAAAGCTCTCAAGTGTTTCAATAATAGGACTCAGAGAATTATGGAAAGCATCAATGTAAGAGTTTATGAAACCTCTGAGAAAACTGGGGAAATTGACAGTAAGCAAGCGGTAAATGAACCGGTTGTAACCTTCTGGGAACCGGTTGCTAGTCAAACAAGTACCAGTAATAGTGTTCCTACACCGGTAGATGTAGATGCTGATACTGATGGAGATGAGGATGAAGAAGAAAAGCAAGAGGAATCTATCAAGACCATTCCTCAGTATGTCAAGCTGAATCATGATCCTAAGCAGATCATAGGAGATAAGGATGCAGGAATCCTTACAAGAAGAAAGGTCAGAGAAAACTCATGTATGATCTCTGAATTTGAGCCTAAATCATTCAAAGAGGCACATAAAGATGAAGACTGGTTCAAGGCAATGGAAGAGGAACTTGACCAGATAGAGAGAAATGGTACATGGTCTGTGGTATCCAGACCAGAGCATAAAAATGTCATTGGTACCAAATGGGTTTTTAGAAATAAGCTGAATGAGGATGACACAATGATTAGAAACAAAGCCAAACTGGTATGTAAAGGATATGCTCAAGAAGAAGGAGAAGACTATGGAGAAACCTTCACTCCTGTAGTTAGATTGGAAGGAGTTCATATGCTTCTTGCATATGCAGCTTTTAAAGGATTCAAAGTATATCAAATGGATTTAAAATCTGCATTCCTAAATGGTGTACTTGAAGAGGAGGTGTATATAGAGCAACCAGATGGGTTTGCCCTATATGAAGATAGTGACATGGTGTGTAGGCTACATAAAGCCTTATATGGTCTAAAGCAGGCACCTAGAGCATGGTATGAACGCCTGCACTCCCATCTTGTGAAGATTGGATTTGAGAGAACAAGCGAAGATAGCAATATCTAAATGAAGTCTGAAGGAGATTAGATCCTGATCTGTGAGGTATTTGTCGATGACATTATCTTTGGTGGAGATGACAAGATGAGTCATGAGTTTGCAGATGAGATGAAGAAAGAGTTTGAGATGTCACTCATAGGGGAGATTAAGTTCTTCATTAGACTGCAAATTCAGCAGATGAAAGATGGAATCTTTATCACTCAGTCCAAGTATGTCAAAGAGGTGTTAAAGACCTTTGGTATGGAAGATAGAAAACCGGTTGGTACACCGATGGTGACCGGTTGTAAACTATCCAAGGAGGATGACTCAACATTGGTTGATGAGAAGGAATACCAATCAGATTGGTAAGTTGCATTATGTAGTGCATAGCAGACTAGATATTGCACATGCAGTTGGCATTACTGCAAGGTTCCAGAAAAGTCCAAGAGAATCCCACTTGGTTGTAGTCAAGCGGATTCTTAGGTATCTGAAGGGAACTATTGATTATGGATTATGGTATCCATATAGCAAAGATTTCAACCTGAAAGTATTCACAGATGCTGATTGGGCAAGTAATGTGGATGACCAAAAGAGCACAACTGGTGGTGCATTCTTTCTCGGTGGTAGATTGGTCTCATGGATGAGTAAGAAGAAGAGTTGTATCTCTCAGTCTACAACGGAAGTAGAGTATGTTGCAGCTTTCATGAACTGCACTCAGACAATTTGGATTAAGCATGTATTAAATGGCTTCAAAGTTCCTATATCTGAACCGATAAGTATATTTTGTTACAATACTAGTGCAATTAATATCTCCAAGAATCTGGTTTTACATTCTAGAACCAAGCACTTTGAGCTTAAGTATCATTTCTTAAGGGAAAAGGTTCAACAAAGAGATTGCACTGGAACATGTTTCCAGTAAGGAGCAGTTAGCAAACATATTCACCAAGCCTCTCCCAAAGGCTACATTTATGTACTTAAGAGGTGAGTTAGGGGTTTTGCCCCTTCAGGAGGTAAACTAAAGGTATATGCTCCACATCAGTCAAGTATTGCATAGTCAATTTTTTCTTCAGGATTGATGTGTTGAAGGATGCTACTCCTCAGGGGGAGCAACATAATGGAATAGGGAAGCTTGTGCCTCCACTTTGGCATTGTTGTCAAAGGGGGAGAAGAAGTGAAGTTGAGAAGATATCTGTAAAAATTGGGGAAGAAGATGTGAAGCGGAGAGATATCTTTGTATATTGCCATCAATGCCAAAGGGGGAGATTGTTGGCATTATGTGAACCAATATGAGGACATGATGACATTGTATGTTGTCATTGATGTCAATATGTTGAAGAAGGGAGAACCGGTATATGTGAGAACCGGTATAACATTGTGAACCGATATATGTGCCAAAGTGAAGCAGTGTGTCTGTTCAAGGTGAACCGACATGTTGATATGGGAACTAGTACATGGAAGCTTTGTATGACTACCAATTGGTAGTCTCAGGGTTTTCGGTTGATAAGCTTCAAGACTGTGTGACTCAATCGATGAATTTGTGTGATGAGTTAGCATTGTAACAAAGAACAGACTGTGTTGCTACATCAGCCTTGTGTGCGTGAAGGATTTTTGCCAGACCAAAAGAGAGAAGTGATACCTACAGAGTGTAAGTGCAGAAGGTGAAGAGGAGCTAAAGCGGATCTGCATTGGCATTGAGTGCTGTTACCAGATCATTGTAATACCTGTTGATCTCTAACCACTTCAACAGTTGGGAAATCCCTTAACAGGGTAGCTTTAACCGACTTACTGTAAATCCTTTAACAAGGTGACTCAAAACCATTGAGTTCTTGAAATCCTCTAACAAGGTAACCTTTAACAGGGTTTAACCCTCAACCGGGTATTCTAGCCATCCCTTAACCGGGTGATCCCTAATAGGATTGCTTCCTAACAGAACCTATTGTATCAGTCTTTAACCAGATAAGGCTCCTAACAGAGCGGACTTCTAAAGAGTTAAAAAATAGCTTGTGGGTATTCATCCCCACCATGGTTTTTCCCAGTTGAGTTTCCACGTGAAAATTCTGTGTGTCATGTGTGGTGTTATTCATGTGATGGTTTAAGTGATTTGTGTCTGAAGGTAAATCATGTTAATCTAGCTGTTTATATATCTTTGATGATAGATTACCTATTCATGCACTAGGGTGAAATGGAAATGAAGTATTAGATTGTATGAAAAGATAAGTGTCAACTGGTTTATGCTTGTCTTAGTTATTCTGGGTTTTGCCAGTTGTACTCTGTCTAAGACCGATGTTACTCTTTGTCTGTCAAAGCACAATGTCTGCTGACAAACTAGTTTAGGATTGTGTTTTTGTCTGTACTGATTCACCCCCCCCTCTCAGTACCAGTTTGGTATTATCCGTTCATCATTGAGTTATCAATATGATGAACTGCACATAGTGATGCGATATATTTGATGTGATCTACCATCGTTGTCTAGTCTTCACCAGTGAAATATGGTAAACCCTTGAATGCAATCGAAGGTATGTCATCATATTATGTCAAGATCAAGGGGGTACCTTGATCAAATGACACAAATGGTTGATTCCTTGGCGGATTTTGAGCCATTTGAATTAGTGTTGGTACATCTTTTGAATGCTGATAATTTTTGATCTCGAAACCAAGATCACAGAATCGCTAGGTATTTGCGCTGAAAATCTCTAAAAGGCTGAAAGTTGATGTTCAATACCCAAAAAAATAGTATGAAATAAGTCTGTTCTTGAATTGAGAATTAGTTAAGGGTCCCACCGGGCATGCCAAAAACTATTGTCACAAAGGATGCACCCGCTTCCGCCAAGCAAATCAATACTAGTACTTGAGCGATCTTGTACAACATGGAAACAAATCGCGAGTTGTTGATGAACTTGAAATGAGAAACAAATCTCCGAGTTATGGGTCGGCTCCCTTTGAATACCCCCTAAAACTAAAGATTGGTATGGAAAAGAGTAAGAAAAGGTTTGAAATGCTAAAAAACTGAAAGTATTCTAAGAGGTGATGCACCAAAACTATGATGAAACTAGCAAGTGACTCACAAGAATATGATAAAACTTCGTTCCCACAAAGCAATTTAACTCTTCAACCACATAAGTAATTCCTAGGAAGGCTAAGGAACTTCTAAACTTGGAAGGAAAACTAGTTTCACAACCAATTTCACAGATGACCTTTCAGCACAACCTAAGACCCGTGATGTAATGAAAAACAGTGATGCATGCACATTAAAGAGACATAAGCTTCAAGGTTTTAGATGAAACACAAAATTTACTTCTGTTAAGAACATACACAACTACCAAGGCAAACACAAGAAATCTTGAAACATAAAAGGAATGTTGCTAAAATATAGAACTTAAAATTGCTGCAAATTTTTATATCAGTAAAAAAAAAATGAGCTACAAATCTTTGCAAATTCTCTTAATGCAAGAGAATAACAAAGGCCAGAATTGAGGAAAAACTAACAAGCTTTCCTCTATATACAATAATAGGGCATGCAAACCCTAAAAGAATGAATTGCACTCCAAACCCAAGAATTGAAGTCCAAAATCCAAGAACAAGGAAAAAGTCTCGAAAAAAGGATCTAAAATTGCATGTAAAGGTATCAAAATGGCCTCAAACTGCTTGTCCATGCATACACAATTTGAAGACTCTCCAATCTACCATCTAACTGCTGAAAACATGTCTCAAACTCCCTTTGAAACTGTTGTCCACTGAAGATCTGTATTTTCAGGAAGATTTTAGAATAAAAATTAAGGTTAGCCCAAAAGACTTACCTTTAATATTTGTTATATAGATGCATGATATTTTCCTCCAAATGCACTTATGTAATAAATATTAAGGTGATTTATAACTCATCAACCTTAATATTTATTTTACAATTTTGTTGATTGCGCATGTATGATAACAATAGAAAAGTGGAGAAACAATCTCTTTTGTGCAATTACCATATTAGTTATTTTATTTATATAAATAGAAGTATTTAAATAAAGATTGAGATAATCTTTATATTGCTTTTTTTTTATCCTTCTATTTATATAAATAAAATAAGAAATAATTTATTATATCAATAATGGTGTATTTTTATTTCTTTATATGATACCATTATTAATATAATAAATATAATAGTAATAAAACAAAGCAATTTAATTGTATTTAAATTATATGGATTTTCAGCCCCCTCGACTATCATATTTACTAGGAATTAAGTCCTTATGGGGGAGCACCACACAACTAGACCACCACATGGAAAAGCAGTAAAATAAAATAAAGGCCATCAATAATTTGAAAAAAATTAGGGCATATAAGGGCATATGATAGGACCTAAAATTATGTCTTGCAAAATTTTGGTCGTTTTGGTTTTATTATGCCGTCTGTCAAGTTTTTCAGGGTTTAGGGCTTTAGGGATTGTGACTTTCTTGATTAAGTCTTGGTATAAAGGAAAATCTTTGGGCCTTTTTATATTTTCTCTTTACCTTTTTTCTCACTTAAGGCCGAGGGTTGTATTACGTTGGTGGGGCCATTTTATTCCCTAAGTATTAAATTGCGTTAGACCGGTTTATGATATGACTTTCCTAAATCGCATAATTTTTTTCCTATAGTCGGTCTCCTTTTAATATTTGTGGCTGCACATATATTTTCCTAAGTTCTAAATTCCTAAATATTTCATTCGGTTGCTAAAGACATGACAAATCTGATGGTTCGCGCTTCCCCGTGGTCAAAAGTGCAAGAATGATAAAGATCGTGCCATCACGAGATGATGCCATGTGTGTTTGGCGAAAAAGGGTGAGCCGATGGTTTGACTTTTCAAAATGCTTGATGTTACTGGTTCCCAGTGGTTAAAATCCGAGTAACTAAAAATGAATATTTTTGCACATGCTTATATCAAGTGATAATATTTTAATTAGGGTCTGAGAAGTGATCGGGAGTTAGCGGCCTTTGTCAAGTAACCAGTTCAGTTAAGAGGTAAACAAAGAATAGATCCGACAGTTTCTGTGGTCCTGTGATCAAAATATGCAAGGAAATTATGGACCACAACATCATGAGATGATACCACGTGTCCAAGGCAAGCCAGGAAAAGCCGATGGTGGGGTCACTAAAGGTGGCGAAGCAAGGTGATGACTTGGATGTGCCATGTCATGCCAAGGGTGGACCCGCTTGCTGTTGGCATTATGGATGAATTGATTATGTGTTGCATTGATGTTTTGTCATTGATGTCAATACTAGCTATTATGGTTGGTTACCGGTAGAAGATCTAGTGTTACTGGCAGAAGATACTATCTGTTGGACACTTTTGGCATGTTTGGATCAATGAAGTATGTTTGATTTTATGTGTTACATTTTCTAGGAGCATGTTTTGGTCAGTTGGTATTGACTTGGTAATCAGATGCTATCATACACTCTTGTAAACCCATACCGACATTGGTTTAAGGTTTAACCAACAGAGCTTTCACTGAGGAATCTTGACAGGATGCATAAGTGGTGTTGGTGTGGCTTCTACATGGATATCAGGATGCTGAAGATGTTCTTTGATCATGCTTCAACTTCTTGAAGACATTGCTTTGGAGTCGTGGACCCAGAATAGGTCCGGTACCTATCTAGGTTATAGACCGGTATCATGTTAACATGTACTCTACATGTTACCAGGATGTTTTGGGATGTTCTTTGGATTGATTATTGTTGTTTTGGTCTTAAGCTGACATGGCATATCATTGTAATATGGATTTATGTAATGATCTTATTGTAATATCTTTTAGGTGGCTGACCTAATTGGTTTAGGCCTTAGGGTTAGTATAAAATGATGTAAGATCTCATTGTAGATCATGGGAAATATGTGCCATGGTCTTGAAATGCAATATCATATGTGAAGGAGATTCGGTCGATCATAGGTGATCGAATTGGGATTAAGGAAGAGGTTAAAGGCCTCCGGTATTGAGCTTAACCGGGACTGTAATCAGGCATGGTAGATGCTATCTCTAGCAGTTCATTATTCTGGATTGTTGTCCATTTATCTTGAGATGGTTATTACCTCTCTATAGTCAGCGAGACTCTTTTGTAATGAGCAGTACGCTCTAGGCAGTGTGCCTTCCTTCATGTGCATGCCCCTCATTGTATCAGATACTTTCTGTAGAAGTATCATCTGACTGTGGGTAGGCTTACCACCGTGGTTTTTCCCTTTCTGGGTTTTCCATGTATAAATCATGGTGTTATGTGGTATGGTTGCATTGTGTTGATTATCTTCTTTATTGTTAAGTTTCATTGCTTACTGGTATATGTTTCTGCTATTTCAGTACTTAATGTTTATATGCTCCAATTTAAGGTTAATAAGTGGATTAATTGAGATAATCTGTTAACAACTGATTCACCCCCCTCTCAGTTGTTCACTAGTTATCCTAACACTTGCCACATTGGACAGTAACTATCAGATTGAATGGTTTGGTCTGTAAGATTTTCCAACTTGGAGGATGATCGATGGTCAAGTTTTAAAATTTTTCAAATGCAAGTTAGGAGTCATTGTTTCGCTCGCGCGAGTAGTAATGGCAGATGAGACATTTGCATTCTTTTCTAGGTAGTAATTAAAGACTCTTAAAAAGATGTTCTTCATTCATAAAAGATTTCATAGAAATCCAGAAGATTTTCCTACTGGTGAAGAAGGTTGAAATGACTCTTTGCAACACATAAGTGCCATCTCTCTGGTGAAAAATCAAAACAGTAAGTTTATCAGAGCTCCTTCATCTATTCTTGAAATAAATTGATATTATAAATTGTGCATGAAGTTGTAAGAAAATAATTTCAATTTGTTCTAGGATTAGGAGCTAGACAAAGAAGAGTGAAATTTGTTTAAAAAACTGTTGTAATTTAAAATATTGTATTAGCCCTAGTCTTTTCTTCCTTAATTTGAAGTTATAGTGTAAAACCCTAGTTGCAAAAGATGGCTCCCTCACAAAAACATTCTGGACAAATGGATTATATGAAAAGAAATCTATATGATGATTTCTTTGATCAATTGAAGCCTTCAACAAATGATAGACAACAAGGGCATAGATTTGTGAGTGGAAAAACCCTAGGGGAAGGGTTAATCGATAAAGCATTCTGCTTGGCGGATGCTAGTATACCGATGAATGGACTAGAAATATTCAAACTGTGGTATGGACAAAGGAACTTGTATTCCCCATTATCCAATCCCTGGTAGTATGATTTGGGTAAGTTGGTAGTGCTAGGTGTTTTCATGGATGTTGACCTACTCAAAGTTGTTGCAAACATGATATGACCCTGTTTCAAGGGTTATTAGGGGAAATGAAGGAGAAATTATATTGACCATCAGAAGGGAAGAGTTCCAAGAGGTTTTTGACTTGTATGAACCATCTGCGATCCTGGTGCAGATAGATTTGAATGAGAAAAAGGCAAAGTACTACAAGATGAGGGAATTCATTAGAAACAATTTGCTTCCAATGCATTTGGCCAGAGTAGGGAATACAACATACTGTATCGGCCCTAGCTTAGAGGAGCCATTCCCAATTGGTGCTTTTGCTCCCTACTTTCAGGCTACTTTATTCTCTTTGTGTCAGATATTGGGTTTTAATCCAATTACAGTGAGGCTGCTTGATTTTATGTAGATGGCTATGCAAATACAACATCCATATTATACAATAGTTTTTGACTTTGCCCCTTACCTTGAAGAAAAGATTCATGAGGGGTTACTGGATATTAAGAATGAAGTAGCTGGTGCTAAATTCTTCTGGTATTCTCTACTCATGTATATGTTCCTTTTTAGGAATGAAGATTACTTTGAGGGTACTATGAACCTCAAAAGGATAATTGATAACCAGGAGATTCCAGTGCAGCTCTAGAGCACAAATATGTCTTGGGATAGGCAGGAGGCCAACTTTGTAATATTTGATAATAGTTTTTCTTCTAAGTTGAGGCAAAAGTTGATAGTAAATGTGCCAAGAATCCCCAAAGAGTTACATGATTTTGTAACACCCAAAGAAAGGTTACCACTTGTAAGGATTGAGCATAATTGGGGGGATTTTATCCCTTACTTTGTAAGTACTATTATCAGAATCTACAATTTGTCCGGATAGCCACATGTACTACCTTTCAATGTTCCTCTGAGAATGGGTTTTGCTGAGGTGATGTGGCAAATAGGATGCATTCAAGATAAGGATTTAAAAGGAAGGGGAAAAGGAACAATTTTCCCAGATTACACTATCATCCCTTATTTTGTAATTCTGAAGGGAGGATATGAGCATTTTGATAAATTCTTTTCTCCATATCATTTGGGGGTGAGTATAGCTAGACATAGTGATCCTGAGGGGTTCTACAATACTTTAAAAATAATAATAAAAGGAAGTCTATTGCCCCATGAGCATAAATTTCCTAAGGATATAATCAGAAATAAATTTGATTCCATGACTCAGGAATGGAGAAAAGAAAAGTGGATAATCTTTAGAAAATTATGGGCAGCAATCCAAAAGATGGATCCAAAATATGACCCATTAAAGAATTTTTCCCCATTTTGTGCCAAGGTCGATTTTGTTATGAACAATTTTGATGAGTTAAAGATGATTTTAAAGGAGAAGATAGCCAAACTTGATGAAGTTCATGGCCGACAATAATAAAGCTCACAAACTCCTTTGTCTCAGAGAGCAGGTGGCATGGTAGGAAGGAGGCCTATTCATGAAGCTTCTCACAAAAGAGAAAGAGAAGAAACACATGATGATGAGGATAGTAGAAATGATAGTGGAAGGTTAATAAGGAGAAAGGGTAAGAAGATGATGAGTGAAGAGCCTTCCCCTAAAATACAAACCAAGCCTTTTCAAGGAATCAGGTACATTGATCTTGAAGACTCAGACATGATTCCTTCGCCATCACCTGTATCCTTTTCACCTGTAAGAAAGGATGAAGAACAAATGGAGGAAGATATGTTCATAGCAACAAGTGCAGAAACGTAGTTCGGTGTTCCTCCCTTTCCTCCTAATTTGGAGTTGGATCTCACTCCTTTGGATATCCAAGGTAAAGCTTTTAAAGATGCAATAAAGGAGGCATGTGATAAGTTCCTTGAGGATGATGCTTTTGTGAGAAGTCCAGCCTTTCTGCAACTAGTATGGAAGATGAAGATTGAGGAGTACAAAAGAAGAATTACTGATAAGAAGGCCCAAAGGACAGACATATTAGATCAAGAGAACCAAGAAGAAGTAGAGAATGAGATGAGGGAAGAATTTAAGGAAATCACTGCTTATGAAGGCAGGAAGATTATAAGTCAGGCTGGAGTCTTGATCTTACTAGAATGGGACATAGCAGACGTAGTGGCATTGATATAATCAGGAAGTCAAAGGGTCAACCTTTCAATTTAAAATAAGAAGCAGGGTTGGCATTAAAAGGATAAGATTTTGTCGATGATTATGCAACCTTGGCAATCTGGGCACTAGAGGAAGGACCTAGAAAGCCTAACATTAGGGATTTAAACCCCAATTTGAGGGGAAGCCTTATTATAAAAAGAGCATCCGAGACATCAAGTGTAGAGGATACAAAGTTAAATGTTGATGTTGATAAATTGGCACATGGGAGTGTAAAAAGAGAAGCTTTAGAGAAGGCGGAGCTGATAAGAAAGTTTGATAAGCTTTTCAATGATTACAATGCATCTCCAAAAAGGTGTGTGGAGTTGCAAACGAGAGTGAAACTCTTTGAGTAGGGACAAATAAAGGTTTCCTTTCTTGCACTTACAGGGACATCCGAGCCATCAACATCTAGGTCATCACCTATGGTCCAGGGAGGAGAAGCAGTTCAACTTGATACAAGTGCTGGTATCCCTGATATGTCATTAGTCCCCTATGATGATGATGATGATGATAATGATGATGATGATGATGATGATGATGATGATGATGATGATGATGATGATGATGATGATGATGATGAGACTAATTCTACAAGATCAACTGAACCAAATCAGTGTCAACTTTTAGAAAAGATTGTTGAATTAGAAAATAAGCTGAAAGAATAAAAAAATCAATTAGTCAGGCAACAAAAGGATATAGTTATCTCAGTGCTAACTCATTTGAATGAGAAAGTTGATAGCAGGATAAATAGTGTCCATGCCTTATATTCTTTTCTATTTAATGCTATTCAAAAATTTAATGATGATAAATAACTGGCAATTACTCTGTTTACAAAATGGTTGCAAAGAGGAAATGAGCTCAGAATGATGTCCATGGCCTCTAAATATCACGCCAAGAGACCACATGCACTCCAACCAACATATTTGTTGGTAAAATCAATGCAGGAAGCCCAAATTTTGCTGGATAATATAGAAAGGAAAGTAAGGGAATTGATGAAAAGTTTTAGTGAATTGGAACAAACACTTTTTCCAGATATTGAAGATAAAGAAGGGGCAATAAAGCCTTTACAATTTTGGAAGGAAGAGGCATAAAGAGTCATTGGTACCCAGGTAGAAATGATATGTGAAGGGCTAAATATGGATATGCTGGAGGATAGCATGGATAAAATAATTGCTACAAGATTATTTTTTGAAACTTTTGAAAGAGAGGCAAACCAAATAGCCATTAAATATATCCCTTATAGGGCAAAAGCTAATGAAGTCATGAGTTTTAATTGGCTATCCGATGAAGACTATAGTGCGTGGAGTAGTATGTATCTGAATGATGAATAAAGGTAGTAAACAATTTGCATAACTATTTTTGTCTTCTAGTGGTAGATTTAATTTAACCTGATAACGGAAATAGTGGTAATATTCATCATGAGTTTTAAAGAAGGCGTCTGCATACTCTGATCCTGCGTGAGTGAAATCAAGAATAAATGTTTGTGTAACAAAATGCATTTGTGTGTAATCATTCTGAGATGACAGGTGTCTCCTCTAGCCTGAAGCTTGTTTGCTCCCTTGTTTTTTATAAAAGGAAATTCAGGGCTATGAGACAGGGTTCAAATTTTTGGTCCCTTGAGTGTTCCGAATTTCTAGTTCCAATTAGCAAAGTATGGGTGAAAACAAAAAGTTGTAAAAGGTTATTTTATAGAGCAAAATAGAAAGAGTCTTGTGTCTATAATTTTGCAGGTTCTTGAAGGAGTTATGTATGAATTGTATTCTTACAAAGACAACCAAATTATTCAATAGAAATATAATTTAAACCCATTTCTCTCCAGTGTATTGTTCTATCATGTTTTGAATGCATATTATCAAGGATTTTATCATTCATTGCATTGTTATGGTGTATGCATTTTTGTTCATGCTTTGGTCTAAGGGGCTAATTAAATGCTTGAATAAAATTGCAGAGTGATAGGGATATTTACAGGGATTTTGATAAGTAGTTTTGGGTTGGGATTGCAAATAAAATAATATTGCAAGACAATATTATCTTAGTTTATATGTTGTTAGATAAATTCTGTTGGAAATGCATTTTAATGCAGTATGAATTCATGGACGCAATGGAATAAGGCACTGATCATAGCTAAGTGAATGCCTTGGTATTGATTTTCTGTTCGGAATCACCACTGGTTTGCTATAACTTATTGAATATCATAATATTTTCATTTTCATGAATGTTGTCATGTGTTTTAATCATCTCATGCTCCAGATTGGTTGAGGATCACTGAGGAATTTTCCATTCTTGAGCATTCTTCCCTTTTGTTGAGTCTTTATATGAGATCATTTGCTTTGTTTCATGTGTAATTTGTGAGTGTGGCATAGAAATCACAAATTGGCATGGGGGTCACCCTCCCTGGTTTCACAGAGCCTAAAGTGCAAAAGGATCTTGTATCCTTGTTATTGTTGGTCCAAGTTTGAAGAATATTAATAGTTGGAAGTTCCTTTCCATAGATATTTTAGAAGGAAACAACTTGGTCTCTACCTTGTCTCAGTGTAAACCCATTTTTGGGCACCAATAGGGTAAAAGGGTAAGAAACCCTAAAAAGATGCATCACATTCTTTCCTCTGTCTTCCTAAAGAAGATTTCTCACCATCATGCATGTACTTTCCTAGAGCGAACTAGGGTTTGGAGCTCAAACCAAGACATGAACAATGACCTCTTGTATGATTCTTTGCATGGTAAGTAGATACTCCCTTATCTATTTGTGTCGCTATTTCTTGAGAAACAAATGCAAAGTTTTTGCTTAAAATATTGCATAATAACTTAGGTTTTTGCTAGAAATCTTTTCATTGTGCATGGCAGTTTCTGCGACTCTATTTATTTCTTCATATTTGATGTTGAAACCCTAATAATTTGTCATTTAGTTGCATTAAAGATCTTATTGAAAGCATGACTGCTTGTGTATAACATATTGGATTAAATCATTGCAGGACTTTATGAAAATATTCTCTTAACCATGATTTGCTTAACTGAAGATGGTTACCCCTTTATACCATTTCATTATATCGAATAGTCTTATTTAATGAAGGTTTCCTTTCAACTCACTATTTGATCATTGCTTTGAGACTGTTATCAAGGTTGTGTTGGCTATCTTACTATTCTATTGTGCATTCATGATATCAAGGTGCATTTATGGTGGCTCTAAAAGGACTATAACCTAACTATTATGGTTTTCTTGATTGGAAATAATCCTTGAAAATTATGTATGACCCCCTTTGAGTTCTACTCTACCTTAGGCATGATGGCTCCAAACACTAACTCAATATGCTTTTGACCGCTCATAGTTTGGGTATTTGGCTTATACTGTATATTCACATTGATTCGTTGGCACTACTGTGGTTCACCAAGTGCTTGTTCATTAATATACTTTGGTTGATCCAGCTATGAATAGATTCCAGTGAGATTTATTTTCACTGTTGGGACTATGAATACTATGACTGTAATAGTCATGTCACTGTGGGTGAACTGGCATTGAGTATTGTTTTTCTGATTTTGAATGATTTCTCTCCACTGTATGTTGTCCTCAATGTTTGCATAATAACATCAAAAACCATCTATCCTAACTGTTATCAATGGATCAAATACCTTGACCAATGATTCATATATCACTGTTTTAATAGTGATTTTTACCATTGCAACTTTGTTTGGCTTGATTTTGTAGGGCTTATCTAACTTGCACTTTTGAACTGAGAGCATGGGTTAATGATCTTCATTGTGAGGCTCCATAATGATTATACCCTGCTTTATAATCTCTCTTGTCTGATGACTGCATTCAATGGCCTAATTCACTATCCTTTAGATTATTTTAGGGGTGCTAGGACTGTATTCTTCTCCTTTTATTTGATCTACCCTAGAACCGCTTCATTGTGATTGCATTGATAAAACTCTTCTTGTCATTATTATAAGTGCCCTTTTGAAAAATGGTCATGATTGTTCATTTTCTATAATCTCTGTGTTGGTGTTAGTGACCATGACTTGCACTAATATGTTCATTGGAGGTCTGTGTTACAATAGTTTTAATCATCTTTCTTTGATTTCTCTTTTGGTTGTAGTCTATCCTTTGAATAAGATTTCTTTATGATTATTCTATTCATTGCATAAACTATTTTGACCTGTGCCTCGCTACATAGTCTTCTCTCAAAAACCTTAGAGTAATGCCCTACTATATGCTCAATAATGACTATCATTGAACCCTTGGTAATGTCGTCTTCTATTATATTCTAGCTCTTTAAGTCTATAACTATTCCAAACTCCTCTTTTGTGTATCTATGTTCTTGATGGCTGCAAATGTGGGTTTTATCTTTCGTTGTCCTCATTGCTCAATCATGGTTGATGTCTTTAATCTCAAACTCCTAATAAAGGATTTCCCTTTGATTTTGTCACTCATTGTCTTTTCTCAGAAGCTTTGTAAGGACTGTAAATACTCTGTGACAAGATGATTTTATGGTTGTGTACAATTCTATGGCTTTGATTGCCCATTGTTTGAAGTGTTTTTAGAGTATCTGTTGAAATTCATTGTGTGTGTGTGAAAAAGCGAAATAAGATTATGTAAGCTGCAAGACACAACACTTCAATTAAGTCATTACATGTATGGTTAGACAGATATAAGCATGAATAATAAAAGCATAACAAATCGACTAATTGCCTTCTAAAAGATGCGAGTATAAGATTGCTCTCAGATTTGTATAAGCTGTTAGCACATATTTTCACAAAATATTTTGTGCTATATATGGATACCTTTTTTCCGATCATATGAGAATTTACTACTGGTGTCTTATATGTAGGAGCATAACTGAAGAAAATGGAGCTATCCAAAAGATCAAATGCCTCATGAATGGCATTGCCAGTCCCCCAAGCCTGCGCATATGATGTTGGGACTCATAAAATTCTAAGTCAATTCAAGAGGCCCATTTCAAAGAAGGGTAAAAATTCTGAAACCCTTCCAAACAAAATGCAAAGTGACAATTTTAATGCCAATGTCCTTCCTGCATCGACGTTTGAAACCCTTAGCAAATCCAAATAAAAATGAGAAGATTTCAAGCAAAGGCAATGGTCAGGCGTTAAGCCTAAATCTTCCCTGCTGTGAACTAGAGGGGGTCACATGGTTGTAGATAGAGAAAAGGGCCAGAGAATTTTCCAAGCGGTTTCAGTCGCCAGGCGTAGACCATTTATCCCACATTGGTTGTGTAGAGGGAGTTTTATATATTTAAATATAAGGCCGCATGTATAATTAGTGTCAAGAGCTGGAAGGCTTTTAGAAAGTGCTAGCTCAGCACTGGTGGGACCCTTGTGTGCACACGCATCTCAAAGCACCCAAATTTTATAGTAGAAGGACAAATTAAAGATCAAGCAATTTGGGCAAATCAGACGGTGATCGCAGAAGATCTGACAGCTATCGCTATACCGCAAGATAAAGATGCACGTTGGTTTATCCCTGTGACTTGGTGATAAAGCACGTGCGAAAAAGGGGAGGTTAACAAGCATACAAGTTTGAGATTGATCCAAGGGCGGCCACTATACCGTGATAGGAAGTTGCATGACCTATATCCCCCGCAACATAGCGACTGGCAAGGTGGTAGATGAGGTGTCGTCTCGATAGATCTGCAATCGAATCGGGATATGCCACGTGGTAAAGCACAGAAGAAGAACCCAGGTCCAAGTGGTGGGTAGGTGGATCCACGGGCGAACCAAAGAGTGACACACGACATGGATGGATAAAGAGAAGAGAAAGCCGCTCAGACAAGGTTAAAGGCCGAGCAGATAAGGAAGATCAGACGGTCGGCCAAGTCGATCCGATGGTGGTCGCTATACCGCAATCGGAAGCTATGCAATGTTTATTCACTGCGACATGGTGACCGAGTGGTGGGGCCTGCTAAGGAAGCAGTTTGGAGGAGATAACGCGTGAGCAGGTTGGAAAAGATCTAACGACTATCGCTGATCCCCTATGCAGAGATGCATGATGAATATCCATCGTAGCTAGGCAACAAGGGAGAGATTCATTCTGAAGGTTAGTGAGGTCGTGCTAAGGTGGCAGGACAGAGACCCTGAAGCCAATCCAGAGGTGACACGCGGTGGGTCCGGTCAAGATGAGTTAGCAGCTGAAGTGGTAGTCAGGTGGCATGTCATCAAAAAATGACTTATCGAACAAACCTAGGCTATGATGGATTTCTAAAAGAACTCATCGAAAGCAACAGTTTCATCGACATGAAGTTCATCGAAGAAATCAGAAGCGGTGCCATCGAAAATAAAAGATATCGATGAAACTACAGAGTCGATAGGACATAAGAACAACTCGTAGAGGGGGAAGTTTGGCCGAAAGAGTAATAAAGGGGAAGTATATTCTCTGCTTTACGTTATTATTTGAAAGTGCATTAAAGATGAATTTTATGTGTATTTATCTTGAATAAAGTGCCTTGAATATATATTTTAGGGTAAGGTATTATTTTGTATGAACGGATGCTATGTTTGCAAAATATTTTTAAAGGGAAATTCTTTGGTTTTAATGAATTATTTTAAATAAGTATTTTCAAACTAAAATCTAAAGTGGAATAGATTTTATTTTCAAATCAAGGAATCTGATTGGCTTATCTTGTGTGTAGAAAATAATGAGAAGATAATGAATACTTGCTGAGGAATTTTATCAAGGCAGAGAACAAAGCACACGTTATTGAAGCATCATTTAGTATTTGTAGGGTTTTAATTTGTAAATTATTTGTTAAACCAAAGGGTGTGTCCTTTGGAATGTAACTATTTGTAACTCCCTTCTGTGTATGAAAGGGTGTGTCCTTTCATACATGCCTTTTGATTTAGATACTTAGAGGGAGTCATTTTTGTATGTAATGGTGGGGGGGTCATAAGAACAACATACTGTTGTAAGGATTGAATATCATTTTGTATTAGAGAAGTCTATAGGAAGAAGAAGTATCATTTTGTGCAAGCAATCTGTAATGGAGTATCTGCAAGTGCAACTTATGTATGCAATTATTTCCTGAAGATTAATATACAAGGTTCGCTGTTTCTTTTTCCAAATATTGTGTACACTTTTGTGTTGATGATTATCTTTGTCCTCTTGATAAATCCATTTATAGATTTGATATGATGTGAATCACATGTCGTTGCATTAAGTGAAAGATTGAGTTCTTATTGTTTGTGTAATGCGTACTGAACCTTCATAGTTGATGAGAAATTATCTCTTGAGTTGATAGGATATTTTGTCCACAAAGTGTCATACATATCCCTGGATAGAGGCACTAGTCTGTCATTGATCTTTTAAGGTTTTGATATGTATGCATTCAAGGTCCTTGATAGATAAATGTTCTTCCCAAATCCTATATGAACTGATCTATGTAGATTTCATTTAAATCTTGAAAGCAATTTCATTTTCAATATACATTCACAATCATTCCTTTTCAAAACATTCGTTTAAAGCACATAATAAAGCATAGTTACAGAACAATAATTTGCCAGTTGTGTAAAATTGCTAAAATGTTTAAATCCACTATAAATAACCTCTTTTGTGCTTGAGAGGAAGAGGCATACCCACCTAGGTTAAGTGGAGCCTAAAGTGTAGAGGGATCTGGTCTTTGACCATCCATGTTCATTGGCCAAGGCTGATTGGACTACTTGAGGATTTGGCAAGTCTTTTGGTTTTCTAATCTACGATTTTGGGAACCAACATAAGCAATACTAGAGACTAGACTACACCAAGACGAAGGATTTAATCTATATGAACATGATATTAAGCTAAATGGATGCAAGATGGATGAAAGATTCAAGCAATACAGATTCAAGCAATATGGATAAACTAAATATGCAAAAAGCTAAACTAAGATGCAATAATCTCAAAAAGGAAGCACAATATATTCAATGAATCTAGAGCAAAAAGTGTATAATTATAAGTCTCCAGGGTGTTTTGAATGAGAGCTGAAGGCTGAATTTATAGAGAATCACAAGAGAGATCAAGAAAAAGAACAATTTAGGATTAATTGAAATAATTGAGAAATCAGATTCAGTTAACCTTGAGATAAATTCCAATTATGGTTTAATTGAAATGCATTCATATTATAAGTTTGAGTTTGCATTGGAAATATAATTCAATTAATTCCATGCACTTGAGATAGAAATAGGTAATTCTTTGATTTATTCAAGAAAAGAGTCTTTTCAATGCAACTGAACTTCTCTTTCTCAAAAGCTTTGAGTTCCAATTTTAGAGAATGATTAAATTCTTTTAATTGTTTTTCTGATTTCAAGTTCTCAATTTAGAAGAAATAAATAATATCTCAAGTTTGATTTCTCTTTCAATTCAATTCTTTTATTTTATTTTCAATTTAACTCTTGCTTTGTGATTAATTCCTCTTTTGTGATAAATTAATTCCTTTTTTGCATGATTAAATGACAAATTTATTAATTAATTAAATATGCTAGGATATTTAATAAATTAAATAGGATAATTGATCAAAATGATATTCTTGGAATGAATGAATGAATTAAATAAATGAATGATTGAAGAATTAATAATGTGCTCAAGATTGATTTAATTGCCTTTGGTTAGGACCTTGGTGATGTTGTCGAGATTAGGGGCCCATGGTTTAGGTGACCATTTTTAGGGTATTACATTTGTCCCTCTTTGAATTAATGTGTGAGCAATGCATTGGTTCAAAGAATAGTTTATGTCTAGGAGATGCCAGTTCTGAACTTGATTGATCACGAACTGGATGAAGAGTGAGGTGTTTAGCTTGATTTGAAGCGATGAAGATGAATGGAGTTGATTAAAGCGAAACCGATCCTGAACTTGATTGAACTAGGACCAATGGAGAGCAAAGACACCAAACTTGAA
Organism: Cryptomeria japonica; assembly: GCF_030272615.1. Classification (NCBI taxonomy): domain Eukaryota; kingdom Viridiplantae; phylum Streptophyta; class Pinopsida; order Cupressales; family Cupressaceae; genus Cryptomeria; species Cryptomeria japonica. The sequence continues at coordinate 446,468,324 of NC_081409.1, forward strand.
CTTCGTTGATCAAGAAGTGGATCTTACTGATCTAGGACTTGATTGAACTAGACATAGTGAGAGAAGATAAAATCGATCTTGAACTTGATGGATCAAGACACGATGAGAAAAGATAAACTATCCATCTTGATTTAATGCGATGAAACTGAACACCTGCTTAGATTGAGCATGTGATCAAAGATACTCTTTAAACTTTTGATTGAGTTTAAATGAATAATTAGCTTGATGAAAAGTGATGAAACTGATTAACATTATGAGATTGATTCAAATGAAGGCAAATATCAGCTTGATTTAAAGCGATGAAACTGATATGCCCCTAGTGATTGATTTGATTCAGATGATCGAGAGATCTCAACTTGATATGAAGCGATGAAGCTGAGATGCCCCTTAGCGATAAGAATTTGATTGATTTTCTTTAGTTGAAAAGATTTTTGCTCGACTTTTGATGAAGATTTGAAAATTTTCTCGACTTTGAAGATGTGAGGTCATGAGAATGCCCCCTTGGGAGTGAAATCGAAAGATAGTGAGGGTACATGATTTTAGGCAATTCTTGGCGATGATAAGTTATTTGAGCACAAAGATTAGTGTTGATAATTAAAATTAGAGTTTATTTGAGAATTAAATTAAGATGTAGCGTTGAGTACAAAATGATTTGAAAAATTGACTTGAGATGAAAGTGCTAAGTGGTCAACGTCGTGAAATTCGATGAGAGAATTGACGTCAGATTTCAATTTCGATCCCAAAAATGGACCAAGGACAACCGATTTAGGAGCCCTTGATTTAATTTCATTGTACTTGTGTTGATTGACTATGAGATGTTGTTCTATACGCTTTATTCTATATGTATGCATATCTTTTCAGTATGGATGTATGTAATGCAAATGAATATGAATGTTTGTTTTGGTTTCTTTTCATATGCAAATAAATGATGAAAATGAGTAACCAGTAATGCAATTTTAATTTTAATTTTTCTATGCAATAAGATGAATGCAAATAAGCATGTATAATGAATCTATATAAAATGCTTATGTATGCAGCTAACATCTCAATACACGTACTCGATCGGAGAAATGATGAAAAAGAGACCACTTAACTAAAAAATGATGATGCTTCCAAGTCTCATTCAGAAGATAAAGAGATCATTGTTATCATACCAAAATCACTCTAAATTCCCAAAATGCAGAATGAAATGCAAAATGAGATGCAACCTAAACCTAGTCACTGGATTTGAAATGCTTAAGTTTCATCATAGAGCGTTAATAAAGATAGCAGGCAGATTAGAGTTCCTTTCTTTTCATGTGCAATATTAATTATCTTGTCCGCAATGACCCTTTTTTCGTTCATATCCTTGGATAGATTTCGCAGGGACCCAGATTGCATGATAAAGAAATTCCCTCAAAACAGACAAAGAAATGAGGTGAACCTCGTTGTAGCATACAAATAAGCGGAGTCGAGGTATGTGTGGCGATTTCACCTTAATGTGAAGGCTCTTATCATAGACACCCAGCTGATTAGATGTTTCCAGATCATCTGAATCATTCCTACAAGCAGAAAACAAAGAAAATATTATGCCCCCAATCCTTGCTCCTCTAAGTCAAGATAGACTTCCTTGAGTTACTCAGAGGGATAATAATTGAAAACCAATATAAAAGACAACACACAAAGAAAATTTTATGCATAGCCCAAACTGTTTAGTGATTGTTTTCAATAATGTTGTTTTGCTTGTGTACTCAGTGATAAAACTCTTCAGTAGTCAGGAGACAGGTGACTGACTCGAAGTGGACAACTAGGTTTCACTGACATAAAGTTGAATTGGTTGGTATTGCTTAGAACATGTAATGTGCTCTGTCGATTAACTTAAGACTAGAACATTAATCAATTTCAAGCCATGAGGGTTCCAATGAACCAGGATGTCACAAAAGTGACTGAAATATGTACAAGTGAAAGAAATTATGCATGAAAGTGGGAAATGCCAACGTTGCGTTGATTGATGGAGAGCTCGAGTACAAGAGGCGCCTGTTTGCCAGGTTTTCACCTGCTTGGAAAAAAATTTCTATTTTTGTTTTACCAAGGTGCTTGTTTACTAGGTTTTCACCAAGGCATTTTCTCTCTTTTTTCTTTTTTTTTTCTTTTTTTCTTTTCTCTCTCTCTTTTTTTTTCCAGAACTTTTTATAATTTTTATGATTTTTTTCAGGACATTTTTTAGCTGTACAGGTTGCTGGAGCAGAGAATACTAAGTGAAGAATTTCTTCAAGTGGATGGTGTTGATCAGTTCATGGAGGTGTTCTCCTTCTGATGTTGAGAACTGATAGACACCAAAGCCAAAGACCGTGGTAACGATGTAGGGACCCAACCAGTTGGGTTCAAACTTCCCTTTGTTGTCCCAAAACTGTTGATTTTTAGGATTTTCTCTCAGAACTAGATCACCAACCTAAAATTCTCTTTGTCGAACCTTCTTGTTATATCCTCTGGACATTCTCTTATGATACACTCTGAAATGATCAAATGCCACTTGCCGATGTTCATCCAACAATTCGAGTTCTTGCAATCTAGATATTCTGCAGTCTTCATCAGTTACAAGACCTTGCAAAGAAACTCTTAGAGATGGTATTTCCACTTCAATAGGTAATACTGCTTTGGATCCATACACCAAAGAAAAAAGTTTATCCCCAGTAGATATTCTAATACTTGTTCTATAAGCCCATAATGCATGATTGAGCTGCAGATGCCAATCCTTCTCAGATTTATTCACTGTTCTGTGTAAGATAGTCAATAGGTTTTTGTTAGATGCCTCAGCTTGTCCATCACCTTGAGGGTAATATACAAATGACCAGTGCTGTTTGATTTTGAATTTCTCATAGAGCTCATCTAAATCTTTATTCTTGAATTCTCCTCCATTGTTAGTCACGATGGACGAAGGTATCCCATACCTGCAGATGATATAGCTAAGGATGAATAGAGCTACTTGTTTACCGGTTGCTTTGATGAGAAAAACCACTTCTACCCACTTAGTGAAATACTCAATGGCAGTTATGATAAACTTGTGTCCATTAGATGATGCAGGATATATTTGACCAATGAGATCAAACACCCATTGCTGAAAAGGCCAATGTGTAATGAAGGGTATGAGATCCCTTGCTAGAGCATGTATGAGATTCCCATGTAGTTGACACTTCTCACAAGTTTTACAAAACTTTATAGCATCCTTCTCCATGTCTGGCCGGTAGTAGCCAACCCTTAGTAGTTTCTGAGTTAAAGTAAGACCATTCGAATGAGATCCACAAATACCTTCATGGACTTTCGATAATGCATATTTTGACTCCTCAGTTTCTAGACACCTAAGCAAAGTACTATCCAACCCTCACCTAAATAGATCATTAGCGATGATGACATACCATGAAGCGGTTCAGGTTAGGTTCCTTTTCGCATTATGGGTAAGGTTTTCAAGGATAATTTGGTCATGTGGATAATAGTAAATATGGCTGTAGCAGGATGAGTCATGTCCGATAATAGAACAGACTATCTGGGACTCAGGAGAATCATAGGCAAGGTAATGTAACTCTTCCACCAGTAATTTAAAGCAAAAATTAGACTTTTGTAACTCTGGTATGGATGCCAAGGTGGCCATAGCATCTGCTGCTCTATTTGTGGATCTGGGAATCTGCTGGAATGATACAAAAGTAAAATATTTCTTGAGATCATCCACCATTCTCTTATAAGGCATTAGTTTCTCATCTCGAGTCTGATATGTATCATTGATTTGATTGATGATTAGCTAAGAATCTCCATAGATGTGTAATTCCAGAACCTTCCATTCGATAGCCAGCTTGATCCCATTTACTAAAGCTTCATACTCTGCAATGTTGTTTGTACAAGGGAAAATAATCTTATAAGCCTTTGGGATTGAATAATTTTGAGGAGTAATAAAAAGTATTCCAGCACCGAAACCATTTTGAGTGAAAGACCCATCAAACAACATCTTCCATGATTGTTGAGTAAGGTGCATTATTGATTCATCTGGAAATTCTATATGCAGCGGTTGAGTGTCTTCAAGTGGAGCATCAACAAGTTGATCTGCAATCACCTATCCTTTGATGGCTTTGCGGTCCACATATTTGATATCAAACTCTGTAATAACCATGACCCATTTAGCCAATCTTCCTCTAAGTGTTGCTTTGCTGAGAAGATATTTGAGTGGATCAATCTTAGCTACTAGCTTGATGGAATGTGCTAACATGTAGTGTCTCAATTTTTGTGATGCAAAGACTAATGCCAAGCATGCTTTTTCTATTATAGTATAGTTCATTTCATAAGACACCAATGTTCTACTGATGTAATATATAGCTCTCTCTTTTTTATTTTCATCCTATTATGCTAGAAGTGCCCCCAATGATGAATCAATAGCCAATATGTATAAGATCAATGGTTTACCCTGAATTGGTGGCATCAATATTGGTGGATTGGACAAGTATTCTTTGATTTGTTGAAGGTTCTGTTCACATTCCCGATCCCAGTTGTAGATTACCCCTTTCCTCAATACTTTTGTGAAAGGTTGAGCTTTGTCTGCCAGCTGAGAAATAAAGCATCTAATTGATTGGAGACGTCCCTGTAAACTTCTCATTTGACTGATGTTCTTCAGAGGCAGAATTTCCATTATAGCTTGGACCTTCTCAAGATCAACCTCGATTCCCTTCTTTGAAATGATGTAGCCAAGCAATTTCCCTGATGTTACCTTGAATGCACACTTTTTTCGATTTAGCTTGAGCTTGAATTTTTCCATTCTGTCTAGTATAAGACCTAGCTCTTGAATATTCATGGATCTCTTCATAGTCTTTACTAAAGTGTCATCAACATAATCTTCCATATTCTTATGCATCATATCATGAAAGATAGTAGTTACCGCTCTTTGGTAAGTTGCTCCTGTATTCTTTAGCCCAAATGGCATGATATTCTAGCAAAAGGTTCCCCATGCATAGGTGAAAGTTGTCTTTTCTTGATCCCCAGGAGATATTTTGATCTGATTATAGCTGAGAATCCATCTATTAGTGAGTACATCTCATACCCAGCAGTCATATCGACTATCATATCAATGTTTGGCAATGGAAAGTCATCCTTCAGACAAGCTTTGTTGAGATCTTTGAAGTCTGTGAAAACCCTAATAGATTTGTCTGCCTTTGACATAGGTACTATGTTTTGAAATCCATTCTGCATAGTCTATAGCTCTGATAAATCCAGCTTTTAGAAATTTTTCTAGCTCAACCTTGACTAGCAGTACCATGCGAGGGTGCATCTTACAGAGTTTTTGCTTGATTGGTTTAACCCCTGGTGTGATAAAAAGATGGTTCATGATAAGATCATGATCCAGGCCTAGCATATCAGAGTACGTCCATGCAAAATTGATCTTCTTTTTTGAAAAGAGATGAGTGAAATCTTTCAATTCTTCTACTGATAGTGATTGAGCTAAGTGAATGATGTGTGGTGTCTCTTGACTCCCAATGTTCACTGGCTGAGTTGGCTCGATCAATATACAAGATCTTTCCTAAAAATGACTTGGCAGTATATCAAGTATCTCACCTTCAGGCACCTCAGAGAGGTTTTCACTCTTAGGTACGTCCTTTATTTTCTTCTTTTTAGATTTTGACACTGCCACAATGTGGTTTTCGCCATCAGATCTTTTATTTTTATTTTTCTGATTTTTGCAACTAAGATACTTGATATCTGTTTCAGTCATGTTTGCACTCTGTTTGCTGGTAGAAGAGTCCATGGGTTCAACTGTGTTAAGGTAATAGGCTAGCGTATAGTCATTGGCAAAAGTAGGTACATTCATGGGTTGGTCTTGTAGGCTACAGTCAATTAATTCAGGATGTACCAAGGATAGAGTGTGGACAGTGAGGGAGTTCATGGTATTGTCATCACCACTGCGAATCAAAAAGTTGAGTTCTAGAAGACTACCTTGCGTAAATATCTCAAGACCAGGAAGAGTCACAACATGATTATTAAAGTGCACGTTAATATTTAGTTGACCTAATCCAATAGACCTACTTGTAGCATCATTCTCTATGCCAAACTGGACTTCATATCATAGTTCGACAGTAACAAGATCAGTAGATAGATTCTCATCATTTACATCAGATGATTCAGAGTTTTATGTTGAGTAAACATTGTCATAAATAGGATTGTTTTCAGAGTCATCAGAGTCATTGGATGAAGTTTCTGAGTCTTCTTCAAGTGATTGAATGAATGTATGTATGGTATCAACACCTACATCTTTAATGATGCAAGTTCCTTCAAGATTTGGCTCATTTATCATTTGTATTTGACATACCTATTGACATAACCTTTATGGTTCTGTGAGTCCCTTCCATCTCTCCATTCAACTTCCTCTGGACTAATGACTGGTTTTGCTTCTGTAGCTTCCAATTCTTCTTGTGTAGTCCCATACCTGATTTGTTCTGTCTTATTAGAGGGGTATATAATAGATGAAAATTTTTCTGGTATTCTTCCTTCTTTCAACCCTTGTTCATAGTCTTCTTGTCTTTTTAGTTTGATTTCCTGTATCTCCTTTTCTAGCTTTAATTACATCAGCTCTTGAGTGTCATCTGTGATATCACTAGACTCTTCTAGAGTTTCTGTAATGGATGTATCGGAGAGGTGGTCTAGACCCCATTCATACTCCGTTGAGTCAGTTTCTGAATCATCTACTTATTGCCTACCAGTGTATGTGATTGGAACTTTCAGTGGTGCAAACAATTCTCTGATTCTTTCTACTTCGTTTCTCATATCTTCTGGAACTTCAACTCCTTGTATTGTTCTAGCTGACACCATAGGAACTTGAGTACTAACTATTTCTTCTCTCTTGATTGCTAGTTCCTCTTTTTCTTTTCCACACTCTCCTTGAGTTTGTTGAGTGTTGACTTCCTGTGATGTTGAAAGCGATATCCTTTTCTTCCACTTAGACTTAGAAGCATGTTTTTGGTCTAATGTCTTTTTTGGATTGTATCCCAGTCCAACCTTATCATTTATAGATTTTGTTTGTAGCTGAATCGGTTCAATAATACCCTCTTGATGTTTTCCCAGGGGACTAGTACCTGAATATCCCATGCGTTGGATCATTTTGTAGTTGGGACCATATTGGGTTGGGGAAATCTAACAATGTCGTACTTCCTCATTTTGACTATCTTCCTTGAAAAACCACTTAAGAACAACATCCTCTTCTATTTCATCTGCTAGAGAAGTAGAAGACTATACAAAAAGACCATCATATATGATATTCAGAGTTAAAGTATGCGTTCTCATAGCCTCTGATGGTTTGCCCAACTGTTTTGGTGATGGAGGGAGAGAGACTAATGACAGTACTAGTTCTATCTTGTAGCCATCCATGCTAGTATTTGTAATCTTCAATTTCTTTTCTAAGTCCTTCATTAGATCTTCTGGACTTTCATCTATAGAGGCTGCTCTATTATGAGGCACAAAGGTATCAACACCTTTTGTCAATGCATTACAGGGGAGATTTGAATCAACAGGGATACTGACTTCAACTCCGTTATAAGGAAATTTTAAGCATTGATGGTATGTAGATGGAACTGCTTTCATTTCATGAATCCATGGACTACCTAGTAAGATATTGTATGATAGAGGAAGATCAAGTACCTGGAAAATGACATCTCTTTCTATAGGTCCCACCCTGATTGGTAACAATACTAGACCTTTAGAGGTCCTTTCTTCTTCATCATAGGCTTTAATTGTTATTTTCTTGGCTGGATCAATGACATTTTCAAAAAATCCTAGTTGTGTAAGCAGATTGTAAGTACAAATATTCAACCCCACGCCTCCAACTATCAAAACATGTTTAACTCTGTGTTTATGGATCATGGCTTCAATGTGCAATGGTTGGTTATGTGGATGATTTAGCGAGTTGTCATCTTCTTCAGAGAAGGTCAGATAGTTAGGTGAAGTCAGATGACCCACCATATATTGAAACCGATCAATATCTAAATCTTTTAGAACATTAGTGGTGAGCAACGCTTTGTCCAGGATCTCTTTATGAGCAGAAGAGATTTGAGCAATTCAAAGATGGAAATTTGAGCATTCGTTCTTTTCAATTGTTCAACAACGCTATATCCAGAGGATGATGATGAAGTTAGCTATTTAAATTTATCAAATGTTGATTCTTTTGTTTGTTTGATGAGGTTGGTAGGTTTGATGGTGTTTGAGCCAAAGTTGAAGAGCTAGCTCCTTGGAGAGTGACTTTCTTTTGAGAACGGGTCATACCATTTGCATGTCGTGATTCATGTTGTTTGTCATTGATTATAATCACATTGCAATATTCAGATTGGGAAGACTCAATCATGTTGATGATGTTGTCATTACTAGTATAAGTGTAATTTACTTTGGCACCTCCTTTTGTCTTTGAGGAATCACCTTGTTCATAAATAGGTAAAGGATCTTTAAATGTTTTGTGATCAGCATTTGTTGGGTGATTCCTGACAATAATTTTATTAGCATCTATGATATTTTGAATCTCATGCTTGAGCTTCATGTAGTTGTTTGTGTTATGACCTTTGTTTCGATGGTAGTCGCAGTATTCATTTTCTCTCCATCATTTTGGTTTGACTTCAGGATCATATGGCCTAGAATTATCTAGTAATGTTATCAGATCGTTTGCAAATAAAGTTTTGAAAGCAGATTCGTATGATTCTTCCAGAGGAGTGAATTCTCATCTAGTTTTCGAAAGCCAAGGTTTCTCTTTGAACCACTCTTTTAATTTCTTCGGAGGATTTTCTACTACGGTTTTAGCTGCTTTGAGTGCTTGCGTGCCACTAGCCAAGTTAAAATTGTGGGCTTCGAGTTGGTTTTAACAGTGTCTACTACTCTGTCATTAACAACGTTCTTGTTGTTGTCTTTTCCATATTTCCAATACTTGTTCTTTTCTTTAGAGCTAGATCCTGGTTGTGTTTCTTTCCAAGGTGAGATATCTCCTTTCTTTATAAGCACATCTTCCATTCGGATAGCATTATCTACCATTTTGTTGAATGATGGGTGCACTTGCATTTGGATACTATATTTCAATTCAGGGATTAGATTGTTGATGAAGATATCCATCTTCTCAGAATCTGGAATAGGCCATGAATATCTAGAGAACATATTTCTCCATTGTTGGAGGAAAGTGAGAAAAGGCTTCCTTGTTTTCTGTTTGATATTGCAAAGCTCAATAATAGTAATGGGGCATCAAATGTTATAGGAGTATTGTTGTAGAAATAGTTGGGTTAATTCTTCAAAAGTTTTTATTCCCTTAGGTAGACTTGAGAACCATTCCATAGCTTGCCCTCCCAAACTTCTTGGGAAAAGGTGCATGAGATATGTTTGGTCGTGCATGAACTCCATCTATAAAGCACAAAATTCTCTGATATGGTCTTGGGGATCTGAGTTACCCTCATATTTGTCAAATTTTGGGATCTCAACTCGTGAAGGAAATGGAGGCATGTATAGGTTTTTGTCAAATGGAAATGGGCACATTGTCTCCAGAGAATATTGTTTTGGGGATTTATCCTTGTTTTTCAGTTTTGTGATCTCAGTCCGTAAGGCTTGTAATTTTTTGTGTACCATTATTATAGGTGATTCTTCCTTTTTAGTGACAAGAGTCTGAACCTCATAACCAGTAGGAAGTTTAGCGCCTTGTTTTGCTAGTTCTAGAAAGTAGTCTTCTTTTTCTCTAGCCATGATAACCTTCATCATTTTTTGGAAATCTTTATCCTTTTGACATCTATGAATATCAGTTTTTGGAGGTTCAAAGTCTTCAGGTTCACTTGATAAAGAATCATTGTTGGTACCATGAATACTGAGGTTGTCTTCATCATTTTGTTATGTTCCGGGTATAGTGGGAGATAAAGGTTGATAAAAAACTGGTATATCTAATGATGAAGGTTTATCAGTGAGCGGATCCTTTACGTAAAATGGGTAATCTTGATATGAAAAGGATTGCCCTTTGCCTTTGGCATCTTTCTTACGAGAACTTCTGGTTTGAATAGGCATTTTTATTGACTGATGTGACCTAAAGCTATTTGTGATGCAAAATTCAAGATCAAATTCAGACCTAGTTGTTCAGTTAACATATTGATTGAGAGAAGCAACTAAGATTTAGTCTAGTTTCAGGAATGATCTATCCTATGTAAGATATTTATTTAAGTTGATTTGAGAGAAGTGACTAAGACTCAGTTTGGTTTCAGGAACGATCTATCCTGTATAAGACGTTATCTAAGTGACTTAAGTTTAATAAGTAGTTGATTGAACTAGTTGAAAGATGATCGACAAAATCGTGCAACACAAATGGTAGAGGTACACTATTTTGATTTGTTTATGCTCACTGTAGACTGTTTTAGGCAAGTTTGACTGTTCTGGACTGACAAAATCTGAGATTCGTACGACAGGTTTTACAGGACCAGACGATAGTTTAATAGCTTCAGGACGATGAAAATAGTGTTTCATACGAGTTGCTGCCTAGTACCGTATGACATATGGGTATGTTTGAAATGAAAAACTGATCAATACAATGGTTTATCATATGACACAAGATGCAGGTTCAAATGACAGTTCCCTAAACAGGACGACAGATAATAAGGTCTCGTACGACACATATTGCAGGCTTAAACGATAGACTGTTAGGATTGATGGAATCTCATACGAAAATATGTATGTAGTAGGACGATAAATCAAAAGACTCGTATGATGGTTTACTGGACAGAGGCAAAATTCTAAGTTTTCAATGATTGAGTATGACCAGTTTTGAGGCGGACTGAGTTTTCACTGACTGACGATGACTAGTTTAGAGGTAGATTGAGTTTCGACTAGGATAGACTAGTTTTGACACAGACAGAGTTTTGACTAGGATAGACTAGTTTTTGACACAGACAGAGTTTTGACTAGGATAGACTAGTTTTGACATGGACAGAGTTTTGACTAGGATAGACTAGTTTTGACACAGACAAAGTTTCAACTAGGATAGACTAGTTTTGACACAAACAGAGTTTTGACTAGGATAGACTAGTTTTTGACACAGATAGAGTTTCAACTAGGATAGACTAGTTTTGACACGGACAAAGTTTTGATCACTGAGTTTGTTTCTTGTTTTCTCTAGTTTTGGTATTCCAGTTTTAGTTTGAGGGATGAAAACACAGAAAACATGTAATATGAATAATAACTCCAATCACAACATATAAACCCTACAGAAATTGGTGATAGAAGAAAACCTTTGCTTGTAGACTCAGGTACACACCCAATAGCTAATTAGAATACGACCACTGAGTCTCACACAATGGATTCTCAACGCCATATTAGCCGACTCCAAATGCTAATGGGGGCACAAAATGACAAGTATCTTGGGAGAGTTACTATCTCTCTTACACAAAGATTATCCCCCCTTTTGGAGGTGAACCGGGTAACTTCTAATTTTAATTAGAACTACTAAGAGATCTGTTCAGTGGGTCGAGGTAGAAACTCAATTAAGAGGTCTCCCAGCCTTGAAAACCAAGATTTAATATACCCAAAGGTACAAAGGAGAGCTACTCCCGAGCACTGCCGTTGATTTGATTTTCATCAAATCACGTTTGTTTTATAGTGGGTTGGAGTACTTGGCATTTAGCCATTCCCACTTGGGTCATTCCCCTCTCACCGTCCGTAATGGCTATAAAGTTATTAGCTCCTCGGGAGGGTAGGCCTGCTAAAGATATCTCAAACTTAAAGAAAACGCCTCAAGGGTCTGGATTTTTGATTGTCTATAAAGACAAGAGCATACTCCCCTACCTCTCAGAATTTTCTTAACACACAAAATACAGATTTGTTCTTTAACCAGATAGCAATTTAGGTGCCTAAAAATGAATTTAAAGAATACACAATGTTTGGTCGATTCTCCTCAGGCAACCTGCAAAGACAACGAATCAGTAGTCATATTGTCTTTGTGCGTCAAGCATATTCTTTGACAGGTGTTCTGCAAAAGCTGATTAGGCTATAAAAATTTCCTAGATAGACAGATAACAAGCTAGGGTCAACGTTAGTATAATCAAAATTGAATAGAGAACCTAAAGAATGAAATCTGCTTTTTTTTTACCAAAAAATATAGATCCATACGACAATTTTCATCGACTCGTACAATAATTCATACAGGCTCATACAATAATTGCAGTTTGTCATCCGACACTATGGGAAAACTCGTACGACAATTCGCAGAAACTATACAAATGAAAATTCGAAAAAAAAAAAAAATTTGAAAAAAAAAAAGTTAGTCTCCGAGACCGAAAGGTGTAGTCTCCTGCTCCATGGTGGGCACTAAAAATATGTGTGTGAAAAAGTGAAATAAGAATCTATAAGATGCAAGACACAACACTTCAATTAAGTCATTACATGTATGGTTAGACAGATATGAGCATGAATAATAAAACCATAACAAATCGACTAATTGCCTTCTAAAATATGCGAGTATAAAATTGCTCTCAGATTTGTATAGGCAATCCCAGTGACTAGACTACACCAAGACGAAGGATTTAATCTATATGAGCATGATATTAAGCTAAATGGATGCAAGATGGATGAAAGATTCAAGCAATACAGATTCAAGCAATATGGATAAACTAAATATGCAAAAAGCTAAACTAAGATGCAATAATCTCAAAAAGCAAGCACAATATATTCAATGAATCTAGAGCAAAAAGTGTATAATTATAAGTCTCCAGGGTGTTTTAAATGAGAGCTGAAGGCTGAATTTATAGAGAATCACAAGAGAGATCAAGAAAAAGAACAATTTAGGATTAATTGAAATAATTGAGAAATCAGGTTCAGTTAACCTTGAGATAAATTTTAATTATAGTTTAATTGAAATGCATTCAGATTATAAGTTTGAGTTTGCATTAGAAATATAATTCAATTAATTCCATGCACTTGAGATAAAAATAGGTAATTTTTTGATTTATTCAAGAAAAGAGTCTTTTCAATGCAACTGAACTTCTTTTTCTCAAAAGCTTTGAGTTCCAATTTTAGAGAATGATTAAATTCCTTTAATTGTTTTTCTGATTTCAAGTTCTCAATTTAGAAGAAATAAATAATATCTCAAGTTTGATTTCTCTTTCAATTCAATTCTTTTATTTTATTTTCAATTTAACTCTTGCTTTGTGATTAATTCCTCTTTTGTGATAAATTAATTCTATTTTTGCATGATTAAATGGCAAATTAATTTATTAATTACTTAAATATGCTTTAAACAGGATAATTGATCAAAATGATATTCTTGGAATGAATGAATGAATTAAATAAATATTTAATTAATATAGAGTAATTCACTTGCCATGTAATATTTGATGATTGAAGAATTAATAATGTGCTTAAGATTGATTTAATTGCCTTTGGTTAGGACCTTGGTAATGTTGTCGAGATAAGGGGCCCTTGGTTTAAGTGACCTTTTTTAGGGTATTACATATTGTCATACTCATTAAAGTGTTGCTCCATGACTTGTAATAATTGCTCTCTTGTGAATGTACACTATGTTTAAACAACTGCTCTTTGCCTTAGCTCTTCAAGGCTACACTTTACTATTATTCATGAATCATCCTGTGATTATCTCAGGACTTTGTTGCTATCTTTTTAAACTGAAATTGTATTCTCATTTAGATCCTTGCTCTGTTAAATATATGTTTGGTGATCTCCTTCTTTTTATGGACTACAAATTGGTCTTACAAGAACTATAGTGATAAACTGTATTATCACAAACCCTTGAGTGCTTTGGACTCTCCATACTACCGTGATCATTTAATCATTCACTCTCCTTTAATCTTTTACACTGTCTCAAAATCATGGCAAGTGACATTCTTCTTGGATTTTTGATTCTTTGAATCTGTCTTTTGTTTGATAAGCTTTAAATTTTGGACAAATAGTCATTCATAATTGCCAATGACCATAAATTCTCTTTCTTAGCTTATGAATATGACTGTCAAAACTTGATTAGATCCTCTCTACATTTCTTGATGAACTGCTCTTTCTGAATCAACTAGGATTGTCCTATGTATTGTTCTAAGATTTTGGGACAGAGGTAACCTCTGTGTGCTTAATTTGGCAGTGATTTGAGCACTTCTTTACTGATATATGAACCCTTCCTTCAAAACTTTCTTTGAGACTCTATATTGGTCTTGGGTGGGTAAACAACATATATATGCATGTTGATTATCCTTGGAGACCTTTATACCTTCATATCTTTAGATCCTCCATGATTTGTGTCTTAGAGCACTGTATGCTTGCCTTTACTCATGCAATGGCTTTAGTCATCTGTTGACCATGAATACAATTTTATTCATTGTTGTATGTGTTGTCATTGGATGGCAGTTTATACTATCATTGAATGATAATATATGGGACCATGGATACCACTGTGCTCCATGTTTGATAGCTGATTAGTGTCACCTTGTGAGTGATGACTAGTATGTTGAGCTCAACCCTTGTGGGGGCCCATTTTTCCCCACATACTTAATATTCATGAAATGGACACTTGTCCTATAGATGCACAATGAACAAACAAGTTAGAAAAAATAAGAAGCTCATGAAGCTTCTGATGATTTGTCACTTTGATCTCTCTAATTTCTCTTGCTTGATATGTTTTGACTTTCTCCATTTGTAGTCTGATATACATGTGTATGAGTAAATTTATAGAGGAATAAGGATCCTAAGCTCTAACACATCTATCTCTCACCCTTGTAGGTACTTTTAGGAGTACTAGGAGTATGAAGAAATGAAGATGCATCTTCAACTAACCAACGGTTCGTCATTCAAATGTAATGACGAATCTTTCTTTCTCTCTCATTCTATTTATACATATGTTTATCATTCTACTTGTTGCATTTATCAGTCATACCCATGACTTGTGTGGGTAACCTTACACATTCTTTGTAATACAAAATCTATTTTATGCAATCTTTTAATGTTACTTTTTTGAAAAATACTTGCATAATGAAATAAGCTTCTATTTTGAGATCATAATGTGCAAAATGAAGATTTCTATAAAATTGTTTTTGTATACCTTTCTTCATTTGCAATGTGTAAGGCCTCATTAGGCCACCAAATTTAGCTGTAGGAAAAATTTGGTAACAATTACATGAGAAATTGGATGAAGAAGCTGAATATAACATGTTATAAGAATGGTACCTTTTACTATCTTATCTCTTAAAGGCTCTACAAATTAAAGTAAGACCATACACGAAATGATTAGCATTAAATAATAAATTTGTATGGTCACTTTATTGAGTTCCATAATTTGTAATGGTGAAAGTGTGAACAAATGGTCTCCTAAACTTTTAACAAGATTTGGTCTTGTGTAGAGAAAGGAGTGCGCTTGAGCATTGTCCTCATGTCATGTGAAGGAATGTATGTAGACAAGGGAGAAGTAGAGGAACTAATGCCATAAGGTATAAGATATATAGGGACCATGATTCCTTTTTTCATATCATGTACACTATAACCTTGTTTAGAAAGCATGTCAAAGTTAACATTATAATGTATAAACAACTCTAATGGGGAAGGAATTTCATCATAAACCTCATTGAAATTGGCACTGTAAGAATATTGTAAACACCAAAATGATGAATAGATGAAAATGAATTTATCCTTATCGGAGGATACATATCTTTATTAACACCATTCATGTCCATTTGGGAGATAAAGTAGTCTTCTTTCATTAGATTGTTCTTATGAATTTTACCATTATTTTCATCTTCATCTTTGCTTAAGATAATGTTGGGAGAAATGTCTAAAGAAAATAAGTATCATGATGTTGTATTGAAATGTCTTGATCAACAAAAATAGTCTCCATGAGAGGAATATGCCTCCATGTCCATCAAATTATCAATATTTTGGCCATTACGATCTAAGTCATGTTCCTCTTGCACCAAAGTATGCCAATCGAGAGGTTATTTTTGGGAGAAGAGTCATCATTCTTCAATGCTTCATCTCCAAAATAGAGATCATTGAAGGAAGTAATAATGGTATCTTATTCTTGCTGAAAAACTTCATAAATACTTCTTCATAAATAAGATAAAATTTAGGAGAGGGACAATCATGGTTCATTAGGGCCTTATCTCTAGTAGATAGGTTATTTGAATGAATAGAAGTTAATGTTGCACATATGAGTCTTTGTTGTCATTGATTTCAAACTTGTTGGTGATACTTGTTGGTAGTCCAAATGTTGGTTTAGAAGTAATGTAATGTACAAATGTATGGAGTATATCATTAATCTAGTTGTTGGCTTATTGGTGGTCTGGATGTTAGTCCAACAGTGACATGATCCAGAGGTGTATGGTCTGACAATTTTTTGCTTAAGTCTTTGATATTGGTTAAGTTAGGATGTTTAATTGCAAATGATATGATGTAGAGTTAAATGTAGACTATGTGCAGTGTGACGAGTTAAGAATATGTGGATATGATGTTTTATATATGGAAAACTAATTGTAAGTGTTTTAGATGGTAAATATTGATGATATGTTGTGTTTATGGAGGATTGATGTCTCTTTACTTGGTCTGGAAATTGTGTGACTATCTTTGGTGACTGTTATGGTGAACGATATCTTTGTTTGGCTGTACTAGATATGTATCAAATATATTTGTAAGTTGGAGTAGAATGGTTATGGTGGAATGATCTTCCTATACTTTAGTTTTCAGATGGACTGATGTTTTATTGTGAGAGGTATCTATGTCTGTGTTCAAAGTTTGTGGAGTTTCAAGATGTTGCGTAGGAACCCATTGCATTCCTCATCTTGCTAGTATTCTATGGATGTTTTGGATAATTGGATTATGTTCTTAGCATGTTATACTTCTTTTGTGGTGGTATGCATATCTTACTTTTGGGTCCAGATTAAATGTTTGGATGAGATAAATTGATATTGAGCCGACTTATGTGTTTTGGTCTGTGCGGTTGTGTGTAGAACCTTTTTTGAGATAACTGGAAGGTGTGTTGATATGGTGTGAATATTCACATGTTTATTTTTCCTTTTGCATGTAACATTTTGGGTTGATGATGTTGTTGTATGCCCAAAATCATCATCATTAATAACAAATTCAATAGGCAACCACCAAACCTATCTAATTAAGAAACTTCAAAATAAAAAAAATAAGAGAAATGTGGCAATAAATAATAAAAGATTAATCAAATTAAACACAATCCATCACTAATCAATAGCATTGAGTCTCCCATTGCTCTTCTCCTCATTGTGGCAGAATGTTAGAACAAGAATTCAAAGATGGTGATTGATGAAAAAGAGAGATTGATGCTTAATTTATAGAATTTGGGAGGAAGATTCAAATGGTTGAGATCGATTTGAAGACTAATTTGATCAACGATTGAGAATGATTGAGACATAATTGATTGGAGATGATTACGTTGAGAACTGGGTGCATGATTGGATTGATTGATAGATGATTGAGTTGATTGATTAGTGAACTGAATAGATTGATTTATTCAAAAAAGTTGATTGACAGTTAGAAAAGGTGATTGGGAAGAGTTAATTGAGTTAACTAATTAGATTAGAGAGATGATTGAATTAATTAATTAGCCAGAAAAAGATGATTAATAGTTGAAGTCAGAGTGAGTGGCAGTTAGAATTTTAGTATGTGTTGTAGGAAATTTATCATGAATTTGTATTTAAATTTGCATTTTATTTAAATTTTGATTTTCAAAATATCAAATGATTTGTACATGAAAAAAAAATTTAAATATTTCCGAAGACATAGCTAGCTAATTAAATAATTTAAAGAAATTATTTCATTATGGGAAACTATAAATTGAACTTAATTAAATGATAAAGACCATTTAAATAAGGTAAATAAATTGTAATTAATTAAATAATAAAATTATTTAATTAATTTTAAGAAAGGAAGGTTTAACTATTAAATGATTATGATAGAAATTGAATAATTAGTTTGTGATGAAAAATAAGATTATAATTTAATTAGAAGAATAAAATAAGATTTTATTATTATTTTTATTTTTAATAGATAAGTGCTATAAAAAAGGGGATAGCTCCCATAACATTCAAGATCAATTTACATGCATATATCCAAACTTCCTCCTATCATACTAAAGAAAATCATGGACCAAACCAGACCTAATCCCACAGTGATCCATAAATTCTCACCAATGCCCGACCAAGCTCCATACATTTGTTTTCATTGACAGTTAAGAGCCATTTGTATTCAAAATTGAATAATTTATAGAAGGGGTATAAGTTATTATTAATAATGCCAATACAATATACTTCCTAGGCCTTATCAATATATTGCCTTTTCCTATCCTTCCATACACGGTATGCATGGGAGTCATTCTCAACTTCCTTTGACACATAGTAGTCGATGTTGAAATATATCCTCAATGTGCTCATGAGCCCCACCGAGTCCAGATCTAAAATTTTATTGGAAATAGCTTCCATGTCCACATCTCTAATGAAATCGCTTATTCTTTCAACACAATACTCCCTGGAGGGCATAATATTGACTAGAGGGCACAAAATAGGTTCGTAGATGAATCTATCGCACCAACGTCTATCTCCACTAAGGTGCCCAGTAGCCACCATCAAAATAGCCTCATGTGCACTTTCACTGTGCACATTGAAGAGCCTTCTACATTGGGCCAACATAGTTTCATTCCTGCACATGCAACTAAGGCTGAAATGATGTACCATTTTCTCAAGAATGTCGATCCTCATGCAATACCCTTGTATTTATAAGCCTCCTCATCAATTTGCAGATTTCCACATTGACGGGACCTACAAGTAATCCCCCAGATAAACCACTGCTCAATCATATCCAAATCCAAAGAAATCCTACTTTTCCAAAGTTCCCAGTCTTATGATTCACGAGGCAATGGGGATATTTGCAAATATGCAATAAATTTCCAATCCATCGTTCTCAACTCTACCAAAAGTTTCATTCAATGTAGTCTTGGTATCCTTCCTGGTACATGAAACATATTAAAATATCCAAAGGATATCCTTCTATAGTGTACACCCTTGACTTGACCTATTTTGACTAGAGTTGACTTTTATTTCATGCTTGATAGACTTATATAGACTATATTTGATGATTTGGATGATGATTAGACATAATATGTTATTTAGATGATTTATATGATGATGACCCTATGAATATGGATAATGTGATTCCATGGATTCTATATACTCACTATGAGATGGATTATCGATAGATTAGTTTGATCATGGATTTCATGATTACATTTGCTGAGATGTTTATGAGATGTGTTTGATACTATATGAATTTCTTCATGAGAGGGACAATGTCACATCATTCATTCTGAGTGGGATGTGCCATCGCGATTCCCTATCACTTGTCTGTTATGAGATATATGCAAATGTTGTATCGTTGCTTTGTGGTTGCAGGATTTGCAGGTACCAGACATCGACTCCACCTGGCTTCACAAGTCTGAGCATGTCTTTAATTCCAATGGCTTGTGTGGTTTAAAGATGACAAGAGTTCCCTTCACATACTCTAGGTCTACGTTGTTCACTATGAGTCGTCAGCGTCTTGGCGTAATTCACCATGTCAGTAAGTAAGCCTGGTCTTCTTGGTGTTGTGAGCATGTTAGAGATGGTTGATTTATTTGAGTGTTTTTAGATTAATTATGTGACTCGATGTGTGGTTTTATATTTAATAATGTTTATTTTCATGTATTTAATTTAATAGTTTTGAGTATTTAATTATTTGGTATTTATATTTATTTGATAATTAATGTTTATTGATTTTATGATTGTTTAATATTTATTTTATATTTATGGTTTAATCTTTATTGTTGTTTAATTATTATTTAATATATTTTATTTGGGAATTTAATTTATCTTATGAACCTTAGGTTTATTTAATTTAATATCCGCATTTGATTTATTTATCTATGGCTTATGTTTTATTTATGTAATTGACTTTATGTATAAGTGGGGGTGTATAAACACATTTGAATAAAATAATAATAACTTCCCACTTAGTTGTATGAACAGATTCTATGTTATTCCCAACTTCCCTTAATTTTTATTGGCTGGATTTGAATAAAGAAATATAAAAGTAACCTAACATGGGGTTGGTAGAAAATATTATATTTTGGATTATTTTGATTGGCTAGGGTTTTGGTTTTTGAATTTCTTTTATTCGACAACCTAGGCTTGTTGCCGGGTTACCATTATTGAAGTTTTTCTGCAACATTTGGATTTCGATTTTGGTTTTGGCTTTGGATTGCTGGAGCTTGTGGTTTGGATTTGGATTTGGAGCTCTTCGTCAAATTTCTTCCATAACTTCTCTTTCTAGGTTGGAGCTCTCTCCTTTCGCATTGAATTTGTTTCCTGTGTATTCTCCATGCTTGAGAAATTGTTGTTTGTGGGTTTTATTTGGGGAAAAGATTTATTATATAGTTTGGACTATAGTTCATTGGAAATATTTATGTGCATAGAATATAATATATAGTTTAAAATATAGGTTGGGAAAAATACTTGAGTCATGTGCATTTTTCCATATTTTCTCCTGTGTTGATTTTGGTTCTTTCTTTGTGATTGATGGATGGTTTTGCATTCTTGGTGAATCTAACGATTCTTAGAAGAGTAGTGGAGATTGTTGATTTTGTTTGGTGAGTTTTCTAGTCTGGTGATGCTATGATTGAGGATACAGAGAATTATCCCTTGTTTTCTTTGTTATTGGTCAGTCTTTTTGATTCCTTGTTCACCTTGAGTCTCATGTTGACTGGAGAAAGTGTTTTATCTTGGATTGAGTCTTCTGGATGTGTTTCCTGTGTGCAGAGGGCTAAAAAATTTTAGATTTGAGATTGTATTTTCTCTTTCATATGTTTATGGATTAGCAATCCGTTTGTTCTCATTATTTCATCTTTTTAGGGCATCTTTGAACAAATTGGTTTTAGTACTTAGTGATTTTTCTATGATTTTTAATTTGGAATCAAAACTTGGCCATTTTCCGTACCTTCTGCATTCTCTTGTATATGTGCTAAAAGACTGAATGTATGCACTAGCTAATTTGATATATGTACCATTTATTTGTGTATATGCGCTAAGCTGTTTAGCAAATGCACTAAAACAGTGAACATATGTGCCAAAACAGAGGACAAACGCACCTCAGAATTTGATAAATGCACCTTGGGAATTGACATATGGGCCATTTGGTTAAACATATGTGCTACACTGGCTCTTTCCATTGTTTTTCCAGTTTGTTAGTTTTGATGTCATTTTCAGTTCAGATTTCATACCAGAGGCATTTTGAATGTTATATTTAGTTTTCTAGATTCTGTACTTGATCTTTTTGATGAATCTTTTATTGGTTTCACTTCTATGTCGTTGTAGAAATCTTTATGTTGGATTTATGCCTCTATCATGTTGAGAAGCCATGGTAGAGAGGGTTATTTTATTGTGCTCAATCCAGTAAGTTGA
Source organism: Cryptomeria japonica (assembly GCF_030272615.1). Lineage (NCBI taxonomy): Eukaryota > Viridiplantae > Streptophyta > Pinopsida > Cupressales > Cupressaceae > Cryptomeria > Cryptomeria japonica. Next base: position 446,489,785 of record NC_081409.1, read on the forward strand.
TGTGCCTTATTGTTGATACTTATTTCATTTGATGAGAAGGTTTGATTATCTTATTGATGCTTTTTATGCTATGAGGCTCCTTGATGTAATTTGATATTGTGATTATTGGATTGTCCATGTATGCGTATGGTAGCATGATGATTGATTTCAGATTTATATGTTGTTATGAGCCTCTTGTTGAATTTGTGATTTATTGTTGGGCCATGTTAGCGGGATTGGGCTTCCTTGTGATGTCTGGGGACACAAGAGATAGGCTTACATGAGGTTACTTGTAAGGATGCATGAATTCTAGACCACCAGGGCACATTGGGAGTTTACCATGATTTGTAAATAAGTGATAACGTAATAATTAATGGGCTGGATAGCTAGATTCATTAATAAAGATAATAATTGATGTGAGCCTCATGACTTGATCCTAGGGAGATGTTTTAGGATAAGCATGAGAAGGCCATTTCTATGGAAAGTCAATCTCCCGTGTTCTCTCATAGGTTGAGATGGCTCCATATGTCCATTGGGTTAGTGCCTGGTATTGATATACTTGTTATGTTTGAGAATGGCATGTGATGAAACTCCACCCCTAAATGTGTTCCCTTGATGATTTATGATTATGCCTTATTGGTTGCATTTATGTCTTATTGAGTTGTACGCCTTTGGGAGTTTATTCTTGTTGTATTGTGTTGGTTCTTGAATGAGAGTCCTTGTGATTAGTCTCTTTGGTTATGGGTGCCAACTTAGGTTTAGAGTGTGTGTTGGGACCTTGTGTCATCTCTTAGCACGGGGGTGGTTCGTTTGGTTCCACATGGTCGAGTGGTTGGAGTTTGTTAGCCATTGGTATGTTCTCTTGGATTCTTCTTGTGTGGATGTGTATTCTTCTTCATGATGATTATGGATGTACCTTGTAGAAGATTTATGTAATGAACATGATTGAATTCATGTAATGTAATATTCTTGTATGTAGTAGTTGGGATCTTGTAATAGGAAAAGCTATGCTGAACATGTATTTTATGTAATTGTAATTGTAAGTAGGCAGTAGATGGAATTTAGGATTATGTCATGGATTGTAATAAGACTATATAATGTCACATTGTACTTATAGAATGGAAAAAATGTCCTTAAGTATATTGGTAAATGAAATGGAATGGATTTATATTATGGCTTAATTGTAATAGCTGAAATGGAATTCTATGAAATGATTGAAATGTAATTCAAATTTGAAAGAACCTTAATGAATGTGTTAGTATTAATGAGAATGTTAGATAATATTATTAGAAGAATGATTCATGTAGATGCATTGGTAGAAAGGAAATTATGCATTGCATGTAAGGGATTGTTAAGTAAGAAGATTGCATTAAGATTCTTGCATTATGCATTTGGAATTAATGTTAAAATAAATGATCATGTTAGGGAATTAGATGCAATTGAAGTATGTTTAAATGGATTAGTAAAGATGGAATATACCTATGCATTAGGATTGCATTATCATGAAAAAGGATAAAGAGCATGTAGATAGGAAATTTTTGTTTTAAAACACATTTGGATTTGATGCATAAAATGAATGTAGGATAAAGGGGTTGTCTTGCTTTTAAAAGGAAGAATTTACCATGCTAGTTGAAAGATAGAATAGTATGCATATCATATTGGATAAATAATCTGATAGGTTGCATATCTCATTGAATAAGATGCATTGAGCTTAAGTGGGATGTGATTATCATGTGAGTAGGATGTCATTATGATAGTTAATTAAGTAATGACGTTGAAGTACCCTAGGGAAAGATTAATGTTGTTTTTGTTTATTTTTGCTTGCATAAATTAATGAAATATGTAATGATGCATGTTCATAATGGTTAAATGGTTAATGAATGTAGTTAGATAGAGATTTTATGTGTTACATTAAGTTGTTAATAGATGTTAATAAAAAAAAATTATTATCTCCAATAGTATGTTAGATGCTTAGTTTCTCTAGGGTATTTTGGCGGGCATTACATCTGGTATCAGAGCCCATGCTCAAACACTAGGTACTCTGGTTTCATTATAGCCCATTGTGCATGTTAGCATTTAGCATGGGTAGCCCAACAATTTTATCCCTGCTATTTATTTTCTTGTTATAGTTGCCCTAGATGGTTATATTATAGTTTTATTTTGCGTCTTGCTTAAACAAGTTGCCTGCTAGGGGTAGAGGTCATCGTCATGCTGGTTGCATGGGTACTCATAGGAATCCTTTCCCTAAGGTTTCCAAGGAGTCACACCATGAGGAGCAGTAACAGGATCAACCTAGAGATTATGCGATTTCATAGTTGGTGAACGCGCTTTAGGAGATTCTTGGTCGTCTAGGACTGAGACAGGAGGTGAACCAACAAGAGGGATCTCTTCATTCAGAGCATCAGGAGAGAGAGCGTTCACATTCTCCTAGGAGGAGAGTTGAGGTGGATCAGTAGGCTCTTATAGCTAGTCACATGGGAGATTTGATGAGGACTCATCCTCCCACCTTTGATGGCTTAGGAAGTTGCATGGAGGTGAAGACTTGGCTTTTGGAATTGGGTACATGTTTTTCTATGCGCCCATGTAGCAGTAACACTAAGTTGAGATGTGCGATCATGCATCTTCGCATTTTGTGAGGACATGGTGGCACATGGAGGAACAAAAGTTGCATTTGGACATAGTGACAATACCTTGGGAGTTGTTCTTGAAGCGGTTTTGTGCTAGATTTCTTTCACAACATTGGAGGCAGAGGAAGGCTGATGAGTTCCATGATTTGAGACAAGAGAGGATGACTCTGGAGCAGTATGAGCTCAGGTTCTTCAAGATTAGATAGTATGTTGGGATTGCAGATGATGAGCCGATGTTGATTCAACACTTTGTGAGAGGTCTCAATGATCGTATCAGTGGAGAGGTTCAGATGCATGAACCTAAGACCTTAGAGGCATCTATGGAGAAGGTGAGGATAGCAAAGGAGAATCTTGCCTTAGCTTCAGGAGGTGTGATAGGAGGACATCCAGTTAGTGCACCAGTTACATGATATGTTGTGAGAGGTTCTCAACAACAGTCTTCGGGTTTTGCTAGGAGCCATCCTTCTTCTTTCCGTAGTGGTCAATAGTTTAAGAAGAAGTATTCCCAGGGGTAGAACTTTGCACGAGGTGCCAGATTTTAGGTTGATAGGAGTCACAGTTGTCAGTGTGACATGAGACCTAATCCTCAGCCAGCTCCTGGTAGAGGCAGTGTTCAACAATCGAGTACAACACCAGGTAGTAGAGTGTTTCACATGAGAGATTGTTTTGCATGTGGACAACCAAGACACATTATCATTCATTGTCCTCGACATACTTATTAGATGTTAGGGTAGCAGAAGACAAATACTTCTGAGCCTATCGTTGGAGATGCAGGCAGGTCTCATCATGTATTTGCGGCGGTTGATAACCGTCAGACTGAGCATTAGACCACTGTCATGGAGACATTAGGTGTGATAGGTGGTATATCTTATTCAATATTATTTGATTCAGGAGCATCAAATTGTTTTATTTCTCCTTTTCTAGTAGAGTGATGCGGGCTTGCTACAAAAAAATAGGATGATAGGTGGCAGGTAGAGTTAGCTACGGGGTCCAAAGTGGTAGTGGATTCCCTTATGCTCAGTTGCCCTTTAGTTTTGGGATATTGTCGTACTTCTATGAATCTTAGTGCTATGTCCTTGGGATCTTATAATGTGGTTCTTGGTATGGATTGTCTTGGATCTCACCAAGCATAGATAGATTGTAGAGGTATGATAGTGCAATGTGTGGATGATAGTGGGAAGAGTGTGGAGATTGTAGGTATTTAGAGACCTATCTCTCTTCACATGATTTCCGCTATGCAGATGAAGAGGTGTGCGCATAAGGGTTTCCAGTTGTTTGTAGTTAGAGTGAAGGATGTGGATGAGGGAGTTAGTGTTGAGGATTTATTGCAGAAACATCCCATTCTTTAGGAGTTTGCAAATGTCTTTCCTAGTGATATTCCAGGTATGCCCCCTCAGCAAGATATTGATTTCAAGATTGATTTGGTGCCAGGAGCTAAGCCTATCTCTAAGGCTTCCTATCGAATGACGAGGCTAGAGTTGAGTGAGTTGAGAGTTCAGTTGGAGGAGTTGTTGGCAAAGGGGTTCATTCATCCTAGTGTGTCTCCTTGGGGTGCACCTGTGTTACTTGTGAAGAAGAAGGATGAATCTCTTTGACTATACATTGATTACAGGTAGCTTAATAAGGTGACAATGAAGAACTGATATCGTTTGCCTCAGATAGATGACTTGTTTGATCAGAGTAAGGATGCAAAGGTCTTCTTCAAGATTGACCTTAAGTCCAGGTATCTCCAATTGAGGAGTCATGAGGAAGACATTCATCACACAACATTTAGCACTATATATGGTCACTATGAGTTCACAGTGGTACCTTTTGGTCTCACGAATGCACCATCAATTTTCATGAGCTTGATCAAAGGTGTATTCAGGTTATATTTGGATAGATTTGTATTGGTATTTCTAGATGATATCTTGATTTATTCAAGATCAGTTGAGGAGCATGAGGATCATGTGAGGCAGTTTTTGCAGTGTCTTAGGGAGAATCAACTTTATGCCAATTTGGTGAACTATGAGTTCTTCCACACAGAGGCGAGATATCTTGGTCATGTGATTTCAGGAGAGGGTATCACAGTTGATCCTTCAAAGATTCAGGCGATTGTTGATTGGCCAACACCCACTAATGTGGGTGAGGTGCGCAGTTTCATGGGTTTAACAGGATATTATCGCATATATATTCAATATTTCTCCAGGATAGCCCATCCTATCACTTCTCTTCAAAGGAAAGGGAAGAAGTTTGTTTGGACAGACCAGTGTGAGACAACATTTCAGATCCTTAAGGAGTGTCTGACTAGTGCACCTATTCTAGCAGTGCCAAACCCTTTGGGGAATTTTGTGGTGTGTACATATGCTTCTTTGTGTTAAGCCCAATAGGGAAAGCTAATGTACTGAGAGGGGAGGGGTGAATCAGTACTTCAAATATTTTTATCAACAATAACTTTACTGTTATGCATAAACCAAAAACTGCTACAACATAACATAAAGCTAAAACAAATAGATAACAATCATACATGATTCACTCCATTACACATATATTTTGGTTACGCAGAAACTCTTGGTTAGAGAGAAAAATTGCGGTGGGGATGGCACCCACAACTTCACTACTGCAATAATAAAGGTTGCTCGGTTAGAGCTATATGTTCAACTATTTCTGATAGCTTACCCTATTAGGAGTATCAAGATCTGTTAGATCTACCTTGCTAAAGGATTTTACAACACTTAAACTAAATGCTGCACCTAGTTGGAGGCTTTATAATTTATAGACTTAGTTAGAGTCTTTTACCCTGTTAAAGGTTTCTCTTACAACTTCAAAATATTTCAATAAAATGTTTACAAATATCTGCAACTTTACATCTGGAGTTTTATAGCAGATTCTATGTGCTCATAATAAGATTACCTTGCTTATAGCATACCTCGGTAACCCATAGAATAACTCAGTAAACCCTTCTGTTTACTCTGTTCTTTGACTATTCTCTAAAATCCTTCTCGGTGACCTCTGTGTCTCTGTAACAGTCATAACACTTAGTGATTTCTTATGTATCACACATGTCTTGCTTCATACACCTCTGTATATCTCTGTCTATCACACATGTCTTGCTTCATACACCTCTGTATAAATAGATCTCTTATGTCGGTGATCTGATTCATTGCTTCGATCTTACAAACATGATTTATCAAAAGAATAACCATACAAAATATTTCATTGGTTAGATGACCTCAAAATCATACACAATCCTTAAGTGCAATTTCCAATGTGATAACGGTTCTATGTTCCTCGATCTTGTAACACGTTTTCCCATGTGTGTCTAGATTCAATGAATCTGGTAACACGTTTCACTTGGTGTATATCAACTCAGTGTATCATTATTGCTGCTTGGTAGACATGGAATGATACTCGGTAGATAGCTCGATGCATATTGGGATCTGTTACTACTTTCTTCTATAACCGACTGTTATGTGCATACCGACTGAATGTTTCGGTAGTAGTAATCGACTAGAGTATATAGAATGACTTTGGATATAAAACTAATGGCAACTTGATAAGTAATAACAATCTCCCCTTTTGACATTAGTTGAGATGTTTGACAAAACTACTTTCAAAGTCATAACTCAATAATCTATATACTTACAAAATTTGACTAAACAGACAGTCTATACATTAGTCAATGAAATAGTATATTTAGATATACTCCCCTTATCAATATACTATACAAAACTCTGATTTTGCATGCTCAGTGATCAATATTCTGTGATAAATGTTCAGTTCACTGCTCTGTTCTCTGTTCCATGTCAAAATTGACTCTGAATCTGTATTTGAATACTCTATTTTTCTTAGTATATACTCCCCCTGTATACTACATTCCCCTATATACTTTGATGATATTCACTCCCCCTTTTTGGCAAACATCTAAACTTAGTTACCATTCGGTGGTGGCAACTGGTCAAAAATGGATTTGTACTTTGTCTTGGCATTGGTAAGGGTGGCAAAGAGGGCATCCTTAACACTGTCCATAAGTGAATTCTGAGCTGTAATGTCAGCTAACAGTGAATTTAGTCCATCTAAGGTGCTTCCCTCTTGCTGAGTGGATAGGGAGGTAGCTTTGTTGATCTGCTCTTGGACAGATGAAAGATGAGGAAGGAATAATGTTTGAAGTGTCATTATGTCCATCCTTATCTTGTGTTCTTCATTCCTTAGTTCCAATTGTTGAGCCATGAGCTGTTGTAGCTTGGTATAAATTTTTTGAATGGAATGTGGCTCAGTGGTCAACTTATTAGAGAGATCGGTGATCTCTTTCTCAATTACTTCAGTTTTATTCTTGATATCTTTAATAAATAAAGAGAATGTATAGAGTTTCTGAAATAAATAAAGAGAATGTATAGAGTTTCTGAAATAAATAAAGAATGTGCTTGAGTTGAGGGGTCAACTCAGCAATAAATTTGACAAGTTTAACTTTGCCAATGGCAATAGCTTTTTGTACCTCTTCAATCATTTTTGCAGTGAGCTCCTTATCTTTTAACTTGATAAAATATTCGGATGCATCTACTCCAGATGTCTCTATCTTGGTTAGGAGTTCATCCAGTTGAATGTGGATGGCTGCATCTTTGGTTACTGTAGCTTCAGGTAGCATATCGGTTAAGAGTGCTTTCACCTTCTGAAGTACTTTATTTTTCTTTTGAATAGCCATTTGCTTCTCTTGTTCAACTTTGGCTTTGCATAGTTCACCAAATTCAATGAGTTCTTGCCCCTTTAATTTGGATATATCAACATTGGGCAACACTATTGGTTTTGACAAATCTAATTTGAAACTATGCTTTTTCATCTTCTTTTCTTTGCCTTTCATTGGTTGGACTAAAACAATGGCTTGTGAGGCTTGTTGACCCTCGGTAGGTTGCTTAGTAGAGGCAACACTTTGGTCAATTTCTTTAGCCTCTGTAGTGTCCTTTGGTGTCTCAATGCTGGAAGGAGCTTGTGAAGACTGTTCCTCGGTGACCTGAGAAGCAGTTTCTCCTTCTATAGATTTGTGACCTTCTGTCCCTTGTGTAGTATCTTTAGGGGCCTCAGTTGAAATAGGCTGATTGACCAGAGGATAGGGTTGAACTTGCTCCAAAACTAATTCACTGGATACAAGTTGGGCATAAGCATTCTCTTCTATAATTTCCTGTTCCGGTGCCTCTGTATCCATGATATCTTCATCTACTTGTATGGTGTCAGTAGGGTCCTGCTTGGTGATATCAGGAACTTACTCGGTGACATCAACTATTTCAACTTCAGCTTGCTCACTAGCATTCTTGATTCGAAATATTTCTTGCCATTTTTCCTTGGTCTCATTCTCTACATCCAAGTAAAGGCCATTCATCAATTTCAAAGCTCTTTGCTTGAGTAGGAATTTTGTGTGACAGTTTTTCAGATGTTCGGTTATCTCTTCTACCGACATGTCTAGGAAAAGATGTACCAGACTTCTTTCTCTCATCTGTTTCTCTAAGTCCATTGCATACTTCCACCTGCTGTCAATATGTAAGTATAATTCATTTGGAAGAGATTTATATAATTCCAATGGGGCCAATCAGAATTTCAATAATGTGCAGATGACAACTTCTTCTATTTGTCTCTTTTCATCACCAGATCTGGATTCATACTTAACATATCTGAATGCTCCAAATCCACCATATTGCTTCAGATTAGCACAAAAATTTTCAACACTATGTACATTTACCTTCTTGCTCTTGACAATCTAAAATTTACTTGCATCTTCAGATTTGGTGTCACCAGACTCTTTTGCCAAAATGAGTCTCCGAGTAGATTTCTTGTAAGTTTTTGTTACCTTTGGTGCGACAACACTCTTTGTTTTCTTACTCAGTGAAGCTGCAGATGCTCTTATGTTAGGTCGCTTTGCAGAAGGAGTCGGTGATACTTTTGATGTATCCTGTTTCTTTCTTTTCAACACTTTTCCCTTAGGCAATTCGGTGCTCAGTGTTATAGCTGCCTCTTGGGCTTCAGATTCCTCTTCGGTGATTACTATAGTGCCTTGATAGGTGTGGAAGAAGAACCTTCTCCAAATTTCTCCGTTAATGTCTTAATCATCTTTGTTGCCTTCCTTGTAGCTTTGGGTACTACAATGCTCATTTTTACTTTTTCCTTCACTTCTTCATATGTTCCATACCTCAGCTCGGTAGCATGCCTTGGTAATGTCAGAAATGCATCTATCTACTATTGTGTGATGTCAAAATCAATCTCGTAACCCATAGGTGGCAAAGATTGAGTTCTTGGTTCCACAACATTCACATAACAGTAATCAGTGTCCACTTCAAAACATATGTCATCCTTGTATTTCTCCACTAGCTTGGGTGGAATCCGATACCTGTTATGTATCCTTTCCCGAAACTTGCTAAAGTAATTATCCATAATATCATTAAAGTTATCACCTAGCTTCTTGATGAAGTCATTGATTTGATGGGTGATTGGTCAGTGTAGTTCCCAAACAACTTTACCGACTGTTGGAAAGAATTTTTCAAAATAGAAAAACATGCATATTAACAGTGATCCAAACTTTAGTGTATTGGCCAAATTGTTCTTCTTTGGCTTCCTTATGGTGTTCAGATTCTCAAACAGGTTTTTCAGCAATACCTCACATAAATCAATTTTCATGTCTTTCTTCACAATTTTATAAGCTAAGTCTACTGCTACATAGGGTACATTATTTTCCCTTGCTGATTGGAAGAAACAATAACCTATTACTCTAATGGAAAACTTTAGCTCTGCATCTATGACATTGTTCAGTTTTAGTCCTTTGCGATCTGATTCTACTCTGGTTAAACTAATCAATTCCTTCTGTGATATCATTTTCTGAGCTCGGGGATGATCATAAATAGGGTAACCGATGATCAAATGAATGATTTCCTTGGTGATCTTAAACGGTTGCTCTTCTAGCCACATGAAGTCATCATGAACTCTTCTCAGAACAAACTTGACCCACTAGGGTTTGAAGACATGGGGATAGGTTAGGGCTTCAGTCAATGCCTTGATCTTAATGTGCTCATACTTGCTATCCATTTTACCATCGGTGCACAATTCATTATATGTGTCTTTGATTTCAACGTGACCTAGTTCTTCGACTAATAAAACTCTATCCGGAATGAGTGAAAATGCGGTTTTGTCATCCGGTTCAGATGCAATTTTAGGAGTTAAAGAGTATTTCAGTGAGGGCTTTTTGATGTTCTCAACAACAACGAGATTCTAGATCTTAGGTGCCATTGCAGATTTTAGATAAGAATTAACACAAGATCCTTACGGTTTGAACAATTTCAAACGGCAGACGCTTCACACTTAGCAGATAATAACAACTTGATATGATCGGTAAACCAGCTTAACAATGCATTGAGATTGATGTAAATACCTTTGAAATTCGCTTGGGAGGTGGTTTGATCGTCTTTGATTCACTTTGCTTTGCTCTCTTGACAACTTGGTGAGTGAAAAATGACCACGTAAATGCTTTAAGTACACAATATACCTTATCAGGCTCCGTGTAGGTTAGGTCAAAAAACATTAAATGCACTCGGTTCCACTAAAATTTCTTTCCTTTTTTGCGCTTTAACCGAGTAACCAGACTTTCTTCATTTACTGACTTGATAGGCTTCCTGTATTCACCGACTTGACAGTCTTCCTATATAGTGCTCCAAAAGACTTTGATAGAATTTCAAACTTTCTAATGCATCTTTAACTATGTAGATTTTGAATTAAGTGCATGATAAAATAGGAACTATTAAGATTTAATCTTTGAGAGAATGCAGTCCCTTCATACCTTTACTGATTAATTTGGAATAGGTGCACCTAACTCGGTAGGTAAGGTGATTTCTTCATTTAACACAATTTCCTTCTTTTTCCAAATCATCTATAATTTGCCTTTTATTTCTTCAGTGTCTCCTCTAGGTTGATCTCTGCAATCTCTAGCCAAGTGTCCAATTTTGTGAAAATGAAAACATGCCATACCAGGATTTCTCCATGATCTTCAGTTGTTCATTCCAAACCTTATAAAGTAGTTGTCACTTATATGTCCATATCTTCCACAACATTCACACCATATCCTTGTATTGTAATCCCATGGTACTGCATAATACTGTCAGTAAGGATCTGTGTGAGTTCGGTAACCTCTAGCATTTGCTCAGTGTGCAGACCACATATAGTTCTTTTGCTTAAGCCAACACTTCTCAGTACTATGTCCATATCTATTGCAGTTTTTACAAAACCCTTTGAATTTTGCCTTCTGATAATTGTTAACAGACTTTTTCCTACATTGGTTAAATGTGTGATCATATTTATTGCAATTGTAACAATAACCATTAGACTTAGTGACATTTGGTTGCTTACCTTTTCTGATTTGGCACATGTTAGCAGTATGACCTTGATTTCCATAGTAGTTGCAAATAGGATTCTTTCTTTTGATGTGCTTCTTGTTTCCAGCTTGCTTTGATGATTCTCCTCTCTCAATTGTATGATTTCCCTTCTCGATAGAGTCTTTTCCTTTGTAACCGAGTCCTGCTGCTTTGTTGGGTCTTCTTGTATTCAGTTTCTCATCCAATATCTTTGATGCTTCATAGCTCTTCTTAAGTGTTTCCTTGGATTTCTTTTCTGTTTCAAGTTCATCGGTCAACCTTGATACTTTAAGTTTCAATGCTTGATTCTCATTATCCTTCAGATTTGCTTCATGATGTGCATAACCTAATTGATCTGACAGATTTTGTTGAATCCCAGTCAACCTTGTGATTTCTTCATTCTTTTCAGATACTAAAGCTTCAAGTTGTTGTTTTTGTCTTTCTAGATCTCTTACTTTATCTTCAGCTATCCTCAATGCATCAAGATTCTCAGTCATCTGTGTGCTGAAATGTTCATGTCCTCTTTTCATTGCTTTTAGTTGATCAGCTAGTGCTTTGTTCTTTTCTTTCAATACTCCAATCATTTCTTCAGTCTCTTTAGATATACTGTTCTCAGATGATGTTTCAATTTGTTCCACTAACTCTTGAGAGTCCTACAAATCATCAGATAATCTTCTTCTAACTTTCAATGATTTTTGCATTTGTCTTTGCATGTTTTCAATCACTTGATTAGCATGATCCAACTCTTCTTGCAAATACACAAATCTCCGAGATTGTTTATAGCCTTCCATTGATAAGATCTTTCTCTTTAGGATGTTAAACCCTTTTCCAAGACTCAAGCTTTGATACCAATTGTTAGGCCCAATATGGAAAGCTAATGTACTGAGAGGGGAGGGGTGAATCAGTACTTCAAATATTTTTATCAACAATAACTTTACTGTTATGCATAAACCAAAAATTTCTGCAACATAACATAAAGCTAAAACAAATAGATAACAATCATACATGATTCACTCCATAACACATATATTTTGGTTACGCAGAAACTCTTGGTTAGAGAGAAAAACTGCAGTGGGGATGGCACCCACAACTTCACTACTGCAATAATAAAGGTTGCTCTGTTAGAGCTACATGTTCAGCTATTTCTGATAGCTTTCCCTGTTAGGAGTATCAAGATCTGTTAGATCTACCTTGCTAAAGGATTTTACAACACTTAAACTAAATGCTGCACCTGGTTGGAGGCTTTACAATTTATAGACTTAGTTAGAGTCTTTTACCCTGTTAAAGGTTTCTCTTACAACTTCAAAATATTTCAATAAAATCTTTACAAATATCTGCAACTTTACATCTAGAGTGTTATAGCAGATTCTATGTGCTCATAATAAGATTACCTTGCTTATAGCATACCTCGGTAACCCATAGAATAACTCGATAAACCCTTCTGTTTACTCTATTCTTTGACTGTTCTTTGAAATCCTTCTCGGTGACCTCTGTGTCTCTGTAATAGTCATAACACTTAGTGATTTCTTATGTATCACACATGTCTTGCTTCATACACCTCTGTATATCTCTGTCTATCACACATGTCTTGCTTCATATACCTCTGTATAAATAGATCTCTTATGTCGATGATCTGATTCATTGCTTCGATCTTACAAACATGATTTATCGAAAGAATAACCATACAAAATATTTCATTGGTTAAATGGCCTAAAAATCATACACAATCCTTAAGTGCAATTTCCAATGTGATAATGGTTCTATGTTCCTTGATCTTGTAACACGTTTTCCCATGTGTGTCTAGATTCAATGAATCTGGTAACACGTTTCACTCAGTGTATATCAACTTGGTGTATCATTATTGCTGCTCGGTAGACATGGAATGATACTCGGTAGACAACTCGGTGCATACTGGGTTCTGTGACTACTTTCTTCTATAACAGACTATTTTTTGCATACCGACTGAATGTTTCGGTAGTAGTAACCAACTAGAGTATATAGAATGACTTTGGATATAAAACTAATGGCAACTTGATAAGTAGTAACACTTTGGAGGGTCTGGGAGTAGTGTTGATGTAGGATGGTCGTGTGATTGTATATGAGTCACAAAAAAATAAAGATCATGAGCAAAATTATCACACCCATGATCTAGAGTTAGCAACAATGGTGCATGCCTTGGTTAGATGGAGGCATTTTCTTCTTGGGCATCGATTCAAGTTGCATAGTGATCATCATAGTTTGCAGCATATCTTCACGCAACCAAATTTGAATGCTAGGAAGAGGCTTTGGATGGAGTTTTTATGTGAATATGTCTTTCAGGTAGATAAATCCAGGGTAAGGAGAATGTGTTAGCGGATGCATTGAGTCGCAAGAGGCATGAGATTTCAGCAGTGTCTCTTAGTATGGATTTGAGGAGCCATATTCTTAGTGCCCTTCCTTTAGATGTGTAGTACTAGGAGATTATTGCATAGGTTGATATAGGTAGAGCTCTTGAGGGTAGGTATGCAGGTAATTCAATTGAGTCAAATGGACGTATTAGACATTTGGGACACATTTGCGTTCCACCATCAGATGGTCTCCGAGATTTGATCATGTCAGAGGCACATTGTGCACCTTACTCGGCATGTCTAGGTGTCAAGAAGATCCACACAGATTTGAGACAAATATATCATTCGTCTAGTATGAGGAGAGATATTGCAAATTTTATGTCATGTTGCCTAGAGTGTCAGTGAGTGAAGGAAGAGCATCAACATCTCACAAGATTATTACAATCACATTTGGTTCCAGGATGGAAATGGGATATTATATCTATGGATTTTATAGTTGGTTTGCCTATGTCTTCATGTCGTCATGATGCTATTATGGTTACCATGGACAAGTTGACCAAAGTAGCACACTTTCCCTGATCAGATCATCACATATAGCAGCGACAGTAGCTCAGGTTTTCTTTGCATGGTATTCCTTGACGGGTCATACCAGTTCGCGATCTAGTGTTCACATCAGCATTTTGGACAGCTCTTTAGAATTATTTAGGGATTCAATTGAACTTTAGTTCAACTTATCACCCTGAGACAAATGGACAAATAGAGAGGGTGAACTAGATTTTGGAGGACATGTTGAGGATGTACATGATGGATCAATAGTCTCATAGGGAGGATTACCTCTATTTTTTTGAGTTTGCATACAATAATGGCTACCATAACTCTATTGGTATGTCTCCTTATCAGGTATTATATGGTAGACCACGTCATACACCCCTGAGTTGGGATCGTTTGGAGGAAAGAGTGCGTATTGGTTTAGAGATGTTACAAGATATGGAGGAGAAGGTGGCTCACATTAGAGAGCATTTGGTGGCCACACATGATAGACATAAGAAATATGCGGATGCCCATCATGTGGACAGACAGTTTTTAGTTGGCGACAAGGTGTTTTTGAGAGTTCACCCATGAAAGAGTCTGATCCATTATGGAAAAGGCTCTAAGTTGGCACCACATTTTGTAGGACATTTCAAGATTTTGGAGCAGGTTGGTCCTGTGGCTTATCGCCTTGCCTTGCTGCCTAGCTTGTCCCACATCCATGATGTCTTTCATGTTTCAGTTTTGAGATTATATCATCCTGATATTTTGAATGTGTTGGATTGGAATGCTTTATAGGTCAAGGATAAACATCTTTCTATGGAGACCGTGCACATTATTCAACACAGAGAGATGTCCTGTAGAGGTCGGAGCATAGAGTAGGTAATGGTCCAATGGGATCCGATTGAGGATTCTTCAGCTACATGGGAGGATGCAGCGCAGATGAGAGAGCTATACCCCTATTTGTTCTCAGGCTTCCAGGAGTAATCCTAGGAAAAGGGGGGGACGATGTAGTGTCCACCCTTGACTTGACCTATTTTGACTAGAGTTGACTTTTATTTCATGCTTGATAGACTTATCTAGACTATATTTGATGATTTGGATGATGATTACTCATGTGTTTCAGTCACTTATTATGTTGATTAGACATTATTGGACATATGTTATTTAGATGATTTATATGATGATGACCCTATGATTATGAATCATGTGATTTGATGGATTCTATATGCTCACTATGAGATGGATTATCGATAGATTGGTTTGATCATGGATTTGATGATTATGATTTTAATAACCCTATTTCATGATTACATTTGATGAGATGTTTATGAGATGTGTTTGATACTGTATGACTGTCTTTGTGAGAGGGACGATGTCACATCACTCATTGCGAGCAAGATGTGTGTCGCGATTCCCTATCACTTGTTTGTTATGAGATATATGCAAATGTTGTATCGTTGCTTTGTGGTTGCAGGATTTGCAGGTACCAGACATCGACTCCACCTAGCTTCATAGGTATGAGCGTGTCTTTAATTCCAATGGCTTATGTGGTTCAGAGATGACATGAGTTCCCTTGACATACTCTAGGTCTAAGTTATCTAGTGTGAGTCGTCAGCATCTTGGCGTAATTTGCCATGTCAGTAAGTAAGCTTGGTCTTCTTGGTGTTGTGAGCATGTTAGAGATGGTTGATTTATTTGAGTGTTTTTAGATTAATTATGTGACTTTTGATGTGTGGTTTTATATTTAATAATGTTTATTTTAATGTATTTAATTTATTAGTTTTGAGTATTTAATTATTTGGATATTTATATTTATTTGATAATTAATGTTTATTGATTTTATGATTGTTTAATATTTATTTTATATTTATGGTTGAATCTTTATTGTTGTTTAATTATTATTTAATATATTTTATTTGGGTATTTAATTTACCTTATGGACCTTAGGTTTATTTAATTTAATATCCCCATTTGATTTATTTATTTATGGCTTATGTTTTATTTATATAATTGACTTTATGTATAAGTGGGGGTGTATAAACACGTTTGAATAAAATAATAATAACTTCCCACTTAGTTGTATGAATAGATTCTATGTTTTTCCCACCTGCCCTTCATTTTTATTGGCCGGATCTGAATAAAGAAATATAAAAGTAACCTAACATGGGGTTGGTAGAAAATATTATATTTTGGATTATTTTGATTGGCTAGGGTTTTGGTTTTTGAATTTCTTTATTCACCAGCCTAGGCTTGTTGTTGGGTTACCATTCTTGAAGTTTTTCTGCAACATTTAGATATTGATTTTGGTTTTGGCTTTGGATTGCTGGAGCTTGTGGTTTGGATTTGGATTTGGAGCTCCTGGTCAAATTTCTTCCATAACTTCTATTTCTAGATTGGAGCTCCCTTCTTTTGCATTGAATTTGTTTCCTATGTATTCTCCATGCTTGAGAAATTGTTGTTTGTGGGTTTTATTTGGGGAAAAGATTTATTATATAATTTGGACTATAGCTCATAGGAAATATTTATGTGCATAGAATATAATATATAGTTTAAACTATAGGTTGGGGATATTACTTGATTTCCATTTACTGAGAGTTTTGTTGTGAGAGCACGACTGTCCGCATTTTTCCAGATTTTCTCCTGTGTTGATTTTGGTTTTTTCTTTTTGATTGATGGATGGTTTTGCATTCTTGGTGAATCTAGTGATTTTCAAAAGAGCAGTGGAGAGTGTTGATTTTGTTTGGTGAGTTTTCTAGTCTGGTGATGCCGTGATTGAGGATACAAAGACTTATCCCTTGCTTCCTCTGTCATTGGTTAATCCTATTTGATTCCTTGTTCACCTTGAGTCTCATGTTGACTGGAGAAAGTGTTTTAGCTTGGATTGAGTCTTCTGGATGTGTTTCGTGTGTGCAGAGGGCTGAAATTTTTTAGATTTGAGATTGCATTTTATCTTTGATATGTTTATGGATTAGCAATCTGTTTGTTGTCATTGTTTTGTATTTTCAGGGCGTCTTTGAGCAAATTGGTTTTAGTACTTAGTGATTTTTCTCTGATTTTTAATTTGGAATCAAAACTTGGCCATTTTCTTTACCTTCTGCATTTTGATGTACATGTGCTAAAAGATTGAATGTATGCACTAGAAAATTTGATATATGCATGAGTTATTTGTGTATATGCGCTAAACTGTTTAGCAAATGTGCTAAAACAATGAACATAAGCACTAAAACAGAGGACAAATGCGCCTCATAATTTGATAAACGTGCCTTAGGAATTGGCATATGCGCCATTTGGTTAGATATATGCGTTAAGCTGGCTCTTTCCAGTATTTTTCCAGTTTGTCAGTTTTGATGACCGAGGTCACGAGAGATAGGCTTGCACGAGGTTCCTTGTAAGGATGCATGAAGTCTAGATCACCAGGGCACATTGGGAGTTTACTATGATTTGTAAATAAGTGATAACCTAATAATTAATGGGTTGGGTAGCTAGATTCATTAATAAAGATAATAATTGATGTGAGCCTCATGACTTGATCCTAGGGAGGATGATTTAGGATAAGCATGAGAATTCCATTGCTATGGCAAGTTAATCTCCCTTGTTCTCTCATAGGTTGAGATGGCTCCACATGTCCATCAAGCTAGTGCCTGGTGTTGATATATTTATTATGTTTGAGGATGGCATGTGATGACACTCCACCCCTACATGTGTTCCCTTGATGATTTATGATTATGCCTTATTGGTTGCATTTATGTCTTGTTGAGTTGTACGCCTCTGGGAGTTTATTCTTGTTGTATTTTGTTGGTTCTTGAATGAGAGTCCTTGTGATTAGTCTCTTTGGTTATAGGTGCCAACTTAGGTTTAAAGTGTGTGTTGGGACCTTGTGTCATCTCTTAGCACAGGGGGTGGTTCCTTTGGTTCCAAATGGTCAGGTGGTTGGTGCTTGTTATCCATTGGGATGTTCTCTTGGATTCTTCTTGCATGGATGTGGATTCTTCTTCATGATGATTATGGATGTACCTTGTAACATATTTATGTATTGAATATGATGGAATTCATGTAATGTAATATTCTTGTATGTAGTAGTTGGGATCTTGTAATAGGAAGAGCTATGGTCAAGATGTATTTTATGTAATTGTAATTGTAAGAAGGTAGTGTTATCTTGATGATGATTTTTGTATTTGATGAATTTATGTGTTTTCATTGATGGCTCACATATATTCTAATTGTCATAGTCATCTTAGTATACTAGTTAAGGTGAACCGGTACTAATGTCATTGTATTGTTAACCGGTATCATATGTATGAAGATGTCTAACTGGTATATGTAGATAAGACAATCGAATTTGATCAGTTCTAGAGTTACCAGTTCTGAGATGCAACAGATAAAGTCAAAGAGGCGCGTGGAGACAATCACCCAGTATGAACTCAAATGAATCGGTCTGTGAGTTTGAAGTGGTCAACACTTAACTGATATCGGTGTTCTAACCAGTTTCCCAGTTTGTGTGATGAGTTATCACTGATTGTGATGTGTTACCATCGACCGACACTATGATGGTGATTTGTGTCATGCTAAGGAAGTTTGTCTAGATTCATTTAACCTAGGAAATTATGTCAAGGTTCAGGAGCCAACATAAAATATAATATCTATAAAAAGACATTGTGATGAGATATTTGATATAGAAGATACAATTTATGATATGAATTGGAGTTAATGCGATTTGTTGAAAAAAACTATAGAGTATGTCGATGATGTAGTAATGTATGCACAAAAAAGGATCTAAACCAACAAAAGGTGCTATTCTTAGATCAATTCCCACTGTTGTTCTCTAAGAAATACAATAGTAAAATCCCTTAACTAGGTAAGCTCTAACAACCTTCATTGTATAAATCATCTACCAGGGTGATTCATTAACTTGGATCTAAATCCTCCACTGAGGTTACCTTTAACCAGGTATAGCTCCTAACAGGGCTTGAGATCTCTAACAGGATGGGCTTCTAACGGAGCATTTGTAGACCTTAACCGGTCAGTTATCTATTTCTGCAGATAGTTAACTTGTGAGTTCCATCTCACCATGGTTTTTCCTAGTTGGGTTTTCCACATATAAATATTTGTGTTATGGTGAATGTTTTGCTTGTGGTGAATCCTTTTATAACACTTTGGATTATATGCAAAGTCATTGGTAAACTGGTTAAATGTTTTTACTGGTCTGTAATTAAAGTGTTACTATTTTTGCTTTCACTGATTCACCCCCCTCTCAGTGCTTTATAAGTTTATCAGGTAGTAGATGGAATTTAGGATTATGTCATGGATTGTAATAAGACTATATGATGTATCACATTGTACTTATAGAATGAAAGAAATGTCCTTAAGTGTATTGGTAAATGAAATGGAATGGATTTATATTATGGCTTAATTGTATTAGTTGAAATGGAATTCTATGAAATGATTAAGATGTTATTGAAATGTGAAGGAAACTTAATGAATGGGTTAGTATTAATGAGAATGTTAGATAATATGATTAGATGAATGATTCATGTAGATGAATTGGTAGAAAGGAAATTATGCATTGCATGTAAGGGATTTCTAAGTAAGAAGATTGCATTAAGATTCTTGCATTATGTATTTGGAATTAATGTTAAAATAAATGATCATGTTAGGGAATTAGATACAATTGAAGTATGTTTAAATGGATTAGTAAATATGGAACATACCTATGCATTAGGATTGCATTATCATGGAAAAGGATAAAGAGCATGTAGATAGGAAATGTTGTGTTAAAACACATTTGGATTTGATGCATAAAATGAAAGTAGGATAAAGGGGTTGTCCAACATTTAAAAGGAATAATTTATCATGCTAGTTGAAAGATAGAATAGTATGCTTATCATATTGGATAAATAATCTGGTAGGTTGCATATCTTATTGAATAAGATGCATCAAGTTGAAGTAGGATGTGATTATCATGTGAGTAGGATGTCATTATCATAGTTAATTAAGTAATGGCGTTGAAGTACCCTAGGGAAAGATTAATGTTATTTTTGTTTATTTTCGCTTGCGTAAATTAATGAAATGTGTAATGATGCATATTCATAATGGTTAAATGATTAATGAATGTAGTTAGATAGAGATGTTATGTGTTAAATTATGTTGTTAATAGATGTTAATAAAAACATATTATCTCCAATAGTATGTTAGATGCTTAGTTTCTCTAGGGTATTTTGGTGGGCATTACACTTCACAACCCAATATTTGGGCAAAAGGGTTCTTAGGAAAATGTTTGACCCCTGTAGCCCATTTTAAGAAGTCATCTGATGCTAGTCCTATCAGCACCAACCAAATTGGGGGAATCGCCCTTCAATGTTCTCCATAGATCGTCAGGGATATTCGTGCAATCTATGATTTTTTCTTTGTCCTTTGTAGAAACCCCTAAATTTGCTAGGTAATCTGTAGCTTGATTTGACTAACGATAAATGTAAGATATAGTATCATTTAGAATCTTTCCAAGGTATTTAGAAACATTCCCCATCATTTGGTTGATTCTCCAATTTGAAGCACTCCCCTTCTTGATCACATTTATGATTAACTGTGAATCTCCCTCTATATCAACAACATCAATATGCTTATCAACACATATCTTTAAACCTCTTCCCAAGACCATCATTTCAACAACACTATTTGTATCTATTCTAATGAACCTATGTATACCAAATATCACATCCCCACCACAATCCCTTAGAATGCATCCATAATTAGATTCTCCAGGATTGCCCTTAGTAGCACCATCCACATTGAGCTTCATTTTTTTAATTTATTGGCGCATTCCATCTAGCATTCCTACGTCATGAAACCTTTGAGGTGATGTTGATTTTAAGAGGAATAAGGCTCCCCCTTCTAGCCTAAATTATTTTATCCTAATCACTGATAAATTCTATCTTCCTTGAGTATGTTTCCCTATTTGTAATTTCAATAATACCTTTCTTGATTATTTCAATTACCTTGTCTGTGCAGAGTTATTTTCCTTTGAATATCCTATGATCCTTTCTTTCCATAACTTCCATAGCAACATAGATGGAGAAATGATTCATATTGATCCCCATAATAATCTTTGGTATAAGATCGACCAACCCTTGAGAAAGTTCACCAGATTTTCATCCCATGCCATTGACCATTCCAATTCCTGACATAACCAGATCCAACAATGATTTGTAAAGGGGCAATCATAAAGTAGATGATTTGTAGTTTCTTCAACATTTTTACAGGGGACACACATGCTTGGCCCAGGAATGCCACAAGTTTTTAGCCTTTCACCGATCATAATTCTTCCATGTAACACAATCCATAAGAAAGCACCCACTCTTGGGGCCACAAGTTTATCCCAGCATAACTTAGTGGGCCAATATAGCACCTCTCTTTGTGTAGCGTATAATTGATATCAAAGTCTTGCATTATACTCCCTTGACCGGGATGTACACCATATGTCTTCATCCCTTTGTTGGCCCAACGCAATCCTTCTATGTTAGATAATTTCATTAATCTTCTCCTGATCCTCCCAAGCCATGTTCCTATGATGTATCGAAACCCAGTTGTAGATGCCACTCCCAGGATAAAACTCTTTTAGGTAATCTGCCATAAATTCTCCCATCTCAGATTCAACTAAGGGTATCCAACATTGCTATTCAAATATCTCATATAGGCTCTCATTTCCATCCCACAAATCTCTCCAAATCCTTGCACTTTTGCCATCCCTGATCTTCCATGTAAGATGCTCCGTGATCACATTTCTGTATTCCATCATAAATTTCCAAATAGTCAAGCCACCTTGTGAGATAGCGAAAGTAAGAATCGTATCTGGATTATCATTGTCAAGATATGTTTTTTGCGTGATTTTGCACCATAATTTTTTAGGGTCTTTGTACATTTTCCATATTAGCTTGGCCCCCATCGCAATGTTCTATCCTTCCATCTTTCTAAGACCAACCCCACCATCTTATTTTTTGTTGCAAGCTATGTCCTAGTTTAGAAAGAGGATTCTTCTAGCTTTCTTTGCCCCTTCCCATAGAAATCATTTGAAAAATCTTTCAAGAGCATGAATTCTGTTGGAGGAAAGTTTGTAACATGACATAGCATAGATAGGGGTGGCCACCAATACAGATTTAATAAGAAGAATTGTACTTGGTAGAGATAACCATTTGTGTTTCCAAGCCTCCATTTTTTGCTTGTATCTAGAACACATTTCCTCCCATAATACAGTCCTAGATGCCTCAGAGAACATAGGAACTCCAAAGTACTTGGACAACAGGACCCTCATTTTCCATCCAAGAATTCGGGCAATCCGTAGTTGAGTGGTCTTCTTTGTATTAAAGAAGAAAATCTTTGTTTTTCTGTCATTGATTTGTTGACCATCAACTTTGGCATATAAATCCAAGGATGCCTTGATATTATTTGCTTCTCTAATTGTGGCTTCACCAAACAATGTGGTGTCATTCATGATTTGAGAATGGGTTACCGAACTCAATTCCTCATGAAGACTTATACCCTTCCATTCGCCATTGGATCTCTATTTATATATGTACTTGCTTAGTGTTTCAGCCATGATGAAAAATATAAAAGGCGATATGGGGTTGCCTTGCCTTATACCATTGGTGCTTTTGAAAAATCAAAGCATTACTCCATTTACAACTATCAAAAAGTGAGGAGATTCAATGCATGCCTCAATTATTTTGATCCAATTTTTGTGAAAATCAAACTTATCCAATATATTGATCAGAAAATCCCACTGTACTTTTTCGTAAGCCTTGCATATGTCCAATTTGAGAACCATGCTAGCCTTCCTACCTAAGGCCATAAAATGGATGGTCTCAACAGTAAGAATTATGTTGTCCATGATCTCCCTCCCAGGTGTGAAACCATTTTGTTCCCTAGATATCAATTTGTTCATAATTTTATTTAATCTATTTGTCATAGTCTTGGCAAGTATTTTATAAATTTTATTACAAAGAGCTATTGGCCTGTAGTCATTCAACATTCTGCACTCAACCTTCTTAGGGATTATAACCAGTACGGTATTATTCATTTCTTTGACAAATTTCCTCTTACAATGAACATCCTCAATTACGTTGCACATGTCTGCTTTTAAGAACCTCTAACATTTCTAAAAAAATCTTGCTAGAAATCCATCTGGAGCAGGCACTTTGTTTGTATGTAAGCCAAATGTACTGCAACTCTGAATTCTTCCTCCGTGTAAGGTTCCATTAGCATCTTGTTGTCATTATCACTTACTAGTCTGGAGTACCTTCAAGTATCCTCTATTTTCATATTAGATCCCCCTTATCTCTCGAGTTCAAAATATTCTTGTAAAACTCCAACGTAGCCCTACCAATGCTGTCCCCGTCATTGCACACCAATCCATTTGCATCTGAGATTTCATTAATCTGATTTTGCATCCCTCTAACTTTATCGATGAATGAAAATACTTGGTGTCATTATCTCATTCCTTAATCCATAACTCTGGTGCCTTATCTTTCCAATATAGTTCTTCCCTAGCAAGAATTTCAAAAATTTTAGCTTTCAGTTCTTTTTCTTTGAGATAATCAACCCTATTCATGCCGTCCCTAATCACCTTCTCATTGAGATTTCTAATTCCTTTTCAATTGCTTCCTCTTGTTCAAAAATGTTCTTGAATACCTCCTTGTTCCATATTCTTAACTTCTCTTTAATGTATTTAAGTTTCTTCACAAAATAGAAGCTAGCAGTCCCACTGATCTTGTATTCATCCCACCATTCCTCCAGGGAGGCCATAAGTGTGTTTTCTCTCCACCACATATTCTAAAATTTAAAGTATCCACAACCCTAATGACAATCAACATCGATCTCATGTTGTATCAGGAAATGATCAGAGACACCATAAGGAAGAGTAGTAGCAACAATGGGAATATTTTATGTTGTCCACTGAGGTCCATACAAGAACCTATCTAACCTTTCCGTAATACTTGTAAAACTTGTCCTCCTGTTGGTCCAAGTGAACCATCCAACACTTGAATTTCAATCAATAGCATCAATCCATTAAATGAAATTTTTGAATCCAACATGTCCTTCACGATTTTGTCAACACTACCACTTTTTTTAGTCAAATCCAGTATTGCATTGAAATCCTCACCAATAATGAACTTCCCATTATTGGAGGAGTGAATGTCCCATGAGAGTTCTTCCCAGACCCTAACCTTATCAACTGTTTGAGTGGGACCGTATACATTCCATAAAAGAAATTCCAATGAGGTGAACCTGCTTTGAATTTCAACCATGACATCCATTGTCTTCCCTTGCTTATTAGAGTACTATTGATTGCATTAGGTTTCCAGAGGATTCCAAGGCCGCGAGCAGACTCATCAACCTCTTGAAATACTTCCATCCAACCTTTACAAAATCTAGTGAAATTTTCACCCGCCTCTTCACTACATTTTGTTTCTTATAGAAGCACAATATCACAAGACAATTTTACAAGATGGTGCTTTACTATCCTATGCTTGTCAAGGGCCACTAGGCCCATTACTTCCCAAGGGAGATATGCTCTCCCTTTGTACTTTTCTTCTTGAACAAATTGGCCACACTTATGAAGCCCTTTTCGGCTACCTCTACTTCCCTCTTCTACTTGTTAGACTTTCTTCCCCTGCAATGTTTTCCCTTTCCAAGTAGGTCCAACACAGTTTGACTAACACATCTAGTGTCAGTCACACCCAATTCATCCATCACAACATCCTCCTCTAATTCCTCATCAATTAATTAGTTTTCGACAATGTCCTCTGCCTTGATTCTAGTCTGTACATCCTCATTAACAGTTCTTGTCTCCACAAAATTGGTAAGATTGCGACAATTGATTGCCTTGGATATATCTGTCATCATAGTAGGGATGCTAATATGCATATTTGAACCCTCCATCTACCCAAAGTCTCTATTTGTCTATGCTTTACTGTCAACCCATGTTTTGGGGACCCAAATCTCGTTCTTCTAAATTGCAGGATTCTATACTTTTCAGTTGAGTGATTCCTCCTGCCACATTGTATATAGAAGTACTTTTCTTCTTCAATCTCAATTGACTGAATCCAATCATTGCCCATGGCCCTTAATCTGATTTTCTCCAAAATGCATCTGATTGCCACAATTTTTAATTTGGCATAGATGTAGGAATCTCCATTCACAATATCCACATCTATGTCAACCAATGTTCCAAGGGATCTCCCTATTTTTTCAAAAGCATATTCTGTCCAGTATTCCATAAGAAGCCAATTAAGGCGAATCTAGACAAGATTGTCATATGGATTTGATTCTAGAGGATTAAAATTGTGGTACCATTTCTGAATATATAAGGGGTTTGAATCCATTAACCCTAATCCACCCTACAATATTTTCTCACATTCCTCCTTAGTGGCAAAAGTCACGATGAAGAAGTGATGCAGGAGCACCGGTCTAGTTCTTACCGGTTGAGCATTTTTAGTGGAGTTGCTTGAGATCGTGGCATTTCTTCATGTTTTAGTGTTTAGCATTGTGGTTTTGGGTTTATTCCCTTATGTTCATGGTCTTTGTCATGTTCGAGTTTCATGGCATTTGGTTTTGTTCCCGGTGAGTTATCGATTCCGGTATTGGCCTGGTTGATATGTTCTTACTAGTTAATCTAGTAGTGTGTTGAGCAAAGCTGGATCGGGTCGCGGTTGATCTCCATGACTGGTGGATTGTTGGAGATGTTGCTTTGGGCCTTGGCCAGTATTTTTAGAGGTCCACGCATCGTTTTATGTTTTTGTGTTTTTTCTTAGCGATTTGAGCCGACATGTTACCGTTGCACGTTTCATTATGAACCGGTTGGTCTTTGGGCCGTCTTAATCAAATTATTATTATTTGTGGATGGTATAAAGATAAGTTTTATGAATAATTTTAAGAGATATAATATAGGAGATAGAAGACAAAAATTCAAGATCGAGTGAAGATGTAGAACCGGCAAGATTCTGGTTTGGTAGGTCTAAAGCTAGAAGGGCTGAGGTCCGAATTAGGGTTGAACTGGCAGACTGTTATCAGAGGCTGATTTGATGTGTAGATGATCTGCGGCTCTTATATTTGTGTTGTAAGCATTGTTTGTATCCTGGACTGCAATCCAACATGTGGCATATGTAATTCTTTAAACTGTAATAATAATTGTTCATACTGTTTATCGGTTATGTATTTTGTGCTGTTACCGATTTCTCTTTCTACTTTATCTGGTGTTGTGTTACCGGTTACCGATGTATCTTGCATGGTGTTTGTGTTAGGCTGCAAGGATGGGATGTCCTTCATTGGATCTCCTTACCTTGACTACGTCAAGAAGCCCCGTGGAAGAAATTTGGTGATATGTAGAGTTTTCCATGTTTCTTTAATCCATTTCTGAATCGACTTCCAATCAAATTTTGCTCCAATGAATCTGCAAATAATTCCTACCCTTGTTAGGTTTCAATATCTTCTTCAATTTCATTTGTTAATTTGATTATCATGGTGTTGTCTAATTCTATTGCCTCATCTGTTCCCATCGATTCCAACTCTGTGCAATTTTTCCCATTGCTAGGGTCTGGGTGATTCGCACAATTCTCCCGTTATAGATTCTGCTCTTTTTTGCTCGCAGGGCAGATCACCATATTTTACATATAAGATTGGTATTATGATAATAGAATAAAATTAGATTAATTAAAAAATTTAAAGAATTATTTAATTAATAAAGAAGAATAATTAGCGTTGTTAGTAATAGGACATTTTTAAGTGTCTATATTTTACCCCTCTTTGAGACAATGTTGGAACAACGTTATTTCAAAGAAAATGAAACAAAAATCCTACCCTAGCATGCACCAATGATAGTAGGGTATAATGCCCCCTGGAGAGATTGTTTGTGTATTAAAGACATGTATGATCTCTCGAAAGAAGAAGAATGGTATATGAGAGATAGAAGAATGGTTAACTTGATGACATGAATGGGTTTGATTGGATAGAAGAAATGGTTGGAGTGATTTGTAGATTGATTGGATTGATCATATTGATGGGATTGATTAGATTGATGGGATGAAGATCAAGTCTAGTTTTAGGAAGGACACATCTTGTATAAGACAAAGATGATCACTAGTTTCAGGAAAGACACATCTTGTATAAGACAAATGATAGATGAAAGTTGGATGAATGATGAAATATTACGAAAGTGAAGAATGATTAGTAAGAAGTGAAGAATGTTAGGGAATATAATTGATTGATGGATAAAATAGTTAATACGAGGAAATGAAACTATCACAAATTCTTGTGTCTTCATTATAGCGCAACATTTTCATCATTGAGCCTTATTATGTAACAATGGAGATTTGTACACCAGGGTATACAGAACCAAGGTGTATATGATATCCCATTGTAGAAACAAACACATTGCAGATAGGGGAGAACCCCTCCACTTTGGGTGTAGCATTAAGGGTCGACGTATGTGTGATAGTCACAAGCATAGCAATCCATGACTTTCATATTTGTATAGGATACTTGTCGAATGAACCTACCAATACAAACACTCAAAATACCTATGTCCCAAAACTTCATTGGTTCACACGACAAACAACAAACAAAGAAAAAGATCATGAACCATCCTGGCCCCTCTAGTCACTTGTGAACATCCTCTAGTAGCATAGGAACATGACCTATCATTAATTGATAAAGATAAAGACTAACTAGGACAAAATCCAACAACAATACTGATTTGTGTCATTGTTTTGATTGCTTGATGATTGATAGGAATGTCTAGTTTCATAGAGTGAGTACCTCATATAAGAATGACCTATTTGGTTTCGAGTGTACCCTTCCCTGTATAAGACATGTCGATGATTGATTAATAGGGTTGGATGATTTGATTGATAAGACAATTGATCTATTTGATTGCAGATTTTGAGAGTTTGTCTGTTGTTGATTTGATTTGATGGATGGTCTATGCTTGCTTTATATCTGCCTAGGTATTTGGTTTGTGAGGGATAATTTATTGCTTTGATTTTCAGTTTTTTTTGTGTTTTTTAGGGATTTTTAAGGAGTATTTTCAATTTTTGTTTTTTTTGGGGATTTTTTAAGGACTTTTTAATGATTTTTTCAGTACATTATTTGATTTTTTTGGAATTTTTAAGAACACTTTATAATTTTTTTGGATTTTTAAAGATTTTATATGATTTTTTCAAGACTTTTTATGATTTTTTGGAAATGTTTAAGGTCTTTTTATTATTTTTTTTAAATTTTAAGGACATTTTATAATTTTTTAAGATTTTTTTCAGGACATTTTATGACTTTTTTGGATTTTTTAAAGAACTTTATATGATTTTTTTGGATTTTTTAAAGAACTTTATATGAATTTTTTGGATTTTTTAAAGACTTTTAATGATTTTTTGGGATTTTTTCAAGACTTTTTATGATTTTTTTTGGATTTTTTTAGTATTCCCCCAATTTGTGGATAGAAATGCATGCTCTAATACAAACCAGGTACCCTAACTTAATGACTACTGACTATGCAATATGGCATGAATGCTCTTATTATGTAAAGCAAAGGAAAATCTAAGATGACTCTCTATCTAAACAAAGGCGATTGTGTGAGTTTATCACTATGTCATGAACTTGCGTGATTAGGGTTGCGGTGATTTCAAAGATAGGGAGTCAATCCTTTCTTAGAACCCCCAGACTACTCAAATTGATGCACCATGTGATAAGAATTTGTATCCAAAAAAGAAGAAATATTTTTTCTATCATATCATAAAACTTTTGTCTCTGATTACCTAAGTGTGTGCAAGTGGGTTTATTCCAACTCATATGACCATTGTTGACCCTTAGAATCTTACGTGTATAGCTACATGAGTTACCTTTACTTCAAAAGCATCTTGGATAGAGAATCACTACCAACAAAAATCTATAGATCCAATGAGTTTATCACCATAATATCACTAATATTTCTTCATTTCCAGCCAGGCGTCCATATCCCTGATGGAGTTACTCTCATGTTCCCAAAGCCAAGCATTTTGATATTTCATTTCAGTTAAATTTTTTTCTTTTCTTTTCTTGATATTTTTTTTTCTTGCTCATTCTTTTCTTTTGATCTTTTCATATAGCTTTAACATCATATACTTTCTCGCGTTGGCTTGTAAGTATTGAATCTCACGTGGGTTTGAAAAATATAGTGGTGTTGAAGTAGGATTTTAGATTTTTCACTAGCCACGCTGTCAACTAGGTATCCACAATGATCTAGAACAAATGAATAACGTATGAAAAATATTGCAACCAAAAGATTTAGGCCATAAGGCACAACAGGAGGTCTTCCATCCTGCTAAAGACAAATCCTAATCACAAGGTGATGCCAAAGATAGATTACTTTAGATTTCAAGAATTTCATGACTAATTTTCTAAGAAATGAACTGAACTAGAATCATATAGGTGTAGACTTATGATGTGGTAACACAAGCCTCTTTGTTCAAACAAAGATGCAATGCAATTATATGCTAAAAATAAATAAACTACAAAAGCAAATGAAAGGAAACTAAGCTAAACAACTACTAAATGTAATACTTCTTTAAATGCATTATGTTAATGGGTTCAGGCAAAGGATCACCCTCCATGGTAGCTAAGTGATATGATCCATTCCCAAGAACTCCTGTGATTTCATATGGACCCAACCAATTTGGTTTAGAATTACCTGGTCACTCTCTTTCTACCAAGTTTCTCTAATTTTATTTTAGTACTAGTTCTCCTATCTCAAAGAATCTAACTCATACCCTCTTATTGTAGCTTCTTTTTAGTTTATTCTGATATCCCTGTAGATGATTCAATGCACTATATCTCTTCTCATCAAGTATTTCCAATTCTTGTAATCTTGCCACTCTATAATATTCTTATGAAATAATATGCCACATGGAGACTCAAATAGATGGTAGCTCAACTTCAATAAGCAAGATAGCTTCTGACCTAAAGATCAAGGAATACAGGGTAGCACCTGTTGTTGTACAAACACATGTTCTATAGGCCCAAAGAGAAGGATTTAACTGTAGTTGCCAATCTCATCCAACTTCATTAACAACTTTCTTGAGGATATTTAGATGGTCTTATTTGTCACTTCTACTTGGCCGTTGCTTTAGGGATAGTAAGGAGTATGGAAGCGATATTGAATTTGGAATTGTTTGCAAAGCTTGGTACTTCCTAATTCTTAAATGGCCAACCATTGTTTATAATTATGCACATGGGGATTCCATGCCGACAAATAATGTAATTGAGGATATTTTTGATATTTTTTTTACCAATTGTGTATGTAAGAGGAATCACTTCAACCCACTTAGTAAATTACTCTATAGAAACCAAGATAAACTTATGCCTATTAGAGGAAGTAGGATTGATATTCCTTACAAGGTAAAGTCCCCATTGTGAAAAGGGCCATGATGATGTGATAGGCTGTAGATCTTGTGCAAGTACATGCATAAGGTCCCCATGTATTTGGCATTGTCTACACTTCTGCACATATTTATATGCATCTTTTTTCCTTTGTTGGCCAATAGTATCATATGCACAATAGTTTCTTAGCTAGAGCTAGTCCACTAGAGTGAGCACCACAAGTTCCATCATGTACTTATTTTAAGTCCATTTGTGCTTCTTTATAATTAAGGCATTGAAGGAGTGTTCCATCTAGATCTGTTCAGTATAATGTGTCTACAATGATTACATATATAGATGCTTGGCACATTAGTGTCTTATGTTAATTTCAAGAGAGATCCAGAGGGATATACTAATCATGGAGATATGCATATATGTCCTTGTATCATGGGGATTCAGGACCAACTATCACACATAAACATTTTTCCTGAGGGATCTCATATGCTAGTGTCATTGGTTGTTCTACTAGAAATTCAAAATATGTCACATTATTTGGCATATTTAAAAGGGATCCAATGGTTGCCATTGTAGCAACTGATTTGTTTTGTATCTGGGGAACTTGTTCAAAGGTGATATTGAAATACTTCTTTAAATCATCCACCATCCTTTTATATGGAATTAACATATCAACCTTGGTAATATAGTCATAATTGACTTGGTTGATTATGAGTTGTGAGTCACCATACACATGTAAGTATTTGATGTTCCATTGTATGATGGTGTGAAGTCCCGTGATGAGGGCCTCACATCCTGCCATTTTATTTGTAGAAGGGAAATTAATTTGGTAGGACTACAGAATACAATCACCTTAAGGTGTCATAAAGAGGATGTTTTCCCCTACTCCATGATTGGTATATGATCCATCAAAATACATTTTCCACATTGTTGAAGCTACTAGGGTAAATATTGTCTCGTTAGGAAAGTCTATCAATAGAGGTTGATCATCTCGAAGAGGGGCTTCTGCCAACTGATCTGCTATAATTGTCCCTTGATGGCTGTGTGGTCCACATATTTAATGTTAAATTCACTGAGGATGATGACCCATTTAGCCAACCTACATGTCAGTGCAACCTTGTTTAAGAGATAATTGAGAGGGTCGATGCTAGCTATGAGTTTCACTTTGTGACTGAGCATATAGTGTCAAAGTTTTTGAGATGCAAAGATTATTTCAAGACATGCTCTTTCTATAGGGGTATAGTTCAACTCATATCCTACCAGTGTTCTACTGATATAGTAAATGGCTCATTCCTTCTCTTGGTCATTATGTTGTGCCAATAGTGCTCTCACAGATGAATTTGTTGCAAAAATGTAAAGTAACAAGGGATTTCCTAGTGTTTGTTGGCAAGAGACACTGCATAGATAATTAGATGTTTTCATTGATGGAAAATAGAGTTAGATATTCCATCCATAGTTCTTAATTTGTTCATACCAGAAGGTAGATTGAGCTATGGTGAGGTCCAGTAAGACAAAAAAATGTATCAGATAGAGTGTACAGTGTTTTGGTTGGTACTTCATTTTGGTTGAATGTTTTGTGTTGTGGATCTTGGAGAAGAATTGTTGTTGTGTAATCAACCTTATTCCAAGTTTGTGGTCTCTGGTGATGATTCTTGAGTAAGTTGGAAGGTCTGGGTTATAGGGTTTTGGTTAGAACAATGTTCATGAGTAGTAACGTGTGGATATTCATTGTGTGGATTGTGCAGAGTAATTTTGGTGACCATTTGTGTATTTAAGGATGATTAGCTTACATGTGGGAAGTGTGTGGACAATTCTTTTTGGTTTGCATATGCATTTTAGTTTGGATTGAGCTGACTTGGTATACATGTTTCATTTGTGTTATGCATTTCTGGGCCGACATAAAGAAGGCATAATTTGATGTTGCGGATATAAAAGAGTGGTTGATATGATCATTTTTGATATCGATGGTTATGTGAAAAGGTGTTGTGAGCGATTATGCATAGTTTCACATGCACAAGTGAAATATTTATGCTCTGATATAACATAGAACAATAGAATAGAGTAGTGTAGCAAAGTTGAGTAAGATTGTGTATTTTGTGCTTAAATGAAACTATTTTCACGTATTTTTAGATGCTATTCATTAGTTCATTCCTTCTTGTAATCATTGTAATCATTTTGTAAGGAAGTGAGCCTTCTAGGGTTGTATCCCTTATTGTAATTTAAGCAGTGAGCTCTAGGCAGTGCGCCTGAATGCATGTGCATTCCTCTTATGCAATATTTTTATACTTCTAATAGAGTATATTAATATTGTGGGTCTTAATCCCACCGTGGTTTTTCCCTTAACCGAGTTTCCACATAAAAATCTCAGTGTTATGGTGTTGTGCATATTTTCTTTATGTGTTTACATCTTTCTTTTGTTTAATTTTTTTAAGTGGTTGAAGAATCAAATTAAGAATGTTAAAATTTGTAGAACACTGATTCAACCCCCCCTCCTAGTGTTCCTTGATTCCAACAGTGTTGGAGGTACTAGTATCAATGGTGATAATAGATAATCCTTCAGAGCTTGGAAAAATTATTGACATAATTTTGTCCATTTAAAAGTGAATACTTTCTGTTCACATTAAAAACCCCGTGACTAAGGTTTCTGGCTAGGTTGCTTTTTTTGCCTTTTTAGTTTTCTAGCAGCATAGGGCGTACAAGACAATTGTCAGCTCGACATTACTCCCTCGGTCCATATTTGGCGTTCAGTTTTTGGAGTAGCGCAACGGTGACAAATGGAAAGACGTGCTGACTGGGTTTCTTTTCGGGGCCCACCTTTTAATGTAGTAAGCAAATGGTTACTCGGCACCGTCATGTTTTGGCGGGTGCATTTCTATTTGAAAGGATTTTCTAACTTGCCTTTCTGCAGTTAGCGAAATCTTTTCGATTTATGATAGTATGAAGATCGTTGCAGGCAGGGAGTGAAGTCTTGGGACCATTTTGCTAGGTGTGATCTTCAGGGTGACATGGCATGATTTTCTATTCGGGGGTGGTTATGCCTTTTTGGCATGTTTGGGAGTTGTTTCCAGAGCCGTAGGCTCTATTTATGCTTGTTTTTTCCCTGTTAGTAGGGGTTCAGAACTTTTCAAGAACAATTAAGTTTGCTTAGTAGGAATTTTGGCCTTTTAAAATTATTACTGTTTTTTGGAGAAGGTTATTCAAATTGTGCCTGCGGCCTTTGTGATACTTCTTTCAGTATGCTTTGATGGTCTTTTCTATGCTATTCTATTAGAATTCCAATAACTTTGGGAATACATTTATCTAAGATTTTGCCGATTAAACTATATTTTGCACTTGTTATCTGGTAAATGTATGATGAGTATTTCCTTATGTTGCAAAGAAATTTAATTGTATCTTGGTTATGTTCTTGATTCAGACTTGTAGATTGTTGAATGGACTTAAAAATCATATGTACTTGGGTTTTGTATGCTCATGTCTTTTAAAAAATGCTCTGGCGTATCGCCTCAATAGTCTAGATTTACTGTTCTTAAAGTTTCCTTCTTTTCCCTTTCCTCCAAACCCATAAGGTAGAGCCGGCTTCTCAATCTCGAAGGTTATTCATTGAAACCCATGCAATTGGTCCCCCATCATTGAATTTGCCATAAGGCTATTCATTTCCAAGGTAAAATTTAGAGTCAACAGTTCTTTTTTTGGCACGCCCAGTGGGACAAATTACTTAAAATATATCTCTGAGCTAGTTTATGAGTCATAAGCCTATCACCAGGAGTCAGACAACTTTAAATCCTCACCTTCTTTTCCTCCATTGGTGACCCTCCATTCAGCCACAACTTCATCCTCATAGAGTTTTCCTGCAATCATACATGTTGTGATGGCACACATTCCCCCCCCAAAAATTTTAACTTGGGAAAATGATAGCCCTCTCATTCCCCCAGTTCCACCTGTGGTTTGGAGAGACATCCCTGCAACTGCGCTTAAGGTCATTCCTAAGTTCACAGGAGAATGTCATAAAAATCCTGGGGAGCATTTGCAAGATGTAGCCACTATCTGCACTGTCCATGGTATCACTGAACCAAGTGTAGCCCTAAGATTGCTCATAGCCTCTTTTAAGGGAAAATATTTGAATTGGTTCAGATCCTTAGGCCCCAACACTATAGGAGATTGGGATCAGCTGGGAGATCATTTCTTTCAGAGATTCTTAGGTAAAATCGACAGATCGTCCTTGATGCACCAACTCATCACAATAAAGAGGGCTCCGACTGAAGCACTAACTGATTTTAATATGAGATTTCAATGAACCTGGCAGAGGATACCGTTGTCTGCTCGCCCTCCAGTGGATATGGCTTTCATATTCTATCTAAAAGCTTTCAATTTAGACATATCAGTGATGATTGAATCTTTAGGAGGTAATACTCTTCCGCAAGCATTTGACATAGCAGTCCAAGATGAAAATAACCTTATCGATGTTGGGAAGCTAGCCCCTTGCCCTATAATGCCAGTATTCCCTAAAATATTCACTCAAGCCTTAGAAGAAGCCACTCCCAGTACGTCCTCTCCGTAGTCTATGTATTCATTCCCTACTCCCCAAACCACCTCTCTGGCTGCTGAAGTTAGTGATATGAAGAATCTCCTAAGATCCTTCTCCAATGAAATTGTCAACCTAAAAAGAGCTCAGGTCTCACCCGCCAAGCTCCCTTTTCAGTAAAATTTCCAAGGGAATCGACCTCCGTACCAACATACGAATCATCGTGTTGATAAACCTCTTCAGCCGAATGGCCAAATAGTCCCAGTCCCCAATCTGTTGTAGGCTGTCTACCCAACCACTGGTAGGGAACTGACAGTGG
The DNA here is from genome assembly GCF_030272615.1 of Cryptomeria japonica. Taxonomy (NCBI): domain Eukaryota; kingdom Viridiplantae; phylum Streptophyta; class Pinopsida; order Cupressales; family Cupressaceae; genus Cryptomeria; species Cryptomeria japonica. The sequence continues at coordinate 446,524,848 of NC_081409.1, forward strand.
GCCAAAATAACTTGGCAGACGACACCAACTCTTGGTGTTTCCCATGCAACAATGCTCATACTTCGAGGAATTTCCCAAGAGGGAATTTGTAGTAGAGGGTTGCAGAACAAAGGAATTCAGACATGACACCAGATGAGTCTGCATATACATCTCCGGGTATGGATAATGCGGCTTTTGTCACTCAGATGCAAGGGATGTCATTGTAACAAGAAGAAAAGATCACCTTAGATCATGCGCTTTTTTCATGGATGGAAGACAAGGACGCAGTATTGACCAACGACACAATCACCCCGAAGGATGGAACCCCTCTCATGCACTTAGATTACAATCTCGACTCTAAAAGACATTTGACTGGGGAAAGCACCAGCAGTATGAGAGTAGTGCCTGTGGATAGACCCCCTGAACAACCGATCATTAATTCTACCTATCCAAGAAAAGAGTTCATCCCTTATAAGCCGAAGGAGCCGAAGGTTCTCACACCTCAGGTGCTAGATGTGGTAGAATAGTTGAAGAAGGCCCTAACTCATGTTTCTCTATGGGATCTCTTGAGTATTCTAGAGCAAAAGAATAGACTAAGAGAGGCATTGTCTCATGACAAAAAAGATGCAAGTGCGATAGTTCCACAATCTCTTTAGGCTGACGAAATGGGTCTCCGACCCACAGCGGGCAAAGCTCACTCTCTAGCCGTATTGACAAATGAAGGCTCGCTCCCTGCTACCCAAGGAGAAGGTAAGCCTAAGACAAATCCATTCTACCTTACCCTTATAGTTGGAGATAAACTTTTGCATAACTCCATGATAGATTCTGGGGCTAGCACTACCGTCATGCCTAAGAAAATCACCGAAGTATTAAACATCAGGTTTGACCCTTTGAATAAAGGGGTCATGCAACTCAATGGGAATAGGGTTCAGATGGTAGGTCTCATCAAAAACCTCCCCCTAACATTATTTGCATGTCCAAGTGTGACAGTGTCTCAAGAAGTAGTGGTCTTTGATATCTCGCCTGTCTTTGGACTCTGTCTTTCTCAAGATTTTACCACTAAAATAGGAGGCTATATGTTGCTAGACTGGTCCCATCTCATCCTCCGTACCCAACGTGGTGCCAAGCTAAAAATCCTTTCAGAACCCCTTCATGCTAAGCATATAGCCGATTAGTCTTTGATTAGTTTCGAACCTACACACACCTCTATATCAAATGATGAACGAAAGGTGGTAGAGATTTTAGAAGATGAAGAAGTAATGAGAGAAATTCCACCCGAGAAAGAAGCCTTCCTAAATGAGTTCATAGATTCAGACCTCTTCTCTAACTACCATGCCACCGGCCTGGGTACCTATTGCATTTTTGAAGAAAATCAGATCATCCCAAAGCTTACTAAGGATGCGTTCTCTGAAGAGCAGTTGTCTTCGACACTATGGACCCTACACTTTGATGGTGCCAAATGAAAGATGGGCTCCGGAGTGAGAGTTTGTCTTACTCCCCCTTTGAGTGAACAAATCCTAAAGCCTTTCCAGTTGTAGTTCACATGCTCAAATAATGAAGCGGAGTATGAAGGACTGATTCAAGGTTTGAACATGGTGGAAAGGATGGGTATTAAAAAGTTGAAAGTCCTTGGCGATTTTGAGCTGGTGGTCCATCAAGTTTGAGGGATATCCAGTGCCAAGCACATCCTCTTGAGGTCTTATCGTGCCATAGTGTGGGATCTAATAGAGAGTTTTGATGCTTTAAATATCATAAGCATTCCTCAGAAACTAAATACCACAGTGGACCAAATGGCCACCATCGGAGCACAATTTAATCCTTCTACGGACTTCCTCACCAGCTCCCAAGCAGTCAGCGTGGTTGTCCGCTAGGCTATCCCTGATAATGACACTTACTGGCAAGTGTTCAAGAGCGATGAACATATCTCTTTGTTCATCCAAAGCTCAGGAGAATTTGCTGATCAACTGCAACCTAAGATAAAAGAAGCCTACGGGAATCCGGTCATCCAACTGAGACTTTACAAGCTCCCTAGCAGTTTGATCACTTTAGAGAACCTGTTTGACCATGAGGATGCCAAAAAGGATAAGCGGAAGATCATAGTGAACAAAGAGGATTATGCTGAAATGTCAGTCAGCAGTGGAAGAGTTCTCAAGGTAGGAAAGGGTGTTTCCTCTGAAGACAGAATGAAGTTGAACCGATACTTTGATGAATATGAAGGTGTCATGGCTTGGTCTTATGAGGACTTTAAGGGATATGATCCTAATATTATCCAACATACCATCGAGCTTGCAAATGAGGCCAAGCTGGTCCGGCAGAAGAAAAGATCGGTTAACCCAAAAATTGAATCTCTCATGGCCCAAGAGTTGAAAAAGCTGACCGAATCAAGGATCATTTACCCCATAAAACACAGTAGATGAGTGTCAAATTTGGTCCCTGTTAGAAAAAAGAATGGAGATATCTGGCTCTATGTGGATTTCTGAGATCTAAATCAAGCATCTCTCAAAGACCACTATCGTCTGCCATCAATGAAATAATTACTGAGCACTTTGACAAGATCAAAAATGTTCTTAATGCTCAATGGTTTCTCAAGATATAGCCAGGTAAGTGTGAAAGTAGAGGACCAACACAAGACAACGTTCACCACTAAGTGGGGGACGTTTGCATACAAAAAGATGCCCTTTGGATTATCAAATGTTGCGGCAACTTTTCAAAAGGCCATGGATTTAGCTTTCAAAGAGATAATTAATAAGATCATCTTAATATACTTAGATGACCTGACTGTGTTTTCCAAGCACCGAGAGGATCATTTTGACCATCTCAAATTAGTCCTCCAAAAATGTCTTGAATTTGGGATTTCCTTAAACACAAAAAAGTGTATCTTTGGGATTCCTCAAGGAAAATTACTTGGGCATATAGTTTCAAAAGAGGGTGTTTCCATTGATCCAGATCGAGTCAAAGCCATTAAAGACCTTCCCCTCCTAGTCAACAAAAAGGGAGTCCAATCTTTTTTAGGAAAGGTCAATTTTGTTAGTCATTTTATTTCCAACTTTGCCAGAATAATAAGACCCATCACCCTCATGTTAAAAAAAGATATACATTTCAAATGGACTACTGAGGCCAAAGAAGCTTTTGATGAAATAAAAAATGCTATCTGCTCCGCTCCTGTATTGTCTAACCCTGACATATCAAAGGACTTCATAATGTACCTTTTTTTCTGGTTAGCATAGCATCGCCATGGTTCTAACCCAAAAAGATGCCCAAAAAGGAGGAGAGAATCCCATAGCTTTCCATTCAAAAACTCTTAAGCATTATGAGGCCCGATACAACTTTGTCGACAAGAAAGCCTTAGCTGCTGTAAAAGGACTAAAGAAATTCAGGCATTTCATTGCCCGTAATAAAACCATGGTGTACGTAGCCCATCCCACAGTAAGGGAATACATTTTGGAGGGTGACATCACTAAAAAAAGGGCAAATTGGATCACCAAGATCCTGGAATATAATGTCGATATCAAGCCAACAAAGCTTGTTCGTGGGAGAGGCCTGTGTGAATATATAGTGCAAGAATGCGAGCCCCATGATGATGAAGTGGCCACAGAGGAAATGGTTATGTTTTTGCCTGATGTTCCAAATGACAGATGGATTGACAAAAGAAAGCACTTTATGAAGACTAGGATTTTTCTCAAAAATATCCCCCCGGCTACGAGGAGATTTTACAAACTCCAAAATAGCGGTTTCCGCTTAATAGATGGAACTCTTTTCAAAATAAATTTTGATGGAGTCCTGCTCTGCTATGTAGACTGGAGCCAAGCTGATAAAATCCTACATGAGTTCCACTATGGCTCCTTAGGAGGCCATTTCTTTGCACCCACAACTACTATCAAGATTACTCAAGCTGGGTATTTTTGGCCGTCCATGTTCAAAGACACACACAATTTACTGAGGGGATGTAAAGAGTGCCAGTATTACATGAGAAGGAGTAAGAAAGCTGCAATGCCACTCAGGCCCATGTCAGTGGAAGAGCCTTTTGCTCAATGGGGCCTTGATTTTATCAGAATGATCAACCCCCCAAGTTCAGCCGGACATAAGTGGATCCTGACTGCTACTGATTATTTCACTAGATGGTCCGAAGTTGTTCCTTTACAAAATTCATCAAAAAGCAAGGTGCTGACTTTCCTAGAGGATCTGATGTGCAGATATGGTCCCCCAAAAACTGTTATATCAAATAATGCGCACGCATTCACAGGCTCACGGATTACCCAATTCGCCCTCAGCAGAGGTATTTATCTCAAAACCTCTTCTAACTACTATCCTCAAGGGAATGGACTTGCTGAGTCCACTAACAAAAACTTGATCAGACTTATTAAAATTTAGGTTCTAAATACAAGAGGGAATGGCATCACCACCTAAGAAGCGCATTATGGGTAGGCCGTATAACACCCAAGAAGATTCTAAAGAACTCTCCGTATAAGCTGGTATACGGAAAAGATGCACTTTTCCCCATGTCACTAGAGATCCCGACGTTGCAATTACTAAAATCAATGGAAGTGGCAAAAAATGGCCCTATGGCCGTAATATTGGCAGAGATTATGGAGCTAATAGAAGTGAGGGAGGTAGCCTTTGCAGTCCTCCAAGATAGACAAGAAGTCATCAAAAGATGGTTTGATAGTAAAAAAAGCTCTGATCTAGTCTTCACCCTTGGGGACCTTGTATTGAAATATAACGAGAGGGCGACGAGGCCTGGTCAGCACGCCAAGTTCGACTGCCCGTGGGAGGGATCTTTCCATATTATACATTGCAAAGGTTTCAATTCTTTTGAACTAGAAGACATGAATGGGGACCCCCTCCTAATCCCGGTTAACGGTTTCCACCTCAAACCTTTCCATTAAGTGTTCCGTCCCCTTATAAATGTATATAATGTATGTAATGTCTATATTATATTTTTAGTGCCTATTTATCTTATTTATTCTAAGCAAGAATAAAAGAGGAGAAAGAATGCAAAGAAGAGAAAATAGAAAAAGGAGGAAATAACAAAAATCAATTATATTAAAAGCATTTTTGTATTTTCATTACAAAATGAGTAGGATTTTGGCCTCTCCTTTTTCTACAATCATTTTGTTCAAATCCAAGATGACTGTTCATTGCCTCTTCAGTAACTCTCTTCAGTCTCATCCTCATCAGTGTTAGAGGTTTCCTCTTCTCCCAGCCACTCAAAGTTAGAAGTGCTCTCGAGCTCCCTGGGCATGAAAATAACAACTAGGTTTGGTTGCTGATCTGGCATCAAAATTCTCAGGAAGATATAGTCCTTGAATCTAGTATACTAGTCTATACCTTTCTAGGACTGGGACTATCAAATGGACGCGCAGAAGAAATTCTGCGGCAAGCTCGGCACGATACCAATGAGAGGACATCGTCATTGTTTTCAGCCCACTGATGAGCAGTTGCCAAGCTACCTCCTCGTTGCGTGTGATGAACCGCTCCAGGTTAGATGCTAGAGGAAGCCCTCGGAAGGGGATGTACTATGCAACTACATTCTCCAGTCTGCCCAAGTAATCCTTGGAAAAGAGAGCCCGAGTAAGCTACAACACTAGCAACCTAGACTGACCGCAATCTAGTAGAGAGGCTATGAATCACAAACAAATGTCTGTATTCACTCGTTATCGATCTGGGTTACCAATAAAATCCTCTCCAAGTATCCATTTGATGGTAGCTATTATTAAAGGATTCTTCCTATGCGTCATCCCCTGCAACCTCCGGTCAGAGATATTTCCCAAGAAAGTGACCTACGCTTTGTTGCTGACGAGCCTAACTGGAGTATCCATTACTACAGAAGCTTCGCCGTTAAAGCTTGCAATGTGGTAAAAGAATGTCTGAAAAGACGTATAGCAGAATTTCAGGAGAAAGATGTCGAATGCTCAAAGTGCATGCCTTCCCAAATCCCAATGTTTCTGTCATATCTCCATTAATTTGTGTCATGCGAATGGAATTGTTCTCAAAATACCGATGTCCTGCTAGTTACCTTGAGAGGGAGGTTGATATGAGCAAAGACCCATGCATATGTATAGGTACATCATGTTTTAAATACCAAGTTCCGCCGAACTATTTCAGCCCACACAAACTTTATTACTAGTCAATCCTCTTGATCAAATAAAAGATTTGCCTAAAGGAATTTTCCTTGAGTAATAGTAGACTAGCCAAAGGCATTCTTGGGAAGCAGGAATGGTCGCACCCTTCATCCGTGAGAGTTTATTGCAGCAATAATTTGAGCTGGCACACGTGAAAGCAGGTACTTGCCATTCAGCATTCGCTTTTGCAAAAATCCAGGCGCGTTTTGCATTTAAGGCTTGAAGCTCTTCCCTCTTATCTGTCCGTTTTGAAAAGCGAAAGAAAAGAAGATGAGCAAGTTTTATCTCTCGATTTTAGAATTTTTCCTACAAGGAAAGGAAGCTTTCTGCCCATAATGGATTCTAAGGCTGCATCCACAAGTGTTGTTCCTGGAGGTTTCTAGGTTAATGCTTTTGGGGAGCTATCCTATTTTGCACATGTCATCCCTCCAAAGAAGGAGTATCCAAAAATGAAGGCCAAGGCTAAAGTGACAACCTGGAATGCATCTGCTGTTCTAGAATCCTTAGAAAATATTTTTGAACCCGAGGTTCGTAAGCAGCCCAAGAACCTTAGAGAGGCTGCTTGCTCGAGGATGCTTCATCACAGAGCTGACTCCCAATCCATGGCGGTACATTTCTCGAATAGTGGTGCTCCCCAATGCTTGGTTCCCACAGTCCCGTACTACCCTGAGCTCATAGCAGCTTGCATGGAGGTTTTTGATCCCATTTCATGCTCTGCCAGTGGCCCCCTCTTAAGATTGGTCATATCTCCAGAAGCCATTAAGGAGATGATGTGCTGCCCAATTTTCAAAGCAACAAAAGTTTTCTTAGAAAGCTGAATGGAGGAGTTCTGGAGCACCAGGAGAGATGCTTTGACTTTCTGACAAAGAACTCTCAATCGAAGTCTATCTGTTGGACTTCCAAAGTTGCCTTTGTCCTACAGTGATCTAAGACAAGATGACCTCAAGGATATCTCTTCGACCCTGGCATGGTTGTGTGGTCATGACATCAATCAGGATATCACAACCTCCATGATGGGTTTTCTCTTCAAATGTAGGAAGCAAAGGGAACTATTTGACTTTGACTTCTCTGTGACTATTGCCAGGGCCATTATTAAGCAATTATCTGAGTTCCAGCAGTTTCAGTGCTTCAGATTCTCTTCAGTATTGGTGCACCTGCTTTTGCACCAAAATGAAGTTTTCTTCGGGCAGTTCATGCGCTTGGCCACTTACGATGAATATGGAAATATAATGCTGGTGTCCTGTTGGACACCTCTGCTGCTGGCCTCCTATGATTCATATCAGTTTTCGGATCTGTTCATGACTCCTATGCTCAAAGACCTTGGAGTGATCCCCAATGAGCCATTGCCCATTTTTCCCAGATCCAGATGAACTAGATGCAAAATGAGTGCCCTCCTTGTGACTAGTTCATGGGCCCAAATTTTTCTTTCATCCGGGTGCATGGGTTCTCCAAAGAACCTTTCCGGCTGCCCACTTACGTAACCGATCGAATCTTGGCTCTCGAGATCGCTAGGTAGTTGGTGAGGATCGAGGGAGCCATTGGAGCGGGAAAGCATGATACCTCTATCACTGAAGATAACTAGGCCATTGACCCAATCACTCTAGTGAGAAGGAAAATTACAGAAGAGATCCTGACTTCAAAAATGGCACAACTTGGTTTTGTAGTGATTGATGACTCTTGGGGCTATGATGCTGATGATTGCTTAAGCAAAAGAAAGAATGCTGTCAAGCATGAGCCTCAAAATTCATGGGTAGAGCGCACAAACCCCCTAGTTGACGACCTGAACCTGTATGTGGGCCCTGATGATTTTCCTATCTTAAGACGCCCCCATGGCTAAAAATCTATTCCCCCTTGCAGAAATTCAACCCCATAAAGCCTATCCCTCGGGCGTTGTTGGAAAATATGAAGACTTTAGTTTGGTCCAGAAAGAAAAGGGAAGATTTTTGGGTCTATCGACAAGAGGTAAATCAGCCTAGAGCTAGCATTGGAAATGCCCCCCTGATGAGTGTTTTAAAAAATAATGGTGTAAGTTAAATAAATCTGATGATGAGACAGGTGACAATTCCTCACACGGGGACTCATCTCCCGAGGTTGCCGTGCAGCAGGAGGTAGAGGTTATAAATATTGAAAGGCAGGATCTGGAACCACAAATTCTCCTTGCTTTGGATAGCGCAGCTCGCAGACCTCGTTCATAGGCTAGTAAAAGGTAGTCTGAGAAGAAGTCCCGTGAAAGCCCTCCAAAGAAGAGGCAACATCCTAGCACATCAGGAGGGAGCTTGCCCTCTCAAATTCCAAAAACATCCTTAGATCTTCAGCAAATGATGCCTTTCACTGCTCAGGTACACCCATTTTTCCCTCATCTCTGGCTTAGGATATTTCTTCGGCTATCCCCATGACATCAATGCAGACCTCAGTCCCTACTGCTCTCACTTTAGCCCCAACGGGTATGTCGGTTGATCCCCAAAATGTTCTCCCGCAAGCCTCTATCCCTTTCCTGACCATGACTTTTATATCCGCAGCGTTTCCCTCGCCAACATTAGAAATAACCCCCGTGTCGCGTAGGCTAGGTTTTGAAGAATCCTCTCCTCAAGTTATGGGAGTAGCATCCTCAAGCCTTTTCCCATTAGGAGCTCCCCCCTTTGTCCCATTATTTTCCCCGTCGGCTCTGGCCCATCCCATCTAGACTACTTTCACTGGGCCCATTTCGCAATTCCCCTTTGTAGTTCCTCCTGGTGCAGCTTTTGCAGGTCAAGCTATTGATAATCTAGATGAGTTCCAGTAGCAGGTTTCTTATGATAGAACTGCTCGTCTTGGTAAGACGGGCAAGCAAAAGGAAAAGGAAGGTGCTCATCTAGCCCGCCCTTATTTGCAGACACATTTTAGTGAGGAAAAGGATTGCCTCTACTTTGCAAATATTTTTCCCAAGGTTCACAAGCTGAAATCTCAGATGAGACCAACTGATTACACACTATAGGCCATCGACGTTAGTCTTTTAAGTGCCATGACATCAGATAAAGTAGAGATGATGGAGGAGACTTCAAAAGCTATATCCATAGATTTTATTAAGAAGAGTCACCATCTGAAAAAGCTCCAAGCGGAGAATGCTAGTCTCCAAGATTCCGTCACCCAGCAAAGGAAGGAAGATAAAGACCAGAGCTTAGAAATCAATCATCTACAAAGCTTTCTAGCTCAGGATAATTAAGAAAAAGGGAAGTTGCAGTCGACCTTCAACAATGTGAGCTCTTAGCTAAAAGGCCAAGAGGTGACAAGGAACATGGCCTTGAAGGAATTGCAAGAGAAGGATGTGGAGATACAATAATTAAAGGCAACCTCTAGGGATGTTACTCAGGTCCAAATGCAGCTATGTGAATAAATCCTTCTAAAAGAGGATTATGTTCATCAACCGAGTGAGGTCCAAGTATCATTGTCTGAAGAAAAGACAAATTTTGAAGCAGAGTTAAAAGCGAGAGAGGCTAGTCTTGGACAATTCGGTGAGCACATTTCAGAGTTGGAGACTCTTTTGCGGCATGAACAGGATCGTACATCGTAGTTGTAGCAAGTTGTCCGAGATGGAGAGGCAAAGATCCTTACTTTGGAGAATCAAGTGGCCATTGAACAAAGAAAATGTAGCTGGCTCCAGCAGGAGATGGTTGCAAAGGATGATGAAATTTTGTGTTTGCTGAGCATTCCACCTCCGGAGCAGGTTTCCCAAGATTTTTCTACTATGTTGATAGAGTTGTATGTTTCTCATTGGGAAAAGGTAAAACAATACTGCCCTTCACTTCAGCCTGTGCTAAGATTCCTTAGTGAACCGCAATCCCTCTGTGCCAAGGCCAATACCCTCATTAGCAGTTCCATGCTTGTCATTGGTCCTAAGTTCTCAATAGCCCAGGGTCTTATTCAGTTGCTGTATTCTACTCAGAATGAAGAATTAAGGGAGAAGGGGATTGCTGACCATCGATAATTGATTAGAAAGATGAATGTTTTCATCAACTGGCATAGGGTAATCATGTAGGCTTCAACAACCCTTGCACCCTTATAGTTTTCAGTTCCGGACATCAAGCGGCATTTTGAGAGGTTTGTTTCATTGGGCCTACCTTCTCCATTTCCTGTAGATGATACTATGTTAGGGATTGAGCAAATATTAAGCTAGGTTGAGCATTTGCAACAAGATAGAGCTTTCCTGCAGCGCCTAGTCAATCCTATTTCAGCGATCGAGGTGGAGTGTCTTTTACACCCTCTGGCCCAACTCTTTGCTCTCTTGAAGCAGGTCCAAGATGAACCTGCACCCTTACCTTTTGATGAAGTGATTTGCCTGGATCAGTATTTCCAGAATTTAGAGGTGTAGGTTACACTCTCCGAGGATGAATGGCTCCCTTTGCAGCAGGCCTTCGATCTGCTCCGTCCTGTTTTGGCATGAAGTCTGGTCTACGAGCCAACAGTTTTGGGTTCTCATATTCCATAGGCAGAATTCCCCTGTCAGTCACCAAGAAATGTTCACATTAAAAACCCCGTGACTAAGGTTTTCGGTTGGGTTTCTTTTTTCACCTTTTTAGTTTCCAGTAGCATAGGGCGTACAAGACAATTGTTAGCTCGACGTTACTCCCTCGGTCTGTATTTGGCATTCATTTTTTGGAGTAGCGCGACGGTGACAAATGGAAAGACGTGCTAACTAGGTTCCTTTTTGGGGCCCACCTTTAGTGCAGTAAGAAAACGGTTACCCGACATCGTCATGTTTTGGTGGGTGCATTTCTGTTTGAAAGGATTTTCTAACTTGCCTTTCCGTGGTTAGTGAAATATTTTTGGTTTATGATAGTATGTAGATCATTGCAAGTAGGGAGTGAAGTCTTGGAACCATTTTGCTCGGTGTGATCTTCAGGGTGACATGACATGGTTTTCTGTTCGGGGGTGGTTATGCCTTTTTGGCGTGTGTGGGAGCTGTTTCCAGAGCCATGGGCTCTATTTATGCTTGTTTTTTCCCTGTTAGTAGGGGTTCATAACTTTTAAAGAACAATTAAGTTTTCTTAGTAGGAATTTTGGCCTTTTAAAACTATTACTGTTTTCTGGAGATGGTTATTCAAATTGTGCCTACGGCCTTTGTGATACTTCTTTCAGTATGCTTTGATGGTCTTTTCTATGCTGTTCTATTAGAATTCCAATAACTTTGGGAATACATTTATCTAAGATTTTGCCGATTAAACTATGTTTTGCACTTGTTATCTGGTAAATGCATGATAAGTATTTTCTTATGTTGCAAAGAAATTTAATTGTATCTTGGTTATGTTCCTGATTCAGACTTGTAGATTGTTGAATGGGCTTAAAAATCATATGTACTTGGGTTTTGTGTGCTCATGTCTTTTAAAAAATGCTCTAGCATATCGCCTCAATAGTCTAGATTTATTGTTCTTAAAGTTTCCTTTTTTTCCCTTTCCTCCAAACCCATAAGGAAGAGCCGACTTCTCAATCCCGGAGGTTATTCAGTGAAACCCGCACAATTGGTCCCCCATCACTGAATTTCCCATAAGGATGTTCATTTCCAAGGTAAAATTTAGAGTCAACACTTTCCTTAATAAATGTTGGACAGGATGACATTTATATGCAAGATGAGCTATGAATCTTCTAATAGATTGCAACTTCCCTTGCAAACTTCTTAGTTATTTTATATTAGAGGGTGGTGGCATTTGTAGAATTACTTTTACTTTAGCTAGACCCACTTCAATACCCCTGTTGGAAACTATGAACCCCAAAAGTTTGCCTGTTGTGACCCGAAAGACACACTTCTTTGGATTAAACTGGACCTTGTACTATTCAAGTTTGTCAAAGATTTTAGCTAGGACCTCAAGGTGACTATCTCTAGTTTTGGATTTTCCTAATAGATCATCAACATAGTCCTCCATGATATTGTGTATCATGTCATAAAACAAAGTTGTCATAACTCTTTGATAAATATCACTGAAATTATTTAGTTAAAATCGCATTATGTTACAACAATGTGTTCCCCATGGGCAATTGAATGCAGTATTATGTTGATCCTCAGGGGCGATCTGAATATGATTATATATTGAAAAACCAATCATCAAAGATAGCATTTTGTGACCAGCTGTAAGATCTACTATTATATTGATGTTTGGTAGGGTAAAGTCATCCTTCGAGAAAGCCTTGTTTAGGCCTTTGAAGTTAGTACAAATGCGAATACCTCTGGTGGGATTTGCTACTGGCACAAGAGTATAGATCCACTCTTCTTAGTCTCTAAGTCTTATAAAGCCTACATCTAGTAGTTTCTGTAGTTCTACTTTAACTAAGAGAGCTATCTAGGGGTGCATTTTTATAAGTTTTTGTTTATAGGTTTTTGCTCCTAGGAGTAGAGGTAAGTGATGTAAAACAAGTTTTGGATCCAAGTTGGGCATATTAGTGTATGGCCAAGAAAATCTTATCTACCTTTCCTTGAAAACTAAATGAATTTTTCTCTCTCATCAGGTTTCAATGACTTTGCTAGATATATCTTCCTTACATTCTTGTCATCATTGATATTGACCTCATCTATTTTTTCCACTAATAGTGTTGACTTCTCTTGATCAATTGGTAAGTTATCTAACTTTGACTGTTTAGCTAACCTTCTATCATTTTCATCAGGGTAATCTTGATTGGAGGATAAACTTGCTTCCCTATAATATGTTTCCCTATCAAGATCAATTGAGAATATCACTTTGTGATCCCCATACGATATTCCTTCTTGATCACCCAAGAATTTAGTGATTGCTTCATCATTTTTAAAGAGATCTAGGTGTAGTCTATCTTGCTATCCCCAGTCTATGAGATGTGGAAACATGAGACAAAGTACTCTACTTTCATCAGAATTGGATGTTGTTGTTATGGTGCATATACAAGTATCCCTATTGTTTGTCCATGAATTTGGGTTAATTTCTTTGTCTTCATAGGGGATGCCATTATCTTATAAAAATTGATGATCAAGTGTTGTGCCAAAACCATTGACATTACCTTGATTAGAGGATTCTGTTTCCTCTTTTAAGTATGTTTCTATGTCAGATACTTCTCCTTCATCTATTTCCTCGATAGGTGATGACAAAGGCCTTCTTGTTGTTTATATTAAATTCATGTGGTTTTGACTGGTGGACCCTGGTTCCATTTGAGTAATGACAAAATTTTGTTGTTCGACATAGAATTTCTTTTGTAGTTCCAAGTTTATGCTATCTGATTCAATCAATTTCGTGGTGATCACATAGACCACTAGTGCAACCGCTACCCAATGTGTTATTTCAAGTTCTCTTGAAGCATTCTCATTGGTTCATTCACTATGGAGTGTTTAAGTTTCTGTGACTTCACAAGGATTAGGTCCTTATTCTAGAGTCTAGGTAATTTGTCTAGGATGAGATGTCTTGACAATGGGGACATTTGATATGATCTATGTTTCATTAGTTAAACTTGAGCATATGTTTTCTACTTATCCATATCCCAGGCCTTGATTCTTTATGTTTTTGGTCAGTAATATCAGCTCTATGACCCCTTGATGCTATGCTCCCAGGTCTAGAGTACCATTGTAACTATGTCTTTATAGAATTGTAAAACCTTTTCTATATTGATCCACAAGGAGCTAAATGAAATGATTTTCTTCTTCATCTTTATAAAATCATCACCATATATCTTCTGTTGACTACTAATTTTGCATTAAACGCTAACAACCTTATGGGAAATTCAGTGATGGGGGCCTTTGCACTATGTTCATTGAATAACCTTCAAGTTTAGGAAGTCATATCTTCATACAATGGGGGGAGAAAAGGGAGAAAGAAAAATTAAAGGCTACACTAATTAGGCGATGTGCCAGAATATTTTTGGAACATGTGTAGCACAGAAAACCCAAGTACTTGCAATTTTAAGGCCCATTCAACAATCTACATTCCTAATACAACAAGAGAAGATAATCAAACAAGACTCATTCAACATAATATGACATACACCATTCATCTAAGAGATAACAAGTTTAATAACATAATTTAATATGCAAAGTCTCACATCATATATTATAGAAGTTATTGAATCAAAAAATAGCACATAAGTTAATCTATTAAACTTCTAACAAAATAGCCATAAAGGCCATAGGGATAGTCTGATACATTTATCATCCATAAAACATAATTAACATAAAGGCCTAATTTAGAGATCCAAAGTCTAATAATCTTTTCTTAAAGTTTGAACCCCTAAAACAACAGACAAAAGGCCAATAAATAGCCATATTCCTTTAACCAACAACATGAAAGCACAAGAAAAATCCCAACAACCGCTCCCTGTCAGGAATATCCTTGCGTGGCGTCCATAGACACACATGCAATTGAAAAAGAGAAAACAACCTTTCGATGTCATTATGCTAACTGCATCATGGCGACCTCTACACTTGCCAAAACAAGAAAACCACGACGCCAACAATATTCTGGCTCATGAATCATCAAAGGGACATGCGACAACTCAGAGGAGACTCAAAGTCAAGTGCAAAAAGGGGATCAAGACATGAATCATAGAGATGCCAGGTGTCACTGCTAGCACATGGAGAAAGACAGGGGAGGGAAAACTTAGGCTGAAGAAAAAACCTATGCCACGCGATAGCTCAGTTCTTTCTCAATGCAAGGCGAGAAATGTGAGTTGCTTAGAGCAGCGCCGTGATACCACATGGCATGCACAAATGAACAGAAGAGAGGGACAAAAATCATAGGAAGAAGCTAAACACTTAACCAAAATGGCACCTCACGAACAACTTTGAAAGAATATTAACATTTCTAGCGACTAAATGGGGATTTTTGCCTGCAGAATGCTAGGACCCAAAATTGATGGTTCAGAGACCAGAATTTTAAGCTTGAATTGGGAAAAGTGGATCAAAGACCTACTACAATGGGATCCAATCATCCTCAGAAGGAAACACCTGAGCTTCCAAAATCTGGCAACTCTGGTCCAAACAGATAACTTCACCAAATAGCAAGATTGTTGATTCTTCATGGACCATCTTCAGAAGTGCATAGAGCCAAGCCAGGGGATGCAGGAGCTGATCGAATTCCTCTACTGAAGTAGAACTAATAAGGCATTGCTGGAATGTTTGATCTTGTTGCAACTACTCAATTTGGATCCTAACTTGCTCAACCTCTACAACGAAGCCATCTTCAGGAAAAGGCAAAGGCAGGCCAAGGTACACAAATCTCTCCACACAGCGCTTGATATCTAGAACCAAAATCCTCAAGGAATTAAGTGCTGCCGATGCTTGCATGGCTTCCTTGTGATGATTGATGAAAATATTGGCCCTCCTGATCAATTGCTTATGATCTACAACTCTTCATCAGAAGTGACATATAGTCACTGAATCAACCTCTGGGCTATGGGGAGCTTAGGACCAATTAAGAGCATAACTTTGTCAATGAGAACACCCACTCCAACACAAAGAGACCATGCTTCATCAAGGAATCTTAGCATAGGCTGTAGTGAAGGACAAATTTTCTTAACCTTTTCCCAATGAGAAACATACAATTCTTCCACAACTGAGGAGAGATCTTGAGGAGCTTCCCAAGGGGGGGGAAGCTGAGATAAGTGCGCAATTTCATCGTCCTTCACTTTTATCTCATTTTGTAGATCTTTAGTTTTTCCTTGTTCACGAGTTGCTTGATGCTCCAAAGCGAGAATCTTGGTGCCTCTATCCTGAAAAGATTCTTGAAGCCACGCTATGCGATCTTTCTCTTGCCGCAATAATCCCTTTTCATTCTAGAGTTCCTTCTGAGTTTGCTCCAGGCTACTTTGCATTTTGCGCGTGGGTGTTTCAAACTTCTCTCTTTCCTCAGAAAGAGTGACATTTGCATTGCTCAAATTCTGAGCATATTCCTCTTTTAGGCA
This sequence comes from Cryptomeria japonica, assembly GCF_030272615.1. Classification (NCBI taxonomy): domain Eukaryota; kingdom Viridiplantae; phylum Streptophyta; class Pinopsida; order Cupressales; family Cupressaceae; genus Cryptomeria; species Cryptomeria japonica. Next base: position 446,540,837 of record NC_081409.1, read on the forward strand.
AACCTCTTCCTGCAACTAAGCTTGAATCTGGGTAGCATCTCTGGAAGTTGCTTTTAGCTGTTGCACTTCTTGTTATTTCTCTTGCAATTTCTTCAGTGCTACATTCCTTGTCACCTCTTTCCCCTTCAACCAAGAACTCATGTTATTTAGGGCGGCTTGCAACTTTTCCTTTTCTGAATTTGCTTGAGCTAACAAGCCTTGCAAATGGTTGATTTCAAAACTTCTAGCTTTGTCCTCCTTCCGTTGATGGTCCAAGGATTCTCTGAGGTGACTAAGCTCTTCTTGCATCTTATCAAGACGATGACTCTTTTTGATGAAATCCAAAGACATGGCCTTTGAAGTCTCTTCGATCATTTCCACCTTATCCATTGCAGTGGCGTTCACGAGATCAACCACGACAACATGCAGGGAGTAATCATTTTGCTTCATTTGGGCCTTTGGCTTGATGACCTTTGGAAACACAGTTGCAAAGAAGAGACTTTGATTCTCCTCGCTGAAATGTGTCTGCACATGTGGCCACATTGGCCTCTATCCATCCTTCTCCTTCCTCTTGTTGGCCTGGTTAAGATGCGCAATCTTGGAGTAGGTGACCTACTAATAATAAGTATCTGGGGTGGAAATAGCTTGACCCACAAATTCTAAATTGGGAGGAATGATATAGGGAAAAGAGGAAATGGAACCACCAAAGTTTGTCTGCATGGGTTGGGAAAGCGTGGTTAGGGAGAACAATGGTACAAAGGGAGACACTCCTAAAAAAGATGGATCAACAAATGCTGAACCAACATTTGGGGGAGGAGTGGAATCTTCAAAACCAAGCATATTAGCTATAGGGGTTGTAGTGGAAGTCTGTGGGAAGAACTTTGCAGGGAAAATGACATAGGGGTAGGGAATGAGGAAGCGACCTGCAATGACACAACCTGAGGCTCAACCAGTGATCCGATAGGTGCTAATGTAAGAGTAGTAGGGATATGGGTAGACATAGGTGCAACTTGGGGCGCTGAGGAAACTAAAGACTAAGAAGAGAGGAGGGAAGGAGTAGTGCATACCTAAACCATATATGTCACCGCTTGCTGGGAGGTTGAAGGAATTGTAGAAAATCGATAAGATGAACCCTTCTTTGCAGAACCTATGTATTGTTTCTTTTTGGATGGGGGTCAGAGATCTGTTTATCAGTTGGTTTTTTTAAATATTGGAAGCATGGTTTCTAAGTTGGGTTGGTGAAAGGAACTGAAATGTCAACCTCAACACCTTGCTCTTCTACACTTATAATTTCTTCTTCTTATTGTTGAGCCTCCTCGGGAGATGAGTCATCACATGGGGATTCATCACTTGCCTCTTCCTCATCATCACCGTGCTTTTTCCATTCATCCTCAAAATACTTGTCTAAGGGAGCATTTCTCACATTAGCCCTAGGTTGTTGAGTTTCTTGATGGTAAATCCAGAAATGCTCTTTCTTCTTTCTAGGCCCAAAATCATCTTTTTATGGTCCACAAAATATTGTAGGGAATAGGCTTAGTCGGGTTGTACCTTGAGAGGGAGTGTAGAAACTCAACCATGGGGGGCTTTCAACTACTGGAAAATCACTAGGATCAACATACAGGCTTGGGTCATTCACTGGAGGATTGGTGCAGCTTTCCCACGAGCTCTGTGGCACATTCTTGATATCATTTCTTCTATATTTGTTGGACAAACACCCATCTGGGTCATAACTCCACACATCATCAATTACTACCAAGCCAAGTTGCACCAGCTTGGAGGTCAAGACCTTCTGAGCAACACTCTTTCATTTGAGGATGATGGGACCAATTGCCTTGTGGTCTTCAGTTATGGATTTATCATGCTTCCCTGACCCTATAGCTTTCTCAACCTCTACTAGCTGCTTGAATATTTCAAGGGCCAAGGTTCTTTCAGTGATATATGTAGGCATGCATAATGGTTCCTCAAAAAAACCATGTACACAGATGAAAGAAAAATCTCTCCCCAAGAACCAATCACAGTGGGGGCATTCGTTACTCATCTAATTCACCTAGATCTAGGAAAATTGGGCAAGAGGCTCCTAAGGAATAACACCAAAATCCTGAAAGATGGGGTCCAAGAAAAAATATGAAAACTGATATGCGTCATAGGTGGCTGACAAGACGGGTGTCCAGGTGGACACCGACATCCTGTTTCCTTGATCATCATGGGTAGCAAATTGCATGTATTGACTAAAGAAAGGGAAATTTTGGTGTATGAATAGATGAAGTAGGAAAGAAGAGAACCTGAACCATTGTGACTACTCAAACTTGGCCAACTACCTTATCATTTCTTCGACTATCAATATAGAGAAGTCAAAATGAAATGACTCTTTCTGTTTCCGACATTTAAAAATAAACCCCATCATGGGAGCTAAGATCTCCCGGTCACTATCATGACTGCACAAGAACACAATAGTAGAGGTGATGTACTTAAGGTCATCTTGCTTTAGGTTGCTATAGGGAACTGGGAGCTTGGGAGGTTCAACCACTGAACTCCGATTTAGTGCAGTTTGACAAAAGGGGATGATGTCTCGCTTGGATTACCAATAATCTTTCATAGCATCTTTGTCAAAAATCTTTGTGATTTCAATTTTGGGGCAACACAACATATCCCTAATAGCATTTGGGGTTATGACAACCCACAAAGAAGAGCCCTATATTGAAGGAGAGTCTGGCATGAACCTGCTCACGCACACTACAATAAATTATGGACAATGTGGAACCATGGGGACCAAGAATTGGGTAATACCGCTATTCTAGAATTTAAATGCCGTAGACTGTAATTCATTCCTATGGTTGGACATTCTTGCACATGCGGCCTCCGTAAGGCCCTTTGGTTATTTGTGTACATCAGTCTCAATGACATCTTCAAATGAGTCAATTACCGCCATGGGGTCACGGGTGTGCGTCTTCAACTTGAGCTTAGTTTTGGGGTACTTCGGCTTCATAGGCATAACGTGAGATGCATATGAGATTTCTTCATACACATCCACCCATATCTTGCCCTAGGAAGGATTAGAGGTCCCTACTGCTATCTCCATTTCTCTACAGACAAGCTTCCTGACACTTCTAGAGGACTTTGGTGCTTGAGATGCAAAATGAATATCTTGCATGCACTTTTGAGGCTTCCTTCCTTAAATGCATTGCATGCCTAGATTTGTATGCAAAAAAGGTGCGTTTATTAGAGGTATTAGTCTGCACGTATGCCATCTCATTTTCCATGTGACATTAATGTCAAAATGCAAAGAAGCTCCACCATTTGTGTTTTTGAAAAGATATTTTCCCACTACATTGTCATTCCAAGCCACTTGAGATGATCTACTTGTCAGGGCAAATCTCCTCATTAAGGAAAAAATTCACCCTCATTAAGGAAAACATTCATGACCAGCAAAGCTAACACAAGCCAAAACAATCCTTCAGTTTACTGGGTTTAGGTAAAACATACTTTAGGATATGTGTGGCATTTGAGTACATTGCATCTCTTTTCGAGGCTCTGAACAAGACATACACAATTCTCAGGCCCAACTTCATTCACTTGTGTGAGTAATGAGAAAGGACAACCACATCAAAGATCAAGGGTACTGGTTCTTTATTTTCATTCATTATGCAAGGCTGGAAATTACCTATAAATATGTCTTTTTAGACATCTTTTTGCACAGTAGCTGGCTTAACGACAAAGTTTCTAGAGTCATGAACACTCCTGTTAGGTTCACCAATAGGAAGGCACAGGTCATGTTCCTAGGAGACATTTTAGACTAACGGTTGCAAAGTATGATGTAACCAAAAAGCCCTTTGATTATTGCTGCTATCAAATGGGTGCTTGGAGAGGACTTTATCGATGGTGTAGATAGATACCATGTCAACACGGACATTTGGTCGACAAATGATTATCTGGTGATGGAGCTGACTTAGACACTCTTCCCGTCAGAGTATCTGGGTGGTCTTGAGGATGTAGTGCAATATTTTGTTCCTTTCAGAGGTCTGCTCTTGGCTTTGGACCTGCAACGCTTCATAGCCTCCATAGAAGAAGTGGATTGGTATCCACTTATCTATGGTTTAAAGATGATGTTTTTATCTGCTCATTGCTTTTGAGTAGAGTGTGCTGTTGAGTTTCTCCTCTGAGTCCATATGATAGTGCCTACTCCAGCTAGCATAGCTTGGTACACCGATTTATGGGAGTACATCTTCCCATGGATCCTAACACCACACATCCTTCCACATCTGGTGCATGTCTCAATCTTCTAGGAGTAAGACAATGGCTTATGCTACGAATGGATGGAGGAAGAAGATGATGAGGACAACGATTCTGAATTTGTCATGGAAGAGGAAGTGGATGAGGAAGTTGACTAAAGAATTGCACACTTTGCCTCAACAACTTGCTACCCTGCTTTGACAAACTTATAGGCTACGATCCTTTTTGATGCATTGTACAAAAAGATACTACAATATAATATAATGTCTCTCTTTTTCTTATTCATAGCGTATCTTATGGTTACTTTTTCTTTACAATGCATGAAGGATCATAATTAAATAAATAAGGGAACACTAAAAATACACTATTTACATGGGGATGCAAAAGCTTAATAGAAATATTGAAGGTGAAACACGTTAATCGGGATTTAGAGGGACTCTCCTTGCATGTTTTCAATGTCGAATGCATTAAACCCCTTGCAATTGGTTATATCGAAAGGTCCCTCCGATAAGCCATCAAATTTTGCATGCTGACCTGGCCTAGCGACCCTTTCATTATATTTAAAAATGAGATTTCCCTACTTGAATCCTGGGTCAGAACTCTTCTTACTGCCAAACCATCTCTTGATAGTTTGTTGGTAATTTTGAAGTGAATCAAACACTGCTTCTCTTGTCTCCTATAATTCCATGAGTTCCGCTAACCTTACTTTCATGGGCTCTTTTTCTTCCACCTCAATAGATTTGAGGAGTTGTAAGGCCGAGATTTCCATGGATATAGGGAATAAGGCATCTTTATCGTAACCTAGTTTATACAGAGAGTCCTTGAGGATTTGTTTAGGTGTGATCTAGTTTGCCCATAATGCACTTCTTAGGTGATGATGTCACTCCCTTTTGTATTTAGACCCGATCCTTTTGATAAGTTTTATCAAGTTCTTGTTAGTGGACTTAGCCAAGCCATTTCCCTATGGATAATAGTTTTAGGAAGTTTTTAGGTAAATACCTTGGTTGAGAGCAAATTGGGTCACTCAGGAACCTATGAATGCTCACACATTATCTGATATTATGGTCTTCAATCGACTATACTGACATACTAGCTCCTCTAGAAATGCTAGGATTTCTATTTCTATAGCATTTCTTAGAGGTACAACTTTAGGCCATCTAGTGAAGGAATCAGTGGTAGTGAGGATCCATTTGTGTCCAAATGAGCTTGGTGGATTAACCATTCTTATGAAGTCCAGACCCCACTGAGAAAAGGGCTCTTCGACCACTATCGGTCTGAGTGGCATTGCTGCATTCCTACGTCTGCCACTGTAAAATTGGTATTCCTTACATTTCCTTACGAGAGCATGTGCATCTTTAAACATTGAGGGACATAAATATCCAGCATGAGTGATCTTAATGATAGTGGTTTGTGTTGAATAGTGGCCCCCCATGAGTCTATGATGGAATTCCTACAAGATCTTGTGGGCTTGATCTTTGTCCACACATTGGAGTAATTTTTTTTTTGAAAAGCACCTCTTTGACCAAGCGATATCCGCTATTTTGCATTTTGTAGAACCTTCTCATTTCAAGTGAAATGTGGGCTAGGAATATCCCAGTCATCATGTAATGCTTTCAGTCTATGACCCAACATGCTTTTGTCAGCTCAGAGGTGGCCATCACGACTTCCTCCATAGTGGTCTTGGTTTCTTGAGGGCTTGACTCCTAGGCAATTTATTCACAAAGGCCCTTTCCATGGATTACCTTAGTTGGTCTGACGTTGATGTGATACTCTAGGATTTTGGTAATCCAGTTAGCTCTTTTTTTCATAATGTCACCTTCCATTATATATTCCTGGACTGAAGGATGAGCAACATATATATTAGTTTTGTTACAGGCAATGAAATGCCATAATTTCTTAAGGCCTTTGACAATGGCTAGGGCTTGCTTCTCAACAAAGTTTTACTTAGCCTCATATTATTTTAGCATCTTTAAATGAAAAGATTTCAGGTGCTCACCCTTTTGATCTGCATCCTTCTGGGTTAAAACCATGACAATGCTGTCATTGCTGGAGAAAGCATACATTATGAAATCCATCGACAAGTTAGGGTTGGAAAGGATTGGAGCTAATGAAATGGCATCTTTGATATTCTTGAATGCCTCCTTTTCTTTAGGGGTCCACTTAAAATGCATGTCTTTCTTGAGCATAAGTGTGATAGGCCTTACCATCTCAACAAAATCAGAGATGAAACGACTAACAAAATTAACGTTGCCCAGGAGTGATTGAACACCTTTCTTATTGATAGGAAGGGGGAGCTCTTTTATTGCTTTCACATGATCAGGATCAATCGAGACTCCTTCTTTAGACACTACATACCTCAACAATTTCCCTTGCAGGACTCCAAAGATACATTTCTTTGGGTTCAGAGAGATACCAAATTCTAAGCACTTTTGGAAGACTAGCTCGAGGTGGTCAAAATGATCTTCCTTGTGTTTTGAGAACACAGTCAATTCATACAAGTAGATAAGGATGATTTTGTTTATCAACTCCTTAAAATCCAAATCCATGGCCCTTTCAAAGGTCACACCAGCATTTGACAATCCAAATGACATCTTCAGGTAAGAAAGTGTTCCCCACTTGGTAGTGAATGTTGTCTTATGTTGATCCTCTGGCTTGACTAACACTTGATTATAGCCCAAGAATCCATCTAACATTGAGAATATTTCCAACCCAGGCACAGTGTGCAACAACTGCTCCATTGGTGGTAAAGGGTAGTGATCCTTCAGGGAGGCTTGATTTAGGTCGCAAAAATCTACATCGAGCTAGATATCTCCATTCTTCTTCTTGACTGGTACCAAACTTGATACCCATGTACCATGCTTAATGGGATAAATAATTTTGGACTCTATTAACTTTTTCAATTCCTGCGCCATGAGAGTTTTAATCTTTGGATTAACAAGCCACTATTTTTGTTGGACTGCCTTGACACTATCAACAAGTTCAATTGTATGCTGGATGATGTTAGAGTTATAACCTTTTAAATCCTTGTATGACCATGCAATCACACCAAGGTATTCATCATAATAGTGAATCAACCTATCTTTATCCTCTGGAAAAAGCTCCTTTCTAACCTTGAGTATTCTCCCATTTCCCACTAGCATTTCACTGTAGTCACCCTTGTTACCTATGAATTTGTGTTTATCATTTTTGGTATCATCATGATCAAATAGATTCTCAAGGGTGATTAGTCCATTTGGGAGTTTATTGGATTTCAACTGAATGATTTGATCTCCATAGGCTTCTTTTAACTTAGGCTGCATTTGATCTGCAAATGCACTGGAGTGTTGGATAAATAGAGAAATTTATTCATCACTTTCAAATACTTGCCAATGGGTGTCGTTGTCTAGAATAGTCGGTCGAACAATCACACGGACTGCCTGAGGGTTGGTAAACAATTTTGCAGCAGGGTCGAATTGTGACCCAATAGTGGCCTTCCGATCAGCGGTTGCATTTTCCTTGCAGGGAATCCTTTGGATGTTGAAAGAATCAAAGCTTTTGATCAAATCCCATTTTCTGTGGTGATATGACCTCATGCAGACATGTTTTCACTCGAGATCCCTCAGACTTGGTGCAGTATTAGATTAGAATCTCCTAAGACTTTCAATTGTTTAATTCCCACCTGCTCTGCTAAGATCAAGCCTTGAATTAGTCCCTCATACTCTGCTTCATTGTTTGAACAAGCAAACTGCAGGTGGAAAGATCTGAGGACTTGTTTACCAGAGGGTGACATAAGGTAAACTCTAGCGCCTAAACCTACTTTGCATTTGGCACCATCAAAGTGAAAGGTCTAGAGCGTAGAAGCTAACTCCTCCTTGGTTAGTGGTTCTTTAGTCAATATTGGAATAATTTTATCCTCATAAAAAATACAATAGGTACCAAGACCTGTAGCATGGTAATTGGTATATGGGTCAGAGTTTATGAATTCGTTAACGAAGACCTCATTTTCTAGTGTGATGTCAACGGTCACCTCTTCATCCTCTATAAGCTCTACATTTTTTCTCTCCTCATTAGAAATAGAGGTATGGGTTGGTTCTGTTGTCTTCAAAATCTGATTCACTTCAACATCCTTATAATAAAATGATTAAACTCTATGTAGAAGAGATATTAAAGGGAAGGAAACACTTAGGACAACATATCAAAAGGTTTGATTTAACCTTCTACACTTTGGACCTACTCAGAGTCTTGGCGGGTATACCTTTGTGAACTAAATCCACACTTTCAAAAGATAAATCCACAACAAACCAGTTCTAGAAAACCAGTGGACCTAATCACCTTGAAACTAACTAAAACGAAGGGATGAAAATTATACTCATATTCAGTATTTTGACCTACAAAACATGTAATAGATAACCTCGATCTATACCAATGCCTTATCCAAGGTCACAAAGTCATCTAAATTCAAACAATACTCCCTATACAAAATATCTTTACACATCCCATTAGTTTGGCTTCTGTAGATCCCTATATATGCCTAACACATATAAGAATTTATGCATACCAAAGTAAACTATGCTCATCAAGATTCAAAATATCTCACAAGAAATTTACTGGTAGAAGTGATCCCCGCATATTTAATTTCCCTCCTAAAGAGAAAAGCTAGCAAACACATCTACTGAAAGTTGCCTTACAACCCCTATTTAAACAAAATAACCCTGGATTATTCAGAATGAAATAGTAAACAATTGCAAACACATTTGAAGATGACACAAAGTTTTTACTTAAAACCAATGGTCTGTATATTGATATTATCTTCAAGAAAATATTACAAAAACTTTCGAATATTCTCCATTAAACTTAGAAAAGCTCAGATAAATTTCTACAGTGTTTTCTTACAATTCTTTGTGATCTTTTTTCTATTAGTCCTGGTATCCATTTATAACAATATGGATGCACATAGCTTCAGAATTTCCTAGGAGAATTTGTTATAATCATTTCTTTTCTAGAAGAAGTTACAAGGCCTTTTACAAAAATAGTTACAAGTCCTTTTCAACCTCTGCAACTTCTTCTACTTGCTGTCCAGTTGCAACCTCTTCTAACTGTTCAAGAGCACCCTCTAAATGCTCTACATCCTGGATGGCATATTTTCTTGTCCACTCATTGTACACATCATCAGTTGGCCACGCGAAATTAATCACTTTTGCCTTTGCCTTGGTTAACCTCTTCCAGGAATTTCTCATCTTGTTGACCTCTGAATTGAGAAAACCATAATGAGATTTGATTTTCTCTATCTCCTAAATTGTTACAACAAAAAAGGAAGCATCATCTAAATCAACGATTCCTTTTATTCTGGCTGACAGTTTGGCCTCTAATTCCTTAAGCCACACTTGTTTGTCCTTTAGTTGATCTGGGCTGACAAAAACTCCTGGGAGTAATTCAAAAACTTGATCAGTGTACTCTTTCTTGTACAAGTTGATCTTCCTGTCAGCATTATCCACCCCTTCTACCAATTTTACTAAGTCCTTGGTGGTGTCACAAGTGGATTTGATGATAGGATCAACCCTTGCTTCATCATAAGATACATAAATAAGCTCCAAGTCCTGCTCTCTAGGCTTCCACTTGTCAAAAATAGGTGTCAAAATGGCCTTATCTCCATTAAGCTCATTCCACATATCCAAAATCTTGCTTATGTTGTTATATAATAGTGAGGCACTCATGGTATCTACAAAACTTGAAATGGTAGCCCTTACTCTTTCCTCATACTTCTTGGCATACAAGGCCTGAGCCTGTTTTAAATTCTCCAATTCTTGGGGAGTAATCTCAACCATTTGGGAGCTAGAAGGTGCTGGAGATGGTGGGAACTCAATGATGGGGCTGGTAGGTGGAGGTCTTGTAGGATAAGAGGAGATCATCAGTGTTGAAGACTCACCTTGATGGTACTGTCCTGTCAACTAGCTTTGCAGCTTAGCAATGATGCTATCTTTACCTCTTACCTCTTCCTTAGCACTGTTATAAGCCTTCAAAATTGTCTCCAACTTGACTTGGAGGTCTACTTTTTCCTTAGCCTCCCTTTCTGCTATTGCAACACTAAATTTTGTAGTCTCTAGCACAGTGCTAGTAGCTTCCACCACCCTTGTGTTCTTCACTCTCTTCACTATCATTCCACCAAGGTAGCTTGACCCTGGGGTGTCCTTACTTCTCTTATTCTCATCTCTCTTGAGAGACCACATGACAAGTGCAACATTATCTTTGGTAAAAGTGAATCCCTCCATGGGCTTGGTTTCTTTTCTCACTACCTCCAGTACTAGGGCATCTGCTATGTCCCACTTAGGGAGAATGAGTACTCCAGCTTGTGCCACCATATCTCTTCCTTGCTCAAGGAGTGATGGTCTTAAACTCATCCATCATTTCTTTCTTTATTTCCTCCTCCATCAGAGCTAGATCTTTGTGAGGCTGCTCACCTTTTCTCTTCTCACATCTTGCATTGTATTTGTCAATATTTTGCTTCCATACAAATTGCATGAATGCTCCTGATGTAACAAAGTTATTGTCAGCCAAGAAGTCCTCACTAGCCTGCTTGATCTTAGGATCCACTCTTGGCCCTTGAACTCATTGGTAGTGATGTTCATCCCAGCAACAAGGGGCTCTTCTGGCATTCCCTCTTCTACTTCATCATAAGTGTAGGCTATTTCTCCTAGACTGCCTAACTGTATCAACTGCTCAGCTGCCGCCTGTTCATCTCCTATATGAATAGGGGATTGGGATGGAGAGTACAAGGGTGTATCAGATTTTATCTCTTTTCCTACTCTCTACTTCTTTGGGCTCTCTTGGATGTCAATAACATCTTGTATCTTCCTCTTTCCTTTGGAGGTAGAGGGCTCCCCTGTTGTAGGCATCAACACACTATAATTAGACTTCTTGTGCAATGTATAGTCACCAAGAGGGATTTCTCTAGTGGAGGAAGACCTACTTAAAACCATTCTTGCCTTTTCAGGGTTGCTTTTAATCATGGCCTCCCTCTTTTCTTTTAGAGTCTGCATTACATCCTCAAAGAAAACAATTAGGAACTTTATTTTCTCCTCAAAAGGGAAAAAGCTAGACAATGGGTCATAGCTAGCATCAAACTAATGTACAAAATCTAAGGCCTTTTTATAAGCCACCCATTTTTCCTTCCTCAGCTCCTGCTCGTCTAGATCAAACTCATTTCTAATGAGGTCTTCAGGAAACTGGAATTGATGGGGTCTACCTCTGCACACTACTCTCTTTCTAAACATTCCATTAAAGAAATCTTCAGGATCAGCACACCTGGACACTACAGTTGACAAATGATAAGGTTTGAGAAAATCCTCAAAACAATTCCAACCTCCTTTGGTTATTACAAATTGGTGGGCTATGGTAACTATAGGGAAAATAGTCCCTTTACCCCTGCCTATTAGCTCTACCTCTTGTACACTACCAGTTTGTCTGAGGACTTCTGCAATTCCCAGTTTGAGAGGGACCTGATAGGGTAATAAAAATGGAGTGCCTCTGAAACCAAATACTCTAAAAACTATGGAGATAGGGTATAAGTAAATATCACCCCAATTATGGACAATCTTTATACTTTCTTCAAATTCTTTTGGTCTAATAAATTCCAAAAGAATCTTGGGGATTCTTGGGTTTTCTAAGCAGAGGAGAGTCCTAATCTTTGATGCAAAATATTTATCAAATTTTAAGAAACTGGCATCATCTCTGTCCCATGACAGCACAGTACTCCATAGTTGCACTGGCATCTTTTCTCCCTCTTTCTCTTTTATAAGGTCCATTCCACTTGTGAAATAATCACCACCTTTGAATAGAAATAGATGCATGGGGAGTGAATACCATCCAAAAGGCCTATCCACCTTCCCATTTTTTATTCCTATCAACCCTCCATGGATAGCATCAGTAATAAAAGAAGCATAATCAAATGTTACTGTAAGAGAAGGATTCAAAATCTGAGCAATCATTAGCATGTAGTGATTGGGCATATTTGCCTCAGCATCCTCTCCCAAAATTTGGCAAAGTGACCAATACATTCCCTTAGCCCTAAGGATGAATAGATTCAATGAGAAGGGCTCTTCAGTGTTGGGTCCTACAACTGTCAACCCACCTATCTTCACAAAAAATTCCTTAAGAGGCCTATTTCTAAGGTGGTTCCTCTGTGCACTATATACTTGAGCTAATGATTTGAAGTTAATGGGTTCCAGAAAATTGGTAAACTCATTAAGCCCAAAAGCAATTCTGAATTCATCATTATTGATTTCAATGAGGGCTTTCCCATTTATATCCCTAATTCTCCTTGTGATTGGATCATAATTATGTGCAATTTGAGTCAATAGATCCATATCCATGAATACTCCTGGAACTACCAACTTCCCTACATGTAACTCCCAGATGCTATTCTGCAGGGTTGGGGAGTTTCTCATGCCAAATCCAACTTTGAACAACTCCAACCCAGACAACACAACTTGTGGATCTCTTAGCGAGTTGCCCTTATCATATAACCCCTCTCCTATTTTCAAATTAGTAGCTCTTGGTACTAATCCTTTCACTTTCGATGCCTGATTAGTCGACAATGTCAACTGCTCAAGAAAATTATCACAAATGGCCCTTTCCTGGTAATTAACTTTCCCTGAAAATTCTCTCTTAGGTGCCATCTTAAAAAATTCAAGCAATTTAAACTATTACCCCAACTAGTTCTATTACAAAACCAAGACCTCAATTAACACGCACTGCTAAGGAATTACCACACAAAAGTACAAGAAAACCTGTTTTTAGCTCAAAGGAATCCGCTCTCCAACTGAATTGACTTGCTCTATATTTGAAGAAAGTAGCTCTGCAACCGCTCCTCTGCAACAATTCTTTGGAATGATACCTTCACTCAATCGACAGGAGATCATATATGGTACCCAGGCTCTTAACTGCGACATTGATACCGCATGCTTCAACCATCCCTTCAGAATTGAATTCCTGAGAGAATTCAAATTTTTCGCTCCAACGGGTCACAACATTCCTACACATTCTTTCCTTTCACTCTTTCGCTGTTTCACAAAGCATAACCTTCGGGCAATTTCGTTAAACGAAATCACGCCAACCGTCCGATCAAAAGAAACTTGTTCAGCCTTTACACTGACTTAACAACATGAAATCACGCCAACCGTCCGATCAAAAGAAACCTGTTCAGCCTTTACACTGACTTAACAACCTTGCCTTCGCCCTAGGCCCCACCTCCTTTTCACCATTTTGCGAAGCATAACCCTCGATTAATTTTCCTTCATGAAGCTACACCAAGCATTAGATGAAACTTTAACTGCTCGGTGTTTAACTCTTACCGAGACCGTTACCTTCTTCATTAACCGCGCCTTTATCTTGACTGCTAACGGTCTTTTTCTATTTCGTATAGTTTAAACTGTTCTCAACTTAGGGCCATGAAACAACGTGAAGTGTTGGATCAGATCGGAGATGACCATCCTTTAAGGGAGACCATTATGCTTGCTTTACTTATGCTGCCTTTTCATTGGTTACTGACTACTACGTGGCACTCAACCATTAGCTTTAGAAAACTATTTGAGCCTAGTTCAACGTCAGCCACGTGTCTCTCCCTTATAGCCGCTGGTTACACCTTGGCGGGCCCTCAACTTCTTCTGAAACCACGTGTCAATTGACACATCACCATCTAGCATTACACCTGGATGAACCCTTTTCCCTTTCGCTATTTCACGAATTATATCTTTTGGTTGGTTTGCAACCGCGAAACAACGTGAGCCCTTGGATCAAAATGGAGTTGATCCCCTTTTAACCTCATGCTTTATCTATCTTCGGGGCCGAAAAACCTTTTCACCATTTCGTAGGGCATAAAACATGAGCACTTTACCATTGCGAACTCACGCAGGCCATTAGATTATATTTGACTTGCTCGATGCTTAACAACTTACTGAATTTGGCAGATGTGGGCCCTCTGACTCTACTCCATCCACTTGGCATCTAGTCACTTTCAAACTGACATGTCAATCTTTCATTTGCTGAGAGAAAACACTGGGTTCCACCTTATCCTTGCCACATGTATCTGCTAGGTCACTTCTTATCCAGTGGCATGACTCACCTCTAGGACCTGCCTTTTAATCCTTAGAGCCGCCTTGCTGACTATTGTGGCCTCTGCCACATCCCATCATCTTACTCACCCTCTAGACCAGTTGGACCATCTTCTTGGAGTGCCATGTCATTTCACTACTTTGCAAAAGCTAACCGTCGATCATTTTCATCCTGCGAAGCTACGCTAACCGTCGAATTAGATTGGACTTGATCACCTTTTAGTCACTTAGAAAGTCTTTGCTGCAGGGTCCCACCAAACACTTTCGCCATTTTGCGAAAGGTATTTCACTTGCAAGTTTCAGCTGCGAAATAACACCAACCATTAGATCTTGGACGAGATGAAGCCGTTTCAAACCGGGCCAAATGAGCCATTTAGAACTCATTTCCCTTTCGCCATTTCGCAAGACTTAAACCACGCGCAACTTTGCCTAACGAAATAGCAAAAACCATAGATCCACTTGAGAACTGCGCACAACTTACTGGGCCCGACAAGATTAGGAAGAAAAGACATAAGGCATAAATTTTATGATTAATTCAACAACCGCCTAGGCAAATGACAAGGGGGGACACCTCCTATGACCCCAAGACAAATTACTTAAGTGGATAAAGTAACGAAGGAATAGAAACCAGAGGGTTTTTTGATAAAACATTGAATGATTTAAAATTAAAACCCTAAACCCCTATGACCTAACACAGAGCTTGAAGCAGTTGATAGTGTGTCTAACTCAATATTTCAAAAACCTAGCCAATTATGGGAAAGGAAAACCCATTTTTTAAACAGTGATAACAGGTTCGAAGTTGATCATAGCTTGATCAGCTATATGCTTGACATGTAGGGGTTCTGAAAGGATTTTGAGTTTGGCACCATGCTGGGTCTGGAGAATAAGATGAGAGAAGTCTAAGGATAGGTAACCTCCTATTTTAGCAATAAAGTCGTAGGAGAGGCAAAGGCCGAAAACAGGGGGGATATCAATGACTACTACCTCTTGAGACATAGTGACACTAGGACATGCAAACAGTGTTAGTGGAAGACTTTTAATAAGACCCACAGTCTGAACTTTGTTTCCATCTAGTTGCATAATGCCCCTACTTAGAGGTTTGTATTTGATGTTCAAAACCTCGACAATCTGCTTTGACATGACGGTGGTGCTAGCACCAGAATCTATCATAGAATTATACAACAACTTATCTCCCATGATGAGAGTCAAATAGAATGGATTTGGTTTAGGCTTACCCTCCACTTGGGACTTGGGTGCTTCGACCTCATTCATTAGTACAATTGATAGGCGTGATTGAGTTGGGGGAGCCGCAGATCTTCACCTCTACCAGAGCTTCTTTTAACTGATTCTTTTTCTTCATGATGCTAAGGGTATCCCATAAAGAGACATTAGCTGGGGCTTTCTTGAGCTGTTCCACCACATCCAATACTAATGACATAGGCGCTTTTACTTGTCTTCGCTTATAGGGGATAAAATATTTCCTCTGATATGTGGTAGTATCCACGACTTGTTTAGGAGCCTTTTTGGAGCTTATCTTCCCTTGCTCTCTCGTGAACCATCTTTTTGACTGAAGGCTGTAGTCTGAGTGTACTTAGGGAGCTCTTGAACTTGATGAAAATGTGTCATTTGTGAGTACGACATCCTCATATTCCATCTAGGAAAATAAAGCATGATCAAGGGCTATCTCGACTTCTTGCTCCATTGACATGCCTTGCATTTGAGTGATGAGGGCCGCATTGTCCATGCTAGGGGAAGCATAAACCCCTACATCTGAGGTAGCACCTTGAGTTTTCTGATCTACAATCTTTTGTTGTAAATTACCCCTTTGACAATTTCCAAGAGCATGGGCATCGTTACATGGGAAGCACCAAGAATTGGTGTCGTCAGCCAAATCATTTTGTCCTACGGTTAATTCTTTATTGGTACTAGGATGGATGGTTTATAGCGGAGTGGGTACGTGAACTATCTGGCCATTTGTTTGACTCGAGGTACTTGGTTGTTCACATATTGGTTTTGCTGATATGGGGGTCTATTGCCTTGGAAATTTTGCTAGAAAGAAGGTCTAATAGAGGGAGTTTGGGACCTTTTCAGGTTAATGATCTCATTCGAAGAAGAGGACGTAATGACTTGTTGGGATCTGGGGCATATATACATGGATTGGGGTGCAAAAGTGCTCGATGCAACAGGCTCAGGTACTTGATTCGATATTTCAGGGAAGACCGACATGAGCGATCGTAGTGCAAGCTTCCCGACATCAATTAAATTGTTCTTTGCTTAGACTGCCAAATAATATGTATCTGGGAGAGTACTACCTTTGAGAGATTAGATCATCACACATATCTGAATTGAATGGTTTCAAATAAAAGACAAAATCCATATCTGCATGTGGACAAGCAGACAAAGGTATCCTTTGCCAGGTTCTTTGAAACCTCATATTAAAGTCTGTCAGTGCTTCATGAGGATCTCTCTTGATAGTAATAAGTTTTTGCATACGAGATGAACTATCCACCTTATTTGAAAATCTCTCAAAAAAACAATCACCAAGATGATCCCAATTAGCTATAAAATTGGGTGCAAGAGATCTATCCCAATCTAAACCTCTTCCTTTAAATGAAGATGCAAGCAATCTTAGAGCTACATTCTGCTCTGTAACATTATGGACTATACAAAAATCAACCACATCTTGTAAGTGTTCCCCTGACATCTTGCAATCTTCACCAGTGAATTTAGAGATGACTTTTAGCATAGAAGTAGGAATAGGGCCCCATACTGTAGGTGGAATGGGAGGAATAAGGGGACTGCCGCTGTTCCAAGTCACAAAATTTTTGGGAGGAACTTAAGCCATTACTATGGGAATGATTGTCGTAGGTATAACATGTTGGCTTGATGATGATTGTAATGTACTCATCACTTGTTGTCATTGATGAAACACTCTCACACACATATATGATTACATTGACTACTGATGTTACTTCAATTGGTTTACACTACCGACTGATATGTTTAAGGTCTATCTTTAATGGATACTTTGTGTCAACCGATATGTGCCTAAGAGATAACCTGTGGTTACACTAAGTCGGCATCAAAATGAAGATAAAGTTGAAGATGAAGATCAAGTAAAATATTCCAGGACAACGATTCACTAGTTTTATTCCAACTGGTATTGACTACTCTAACCAGTATCTGATTTTATGATGAGTTACCAGCACCGTTTTCTTAGCGGTCATTTTTGTGATGAGTTATGTTTAAATGTCTAGATACACTACACCTAGGAAATTGTGTTCCTATGGCCGACATAAGGTTTGTATGTCTATTTAAAGACATCTTAGTGAATCATTTTTAATATATATGATGAAGAGAGAACATATATAGAAGAGGTGATCTATGCGAATACTTTTGCTAAAGAGCGATAAGTGTTTAAGATGGAGAGCAGTGTTGAATGTTCTTAGAACGATCTCATCAAGCAAGTTTTGTGCTACTCAGAACAGATCAAATCTTTCTTGTTGTTTTCTAATCATTACAACAGAATAAAATCCCCTAACCGGGTAAGCTCTAACAAGCTTCATTGTACAAATCCTCTAACAAGGTGATCCATTAGTTTGGGTTCTAAAATCCTCCAGCAAGGTTACTCTTAACAGGGTAGTACTCTTAAGAGGGTATAAGATTCTAATCAAGCTTGGGATCTCTAACAAGATTCGCTCCTAGCAGAGCTCTTTGTAAGACCTTAACCGATCAGTTTTCTGTTACTACAGATAGTTAACTTGTGAGTTCCATCTCACCATGATTTTTACCTATTTGGGTTTTCCACTTATAAACACTTGTATTATGGTGGATGTTCTACTTTATGTGGATGCTGTTATTTTATTTTGGATAGCATGTATTTTGTTCAAGTTCTTAATTAAGTTCATCTATCAGTTCGTGTTTAAAGTTGTGCTTGTTTTGGTGTCACTGATTCATCCCCCCCTCTCAGTCTTTTCAACACCATCATAATAGGTGGATTTTGAGAAGAAGTAGCTGCAAACAACTGGATGGTTACCAGGGGTGGCAGAAGTAAACTGGGATTTGAAGCTATTTGACTCCTGGTAACGGGTTTGTGGTTCATAAAACTGCTTAGGCTTTAAGCACAAATTAGGTCCCACCGGGCATGCCAGAAAAATAACTGTTGACTATTAATTTTGTATTAAATGCTAACAACCTTATGAGAAATTCAATGATGGGGGACCTTTGCGTGAAGTTCATTGAATAATCTCTGGGTTTGAGAAGCCGACTCTTCATACAATGCGAGGAGAAAAGAGAAATAAATATTTAAGGCTAAACTAATTAGGCAATGCACTAGAATATTTTTGGAACATGTGCAGCACAGAAAACCTAAGTACTTGTAGTTTTAAGGCCCATTCAACAATCTACATGCCCAATACAGCAAGAGAAGATAATCAAACAAGACTCATTCAATATAATATGACATACACCATTCATCTAACAGATAACAAGTTTAACAACATAGTTTCATCCGCAGAGTCTCACAACATATATCATAGAAGTTGCTGAATCAAAAAATAACACATAAGTTAATCTATCAAGCTTCAAACAAAATAACCATAAAGGCCATATGAACAATCTGATACATTTATCATCCACAAAACATAATTAACATAAAGACCTTATTTACAGAGCCAAAGTCTAATAATCTTTTCTTAAAGTCTGAACCCCTAAAACAACAGAGGGAAGGCCAATAAATAGCCCTCTACCTTCAACCAAGAACAAGAAAGCACAAGAAAAATCCCAACAATCACTCCCTATCAGGAATATCCTTGCGTGGTGTCCATAGAGACGCATGCAATAAAAAGGCAAAAATGACCTTTTGATGTCATTATGCTAACTGCATCATGGCGACCTCCGCACCTCCCAAAACAAGAAAACCATGACACTAAAAACATTTCAACTGATGGATCATCGAAGGGACACACGACAACTCAGAGGAGACTCAAATTCGAGGGCAAAAAGGGGACTGGGACATGAAGCATGGAGACACCAAGTGTCACTGCTAGTACACAGAGAAAGGTGGGGTTGAGAACAATTACACTGAAGAAAAAACCTGCAACACACGACAACTCAACACTTTCTCAATGCAAGGCGAGAAAGGCAAGCCTCTTTGAGCAGCACTGTGAGACCACATGACATGCACGAATGAACGAGAGAGAGGGACAAAAATAAAAGGAAGAAGCTAAACACTTAACCAAAATGCCACCTTGTGAACAACTTTGAAAGAATATTAACATATTCTTCTAAGGATTCTTTGTTTAACTCTCCCCATTTGACAAAAGAGGAAGAGGGTGAGTACCAAACCACTTTCTTTGTCTTTGTGCTGACTCACTTGGTTTGGTGATGGTCTCCCAAAACATTTCATGGATAAGGGCAACTAACCCATGCAAAATGCTCCTGAATAAGAATACTCTTCACATCCTTTGTCTTTGATTTTGACTTGCGCATTAGATGTTGAGGGTGTCGATGTATCTGAAATTGACAAGGATTCCAACTATGATGTGAAGGGAGATGCTTGATTTATCAAGTCCTGATTATCTATGTTTGTTTTCAAACTATTACAGTGTTGAAATGGGTTGGGATTACCTTGTATTGTAATCTCAATGCCTATTATCACCAAGATTGCACCTGAGTGCTTAAGTTGAAAAGATCAACAATCTTATGAAACATGGGATGATTTCCAAGTGTGTGGGCTGCCTATGGTGGAAATCAACCTGTAGAGCAAGCTGGCTCTCTTTGATGAACCTCCTACAATCTTGACTCGATGGGAAAAGGGATAGGAATAAAACTTGAATTGAAACCTATCCTAAGAGGTGATGCACCAAATGATTGAGAAACCTAATCAACTGCACTAAGTCACAACACATCTCAACAAAAAGAGATTTGTTTTATCACAGCTCAACTAAGCATGTAACACAAATATTTAATAGAAAAGAGACTGATTTTAGAGTTCGTTTGAAGGAAAACAAATCATTATCACAAATTCAAACTCCTGAAACCAGTTGAACACAATCTATAACCTATATGAATCATACATCTTCTTGCATTAATATTGTTTGAAAGAGACAAAATCAAAGGATTTGCATATAAACCACAAAAATTTGGTCAAATCCTTCATTCAACACAACACACATTTAGTATTAAGGAGGAAAAGGGAAAGTGCACCAAGATGGGGGACCAAAAAGGTGCCAAATTTTTTTTTTGCCCCCATCAAGCCCTTTGGCATGCGCTAAATAGGCTTGGCATGCCGAACCTAAGGTTTGGGCATGCCAAATCTATTTAGCACATTCCAAATAGGGTGCATGCCAAATAAGGAGAGTGCCAAATTTGGCATGCGCTAAATGCATTTGCATTTTGACAGGTGCATTTTCAATTTGGAAATTGCAAATTATCCTTCTCTTCCAGCTTCTGTCTCTTCGAATAGTATAAGATCACATTTCTATTTGTATTTTTCCTTTCTTATACTTTAAGTTATATTTATGTATATACTATAAGGATGTTTTAGAGTGGTTCCAGATCTCTAGGAGTTATAATGAAGATTCTAGTTTTTAGAGTATTCATATAAATTTCAGACAGTCAAATTTCAGTAATCAACATTCTCTCTCTCTCTTGTCTCTCCTTCTATTTCCCTATATTCCCCCCCTCTCTCTCTTCCTCAACCTATCTCTCTCTCTTAGGTATTAACCTCTCTTTCCTTCCCTCCATCTCTTGCACTTGGGCTTTTGTCCCTCTAGTCTCTCCCTCAACCCCTACCTTCCTCCCTCTCTCTCTTTGTCACTCTCTCTCCATCCCTCTCTTCACCCCTCTCTCTCTATCTCCCTCTCTATGGTTGATGGAAATAAAGGCAAATACTAGGGGGGGAGAGAGAGAGAGAGAGAGAGAGAGAGAGAGAGAGAGAGAGAGAGGTCAATGGAAAGAAAGGAAAATACCAAGGATAGATAGATCCCAAGTGAGAGAGAGAGAGTAAGAGAGAGGGGGGGGAGTGAGAGAGAGATAGAGATAGAGGGTGAGAGGGATAAGGGGGCTAGGAGAGAGAGAAGGAAAGAGAGAGACTTGAGGGAAAAAGAGAGTTAAAGGAAAAGAGAGAGACCTGAGAGAGAAAAAGAAAGGGAGGCGGAAGGAGAGAATAAACAAAATGGGATAGAGAGAGAGACTTGAGAGATAAAGAGAAAGGGAGGGGGAAGGAGAGAATGGAGAGAATGGAGAGAGAGAGAGAGAGAGAGAGAGAGAGAGAGAGAGAGAGAGAGAGAGAGAGAGAGAGAGAGAGAGAGAGAGAGAGAGAGAATGGCAGACAAAGACACTTGAGAGAGGAGAGAGAGAGATAGAGGGTGAGAGGGAGAGATGGAAAGAGAGAGAGACTTGAGAGAGAAAGAGAGTTAAAGGGAAAGGGGGAGAGACTTGAGAGAGAAAGAGAAAGGGAGAGGGATGGAGAGAATGGACAAAATGGGACAAAGACACTTGAGAGAGAGAGAGAGAGAGAGAGAGAGAGAGAGAGAGAGAGAGAGAGAGAGAGAGAGAGAGAGAGAGAGAAAGGGAGAGGAAGGGAGAGAATGGACAAAATGAGACATAGAAACCTAAGAGAGAGAGAGAGGGGGGGTAAGGGGATGAAGAGAGGGAAAGAGAGAGACATAGAGAGATACACGAGAGAGAGAGAGAGAGAGAGAGAGAGAGAGAGAGAGAGAGAGAGAGAGAGAGAGAGAGAGAGAGAGAGAAAGGGAGAGGAAGGGAGAGAATGGACAAAATGAGACATAGAAACCTAAGAGAGAGAGAGAGGGGGGGGTAAGGGGATGAAGAGAGGGAAAGAGAGAGACATAGAGAGATACACGAGAGAGAGAGAGAGAGAGAGAGAGAGAGAGAGAGAGAGAGAGAGAGAGAGAGAGAGAGAGAGAGAGAGAGAGAGAGAGAGAGAGATGGGGAGGCAGAGAGGGAAAGAATATGATGGAGACACCTGAGAGAGGGAGAGAGAGAGGGAGTGGGGGATGTAATACCCTAAAAATGGTCATCTAAACCTTGGGCCCCTAATCTTGACAACATCACCAAGGTCCTAACCAAAGGCAATTAAATCAACCATGAGCACCTAATTAATTAATTCTCAATGATTAATGTTAAATGGCAAATAAATCACTCAACATTAATTAAATATTTATTTAATTAATTAAATCATTCCAAGTAAATCATTGTGATCAATTATTCTATTTATTTAATTAAATATCCTAGCATATTTAATTAATAAAGAAATTTGCCATTTAATCATTAAAAACAAATTAATTTACAAAAAGAGATTAATCATTAAAAAAAAAGAATTAATTTACAAAAAGAGATTAATCGTAAAAAAAGGAATTAATTTACAAAAAGAGATTAATCACAAAAGGAGGAATTAATCTACAAAAGAAAGAGCTAAATTCAAAACAAAAGAAAAGAATTAAATTGAGAAAAGAAATCAAACTTAAGATATTTCTTTTTTTAAAATTGAGATAACTTGAGAAATCAGAGCAATTAAATTGAATTAATCATTTTCTCTAGAATTAAAACTCAAAGCTTTTGACAAAATAAGTTCAGTTGCATTGAAAAGGCTTTTTCTAAATAAAAATCTTGAGCAAAGTAAAGAAAAGTGCATGGAATCACTTATTTTTATCTCAAGTGCATGGAATCAACTAAATTTATCTCCAATGCAAACTTAGACTTATAATTTGAATGCATTCAATCAAGCTATAATTAGAATCTATCTCAAGATTAACTGAATCTGATCTCTCAATTATTTCAATTATCCTAAAATGTGCTTTTTCTTGAATAATCTCAACCGCTCATTGCTAATTGATCTTGACCGTTGGTCTCTCTTTTGAGTCTCTATAAATTCAGCCTTCATCACTCATTCAAAATACCTTGGAGATTTATTGTTGTTATGTAGTTTTTGCTCTGGAGTCATTGAAGATATTGTGCTATGATATTATTGCATCTTAGTTTATCTTTTTGCATATTTAGTTTAATTATGATTGCTTGAATTCATTTAGCTTAATATTCATTCATCTAGCTTATTATTCATTAAACTAGCTTAATATTCAATCATCTAGCTTAATCTTGCATACATTTAGATTATTCTTGTGCTCATATAGATTAAATCCTTTGTCTTGGTGTAGTCTAGTCACTGGTATTGCTTATACAAATCTAAGAGCAAGTCTATACTCTCATCTTTTAGAAGGCAATAGGTTGATTTGTTATGGTTTTTATATTCATGATTATATGTGTCTAACCATGCATGCAATGACTTAATTGAAGTGTTGTGTCTTACAGCTTGCAGATACTTATTCCACTTTTCATACATACTTTTTTGGTGCCCACCATGGGGTAGAAGACTACATCTTTCGTCCTGACAGATTAATTTTCTTTTATTTTTTCAGATTTATTTATTTTTTGGATTTTTTCTGTACAGTTTTTGTAAAAACTCGTACGAGTTTTCATAGAGGCCCGAATGACAAACTACAGATATCGTACGGTCTGTTGTGAATTATTGTATGAATCACTGAGAATACTCGTACGATAGTCTAGATTTTTGTATTGAAAGAAGACTGCATTTTTAGGGTACTAATGTTGACCCTAGCTTGTTGTCGGTCTGCCTGAGAGATTTTTACAACCTAACCAATTTTTTGCAGAAAACTTGTTGAGGAAAATGTGTGTCACACAAAAACAATATGACTACTAATTCATTGCTTTTGTAGGTTGCCTGAAAGGATTCAAGTGAACATCGTGTATTCTTTAAATTCATTTTTAGGAACTTAAATTGCTATCTGGTTAATGAAAAAATCTATCTTTTGTGTTTTCAAAAAAATCTAAGAGGTAGGAGAGTATGCTCTTGTCTGCATAGACAATCAAAAATCTAGATCCTTGAAGTGTTTTCTAAATTTGAGATTTGTGTACCTTTAGCGGGCCTGTCGCAGTGGGAAAAAGTAATCACCCTATGAGAATGACCCAAGTGAGTATAAATAGACCTGAGCATTCCAAATCACTATAATAAATAGGCCTCTAGTGATTAAAGTCTCAGAGGATGGGATTATTTGAGTTTTCTCTTTGAAATCTCTCATATCTAGCATTTTGTAGGGCCTCGCGGTCTCAATCATGTTTACGTGACTACAACTTGTTTCGGTACCTTGTCGGGCTATCGGCCTCAATCATGCTTTCATGACTTCAAGAGGTAATTTTGAACAAAATTTCTGACTAAGAAAACTATAAGATAGAGGCTACCCGATTCACCTTCGAAAGGGGGATAATATTTGTGCAAGAGAGATAGTAACTCTCCCAAGATACTTGTCATTTCATGCCCCCATTAGAATTTGGAGTCAGCTAATATGGTGTTGAGAATCCACTGCATGAGACTCAACAACCATATTCTAATTATCTATTGGGTGTGTACCTGATTCTGCAAGCAAAGGTTTTCTTCTCTAAGCCAACTTCCGTAGGGTTAGCATTTTGTACTTGAAGTCATTATACATTTTGCGTATTTTCTATGTTTTCATCCTTGAAACTGAAACTGCAATACTGAAATTGGAGAAAACAAATCAACAACGCCAACAAATTAGTGATCAAAACTCTGTCTGTGTCAAAAACTAGTCTTTGTAGTGTCCACCCTTGACTTGACTTATTTTGACTAGAGTTGACTTTTAATTCATGCAAGATAGGCATTATTGGGCATAGGCTATTTTAGATGATTTATATGATGTTGATACTATCATTATTGATCACGTGATTTATTAGACAATATATATACTTATTATGTGATTGATTATCGAAAGATTATATTGATCATGTGATTTGATGAACATAAGTGCTGATGAATTTTACATGCCTCACTATAATCATGAACTATACTAATCATGCACTTGATGATATTTTTATGTACTGATCATATTTAATTATTATCTATGATGAGTTGATCATATAGTGTGTTTGATAATTGTCTCACTGTCTTCGGGATAGAGACAATGCCACATCACTCATTGTGAGTGGGATGTGTCATTGTGATTCTCTAACCCTTGTTTGTTATAATATATATGCATATGTCCTATCATTTCTTTGTGGATGTAGGATTTGTAGGTACCAGACACCGATTCCACCTGACTCCACAGGTCTGAGCGTGTCTTTAGATCCCAATGGCATGTGGTTCAAAGTTGGCACAAGTTCCCCTCATGTACTCTAGGTCTAAGATGTTCACCTTGTCAAGTTATCTTGATGTTAGCTGATTTGTTGATGTCTTATGTTATTTTTATTTTCCTTTTTGTTGGTCAAGTATTGTGGTGTATTGGTTAAGTCTCTTCATCATGAGTTGGAGGTTTGGAGATCAAATCCCTCTGGCTTCTTTTGTGTGCATTTTGAGGTATGGATTTCTCATTGTGTATTTGGATTTCCCCTTATAGGGAATTTATTTAAGTGAATAATGTATTTAATCTAATTGGCTTGATCTTTTATTTATTTAATAAAGATTTATTTATTATTTGATCTATTTAATTTAATGTTGAGTATTTGATATTTAATTTATTAGCTTTTATTTATTGGGTTCAATTGAGTTATTATTTATTTAATTTTATTTATTGATTTCCTATTATTATTAATATTTATTTATAAATGTCTATGGTGGGAAATTATTTATTTAATGTTGAAGTGAATTTTATTTATTGAGTAATATTATTTTACCCATTAAGTAATTAAAAGGGGGTAATTTATATTCTTTTATTTAAAAGTCATTTTCACCCCAGGTCAATGGTTTAATTTATTCTACCTACCCTTGGATTTGATTGGTTGGAAGTTTATGGTAGGTAGAAAATATATTTTATTTTCTTGAACTTTGGGAAGGTCAGTATGGAATATAATATTTTTGGAATATTTTGATTGGAGGATGGTTTTGCTTGGTTTTTTTTGTTTTTTTTTTTAAATTTTGATAATTAGGCCTTCTCGTGCATTCATGGGGGTTGGCATCTTGGGTGAATGAATTTTTGAGATTGATTTGGAGATTGCTGGTGGTTGGATTCAAATTGGTTTAAAGGCTTGGATTGCTTTTTTGGATTCTACATCAGATTTTCTTCCAATTTCTGCATTTTCCAGGTTGGTGGTTTTATCGGCACTTCACATTATGTTTTTTTTAAAAGATTCTTTGAAAGGTGTCTGAAATATTGTTAAATATTGTTTGGGGATTTAGAAAAGAATTTTAAATTGATTCTTATTTTCATAAATCAGATTTGGAATGGATTATTTTATTCTTCTTGTTTTTGAGAAATCAAGTTAGAATGTGAGAAATGGTTTCGTGTAGTTTTTCCTGTAATTTTTTTCTTGTAGGTTAATTTGCTATTTGTTTGCTTGTGTGGTACTTTCTAGATTAATTCTTGTACCAGAGGCATTGTTGAGGGTGTTGATGATTTCTAGTTTTATATTTGATTTTATTTAATGTATTTTGTTGGTTTCAAGCATATTTACCTTCCTATGTTATTGGGGAAAAAATTGTGCTTTCATCCATATTGATGTGCTATGGTTGGTGAGTTGGAAGTGTTGCTGTTTTGGGGCAGCAAGTGAGTTGGCCTTGTTGTGGTTTTACTTTCATTAATGCCAACAAATTTTATGGCTTGATATGCCTATGTTTATTGTTGGCGAAGAGGCTCATTTTTTTTTATGTTGTTGTAGTTTTGACCGTGTCAAGTTTCCTTGTCATAAGGCTTTATGAATATGAGTTTGGTTGTTGTTTTGTTTTCTTTTTTGTCTTAGATTTAAATTAGATTTGAATTAAAGGGATTTTATGATATTTATGATGCTTTTCATTGATGATTAATTATAGTTTTTGATTTGGTATTGCCAAGAGGTTCATTGTGATTTTGGCTACTTGAATATCCTTATTTTGGGGAATAAGCCATTGGATGCATATGAGTGTTATGTTGCAGATTGGTATTTTGTTTTAGAGCCTCTTGTGATTTATTGTTGGGCCATGTTAGGAGGAGTGGTCTTCCTTGTGATGACTGGGGTCACAAGAGATAGGCTGGCATGAGGTTCCTTGTAAGGATGCATGAAGTCTAGACCACCAGGGAACATTGGAGTTTTCCATGATTTGTAAACAAGTGATAACATTGATAAAGAATTAATTGGGATGGGTAATTATACCTCACTTAAACAAGATAATGAATAGTTTTGAGCCTCATGACTTATGTCCTAGGGAGGATGTTTTAGGATAAGCATGAGAAGGCCATGAAGACGGTAAGCTAATTTCCTTTGGTCTCTCATAGGTTGAGATGGCTCCACATGTCCATCAGGCTAGTGCCTTGTGTTATTATGTTATTGTGTTATGAGGATGGCATGTGATGACACTCCACTCCTACATGTGTTTCCCCTTTATGATTTATGATTATGCTTATTGGATGCATTTATGTCCTGATGAGTTTTACGCCTCTGGGAGTTTATTCTTGTGGCTCTGTGTGAGTTCTTGCTTGAGAGTCCTTGTTGGTTAGTCTCTTTGGTTTTGAGTGCTAGCCTAGATGTAGAGTGTGTGTTGGGACCTTGTGTCGTCTCCTAGCATGAGGGGTGGTTCCTTTGGTTCCACATGGTTGGGTGGTTGGTGCTTTTAAACCATTGGGATGTTCCTATCTTAGGATTCTTCTTGCGTGGATGAGGATGCTTCTTTAGATTATTCATGGATAATAATTACAACAAGAATGTAAATGATGATGTGACTTATGTATTGAAATTCTTATGTAATGGTTGTAAAAGAGATCATGTTTATGAGAAATGATTATGTTGTTCTAGTTATAGTAATAGCTTTTGGTTATGGTATGTGATTGTAATGATGAACCTTGAGTTGTATTGTAACATATTTATTTTAAATGAAATGGATGCATGAGATGTGGATAAGTATTGTTGTTTAAAATGAAATGATGTATTTTGTATTCTTGATGAACCATGTTAGAAAGTAAATCGGGTAAATGTTATGATAATGGTATTAGATTTGAAATGATGTCTTTAACTAATGATTTAAGTAGAAGAAATGTTATGTCTTGATAGGATGTATGAGTTTGAGTAATTTTGGAAGATATCTTAGGACATGTTTATGAGTTGTGATTAAAGAATTTGAAATTATATCATCATACTTTGTAGTTAGTGATCTAATGGTAGGATTGAAAATCTTATAATGCTTGGGATGTAGTTGAATGTTCCTTATGAAAATATTGTATGGATGTTCTTAATGAATGAATTACTAATCTTATTAATGGAAATTACTAGTAAGTGTATGGAAGACGATTAAATGAGTTCTTGTCTTTTAGGAAAGGATTACAATGTATCATGTGTTATAGTTTAAGAATTATATCTCCATTTGATGGATGCTATTAGTGGTTATGGAATTAGGATATTGTATCATAGTTTGTGTTGAGATGAATTCATGTAGTTACCTGATTTGTAATGAGATGATTGTTGGTTAATTGATACAGTGTAAGATATTTTATGAGTACTAAATGAGCTATGGGTTAAATGTTAAGGAGACTTTGTGAGTATTGCATTATGTGCTTTTGGAATCATGATGAAGTAATAAGTATGCTAGGAGCATAGAATTATAAGTGACTATGTAGGAGTTAATTGTAAATTGAAATTATGTTAATGCAATGAAAGGGTTAATCTTGATATATGGATGGTGATGTTCATAGTCGAAGGTTGGTTAATGGTAATAGGAACATTTGGACTTGGTATATAAAATGAACCTAAGAGAAAAAGGAAATAACTATGTGTTAAAAGATAGAATCTCATATTAAATGAAAGATTAGGTAGGCTGCATATCATGGGTGTTAGGTATTGCTATGTTGCACCTATGTGTGTACAATGATTAAGATTATGAGGTATTGAACTGGAAGAAAGTAAATGCTTATTTCTTATGTAGGTAGATTAAGTAATGTTGTTGAGATACCCTAGGGAGGCAGTAGTAATGATTTATTGTATTCCACTTGCATAATTGTTTGAATAGATTGAATGAATTATTCTATGTTCATAACACTTAATTGTTTTTGTGTGCTCACTACATTGCTTAAGTGATGTTATGTGCTGTATTGTTTAAAAAAAAATTTAAATCAGTGTGTTTTTAGCTATATTTCTCTGGGGTATTTTTGGCGGGCATTACAGTCTTTGTCAGTTGTCAAAACTCTGTCTATGTCAAAAATTGGTCTCTATCAGTCGTCAAAACTCTATCTATGTTAGAATCATGTCTCTGTCCAATACACTGTCGTACGAGTCTACTGAATTATCGTCTAGCTATATACCTATTGTCATACGAGTCTTAATTGGTCATGTCAGTTTATTGTCTGGCCCTATCAGAATTGTCATCCGAGTATATAGAATTATTGCCTGGCCTTTAATATATTATCGTACGAACAATCATCATACTCATCGGATTATCATCTAGAGGTCATTAAACTATCGTGCGAGTTTAGGCAGAAACTCATACGAGAAACTGTCTCTATCATTTGAGAAATGTTAAATTATCATCTCGGTCTGAAAAACTCTGTCGTACAAATTCTTGACTTTTTCAGTCTAGAAACTTGTCTATCTACACACTTTTCCAGAATAGTCAGATTTGCCTAATCGGTCTACAATGAACATACAACTGGTCATCATAATTCTATGCATAAACAATCTTGATAGTGTACCCCTGCCATTGTGTTGCACAATTTTGTCAATCATCTTTTAGCTAGTTCAATCAACTACTTAGAAAACTAAGTTACTTAGATCAAGTCTTATACAGGATAGATCATTCCTGAAACTAGGCTGAGTCTTAGTTAATTCTCTCAAATCACTACATTAAATGAACAATTAGCTTCAATTTGATCTTGACTTCTACATCACATATAGCTCTCGGTCATATCAGTTATAAATGCATATTCAAACAAGAAGTTCTCACAAGAAAGATACCAAAGGTAAAGGATCATCATTTTCATTAAAAGATAATCCATTCTTTGTAGAGAACCCTGTCTTTAATAAACCTTCATCGTCAATTTACCAATTTTTGATCAACCCTTATCTCCCATCATGTCTAGAGAAAGGAAAGAAAGACAAGATGCTAAACATGACACTTATGACAATCTCAACACCCATGCTAATGACACTGATTCCTCATCTAACAAGTCTGAAGCCCCTGAACCTACATAAGTTTTTATAAATAGCTATCAAAAGGATAAAGATTTCCGAAAAATGATGAACATTATCATGGCTAGAGAAAAAGAAGATTATTTTCTAGAGCTAGCAAAACAAGGTGCTAAACTTCCTATTGATTATAACATTGAAACCCTTATCACTAAAGAGGAAGAGACACCCTTAGCGCTGGTAAACAAATAATTACAAGCGTTATAGATTGAAATCACAAAAATTAAAAACAAGGATAAATCATCAAAGCAATATTCTCAGGACACGATATGCCCATTCCCATTTGACAAAAACCTTTACATGCCTCCATTTCCTTCAAGAGTGGAGATTCCTAAGTTTGATAAATATGATGGTAATGCAGATCCTCAAGACCATGTTAGAGAATTTTGTGCTTTATGTATGGAGTTTATGCATGAACAAACATATCTCATGCCCCTTTTCCTGAGGAGTTTAGGAGGACAAGCTATGCAATGGTTTTCGAGCCTACCTATGGGAATTAAAACTTTTGAGGAATTAGTCAAATTGTTTCTCCAATAATACTGTTATAATATTCGTCATCCAGTCACTATGATCGAGCTTTGCAATACCAAACAAAAAATAGGAGAACCTTTTCTCACTTTTCTTCAACGTTGGAGAAAGATGTTCTCTAGATATTCACGGCCTATTCCAGATTCTGAGAAGATGAAATTTTTTGTCAATAACCTAATCCCTAAATTGAAATACAATATCCAAATGCAAGTATACCCTTCATTTAACAAAATGATAGATAGTTCCCTCAGAATGGAAGATGTGCTTATAAAGAAAGGAGATATATCACTTTGGAAGGAAACACAACAAGGCTCTAGTTCCAAAGAAAAGAAAAAATACTAGAAATATGGCAAAGATAACAAGAGAAACATTGTTAATGATAGAGTGGTAGAAACTATTAAAACAAAATCAAAACCCACAATATTTAATATAGCTAGCGGTACACAAGCACTCAAAGCAGCTGAAGCTATGGCAGAAAACCCTCCGAAGAAATCAAAAGAGTGGTTTAAGGAGAAACCTTGGCTTTCAAAGCCTAAATGTGATTTTGCTCCTTTGGAAGAATCATATGAATCAGCTCTTAAAACTTTATTAGCAAATGATTTGATAACATTTCCAGACAACTCTAGACCATATGATCTAGAAGTTAAACCCAAATGGAGGAGGGAAAATGAGTACTGTGAATACCATCAAAACAAGGGTCATACAACAAAAAACTACATGAAGCTCAAACATGAGATTCAAGACCTCATCGATGTTGGCAAAATTGTTTTTGGAAATCACATGACTAATGCTGATCACAAAGATTTTAAAGATCCCTTACCTGCTTATGAACAAGGTGATTCCTCAAAATCCAAAGGAGATGCAAAAGTCAATTACACCTACACTAACAATGAAAATGTGATCAACATGATTGAATCTTCCCAATCTGAGTATTGCAACGTGATCATAATCAAAGATAAACAAAATAAAACACAAACTATAAATGCTAAAGCCTGCAGTCAAAAGAAGGTTACTCTCAAAGGAGCTAGTTCCTCAACTCCTGATCAAACAACATC
The DNA here is from genome assembly GCF_030272615.1 of Cryptomeria japonica. NCBI lineage: Eukaryota > Viridiplantae > Streptophyta > Pinopsida > Cupressales > Cupressaceae > Cryptomeria > Cryptomeria japonica. Next base: position 446,572,914 of record NC_081409.1, read on the forward strand.
AAACCTACAGACTTCTTCAAATAGACACCAGACATGATCACAACTAAATCTAAGCAACTATCTTCATCATCCTCTCCCAGTTATAGCATTGTCAAACAATTGAAGCAAACTACCGCTCAAATCTCCATTTTTGAATTGCTTAAGATCTCTTCTACTCATAGAGAGATCTTGGACAAATCTTTGCTCACTACTAATGTCCCTAAAGATTTAGATGTAGATTAGTTTCAATCTATGGTGGGTCACCTGCTTCACCTCATTACCTCACCTTCTTTGAAGAAGATGGAAATTCACTGAATCACCAACATAACCAACCATTACACATCGAAGCTATGATCCATAAACACCGAGTCAAATGTGTTTTGATAGATGGAGGCACTAGGTTGAATATCTTTACCTATAGTTTACTGACACAGTTGGGATTTTCTAAAAAATATCATTGATCCAGGAAAGAAAATAACAATCAAAGCTTATGATGAAGAAGAAAGAACTTCTAAAGGTCTAGTGCTATTACCAATTAGGGTAGGCCTTGTGGAGAGAGACCTTATTTTTCAGGTGCTTGATCTTCCTCTTTCATACAACATCTTGCTGGGCAGGCCATGGATTCACGAAATGTAGGTAGTGCCATCTACCTATCATTAGTGCTTGAAATTTCCTTATAATGGAGTTGAAGTCAGTATTCCTACTGATACAAGTTACACCTGTAGTGCATTAAAACAATGTACTGATACCTTTGTCCCTCATAACAGAGAAACCTCCACGTCTGAAAGTTCAAAAACTTTTATGAAAGACCTAGAAAAGAAATTGAAAATCACAAACACTGGCATGTATGGTTACAAGATAGAACCTATACTTTCACTAATGTCTCTTCCTCCATCACTAAGACAGTCTGGAAAACCATTAGAGGCTATGAAGCCACAAACTTCAACTCCAAATGTCATTTATGATAGAATTTTTTTACAATCCTCTACTTCCCTTATAGATGAAATAGAAGAGGATGTTGTTCTCAAATGGCTTTTCAAAGAAGATAGTGAAAACAAATAAGTACAACATTGTGAAATCTCCCCTACACAATATTGTCCAAGCTATAAGATGATTCAACGTATGGGATATTCAGGTACTGGTCCTCTAGGAAAGCATCAAGAAGGTACTGTTGAACCTATTTAGCTACAAACTAAGTCTACAAATGATAAAGATAGACTTGGATACAATCTAGGAGAGTCATCAAATCAAAAACATACTTCTCATCATCAGTCTAAGTGGAAGAAAAAGATACTACCTTCAGTATCACAGGAAATAAATACTCAGAAAAATCAAGAAGAGTATGAAAAAGAACAAGAAGGATTAGCAATCAAGAGAGAAGAAGCAATTGGTAATCAAGTTCCAACTGTATAACTAGTGACACTGCAAGAAGTAGAAATCCTAGAATTTATGAGAGAACAAATTGAAGGAATTAAAGAGTTGTTTGCACCACTGAACATTCCGGTCACATACAAAGGTAGAATGCAAATAGATAATTCAGAAACTGACTCGAATGAGTATGAATGGGGTCCAGATCCTCTCTCAGATACATCTACTGAAGATACTCTTGAAGATCCTAGTGATATCATAGATAAAGCACAAGAGATAATACACTTGAAGCTGCAAAAGGAAATGGAGGAAATCAGATTAAAAAGACAAGAAGACTATCAACAGTTGAAAGAAGAAAGAACACAAGAAAATTGTTCACCTATGATATCTCCCTCTAATAAGATAGAGCCAATCAGTTATGTAACTCCAAATGAAGAATTGGAGGCTATAGAAGCAGGGTCGGTCATTAGTCTAGAGGAAGCTGAATGGAAAAGACGACAAAGACTAATAGAGTCATCAAGGTTATGCCAATAGGTATATCAAATACAAGTGATCATCGAACCAAATTATGAAAGAACTTGCAGCATCAAAGATGTAGATATTGATACTATACATACTTTCACTAAGCCACTTGAAAAAGAGTCAAAAACTTCATCTTATGACTCTGATCATTCGAACATAAGCTCTATTTGTGACAATAACTATTTGACACCAAAATATGACTACTCCTTCATGAATGTCGAGATTGTATTTGCTAACCCTGTTACTGTCAAACCACAATATGTAGTCCAGTCTGAAGTAGAGGATGGTGCTAGTTTTAGGTTTGTTGGGTTAGATCCCTTAGGTACTAACGTAAACTTTTATAATCATGTTCCAACTCTTCCTAGTCTCGAATGCTTATGCAAGGTAGTCTTTTAGAACTTGACTTGTCGGTCTGAGGTTGTGATGATAATGCCGTGAATTTCCTTGAACCTGTTAAAACTTTATCCATGGTACATCCTGAGTTAATTGACTGTACTCTCTGAGATCAACCTTTGAATATACCTACCTTTGCCAATGACTATACATTAGCCTGTTATCTTAATGCAGTTGAACCAATGGACTTTTCCACCAGTGAAAAAAGTGAGAACATGATCGTAGTAAATGTTAAGTATCTTAGTCGCAAAAATCAAAAAAAGAAAAAGAAGAGTTTCGATGGCGAGAACCACACTATGGCGGTGTCAAAATAAAAAATAGTAAAAATAAAGGACGCACCTAATGGTGAAAACCTCTTTGAGGCACCTAAAGGTGAGATACTTGACATTTTTCCTGATCACTTTCAAGAGTGATCATCAGTGCTAATAGAACCTACATATATAGTAAACATTGAAACAAAAGAAGCTCAACACACCATACATGTAGCTCAATCCTTGTCAGCCGAAGAACTAAAAGAATTTGCTGATTTCTTCATGGAAAAGAAGATCAATATTTCATGGACATATGCTGATATGTCCGGTCTGGATCTTGACCTCATAATGCATCATCTTTCTATCACTCTCAGAGTTAAACCCGTTAAGCAAAAACTCTAAAAAAATGCATCCTCATGTTGCATTACTTGTTAAGGCTAAGCTAGAAAAATTACTAAAAGATGGATTCATCAAAGTAATTTATTATGCTAAATCAATCCGTGTTTGAAATGATTTCAGAGATTTAAACAAAGCCTGTCCAAAATATGATTTTCCACTACCCAACATAGACATGATTGTGGACATGACTGCTGACTATTAAATATACTCTTTGATGAATGGCTTTTCTAGATACAATCAGATCAAAATTGCACCCGAGGATCAAGAGAAAACAACATTCACCTTTGCATGGGGAACCTTTTGCTAGAATGTAATGCCCTTCGGTTTAAAGAATGTAGGTTCTACTTATCAAAGAGCTGTAACAAAATTTTTTCATGATATGATGCATAAAAACATGGAGGATTATGTTGATGACACTCTAGTTAAATCCATGAAAAGATCAACATATCTATAAGAACTAGGTCCAATATTAGATAGGATGGAAAAATTCAAACTCATATTAAATCCCAAGAAATGTGCATTTGGGGTTACATCTGGTAAGCTCCTAGGATATATTGTTTCAGTGAAAGGAATTGAAGTGGATCCAAAAAAAGTTAAGGCTATCATGGAAATGCCACCTCCAAAGAATGTCAATCAAATGAAAAGTTTGCAAGGGTGGCTCCAATCTATAAGACACTTTACTTCTCAGCTAGCAGATAAGGCTCAACCATTCACAAAATCATTACGTTAAGGAGTTACATACAACTAGGATAAAGATTGTGAACAACATCTAAATCAAATCAAGGAATATCTTTTTAATCCACCTATATTGATGCCACTGATTCAAGGCAAGCTATTGATTCTCTACATATCAACTTCTGATACATCACTGGGGGCACTTTTGGCACAACAGGATGAGAATAAAAAGGAAAGAGCTATATATTATATCAGCAGGACCTTGGTTTCCTATGAGATGAAATATACTATCATAGAAAAAGCTTGTTTGGCATTAGTCTTTGCATCACAAATATTAAGATACTACATGCTAGCACATTCTATCAAGCTAGTGGCTAAGATTGATATGCTCAAATACCTTCTCAACAAAGCAACACTTAGAGGAAGATTGGCTAAATGGGTCATTGTTCTTACAGAATTTAATATTGAATATATAGAATGTAAAGCTATCAAAGAACATGTCATTGCAGATCAACTTGCTGATGCTCCTCTTGAAGACAATCAACCTTTGCACATAGAATTTTTGGATGAATCCATCATGCACCTTACTCAGTGATCATGGAAAATGTTCTTTGACGGGTCTTTCACTCAACAAAGTTCTGCTGCTGGAATACTTATTATCACTCCTCAAAGATATTCAATCCCAAAGGCTTACAAAATTCTGTTTCCATGCACAAACAATATTGCAGAATATGAAGCTTTAATAAATGAGATCAAGTTGTCTATCAAATGGAAGGTTGTTGAGTTACACATCTATGGAGACTCTCAACTAATTATCAACCAAATTAATGATATATATCATACTCAGGATGAGAAGCTGATGCCCTACAAAAGAATGGTTGATGACCTCAAGAAATACTTTACCTTTGTATCATTTCAACAGATTCTTAGATCAACAAATAGAGCAGCAGATGCTATGGCTACCTTGGCATCTATACCAAAGCTACAAGAATATGAGTTCCGCTATGAATTCCTGGTGGAAGAGTTACATTATCCTGCTTATGATTCCCCTGAGTCCCAGATGGTCTGTTCTATCATTGGACATGATTCATCTTGCTATAGCCACATTTACTCTTACTTGCGTGACCAAATTATTCCTTCTAATCTTACCCGTAATGAGAAAAGGAACCTAATCCAAAATGCTTCACGACATGTCATCATCACTAACAATTTATATAGGTGAGGTTTGGATAATACTTTTCTTAGGTGTCTAGAAACTGAAGAGTCCCAATGTGTATTTTCTGAAGTACATGAAGGTATTTGTGGATCTCATTCAAACGGTCTTTAGGTCGAAAACTGCTAAGGGCTAGCTACTACTAGCCAGATATGGAGAAAGATGTAATAAAATTTGCTAAAACTTGTGAGAAGTGTCAGCTACATGGAAATCTCATACATGCTCCAGTAAGGGATCTAATACCTTTCATCACACATTGGCCCTTTCAACAATGGGAGTTTGACCTAATTGGCCAAATATATCCTGCATCATCTAATGGATACAAGTTTATCATAATTGCCACTAAATACTTCACTAAGTGGGTAGAAGTGGTTTCATTGATCAAAGCAACCAGTAAACAAGTAGCTCTGTTCATCCTTAACTATATCATTTGTAGGTATGGGATACCTTCTTCCATTGTGACTGACAATGGAGGGCAGTTCAAAAATAAAGATCTAGATGAGCTCTGTGAAAAGTTCAAAATCAAACAACACTGGTCCTCCATATACTACCCTCAAGGTAATGGACAAGATGAAGCATCTAACAAAAATCTGCTGACTATCTTACACAAAACAGTAAACAAATCAAGAAAGGATTGGCATCTGCAGCTCAATCCTGAATTATGGGCTTATAGAACAAGTATCATAACACCTATTGGGGCTACACCTTTTTCTTTGGTGTATCGATCCGAAGCAGTCTTGCCTATTGAGGTGGAAATACCTTTTTTCAGAGTTTCTTTGCAAGGCCTTGTTACTAATGAAGACTACATAACATCTAGATTGCAAGAAATCGAGTTGCTGGATGAACATCAACAAGTGGCATTTGATCATTTGAGAGCGTACCAAAAGAGAATATCTAGAGGTTATAATAAGAAAGTTTGACAAAGAGAATTTCAGGTTGGTGACGTTGTTTTGAGAGAAAATCTTAAAAATCAACAGTTTCGAGACAACAAAGAGAAGTTTGAACCCAAATGGTTGGATCCCTACATTGTTACTGCAGTCTTTGGCTCTGGTACCTATCAATTCTTGACATTGAAAGGAGAACAAATCCGTGAACTGATCAACACCATTCACTTGAAGAAATTATTCACGTAGTATTCTCTGCTCCAACAACCTGTACAACTAAAAAGTCCTGAAGAAAAAAAAAAAAAAAAAAGAAGCCTTGGTGAAAACCTGGTAAAAAGGCACCTTGGTAAAAAAAAGAAAAGAAAGGATCTTTGACAAGTAGGCAAAAACCTGGTAAATAGGCGCCTCTTGTACTCAAGTGCACCATCTATCAATGCAAATTTGGAATTTCCCGTTTTCATTCCCACTTTCCCGCATCTTTTCTTTCACTTGTAAATATCTTTTAGTCGCTTTTGTGACATCTTGTTCTTTTGGAACTCTCATGGCTTGAAACCAATCAATGTCCTAGTCTTAGGGTAATCGACTAATCAATTCACATGTTGTAAGTAGTATTCACCAAGTCATCTTTCTATCAGTAGTACCAAGTCATCCAATCCAAGTCAGTCACTCATCTCCTATCTACTACAAAGTTTTATCACTAAATAAACAAGCAAAACAAGACTACTGAAAACAATCACTAAACTGTTTAAGATATGATTGAAAATTTTCTTTGTGTGTTGTATTTTACATTGGTTTTTGATTATTATTCCCTCTGAGTAACTCGAGGAAGTCTATCTTGACTAAGAGGAGCAAGGATTGGGGGCATAATACTTTTCTTTGTTTTCTACTTGTAGGAGTGATTTCGATGATCTGGAAACATCTATTAAGACGGGTGTTTGTGATAAGTGCCTTCACATCAAGGTGAAATCGCCAAACATACCTTGACTTCACTTATTTGTATGCTATAGGGAGGTTGGAGTCATTTCTTTGTCTATTTTGAGGGAATTTCTTTAATGTGCAATTCGGAAGCATGCATAATTTGTCCAAGGATATGAACGATAAAAGGGTCATTGTGGACAAGATAATTAATATTGCATATATAAAAAAAGGAATTTTGTTTTGCCTGATGTGTTTGTAAAAAGCTCAGTGATAAAAATTAATCATACCAATCCAGTGACTAAGTTTAAGTTGCATTCTTTCTAAATTTTATGTATTTTAATTGATTTCAGCACGATAACAATGATCTCTTTATCTTTTGAATGAGAGTGAAACAATCATCATTTCTTAGCTAAGTGGTCTATTTTTGATAATTGTTTCTCTAATCGAGTACTTGTGTATTGAGAAGTTAGTTGCATAGATGAGCATCTTATATAGATTCATACATTTCATTATATATTTATTAGCATTCATGTTATTGCATGAAAAATAAACATTTGCATCTCGTTACTCATTTTCATCATTTATTTGCACATGAAAAAGAAAAATAAAGAAAAAACATCCATATTGATCTACATTACATACATCCATACTGAAAATATATGCATACATATAGAATAAAGCATATAGAACAACATCTCATAATCAATCAACACAAGTAGGATGAAATCAAATCAAGAACTCATATATATCGTCATAATCTCAGTGTCTCAAATTACAAATGATATCAACTATCATATACAATGTCTCATCGGAGTGAGAATCGTATAGGCTACAAAAAATGGGGTATATAATAAAATCTAGGAGATATAATAAATCTGGCTCTTTGCCTCTCCCTCATCACTGGGTGGAGGAGGTGGTGCCTACTGACCGATGTCCTATTTGGGTGCCCTAGCTCCCTTAGATCGAGCCATATACCGAGAATATAGAACAACCTGTTGCGCTACTGGGACCGCTACATTATAAGCTGACATAATAGGCTGCACAACTTGTCTGATGCAAAACCTCTCGCTAAAGAGCATCTCGCTCTTCGCTAACCTCTGCAAGCTGTCAGTCTTGCTCTGCAAGCTGTCTACACCATTGTCAACTATGACTACAAACTTGGCAACCTTGATCTCAAAGACCGTACTATGTTTGGTATTCCTTACTCTCTCCCAACAACCCCCTCTCTGGCTCCCTTCTCATCTCTCCATTGCTTAGCTTGCCTAGGAGACACTCTATCCTCATCACCTCCAACCTCTGCTGCCCTAGCAGTACCAAACTCAACCCCAACAAGTCTTAAGGATCCACCCTCCCCTCTCTGTCACTGTCTAACTCCCGCTGGTACCCTACTGCTACTAGCACCAGGATCACCTCCTACCTGCCTAGGTACATCTACTCTTTGTCCCTATATTTTCCCTCATCCCTGTACCTGATCTAGTACCCATGCCTATGCTGGTGCATCCTCCTCAATCTCCTCTATAAGAGGTGCATGCTCTCCCAGATCTGTAAATCGAGGAAAATGATCTCTGAAACCAATCTCTATATTAGGGCAATGCTCTCATGTCTACTACATCCTCTAAGTAATCCCATCTTTGTGGATGTAAACCTGCTAACTCCTGCATGCTCAGCGCATATGACAGTCTTGGTTCCCATCCTCGTCTCTCCTCCTCTCCATATCAAGCATAGGCTATGAACTCCTAGGATATACTCTGTGATCTCCCATACTATCTCATCACCCTAGACACTACAAATTGCTCAATGATAGACACCAATCTTCCAATGAGAGGTCAAGTCATGAACATGTCCTTCCTCTGCACTCTCCAATCATCCCACAACTCTAGACCCCTATACGGTCTCCATACTATAACAATTAGATCATCCAACTGTCTCCTCCGATAGTCAGTCTTGCCTAGGTGGGGCTGAGTAACATAACCTGAATAACAGCAAATAATAGGTTGGTGGGCCTCTCTAGAATCATCTACAATAGCTTTGCATACTAGGATGTGCTCCCATGCCCATATCTATAGAACTAAAACACCTGCTGCCATGCTCTTCCCCTCCCGATACACAATCTCATGCATCTCATGATACATATGAGCAAGTAAGCACGATCCCCACCCTAATCTCATGAGATGAGTCAACAACCTCTCAAGCATTCTGCCCCAACCACATAGAAATCCTTGTTGTCCTTTATCAGGCATCACAAAAAAACCAATCATACCTGCCAAAACACATGCCAGAGGGTACTGTGCACCATATCTGCTCATCGAATCATCCCACGTGATAGCGCGTTCAAGAATAGTCTCATCATGGAATAGACATCTCAATGCTAAAACACCTGGTCGTTGTGTAGAATCATAATAAACCTTGTCTTTAATGAACAAAATCCTCAAAATCCTATATATATGTTCTGGCGTGATGGTTATCTCTCCAATCGGTAAATGAAAGGTGTTATGCTTCGAATGAAAATGCTTGAATAAAGAAGTCAACATACTGTGATTCATACAGATATCAAGCATCTGTAATAGGTATTCGAATCCACACAAACCAATATGAGCTCTCTCTACGTCTGATAACTCGTGAACTAGCCTCATCGTCGGCAGAAATGTACACTGAAACTGAATATCTGGCAACCGAATCTGCAAAATGGAATATTCAAATTGTCAGCACGTGATCAAATTTCTGCTAAAAATATGTTAAACATGCTCATGAATCAAAATATACAATATTCAAAATAAAAAAATTGTTGTTTACATTCTAAAAAATGCTTGTTGTTTTTGATACGAGTTTCCATAGACAAGTAAAAACTTGTATGAGCAAATATTACACCCCGCACGAGTAAACATTCTCATACGACAAAATATATCCTCTGGCATGACTAAATGGTCTTATAAGAACACTATTGTATGATTCATGGGATAACACAGGACGAAAAACCCTATATGTCCATATGACTAAACAAAAAAGGACAGATACTCGTACGATAAATGGTCATGAATCGAATGATAAAATGACACAAATGACTTTGAACGAAATTAAAAATGCAAAAATTCAATAAAAAATCAAAAATTAAGAAATGCATAGGCTAAAGATTGATCACTTACTGCTGGGTCATAGTTCCGTGATCAATTATGTCATCTCTAGCACTCGAATCGATGCTCCTAAATCAGAATTGCCATTTTTCTTCGCAAGAGGGTTTTTCAAATTTCAAATTTTGAGAGGTAACAGTGAATTGAAAATGACATATTGAACCCCTTATATGGCCCAAACCCTAATTTTCAACTTGCTCTGATGGACATAAAACTTGTACCCTAAGCTATATCAACTGTCCTAAGTCCATTTTTGGGATCAAAATCAAAATTTGACATCAATTGTCTAGTTGAAATTTCATGACGTTGACCACTTAGCACTTTCATCCTCAAGTTGATTTCGAATCATTTTGCACTCAACTTAATTCTCAAATCATCTCTGATTTTAATCTTCAACATCAATCTTCATGCTCAAATAATTATCATCGCTAAAAATTGCCTAAAATCATTGTACCCTTTCTAAATTTTGATTTCACTCCTAAGGGGGCATACTCATTCCATCTTTTCAGTGATCATCATCATCAAAAGTCAAGAAATTTTTCAAATCCTCTTCACAAAGTCGAGCAAAAATCTTTTTAAACAAAGAAAATCAATTAAACCTAGTTACTAGGGGCATCTTAACTAAATCGCGTCATATCAAGTTGAGATTATTCGATGTCAAATAAAGCAATCTTTAGGGGTATAACAATATTTGTCCTTATCTAAATCAATCTTCAAATCGATGTTCAGTTTTATCACATTAAATCAAGTTGGACAATATCTCTTGTTAATCGGTTCTTGTTCAATCAAGTTCGGAATCGGTTTTATCGCTTTGCTCAGTCAATTCTTATTCAATCAAGTTCAAAATCGGTTGCGTTTCTCGCTCAGTCTAGTTTGATCAAGTTCTAGATTGATGCTTATTTCTTGATCAACCAAGTTCAAGAACAGTATCTCGCTCTTTGTCGATTCTTGTTCAATCAAGTTCAGGATTGGTATCGCTTTAATCAAATCTGTTCAGTTTCATCACTTCAAATCAAGCTGAACATCTCGCTTTTCATCAGTTTGTGATCCATCAAGTTCAGAATTGATATCTATTTGACATCAACTATTCTTTGAACCAACGCGTTGCTCGGACATTAATTCAAAGAGGGGCAAATGTAATACCCTAAAAATGGTCATCTAAACCATGGGCCCCTATTCTTGACATCACCAAGGTCTTAACCAAAGGCAATTAAATCAACCTTGAGCACCTAATTAATTAATTCTCAATCATTAATGTTAAATGGAAAATAAATCACTCAACATTAATTAAATATTTATTTAATTAATTAAATCATTCCAAGTAAATCATTTTGATCAATTATTCTATTTATTTAATTAAATGTCCTAGCATATTTAATTAATAAATAAATTTGTCATTTAATCATAACAAAAGGAATTAATTTACAAAAAGAGATTAATCATAAAAAAGGAATTAATTTACAAAAAGAGATTAATCATAAAAAAAGGAATTAATTTACAAAAAGAGATTAATCACAAAAAGAGGAATTAATCTACAAAAGAAAGAGTTAAATTCAAAACAAAAGAAAAGAATTAAATTGAGAAAAGAAATCAAACTTAAGATATTTCTTTTTCTAAAATTGAGATAACTTGAGAAATCAGAAGAGCAATTAAATTGAATTAATCATTTTCTCTAAAATTAAAACTCAAAGCTTTTGACAAAATAAGTTCAGTTGCATTGAAAAGACTTTTTCTAAATAAAAATCTTGAGCAAATTAAAGAAAAGTGTATGGAATCACCTATTTTTATCTCAAGTGCATGGAATCAACTAAATTGATCTCCAACGCAAACTCAGACTTATAATCTGAATGCATTCAATCAAGCTATAATTAGAATCTATCTCAAGATTAACTGAATCTAATCTCTCAATTATTTCAATTATCCTAAAATGTGCTTTTTCTTGAATAATCTCAACCGCTCATTGCTAATCGATCTTGACCATTGGTCTCTCTTTTGAGTTTCTATAAATTCAACTTTCATCTCTCATTCAAAACACCCTGGATATTTATTGTTATTATGCAATTTTTTCTTTGGAGTCATTGAAGATATTGTGCTTTGATATTATTGCATCTTAGCTTAGCTTTTTTCATATTTAGTTTAATTATGAGTGCTTGAATTTATTTAGCTTAATATTCATTCATCTAGCTTATTATTCATTCATCTAGCTTAATATTCAATCATCTAGCTTAATCTTGCATACATTTAGATTATTCTTGTGGTCATATAGATTAAATCCTTCATCTTGGTGTAGTCTAGTCACTGGTATTGCTTATACAAATATGTGAGAAAGTCTATACTCACATCTTTTAGAAGGAAGTAGGTCAATTTTTTATGGTTTTATATTCATGATTATATGTGTCTAACCATGCATGCAATGACTTAATTGAAGTGTTGTGTCTTACAACTTTCTGATACTTGTTCCACTTTTAACACACACATGGGAGATATAGAGAGACTTGAGAGGTGGATGGAGGGTTTGTGTGTGTGTGTGTGTGTATGTGAGAGAGAGAGAGAGAGAGAGAGAGAGAGAGAGAGAGAGAGAGAGAGAGAGAGAGAGAGATACCTAAGAGGTAGAGGGAGGGATGGTTAGAGAGAGAGAGAAAGAGAGAGTGAGAGATAGAGAGAGCTTGAGTGAGAGAGAGGAAGGGATGGAAGGATAGTAATAGACTAGAGAGAGAGGTTAAGAGAGGTAGAGAGGGAGAAAGAGAGATGATGATGAGAAATGGAGAGAGGGAGGGGGAGGAGAGAGGGAGATAATGATAGAGAGATACACCTGAGAGAGGAGGAGAGTGAGATAGAGAGATAGAGGTTGAGAGGGAGAGATACAAGAGATAAAGAATGGGAGAGAAAGAGAGATGGAAAGAGAGTTAGAGAGAGAGATTGGGAGGGAGAGAGGGAAAGAGAGTTAGAAGGAAAGAGAGAGATATTTAGAGAAAAAGAGAAAGTTAGGGGGAGGGAGAGAGGGACGGAGATGGAGAGGGAGAGAATGGGAGAGAGGTACACTTAAGAGAGAAGGAGAGTGAGATAGATAGATAGAGGTTGAGAGGGAGGGAGACTTAAAAGAGAAAGAATGAGAGAGAAAGAGAGAGGGAAAGAGAGTTAGAGAGAGAAATAGAGAGATAATGAGAGAGGGAATGAGACAAATAGAGGGAATTTAAAGTTAGAGGTAAAGAGAGAAATAATAGAAGAGAGAGACACTTGAGAGAGGAGAGAGAGATAAACGTTGAGGGAGAGAGACTTGAGAGAAAGAGAAAGGGAGCAGGATGGAGAGAGAGAAAGAGAGATAGAGGGAAAGAAAGAGAGACTTGAGAGAGGAAGAGAAGGGGAGGGGGAGGGAGAGGGAGATAATGGGAGAGAGAGAGAGACCTAAGAAAGGGGGAGAGAGTGACAGATAGAGATACTTGAGAGAGGGAGAGAAAGAGAGATATCAAGTGAAAGAGGGAAAGAGAGGGATAGACCAAAGAGAGAGAGAGAGTGGGTGAGGGAGATGGGAAAGAGAGGGAGAGATACCTAAGAGGGAAGAAAGTAGAGAGAGAGAGACCTAAGAGAGAGAGGCAGGGATTAGGAAGAGAGAGGGGGAATGCAAGGAAGAGACCAGAGAGATAATGTTGATATGAGCATGTTGATTACTGGAATTTGACTGTCTGAAATTTATATGAATACTCTAAAAACTAGAATTTGCATTATAGCTCCTAGAGATCTATAACCACTCTCAAACATCTTGATAGTATATACATAAAATATAACTTAAAGTATAAGAAAGGAAATAGACAATTAGAAATGTGACTTATACTTAAATGTTATATTTTATGTATATATTTGGAGAGAGAAAACTTTGTGCTTACAAAGATGAAAAAAATGCATGAAATACATTTGGCGTGCGCCAAATATGGCGCATGCCAAATAAGGCATGCATCAAATGATTTTTTGACCTTTTTTTCATTTGGCACTTTCCAAACTTGTTGCCTTGGAAAACACCAAACCAAAGGCTTGGACTTGCCTTGGGCATCCAACCCAAAGGCTTGGACACCCTTCTTAGGCCTGAGACATGTTTTCCAGCAAATATTGAAAATTTTCTCTTTTTTCTTCGTGTTCTCCATCAGGTTTGCATGTGTTTCAATGTAATTAAAGAAAACACCATACAATCGTCAAGATCTCTCTTAACTATCTAACCTTATAATTCTTTTCAAATTAAGATAATGTTAAGGTCTTCATTCATAATTTCTTTTGCTAGTGTGTCAGATTTTGGTCAAAAACCAACATGTCGTATTTTGGCCATAGATTTTTACTTGTTTATCAAATTTTGAAAAAAATTACATTTTTAGAAACTAGTCTCCATTATAAACAATTTTAAAAAAATAAATCTAATTTTTTATTAGTTTTCACAATTTTTTTTTTTTTTGGGGGGGGAGAACGCTCAAAGTTTTGTGTTTTAGGATGTGTCTACTTCGAAAATTCATAAAAATTCAAATATTCATAAAAAAATTAGCCAAAAAATCTGGCATAAACTTCAATGTGTTAGCTACTTTCTCACTAGAGCGATTTGCAAAATTCCCCTAAAATGTTAACGTTTTAGGGGCACCACATTTCGTGCTATCTTATTTTTTTTCCGAAAAAACATGACCAATAAATGTGGTGCTCCTTTTTGAATCCCTTAATCTCCTCCGTTTTCAAAACAAATTAGTTTAGAAAGTAGATTCAGAGCACTTCAACTTTTTTTCTTGTTGTATATTCAAATTTTGAGTGTACCTATCTTCAATTTCTTGTTGGAGTTCAATCTTTGCCGATTTCAAAAAAAAGTGGCATCTTAAGATCCCTTTTTGGTCCCCCATCTTTGTCCACTTACCCAAAACCTGTAGTATTTTATTGTATATTGAAAGAGTTACTAATACAAACTGAAAAATGCTTCATAATGAGCTACAATATCTTCTTGCCTTGCTACTGATAGCTAAAAGGCAGAGAGAAAAAGGAACTCCCTCAAAAAAGAGAAAAGAAGAAAGTCTTATAGAAGAAGAGTTGTGAGATCAACTGAAAGATAGGACTAGGTGTGCCTCCTTGAAGTTAGCTTTAATTAATGGTCCCCACCTTGGAACATCTTCATCTTGCATGATATTTCTCTTTGGGGTCGAATTTGCTCATTAGGCATGCAAAAGAGCTATCAAAACTAATTGAAACTGAGAGTTAGCTGCTGAAGAAGGTGGTCTAACTAGTATCCAACCCATATGGAGTAAAAAATGAGGTGAAGTTTTTTTATAACTGCTTGAGAACTCCTTATTTTGGGGTCTCTAACTGAAAGTAACTTGATGTCATCTTTTTAATCTCTCAGCTAATCATTGATTGCATGCCCCAATACTTACTTGACTGGCTAATGACTCTAAAATAGATAAGGTTGGATGTAAGTCCTTTTGTGCAAATAAAACCTCTTATCTTCAACAAAAATATGTATTTGGGGTTTGAAATTGAGACTTGACCATGCATCTACCTGTAGGATGTCTTTTACTCATGTTGATAAGCCATTTGTAATTTGTTTATAGCTCAATTTATACCCCTGCTGTCAACACCTTCTTGGCTTCTAATATCACCATTATCATTGTATCTTGCACCTTGGTCACTGTTTGCAATTACTAAGGCCTGCTCTACTCTAATCTCACTGCTCCTAATACTGTTCATAGAATCATCTCACTATCCTTGGTGTTTTATGACTATCCTTTGAGGAGTTTCTTTAACACTATAACTGAGACAAACCATCCTTATTGCCCTAGCACATTGTCCCTTTTTTATTTCTGCCCCTGATGATGACTATATCATGGTGGTCTGTTCTTTATCAGCTATGATTTTATGATGCTCTTTGTCAAATGATTTACACCCCTATCTTTTAAGCCATACCCCATTGCTCTCCCTTTGACTGTGTATTGTTGTAGCCTAATGTTCAAATTCTTGATGCAACTCTTTCTTTCTTTCAAAGGTCATCTAAGCCTGCAATAAGACCTTGACAACCTTATCACTATTTTCTATCATGCATGGATGAGTTTTGTTGTCACAATACACTTCATGTTTTCTTATTATTGTATTTATCATAATGTTTACTTTGAAATGTTTACTTACTGTGATGCATGACTTTGATATTGAAGATCAGATATTTTCTTGACTGTTATGACAGTCTTTGACTCCTTTCTTCTTTATTGGCATCCATTGCTCACTATGCCTTTGGGTTTTTTGGTGATACATACTCTATATTATCCCATACTTATCTGACAGTCATCTAATCCCTGTGAACTTGGGTTGTGTCTGACCTCAGATTGAGCTTTTTGATTATGACTGCAACTATATTCTGAGGCTATCTAAGCCTTTTACTGCTCTTTCTATGGATATTGTTATTTTTGATACTACTCAAATTTGTGACTGTATTCATTCATTATATGATGACCATGTGCTCAATACAATGGGTAGTCCTTCCATTATGATCCTGGTCTATAACTTTGATGTTTTGTTCTTGAACCTACCTCTCTGTGTTAACATGTAGCTTTCATAATCTAATCTGTATTTTAAATAATCACTATTATGATAGATATAAAATCCACTTCATTAATTGCTCTTTTGGTCCTTATGGCTGGCAATTACTTTTTTATCTGTATTCACTATCTTTTGAACCTCTTTGATCTGACTATACTCTGTATATGGTGCTTAATGCTATTCTAAGTGTCATTGTTCTTATGTGCCTTTGTCAATTTTTTTGCCATTGATCTTCCTTCCTTAGGTCAGCAAGGTGACTTTTCTTAATGGGACGCTTCATGACTATGGTTCATTTAATAACTGCTAAGATATGAATCTTCTCATTATCAAAACAATGAAGGAATGCTCTTGCTTTCTTTGATCTAGGCCTCTTTTAAAATGATTTGAGGGTTATCCTCATATGACTCTATGTGCTCATTGATTCTCCCCTTTGTCTTTTGATCAAATTTTAGGAATCATCTTCTATTGAAACATAATCATGCCCATTGATTTGAATTTCTCCATACATTATTGCACTGATAATGTTATTGGGCTATCCTGTAACAAGGACCTTTTCACTTAACAAATCTGGGAACTTCTTTTGAAATTCTAAGGCTTTACATTGATCTATCTAGTTTGATATCACAGTTCTTAAAACCCTCATCTATATATCATGACTATGATCTGAGTTTTCTTTACCAATGGGTGCTGCTATGGTTTCCCTTTGGTAATGTCTTCATGACTTTGAGCTCTTTACTGCGTGTTTATGCTTTGTGTATCTTTATTGTATCTTTATGCTTTGTGGCTCTATACCTCTAGCTACTATAAGGTTGCTTTGATTGTCCTTTATTGACAATGATCTTCTCCTTTTAGCTGCAAGTGATGTCTTTTAACTTGTATTTGTGTTATTCATCTTTGAATTATATCAATAACAATAATGGACTTAACCTCAAATTTGTTTCTCATTGCCTTTGCCTTGTATTATTTGCTTTGACTTGAGATTGAGACTATATTCGAAGACTAGATAATCTTTGGACTACTCTTTTGTGACTATTTTGAGATGCATGACTATCTTTTCATCCATTGCAACCTTGTATTAATCTATCCCTAGGAAGATTGCTTGTTGCAGGGTGTCTACCCTTAGTCTCCTTGTGTTGTGCAGTGCAAGTGATGGGTTTCCAATATGGCTTAACTGCCTCCCATGGATTCTATGTGTCAGACGGTTGTATTAGGTTTTAACAGGTCAATCTTTTAGTGCAATGACAACTGTGTTTCCAACAAGTTGTATCAGAGCTTGGTCATAGGTTCAAACCTCCCACTTGTGTCTGGGGAGGGATTGTTGCAAGGTGTATACCCTTGGTCTCCTAGTGTTGCGTAGCACAAGCGATGGGTTTACAACATGGCTTAATCACCTCCCGTGGATTCTGTGTCACGTGGTTATATCAAGCACTAGCAGGTCGATCTTTTGGTGCAACAACAACCATGTTTCCAACATTGTCTTTCCGCTCTTGTCCCTGAGGCAACATTAATAGAATTTTCCTTTTATACCTTGTCCGCATTCTTTGCATCTGATTGTTACTTTACTATGACTTTTAGGTTCACTCTTTCTATGACAACATTGATTATTGTCTTAGATCCTCCTTGACTTTAAATATAATAGATAGAGAGAAAACATTTAGAGAACAAAGCCATATGAAGGTTTTGGAAATAAAAAATTTAACTGGTGTATACTAGAAGATTGGTCATGGTAAGAAAACCCCTTAGACCGTACTTTCTCCACTGTCATGCTTCTTAGATCTCTATCTTTTCAGAATGGTGTGGTACACATGAAACACAATAGCCCCTCTATCTTTATTTCCCTACAATCATCCTAGTTTGATTATCTTTATTCAATATTCATATAGAATGACAATCACTATCTCTTTCAGCAACAAACATTGTAAACTGAGATCAAACACTAGTTTCCTTGAAATGTAGGGCATTATTTTTTTAATTGAAATCCTACCTCTCAATGTAAATCTTTGACTACAACTCTCTTTCTCAACTTTAACTGCTGATTGAAACTTTAAACTGTTCCTCTCATGCATAAATCACTACATGATTAGATCCTTACTCTTGGCCATTTATCCGCAATAAAACTCAAGCATTGAAGGGCTTTATATGCTATTTGCATGCAAGGAACTCCATCTTCCAAGATCTTTTCCACCTTTGAAGTCTCAGATTGAAGCATGTATGCATGAGCAAAGAACTAGGGCTTTCAGGCTCTTTTTTTTTAAAGTCTCTAATCGTCAAATTGAATGTATTTATTTTTGACTTAATACCACATGGTTTTCTAAAAATTTGAACATTTGGATATTTTTCTTTTTAGACTTTCAAATGATAAATAAAAAGATATTACTTATCTTTTAATCATTTGAACATATTCAAAGGGTCTTTCAAGTGAAAACCTCTTAAACCCTAAATTTAAATATAAATCATTTTAATGAAAGCCATTTTTACCCAAAAGGGAAAAATTGGTAACAATGCCATTGTATGAGAACTTGAAACATTGATGAAAAGTGGAGGGGACTTCCTATATAGCATGTATCCATGGGCATCCCAATAGCATATTGTATCCCAATTCTTGATCTAGAACCTGAAATATGGTATCTGTTGTTACTAGGCCAACTTATGCTGGAAGATTGATCACACCTTTTGATGGGTGTTACTCGTTGTCATAAGTTTTGATATTTATCCTTTTGGAGGGATCGATGCTAAGATATAAATCTCCTTAAGCCTTGACTAAGTTTAAAATGCATATGTTAATGCCAACTTTGTCATCTATTAGTACTCTCTTGATCTTATTCTTGTGAACAAAGACTTCTAGATGCAAAGATTCATTGTGTGATGGTTTATGTGCTGGAATGTCCTATTGTGTAAACACAACTCAAGGAGAAGCAAATAAGTTCCCTACCATAGCTTGAAAAGCCTCTTTATCAATATCTCTTGGCACAATAGACTCACAAAGAGCTTTGTCTAGGATCACTCTGTGAGTTGGAGATATGCGTAACAACTCCAAAATTCATATTTGGGCGGGGGTCTTCTTTAGTTGATCAATGTCATTATAGTTCCCCATAAGTGGTGGAGGATTTGAAGTAGCTCCTTGAAGTGTAAATTTTGAACGATGAGTGATCACTACATAATTGGGATTCTTTGGTTTAACAATAATGTTTTCCATTGTCTCATTAGCTTGACTAATATGATTAATTGTGTAATCGTATGAGACCCTGGTATAATTTGCTTTGTTGTCTTGCAAGTTGGAACTTAAATATTTTCCCGTTGCAAGGTGTGTGGCCTTGGTCTCCTTGTGCTATGCAACACAATGCTTGGATTTGTGACATGGATTAACCGCCTCCAGTGGATTCTATAAGTCTAGTGGTTGTATTAGGCATTAATAGGTCGATCTTTTGGTGCAACTACAACCACACTTATAACAAGTGGTATCAGAGCTTGGTCATAGGTTCAAATCCCTTCGCTTGCAATAGGGGGGATTGTTGTAAGGTGTGTGCCCTTGGTCTCGTTGTGTTGTGC
Organism: Cryptomeria japonica; assembly: GCF_030272615.1. Classification (NCBI taxonomy): domain Eukaryota; kingdom Viridiplantae; phylum Streptophyta; class Pinopsida; order Cupressales; family Cupressaceae; genus Cryptomeria; species Cryptomeria japonica. Next base: position 446,592,745 of record NC_081409.1, read on the forward strand.
ATCACAACCCTTGAATTTGTGACATGATTTAACCACCTCCTATGGATTCTATAAGTTTAGTGGTTGTATCAGGCATTAATAGGTTGATCTTTTGGTGTAACGACAACCACACTTGTAACATTTTCCTTTATTATGATTGACAAAAGGGTTGTTAAAAATTGTATTTGTGTTCGTGGTCTCCTTAGTGTTTTCCATAGTTATGTCACCTTGGTCAATGAGGTCCTAAATCAATTTTTTGAGCCTGTAGTAGTTGGGCATCTCTTGATCTTTGGTGTGATGGTATTCAAAAAATTCATTGTCATTCCACCAGGCAAGTTTGGACAGGCTTGGATCATAAGGTTTCACCTTAGGTAAGGTTATTATGTTTGTCTGAATCAACTTTTTAAGCATGGATTCAATTGGTTCTCCAAGGGGTGTGTTATTTCATTTCAGGTTATTATTCCTCACTTGTTGAGAATTATTAAATTAGAATGCGTTTGCATTATTATTATTGGAGTATGTCTTATTTATCATGAAAGGGTTGATAGGTCCTTGCAATGAAATAATGGGTTGGGCTCTAATCAGCATGTGGGCATCAACTACATTGTCATTTGTTATGTTCTTATTCCTTGACCAAAATTTTGTTCTCTCATTACTCGTATTACTAGTTGAATTGTTATCCTTGTTATTTTTCAAAATACCTTGTTCAATAAGACCCTTCTTGCACTTAAGGCCTTTTTCTATAACTTGATCGAACAATTTAAGACATTGCATCTACAAAGGATATTTGATTTGAGGTACTAGATTTTTGGTGAATATATCTACTTGCTCCTTTTTCAGGATATGATAGGGACATCTTTGAGAAAGGGAGCACCAACATTGTAGGGAAAAGGAAAAAGATTCAACCTCTTTTTGTTTAGTAGCACATAAGTCTATCAGTGTCATAGGATTGTCTATGTTATGCGAGAAGTTTGTGATGAATTGTTGAACCAATTCTCCCTATGATCTATGGGGTAAATGTGAAAACCATTCAAGGGCCCGACCATCAAGACTTTCAGAAAAAAGGCACATCAAGTATGTATCTTCATTGGCCACTTCTATACAAGCAGTAAATAATTCTTTGATATGGTTCCTCAAATCACCTTTTCCCTTATATTTCTCAAAGTTTGAAGTTTCAAATTTCAAGGGAAAAGGCAACATATACATTGTTCAATTAAAGGGATATGTGCAAAGATCCTCCATGTTGTAGCTCTTCTTGTCATTACCTGTCTAAAGATTTATCATTCATTTTGTAAGTTTTGGACTTGTTGAACAAGGAGGTCTATTTGAATCATAGGTGTGATTGACAGATAAGTGTTCCGACAAATGGATTGGTGTTTGTGTACATAGGAGGTTTTTGGAACACCAAATGATTATGGATTTGTGCACTACTTGTTCCATTGGACATTGAGAAATACACAAAGTGTGTATTGGAGATAGGTTGAGTTGAGATAAATAAATTACTCAGAGCTTGATTCAAGTTTTAGTGACTATAGGTCAATCTGGAAAAAACTAACACCTCAAGTGGTGGGGTACTATTTGATGTGAGAATTTGAGAAGCATTAGCCAATGTCTAGGCTAAAGCGTTTGGAACACTTATTGTAGTTTGTGATGTTGTACTGGGATGTGTTTGCAATGTTATGTTTGTGTTTGTTTGAGGGTTTTCCAATGTTGTGCCAATATTTGTGTTTTGAGTTGAAGCCTTTATTCTGATTGTATTTGGATAGATGTTTGGTATCTTTCCCTGAATAAGTGATCTTTAGTTGAGAAAGTTTCTCTCTTGTATCTTTCCCTAAGGTAGTGTGCCTTAGAATGCATGTATGGAGAAATGAGCTCCCTATCCTATGGACTAAATCATTGTAAATACTTATTACATATATTGTGAGTTAGATTCTCACTATGGTTTTTCCCAATTTAGGTTTTCCATGTAAAAATCTTAGTGTTCTTGTGTTGATGTTTTTGCTATTTTAGTTATTCACTTTCATGTATGTGTTTTGATTGACGTTGTGAAGACAAAATAAAGTAAATGTTCATAATCAAATCAATTTTTAGTATATTTTGATTCACCCCCCTTCTCAACATCCAATAGTGTTCAACAATTGGTATCAGAGCTTTGGTTTCTGAAGAGAGTTTAACCATTAAGGTAGATCTAGGATTTTGAACACTATGTTTGAAGAAGAATTGAATGACATGGATGTTATGGGTCAGAGTATTTGGTATGATGTTGATGGTATAGTTGATATGGATGGAGAGTTAAGATCTACATTGGCAAACCTACATGAAAGAAAAGAAAGACACAAGAAGGTAGTTGAAAAGATTTCTTATTTGATAAGTTTGCTTGATAAAGTAAAGGAGGTAATTGATGATTCTGAAAAAAAACTCGATGAGAAAAATAAAAAATTCTCAAGACTTAAAGAAGAAGTGATTAGGTTTAAGAAGGAACTGAAAGCTGTTAAGGATTAGATTGATAATGGATTGAAAATCAGAGGTGGTAGTGAAGTGCTTGATGCTATGCTTAGTTCTCAAAAACAAAGTAAGCATAAAGGTGGACTTGATTTTGAAAATGGTGAATGCTCTACGACATCTAGAAAGAAGGATAAAGGAAAGGAAAATATCAAGGATGATTTGAAGAACTCTAATAAAGATAAAAAAATATTTTATTTCAGAGTAGGACATCTGGAGCTTCCAAAGATTGAAGAACTTTTGGAGCTTCCAAAACTTGAAGAACTTTTGGAGACCCCCTCCTTTTCTTTCCAGGTATTCCTCATCTTTTAACAATAACTATTTTTCATGCAATAAATTTTGACATAGAGCTAGTGAATGTAGTAGTTAGATCAGAACATGAATGTGTTGGCTTGATGATGATTGTAATGAATGACTTCATGTGTTTTCATTGATGGAACATGTACACACACATATATGTTCACATTGTCTACTAGTATTACTTCTAAAGTTACTTGTATTGTAGCCAATACTGGAAGTTTAGTCTATGATGGTTTAGAGAGTGTCAAATTGGTACATGTAGACAACCAGTATATGCAGGAATGACTTGACACTAACTTGAAGATTCAATGGAGACCATCAAAGAAGCAAATGGAGGACAATCAGTTTATATGTTGACAAAGGTTAACTCTAACCAGTATTGGTGTTCCAATCGGTATTCATTGATTGTGTGATGAGTTATCACCAGTCGTGATGAGTTGCCCCTAACTGACAAATTTTGGCAGTAATTTGTGATGAGTTATGTTTGATTGTCCAGATACACTGCACCTAGGAAATTGTGATATAATTTCTAAGCTGAAATGAAATCTAAATATCTATATAATGGCATTATGATGAACTATTTCATATGAGATGAATTGATGTGAAGATTAAAGTGTTAAGTTGTTGAAGGCATTGTAGAATATGTTGGTGATGCAGTTTTGAGTGCGCAGAAGAGGATCTATTCAAGCAAGTTGTTGTACTTCTAGATCACACCACCTGTTGTTTTCTAATCACTACAACAGTCAAATCCCCTAATCGGGTAAGCTCTAACAAGCTTCATTGTACAAATTATTTAACAAGGTGATCCATTAGTTTGGATTCAGAAATCCTCTACCGAGTTTACACCTAACAAGGTACTATTTTTAATAGGGTATAGCTCCTAACAGAGCTTTGGGATCTTTAATAGGATTCACTCCTAGCAGAGCACTTTTGTAGACCTTAACCGGCTAGTTACCTATTACTGTAGATAGTTAATTTGTGAGTCCCATCTCACCATGTTTTTTCCCATTTGGGTTTTCCACGTATAAACACTTGTGTTATGGTGGATTTTTTACTTATTGTGGATGCTTTAATATCATTTTGGATTGCATGCATTTAGTAAACTTATTAAGTATATCTACCGGTCAATGTTTAAAGTAGTATTGTTTTTGGTGTCACTGATTCACCCCCCCCTCTCAGTGCTTTATAAGTCTATCAATTGGTATCAAAGCCTAACTTCTTTAAGGCTTAATCACTTGGAAGGAAACCCTAAAGCTATCATGGGAGATATGAGCTACTTTGAGATGGCTAGAGTGCTTGAAGCTACCAAGGAAGAGCTTGAAACCCTAAGGGTCATATTTAAAGCTTCACAAGTCAAAAGGAGAGAGATGAGTGAACAACTATTGGAAATATTTGATAATAGTTCTTTAGATGAAGCTAACATTGATGCATTAGCTGAAGAAGTTGAAAAACTGAATAGTGAAAAGCTAAATCTGAGAAGAGAGTTAGAATCCCTAACTATCCACATGAGTCAAGAGTTGGAAGCTAGGAGGGAAGTTGGAGAGCTTGTCAAAGAAAGAGATCATGAGATTTCTAAGATCAAACAAGAGAATGCAACCCTGCATGAGAATTGGCATGCAGAAAAAGAATAAAAAGAGACTTTGCAGCTAGATCTTGAAATGGCATCATCCCTAAGACAGACTCTTACAAAACACAATGAAGATCTTACAAGAGAACTCACTGAGGCTAATGCAAAGTTGGAAAAGTTCAATAAAATTTCTTCTATGATGGATAAGAAGATCCAATCATAGAGGATGAAAGGTAATACATCTGTAACACATCTAAGAAATGAGAGTCTTCTAGAACAAAGAGAAACATTCACAAGGACAAAACTGCTCCTAAGGCTAACAAGCCTATCAACAAGAAATTTTTTAAACCTGTTTTCTTTGTTTGTCATAAACCTGGACATACTGCAAATGTGTGTATAAACAGACCCAATGAGAATACATGCTAGAATGCAAATACTAGGTATGTATCTAGGAGATTTGAAGGTCATTGTTTTACATGCAAAATGTATGGACATAGATCAATTGAATGTAGATATGGAGCAAATAATCTAGTACCTCACATGAATCCAAGACCTAATAGTAACTGGAGGAGAACCTATGACAACCGGGGTAACATGAACTGGCAGAAATCCTATCTCAACCAGTTTAGTCCATTTGAGATGGAAAAGATAACTAATGTCATTTGCACCATTTGTAACATTTATGGTCATGTGGCTATGAATTGCAGAAGGAGAAATGGAAAAGGCAATGCAGGACCTTGGAGATCATCTGGAATGGCCTGCTATCATTGTCATAAACTGAGACACATGGCGAAGTTCTGTAGAACTAGGAAGAACAAACCGGTTAATAATTCTGAAGATCAGAAAGGTAAGCAGAAGGTAAATGTCGAGGAAACCAGAGAAGAGATGAACCAAATCTAGAAAAGAAGAGTGATGATATACCTATAGAAGTACCTAATCCTTCACCCAATGTGGAGAATCCCGCACCAGTGAATTGAGCCTTTCAACAGGGCTAAGGGGAGCATAGTGGTAAATCTACTTCCGAACCCCTTGAAAGATAAGTGGTAAGAAAACTTGCATTTTTGAGTTATTATGTGTGAAATCTTGATATCTTTGTCAATCAGTTTTTCAAAAGTTTATCAACCAGTTTTACACCTATTAATAGTGAATGTATTGTCAAGCGGTGTTTTAGGGTTTGTAACCCTAGTGGTCGAGAAATTAATGCAATAGGTAAAAATGATAAAAGCGAGTTTTACTATGTTGTTTTTACCCTAATGCATTTAGAAAAGAATTCTTGAGTACTTGCAGAGTGAAGAGAGATTTTCTAACTGGTCTTAGATGAATTTTTGTCATGAATTGCGTGATTGAAGCTGATTCAAAGATTAGTGAAGGTGGAACTGGTGTGCATTTGAGTAATCAACCGGTAACTGAGGAAACACGCAAGAATTAAGGTATTTCATTGTAAATCCCTTTTTGAATCAAGATTATCTAAATGGCTTCATCATCTAAGAAAGTAGAGAGACTAATGATCACATCAAAACCTATGGAGGTTGAGGAATCTGAACAAATAGTGTCTTACAATGCTTTGTCTCAAGTTCCTGATGGTGTAATTGTAAAAGGTGATTTATCTAGTTATATTGATTGTAAAATCAAATATTTAGGATCACTATCAATTTATTCTCAATTGAAATACCTTTGCAATAAGAGCAGAAAGATTCAACCTGAGTATATTAGGGTTTATGAGAAAGGTTTTCACAATGCAGCTTATTTTCTTGAGGAACACATCAGAATCATTCTTAGTCCTATTCATGGTTAAAACATGTATCTGGAAAGGACACACATTATAACCAAGGAAGCTATGCATGTTGTGACTAGATTTTGGTCAACCGATGAAGTTCCCAAGCCGAGGTGAATTTCTAAAGAGACTGTAACCACTTTAACCTCGTCTACCTCTGATGGGTGTGTATTTTTTGTTAATAACATTAAGGACCCATTGGTTAAACTGGATACTATGGTTATAGGGTACATGATATTCTATTCCAGTAGAATGAACAATGTGCCATCTGCAGCAGTGCGTACAACCTATAAAATGATTGCTGAGAACGCAGATTATGACCTATGTGAGGCCATAAAAAGTCAATTAATGATGAATCTATAGTTAATTAAGAAAGAAAGCAGTCAGAAGTTCAAATTTGGTCAGTTATTGATTGGTTTATTCTTTTACTTTCAGAATTTCCTACCAGGAATTGGTGATATTGAATGGTCTAAAGACCTACCGCTAAGTGCTTAGATCAAGAACAACATTAAGACTGTTAAGAACACTTTGTCGGTAGTAATGAACAAGTATTTCAATGAATTTTAGAAGAAAATGAGTATGAGGGTAAGGCTACCTGAAGATGTGGTGAAAAACTTTGCTAAGGACATCATTTTCACAGTGATCACCACTTATTTTTGTCTGATGGAAGCTATTGAACCAAAAGAAGATGAAATAGAAGACATGAGTTATGAAGTCAATTATGAATTATTGATTGGTTATGCCAATAACCTATTGGCATCTCTAGTGGACAATAAGAAGAAAAGTCTGGATACTGTTGTGGAGAAAACTGCAAAAGCTGAAACTAGTAGTGCTCAACCCAGTAATGTTAAAGGAAAGAAGAAGAAGGTTGATAAAACACCTTCAACACCTTTTGTACATGCTAATACAAGAGTGACACAAAGTGTCCAAGTAAAAAAGGAATAGGTACCCAAAGTAAATACTATGAAGAAGACTGCAACAAAGAAGAGAGGTCGTCAACTGATTCTTCAAGCATAATTTGATAATATTGACACTGAGGAGGAACCTAAGAAAATAAAAGCAATTGGTAAAGTAGCTAAACCAATACAAGAAGTGCCAAAGACAAGTATTCCTATTAATGTCTTATCTTACAAGCCTATGACTAATTTTGAAAAGACATTGAAAACATTAGGGAGGAATAGATTTTTTGATGTCAAAAAATGTTTTGATTCATTTGATGAAGACCAGAAGGAACAAATTGTTCAACAGGTAATCAACTATTTATTTCAATACAATCGATTACCTCCTGACCTTAAAGATGATATTTCTGATTCTTTGTACTATATTCTTGCAAATAAGTGGCAAATTATTGTTAACAAAGATCAAGAAATTATTGATAATGTATTTATTCAATATTTTCCTAAATTATCTAGACATGAATTAGCTACCTTACTTGATAATTACAAAGGACAATTTATTTCTAAGGCAAGAAGATTGAAGTTATTAAATGGGAAAGCTCAATCTGTTGAAGTTGAAACTCATCAGATAGCTCGAAATGTTCAATAGATGCATAGGCATTCAAAGTCTTATGATGATGAACAAAATGAGCCTGAAGTACGAACAAGAGGAAGAGAAAACTGAGAAGGAGAAATTTGCTGAACCAGAAAAAGCAATAGTCAAGCAGTAGAATGATGATGATGATGACTCATTTGGCATCAAAGGGCCTATAGATGTTGAGAATATGAGTGCATCAAAATTATTGGAGATTGCAACTGTGATGCAATCCAGAGCACAAAAGAAGAGGCTTAAGGAATAGAGGAAGGAAGCAGAAACCATCCAAACTATAGTAGAAATTTTGTCAAGTCTTCTACCAGAGACTTCTATAGGGAATCTGTCGACTCCTATTGGCAAGCTTGGCTAGTTGGTTGTAGATGCTTCTGACCAACTCAAGTCCTTTGAGGAAGTAGCTTAGATAATGGCTGAGAAAAACTATAGGAAGAAAAGTAGAGAACAAATAATGAAAGATATGGATACATGGAAGATTACTTTATCCCCGAACAAAGATCTTTTGAGAAAAGCTATTGAGACAGGAGGCATAATTCTATCCTACACATCTAGTGTTTCATTTTTCTATGCTGATTTAGTTAAGAAGTGAACAGAGACCGAATTGGAACTGGAAAAGATATGTAATGCCTACATACCTCTACAGGATTCAATCTTAGCTTTTGGCAGATTTGTTTATGATTTGCAAACTCAGTTAGATTCATATGATTTTGAATAGGCAAAGAGACTTTGTTCACTAAAAGAGTTGAAGAACTTATTGAGACCGACAATGGACATCTTGCAATGAGCTTATTAGAATGTAGAAGTAGTTTTAGCTACTCTAGAGATGAGTACAATTGATGCAATGGAAGAATTTTCTGCATAGGTCATGACAACCATAGGGATTACTGAAACTTTACTGGACACATGAGAAAATGATTTTTCTCAAATGAAGCTTACTTTCAGTAATATTTTCTTAAAAATTGAACTAAACACTCCTTAATACAGACTTTTGAGTTTTTGTATATGTAAAATTTTGATGCAAATTTTGCTATATATATGTATTTTACTTTTCAATTTGGCGTTGTTGTCAAAGGGGGAGTAGAAATATGTATGTGTGTTGTAAATTTTTTGTATGTATTGCTAAGGGGGAGCTGAATTACGTTTGTACAATTTTTGTAAGCACACTTAGTTGTAATATTGTCAAATTTTCTAAGTGTTGCCATCAATGCCAAAGGGGGAGATTATTGGCTTGATGATGATTGTAATGAATGACTTCATGTGTTGTCATTGATGGAACATGTACACACACACATATGTTCAGATTGTCTACCGCTATTACTTCTAAAGTTACTTGTATTGCAACCGGTATTGGAAGTTTAGTCTATTATGGTTTAGAGAGTGTCAAACCGGTGCATGTAGACAACTGGTATATGTAGGAATGACTTGACACCAAATTGAAGATTCAGTGGAGACCATCAAAGAAGCAAATGGAGGACAATCGGTTTACATGTTGACAATGGTTAACTCTAACCAGTATCGATGTTCTAACCGGTATTCATTGATTGTGTGATGAGTTATCAATAGTCATGAGAGTTACCCCTAACCGAGAAATTTTGGTGGTAATTTGTGATGAGTTATGTTTGATTGTCCAGATACACCGCACCTAGGAAATTGTGATATAATTTCTAAACCGACATGAAATCTAAATGTCTATATAATGACATTATGATGAACTATTTCATATGAGATGAATTGATGCGAAGATAGAAGTGTTAAGTTGTTGAAGGCATTGCAGAATATGTTGGTGATGCAGTTTTGAGTGCGCAAAAGAGGATCTATTCAAGCAAGTTGTGCTACTTCTAGATCAGCCCACCTGTTGTTTTCTAATCACTACAACAGTCAAATCCCCTAACCGGGTAAGCTCTAACAAGCTTCATTATACAAATCCTGTAAGAAAGTGATCCATTAGTTTGAATTCAGAAATCCTCTACTGAGGTTACTCCTAATAGGGTACTAACTTTAACAGGGTATAGCTCCTAACAGAGCTTTGGGATCTTTAATAGGATTCGCTCCTAGCAAAGCACTTTTGTAGACCTTAACCGGTCAGTTACCTATTACTGCAGATAATTAACTTGTGAGTCCCATCTCACCGTGGTTTTTCCCATTTGGGTTTTCCACGTATAAACACTTGTGTTATGGTGGATGTTTTACTTATTGTGGATACTTTAATATCATTTTGGATTGCATGCATAGTGTTTAGTAAACTTATTAAGTATATCTACCGGTCAATGTTTAAAGTAGTATTGTTTTTGGTGTCACTAATTCACCCCCCCTCTCAGTGCTTTATAAGTCTATCATAATGGAAGTTGCTACTATTGTAATAATTGTGGACACAAGTCAAGTGAATGCATAATTAGGTTGAATTGGAATATATATATATATATATATATATATATATATATATATTCAGGTTTTAGCAAAGGCGTTCAATCTTTCAATGGAAATTATTATGTTTGCAATGTATATGGGCACAAGGCTATTGATTGTAGGTCAAATAGGAGTTCTAGAAGAAGTGGAAATGACAAAATGAATGCAAATAAATCACAAAAAACTTTGGTATGCTATAGCTATAATGAAATGGGACACATTGCAAAATATTGTGGAAAAAAGGAATAAGAAGATAGTTGACTTGGAGAAAAAAAATGATATCAATGAGGAGAAGAATAAAATGAAGATGGCATAGATAAAAAAATGAAAAGAGAAGATTGACGATGGATCCGCAGTTGCTATGGATGTTGACCCCTCTTCTAGAAACTAACTCTGATAACATTCTTTGAGGGAGAGAACTTAACACATATCTGTTGCACCCCCTTATGGTTTGTGTAGACTCCTAAAACTATCTCATTGATCATGTGCTAATTATTCATCTAAATTAGTTAAATATTTCTTTAATTCTTTAATTAAGTTAATTAATCTTATTCTTCTAATTTCATATTTCTTCATCATCTTACTAATTATTCTATTTTCAATTCTATCATCATTTAATCATTCAGACCATTTTCTAATGTTAATTAAATATTTATTATTTAATTAATTATGATTATTAATCTTTCAATTTAAATAATCTTTATTATTTAAATAAATTCATTTTCAATTTCTATCTCTATCCAATCAATCATTAACCCTTTTCTTAATATTAATTAAATATTATTTATTTAATTAATTGTGATTTTAATCCTTTAATTTAAATAATCTTTATTATTTAATTAAATTCAATTTCTAAATAATTATATAGTTTCTTTAAATTATTTAAATAACTAATTAATTCTTCTAATTCAAATTCAAATTATTCAAATCACTTAATTATTCTAATTTCTTCCAATTTCAAATGCATGATTTCAAAAATCAAATTGAAAATCAAAGTCAAAGTTCTAAATATATTCAGATAACAAATTGAATTTAAAATAAATTCGATATTTGAATTAAATCTCATGCAAAGATTAAATTGAAAATCAAAGTCAGTGCAAGCACATGCTAAAATAATTATCTTTCTTTTTTTTTTCACTGTTTTTGGATTGATTTTTTTTCACGATCGTATTTGATTTTTATGATTTTTTTAGGACTTTATATGGATGTTTTTTTTGAAGTTTGTGTTTTTTTAATGTTTTTTTTATTTTTATGTTTTCTCAATGTTTTTGGATTTTATATTTTCTCAATGTTTTTGGATTTATGTTTTTCACTGTTTTTGGTATTACGTTTTTCACTGTTTTTGGATTTTTTTGTTTTTCACTGTTTTTTGATTTTTTTGTTTTCCAATGTTTTTTGATTTTTTTGTTTTGGATTTGATGAAACATTACCTGTCATCAATTGATAAAGATAAGACTAACCTAGACAAAATCCAACACCCATATTGATCTATGTCATTATTTTGATCATTTGATGATTGATAGGAATGTTTGGTTTGAGAGAGTGAATACCTCGTGTAACACCGATCTGTTTAGTTTCGAGTATACCCTTCCCTGTATAAGACATGTTGACGTTTGATAGAGTTTGATCGATAAATTGATTAACAAGACCTGTTATCAGTTTGATTGTAGACTTTGAGAGTTTGTCTGTTGTTGATTTGATTCGATGGACGGTCTATGTTTTCTTGCTTTGATTTTTCAGTTTTTTTTATTTTTTTATTTTTAAGGGTTTTTTCAGGACATTTTATGATTTTGTTTGGATTTTTTTAGGACTTTATATGATTTTTAGGATTTTTTCAGGACTTTATATGTTTTTTAGGATTTTTTTGGTGATGTCCCGAGTATGCAGACCTATATGACATGATGATCTGTAGAATGTATGTGAAGATAATGAATTTTTGACATGACCTATGTTAATGCAATATGCATGATGAATATGCATTTCCTATTCGAACAAAGATGACTATGTTTGTTTAACATTTTGTAATACACCAATTGAATTGGAGGTACAAAATATTTCATAGATAAGCAGTCAATCGATCCTTAAGGTCCCTTGGAACATCCAAATTAACACACTTAGTGACTAGGATCTACAAATGGAGATGTAGAAAACTTCCCATTGGTTCTTGAAACTTTGATCTTCTTTTACCCATATGTGTGCAAATGAGTTAATTCCTACTCTTGTAAATCCTAGGCAGTCCTTGCATAGTCCTCCTTTACATCCTTATTATCATCCTCATATACATATGTCTTAGACCATTGTCATTTGCATAGTCATCCTAGAAAGTCATACCCCAAATGTCCAAAACACAATCAGAGGATCAATCAAACTCAACCTCAACTCAAACAAGTTTTTCAAGTTTAACAAATCAAACATTGTCACATTCAAAGAAATGGAGAAAACATCTTACATGTTGTGATTCTAGGTCCAAACCAATCAAGCAAACATCATGGATTGGCATTATACATTTTGTAGGGAAGGTGGAGAATTCATCCCTTCCATTCCTATTCCATTGCCATCCATAGAAACCTTAGCTCAACAAATCAATACTTTGCAACAACAAATGAGAGACATGACTAATCCTAACAACCATAGGGGTTGGTTATAAAAAATGATGGGAGAAGTGATGACCACGAGAGAATCAGTATCAGGCCAACCTTCTTCTTCTTGTGAGACCATTCAAACTTGCTAACCTTCATTCTTCACCAAAATCATTCCTACCTCAGTTCAACCAACATTAGAGTCATGTAAACCTTCTTTTTCTTTCAAACCACTATATCAATCATACCAATCATATCAACCCAACATTCAAAGTACCCCATTCAACCAAAGTCTAAATTAAAATTCACATCAACCCAACATTCAAACCTTTTTCAACCAAAATAAAACCCCTTTCAACCAAAGTCCAAATCAAAATTCATTCAACCAAAATCAAACCTCTTTCACCCAAAATCATACTCCTTTCAACCAAAATCAAATCCCTTTCAACCAAAGCCCAAATCAACCATATCTATCCACCATTTCATCATCCCTTGAAGTCACACAAGAGCAGTCCACACCATCTTTATCCAATAACACAACCTCCCAAGGGCTATCCATAATACAAATCCAATCTAATCTAGGTCATGATGCTATTCCTTTCCATGCTTTATAAATTCAAGATGCAATCATATCATATACTCCTATCATAGAGTCCCATTCAAAATCCTTTCTTATTAGGCCAAAATGTTGAAATCTTGCAAGAATCTCCCATGCATATCGAAACTTCTGCCACGTGTCAAGGGGATGATCCAAAATCAGAAGAAATGAGTCTCGAAACAAATAATGATCAAGAACAAACCCTTCCATCCTACCCAATTTTTGATCAAGATCCCACTGATCAAGAATCTTATGATGATCCCCTAGCTCTTTTCTATTCCATTCATAATGATACCCTTTCATCTTAAGAACAAAGTGTCCTTTCAAGTCCCATCCAACATCCACCTTCTAAACAAGATCAGGACATCCCTTTCATCCTTCCTAATAATCCCTTTCCAAGTCAAGATCAAAGTATTCCTTCACCTTCATGTCTTAAGAAAGATCCCATTATTTCTCTAGATGCTGATCAAGATACCTTCATCCCTTCTTCTCCATGTCATAATCCTCCATGTTACTTACAAGACTCCCTCTCAAATGAACTTCCCATTTCTCCTAGTCACCCTCATGATCCCAATCCATCTACACAAGTTGTTCATGAACCTCTTATCAATGAAATCACCAATCTAGATCATACTACATAGAGCAACTTGTCAACAATTGTATGTGAGCCATCATCACATGCCAATTTGGTGATAGAAACAACCATGACACCAGCTAATAAATCAACACCCAAATTGTTTCATCATCTTCTTCAAGCACAAAAATAACACCGGCTAATGAGATCAACACCTGGATGACTTCATCATCCTCTTCAAGTGCATCAATAAAAACAAGCATAGCACCTGCTTATGTCACAACTTGGACACCAAAATCAATTTGTCTCATGCACCCACACTTGAAAGACTGGGCGCAAGAGAATCTACCATAGTTGGATTTCTTTAAAAATTATAAGGCTATAGCTGAAATCATGGGTTCTAGAGCTATATTTCTCTCTAATGATCCACAAAATCCAAAAACTAAGGAAATAAACATTGGAGATGCTAAACATATACACTTAACCAAGTCCTTATATCCTATTGGAAAAGACATCTTTATTTGACTCTTCAAACAAAGACCAATGAACTACCTACACAAAACTCCCTGACCCTATGAACAACATGCACCTTAAACGATATTATATCTAAGGGTTGGGTTAGTTTAGGTTTTACTGTCCGCATTGCATCTCATTTTATTACAAGCATTGCATCACATATAGTTTCATTTACAAATACATCACATTCACAAAAATTTTGCATTAGCATATAGCAACATTAGTAAAATAAGGCAACTGTCCAAGTTTATCATTTGTTTGCATTCAAGAGAAACAAGGGTTGTCTCCTTTCTTAGATATTTAGACATGAAGTCTTTGAGGTCCTAAGGTCATTCATTTTCAACATCACCCCGTGATGATGTTTTACTTATGGTTGGGTAGTGATTTCACTATTTGAGACTTGTTAACCCAAAATCTATCAATTGGTATATCTCAAACACATTAACACAGTCTCTAATTCATTATATACACCTAGCTGATCATATAACTAGTAAAAAATCTAAAATTCTACTTCAGTGCCATTGTAATTGTCACACCCAAGTAGGTTTCATTACTTACAAGTCAAGGCAAGAAAATAAAAAAGAAAGTGTTATGCCAAATATTCATCTCAAGGAAAAAGAGAAATGATATATAACTAAAATATCACACATGAAAAGTGTGACAAAAATATTGACTATGGGAACATGTGAGTAACTCCATCAGGGATATGGATGCCTAAAGGCAATGGAGCAATATTTGAGAGATTACAATCTATAACCTCGTCGGAGCTATAAAAGATTGCTGGCAGTGAGGCTCTATATGAGATACTTTTGAAGTTGGAATAATCCACATAGCTAGTCATATAGGATGTTAAGGATCTTTAGTGAACAGAAGAGCAGGAATTAACTCATTTGCACACACATGGGTAAAAGAAGATCAAAGTTTCAAGAACCAATGGGGAAGTTTTCCGCGTCTCCATTTGTAAATCCTAGTCACTAAGTGTATTAATTTGGATGTTCCAAGGGACCTTAAGGATCAATTGACCGCTTATCTATGAAATGTTTTGTACCTCCAATTCAATTGGTGTATTACAAAATACTAAACAAACACAATCATCCTTGTTCGAATAGGAAATGCATATTCATCATGCATATTGCATTAACATAAGTCATGTCAAAAATTCATTGTCTTCTTATACATTCTGTAGATCATCATGTCATATAGGTCTGCATACTGGGGACATCGCTGAAAAAATCCTAAAAATCATATAAAGTCCTCAAAAAATCCAAAAACATTGAAAAACAAATATCAACCCAAAAAATCCAAATGCAATAAAAAAATCAATCACAAAACTTGCAATAAAATGTCTCGCAAGAAACAAATACCCTAGCAGATATCCAACAAATGCTTCACATGAAGTTAACAAAGGATACAACTATCCAATCAAACATTTGCAATCAACTGATCAAACTCTCTTATCAATCATATCATATCCATATCAAGTAATTATTATCTTGTCTTAAATAGAAGAGAATACACTCGAAATCAGATAGGTCAGTCTTGAACGGGGTCCGCAACTTTATGAGATCAAGCATTATAAACTATCACATCAAGAAATTGAGAATGAAGGCACAAGGTCAGTATAGCTTCTGAATTTTGTCTGGGTCAGTCTTTATCTTTTATCATTTGGCAACAAATTGAGTTCCTATGCTACTCAAGGATGTCCACAAGTGACTAGAGGAGCCATGATGGGCATTATCTTTTTCTTTGTTTGTTGTTTGTGGTGTGAACCAATGAAGTTCTAGGGAAATTTCTCTAGTGGGTGTCTGTGATAGGAGCATTCAACTTGTGGATGCCACACATACCTCGACCCCTAGTGTATTTCCGAGAATGGAGGGTTCACTCCTTGTCTACTATGTGTTTGTTTCTTCAATGAGATATCTTTACATCTTGGTTCCTTATACCTTGATGTGCAAAGCTCCATTGTTACATAATAAGACTCAGTGATGAATATATATTGCGCAATAAATAATGACACAGGTTCATGAATCAATCATTCTTATTTCATCTCATTTGCTTATTGCTAGTTTGCTGATTCTTTTCTCATCATCTCTTTCTAAATCATTTTCTATCATCTAACATTATTCTTTCATCAATCTATTCTCTCATATTCTATCTCAATATCATCTTCACATCACCTATCTCTATCTCTAATCAACTAACTATTCTTCTATCTCACATTCTTCTCTTTTAAGAGAACTTCATACCTTTAATGCATAAACATTCTATCAAGGGGGCATTACACCCTAAGTATCGCCGGGGCATACTGGGGCATAAATTTGTTCATTTTTTTTGAAACAATGTTGTTTCGACATTGTCTCAAAGAGGGGAAAATGTAGACACCTAAAAATGTCTCATTGATCATGTGCTCATTATTCGTCTAAATTAGTTAAATAATTCTTTAATTCTTTAATTAAGTTAATAAATCTTATTCTTCTAATTTTATATTTCCTTGTCATCTTACTAATTATTTTATTTTCAATTCTATCATCATTTAATCACTCAGACCATTTTCTAATGTTAATTAAATATTTATTATTTAATTAATTATGATCATTAATCTTTCAATTTAAATGATCTTTATTATTTAAATAAATTCATTTTCAATTTCTATCTCTATTCAATTAATCATCAACCCTTTTCTTAATATTAATTAAATATTATTTATTTAATTAATTATGATTTTAATCCTTTAATTTAATTAATCTTTATTATTTAATTAAATTCATTTTCTAAATAATTAAATAGTTTCTTTAAATTATTTAAATAACTAATTAATTCTTCAAATTTCAAATTCTAAATCCCCAAATTCTAATTTCGTTTAATTTCATATTTCTTCTAATTTCATTTAATTACATTAATTCTTCTAATTCAAATTCAAATTCTTCAAATCACTTAATTCTTCTAATTTCTTCCAATTTCGAATACATGTGCATGATTTCAAAAATTAAATTGAAAATCAAAGTCAAAGTTTTAAATATATTCAGATAACAAATTGAATTTAAAATAAATTCAATATTTGAATTAAATCTCTTGCAAAGATTAAATTGAAAATCAAAGTCAAAGTGCAAGCACATGCTAAATTAATTAATTAAATCAATTATCTTTCCAATCTCTATTTCTATCTTCCACTTTGCTTTTTTTCTAAAAAGCTTTCAATCAGTTAACTTTTCAACCTATTTTAATTGATCATTTCAATTAATTGATTAATTACATCATTTCTTTAATTCTCTCCAATCATTGTTTTTCTATCTTCTAGTTAGCTTTTTCTAAATAAAGCTTTCTTTGTCATCAATCAATTATCCTCCAATCATTCTTTTTTATCTTTCAATTAGCTTTTTTCTCAATCAGTTTTTTTCTCATTTATCTATTCAATCTATTATGTTCCACCTCCAAATGAGCAGTTCAACTATCAATCAGCATGTGAGCTCACTTGAGTTCCACCTCTTGATCAATCTGTACCACCTCTCAATCAATCCTCTCCAAAAATCTATAAATTGAGCATTCAATCATGCACAATCAAGGAGAATCATGAACTTTAAATATTTGTGTCATTTGCAGGTTGCCAGCACGATATCTGAGAGCCATCATACCACAAAGAGGAGAAGATCAATGGAAGCTACATGCAATCATGGAATAGGGAGATTTTATTGAATATTTTACATTCCTATTGTTTGATTGTGTTATTTCATTGGTTTTGTTTATAATTCTTTGATTAGATAGGGATTCGTGATTTCCCTTTAATTTCTAATTGAATTTAATGATGAATTTTTACATACGACAGTTTGGATGCTGAATTGTCTTCAACATGGCAAAATTTAGGAAGTTGTTTCTAGTGGTCTTTGAATAGATTTGTTGATCCAGAATATTTATTGCAATTTTTGGGTGTATAGTATATCAACTTTTTGAGGAACATTTTGGAAACCTTGACATGGTGGACATATATTATTTTCTCGAGTTAATTTTGTGCAATTGCGATTTAGGAGCCAGTGAATGTGAAGATGAGTAAAGGGGTTGCAAATTCAATCAAAGGTATTTCTAAAATTATGATCTTTGGATGGAAAATTCTAAAATTATTAGTATTCATGATGAGCCTCAACTTGTTTATGGGTCTTGTCCATTTATTCCTGTGGTGGAAGATTTTGTTAGTTCCTTTTCTCTCTCCTGCCAAATTTATTCATAAAGAGGATGTTCAATGTTACATTCATGTTTCTATGGATGAATATGATCATAGAAAAATCAATGACTTTAAGAGATTCATCTAGTCAATGATTTGTAGAGGTTTAAATCTGAATGTGCTAGTCTAGGGTACATGGGATTGGATACTTGGAGTAGTTTCGCTATGTTTTGTGATGAAGAGGTAATAAGGATTGTGTTCAATAGAATACATGAAGATTTCCTATGGTTGGATCAACCATATTTAATTTTCAAGGAGGCCCCAAGGGATGTGATTGATTTGCATTGTACCAGAATGGTGCTTCTTTTTAAATTTGTTAAGAATGATGAAATGAACAAGATAACTAGAGTTGTATCTGATAAGTGAGCCCTTCAGATTGACAACATTGTAGATTTGGGTGTGAGGTATGCAATGATGGGAATTTCATATAAGGTTTATTTAAAAAATTAGGAAGAATTTTCCTTCTCTACGACAGTCTATGTTGCCTATCAAATGGTAAAGGAGAACAAGCATTATAATTTGTATGAACTCTTGAGGCATGAACTGCTAAACAATATCCAAATGAAAAAGAATAAAAAGTACCCCTTTTGGTATGGGTCTCTCATTGTTTTCTTGGTATTTTATTTCTTGAATGCATTGCCCGAAATGAAAAATATTGTGTGGAGAAGAGATGTGACTATTAGTGCAAAAATTAAAGAATATTTGGATAAATTGGACGATAATAATGATACTTGCTACAAATTCTTCATGGATCTCTAAAAGGAGATGATTGCCAGAAATAAGATATCTTTGAATGTGGTAGATTGGTATAGAAATGCAATTACTTTCATGATGGGCAAGGACAATTAATTTATGGGGGCAGTTTTTTCGAGGACTTCATGAGTTTACAAGATTCTCTAAGAGGTATCTAAGGATGAATGTATGACTATTGCATAGATTCTTCTTCAATTTCCTAAAGATATGAATGTAAAAATATTCAAAACATTTGATGAGATCATGGGAAAATCTGGTGGAAAAAGAATTGATGATATAGGAAGTGTTTAAAGGTGAAAAGGATTAGGAAGTTATCTACATAGGCCTCTTCCTCTATTTATAAGGTATTGAAATCTAAGCATATGAGTCCTATATGTGTCAAATAGCTTTGTGAGTTGGAGTAGAATGGTTAAGGTAGACTGATCTTATATTTTTATTTTTAGATGGACAAATATTTTACTACAAGAGCTATCTATGTTTGTGTTCAAAGTTTGTGCAGTTTTAAGATGCTACAAAGTAATGCACTACATTCCTCATCTTGCTAGTACTCTGAGGATGTTCTGGATGATTAGATTATATTCCTAATGGGTTATACTTATTTTGTGGTGGTCCGAATATCTTACTTTTGGGTCCAAATTAAATGTTTGGATGAGATAGATTGATATTGAGACAACTTATGTGTATTGGTTCATGCGGTTGCATGTAGAACCTTTCTAGAGAAAATTGGAAAGTGTGATGACATGGTGTGAATCTTCACACATCTCTTTTTCCTTCCACATGCAATATTTTGGGTTGATGATGTATATACACCTACATCTTTCTGCCGACCTAATAGAGGTTATTTATGATCCAATTGATATATAAAGAACATATCAATTGAGTTATGTAAAAAAAAAAAGAGGAATGAAGAGATAAAGTGGTGTGTGTAAAAATATGATGTGAGCTTGAGGTGAAGCAAAGGTTTAGACATGTTACAGTGTAAAGATAAAAGTTAGATAATATGAGTATTAAGTTGTGAAGTATTATCCACATATTGATATATTCTATTCTCTTTTGTAGTTCAATCTATTATTATTATTATTGCATTTGTATAGATGTTTTTATTGGTGTAAATAATTATTCATCATGGATATTATTACACTTTACTTAAGTTTACTTAGGAACTGCATTTCATAGTAGTTTGGGTATGAGACACTTGGGTGTTTGTGCCACATTGAGATAGTGTGTGTAAGAGAATTTCCACCTTTTGTGGTCTTATCTTGTTGTTACATTCCACCTTCAGTGGGCGATCCACCTCATGTGGAATATTATATTGTTTCTCCTACCTACCCTTATTTCTTATTGAGCTACATGTCATGTTTGTGTGCTCACATATCCATATTGCCTTACCTATATAAGCAGGCTCATCTACATTGTATAAAACAACTATTAATTGAACATCTTGTAATGATCCAGTTGATCATATTTTGCATGTTGATAGAATACAGTTTATTCCTATCATCTATTTTTTCTCTCTTTTTTGTGCTTTCCATTGCCTCTAGATCTTGGCAAAATCTTAGTTTTGTATCTTTCCTTGAAGAAGTGAACTTCAATTGAGCAAATATCTCTATTGTATCTTGACCTAAGGTAGTGCACCTTAGCCTACAAGTCCAAAGCAATGAGCTCCTTGGCATATGGCCTAACTCATTGTAAACACTTATTAAATATATTATGATTTTGATTCTCCCTATGGTTTTACTGGCCAGTTTGGGTTTTCCACATAAAAATCTGTTGGCATTGGGTTGTCATTGATGTCAATCGGTATGGGATGACTACTGGTATGAGAGATGTATGTGCAACACTGTCAAGGAGGATTACAGGTTGTGATATCTTTGATATCACCTTGTGCTGCAAAACATCGATAAGGTAAGGATGAATGACCACTGGAGTCACCGGTCTACAAGTTAATGCTTGACTTGTGTGGATGAAATGGTAAAGTGATCTGTACTAGTACTAGTATAGTGTATCACTGGTAAGTGATGTGTTGACATGGGGAAGTCATGACCAGTGCATAAGAATGATGAGCAGGGTGCTTGAGCTATTGTTTGTGATGAAGAGGCAAAATGTTACCTAAATCACATCAAGACAGCAAGAGAAGAATGAACAGATCACTAGGTATGCTATGAAGTTGTAGAACACCAGGAATCCCATCGGATGAAGATGCATTCATCATGAGAAGCGATGAATGACAGTGAATGTGCCCACACTGGATCACATGTACTCGTTTGAAGATATGCTGCACAAACAAGGAAGTCCCATGAGTACATTACAAGATGTAGAAGACAAGGTGTCACTCCATCGGTAAGTGGAACTTATCTCCTATCATGCATTGTGTGCATCATAGTTTTGTGAGA
Organism: Cryptomeria japonica; assembly: GCF_030272615.1. NCBI lineage: Eukaryota > Viridiplantae > Streptophyta > Pinopsida > Cupressales > Cupressaceae > Cryptomeria > Cryptomeria japonica. Next base: position 446,614,447 of record NC_081409.1, read on the forward strand.
TAAGGAAGAAGAGGTGTGCATCAATTGCATGAAATCAAGGATATGCACTGAATCGACTGAGAAGGCATGTTGAGATGCTGGTACAAATCAAGAGGGTTTACTAGTATGTAAGTCCACCAGTAATATGAGCAAGGTGCAGATGCAGATGTCCTCCCACTTTGTGGAAATGTGCATTCTTGGGATAGAAATATCTAAAGACCGGTTTAGGTTTTCCACCAACAATTCAACAAGTGCAGACATGAGGTGTTAACCGGTAGAATGTGAGATACCAATAGGGTTAGAAAACTGACAGAGAAGAGGAACCGGTAGAAGTGTTTGGTCAGTGATCCTATCTGGACTACCATGAAGAGTCAAGCTGGTAGATGGTCAACATGGATGTCACATGGAGTCAAGGTGGCGAACCTATATTTGGATGAATATGGAATGTACACCGATGGGGTAGTTGCAGAGTTGGTTGATATTGATGGAAGATCCCAAAATTCATGAGACATGTTGCAGTGTCCTTGCAGAGGTTTGCCACTCAAGGTCTAGAGGACAACTACGAGCCATCTAAGAGTGATTGAAAAGATCGAGGTGGTTGAAGGAAAGAGAAAGATTGATCTTGGTGTTTGACCAAGAGATTAGTCAATAAGGAAAAAGTAGAACGCCAGAGATAGAAGGCATGATCAAGAAGGTGCGATAATGGCGGAGGTGTACTGTTGGCTGTCAGGAAGATCGGATCAGGGAAGATATGATTAGATTTGGTTTTCCTTGAGGATGATGAGAAAACCCTAACCACCCATGATTTTGAATTAGATTTTGGCGGGAAAATCTGGGTATAAATATGCAGGCCAAAGAGATTGTTAAGTGCTACTGAATGAGAAAATTAGCCAAGTGATCAACAAGTATCTGAGAAGAGAGTGAGAGTGAGGGAGAACCTGGTTGAAGTGTTCAACTGGTAGAAGAGAAAAATCGTTAGTGTCCATACCGATATAGCAGAGGTGAAGGAAGCTGCAGAGTAGACAAACATAGAACCGTCAGGGTATAGTACCGATGAAGAGTAGAGCAGTGAGGAGGAGATTCAGTAAGAGAAAAATAGAAGAGAGGTGAACTGGTAGAGTTTACCAACAAGCAAAGAAGCAGATGAGAGCAACAAAAGAGTGAGTCAGTGTAGCAGAGAAGGTATCTCATCGACAGAGTAAGGCATTTTGGAATGGTTGCAAGATTCACTTGTAACAAAATAACTACTTTTCTAATTGATGTTTTTAGTGTGAACACTGAGTTGTATCTCAGTGTAGGGGTTTTAGCTCCTTTGGGTTGTAGCCCATAAACAAGTTAGGGGTTGGTGCTCCTTGGGTTGGTGCCCTAAATCAGGGGTTGGTGCTCCTTGGGTTGGTGACCTAAATAAGGGGTTGTTGCTCCTTGGCTTGGTGCCCTAAACATTGTAACATAGTTTTTATTGTGAGGCTAGATTGGAGTAGTAATCTTTAGCAGCATTGCTCACCGAGGTTTTTCCCATCTTGGGTTTTCCTCGTACATCCTAGTGTTATGTGATGTTCCTTTGTGTGAATGCATTTGTGCTTAGTCTCCTCTCTAACCAGTAAATCTACATTAAATCAGATCCATTAACCGGTATGCTCACATAGGATAGCTAAAGGGAAAAAGTTGAGAACCACTAATTCACCCCCTCTCAGTGGTGCATTATGTCTAACAAAATCTTAGTGTTCCTGTGTGGATGTTTTTGTTGTTTCAGTTATTCACTTTCATGTATGTGTTGTGATTGATGTTATGAAGACTAAATGGAGTAAATGTTGTGAAGACTAAATGGAGTTTTCCTTAATCAAATCATTTTTTAGTATATGTTGATTCACCCCCCACCTCTCAGCATCTAGTAGTGTTCAAGCCGTAAAGCTTCATTAAAAGGATTTTCAACCATATCAACTTCTTGAATCACAAAAAAATATTCACGAATATGATTGATTTTGGAATGTATAGAAGGTGAAGCTTCATAAAGGGGATTTTCAATCATATCAACCTCTTGTATCACAAAAACTTCTTCGTGAATAGGATTGATTTTGGAGTGAACATAAGGTGAAGCTTCATAAAGGGGATTGTCATGCATCACAATGTCCTTATGAGTGAAATGTGTAGACACTTAAAACTGTCCTCTTACTAAAATCACTAATTATTCATCTATAATAGTTAAACAATAATTATTTAATCAATCCAATTTTGTTCCTCTACACTAATATTCATCTTTTTCACCACACACTAATTATTCATTTTCTATCCTAATCACTTAATTATTTGACCATTCCCACTTAAAATTACATATAATTTTATTATTTAATTAATCATGATTATTTACTTTAACTTAACGATCTTCATCATTTAGTTAAATTCACTTTCCATTCTTGCCATGATTAAATAATCTTTAAATTATTAATTATCTAATTATGTCCTCCAAATTAAATAAATTTATTAAATTTACATAATCTAACCAAATTCCTTCCAAATTTGAATTTATTTAATTTCCCCTTAATTTCCATTTCATTTAACATTTGTGAAGATCCAAATATAAATTAAATGACATTTCATTCTAAATTCCTGCATCACATGTCAAATTTCTAACTACCACTGACTTTGAATCTAACTCTCAATAACATTTTCTTGAAGTTGACTAATCAATTCAGCTAACTGATCAATCAAATTAGTCTTCTAATAAGTTAAGTTAATTAACTATTCAATAAAATTCCCTAGCTAATCAATAAATTGTGTTTCAATCCCAATCAAATTAGTTAACTCCTCAATCAATCCAATTGATCTCACAAGAAGATCCACTTAAAGATGAGCAATTCTTTTCCACCAACTTGTCACATGAAATCTCAATCATTGATCGATTTAGTTCCCAAATGAATCTCAACCATCCAAACAATCCTTCTAGAATCTCTAAATTCAGCGTCAATTGTTCATTATCAGCAAGGTCACTATCTTTGAATTCTTGTGTCCTCATATTATACGTTTTCATAGTGCAATTCTGAGAGCCAACATTCTGCAAGAAGTAGAAGAACAATAAAAGCATTACATTTGGATTCAATAGGGGATTTTTAGATGTTTTGTTTTATTTCATATTGTTGAATATGATAAATAAGCTTTTATCGATGTTACATTTAGAATTTAATAATTAGATTGGGTTTAGTGGTTACTCATAAATCTAGTTAAGAATGATGAATTTCCTTGTAGAAATTTCTTGTGAACCTGACATGAATGTAATAGAATTCTAATTTTTAGAATTTTGTGTATGTTTTGCAGGTACATGTTTGGGATTTCGCAAGTGATTCCAGTTTTTTCGCATCTGCAAAGCCAATTTTCACATTCACAATCAATTTATTTTGCAATCATACCTAGAATTTCGCATTTGTTTAATGAAAATTTTGCATTCATTTCTCTTTAGTTTCACATTTGTTAGGTATAGTGGACTAGGTATAAATGATTTACTATTACATTTATGATTTCTAGCAATCTAGTTTTCATAGTTTTAATCTGCATGTGAAGAATGTCTTTCCTACTAATAGCAAGATGCCTCACATAGTTAAACAAAAAATTCTAGGGTATTGTTTGCAGGTAGAACAAAGACAATTAATGAGACAACACGAATGAGCATTACGTACAAAACAACAACTCAATTCACCTAAAAAATATATAGAACTCACCCATTACTAGATGCATGTGCTAACATACATAATGAAATATAATATACATCTTGAGCTAATTTTGATGTCTTGATTTTGTTTTCTAGAAAATATATAACACTGCTTTTTGTTAGGCCCAATATGGAAAGCTAATGTACTGAGAGGGGAGGGGTGAATCAGTACTCCAAAACTTCTCTTTAACAATAACTTTACTATTATGCATAAACCGAATAGTGTAGTAACATAATATAAAGATAAAAAAAATAAATAACAATCATACATGATTCACTCCATAACACATATATTTTGGTTACGCAGAAACTCTTGGATAGAGAGAAAAAATGTGGTGGGGATGGCACCCACAACTTCACTACTGCAATAATAAAGAGTGCTCAATTAGAGCTACATGTTTAGCTATTTCTGATAGCTTACCCTGTTAGGAGTAATAAGATCTATTAGATCTACCTTGCTAAGGAATTTTACAACACTTAAACTAAATGCTGCACCTAGTTAGAGGCTTTACAAATTATAGACTTGTTTAGAGTCTTTTACCCTATTAAAGGTTTCTCTTACAACTTCAAAATATTACAATAAAATCATTACAAATATCTGCAACTTTACATCTAGAATGTTATAGAAAATTCTATGTGCTCAGAATAGATTACCTTGCTTATAGCATACCTCAGTAACCCATATAGTAACTCGGTAAACCCTTCTGTTTACTTTGTTCTTCGACTGTTCTCTGAAAACCTTCTCGGTGACCTTTGTGTCTCTATAACAGTCTTCTTAGACTCATGAACACACCTTTTTAATTCTTAACTCATGTTGTATAAATAGATCTCTTATGTTGGTGATCCATTCATTGCTTCGATCTTACAAACATGTTTTATTGAATGAATAACCATGCAAAATATTTCATTGGTTAGATGACCTCAAAATCATAAACAATGTTTAAGTGCAATTTCCAATGTGATAACGGTTAGATGTTCCTCAATCTTGTAACACATTTTCATATATATGTCCACGTTCAATGAATCTAGTAACACGTTTCACTCAGTGTGTAACAACTCGGTGTGTCATCTTTGCTGCTTGGTAGACATGAAATGATACTCGTTAGATAGCTCAGTGTAAACTACGTTCTAAGACTACTTTCTTCAATAACTGACTGGACTGTGCATACCGACTGAATATCTCAATAGAGATAACCGACTAGAGTATATAGAATAACTTTGAACATAAAACTAATGGTAACTTGATAAGTAGTAACAATCTCCCCTTTTGACATTAGTTGAGATGTTTGACAAAAACTACTTTCAAAGTTTTAACTCAATAATCTATATACTTGCAAAATTTGACTATACTGATAGTATATACAGTAGTCAATGAAATAATATATCCAGATATACTCCCCTTATCGATATACTATACAAAAATCTGATTTTGCATGATTGATGATCAATGTTCTGTGTGCTGCTCATGATCTTTTCTTATTGTCTTATTCACTGCTCTTGGATACTCTCCTTGCTCTGCTTGGTATACTCCCCCTATATACTATACTCCTTTTGTTTGATACTTTGAATACTACACTCTCCCAATACTGTATCACTCCCCTGATACTATATCATATCACTCCCCCTTTTTGATAAACATCAAAACTTAATTACCATTCGGGGGTGGTAACTGGTCAAAAATGGATTTGTACTTAGTTCGTGCTTCAGTGAGAGCGATAGAGAGGGCATTCTTTACACTGTCCATTAAAGAATTTTGTGCTTGAATATCAACCAATAATGATATTAAGCCATCTAGAGTGCTTCCCTCTTGTGTAGTAGATAAGGAGGTTGCTCGGTTGATCTGTTCTTGGACGGATGAAAGATGAGGAAGGAATAATGTCTGAAGTATCATTATGTCCATCTTGCTCTTGTGTTCTTCATTTCTTAGGTCCAATTGTTGAGCCATGAGCTGTTGTAACCTTGTATAGAAAGTCTGGACTGAATTTGGCTCTGTGGTCAACTTGTGTGAGAGATCAGTGATCTCTTTCTCAATTGCCTTTGTTTTATTCTTAATGTCTTTAATGAATAAATAAAGAATGTGCTTGAGTTGAGGAGTCAACTCAACAATAAATTTGACAAGTTTAACTTTGCCAATAGCTATAGCTTTTTGTACCTCTTCTATCATTTTTGTAGTGAGCTCTTTGTCTTTTAGCTTGCTCAAATACTCTGATGCATCTACTCCAGATGTCTCTATTATTGTTAGGATTTCATCCAATTGAATGTGGATGGCTACATCTGTTGATACTATAGCTTCAGGTAGCATGTCTATTAAGAGTGCTTTCACCTTCTGAAGTACCTTATTTTTCTTTTGAGTCACCATTTGTTTCTCTTGTTCAGCCTTTGCTTTGCATAGTTCACCGAAATCAATGAGTGCTTGCCCCTTTAATTTTGATATATCTATATTGGGGAACACTATTGGTTTTGACAAATCAACTTTAAAACTATGCTTTTTCATCTTCTTTTCTTTACCTTTTACCGATGGAACTAAAACAATGGCTTGTGAGGCTTGATGACCCTCGGTAGGTTGCTCGGTAGAGGCAACACTTTGGTCGGTTTCTTTAGCCTCTACAGAGTCCTTTGGTGTCTCAGTACTTGGTGTCTCAGTTGCAACATTCTCAGTGCTAGAAGGTGCTTGAGATGTTTGTTCTTGAGTAGTACCTTCTCCTATTGTAGACTTGTGGCCTTCAGTGCCTTGCTCCGTGTCATGAGGGATTTCAGTTGAGATAGGTTATTTGACCGATGGATAAGGCTAAACTTGTTCCAAGACTGATTCACTAGATACAAGTTTTGCATATGCATTGCCTTCTATCATTTCCTATTCTGGTGCCTCTGTATCCATGACATCTTCATCTATTTGAATGGTGTCAGCAGGGTCTTGCTCGGTAACATTAGGATCTTGCTCGGTGACATCAACAATTTCAACTATAACTTGCTCACTGGCATCCTTGATTTTAAACATTTCCTTCCACTTTGCTTTTGTCTCATTTTCCACTTCAATATACAACCCATTCATTAGTTTTAAAGCTCTTTGTTTGACAAGAAACTTTTAGTTGTAGGTTGTTAGATGTTCTTTTATTTTAGCTACTGACATGTCAGGAAAGAGATGTACCAGACTTCTTTCTCTGATCTGTTTCTCTGAGTCCATTGCATACTTCCACCTATTATCAATATGCAAATAAAGTTCATTCAGAAGTGACTTAGCTAGTTCCAATGGAGCTAACTGGAATTTTAGAAGTGTGTAGATGACAACTTCTTCAATTTGTCTCTTCTCATCACTATTTCTGGTTTCATACTTAACATATCTAAATGATCCAAATCCTCCATATTCTTTCAGATAAGCATAGAAGTTTTCAACACTATGTACATTTACCTTCTTGCTTTTGACAATCTGAAATTTGCTTGCATCCTCTGATTCGGTATCACTAGACTCTTTTGCCAAAATGAGTCTCCAAGTAGATTTCTTGTAGGTCTTTGTTACCTTGGGAACAGTAACACTCTTTGTTTTCTTACTCGATGAAGCCGTTGATGCTCTAGTATTAGGTCACTTTGGAGGTGGAGTTGGTGAGGCCTTTGATGTGTCCTGTTTCTTTCTCTTCAACACTTTTCCCTTAGGCAATTCAGTGCTCAGTGTTATAGCTGCCTCTTGGGCTTCAGATTCCTCTTCGGTAATAGCAATGGTGCCTTTGACAGGTGTAGAGGAAGAGTCTTCTCTGAATTTCTCTGACAATGCCTTTATCATTTTTGTTGCCTTTCTTGTAGCTTTGGGTACTACAATGCTCATCTTTACCTTTTCCTTCACTTCCTCATAGGTTCCATACCTTAGCTTGGTAGCATGCCTCGATAATGTAAGAAATGCATCAATTTGCTATTGTATGATGTCAAAGTCAATCTCGTAACCCATCGGCGACAAAGATTGAGTCCTTGGTTCCACAACATTTACATAACAGTAATCAGTGTCAACTTCAAAATATATGTCATTTTTGTATTTCTCCACTAGCTGGGGTGGAATCCGGTACCTATTATGCATTTTCTCTTGAAATTTACTAAAGTAATCATCCATAATATCATTAAAATTATCACCTAACTTCTTGATGAAGTCATTGATCTGATGGGTGATTGGTTGGTGTAGTTCCCAAACAACTTTACCGACTAATGGAAATAATTTTTCAAAATAGAAAAACATGCATACAAGTAATGATCCAAACTTTAGTGTATTAGCCGAGTTGTTCTTCTTTGGCTTCCTGATGGTGTTCAGATTCTCAAATAGGTTCTTCTATAATACCTCACATAGATCAATTTTCATTCCCTTTTTCACAATTTTGTATGCTAGGTCTACTGCTGCACAGGGTACATTGTTTTCCCTTGCTGATTGGAAGAAACAGTAACCTATTACTCTTATGGAAAATTTTAGTTCTTCATCTTTGAAATTATTCAATTTTAATCCTCTGCAATCTGATTCCACTCTAGTTAAACTGATCAATTCCTTCTATGATATCATCTTTTGGGCTCGGGCATGATCATAAATGGGGTAACCGGTAATCAGATGAATGATTTCCTTAGTAATCTTAAATGGTTTCTCTTCTAGCCACATGAAATCATCGTGAACTCTTCTTAGAACAAACTTGACCCACTGGGGTTTGAACACATGGGGATAGGTTAGGGCTTCAGTTAATCCCTTGATCTTGATGTGCTCATACTTGCTATTCAATTTACCATCAGTACATAGCTCATCATAGGTGTCTTTGATTTCAACATGACCGAGTTCTTCAACATGACATTTGGTGAAGAATCTCACATCCTCGACTAACAACACTCTATCCGGGATGAGTGAAAAAGCGGTTTTGTCATCCGGTTCAGATGTAGCTTTGGGAGTCAAAGAGTGTTTTAGTGAGGGCTTCTCTACATTCTTGACAATAATGGGATCTTGGATCTTAGATGCCATTGAAGATTTCAGATAAAAGCTAACAAAGGATCCTTAGGGTTTCAAGATTTTCAAACGACTGACATTCCACAATTAGCAGATAATGGCAACTAGATACGATTGGTAAATCAGCTTAACAATGCATTGAGATTGATGTAAATACCTTGAATTTGCTTTGTAGGAGGTTTGATTGCCTTGGATTCGCTTTGCTCTTCTCTCTTGAAAACTTGGTGAGTTGAAAATGACCATGAAAATGCTTTTAAGTACACACTATGCCTTATTGGGCTCCGTGTGGGTTAGGTCAAAAACATTAAATGCACTCGGTTCCACTTAACTTTCTTTCCTTTTTTGCTTTAACCGAGTAACCAAACTTCCTTCATTCACCGACTTGACAGGCTTCCTGAATTCACTGACTTGACAAGTTTATTGTAAAGTACTTCAAAAGACTTGATAGGATTTCAATCTTACTATTACATCTTAATTATGCATATTTGAATTAAGTGCATAATAAAATAGGAACTGTTAAGATTTAACCTTGATAGAATGCAGTCCCTTCATACCTTTACAGATTAATTTGGAATAGGAGCACCTAACTCGGTAGGTAAGGTGTTTTTTTCATTTGACACAATTTCCTTCTTTTTCCAAATGATCTTTAATTTGTCTTTTATTTCTTCAGTGTCTTTTCTAGGTTGATCTCTGCAATCTCTAGCTAAATGTCCAACTTTGTGACAATGAAAACATGCCATACCAGGATTTCTCCATGATCTTCGGTTGTACATCCCAAACCTTATAAAATAGTTGGCACTTATTTGTCCATATCTTCCACAACATTCACACCATATCCTTGTATTGTAATCCCATGGAACTGTAGAATATTGTTGGTAAGGATTTGTGTGAGTTCGGTAACCTCTAGCATTTGGTCAGTGTGCATACCACATATAGTTCTTTTGCTTAAGCCAACACTTCTCGGTACTATGTCCATATCTATTTCTGTTTTTACAAAACCCTTTGAATTTTTCCTTCTGATAATTGTTTACAGACTTTGTCCTACATTGATTAGATGTGTGACCATATTTATTGCAATTATAACAATAACCTTTGGGCTTAGTGACATTCGGTTGCTTACCTTTTCTGATTTGGCACAAGTTGGTAGTATGACCCTGATTTCCACAATAGTTGCAAATAGGCTTCTTTCTTTTGATGTTGTTCTTGTTTCCATCTTGCTTTGATGATTCTCCTCTCTTGGTGGTATGAATTCCCTTTTCGGTAGAGTCTTTTCCTTTGTAACCGAGTCCTGCACCTTTGTTGGGTCTTCTTGTATTCAGTTGCTCATCCAACATCTTTGATGCTTCATAACTCTTCTTCAGTGTTTCTTTGGATTTCTTCTCTGATTCAAGTTCATCGATCAACCTCGATACTTCAAGTTTCAATGCTTGATTCTCATTATCCTTCAGAATTGCTTCATGATGTGCATAACCTAGTTGATCTAACAGATTTTGCTGAATTCTAGTCAACCTTGTGATTTCATCATTTTTATTAGATACTAAGACTTCAAGTTGTTGTTTCTCTCTTTGTAGATCTCTTACTTTATCCTTGGCTGTCCTTAATGTATAAAGATTTTTAGTCATCTGTGTGCTGAAATGTTCATGTTCTCTTTTCATTGCTTTTAGTTGATCAGCCAGTGCTTTGTTCTTTTCTCTCAATACTCCAATCATTTCTTCAGTTTCGTCAGATATGTTGTTCTTAGCATGATGCAGCTCTTCTTGTAGATACACAATCCTTCGAGATTGTTTATAGCCTTCCATTCATAAGATCTTTCTCTTTAGGTAGTTAAACCCTTTTCCAAGATTCAAGCTCTGCTCTGATACCAATTGTTAGGCCCAATATGGAAAGCTAATGTACTGAGAGGGGAGGGGTGAATTAGTACTCCAAAACTTCTCTTCAACAATAACTTTACTATTATGCATAAAATGAATAGTGCAGTAACATAATATAAAGCTAAAACAAATAGATAACAATCATACATGATTCACTCCATAACACATATATTTTGGTTAGAGAGAAAAACTGCGGTGGGGATGGCACCCACAACTTCACTGCTGCAATAATAAAGGGTGCTCGATTAGAGCTACATGTTTAGCTATTTCTGATAGCTTACCCTGTTAGGAGTAATAAGATCTGTTAGATCTACCTTGCTAAGGAATTTTACAACACTTAAACTAAATGCTGCACCTAGTTAGAGGCTTTACAATTTATAGACTTGTTTAGAGTCTTTTACCCTGTTAAAGGTTTCTCTTACAACTTCAAAATATTACAATAAAATCATTACAAATATCTGCAACTTTACATCTGGAATGTTATAGCAGTTTCTATGTGCTCAGAATAGATTACCTTGCTTATAGCATACCTCGGTAACCCATATAGTAACTCGATAAACCCTTCTGTTTACTCTATTCTTCGACTATTCTCTGAAAACCTTCTCGGTGACCTCTATGTCTCTGTAATAGTCTTCTTACACTCATGCACACACCTTTTTAATTCTTAACTCATGCTGTATAAATAAATCTCTTATGTTAGTGATCCATTCATTGCTTCGATCTTACAAACATGTTTTATCGAATGAATAACCATGCAAAATATTTCATTGGTTAGATGACCTCAAAATCATAAGCAATCTTTAAGTGCAATTTCCAATGTGATAACGGTTAGATGTTCCTCGATCTTGTAACATGTTTTCATATTTATGTCCAGGTTCAATGAATCTGGTAACACATTTCACTCAGTGTGTCATCTTTGCTGCTTGGTAGACATGAAATGATACTCGGTAGACAACTCAGTGTAAACTACGTTCTGAGACTACTTTCTTCAATAACCGACTGGACTGTGCATACCGACTAAATATCTCAGTAGAGATAACCGACTAGAGTATATAGAATAACTTTGAACATAAAACTAATGGCAACTTGATAAGTAGTAACACTTTTTTTGTAGGTGTAATTCAAGATTTTCACATTCGTTGGTAATCTATTTCGCATTTGTTATAATTGACAATGCATCTACCAGAATAATATTTTGCACCTGCTAGAGCTATATTTTCAATCTGTCAGAATATAATTTTGCATTTGTATGTCCTAAATTTTGCATCTAATTGATACAACTTTTCCACTTTCTATTCAGATTTTTGACATGGGCTGCCTTTGCTACTAATGATTAGTTTCCAATGTGTGGCACATGTATGTCAAAGACCAAAAAAACCATAAAACTGCTAATCATGTGTTTTTGCAGAGGTAGCTTAGAAGCCTATTTGTGATTTTTAGAGTAGAAAACATTTTGAATTGGTGTGCAAAAAAAAAGAAGAATTTTGTTTGAAAGTGTTTGGTGCACTTGTACAATTTGTTGTAGAACCCCATTTTTTATTTTTAGAAGGGCCTTCCTATAGAAGTGATGACTCTAGGGGATGACTATAAGTGGATCTTTCCTTCATGCCGCTATACAAATGGATTGAGCCTAAAGTCAAGATCTAACCAATATTAGCTTCTGCAGTACACTGTCGACCCAAAAGGAGACCCCTCATACCCACTGTAGATACCTAAAAATGTCTCATTAATTCTACACTAATTATTCATTTATTTAATTAAGTAATTCTTTAATTATTTGATTAAATTAAATATTTCTTCTAATCATCACAGTTAACATTTCTAATCATCAAATTCTTATCATTTCACCATTTAATCAATTAACCCTATCTCAATTATTTAATTAATTAATTTAATTCTTCCAAATCCCCAAATTATAATTCCAAATAATTCCATCTAATTTGATTTCATTTTTCCCCAAATTTGAATTTCACTTCATTTCAATTAATTTCATTTCTTCCAAATTCATATTTCATCAAATCTGAATTTCAGATAATTTCATGTGCATTTCAACATTCAAAAGACCAAATTCAAATCCAAATTGAAAATGAAAATGAAATTCAATTTTAAAATCCTACAACACATGCTGAAATCAGAACTGATTGATCAAATTAGTTAACTCATCAATCTCCCATTTTCACTCAAAATCAACTTTTTATGACCAATCAGTCAATTCAATCTTCTAATCCATCTATTCAGTCTACTGATCAATCAATCCACTTATCTCTCTAATCCATTCAATCATTTGATTCATCAACCCAGTCAATTGACTAGTCTATTCAGTTTACTAGCCAATCTATCTAGTTGACTCCTCAATCAACCCTGTTAACAGATCAGTCAATTTCAGTTTTCTATCAATGAACACTTGAGTTTAAATTCTCACCTCTTTTGTGTTGAAAATCTATAAATTCAACCTCACTTTTTTAATTTCAAGCTAGAGAATCACAGTCTTCAAAATTGTTGTCCATCTTATGTAGGAAATCAAGTGCAATACTTGAGAGCCACCTACACCAACAACAATGGAAGCACAAATGGAGAATTGGGAGTTTAATTATCTTAATTCTTCCACTTCTTTCATTTATTTCATTGCTTTGTATTTAAAATCAACTTGATTAGTTAAGGATTTTTGTGATTCATCCTTTTAGCCTAATTAGCTTAGATTTGATGATTTCAAACAGGAATACAATTGGTGAACCTGGCGTGAAGAAATGCTAACCTTCATTTGTTGTTTTGATTGATTTTGCAGATCTATACGTGCACAAAAAATCATAATTAGCAATTGATTAGATAAAAAATCGCAATTGCTAATATTTACCCACACTTGCTATCAAAATCCGTTGCAATTGATAGTAAAATCCACCGCAATTGCTAAAATGATCCGCAATTGCTCAAAAAAGAAAAAAATTATAATTATTTGTTTGTCATTTCTTAATAAGTAGATCTTGCGCAACTAACCCATACAAATATTTCAATTCTGAAAATTTTCATTTTTTGCATGAAATGTGTTTAATCCAATGGTAGGAAAGGTAACCTTTAAAATTGCAGGTGCAAGGAGGGAAAGACAACATAGGAGATAACAAAAAGCATACCAAAGACTCCTAAAATTAGAAAGAGAGCTTCACGAAATTGAAGAAAAAGAAGAAATCTCCCAATACCATAGAAACATCCACCGATTCATTGCCAAATACAAATTTTATGATGACATTGATGTGATGGCTCATGTGATTTGGGATAACATCATTGCAGAATAAATCTCTATCTTCTATCTTTTTCTGCTGTTTAAAAATATTTTTTTTTTAACTAATGAGAAATTGACCTGACATTGCTATGCAATTGCTTAGACATCAATTTGCAATTGCTATCACAATAATTCACAATTGACTGCATATCAGTTCACAATTGATCATATATGAGTTTGCAATTGCTTAGTAGTTAGTTCGCAATTGCAAGTTTAGGTTTTTCACATTCTGTCTTTATTAAGTTCTAGGTTTTTCAGGATTTCTCTCTATTTTTGAAAAGTCAGAGCTCTGTAATTGAGAAAATTAGGCTGGATATCCCACCATGTGTCTACTAACGTTATTTTCTTTGCAGGGTTAGAGTAGAGAACTTCTTTTGGTTCTTTTAAAAAAGAACAAAATCAAATTCTTTCTTGGTCTTTCACAAATTGCTATGAAGGTTCAAAATGAACACCATGCCTATGTGGAGCAACATCTCCACTTAGAATAGAAAATCATTACAATGGAAGGATAAAAATAACTTTTTTTTTCATGTCTTCAAAGGGATAGGTATTATGCTCTCCCCTTCAATGAGTGATTAGAAAACTAGACTCTCTTCTTTTATGCTTTCAGTAAATTTTTGTACTTACATCCTTTAGAAGGCCTGCCCTCCTGAGTTGCCCTTAGGGCACCATTAAGGCTAGTGAGAGGGGAATGACCTAAGTGGCAACAACTAAAGCCAAGTAATCCAAGCCACTATAAATAAATGCGTATGTGATGAAAATCATATGCAACGAGTGTTACATGCTGTCACAATGAGGTTATGCCTCCCTCAGTGCCTATACGGTATGTTAAAATCTATAGAGCATAACCTCTAGAGACTAGGAGACCTCCCTCAACGAAGTGTAAAATGCTACTGATTGTGACCACTCAAACATAACCCTTTCTAAACACCTTAGAAATTAGAAGCCAAACCAAGTCAGTAACTAGACACTTGAATTATCGTAGTGCAAGGGTGGGGAAGAATCAGCCTCCAAGACACTCACCATATATCTCCCAGGATAATGGGCCAATTGAGGAGCGATCTTCTTTGGTCTAATTTCTGGAAAAAAAGGCAAAAAAATGGGTGCACCCTAGGGTGTGATAGGGTTGTTTGAGCTGACAGAGTATCAAGATGTGGTTGTGGTAATACTTGTGACCTTTTGACCATTAGGAGAGTTTTCTTGATATGCTATCGATTGAGAAATTACATCGAAAACAAAATGGGGTCTTGAAAAAGACTCCAACATTCATGGGAATTTGAAAAAGTTCCTTAAACAAGTATGTTAGATACTTGGTTAATCCCAAAGACACTGAGAGGGGGGCTGAATCAGTGTCTGATTGGTAGATGAAATATTTAAACTTATTTGCAATTCTGTAACTAAAATTAATATACCAGTAAGAAGACAATAATGCAGTAAAGAGAAACAAAAGAATCAGCATCAATGCACATCATAACACAAATATTTTGGTGAGGAAACTCGATAAGGGAAAAAACTTAGTGGGATTTGTGACCCACAATATTTACTCACTGGCCAATATGAATAAATATTACTCAGTACAAAAGAGGCCTGTACATGCAGGAAGGCCAACTGCCTAGAGCTCACCGTTCAATAAAAATGGAGTCACACTGACTACAATACTGATGAAAACACAAAATTGAACTCTTACAACTTGCATCAAAATGCTAGATGAGTTCTCTATTATGCTCTGTGTGATATCGGTTCTACCTTTGCCAAAAACCCTAGTCGGCATGCTGTCAATATTACCGCTTACTTCATACATACATTACATACTTTTTACCAAATAACCTACAAGAACTCATAAATATATGAGTCATTACAATACAATATGTTGGCCATACAGTTATAATTTATATTATAATTTATTTCACATAAACAATACTATTGTCAAGTCAGCCTCGAATGCCGGTATGATCTGCTATCGGTGTAACCTGGATGCCGATGTGAATAAACCTTGTTGTATCTACCGATGTCGGTAGGTGAAGTCTATTGCCGGTTGAACCTGTAGAACCTTGTTGAACCTTTTTTCCATCAATGACAACATCTACCTTTCTCATTTGAGTGTATAATACCAACAATCTCCCCCTTTGGCATTGATGGCAAGACATGAGAAAAATCAAAAACCAAAAACTGAGAGTGCTCCACCTGAGCAAATGGTCTCCTTCTTTTCACTTTTCACCATGCTTTACTCTATACATTTTTCTCACTATACCACTCCCCCTTTGACATCAATGACAAAGGATGTCAAAAGTATCAAAAATTAAAAAAATTACCTAGATACCTAAAGTTTGTTATGCACAATCTAAAAAATATCTGCAACAACTAAGTTAAGACCCTGCAGGAACTTTTTACTATCAGTAATTATTGCTTCAGTCTGCTTGATTATCTCAGTAAGATAGTGCATTTGTTGTTCCAATGATCTGTCTCCTTTAATTGTTGCCTTGGATAGTTCATTTCGATGAGTTAGTAGATTGTCCAATCTTGGACCAAGCTTATTCTTCATCTCCTGGGTTTTCATTTTCAATCTAGCCTTTTCTTTTTCCAGATTTTCAATCTTTTCTACATGAATAGCCATTTCTTGATCTAAGACTGATGTTAGTTCTAAAGAACCAATTATGTTATTTGCAATATCATCAATCTCCTTCTGAGTTTTCCTGATTTGATCATCAATATCTTCAGTTAAATGATGAGGTTTGCAAGCTTCCTAGTATAATTCCTTATATTCCAAAATAGTGGAATTCAATGCCGATAGCAATGAATCAATCTGCTGAGTACAATGGAATTTATGGTTTTACCAACCAATTCTTCCTTTTCTTTATTTACTCTTTCTTGAATAGTTTCCTCATTTATTTTGTCTAATGTCTGAATGTTAGTAGAAATGAATTTAGACAATGTGTCCAATTTACCTATTGAGCCAATAATGTGATCTACCTTGCACTCCGGTGCAATAATCTGCAAAATCGATAGAGATTCATCTATAGCCTTAAATGCTAAGGCATTACCCTCAGTTATTTTCTTTATGGAATCCAATAATACATCAATGACAGTTGTTGGTCTGAAATCCACAGTGGAAGTACTAGGAGAAGTGATAGGTTCTGCATTAGGTTTCTTCTCTTCTCCTGTTATCTGTTCAGCTACCTTAACCACTTCCTTATCCTTATTCTCACTCTTATTCACTATCGGTTCAGATGCTATCTATTCTTGTTCTTTCTCTGCCGGTGTAACTTGGATTGGTATAGTGAGAAAAATGTACAAAGTAAGGCATGGTTAAAAGTGAACAGAAGGAGATCATTTGCTCAGAGGGAGCACTCTCAGTTTTTGGTTTTTGATTTTTCTCATGAGTGTTTCCATCAATGCCAAAGGGGGAGATTGTTGCCATTATACACTCAGATGAGAAAGGTAGATGTTGTCATTGATGGCAACATCTACCTTTCTCATCTGAGTGTATAATGCCAACATAGTATTCTTTTCATGGTGTATACACCTAAAAATTGGCTATGAGCAATTAAATAAATATTTTATATTTATTCTTCTATTAAATAGTTAATTTGAAAATATTAATTAATTTAATTCATTTTCATATCTTTCTAGTAATTAATATTAATTAATTAATTAAATATCTAATATTTAATTATCTTATTCCTCTAATTAATTAAATATCTAATATTTAATTATCTTCTCCAATCAATTAAATATCCAATATTTAATGGTTGTTCTCCTATCCTATAGTCTCAAATATTAAATAATTCCTAAATTATTTAATCCCTTTATCCAACTCACCCTCCATCTCCACTTCATCTTCCCTTTGCCAACTCATCCAACATGTGGCTAAGGAAATTAATATTCCTTAAATATTAATTCATGATTTATCTTCAACCTCCAAAATTAATGAAATTGTGTATGTACACACATTTCATAACCATTTCCTATATTCTCTCCAACACCCCCTACATCTTAGGAAGGACTTGAGTCCACTTGTCCTACCATGCCTAAATTTCCTCCAACCATCCCTAGATTCTCTCAGTCAACAACCCAGTCAAGGTGAGATGAGTGACACTTGTCTTCTCCTTCCCCCTTTCTCTCAACCTTCACTTTTGCTCACAACCATTCAAATCTACAGATCTGATCATGATCATTGATCTGAGCCACATCATCTTATCCTCTCAAAGTCTATAAAACCAAGAGCTTCAGTTGAGAGGAAGTTAGTCTTCAAAAAAATAGTCTTCAAGCCAATCTTATGCATCTATGAGTTTTTGAAGCAAATAGCAAATATCATTTTAGTAATATAATCATATAGCATTATCATTTTAGCATAATCATGTAGCTTTGCATATTATACTATCAGTTAACTACAAGTTATCAGTCCATTCTTCATATGCCATTTTGGAAGCCAACAATGCATTGTTTGAGAGCACACCATCTACAACCAGGAATAGTGGAGTTAGGACACAATGAGACATAAGCCATGAAGGTAAAATAATGTTTTATTTTAGTATGTGTTTCATGTAGTTTCATTTGTGGATTTTGGATTTCCTGTATGCATTTCCATTATATTTTGTGAAACTAACTTATTATAGGTAACATTTTGAGGATGAAATTCAAGCTCACACATTTTGGCGCCCATCGTGGGGCTAGACCTTGCATATATCTTTAAAAATCTCACAAAAATAAAATTAACATATTTGTAATGCAGATTCACGCATGTGTGAATTTTGACAGCGCTTTTGCATATTAGGTTAGCACTTTTGCATAACTGGTTAGCGCATATGTCATGTAGGTTAGCGCTTTTGTTTGAAAATTAGTGCTTTTGCATAATTGGTTAGCGCATATGTCATGTAGGTTAGCGCTTTTGTCTGAAAATCAACACTTTTGCATCATAGGTTAGCGCTTTTGCATCATTGGTTAGCGCTTTTGTAACGTAGGTTAGTGCTTTTGTAACCCAGGTTAGCGCTTTTGCATCGGAGGTTAGCACATTTGACAGAAAAGTTTGTAACCGTGATTTGAAATTAGGCTTGTAGAAGCCCACCTAAGGTTTTTCACTAACTTTTTACTATTTTGTAGGTTTTTAACAATTTCTTGAAGATTTGGAGGAGTTAAGTTAGGATTTAGTGATTTATTTTCTGGCTTTTTCGAAATTGGTTAAAAAGAACTCATATTTCCTTTTGGGTAAAAAGAACTTCATTTTTCAAATTTGGTGTTCTAAAAAGTACCTCACTTGTTTTTGGGCTATAAAAATAATCACATTTGAAAGGTAAAAAGAACAGCAAATCAAACATTTACTTTCTTACAAAGTTAGGATTCACATCTCAAATTTTGGGCTCTAAAAAGAACAACAATCTTTTATTTTCTTGCAAAGGTAAAAAGCACAATCAATCTTATATTTTGCAAGTTAAAAAGAACAATCAACTTGTCTGTTCTTATGAAGCAAGTTACTTTTTTTGCAACGATTTTCATTTTGTTGACCAGGATTTCCAAATCCTAGTTTAGAAAATCATTTGATATATGGGGCTAAAATAAACACCATGCTTGTTGGAGAAACATCTCCAAGTAGAGGATAGATCACATTGCTATGGAAAGTTAAAAAGAACACTTGTATTCCGTGTCTCGAAAGTGGTAGGTATATGCTCTCCCCTTAATTGGGTGATCAAAAAGCCAAACCCACTATTTTACGCTTTCTTTACTTTCAAGTAATTAAATCCTTTAGAGGGCCTGCCTTCCCGAGCTGCCTTGAGGGGGCCAGTGAGAGGGGAATGACATAAAGTGGAAATGAGCTAATACTGAGTCCTTCCAATCCACTATAAATAAATCATGTTTGTAACGAAAGTTCAAACAACATGTGCTGATAAGTTCATACCGACACTATGTTTCCCCATAAACCCTATGAAGCGTAACCTCTATAGGCTGGGAACCTTCTGTATTTACAGAGCTGAAAGTGCCACATGTATAGCCACATGACCGGAAGCCTTTACCTTAAACTATTTGTACTAGTTGCCAAAAACCTTCTAGTTGTTGGCGTAGGAGGTCGGACCTCTGAAGCGGCTCACACACATATGGTTCCTAGTAGAGATATAAAGTTTGCCATGGGGAGTTTTCATGGAAACTGATGCTTGGCTGCCCCGAAGAAGTGAGTGCCGAGGGTGGAACCAGTGGGGTCAAGCATCTAAATATCCGCTTTGAATAGCGTAGCCTCTGGTGAAACTCCATGTGAGATTCAACAACTATTGTCTCAACCTACCATAGAGATTTGTACTTTCTTGTGCTTTTCATTTATTAAAAATTGTGTCTTCTATGTGTAACATGCTCCAAATGGTCAAAAATTGAAGAAAATTATCATCTACAAGAGATCAAAAATCAACAAATTTTTGAAAAGTGTGATAAAAAAGATAAAACAAAAAGCATTCCAACACTTGAAGCACCAACTCAAAATCAAAGTATCAAAACATCAAATATCAAAATAATCCTTGAAGTAGGTTTGTCTCTAAACCATCACGTATTTTCAAGATAGCTCAAAACAACTAGGTTGCTAATCCTATAGGTTATTCCCAAAAGGTTCTATAAACATCAACATTCAACAAACTATTGATTCAAACATCTTAAGTGTAAAAATCAACATCCTTGACAAGTCTCTCATCAGGATAATCAAATCCTCTATCACGAAGCTTGATCAATCTATACTAGGTTCCTAATCTTGGATATATCTTTCCTATTTTGAACTTAGGTTACATCAAAACCAAAATTGCACCAACATTGGAATCAAACTTGTAAACTGTCAAATGCTTATATGACTTTTGAGTATCACCTTAAGAAAAGAAAACCCAGTTACAAAGCTACTCAGAAGAGAATAATATTCTTGTATATCAATCGCAAGATCTTACTGAAACATAGGACATTCCTACATCATTTTCATCACTACTTACATGGTTGTGGTACAGAATTTGATAGTGAAACTCTACAAAGATGTTCTTTTCAACAAAGAGATGCTTTATCCCAACGAACAAACAATAGTGGTAAGATCAATAAAGCATATCTTCCTAAACCAATAATCACTTATTGACCTTGTCCTTGGGAACTTTTGACAACTTTGAAATAATCACATGCCAGTTTGGACTAGAGCCCAATACGAATAGCTTAGAAAACAACAACAAATGGAGGAAGAAGATACCACTTTTGGATTTACCACTGTTGACGAAGAAGCTGTCAATAGCACCATTAGAGACCTGGAACAAGATTTCAAATTTGATAGGCTAATGGAAAAATTGTTGGCAAAACAAAAAGAAAAATATCTCTTGATGTTGGCAAAATCTGGAGCTAAACTACCACAAGACTTTAACATAGAATGCTTAAAACAAGACGCGGAGACAAGTAACACCCAAAACACAAATGAAAAAAATAACGAAGATATGAGCAACGAAGAAACAAGGAAAGAAAGGGATGATAAAAGAAAAGAGCGTAGTGACAAAAAGACTCATGATGAAACAAGGAGAGACTATTCAGATAATCCCTTATCAAATCTTACTCAACAAATACAAGCTCTACAACAACAAATACAAGACATGCAAAATGGGACAAGCTCCAAGAAATATTCGTTACAAGATATATGCCCATATCCTTTTGATAAAAATTTGAATATGATGCCATTTCCGCAACATCGCGAGATCCCTAAATATGACAAATACGATGGAAAATCTGATCCTTAAGATCACATTAGGGAGTTTTGTACTATGAGCATGGAATTTGCTCACGAGGAAACTTACCTTATGCATCTTTTTCCTAGGAGTTTAAATGGACAATCAATGGAGTGGTTTTCAAGATTACCATCTGGAATCAAATCCTTTGATGAACTTGTGAATAGGTTTATTTCACAATATTCCTATAATATAAAGAATGAAATAACAATGCTAGATCTTTGCAATGTTAAACAAAAGAATGGTGAATCCTTTATGATATTTTTACAATGATGGAAACTCATGTTTAATAGGTATCCCCGGGATGTACCTCATCAAGAAAAAATGGACATATTCATTGATAATCTTATCAGTGAAATGAGTTATCGACTAAGGATGCAATGTCCTCCCTCTTTTGCCAAAATGATCGAAAATGGTATGAAAATAGAGAACGCAATGGTAAAGAAAGGAGAACTAAAACTTTACAATAACAACAACAACAGCAACAACAACAACAACAATGACAAACCCAAGTTCTGGTCAAAGAATAGGAATGTTAGCAATGAAGGAAATGATGATAACAATACTGCAAAACAACAACAACAACCAATTTTCAATCTATCAAGTCAAATCCCAAGCAACAACAATCTAGAAAACATTAAAGCCAAGTCCTTTTTCTCTAATCCTGGGAGAAAATTCACAAATATTGGAGAATCTTTAGAATTAGCTCTAAAAACTTTGCTTGCTAACAAATTGGTTGTTTTACCAGAAGCAAGAATTTATGAACCACAGTCAAGCCAAATTGGTGGAATGACAATCATTTTTGCAATTACCATTGGAATAAAGGACACCTAACAAATGATTTCCAAAGATTGAAATACATTATCCAAGATCTAATTGATAATGGAACCATCATGGTGGATAGCCATAAGATGAATGAATCACACTTGGCTTTTAAAACTCTGCTTCCAAACTATGATAAAGGAGAATCATCCCAATTAGAAAATGACAAAGGGAAAACCAAAGTGAATTACGCTTATACATACGATGATGTAGTAAATGTAATCACTGTTAATGAAAATCCATCTTCAGAACCAATCAATGTTATCACAAGAAGCAAAGAAAAGGTAACTTTTCTAGGTATAGAAAAAGACCCAACGTCTACATCACAACAATACAATTTAGTAGAGCAATTACAATGAATACCCGCTCAAATATCAATTTTGGAACTTCTCAAGATTTCACCTATGCATAAGGAAATTTTGGAGAAAGCTTTAGTGGAAACAACGGTTTCAAAAGATTTGGATAGTGATCGGTTCCAAAACATGGTAGGACACCTTATAGCCCCTCATTGCTTATCATTTTCTGAAAATGATGACGCATCTTTACAACATCCTCACAATGCTCCTTTGTATGTTGAAGTCTCCATTAATAAAACTCATGTCAAATGTGTACTCATAGATGGAGGAGCTAGCTTAAATATTTGTGCATTAAGTTTGATAAAAGCTTTGGGATATTTAGAGAATGCAGTGGACCCAAAAAAGAAAATAACCATCAAGGCTTATGATGAAGCAGAACGTTCTTCTAAGGGAACTGTTATGCTACCAATAAAGATAGGACCTGTGGTAAAGGATACATTGTGTCAAGTTTTAGACTTGAATCTTTCCTACAACATTCTTCTGGGAAGACCCTTGATTCACAAGATACAAGTAGTTCCTTCTACATATCATCAATGTGCGAAATTTCCTCACGAAGGGCAAGAGATCACTATAATTGCATATTCTAGTCAATATTGCAATAATTTGAAGCCAACACAAGATACAAGAGTTCCACATAACAGAGAATTAGTATATCCTACTAAAGAAATTCAAGAAAAGTTATGGGAAACTTTTGAAGAAAAGCTCAAGTTAAATGATGAAGGAATGGGAAAGTATTCTGTGAATAAATTTCCACTTTCCCCTAAGTTATATGGAAAACCTGCAGATATTCAGTCGCAGACATCAAGCAAATCAAAACATATGTTTAAAGGAACCTTTGTTAGTGCTGGAACCCTTGAAGAGGAAAATGAAGACAAAAGTATTCTTGATTGGTTATACAAGGATGAAGATAAAACTATAGCAACAACAACAGAAGTCAATATTCCCATAAAACAATATGGCAAAGGATATGAAATCATGTAAAAGATGGGATATGAAGGGAAAGGACCAATTGGTAAGCAACATCAAGGTATTTTAGAACCTATTTGTCTGCATTCACAATCCACAGAAGATAAATCTGGGTTAGGATATCTGAAGTCTAATCAAAAGCAACACAATACTCAACAGCAGAAATGGAGAAAGAAATCAGTTTCTAAAGGAGACAATTGGTAAGAAAAGAAACATCAAGCAGCGAAAATAGTAGCCAATAAGCAAAAGAAGCAAGAAGATCATGAAAAGAAAGAAGAAGAGACTACTCTCAAAGGTGAAGAAAAATCTTGTCAACAAGTTCTGAAAATACAAACAAAGGCAAAATCTGAACAAGATATTCCAGAGGCAGTAAAAATAGAAATGACAGAAATCAAGGAACTTTTTGCACCACATGACATTCCAGTCTGGTATAGTGGAGTAATCTTAGATCAGAATTCAGAAATAGATTCCAATGAGTATGAATGGGGACCAAATGCCTTATCTACTACATCAAGTAAAGAACACAATGAGGATCAAGTAGATATTACAAAAGAAGACTTGTCTATTACAAAACAAAAGATAAAATTAGAAAGAAGACAAGAGAAACTTAGAATTCAGAGAAAAGAGGTGTATGCAAAAAGAAAAGCAAATGACAAAAACAATGACACAATGCCACAAGAAGAACAAACAAGAATCAGATATGCAAAAATCATAGAAGAAATAAGAGATAGTCAAGTTGGATTAACTATTAGTCCATAAGAAGCTGAGTTTGAAAGGAGACAAAATCTCTTAAAAGAATCCTCTTTATCATGTACACAAGTATATCAACTCGAAAATGCAAATGAAGTCAATCAAGAAGAAAATTGTAGTACCAAAGACATGTGTGTTGATATAATCCATTCATTTAAGGGACAAATGTCAATTGAAGAAACACTTGAGTGTGAAATACAAAATGCTAATATTAATCTTGTTGAGACTAATTCAGAAACGCTTGAGAAAGACAATCCTCAAAAACATCTAATCTATGATAATACCTATTCTATACTAAATTATGATCATTATGTCATGAATATTGAAACACCTAATGATGACAGTGATTATGATTTACCCCTTCTTCATCCTGAACTAATTGATTGGGATAATTTAGACAACCCTGAGCTAAATGTCTTTTCCAATGATCATGACTTAGTTGTGTACCTTAACACTATTGAACCCATCCCACGTAAGATATCTTCTACTACAGAATCAAGTGATGTTTCTCATAGTTAGGAGAATGCCAAACTTTTCAGTTGCCAAAGTGAAATAAAACAAGGAAAGAGACCTATTGTTGAAAACCATTTCATGGCAACATTAGATCAATCAAAAGAGAAAATAAAGGGCATATCTGATGATGAAAACCTCCTTGAGGCGTCAAAAGATAGAAAGTTTGACATTTTTCCTGCATATTTTCAAGAAAGATCTGCTATCCTGATAGAACCAACATAAGCTGTAAACATTGATACATCAAAGGATCCTAAAATACTTCATTTTGCTGCCTCATTATCAGAAAGAGAGAGGAAAGAATACATAGAATTATTTAAGCAACGACAAATAAATTTTTCTTGGTCTTATGTAGATATTCCAGGGCTTAACCCATATCTTATCATGCATCATCTTAATGTGGATTTAAAAGCAAAACATGTTAAGCAGAAGCTAAGAAAGATGCACCCACATATTTCTCTCCTTGTCAAAACTGAGCTCAAGAAATTATTAGAAGTGGGATTCATAAGACCAGTTGCTTATCCAGAATGGGTTTCAAGTATTGTACCAGTATCAAAACTAGATAAGAGAATAAGAATCTACACAAATTTCAGAGATCTGAATAAAGCATGTCCAAAAGATGATTTCCTGCTACCAAACATTGATATCATAGTAGACTTGTCAGTAGGACATGAGATGTTTTCATTTATGGATGGCTTCTCAGGATATAATCAAATAAGAATCGCACCGAAGATCAAGAGAAGACAACTTTCACCTGTGCATGGGGAACATACTGCTGGAATGTTATGCCATTTGGGAATAAGAATGCAAGAGCGACATATCAAAGAGCTATGATGATAATTTTTCATGACATGATGCATACATTCATGGAAGATTATGTCGATGACATACTCGCAAAATCTCACACAAGAAAAGAACATTTGAACATTTTAAGCAAGATTTTTGACAGGCTAGAAAGATATCAATTGAGATTAAATCCAAAGAAATGTGCATTTGGGGTAACCTCTGGAAAACTCCTTGGGTACATTATATCAGCTCATGGCATTGAAGTAGATCTTGGAAAAGTTAAGCTATCATGGAGATGGAGTCACCTAAGAACATAAGTCAATTGCGATCTTTACAAGGAAGGTTGCAATCAATCCAGAGATTTGTGTCCCAATTGGCCGATAGATGTCTTCCATTTACCCATCTTCTAAATAAAAATGTTCCATTCAAATGGGATCTAAAATGTGAAGAAGCCTTTTTACAAATAAAAGAATATCTTATGAGTCCTCTAGTACTGATATCACTAACCAAAGGGAAACCCTTGTTACTCTATGTCTCAGCAATGAGTGTATCATTAGGCGCTCTCCTAGCTCAACATGATGATGAAGGAAAAGAAAGAGTAGTTTATTATATCAGCAAAACACTTGTTGGATATGAGTTAAATTATTCATCAATTGAAAAGATATGTCTAGCAGTTGTATTTGCAACTCAAAAGCTACAACATTATATGTTGATTCATTCTGTAAAACTAATAGCAAAGATAGATCTTCTCAAATATTTATTGAGCAAGTCAACATTAACGGGGAGACTAGCCAAATGGGTTATGATACTGAGTGAATTCAACATAGAATATGTTGATCGAAAAGCCATCAAAGGACAAGTCATTGCTGATCAATTGGCTGATGCACCTCTACAAAATGACATGCCTTTGCACATCAAATTTCCTGATGCAGATATCTTGACAATAAGTACAAGATTTTGGGAATTGTACTTTGATGGTTCTTATACTCAATATGGATTAGGTGCAGGAATCTTTTTTATCACACCTCAAGGACATACAATTCTGAAATCATATAGACTAAGATTTCCATGCACCAATAATACTGTAGAGTATGAAGCATTGGCTATAGGGCTCAAAATGGCCATTGAATGGAATGTCAAAGAACTGCATGTCTATGGTGATCCATAACTTATCATTTATCAAATAAATGATGAATATCAAACAAAGGATGATAAGCTTATGTCATACAAACAACTAGTGGAAGAATTTAAAGGACATTTTAAAGAAATCACATTCACCCAGATTCCCAGAAATGAAAATAAAGCAGCAAATGCAATGGCTACAATAGCATCTCTCTTGCAAAATAAAGAGAATCAACAACATTACGAGTTTCTTGTGGAAGATATCTTAACTCCTACCATTCAATCCCAACATACCTATCGAATTTTCCATATATCAGGAACCAGTCAATCCTTATACGGTCAAACCTACCAATATTTAAAAGATCATATCCTTCCTTTGGAATTATCTCGTAATCAACGAAGAAACTTTATCCGTCAGTCCTCTCGCTATACCATTATTGCTGATATCCTATGTAGTCATGGTCTAGATGGTACATTGTTGAGATGTCTTGAAAAAGATGAATCTGAGAGAGTTCTTAATGACATTCATGCGGGTATTTGTGGTACACACTCAAGTGGTTTAACATTGGCTAAGAAAATTATTCGTATGGGTTACTTTTGGCCTACTATGGAAAGAGACTCATTCACCTATGCTAAAAAGTGTAAACAATGTCAAATTCATGGAAATCTAATTCATACACCAGCACAAGAGTTATATCCCATGACAGGATCATGGCCATTTTCACAGTGGGGCCTGGATTTGGTAGGAAAGATCAATCCCTCATCCTCTAACGGCCATAAATTCATTCTAGTTGCTACTAAATATTTTACTAAGTGGATTGAAGCAGTGCCTTTAACAACAGTGACAAGAAAACAAATATCCTCATTCATCTTGAATTACATAATCTGTCGCTATGGAGTTCCTATGACCATTATCACTAGTAATGGAAGACCATTCAAAAATCAAGATGTAAAAGAGCTATGTGAAAAATTTCATATCCAACATAGGTTCTCTACTCCATATTATCCACAAGGTAATGGTCAAGCTGAGGCATCAAATAAAACTATCTTGAAAATCTTGAAGAAAACAATCAATGAAGCTGGAAAAGACTGGCACATTCAGCTAAATCCTGCTCTTTGGGCATACCGAACTAGTGTCCACACTCCAACAGGGGCAACTCCATATTGTTTGGTCTATGGATCAGAAGCTATATTACCTATAGAAGTAGAGATACCTTCTCTACAAGTATCCTTGCATGGTCTTATACCAGAAGAAGAACAAAGAGTCTCTCAACTCTAGGAACTAGAACTGATTTAGGAACATCACCAAAATGCAATAGACCATTTGAAAGTATACCAACAAAGAATGGAAAGAAGCTATAACCATAGAGTCAAGCCACACACTTTCCAGATTGGAGACATAGTTCTAAGGGAGAATCTGAGAAATCAGCAAGACCGAGAAAAGAAGGGAAAATTTGAACCAAATTGGCTAGGACCTTTTGTCATAGTAGCAACATATGGATTGGGAGCATACAAGTTATCTACCCCTGAAGGTGATTGATTTGATGAACCTATCAATTCTATCCATCTCAAGAAATTCTATGCTTGAGATATAAAGTCCTGGAAAAATTAAAAAAAGGTATATAAAGTCCTGAAGAAGTCAGTAAAAATCAGAAAAGTAGAAAATCCCTAAAAAGTATAAAACAACAAAAATGCAATAAATTTAGATGGTGAAAACCTGGTAAATAGGCACTATCTAAAAAGTGAGGTCCTCCATCCATGAGATCACTTTGTGCACCTATCCACTACATCCTCTCACATTTATCACTTCCATCTATCTTAGCTTATCCATTCCATCTTTCACATCCATTGCTCTGAACCATTTAACAAGAAATATGTAGCTTACCAACAATTATAACCTTTTGACATACTTGTCGTCGTCACTGTCTTAGATTTTATGAGTATCTATCAATCTGCATTTCTATTTTGTCATGGTTTGGATCTTGATCAATTCATACATCAATAACAAATTTTTGTTTCCACTGGGGGAAAAATCCTAATTCCTTTTGCTAAGGTGATCTTTTGAATCTTTGAAAATTCCAAAACATTCAAAAAATTTAGAAAAACCCAAAACACCTAGGATTTTGAAACAGATAACAAGCAACAAATCAATCAAGGCATCTCATCAACAACTGAATCATTAAACTAAGAAAATGAAGAATCAACCCGCAAGCTATAAAGGATTATCAAAGATCATTCATCAAGATGATTATATCAGTTAATGACCATAAGAACATGTGAATGACATACAAGATTTAGTGTTTATTTTTTGATTTTATTGCTAATCATGTAGTCTATGCGACTCAAGGATGACCATGATTAGAGGAGCTATGATGGGGCATGATTATTTTCTTTGATTGCTATCTGTGGTTTATCTCTTACTATGATATGAACTTGTCTCAAGACATGATCGACAAAAGATCAAGGAGGACATTCCAAGTCATGCATGAAAGGAGATACTCCTTGTCTATTCTACAAGCAATACTCAGGTCAACTTGATTCATTATATCAATTTGCTTGTATTAACTTGCTATATAAAAATCCATGTAAGAAATACTTAGGTCATCTTGAATCTTTATGTCAAGTTGCTTGTATTTTCTTACAACATTTTAAAGCTCAATGATGAAATCAAGCACTGTTATAAGATAGCATATGAAGAATGGCAGTATAAATTTTAGTTAGATCATTTCATTAGCTCATTTGTCAGCTACATTATAAGCATATCATTTCATTAGCAGATCAATGGTCATAAATAAAGATTGAGTATACTTGGACAAATAAAAACAATTTGCATTTAATCATTGTAGGTGCATTCATTTTTAATCATTATTCATTTCATTTTAGCTGCATTTAATCATTATATTAAGTGCATTCATTTAAGTGCATTTCATTAACCATATAGTATATCATTATTATTTGCATTATCATTCCATTTATCATTTAGTTGCATGCATAAAAATTTCAAAAGAAACATTTCATATAGATCATTTGTATGTACATCATCATAAACATTAATCAACCATTCATTTGTATTTTCATATAGATCATTTGCATTTGCAACAGTTAAGTAATAATTTTCATTTGCATCCAAAATCATCAAAAATCAAAGCAAAAAACATTTATCATTGCATCATGTAAGTCATTATCATCATATCATTATCCATCTACTCATTGCATCCATCTAATCCAAGCATCTAAGCATCCATAAAAACAAATCATATAATCATATAGAACATCATCAAACAAAGTAACATGCATAATAAAAAGTATCAACATATAGAATCCATATCTGCATATAGATAATCATAAAACAATAAAAGTCCAAGTATACAATGATATCCAATAAACAATACAAATGATCCAAATCAAGTCATGACTGTCTTGTACCACTACCACCTGAATCTGTCCATCTTTGTGGCTGTGGGTGAGAAGATCCTCCAGATGCTTTTCTACCATGCTCACCACTCCTCTGAGGAGGTCCCATGACCCCACCACTGCTAGTATCCATCAACACGGTGGTCTGATAACTACCTTCTCTCTGGCTCTCTGCAACTACCTCCTCATATCATCGTCGCCAGTAGGAAGTCTCCTTCCTGGCCTGAAATAATGCTCTAATAGTGTTCGCTGAGAGAGTACCTGATCCAACCTGCTGAATATGATCTAGAAGACCCTGAGTATCCTGTTGTCTCCTAACAACTGTGTCTCTCTTAGTCATAAGAGTTTGTATTTATTCTCGAAGCTGATCAATTTGTGCTCTTAGACTATCAATAGTATCATGCCCTGGCACATCATGCTCTGATATAACTACATCTGGTATATCCTGCACTGATGCAACCTACTCTGGTAGATCCTACTGTGGTGCATGAATCCCAATCCCCTCACTACCAACCTGTCCAACTGCTGGAACCTTAGTTTGAGTAACTCTCCAAACCCATCATCTAATTAGGGGAATATGATACTCAAGATCCTCATCATCACCACTATGAGCTGCAATAACTCTAGGATCTGGCTGAATCAGTCCAAAATCAATACCTCTCCCACAACCCCCATCCAATCCAGTCACCCTGCCCCCTCTCAATGGTAATCCTCTAGGCGATCTCATCCCTACCCTGCCAATATCCCTCCCAATCCATCCACCATCTCTCCCACCCATAGGATGAGGTCCATCAATCCTGCCAGCTAGTCCAAATGGTCCTCCACGGACTCTCAATCGACGTCCTTTCCGTCTAGGTCCACCACCACCACCACCTCCATCCCCACCATCATCTCCACCTCTCTCATCCTCATGTGTATCTCTAAGCTCTCGTCTACATCTCTACCTCCTACTAACAAGATCATCTGAATCATCATCGTCATCTCCTGAGCTAGGTGGAAAATCTGCCAAATCCGTAATCCGAGGAAATGGATGAGCTAATAAATACTGAGCATACTCTGTAGTAACCCGCGGATCAAGAATGTGTAATCTCATATTGTAAGCCACTCTCGAAGTAGCAACAAACTCTGCACGAGCAATATCAAATGACAAAGATGGTCCCCAATCTTGCCTATCTCTATATCGCCGAGCATAAATCATCACACCAGTAGACATAGGCTGAATGATACCAAACTGTCTCAAAATCCAACCAATCAACTGTCGCTCAATAATGAAGGGCGTATGACCAATGAGATATCTACTTTGCATGATAAATGGTAATGTTTGTGCATCATCCATCCATGGCTCACAATCAACATATGGTCTCCAAATAATACTATCTAAAGAATCAAGAACCTAATGCCAATACTCCATCTTACCCAGCTTGGGCTGAGTAATGATACTTGTATAATAAATAAACATATGGTTGCCTCTCTCCATGAACTCTATGATGGATAGGCCGAGTAACAACAATGTGCTCCTAGCACCAGATCTATAATAAAGTACATCATGTCAATAAACTAGCACTCTCATCATACACAACCTGGTGTAGATCATGATATAAATGTGCTAGCATACAAACACCCCAAGCATATCGTGTACAATGCTACATCATACTCAATAGAACCTCACCCCATCCAACTGATAAACCTCGCAATCACCTATCAGGACATATAAATCCACCAATCAAATCAGCGAGAATAACAAGAAGAGTCTCATAGTACATCACCATGTCTACCCATCGGATCTCTCCTCTACTGATGCTCTCATCAGCAAAAATGACTCTACAAGCCTCGGTCCCAACGCGATCCTGATAATCATACTGCACTAGCTCCCCAGTCACCGAGATATGCAGAATCCTATAGACATCCTCTAGGGTAACACTAATCTCACCCGTCGGTAGGTGGAAAGTGTTATGCTCACTATGCCATCTCTCGGCTAATGCAATCAACAAACCTCTGTTATGCGTAATCTCTGGCATAAACATTAAATGATGTAAACCACAGGTATCTATGTGTCTAATCTCAGCATGGGACAACTCTGGAACTAAATGATGTATGGCCGGTAATTTCTCTCAACACTGGAGAACATCAAGTTTCTCCTGTTTTTCCAGAGAAACCAATCAATCAAATCAAACTGACTCAATCATCAAATCTACTCAATCAAGCTAATCAAAACTATCAACCAATCAATCAAATCAAACTGACTCAATCATCAATCAATCAATCAAATCAAAGCTATCAAATCAATCAATCAAATCAAATTGAAGCAACTTAAGCTATCAAATCATTTTAAACCTACCAACCATGGCTTATTATCAATCACTGAGTTTGATCAAAAACTCTGCTAAGCTCTTGCATCAGAAACTAAATCGGTTTCTTAGAGCTAATCAATCAAGCTAAACAAAGCTAATCAATCATCAAATCTATCAATCAAGGTAATCACAGCTACTCAATAATCCAATTTATCACTCAAGCTAATTAGAGCTACTTTATTAATCAAGCTACTCAAAGCTACTCAATCGAGCAATCAAAACTATCTATCAACCATGCAATCACTCAATCAAGACTCTATTTCATCCACAATATGTATTACACATGTTAAATCTAATCATCAAAAGTGATTTTAAACCTTCGCACTTATCAAAAGTACCAACTTTGAACAAATTGCTAACCAAAATTGCATATGCGCTATTATAAGAAAAAGCGATATCTTTTCAAGCATATGCACTAAACAACAATGCATATGCGCTATTCTATGCAAAAGCACTACCATTTCATGCATTTGCGCTAAAAAATCAAACAAACGTGTTAAAACACACAAAAGCGCTAACAATCTATGCATTTTCACTAACATACAAAGCAAAAGCACTAAATCAAGCATTTGCGCTAGCCAAAATTGCATATGCGCTAAACTAAATTGCAAATGCGCTAATCTAAAAATTGAAAAAATTGAAACTTTCAACAATTCAAAAAAGAACGCCTAAAGCATGAAATTTTGAATGAAAACTTGAAAACAAAGCTTGGGATAAGATACATATCGGATACCCATACTCGGCTGGCCGCTGATATCGCCGAACTCGCTCGAATCGATGACACTCCACTGGAATCACCATTTTGGCCACCTCCGCAAGAATATTCTCTCCAAAAGCTAACAAGGATAACAACGAAGTTAAAATTAGCCTTGGTTAATTTTATATTTACTATTTCAAGAGTAATTAATTTCAACAATGGGGCAATTTAATTTGTTTTTTACAAATGAATTTGACTAAATTTCTTATCACATTATCACGAGATTAATCATTCACACTAAATTTTTTGACAATTTCAAGATCAATCTCCTGAGGGGGCACACAATCTGGATTTTCAATTTCTATCAGGCATTATCGAGACTTGATTTAATCTTTGAAACAATGTTGTTACAACATCATTTCAAAGAGGGGCAAAATGTATACACCTAAAAATTGGCTATGAGCAATTAAATAAATATTTTATATTTATTTAATATTTATTCTTCTATTAAATAGTTAATTCAAAAAGATTAATTAATTTAATTCATTTTCATATCTTTCTATTAATTAATATTTTATTAATTAATTCATTATCCTATTCTTCCGAATTAATTAAATATCTAATATTTAATTATCTTATTCCTCTAATTAATTAAATATCTAATATTTAATTATTCCTCTAACCAAGTTAATTAAATATCTAATATTTAATTATCTTCTCTAATCAATTAAATATCCAATATTTAATGGTTATTCTCCTATCCTATAGTCTCAAATATTAAATAATTCCTAAATTATTTAAACCCTTTATCCAACTCACCCTCCATCTCCACTTCATCTTCCCTTTGCCAACTCATCCAACATGTGGCTAAGGAAATTAATATTCCTTAAATATTAATTCATGATTTATCTTCAACCTCCATAATTAATGAAATTGTGTACGTACACACATTTCATAACCATTTCCTATATTCTCTCCAACACCCCCTACATCTTAGGAAGGACTTGAGTCCACTTGTCCTACCATGCCTAAATTTCCTCCAACCATCCCTAGATTCTCTCAGTTAGCAACCCAGTCAAGGTGAGATGAGTGACACTTGTCTTCTCCTTCCCCCTTTCTCTCAACCTTCACTTTTGCTCACAACCATTCAAATCTGCAGATCTGATCATGACCGTTGATCTGAGCCACATCATCTTATCCTCTCAAAGTCTATAAAACCAAGATCTTTAGTTGAGAGGAAGTTAGTGTTGGCATTATAATAGATAAGAAGAAGGTTGGCATTCCAATTACAATGAGAGATTGTTGGCATTTCAATAAGGATATTGAGAAGGTTGTTGATGACTATGGATATAACTGATTAAGGATGATTACTGTCTTAATATTATTATTTTGTCATTGATGTCAAGAAATTGATTTTCTAATTCAGTATGATGTTTCCATATCTTAAGAAGTATGATTTGATGATTATAAAGATGTCGATAAAAGACACAGAAAGAATATGATGAATAAGGGGATAAGTTATTCAATGGGCAACTATTACCGAGTTAGACAATGATGAGATCATGATGTTTAGATTGTTTTGATATCCCACATATGCTATTGTTTGAAAGGTTAATACTATACTATGTTACCGAGCAAAGAACCTAGTCGGTAAACCCTAAGGTTATCGCTATCGGTTAATGAAGGCAGAATGTCTATCGAGTGAAGTTTAGTATTCATTGAGCTGTTACCAAGTTACAATTGAGCTATAACAGAATGCATTAAATGTTTACATGTGATATTTAATGAAGGAAGCTGATGAGCTGGAGTGAATTAAATGATTGGTAAGCCATGTATGAAGATTGTTAAAGAATCTATGGTAAAGAAAGATCGACAGGAAGATCTACAACTCATATTAAACCGCAATAACCTAACACAAGTTCCAAGGTGAAAATGCAAGTTCGAAGGTGGGGTAAAACATTTTTAGACCGAAGGATACATTGAACCTAGACAAGATTGAAGATCTGATGACTATGATTGATCATGGGAAATGTGATCAAGGAGATTAAGCGGTTGGAAGATTGTTTATAAATAGGAAACTATTGATAAACAATGCATGCGGGCAAGTGTATGGATAGGGATGCTACATAGTGATTACCGAGCACAGAAGCTTGAAGACCTGTTAGAATAACAGAGTATAGATGCCCAACAGATAGACAAGATTAGTTCTATGTCTAAATTGTATTGAACAAATAGGAATCTGCTTTAGCATTTTTAGATGTGAAGTTGCAGACATATTTTTATTACTGTTATTTTGAGAAGTAGCAGAAAATCTCTTAACCGAGTGGACTTAACAGTCTTATTTGTAAAATCCTCTAGCAAGGTGACATTCTTATTGAGTGTTTGAAATCCTTTGACAAGGTCACTTCTAACAAAGTGAAGATCCTAACAGATCTAAGGGAAATCCCTTAACCGGATCACACCTAGCAATGTGTTTGTAATCTTTAATAGGATTTTCTTTTAACCAAGCATACTCTAGAAGAGTATATTTCTTAGTGGGTCTGAAATCCCACAGTAGTTTTTCCCTATTTGGGTTTCCACGTTAAATCTAGTGTTATGAGGTTTATATTGTTCATATGCTTTTGAGTTTGCATGTTTGACAGTTTTTGGTTATATGACTGATATATATGTTACCGAGGTTGAATCTGATGTTTTTATGGATGATTAAGTTTATATGATTCACCCCCCCCTCTAATCTTGTTGGCTATTGGATTTGTAGTTATATTAAGTATCAGAACTATCAATTGGTATCAAAACTTTGGACTCCGGAAGAAAAGTTTAAAGGCACTTGAGTTAAAGATCCAAAAGATGTATAAGAGGGATGCACCGAAGCTAAATAAGTCAAGTTTCTCTACATGGTAGAAAAGGATGAAGCTGTATCTATCAGGAATTGGAGAATATGTTGTCTGTTATCTGGAGAATGATTTCATCACACCGAGCACCTATCCATTGACAATGGAAGAGATAAAGGCAAAGCAAGAACATATTCAAGCAATGATTGAAATAACATCTGCATTGACCAACTCAGAGTTTAATGATCTAGAAGGATGTACTGATGCAAAGGCAATGTGGACTAAGCTCATATTTGTGTATGGTGGAGATGAACATGTTCAAAGAGAAAAAGTGGATAGTTTAAGAGGATAACTTGAATCTATGAGGATGAATGAAGGTGAGAACATAACCCAGTATAGTACAAGACTAAAGGAGATTGTAAATCAAATCAAAGGAGCAGGAGGAACTATTGAAGAAAAGGATGTAACAAGTAAGATGCTGAGAACCCTTCTACCTACCTATGCAATCCGAGTCTTTGCAATCAATGAATTGAGGTTTCTACCCAATATGCCACTTTCCTTGGATGCTACTATTGGTAAGCTACATGCATTTGAGTTAAGTAACTTTGATAGCAGTGGGTCATCGGTAAATAAAGTTGAATCTGCATTCAGTTCTTTTCATATTGATGAAACTGATGATTACAATGATAGAAAGTATAAGTACTCTTAAGGGAATCACAGTGGAGCAAGTGAAAGATTTTGCAAAAACATGGAGGAGGTACACAAACTGTATGAGGAAATCAGAAAGCAAGAAGTGTTTGAAGCACTATTAGCCAGAAGGCTACCGAGAGGAAAAGGTAAGTATAAAGGAAAGCTACCTTTGAAATGTTTCAATTGTGATAAGATAGGACATATGGCTTCTAACTGTCCTGACAAAGAATCTAGTGAAAAGAGAGATTACCGAGATGACAGACAGAAATATAATCATTACAGAGGACATCGAGACTTCAGGAGAAGAGATAAAAAGACATGCCTAATAGCTGATGAGGAATCTAATGATGATAAATCAGATGAAACTGATACAGAGGAAGTTGTTTATGTGGCTATCAAAGATGGATCAGATGAAGAAAGGTATGAAGAAAAAGATTTAATATCTCATATAAATACTAATGATTCTTGGATCATAGATAGTGGTTGCTCACATCGCATGACAGGTGATAAACACAAGTTTATTAAATTAGATGATTATGATGGAGGCTATGTAAGATTT
Organism: Cryptomeria japonica; assembly: GCF_030272615.1. Lineage (NCBI taxonomy): Eukaryota > Viridiplantae > Streptophyta > Pinopsida > Cupressales > Cupressaceae > Cryptomeria > Cryptomeria japonica. The sequence goes on from NC_081409.1 coordinate 446,651,821, forward strand.
GGTAATGATGCACCATGTCCGGTAAGAGGTAAAGGATCCATAACACTTCTTGACAATGCTAAATGTAATGATGTTTATAGGGTTGAAGGTTTGAAATACAATTTGTTGAGTGTAGCACAGCTAAACAACACAGGTTACCGAATAGAGTTTGAAAATGGAATTGTCAAAGTTCATGATAAGCATGGAAAGTTAGCTGCTACCGGGACACAAACAAGAGGTAATACATTTCATCTTGACTCAACTGGGAATAAATGTCTATATGCAAGGATAGATGATACCTGGTTATGGCATAAAAGGTTTTGTCATGTTAATTTTGATAATATGATCAAAATAAGTAAGAAGCACTGAGTAAGAGGTCTACCGAGTCCTTAAAAACCTGAGAATGCTATGTGCCGAGGATGTCAAATGGGTAAGATGACAAGTTCAAGCTTTACAAGTAAGTCCTACACTTCTAAGGGAATTTTAGATCTTGTGCATATTGATCTTTGTGGTCCTATGAAAGTTCAGAGTTATTATGGTGATAAATATTTCATATTATTTGTGGATGATTACTCAAGGATGATGTTAGTAATGTTTTTAAAAGAAAAATCAGAAGCTTTTCAAATGTTTAAATGGTACAAGGATAGAGTTGAAAATGAAATAGGAAGACAACTGAAATGTCTCAGATCAGATAGAGGAGGAGAGTTTAGTTCTGATGAGTTCAACTTATTTTGCAATGATCATGGTATAAAAAGACAAGTCTCTACACCGAGAACTCCACAATAGAATGGGATAGCTAAGAGAAGAAACAGATCTATTGTGGATTGTGCTAGAACACTAATGATTGAGAAGAAGGTGCCACAAAATTTTTGGAGAGAAGCAATAAGCACAATTGTTTACACCTTGAACCGAGTTCAATTGAAGAAAGGCACTTTGAAGACACCTTATGAAATCTGGTATGACAAGAAACCTAATGTAAGTTATTTTAAAATCTTTGGGAGTAGATGCTATGTTCACAAAGATGATAGAAATGGTAAGTTTGATTAGAAAAGTGAAGAAGGAACATTTCTAGGTTATTCTTCTAGAAGCAAAGCATTTAAATGTCTGATCAAATCATCTAACAAAATAGTAGAAAGTGCAAATGTGAAAATTGATGAATTTGTAGAAAGAAATGATGAAGGAAACTCCAAAGAACCAGAAGATTATGAAGGATTTGTCTATGTTCAACCGAGAAGTCCTATCGAGAAGACTGTTGAAGAAAATGAAGAGAATATCTAGTTACCAAGTGATGAAGAAGATCATACAGAGCCTACTGAGCCTGTATTAGCCAAGTATGTTAGAAGGAATCATGCACCAAGTCAGATTATAGGAGATAAGAATGATCCAGTGATGACAAGGAACAAACTGACATAGAACACATGTTTGATATCTGAATTTGAACTGAGAATAGTGAAAGAGGCATTTAACAATGAAGATTGGATAAATGCTATGACAGAAGAGATTGATCAAATCAAGAAGAATGACACATGGACACTGGTCCCAAGACCGAAGGACAAAAATGTAATCGGTACAAAGTGGATCTTCAGAAACAAGCTAAATGAAAAAGGTGAGGTCATTCATTATAAAGCAAGACTAGTTTGCAAAGGTTATGCCCAAGAAGAAGGAATTGATTATGGTGAGACTTTTGCACCCGTGCCAAGACTTGAAGGAGTAAGAACATTGTTGGCATATGCTGCTTACAATAATTTAAAGGTATATCAAATGGATGTCAAAACTGCATTTTTGAATGGTATATTAGAAGAATAAGTTTTCATTGAACAACCTGAAGGATTTGTTGAAGGAGAAAATAATGATCGGGTATGTAAATTGAACAAAGCTTTATATGGTCTGAAACAAGCACCTAGAGCATGGTATGAGAGATTGCACTCATATTTGATCAAAATTGGTTTTATAAGAACAAGTGAAAACAACAATATGTACATGAAGAATGATGAAAATGGAATACTGATCTAAGCCATATTTGTTGATGATATTATCTTTTGTGGAAATGACTCTTTATGCAAGAACCTTGGAAATGAAATGAGCAAAGAATTTGAGATGTCATTAATCGGTGAGATAAAATATTTTATAGGTCTGTAGATACTGCAAATGAAAGATGAGATTTTCATTACCCAATCCAAGTACATAAAGGAAATCTTGAAGAAATTTGGAATGGAGGATTCAAAGCCAGTAAGTACTCCTATGACTACCAACTGTAAACTATCAAAGAATGATGAATCTGCATCTATTGATGAGACACTTTACCGATCTATGATTGGAAAGTTGCAATATGTTGTTCACAACATTCTAGATATAGCACATGCAGTAGGTATTGTTGCAAGATTTTCTACAGATCCTAAGGAAACACACATGACGGCAATCAAAAGAATTTTTAGATACTTGAAAGGCACAAAGGATTATGGCTTAGTATATCAGAAAGGAAATCATTTTGATTTAAAAGTTTATAATGATGCTGATTGGGCAGGCAACATTGATGACAGGAAAAGCACAAGTGGAGGAGCTTTCTTTTTAGGAGAAAGACTAGTGAGTTGGCTTAGCAAGAAACAAGGATGTGTTTCTCAGTCAACAGCAGAAGCTGAATATGTTGCTGTAGCACTGAATTGCACCAATATAGCATGGATCAAACAACTATTGGAAGGTATAAATGAGCAAGTTACCGAGCTGGTAACTATATTCACTGATAACACTAGTGCCATTAAAATTTCAAAGAATCCTGTTATGCACTCTAAGACAAAGCACATCTCTATCAAATATCATTATCTTAGAGAAGAAGTTCAAGAGAAGAAAGTGGTTTTGGAGTATGTTAGCACAAAGGAACAAATTGCAGACATCTTCACCAAGCCACTACCAAAGGACACTTTTGAGTATCTTAGAAGTTAGTTAGGGGTCCTACCCCTATCTTCCATTCACAAACCGAGTTCGGTGAAAGCATCAATTTGATGACTCTATAGAATATCTTTTGGGAATTGATGCTGATTTACACACTTTAAGGAGGTTTTCTAAAGGTGTGCAGGAAACAATAAATAGGGAACAGGAATTGAAGACAAATGCTTTGACCAAGACTTAGTTGATACACAACAACAGGAAATAACTTCTTACAGAAACAAATTATGTTTTTAGTTCTTTTCTTTTTGGCATTGTTGTCAAAGGGGGAGAATACCTATGAAAGGGGGAGAATACATAAGAAGAGAAGACTACAGATTGGAAAGAAGACTGAGAAAATAGGAGAAGTCTAATGTATGGGGGAGAGCATTTCAGAATTTCATAGCAATCAGAATCCGAATAATTATAGTCAAATCAATTGGTTTTGCCATCAATGCCAAAGGGGGAGATTGTTGGCATTATAATAGACAAGAAGAAGGTTGGCATTCCAATTACAATGAGAGATTGTTGGCATTTCAAAAAAGATATTGAGAAGGTTGTTGATGACTCTGGATATAACTGATTAAGGATGATTACTGTCTTAATATTATTATTTTGTCATTGATGTCAAAAAATTGATTTTCTAATTCAGTATGATGTTGCCATATCTTAAGAAGTATGATTTGATGAGTATAAAGATGTCGGTAAAAGACACAGAAAGAGTATGATGAATAAGGGGATAAGTTATTCAATGGGCAACTATTACCGAGTTAGACAATGATGAGATCATGATGTTTAGATTGTTTTGATATCCTACATATGCTATTGTTTGAAAGGTTAATACTATACTATGTTACCGGGCAAAGAACCTAGTCGGTAAACCCTAAGGTTATCGCTATCGGTTAATGAAGGCAAAATGTCTACCGAGTGAAGTTTAGTATTCACCGAGCTGTTACCGAGTTAGAACCGAGCTATAACATAACGCATTAAATGTTTACATGTGATATTTAATGAAGGAAGCTGATGAGCTGGAGCGAATTAAATGATTGGTAAGCTGTGTATGAAGATTGTTAAAGAATCTATGGTAAAGAAAGATTGACAAGAAGATCTACAGCTCAGATTAAACCGCAATACCCTAACACAAGTTCCAAGGTGAAAATGCAAGTTCCAAGGTGGGGTAAAACATTTTCAGATTGAAGGATACATTGAAGCTAGACAAGATTGAAGATCTGATGGCTATGATTGATCATCGAAAATGTGATCAAGGAGATTAAGCAGTTGGAAGATTGTTTATAAATAGGAAACTGTTGATAAACAATGCATGCGGGCAAGTGTATGCACAAGGATGCTACATAGTGATTACCGAGCACAGAAGCTTGAAGACTTGTTAGAATAAAAGAGTATAGATACCCAGCAGATAGACAAGATTAGTTCTATGTCTAAATTGTATTGAACAAATAGGAATCTGCTTTAGCATTTTTAGATGTGAAGTTGCAGACATATTTTTATTACTGTTATTTTGAGAAGTAGTAGAAAATCTCTTAACCGAGTGGACTTAACAGTCTTATTTGTAAAATCCTCTCGCAAGGTGACATTCTTATTGAGTGTTTGAAATCCTTTGACAAGGTCACTTCTAACAAAGTGAAGATCCTAATAGATCTGAGGGAAATCCCTTAACTGGGTCACATCTAGCAATGTGTTTGTAATCTTTAAGAAGATTTGCTTTTAACCGAGCATACTCTAGAAGAGTATATTTCTTAGTGAGTCTGAAATCCCACAATGGTTTTTCCCTATTTGGGTTTCCACATTAAATCTAGTGTTATGAGGTTTATATTGTTTGTATTCTTTTGAGTTTGCATGTTTGACAATTTTTGGTTATATGACTGATATATATGTTACTGAGGTTGAATCTGATGTTTTTATGGATGATTAAGTTTGTATGATTCACCACCCCCCCCTCTCATCTTGTTGGCTATTGGATCTGTACTTATATTAAGTATCAGAACTATCAGTTAGTCTTCAAAAAAATAGTTTTCAAACCAATCTTATGCATCCATGAGTTTTTGAAGCAAATAGCAAATATCATTTTAGTAATATAATCATATAGCATTATCATTTTAGCATAATCATGTAGCTTTGCATATTATAATATCAGTTAACTACAAGTTATCAGTCCATTCTTCATATGCCATCTTGGAAACCAATAGTGCATTGTCTTAGAGCACACCATCTGCAACCAGGAATAGTGGAGTTAGGACACAATGAGACATAAGCCATGAAGGTAAAATAATGTTTTATTTTAGTATGTATTTCATGTAGTTTCATTGATGGATTTTGGATTTTCTGTATGCATTTCCATTGTATTTTGTGAAACTAACTTATTACAGGTAACATTTTGAGGATGAAATTCAAGCTCACACACATGGTATTATTCTTTTTGATGTGTCTGATGTGTCCTTTGCTACATTTCACCAAATTCAAACATTTGAGAAAACACCAAAAAAAAAGTGGAACCTCAACCAAGGTTTTGTCAAAGAACACAACAAGATTAAATCCCTCAAAGTCAAATGTCAACATCAAACCAAAAATTTTGCAAAATTCAAAGATGAAAAACAAAACATTCTCAAGTGATCTTAAGTCCTAGACATCTAGTTCATGCATAAGTCCTTTAGTGTCATCATACTACACAAAGTTTTTGCACAAGTCCTCACATCACAAAAAGAGTAGTCTTGAACCAAGTTGCATCTACTCATATATAATTTAGTATTGCATTAGATTCTAAGAAACATACCTGAATACATGGGTTTGAAAGGAGATGGTGAATTTCCATTTGAGCAACCCAATCTTGGGCCAAACAATGACCAATTAGCAATAATTGATAGTTTGGATAGCCTTACTTGGAAACTAAAAGTTGATTGTGCTCAGTATGATATAGTTGAAACCATCATAGATAACAAGATCCAGAAATTTGTCCATCTCGATGAAAAAGATAAAAAAGGCAGCTCAAAAGGAAGCCATTAGACAATTGGTTGAAAAGACCATAGCAGAGTTTTTAAATTCTTGTTACAGTCCTTAAGCAAAGTATCAATCATTCCTAGGTTCCATATAGTCTACATTATAATCCTTAGCATATGGGTCTAAAAGGAAATGAAAAATTCCCATTTGAGCAACCCAATCTTGGGTCAAACAATGTTCAATTAGAAATAATTAATGGGTTAAACATACTTGCTGAGGAATTGATAGTTGATCAAGACCAATTCGACATAGTCCAAGTTGTCATAGATGATGAAGTTCAGAAGTTATTACAAATTGACATAGACCTCAAAAATCAAATCAAAGAAGAGGTAGAATTTGAAGCATTTCAGCAATATGTTGAAGATCTTGTGTTTGAATTCCAAAATCTTTGATAGCAAGTCTTCACTCATAGATTGCATTGTCTTCATTTTAGTCTTGTAGCGTCGTAAATTGTATGCACTTGCTAGGGTGGTACAATTTCACACCTAGTTTAGCACCCGCCTTGGCACATTTTGCATTTTGCATTGCATTTCCCCTTTAGCACTTAATTAATTAAATTAATTAGGTCTAAGGTTCTATTTTATCATCTCCCATATCATAAAGTTGGGCCCTTTTCATTAAAGTGTGCCCCTTTCATTTTATTCTTCCAATACATCATTTAATCAAAAACCCTAATTAGGTCCTATTTTGAACTTGGAGGCTTGATTTCGGGGGTCAAAACATCTTGAAATTAGCTGTAACTTCGGGATTCTCTCTAAAATCATCATATCCGATGGCCCTGAAAATTTGGTGAAAAGTTGTCGGGACCATGGCACCCGGAGTGCACACGGTCCTGGACATTTTTCCCAAAATTTTAGGAGCGCGACCCAATCATAAAATAAAGCTTAACCCCAAGAAATTGGCGAGAGACTCAATCTCTAGGTCAGCCAAAAGTTGAAATTAAGACCTAGGGTTTCATATATAAGAGCTCTCTTTCTTCATTGGAAAGGATCGAGAATTTTGGTTTTCAGGGACCTTCTATGCAGCGAAAGAGCAGATCTTTGGAGACTTCAACAGCATTCGACATCCATCCATCAAGAATTCATCAATTTCATTCATCCATTTAGGGCTTTGAAGATATTGAAGAGCAATAGGGGATTACCGACTGAAGATTGGCTTGTACCCCTCCCTTGGGGTTGGGTATGATTTCATGTTGTTTTCATATCTTTGCATAAGCCTCATTGTATCATTTGAATTCATGCTTTAGATCACTTTGCATCTTGATTTGGAGCATTTACATTATCATTTACAAGCAATTAGGGTTTACTTTCTAGGTTGCTCTAGTTTGCTTACTTTCATTTTAGGATCTTGCACACACACAAGGTCTGCACACACAACTTTTACTATACAACTTGGCTATTCATGGAGGTGGAAATCACCAAAGCGGGGGTTTGACTAAGGCAAAACCCTATATAGCCACCTACAACCCTTTTCAGATATAAGTGCAGATTTTCAAATTCGAAGGACGCCGCAAGTTGCAGATCCGACGGAAGCGAACCGAGATAGAACTTCACACCAAATTCCAACCCAGAAAGCTAGGACAGGGGTGTGGGGTGCCCTGGTCTTTCCAGGATAGGGGCGCTGGGTGCCCTGGTCCTTGGGACAGGGGCACTGGGCACCGTGGTCCTTGTCCATTTCAGTGAGTTTTAGCAGTTTCAAAGGTAGCAGCTTTAGTATTTCAGGCTTTCGGCTTCAGTGGCAAATCTTGCAGAATCAAATCCATTCAAGGTACACATTTACATTTCTCCTCTTATCCTTACAATTGTTCATCATTAAATCTCAATTCTATAATCTTGTGCTCAAAGTTACTAGTTCATACTTACACTTTAGGGTTAATAGTTGAACTTGCATCATTCTATCTATCATTTGCAACAAAGGAATAGAAATCCTAATAGGTAGCCCATGGCTCTCTCTTCCACAAAAAGAAGTAGCCAATTGTGTGATACCTCTAGGCTCTTTCGTATTCCACAAATGTGTGTCAAAAGGTAGGATTAGGGCATGTTGATCTAGTCTCGCTTTTTCCCCTACACATTTTGGTGAACCCGACGTGAATCCCAATCTTCTCTAATTCTGATTTATGTTTTCAAATTTGGGTGTTTATGCTATTTCAAATTCAAATTTGTATCTACAAGTTTTAATTTCTTGCAAGATTCAAAAATTTAGAGGAAATTTTTGCTAAAACCCTAATTTTGTTGAACTTGTGGATAGCTTAATTGGGATCAATAATTTCAAATCTGATTTAGGAACTCATTTGAATCATAAATTTCATTTTCTAAATTTACATTCTAAGTGCTTGCATTGGTTAAAATTAAACATTTCCTTCTATTTTGCATGTGTTATCATTTGAAAGAGGAAAATTGTTGTCATGATGCATTCATTTCATAGATGTGATAATGGGTTAGCTTCCCTTGTTTCAATTTTTCCTTCTCCTAAAGAACCTCCCCCCATCTATAACAACATTTTAGTGCCTAAAAGGGTTGCTATCAATCCCTTTGAGACTCTCCCATGCTCTAAGGATGAAGACTTTAAGAGTGATCTTGACAATTCTCCTAAAATGTGCCCTTCCTATTTGGCTATCCTAGAGGAAGAGAATGATATCATAAACACCTTTCTTAATGTTACTTCACCTTCCCTACATGATGCCTCTCTAAGTGAAAAGGTATTGATGGACATTGACTTATTTTCTCCTAAAGTTGGTCCTTCCAATGGGGGCATGTTAGTGCAACAAGAGGTTATGAACACTTCTTTCAAAGATCTCCTTCCTAAGCATGAATCTTTGGAGAAATATGTTCATGTTCCTCCTAAAAAACACTCCCTTCATGAGGATCCTTTTGTGCAAGAAGATGACATTATTGCTACATTTCCTAGTGATGGCATTTCCTTTTCCAACAAAATTCCCACTAGAGATGATGAATTAATGATAAATGCTTACCCTTCTCCTAAAGTTTGTCTTACCCATAAGCATCCCTTAGAGAAAGAAGATGAAATAATAAGCAATTTCCTTAACTCTCTCTCCCCTAAAGATCATATTGAACATATTTTGAGGAAAGAGGATGAGTTTAACACATCTATTGATGCTCTCCCTCCTAAGGATGAGGAATTAATAAACATTGTTATCTCCTCTCTCGAAATTGACAATACTTCAAACATTCCTTTCAACAACTTCACTATTTGGGATGAACCATTAGAAGAAGGTATAGATTATTCTCTACCCCTAGCCAAAGGGGATGAAATCAAGATTGAAAACTCCCTTGATAGTTTCTCACCTTCCTTGAATCTCAATTATTCTCCCTCTAAAAATAAAGCATCTCCCTCTCCTCAACTTGGTTCTACTCATAAGGATACCCTAGTTCAATGCAAGATGGTTAACATCTCTTTCAAAGATCTCCCTCTCAAGAGTGAGACTTTAGAGAGTAATGTTGATCCTTCTCCTAGAGAATTTATTCCCCATGTAAATCCTTTGATGATAGAGGATGATATGACCTTTCCTAGTATTACTCTGCCTACTAGAACATCAATGCCTACCCCTTGTCTCTCTCCTAAAATTGATTTAATCCATGATGAGGTTTTAGTGCAAGAGAAGACTATCAACAATTCTTCCAACACTTTTGTTCATTCCTCTAAACCATCCTCAATCAATTTGATACATGTAAATGAAACACCTAACAAACCTCTCTTCACTGTCCAAGGTGCTTGTCCTTCTCAAAATTCTCAACCTTTAAATAAGCCTATCTTAGTGGTCCAAGGTGGTTATGCTAATGATTCTTTTTGCACTCCTAACAAACCTATTATTACTGTGCAAGGAGGTTATTCTACTAAGAGCCCTTATGAGTATGCTAAGCAACTGACTAGAGAGAGTTATAATGCGGTTGCTCATAACTATAACACAAGAAACAATAGGCAACCTAATCCTCCTCCAGTTATCCCAACTTCACTTCCTCCTTCCCAACCTATTCTTCTGCAAGCTCCACGTATTTCACAAATGCTTAGTAAGGACTATGATCTCATAGAACAACTTAAAGCTACCCCTGCTAAGATATCCCTTTGGGATTTGATCCAAACTTCTTCTGCTCATCATGGAATGTTACAAGATGCCTTGAAAGATTTGAATGTTCCTCCACCTAATACATCTAGTAATATAGTGTCTTTGGTTAACTCTGTGATGAATCCTAAAGCTCAAATTGTGTTTACTCAAGATGAGTTGCCTACTAGTGAAATTCAACATCAATATGATCCCTTGATGATTGTGGTTATCATAAATGACACTGCTATAAGACGAACACTGGTAGATAATGGTTCTGGCCGTAATGTGTGTAGCATTAATCTATTGCATAAGATGAATGTGGATACATCCCTTATTGAGCCTGACTCTCATCCCATTCAAGGCTTTGATAATGTGGCTAAGTCTTCATTAGGTATTATCACCTTACCCATCATAGTGGGACCTGTTACTTTGCCTACTCCTATCCATGTTATGTCAGGAAATCTAGCATACAACTTGTTATTAGGGAGACCTTGGATTCACAGTATGCAAGCTGTCCCCTCTACATTGCATAGACAAGTTAAATTTATTTATAATAATAAGACATATACCTTGATAGGTGATACTAATTTTCAAGCTTGTTTGCAAACATCTACTTCCAAAGGGAGTTCTTCTAAGCCTTCCTCTTCTAGTGATGACTCATTAAACAAGATACCTATGGATGAATCATCACCCTCTGATAATCAAAATTCTTTGGATGAGTCTAAAGCTCCTGAAGAAGATTCTTCTCAACTTGAATCTACACATGAAAAGGCTTTTGATCCTGAGAAGGTTCTCACAGAAGATGATTGGGGATCTCTTGATTTCAATCCCACCTTTGTAGGTGAGTATAGGGTTCCTCCTAGAGAGCTTAAAGTTAAAAAGAAGGAAGAAACTAGAGATCAATCAGTCTTACCTGAACCTATGAGCAATAATTTTGTGGCCGCTTCTCAAACTTCTGCTCCTCACACCTCTAATTCTGAAGAATTTGATTCTTTGTCTTATGAAAAACCACCCTTTCTTTCTGAAATGGCTAATCATTATGGTCGTGGTTTTCACATTTTGGCTAAGAGTGGCTATAGTGGAAATGGTTGTGGCACAAATGAACAAGGAATTAAAGTTCCTTTAGAACATAACATGCATGAATATTCATTTGGACTTGGATATAATCTTTCTAAGCCCATCAAAGCATCTAAAAGACCATCTCTCAGTGTGAATGCTATATTTAGTAGTGATGATGATCTCACTTCAACTAAATCATCTTCTACTTCTATCAACTCTCATTCCCCTCATAAGGAAATCTTGGCGATGAACAAATCTCTTTATGACTCCCCTCAAATTTCTAAATCCAATTATGAATCTTTATCTCCTATTCATCATAAAGTCCTTTCCTCCAGGGATAAGGCTGTAATAAATTACACTCATCCCCTCTTCTAAGATTTCTTGTGACTTTTCTTCTTCAATTTTTATCATTTTATACATGTTTTTTTATCTCACTTATAGTTGAGCATTTAGCATGTCATATTCAAATACCTCATTCAATCTATCATTTCTTTAAATAACATTAATGGCTATTATGTTGCTCATCATTATGTGACATTGGTAGCTCATTTACTGGGGGCTCATTGTCATTCATGATGGTACAATTTCAAGTGCAATCATATTTTTGGAAGCAACATAATAGCCTAATTTTCTATGCTATCTCTTGTTCCTATGGGGACAAGAGTGATTTCATACATCTCTTTCTTTAGAATCCTCTTTTCCTAGATATGGGAGAAGATGTGTATTCTCTTTCTTATCCTACCCACTTCTTGTGAGGAGCATTTTACATACACTAATGTCTTGCTTGCATGAACTCATGTCAGTATGTAGTACATTTTGCTTATGTCTAAATCTCTCCCTAGAAGATTGTGTAAGTCCTTCTCATTGTCCTTATCCTTGGGAGGCAATGATCTTTCCTTATTTTTATCTAAGGATCCACTTTTTCCTATTTCGTGGATGGTGTGAACTTTATTACTTGATGTTATTCCTTGTATGCATTTGTTGTTGTTTGTTCAAGGATTCTCTCTTACAAGAGGTGTAAGTCCTTGACTACAACCTCTTTTGCACTTGGTAAAATACATCCATAATGAATTCACTCTCCCAATTGGGTTAAAAAGAGCATCATCCTTCATTAAGAATCACTTTCACCTCGCAAAAGAAGGAAGTATTGCATTCTTATTCTCTTCTTTGTCTTATTCTAGAAGATGTTATATTTATCTAAGACAATTCCTCTCGGGGATAGGTGTCTTTTGTACAAAGATCTCTTCTCCTCTAAGGATCTCCTTTACACATACTACAAGATATCCCTTTTCAACTATCTTATCCTTGCTTAAAACTCTCTTGCTTGGATCTATGACATTGTTACATTTTTGGGGTATCTTCTTTTGTGATGAAGGTAGGTATCCTTGTTCTACTTTTCTTATGACATAAACATTACACTTTTTGAGCAATGGGTCATTCTCGGAACCAGAGCACAGACTCTTAGAGTGAGATGTCTCCATTTTTCTTTTATGCAAGGTGATTATTCTCGGAACCAGAGCATAGACTCTTAGAGCAAGATGTCACGCTTTTGTACTATACATATATAGGTTGTAGCATACTAGGGCATAGACTCCTATGAGATGCTTCTAAACTCCCTTACACACACATGCATGAGGTTGAGTGGAACTAGCAGCATAAGGCTAGACTTTCTCACTCTCCTCCCTTACATGGATCACCTAGACAAGATCTAGGGGCGAGAAGTCCATGTTTTCTCTCTCACTATTCTCCTCATGGATCACCAATGTGTTTATTCATGCTTTTTTCCTTTCTTTTCTTCTCTTTGCATTTTGTTTCCATTTACATCCTTCATCTTGTGTTAGAGAACTCTAAAACCCTCACACTCTTTGTTGTGTTGGAATTGAGATTTAGTCCTCTTTCTTACCAAATGATTCTCCATGAGTTTTTGATCTCATATCAAATCTTCTTGTGAGCATTTGTCATCAATATTCTTTAACAATTCGAAGTGGTAAACATGATACCCTGTTTCAACTCACTAAAATTAGCAAGCCGAAATAGGGGGGGGCATATAGCTACCCTCGAATTTTCATCACCTTCCTTAGTAAGCATTAGGTGATTTTGTGATCTAACATGTGGTTTTGTAGGTTGTGGTTCTTAACTGAGTACTGCAGATGCCGCTGGGGGCTTCATCCGACAACTTATGGATATATCCTTTTTCAAATAATGTTTACTTTTCTATACTTTAGCTTGGATATGCACGTAGTATTCATATGACCGCTAAAGTGGGGGCTAAATGTGGCGTCGTAAATTGTACGCACTTGCTAGGGTGGTACAATTTCACACCTAGTTTAGCACCCGCCTTGGCGCATTTTGCATTTTGCATTGCATTTCCCCTTTAGCACTTAATTAATTAAATTAATTAGGTCTAAGGTTCTATTTTATCATCTCCCATATCATAAAGTTGGGCCCTTTTCATTAAAGTGTGCCCCTTTCATTTTATTCTTCCAATACATCATTTAATCAAAAACCCTAATTAGGTCCTATTTTGAACTTGGGGGCTTGATTTCGGGGGTCAAAACATCTCGAAATTAGCTGTAACTTCGGGATTCTCTCTAAAATCATCATATCCAATGGCCCTGAAAATTTGGTGAAAAGTTGTCGGGACCATGGCGCCCGGAGTGCACACGGTCCTGGACATTTTTCCCAAAATTTTAGGAGCGTGACCCAATCATAAAATAAAGCTTAACCCCAAGAAATTGGCGAGAGATTCAATCTCTAGGTCGGCCAAAAGTTGAAATTAAGACCTAGGGTTTCATATATAAGAGCTCTCTTTCTTCATTAGAAAGGATCGAGAATTTTGGTTTTCAGGGACCTTCTATGAAGCAAAAGAGCAGATCTTTGGAGACTTCAACAACATTCGACATCCATCCATCAAGAATTCATCAATTTCATTCATCCATTTAGGGATTTGAAGATATTGAAGAGCAATAAGGGATTACCGACTGAAGATTGGCTTGTACCCCTCCCTTGGGGTTGGGTATGATTTCATGTTGTTTTCATATCTTTGCATAAGCCTCATTGTATCATTTGTATTCATGCTTTAGATCACTTTGCATCTTGATTTGGAGCATTTACATTATCATTTACAAGAAATTAGGGTTTACTTTCTAGGTTGCTCTAGTTTGCTTACTTTCATTTTAGGATCTTGCACACACACAAGGTCTGCACACACAACTTTTACTATACAACTTGGCTATTCATGGAGGTGGAAATCACCAAAGCGGGGGTTTGACTAAGGCAAAACCCTATATAGCCACCTACAACCCTTTTCAGATATAAGTGCAGATTTCCGAATTTGAAGGATGCCACAAGTTGTAGATTCGACGGAAGTGGACCGAGACAGAACTTCACACCAAATTCCAACCCAGAAAGCTAGGACAGGGGTGTGGGGTGCCCTGGTCTTGCCAGGACAGGGGCGCTAGGTGCCTTGGTCCCTGGGACAGGGGCACTGGGCGCCCTGGTCCTTGTCCATTTCAGTGAATTTTAGCAGTTTCAAAGGTAGCAGTTTCGGTATTTCAGGCTTCTGGCTTCAGTGGCAAATCTTGCAGAATCAAATCCATTCAAGGTACACATTTACATTTCTCCTCTTATCCTTACAATTGTTCATCATTAAATCTCAATTCTATAATCTTGTGCTCAAAGTTACTAGTTCATACTTACATTTTAGGGTTAATAGTTGAACTTGCATCATTCTATCTATCATTTGCAACAAAGGAATAGAAATCCTAATAGGTAGCCCATGGCTCTCTCTTCTACAAAAAGAAGTAGCCAATTGTGTGATACCTCTAGGCTCTTTCGTATTCCACAAATGTGTGTCAAAATGTAGGATTAGGGCATGTTGACCTAGTCTCGCTTTTTCCCCTACACAATTCTTTAGAAAATCTTAGAAGCATACCTAGCTACATTTAGTTGAGTCTTGAATTTTCATTTTAGAGAGTCTTAAAGAGTCAAGATCACATTGGAATAACATTCATCCCATTAACACATGCTCAAAAGGTGAAACATCAGATGGAACCTAACAACGACCCTTCGCTTAACCCAACATGGAATATGAACGTGTCCACAAATCAACAAACATTGGGTCGAAGACCCACAACCTTATCTACAAACACAGACAAGATGCCTTCCATTGATGAAATACAAAATAATTTGACAAAAGAAGAATTGGAAGCAACCCAACAAGATCTTGCAATGCTTATGATTCTCAATGCTCTCATCAATAATGATAGAGATAGATATCTCACACTATTAGTCCAAAATGGGGCTAAATTACCTCCAGGGCTGGATATTTCATCTATATTGCCGCTAGGTGTGACATTGTGTCAAAATGTTCCTCAAGTACCTATTGAAGCAACACTTGCTACATCAACCCAGGGTGTATCTCAAAATACTCAAGTGATTGCAACTTCAACACCATCAACAGTTGCATCAGCAAGTACTAATGTTATATCTTAGACAATGCCCAGTGTAACAACACAAGATACAATAGATCAAAACCCTGCTTCAACAAGTATAACTCAACCTTAAGTTTTAGGTGGATCCACCCATAGTGGCCAAAATGTGAATTAGGGAATAACTAGCTCATCTCAGCTGAATGTCAATGCACAATTTGCATACTTTACACCACCTAGTGGGACTTATGGTACACAACTACATGGACAGTCTATATTTCAACAAGCTCAAAGGTACTCCAATACTATCCCTTTTGTGGGAAACACTCATCAAGTCAATACTCCATTGATGCAAATAGAGATTCTGACTCAACAAATAGAGAATCTTCAAAAACAGATGACCAGTATGCAAATAGTCAATGATAAAAAGAGATATACAATGTTGAACCTTCGTCCATATCCTTTTAACAAAAAGTTATACATACCACCTTTTCCCACGCATTTTGAAACTCCAAGGTTCGACAAATATAGAGGGAAAGGTGATCCTCAAGATCATGTCAGATAATTCTTCACGAAATGTATTTAGGTAGCTCACGATGATACATACTTAAAGAGGCTATTTTACAAAAGTGTTGGAGGGACAACATTAGAATGGTTTTCACACCTCCCACTTAAGATTGCTTTGTGGGGTGAATTGGCTAAGTTATTCATATGAAAATTTGCCTTCAATATAGATAATCCAATTACCTTCATGAATTTATGTGCAACAAAGAAAAAGGAAGGATAAACCTTTGCTACATTCTTGCAAAGATTGAGAGGTTTTTCCGCAGATGTCTTAGTCACATCCCTAAAGTTGAGCAAGTAGACATTTTCAATGAAAATCTTGTACCTCCAATTAAGTATCCATTACAAATGTAATGCCTAAATTTTTTTAAATATATCATGAAAAAAGGCATCAAATGTGAAAGAGGCCTATTAAAAGAAGGGATACTGAAACACCACAAAGATAATGGGCCAAACACAAGTACAAAGAATGAAAGGCCAAAATTTTGGCCTAGAAGTAAGAATGTCACAAATGATGGAGTTGTTGATGCCCGTGTTGTAAACAGAGCTCAACCAGCAGTATGTCTGCAAGGACTAGATGATTTTGCCAATAAGAATCAAACTCAGACAAACAACACCAATGCACTGAAGTCAAGCAATCCAAGACCACCAAGGACAAGCATACCCAGAAGAAGCTTTACACCCCTTGGTGAACCTATTGAATCAACACTCAAAAAACTGATACAGAGCAATTCCATAACTTTACCAGAAGCTAGGCCATATGAACTAGGTCCATTCAAGCTCGCTTGATGGAATACAAATTATTTCTATGAGTACGACCATAATAAAGGTCACAAGACAACAAGTTGTTACAAACTGAAGAACCTCATACAAGATCTCATTGATCAAGGAAACATTACTGTGGATACCAATAAGACACCAAACATAGATCATACCATCTTAAAGGATCCTTTTGTCAAGCATGAAAAAGGAAAAGCTTCTAGTTCCAATCCAAAAAAAACACTACCAATTATATTAATGTCACATTTGATTATGCCATAAACAAACTCAGTGTAGGAGATGACATAGTGGTTAGAA
Source organism: Cryptomeria japonica (assembly GCF_030272615.1). NCBI lineage: Eukaryota > Viridiplantae > Streptophyta > Pinopsida > Cupressales > Cupressaceae > Cryptomeria > Cryptomeria japonica. The sequence continues at coordinate 446,668,930 of NC_081409.1, forward strand.
TCACAATAAATCCCACAAATAGAGACTGTGTTGTCATCACTACAAGATAAAAGGTCACATTACAAGGGGTACCTTCAAATCCCCCTTCAACACCTAGCAACTACAATATGGTGGATCAGTTGAAGTGAACTCCAGCCCAAATTTCATTATTTGAGTTACTGCGCATCTCGCCAGCTCATAAGGAAGTCCTTGATAAAGCATTACAAGATTCAATTGTTTCCAGAGATATTGATGAGAACACATTCTGGTCCATGGTTAAAAACTTTACAGCTTCAAAGATCACATTCACTGAGAAGGATGTACCTATAGACCGACCCATGCATAATGATCCCTTACACTTGTAAGCTTTGATTGACTGAAAGAAAGTTTGAAGAGTACTTATAGATTATGGAGCTGACCTTAACATATGCCCATTACATTTGATCAAAGCTTTGGGATATTCTGAACATTATATTGATTCTACCAAGAGAATCAATATCAAAGCTTATAATGACGAGGAACGCCCTTCTAAGGGTGTAGTGACTTTTCCAGTACAAATAGGACCAGTTACAACAGATGCCACCTTTCAAGTTATAGATAGAGAATTGGGGTAGAATATGCTATTAGGTTGCCCATGGATACATACCATGTAAGAAGTACCATCAACTTTTCACCAATGCATGAAGCTCCCATACAATGGCATTGAGATCACCATGCATGGTGACCCAAACCCTTTTAAACACTGCAATTATTTAAGGGAAAGCACATATAATCAAGTAACAAACAATCATGCAGCTCCACTTCACTTATAAATGAAATCATTATCAATCACAAAAATAGAGAAAAATGCACCCACCACATCTTCTTTATGGAGTAAGGAAGTTGGTTGTGGGGAATATTCCATTTCGAGTACCCCGACTGTAAAACAAGCATCTCTTTCTCCTAGGTCTTTTGGGAAGCCTTAGAACACAGTAATGAAGCAAGATAAAGGAAAGGAGATAGTGAAGTATTTAGATTCATTCTCTTTTATTAAATGGGGAGACTTATAAGAAGAATCTCTAGATGAAGATGTCAATCACTGGATATATAGAGAAGAAGACAACATGACAATACCCAGGTTACCTCTAGATCAGTATGGCAATGACTTCAAGATGCTACAAAAATATGGGTATGATGGTACCATGAGATTGGGATTGCAGAAGCAAGGAAGATTAGAACCCATTCTACCACATAAAAACCCAAAGAAACAAGGGCTAGGATATAAACATGTACCAAAGATAATTGAGGCAAGGCAATGTACACTAGATATACTAAACAAGCCTAGGTTACTCTTAGAGTACATACCTCAGAATCAGTTGTCAACACAAGAATTTCCCTCTTCATCTCATAGAAGCAGGAGAGCACCAACATCTCCTAGTATGGAATTAGATGGTGAAGATATGAGACAACTTCTACAAGAAACTAACACAAAATCATCTAGCAATATAGTATCGGAAACATCTGAACAAGAAAATATGGTAACAGATGCAAGCTTAGCACCAACAAATGAGCCTATCCTTGGTTATTGTCAATAATTTTTCCCAGAGAAACAACTCCAACTCCTCCATTTGATTTAGATGAAGAAAGAATGCAATGACTAATACTAGGTTTAAGAAGGTTATCCACAATACAAAGGAGGTCCACTAATCAAACTCAACTACAAGAACAAGAGGAGATGAGTGCCACAGTCTCAGAAAGTGAAACATACATAGAAAGTATGACAGATTCTCATGACTATAAATTCCCATCTGATAATGATGACAACCCACAAGAAAGTTATGATGAGGACATATGAGGTCATCCAAATAACCAAGTATGCATGTTATCAGGATCTTCTATGACAGGAGGGAAAAATGACCTACCCCCTATGCATTCATATTTGATTGACTGGCAGCAAAAATAAAAGCGACAATTAGATTGGTTCCAAAATGATGAAGTTGCAGCTAAATTCTTGGGTGCAAGGGACATACTCCCTCATGATGATCACAAGGCTGGCTTTGCAATAGATCTAGACAGAACTGCATATTTCGGAAAAGCAAGCTCCTCTTCTAGTCAAGACAATGGTAATGAAGCATAACAAAACAAAATGGATACTCTTCCTCTTGATAATGAACAATCAAAACTATTGTTAGAAGAAACCGAAGAAATCAACATCAGTAATGCTGAAAAAGTTCATAATATACACCTAGCAAAGTCCCTAAATCCAATAGAAAAAGAGAAGTTTGTCTAATTCTTTAAGCAAAGACCCATCAATTTTGCATGGTCTTATGAAGATATGTTAAGGTTAGATCCTGAACTGGTCTTACATCATTTTCCATTACTATTAGAAGTCAAACCATATAAATAGAAACTTCGGTGCTTATCATTTGTAAACAATGAAGGGAGATCCACTCCCCAATCTGAATAACAACATGCACCTAAAAAGATATTACATCTAAGGTTGGGTTCACTTAAATTTTCAGTATTGAATTTGAATATTTCTTTACTGCATTACATATCTTCATTTTAGAATACATCATAGTTGCTTGCATATCACCATTGCACAACATATAGTTGTATACCATTATTTCTTTCTCATATAGTTGCATCAATAACACAAGATGATTGTCTGAGTTGTTCACCTATCTACAATGAAAGGAAAGAAGGTGGACTCATTTCCTAGATACTCGATCATGAAGTCTTTAGGAGGTCTTTAGTCATTCAGTTTGAAGCATCACCTTGTCATTGAGCTTTATCTATGGTTGAGTAGAGGTTTCACTATTGAACCTTGTTACCCAAAACCTATCATTTTCTATACCTCACACATTAATCAATTGTCTAAGTCATGACAGATACCTAGTTGGTCATGTGGTTAGTGTAAAATAAATAAATTCTACTTCAGCGCCACTATAATTATCATACCCATGTAGGTTTCATTACTTACAAGTCGAGGCAAGAAAATGAAGAAAAAGAAAAGAAAAATGCTATGCCAATTTCCATCTCAAGGCAAAATAAAAAGGATATATTATTGAAATATCATGCATACAAGTGTGATAATAAAAGGCTTGACTATGGGAACATGCAAATAACTCCATCAGGGCTATGGATGCCTATTGGCAATGGAGCAATATTTGAAATATTACACTGCATAACCTCATCGGAGCCCTAAAAGCTTGCTGGCAATGAGGCTCTATCCAAGATGATTTTGAAGTTAGAATAACTTACGTAGCTAGCCACATAGGATTCCAAGGGTCTTTGATGGTTATAAGAGTCAGAATGAATTCAAATGCACACACATTGGGAAAAGAAGATCAAAATTTCAAGAATTGATAGAGAAGTTTTCCATGCCTCTGTTCATAAATCTTGGTTACATAGTGTGTTATATTGGATGATCTAATTGAGACAGGGGGGGTGAATCAGTTGTCATAGATTACCAAAACCATTAGTAATTAAAACTTTAGTACTGGAACCCAAAACATTAATACCAAAATGCTTAAACCAAATACCAGAATAACAGGTAAACCAATTAAGCATAAACAATAATTAGAGAATAAATACCATCCACATGACACCAATATTTATACATGGAAAAATCGATAAAGGGAAGAACCATGGTGGGAAGCCTACCCACAGTCAGATAATACTTCTACAGTAAGTATGTGAATTAAAATTGAGGGGCCTACACTTGCAAGAAGGCCAACAACCTAGAGCGCATTGCTCATCACAAAAGGAGTCTCACTGACTACAATCTGGAAGAATGAATGAATTGCAAAGATAACATCTCCTATGCAGGAGTACAGTTCTGATTAAGACCAATACCAGAGGAGTAAATCCTCTTACATAAAGCCAATTCGATCTCCAATGATTGACCAAATCCTCTACCTGAATGATATGACATAATTAGCACATTACATATCCATATCCCATACCATGATGATATACAATGAGATCTTACAACATATATATACAAACCCTCGACCATAAACAATAAGGTCGGCCACCAGACAATAAACTAATTACATAATTATAAAACATGTCGGCCTTAGACCAAACAAATAATATCCAACCCATAAGACATCCCAGAAACACATTGAGAGGTCCAATCCACATGTTACATTAAGCCGATCCATAACCTAGATCAACTGGGACCCAATATAGGTCCACACGCTAAAGCAATTATCCCAATCCACCAAGTCTCAAACATGATCACCACCAGCATCCTAAAACTCCACTAGAAGCCACACCAACACCACTTATGCAATTCATCAAAGATCTTCATCAAAGCTCTGCCGGTGAAACCCTCGCTGGAACAAAAAACCAAGCTTCCAAACAAACATGATATCATTCGATCACCACATCAAAACCAATTGATTGAATATGAACATGAGTAAGCCTATTCCATAGCTAAATCATACTGGAGCATATCAGATCATGCCTGATCCAATCCAACCAAAAACCACACAACCTACTGGGACCAGAAGGGTACCGGTAAAGCATCCAAAATAACTAGTGTTGACATGAATGACAAAACATCAATGCAACACATAAGCAATTCCTCCAAATGGCCAACAATCTCCCCCTTTGGCATTGATGGAAACACTAGATGTGAAAAATATCTAAGTACCAAGAAATCTCAAACAAGTCTCCCCCAATGGAAGAGAGCCAACAAACTCCCACTCAAAGATATATAAATGAAGTTCTGAAATAAAGACCAAACTCCCCCTGTGAATGATCTATGTAAAGCTTTGTATTTCACATATATCTCTCCCCCTAATGTATACACCTCCTTAAGTTTTTTTCACATCAATATCTCTCCCCCTTTGACATAAATATCAAAGCAAAAACAAAAAACACTAAAGCAAAAGGCTAACTACTCCCCCAGAGTAGTAGCATCCCCACATCAATGCCAAAATGAATAATATATCTGATAATGCATACCAAACTGATGCTAAATAACATCAATCAGTTCTCTGTCAAAGGGGAAAAAACCCCTAATTTGTCTCTCAGGCACTCAGATGACTCTTTAGGCAAAAGTTTAGTGAGAATATCTACAATCTTCTCTTTAGTGTTCACATAAACCAGTCTATCTTCATTTTCTTCCACCTTCTCCTTCAAAAAGTTATACTTGATAGATATGTGTTTTGTCTTAGAGTGAAATACCGGATTATTTGATATGTCAATCGCAACAAAGTTATCATAGTGAATAACTACCGGTCTAGTGCAATGCACTTTGATATTCTTCAACAAACGCTGCATCCATAGAACCTGTGTGTTGTTAGTAGCAGCAACAACATACTCAGCTTCAACAGTAGATGAAAGAAGTACATGATTGTTTCTTGCTGATCCATGAAACCAACTTCTTTCCAAGAAAGAAAGCTCCACCAGAAGTACTTTTTCGATCATCAACATCTCCAACCCAATTTGCATCTATATATGCACATAAAGTAAAGTCATCATCCTTAGGGTACCACAAATCATATTCAGATGTACCTTGCAAGTATCTAAAAATCCTTTTCACCACACTCTCATGATTTTCTCTAGGATCACTCTGAAATCTAGATGCAATACAAACATCATTCATTATGTTAGGCCTAGTCTGAGTCAAATATAGCAGACCTCCAATCATAGATTTGTATCTTGTAGGATTTACTAGTGCAGAAACATATTTCCTTGTCAGTTTATCACTTGTAACCATAGGAGTACTTATCAATTTAGAATCTCCCATACTAAATTTTTTCAACAATTCCCTAGCATACTTAGTTTGACAAATGAAAATACCTTTGTCAGTTTGAGTAATCTGAAAACCTAAGAAAAATTTCATTTCCCCAATCATAAACATTTCAAATTCTTTCTCCATATTCTTAGAAAATTCTATGCACAACTTATCTTCACCTCCAATAATGATGTCATCAACAAATACTTCAATAATCAATATATCATCATCAGTGACTTTATAATATAGATTATTGTCAGCATTACCCTTAGTAAAACCAAGCTTCAAAATATATTTATCCAACCTTGCATACCAAGCTCTAGGTGCCTGTTTCAATCTATATAAAGCTTTCCTTAACCTGCAAATCATGTTTGTATCATTTGAAAGTGAAAAATCATCAGGTTGCTCAATATAAACTTCCTCATCAAGATCCCCATTAAAAAATGCACACTTAACATCCATCTGATAAACCTTGTAGTTTTTATGGGCAACATAGGCAAGAAATAATCTTATAGCTTCAATCCTAGCTACAGGTGAAAAAGTCTCACCATAATAAATTCCTTCCTTTTGAGAATATCCTTTACAAACCAATATAGCCTTATTCCTTACAACTTGCCATCTACATTCAATTTACTCCTAAAAACCCATTTAGTTCTAATAACAGTCTTATTTTTAGGCTGAGGAACTAAAGTCCATGTGTTATTCTTCTCTATCTAATGTAATTCTTCTTCCATAGCTTTCAACCAACATTCATCTTTACATGCTTCAATTATTGATACTGGTTTAACTTGAGAAATTAAACATACCTCATTAGTTGCCAGTCCTTTTCTTGTCATCACTCCATTGTCCTTTTCCCCAATGATCTGATCTTTTGAATGATTCAATCTCACATACCTAGGAGTCTTCTGACTCCTTGTTCCTCTTCCCGGTTCTTCAGTTACTGTTGATTTTTTTGATACTGCCGGAGTAACTGGTTCAACACTATGTTCTAGTAAAGGTGCTACCGATTCAGATATAATCATTTCCACCACCGGTTCTTGCTCATAAACTCTAATTTGACTTCTATTCAGCTCATCCACCTTGACATTAGCACTCTCCACAATTCTCTGCAATCTCTTGTTATAACATCTATATCCTTTGCTTTCATTAGAATAACCAAAAAATATGTCTTCATCACATCTAGGATCAAATTTCCCAATGATATCATCTCTCTTGATATAACATTTACTACCAAATATTCTCAAATAATTAACTATAGGTGTATTGCCAAACCATAATTCATAAGGTGTCTTATCGGTTTCTCCTTTGATATGTACTCCGTTGAATGTATAAACTGTTGTGCTCACTACTTCTCTCTAGTAGATATGAGGTAGACTAGCTTCCATAATCATTGTTCTAGTAGCATCCAGGATAGTTCTATTCTTCCTTTCCACAACTCCATTCTGCTAAGGTGTTTGGGTAGCAGAAAATTGTCTCCTTATACCATGCTTCTCACAAAAGTTATTAAAATCACCAGATGTGAATTCTCCACCATGATCTGACCTTAAACATTTAATCTTCAATCCTGTCTCAGTTTCCACTTTAGCCTTAAAGATTTTAAACTTTTCAAAAGCCTCAGGTTTCTCCCTTAGAAAAGTAACCCACATCATTCTAGAATAATCATCAATGATTAACTTGAAATATATATCACCTTGAAAATTTTTAACTCTAGCAGGGCCACACAAATCAATATGAATAAGATCAAGAACATCATTAGATTTATCTTGTATACTCTTAAAAGAGGTTCCAAACTGTTTACCCATTTGACATTCTTTACATACCGGATTATAGGGCTTAACAATCTTAGGTATATCTCTAACTTCCTTAGTTGAATTGATCTTTACAATGTAATCAAAATTCACATGACATAGCCTTTTATGCCATAGCCAATTCTCATCAATTTGTGTAATCAAACGCGTCTTCTCACCAAAATTCAAATGAAATATATTACGTTTTGTCTATGTACCAGTTGCAATCTCTAAACCAAATCTATTAATGATTTTGCATTTTCTATCCTTCAACTGTAATTGAAATCCCTTATCCACCAATTGTCCTACACTCAAAAGATTATTCTTCAAACCTTCAACAAAATAAACATTATCATTATTGTGCTTACCATCAGATGATATAGTTCCTTTTCCTTTGATCATACATGCTTTGTCATCTCCAAATCTAACTAGACCACCATCACATTCTTGCAAAGATAGAAACTTCATTTTATCTCTAGTCATATGATGTGAACAACCACTATCAATTACCCATTCATCCTTATCTTTAATTTTAGCAGCAAGTGCCTTCTCTTTAGGTACATTCTCTTCCAGTGCCGAAACATCTTCCTTGATATCCAAGAACACCCATTCTTTCCCATTGCTGGAACCACTAGTAGAGTTTTCTCTCGATTAATCATTAGAATCAGTCACACCTTCCTCATCTGCTATGTAGCATGATTTATCTCTATTTTTCCTATACTTATACTTGTTCAAATATCCATGGTTAGGCTTAAAATATTTTCCAACTCTTTCTTCAAATCTTGAATTCTTTTCAGGACATCTAGATGCAAAATGACCAATCTTATTACATGCGAAACATTTTAAAGGTGCTTTTCCTTCATACTTACTTCCTACCGGTCCTTTAGGTACTCTTCTAGAAAATAGTGCTTCAAGTTTCTCAAACTCATCATCTTCTCTCTTCATATCATCCAATTCCTTTGCATATAAAGCTTTCCAATCTTGCTTACCAGTTGATGATGCAGATGCATGAAAAGAAGGTTCAGACTTCACAGCTCCAGAAGGTCCAAATTCTTCAAGCTCAAAAGCAGATAATTTCCCAACAAAGGAATCTTTGTTGACAAAAGTATTAGCCATTATTCTCAATTCATTAATTATAGTAGCCTTCATCTTGTAAGCTGGTAGTAGGGCTCTCAAAGCTTTATAAACAATTTCATCTTCACTCAGAGTTCCACCGAAACATTGAATTCCCATCAGAATCTCATTTACCCTTTCCATGAATGCAGTAATCCTTTCATCTTCTTCCATCTTTAGGTTTTTATATCTCACCCAGTAACCATAAAGTTTAGTAATCTTCATAGTAGGGTCACCTTCATTAAGAGTCTCCAACTTATCCCATATAGCATTTCCAGATGATTTGTCAGTTAATCCCATTATTTTCTGATCAGAAAGTGCACACAAGAGGGCTTCTCTTGCTCTACAATCATTCTCAAGCTCCTTATCCAAGTTTTATAGAGGAGGATTGCTAGATGCCTGATTATGAGGTGTAACACCACTCTGTGTGATCTTCCAAATCTCCTTACTGAGACATCTCAAATGAGTCTCCATCTGAATCTTCCATACTATATAATTTGTTCCATCAAGCCTAGAAATATCTCTTCGAAAGATAGCTCCAGATGAACTGGATGAACTTGAACTGTTAGTTTCCATAGGATCTTCCTCAAGTAGTTAAGCTTTTTGCAGAGAGGACCAGAGCTATGATACCAATTGTTAGACAGTTCAAATAACTGGAAGACAACTAAGAGGGGGGGTGAATCAGCTGTCACAGATTACCAAAACCATTAGCAATTAAAACTTTAATACCAGAACCCAAAACATTAATACCATAATTCTTAAACCAAATACTGAAATAACAGATAAACCAATTAAGCATAAACAATAATCAGAGAATAAATACCATCCACATGACACCAAGATTTATACATGGAAAACTCGATAAAGGGAAAAACCACAGTGGGAAGCCTACCCACAGTCAGATAATACTTTTGTGTTAAGTATGTGAATTACAATTGAGGGGCCTACACTTGCAGGAAGGCCAACATTCTAGAGTGCACTGTTCATCACAAAAGGAGTCTCACTGACTACATAGAAATCTAGACTACAATCCAGAAGAATGAATGAATTGCAAAGATAGCATCTCCTATGCCTGAGTACAGTTTTGGTTAAGTTCAATATCAGAGGACTAAATCCTCTTACATAAACCCAATTCGATCTTCAATGATCGACCAAATCCCCTGCTTGAATGATATTACATTATTCACACATTACATATCCATATCCCATACCATGATGATCTACAATGAGATCTTACAACATATATATACAAACCCTCAGCCATAAACAATAAGGTCGACCACCAGTCAATAAACCAATTAAATAATTACAAAAAATGTCAGCCTTAGACCAAACAAATAATATCCAATCCATCAGACATTCTAAAAACACATCAAGAGGTCCAATCCACATGTTACATTAAGATGGTCCATAACCTAGATCAACCGAGACCCAATATAGGTCCACGCGCTAAAGCAATGATCCCAGTCTACCAAGTCTTAAACATAATCACCATCAACATCTTAAAACTCCACCAGAAGCTGCACCAACACCACTTATGCAATTCATCAAAGGTCTTCATCAAAACTCTATCGGTGAAACCCTCGCTGGAACCACAAACCAAGCTTCCAAGCAAACATGATAGCATCCGATCACCAGATCAAAACCAATCAGTTGAATATGAACATGAGTAAGCCAATTCCATAGCCAAATCATATCGGAGCATACCAGATCCTATCGGATCCAATCCAAACAGAAACCACACAACCTACCAGGACCAGAAGGGTGCTCATAAAGCATCCAAAACAGCTAGTGTTGACATCAATGCAAGACATAATAAATTCCTCCAAATGGCTAACACTAAAGCCTTTTGAGAATAGATTGAACTCCTATCTCTGAAACATTTCACACCTTCAATTCAATCAATGTATTTCAGAATGAGGGGCACACACATTCATCCTTGTTTAGGAACTGCATCTTCATATCGCATAATGCAGTAGCATAATTTGTATTTGAAAAATTCATTGTCTCCACCACATTCTATAGATCATCATGTCATCATAGGCTTGCATACTTGGGGGGCATAACTGAAAAAATAAAAAACATTTAGATAAAGTCCTAAAAAAATCCTAAACATTCAGATAAAGTCCTGAAAAAATAAAAAACATTCAAATAAAGTCCTGAAAAAATCCTAAACATTTAGATAAAGTCCTGAAAAAATCCTAAACATTCAGATAAAGTCCTAAAAAAATAAAAATATTCAGATAAAGTTATGAAAAAAATAAATAAAAAAACAATCAAATATCATTCCACAAAATCCAAAAACATTCAAATATCAATTAAAAAACTTGCAATAAATTGTCTCGCAAGAATCAAACACCCTAGCAGATATCTAGTAAACACTTTGCACAAAGTTAAACAAAGGATATAACTATCTTGTCAAAACATCTGCAATAAAGCTGATCAACTATCTAATCTATCGAATCACTATCAAACTATCAACATGATCACCATAAGAAATCGGTACACTCAAAACCAGATAGGCCAGTCTTAAACGGAGTCCAAAACGTTTGAAACCAGACATTATCAAAATCACATCAAACATATCAAAGAAAAGACACAGTCAGTCCACCTGCTGGGTTTTGTCTATTTTGGTTTACTCTTTTATCAAATTGGTGAAGATCATTTCTTTTATCTACTCAAGGATGTCCAAAAAAGTGACTAGAGGAGTCGTGATGGACATGATCCTTTTTCTTTGTTTGCTGTTTGTGGTTTGAACCAATGAAGTTCTGGGGAAATTTCTCTAGTGGGTGTCTGTGATAGGAGCATTCATCTTCTGAATACCACACATACCTCAACCCCTAGCATAATTCCCAGAATAGAGGGTTCAATCCTTGTCTACTATTTGCTTGTTTCTTTCAATGAGATATATATACATCTTGGTTCCTCATACCCTGGTGTAATAAGCTTCATTGTTACATAATAAGGCTCATTGATGATAATGTATTGCACTACGAATAAAGCAATGAAGACTTTTTCATCAAAATATTATCAATCAAATTGTTTCCATCATATCTACTCCTAGAATAAATAAAGGTTGGTTCAATTGATTTATCATTTCGTATCATTTGTCTAATCTATTCTCCATCTAACAACTAACAATTCTTCCAATTTCACCTATTTTGACACAACAAAAATATTCACTTTGTATTATGTTGCATTATTCCAGTGCATTATCACAAGCATGTCATAAATCATCACATATAGATTCATACATCACAAAATAAAGGCACATCACATCACTGCATTATATCACATTTGCATTAGATGCATTATCAAGTAAGCATAAAATAAAAAACAAAAACATTAGACATAACATATATCACCAAATAAATCATCACCGAAAGTGCATATCATATATCTCATCAAATTGTGTCAAAATACATTGTATCTATGCTACATCATCAATAACATAACATCTCAACCAATGCTTCCTCTATCTCTAGGAGGATCCTGCCCCAGGATGTCCTGAGATGTCTGAGGTGGACCCATAACACCACCACTACTGGTCCATTGAGAAGTAGACCTACTAGAACCTGAACGAGCTCTATACTCACTCAAACTAGGAGCTCTCTGTGCCTTAGGAAAAATACCATCATAGAGCTATCTATAATACAAAGCCTCTTGCGTAGCATAATAAAGTCTGTCTGACTACCTGCATGCATTAGTACCCGAAGCAAAATGCTGGTCATAAGCAGTCTGAACCAACTGCATCCGCCTCACTGCATCATCTCTCTCCCTTTGTAGTCGATCTCTCGTAGTGGCTATCTACTCCCTCTCATGGGCTATCTGATCTCTCTCTGTGGTAAGCTCCTCCATTGCCCACCGATACTAATCTCTATCCTCCATCCGCCGCTACCGCGAAGTAGCAACCAAGTCCTCCAAACTTCTAACCTAAGCCCTCATTCCCTCCTCCTCCTCATCTCCCTCTGCATCTCCTCTCTAAATAGCCTAGGGCATATCAACATCATGACCACCATCTTGTTGAAAAACTATGTAGCAATGGTCAGATAATTCTTACCCTTGATCATAATTCACTATACTTGCATATTCTAATCACATATCACAATGATTGGCTTTCTCTATAATCATTTACATGAGAATTGGATTATGCGTAGTATTGTTTATGTTTGTATATCGATTGTCAAAGAGATATGATTAAAAGTTGTTGTTAAGACATAGTATCGGTCACTAATTTATCGATTAGTAATTGTTTATACATCGCGTATGTTTACCAAGGGTCTTTCCTCCACATAAGAGTCATGACTCTATGTGGACCACCAAGAATGTCTATATATCTCGACCCTATTTCATTTGAAGTGTAATAGATGAAGTCGTGATAACAACAGGTGTAGTCGATATCATGGTCAAATCTTATAGCAGTCGATCTCATTGCACTTACAACAGCTGATCGCATTTTACTTACAATAGTTGACATCATTGCACTTACAACAGGCGATATTATTGTTCTGACAACAGTCGATATTTTGTGTACAAATTAGCGACCTACATATTAAATAGAACATTGTGTGATTTTCAATTACAAATACTGTGCATGATTACTACATTATACTTTAAAATTACCTATACATAAATATGATCCACTTTAACATGGTATCAGAGCCAGCATAAGGAAATATCAGATCAAATTTATTTAGGAAAGACTACGCTCTATATTTTCTCAACTCTCTTCTATACATCAAAATGGTGAATGGTGTTAGATTTGAGGATCATCTTGAAGGAGCTTCCAACTTTGTATCTTGGAAGTTTAGGATCATGTTTGCCTTAAGTGAAAACAAATTAGATGGATTTGTGAAGAAAGCCATACCGGAACCAGAAGAAGAAGATGTAAAGCTTCAATGGATGAGAAAGAACAATAAATCCATGAAAATGTTAGTTGACTCAGTGAAAGATCATATTGTGCCAACTATCTCCAAGATGGAGACTGCCTATGGCATTTTCAAATCACTAGAGAACATGTATGAGATAAACAACACAAGCCAAGCTCTTGCTCTAAAGAAACAACTCCATCATGTCAAAATGACAAAAGGTGAATTCATCACCTCAAACTTCATGAGGATTACTAAATTAAAAGATCAACTCTCTACTATAGGTCACACAATAGAGAGCAAAGCATTAACCATGCTGGCACTAAATGGTCTCCCCTCCTCATGGGAGGCATTTATTCAAGGGATAAGTGCAAGATAAAAAATTCCTAAGTTTGATCGATTAAAGAAAGATTGCATTCAAGAAGAGTCTAGATTGGCTATCAGAGGCATATTCCAAAACTCCATAAATGAAGATATTCATGTCCTTGCCTCCCACTCCACAAAGATGAAAAATAAGAAAGGAATTTTCAAAAGGAAAAAAGATAAGGAATATTATGGTGCTCCTACATTCAAAATAAGGAAGGATATTTCAGAAATTCAATGCTTTAGATGTGACAAATATGATCACTATGTAATGCAATGTCTAACCAAGACTATGCCTCAAGCTTCTATTGTGGATGTTGGTGAAACTCCTCCACAAAAGGATTCAGATGGATTCATATTCTGATTTGAAAGAGATAAGTTTTTGGTTGGATAATGTTCATGAATTTAATATGTAGTTTTTTATTAATTCATGTAATTACATTATGTGTGTTATTTGTGAAACAACTTTGTTGGTAGATGTTCGCTTACGACAACTGCATTTGGACATCTTGTGTTTTAAATATCTTCAATTTACTATGAGAAATTTGTATCTTACATTTAGGACATCTTTATGATAACTCAATGATGAACCAATAGTACCAAACTGGTACTAAGAGGGGGGGTCAATTAGTACAAACAAAAATACAGTCCAAAACCGGTTTGACAGCAAATACACCAAATGACCAGCAAGCAGTGATACTAGCTAAAACAGAGTGCAACCGGTAAGACCCAGAATAACTAAAACAATCAAAAACTGGTCACTCACTAAGATTTCCTCTTAGCTCAATACTATAGTACCATTACACCCTCATGCATGAACAGGTAAACTATCATCTGATCTTCACAACAGTTGGTTCAATATGTTTTATAGACAGGCATAAAACATAGAACCATCATATGCTCAACAGGAAATAACAAAGCATCACAAGACAAAAGCATCCCACATGACACATATATTTTTCACGTGGAAACCCAACTGGGAAAAACCACGGTGGGGATGAATAACCACAATCTTCTTTTGAACTCTTTAGAAGTCTGCTCTATTAGGAGCCTTGTCCGGTTAAAGACAATACAATAGGTTCTGCTAGGGATCACCCGGTTAAGGGTTAAACCCGGTTAGGGTTACCTTGTTAGAGGATTTCAAGAACTCAATAGCTAAAGGATCTCTAGAGCTCTATAGCTTCCCAGAACTCATTAACTTCGAGTTACCCGATTAAGGGATTTGAATCAAGCTAGTTAAAGCTACCCTGTTAAGGGATTTGTATCAAGCCAGTTAAGACTACCCTGTTAAGGGATTTCATAACTATTGAAGTGGTTAGAGATCAATAGGAATTACAATGATTTGGTAACAACACTCAATGCTAATGCAGATCTGTTTTGGCTCCTCTTCACATTCTGCACATTCACTTTGCAGGTATCTCTTCTCTCCTTTGGTTTGGCAAGAATCACGTATCACTTCCCTTGGATACACACTCAAAACTTTTTCCAACAACCTTAGAAAGAAACACAACATCGACCTTATAAGAAATAGACAGGTCGGTAGCAAAAACCCTAAACCCTAAACCTGTTAGGTTAAACAATTCAAGCAGTTCAATCCTGACCATTGAATCATACTGCATTAAATGCAATAGTCTTGAATCGATCTCAAGACATTCTCCATCATCCATTATCTACCGATTTCATGGCGGCTAATAACCCATCACGCGTTATCACCATTTGAAAAACTTCGCACATTCTCGAGGTAGATAGGAATAGTCTTCTTCATGCAAGATCCTTCATGCGCATAGAGATTACGTGGAAACATGACTTGTTCTTTGTTATACTGATAAATCATCACACACAGATCACCAATTGAGTCATACAAGCTTGAGGTACTCCAACCGGAAATCCTGAAATGGAAACTACCTATCAACCGGTAGTCACACAGTGCTTCCATGTGCCGGTTCATCTTGAACAAATGTACCACTTCACTTTGGCATATATACCAGTTCACACATGTGTCGGTTCTCTCTTCTCACATATCACATATGCCGGTTCACTTCATATCACATATTGACATCAATGACAACATGCAATATCATTATGTCCTTATACCGGTTCACATAATGCCGACACTTTAGAATCACAATCTGTTGCTTTTCAGGCTATAGAGTTTTGTAGTTGTATTTGTGATGAAGAGATTAAATTTAGGAGGAACACGTAGAGGAATTTAGTGAATATTATGAGATTTTGCATTTCCATTTTTTATAAAACAAATATCTACCTGTAGAGGTGCAACAGTTCACTTGTGAAAGTCATAGAGGCACTTGTGTTGGTGATGATAACATATAGGGTTCAAAGCCAAGATTGAGACAAGAGGGCTCTCTCAATGAGAGGGAGCATATTGAAAGGGGCTTTTGTTATAAATCTCAAGATGATCATATTCCTGCCTAGGGCTTGATCTTATGATAGTAGATCCATGGTGGTTTTGGATCTAGCGCTTCCACCTATATAAGGATCATACCAGATGATGAGAGTCTCCTAAAGAAAGATATCTTCTATTATTGGGTCCATGTGAGTAAGGGATGCTTCCGTGATAGAGGAAGAAACTAAGAAGATATGCTTCGATTGATATCCGAGAATCTTGGCCATATTGATTCAGAGGGAGTGAACTATGTCGAGATGATTTCTCTAGTGATCAGTCTAAAGATTATGATTCATGGGATGGAGTTCCATGTAGATTGAGAGGCCCTTTATGCTGACTCCTCAGTCATGATATTTTTGGATAGATGAATACTTGATGAGCTTGGAATACACCAAGAGTGATTCAAACTCGAAACTTGTATCTCATGAAAGGTCAAAACATGTGGAGATCAAGTGGAAAGGTATGTTATTTAGCTAAGAAATATTAGTACTAATGAATCGATGAACAAACTACAGATATCCTCACTAAGCCTCTTACTAGAATAAAGTTTTCATACTTTCGAGGTAAGCTTGGTATGGTAGAAAATGTAGCTCTAGCTGAGATTGAGTCTCAACAACATCAATTTGTTTCAATAGTACTAATGTATTCTTTAAGATGTTTAAAGTGTAAACTCTTATTAATGCAATTTTATTAACCGGATATGGTTCATGATTAGTGTCATGTGTGTGACTCCATGACTACATTGGTTCAGTGCTTGATGAGCCCCTGTGAACATTATTGTGAGGTAATGATCTCTCAATAATGAACACTTGTACATCTGATCATTATCACAAGGTGACGATCTTACGATATTGATTGATCATACCATTATGATGGATATCATGGGACGTGATATCTATAGATATGCCATAATGGTTTATATCTCTAAGTAATAATATCTATGGATATGCCATAATGGTGGATATCATGAGACGTGGTATCCATGGATAAGCCATAATGGTGGATATTACATAAAGAGATACTCATGGTGGATTTCATGTGATGTGAAATCCGTGGACATGCCATGAAGTAATATCTTTATATATACCATGATGGTGGATATCATGAGACGTGATATCCATGGACAAGCCATAATGGTGGAGATTACATTAAAAGATTTACGATGGACATCATGTGACATGATATCCATGGATATGCCATAACTCCTGATATGGATTTTATTCTATTATGTGAGAGAAAGATATTGTGCTCACAATGTGGTGATACAACTTATTAGAATAAAATAATTCCTCCCTAGCTAAGAGGGAGTGTTGAAAAACTATGTAGCAATGGTTGAATAATTCTTACCCTTGATTATACTTCATTGTACTTGCATATTCTGATCACAGATCACGATGATTGACTTTCTCAATAATCATTTATATGACAATCAAATTATACATAGTATTGTTTATGTTTTTATATCGATTGTCAAAGAGTTATGATTAATAGTTGTTGTTAAGAAATAGTATCGGTCACTAATTTACCGATTAGTAATTGTTTATACATCGCATATGTTTACCAAGGGTCTTTCCTCCACATAAGAGTCACGACTCTATGTGGAATCATGACGATTCCACATAGACTCGTGACTCTACATGGACCACCGAGAATATCTATATATCTCGGCCCTATTTCATTTGATGTGTAATAGATGAAGTTGTGATAACAATAGGTGCAGTTGGTATCATGGTGAAAGCTTACAATAGTCAATCTCATTGCACTTACAACAGCCGATCTCATTACACTTACAATAGTTAACATCATTGCACTTACAAAAGGCGATATTATTGTTCTAACAACAATCGATATTTTGTGTACACATTAGAAACCTGCATATTAAACATAACATTGTGTGATTTTCAATTACAACTACTGTGCATAATTACTACATTATACTTTAAAATTACATATACATAAATCTAATCCACTTTAACACATCCCCCCCTCATCTCCATCACTGCTTGATGAGCCTAATACTGACTCATCGCTCTCACTCCCACTCTCACCAGAACTTCTCATAGATGCAATACCTCCACCAATATCCACATCCTCTCCTCCACCCTCCACTTCCTCTGCAATTACTGCTATCAGATCTATCTGACCCCTATCCCATCCTGCTTGTCCACCATCTCTTGCTCCTCCATCTCTTTGTCCTCTATCTCTCCCTCCCCTAACCCATCCTCCACCATCTTTCCCTCTCCCTCTGGGACCCCTGCCGTGTTTAATCTATTGAGAAACAATCAGAACTGTTAGATTTGTCTAAGGTATGGGCCTATGTTGTATCCACCAGACACTATACTGTACTGTAGTCCCTGGATTTGTGACACCAAATTTCCAACCCCACTGAACATGACCAAGAGCATCAAACTCGACAATGTCAATATAAGGCTGCAAACGTTCACCCCAATCACCGATCTCGCGAGTAGTATGAGCAAAATAAGTTGTCACATCCAGAATACCCTGTATCTCTCTAAACTGTTAGAGTAAATGACCATGAAGATGCTTATCAATAACCCTGTGACCACCAACATCTCACCCAATAAGATATCTCTATTGTCAACAAAAAGGAAGATGATGGACATCATCATCCCAAATGAGGTAAGTAAGATAAGGCCTCCATGAGAAGTACTGTAATGTATCAATCTGATGACGATAATACAAAATGTCACCCGATACCCTATGTCTAACTCCAACAGTGTTTCTGTAAGCATATGCTGCTTTGGCTCTAAATCAACATGTATCATAGGATGAAATATATCCATGTGCTCCCATGCCCATATCTGGAGCAAAGTGACACCACATCCAACAAATTTCTACTGCAAATATACAATCCCATGCATCTGATGATATAATGTGGCAAGAAGATAGGGACCCCAAGAAAACACTCATTCCCATCCAACAGGGAAACCATGGGTAAGTCTACCAGGGATCAATAATCCAACAACAATGCAACCAAGAACAATGGTGAGATCATCATAATCAAAATCATCTCAATGATTCTCATAATGACCTCAGATATGAAGATCATCCTTAGAACACTCAAATAGTGCACACAAAGCAGATACCTCGTCACTGCGGTGAAAAGTAACTTGGGCACCAAATATGGGAATTTGTAGAATACACCACATATCCTCAAGTTTGATAGACACCTCACCTATCAGAAGATGAAATGAACAAGTCTCTAAATGCCACCACAAAATCAAAGCAGTAATCATGGCCCTATTGGCCATAACCTTAGGCAAGTGCACTATATGATATAATCCAACCTATCGAAGCAAAGTAGTATCCTCTGCATCTAACTCATGACGTCGATCAAAACCATGTGGCCTAGTCTATTTGACGATCAAGACTGGATAATTCTCATGCATTTGAGAAAAAGCACAATGAATAAGATATATCATTTGCATTATGAGAAAACACAAAAATAAATTCATATTATGTCAAATGCAAATTGATATAAGCAAATGCAAACTAATATTTACAATTGTGGATCAATTAAGACAATTGCAAACCAAAATTAGCAAGTGCGAACTAAAAATTTCAATTGCAGATCAATTAAGGAAATTGCGAATCAACAATAGCAATTGCAAACAATTTTATCAATTACAAATTTATTATATCAATTGTGAATTATTATTATGAAGTGCAAATAAATTGATCATCAATTACGAATTAGATAATTTTGACTCTTCAGACAAGGATGAAAAATTTGGAAAAGACAGACAAAAAAGAACATAATTTTTGAAAACTCATCATGCCGCTAGTGCTGAGAGGTCTTTGATACGATTGCACTCGCTTAGACAAATGCAACCTTTCTCTATGACCCACCATCTCTCTCCAAGGACACTGAAAGCAATATAATCTCGAGGAATTCTTACAAAGCAAATGAGTGCAAATGAGCTCAAATCAATACCAATTATCAATATAAAGCTCAAAATTAGGTTTTTTGTCACCCTAACGGCCGTGGACCCCTCCAAATTCAATGCAGTTGTAGCCATACCAAACAAGATTCAATTTTTACCAAACTTCACATTATCGATTACTAGCACAATTTCAAAAAAATGGTCTTTGTTCCACAAATGTTTTACCACTATTTTCGAGGGGGCATATTTATACCCTAAATGTTGTCGGGGCATATTGGGGTAGAATATTTTTTGTTTTCTTTGAGACAACGTTGTTCTAACATTGTGTCAAAGAGGGGCAAATGTAGACACCTAAAAATGTCTCATTAACTCTACACTAATTATTCATTTATTTAATTAAGTAATTCTTTAATTATTTGATTAAATTAAATATTTCTTCTAATCATCACATTTAACATTTCTAATCATCAAAATCCAATCATTTCATCATTTAATCAATTAACCCTATCTCAATTATTAATTAAATATCAATTATTTAATTAATTGCGACATTTATTTTAGTTAAATAATCTTTATTTTTTAATTAATTCAATTTCCTATGATTAAATAATTTTGATTTAAATTATTTAATTAATTAATTTAATTCTTCCAAATCCCCAAATTATAATTCCATCTAATTTCATTTCATTTTCCCCCAAATTCAAATTTCAATTTTCCCCTAATTCGAATTTCACTTCATTTCAATTAATTTCATTTCTTCCAAATTCACATTTCATCAAATCTAAATTTCAGTTAATTTCATGTGCATTTCAACATTCAAAAGACCAAATTCAAATCCAAATTAAAAATGAAAATCAAATTCAATTTCAAAATCCTACAACACATGCTAAAATCAGAAATGATTGATCAAATAAGTTATCTAATCAGTTAACTCATCAATCTCCCATTTTCACTCAAAATCAACTTTTTATGAATAATCAATCAATTGTCTTCTAATCCATCTATTCAGTCTACTGATCAATCAATCCACTTATCTCTCCAATTCATTCAATCATTTGATTCATCAACTCAGTCAACTGACTAGTCTATTTAGTTCACTAACCAATCTATCTAGTTGATTCCTCAATCAACCCTGTTAACAGATCAATCAAAATGAGTTAATAGATCAATCAATTTTAGTTGTTTATCAATCAACACTTGAGTCTAAATTATCACCTCTTTTGTGTTGAAAATCTATAAATTCAACCTCATTTTCTCATTTCAAGCTAGAGAATCATAGTCTTCAAAATTGTTGTCCATCTTATGTAGGAAATAAAGTGCAATAGTTGAGAGCCACCTACACCAACAACAATGGATAAGAAAAATGGAAGCACAAATGAAGAATAGGGAGTTTAATTATCTTAATTCTTCCACTTATTTCATTTCTTTGTGTTTAAAATCAAATTGATTAGTTAAGGATTTTTGTGATTCGTCCTTTTAGCCTAATTAGCTTAGATTTGATGATTTCAAACATGAGAACACCCACATTTATGTTAGGTATTCTATATTTTGAGTAGGGTTGATTAAAGTCTTAAGTGACTTGTTGGATGTTTTGGTTTCCAAATCAATAGATTCAAAGTTCTAAAGATATAGCCACTGACTTGTCAACAAACTCAGAATGGGACTTGGCCAACGAACAAGACTCAGTTGAAAACTAATGTCTTCTACACTTCAGGATCTACAAAACCTAGGTGGGTTTCCCTATACAATGTCCAAATAGTTCTCAACCTTTTAAGCTTGTGGCACTATAGAACAAAGCAGATTTTTCAATGAAAATATACCAAGGTGTAATGGTGGTGAAAGAGGGTGAATGCTAAGTGAATTGATAATGGATTTGGAAAGTAAAAGTAACCCCACTTTTAGAATGTAAAAGGTTGGATTATGTGATTTAAGACTAAGTGTAAAAGAGAAAAAGAAATGACTATAAATTGAGATAGGAATGCATGATGAAGCTATGCACCTAGAATTGGCAGTAAAATGTCAAGACGAAGCTCCCCTGCAAATTTGAGTGAAAGTTATCGAGATCATGTTGAAAGTGCACGCGGTCCTCTGAAAAATCCATGCATTAAAAAGGGTTTTTCCACCTTTGAAAATGAAGTCCAAATCTGCAAATAGAGTTGTGCACCTACAACCTACACACATAAAAGAGAGGAAAAGGGGTTGGGATTGGGGGTTTTCCTTTGGGTCTGTGTGGGGGAAAAAGCGAGACTAGGTTAATCATGCCCTAATCCTACCTTTTGACACACATTACGGAATACGAAAGAGCCTAGAGATATCGCACAATTGGCTACTTCTTTTTGTGAAAGAGAGAGCCACGGGATATCTATTAGGATTTCTATTCCCTTGTTGAAATTGTAAGATCAAGTAATGCAAGTTCAAACCCTAATCCCAAAATGCAAGTATGAACTAATAACAAGATTGCAGAATTGAGATTAAACAATGAACAGCTGTAAATACAAGGATGAAATAAGAATGCAGATGTGTACCCGGAGTCAAAATCGGACTGAAAATGTGCGGGATGGGGGCGCGGGCGCCACTGTCCTAAAAACTGCACCGGAAACTGCTGTTCTGCACTCTGAAACACTGTCGGAAAGCTATCTGAAAGTTGTCTGTCCGGAGGACCAGGGCACCCAGCGCCTCTGTCCCAGGGACCAGGGCGCCCAGCGCCCCTGTCCCAGTCTTCTGCTCTGCAATTTGATACAGAGTGCTGTCTCGACCTTCTCTCTCCAGATCTGTATCCGGCGGCGTCGTCTGAATCCTGAAACCTGCAATGATATCCAACCCTCAAGGGAGGAGTACAAGCCAATCTTCAGTCCGTAATCTCCTATTGTTCTTCAATGTCTTCCAAGCCCTAAATGGATGAATGGAATTGATAAATGCTTGATAGAGGGATGTTGTAAGATGTTGAAGTCTTCAAAGATCTGCTCTTTCGCTGCATATGAAGTTCCTAAAAACAAAAATCGGATCCCTTCAAATGAAGAAAGAGAGCTCTTATGTATGAAACCCTAGGTCGCAATTTTGTCTTTTGGCCGACCTAGAGATTGAATATCCCGCCAATTTCTTGGGGTTAAGCTTTATTTTATGATTGGATCGCGCTCCTAAAATTTCGGGAAAAATGTCCGGGACTGTGTGCACTCCGGGCGCCACGGTCCTGACAACTTTTCACCAAATTTTTAGGACCGTCAGATATGATGATTTTAGAGAGAATCCCGAAGTTACAGGTGATTTCAAGATGTTTTGACCCCCGAAATTAAGCCCCCAAGCTCAGAATAGGGCCTAATTAGGGTTTTTGATTAAGTAGTGTATTGTAGGAATAAAATGAAAGGGGCACGCTTTAATGAAAGGGCCCAACTTTGTGATGTGGAAAATAGTGAAATAGAACCTTTAGACCTAATCAATTCGATTAATTAAGTGCTAAAGGGGAAATGCCATGCAAAGTGCAACTGCGCCAAGGCGGGTGCTAAACTAGGTGTTAAATTGTACTGCTTTAGCAAGTGCGTACAATTTATGACGTTACATTTAGCCCCCACTTTAGCAGTCATATGAGTACTACGTGCATATGCAAGCTAAAGTACAGAAAGTAAACATTATTTGAAAAAGGATATATCCATAAGTTGTCGGACGAAGCCCCCAGCGGCATCTGCAGTACACAGTTAGGAACCGCACCCTACAAAACACACGTTAGATCACAAAAATCACCTAATGCTTACTAAGGAAAGTGATGAAATTTGTGAGTAGCTGTATGCCCCCCCCTGTTTCGACTTGCTTATTAGGGAGGTGAAACAGGGTAGCATGTTTACTTACAACAAATTGTGTAAGAGAGTATTGATGAGGGATGTTCACTAAAAAGGCTTCATCAGAGCACTTTTTGGAACATCCCGAGAGTCAGGGACTGAAAATATGATTCCTACGCAACAAACGGTTTGAAAATCGCATCTCCCAAACTCAAGTTATGATGAAATGAGTGAAAGAGGAAAATTAGGGTTTTGAAAATAAAGGTACCGGAATGAATGTATATACCGTGAAAGAGACACTTGCATTTGTCACTTTGTTGATTTTGAGTACTGTTCATTGCAGCGGAGCCCACATAGCTATCATCATGCCTTCACGATGACCGGAGCATCCCACGAGGGTTGAGATCCTGTGCCAGGCCGTGATTGACGACGAGCCATTGGACGAGGTGAGTTGACTGAACTTTGACTTTTGATTTTCTGCATTTTGACTTTTCTGTGATCGTATGCGGGCCCTGAAGGCTGACCCGGGGCCCACCCAAGATGCCATGGTCCCTGTGGGGTGCCCTGGTCCCCCCAGGGCACCATGGTCCCTGACAAGGGCGCCATGGTCCCTTCAGGGCTCCATGGTCCCTGACAGGGCGCCATGGTCCCCTCAGGGTGCCATGGTCCCTGACAGGGCGCCATGGTCCCTGACAGGACACTATGGTCCCCAATCAGGGCTTGGCGAGGGGTTTCAGGACTAGCACACGATGTTCGATAGTTTGCATTAGCGATTTTGATTATTGAGTATTGATTACGGTTATGTTTTTGTGTTGCAGGGCCTTCCGTACATGAGAGAGCATACAACGGGACATATTCTTCGCAGTTTACGAGATCAGATTCTGCGGCTTACTCAGTCAGAGAGAGACACACTGTCGATAGTAGGATTATGGTATGTGATCCTCATGCCAGCCATTCGGTTCCATCCTGCGACGCTGATGGCATTAATGGAGCGATGGGATCCTGACACATGCACATTTCATCTTCCAGTAGGGGAGCTGACGGTCACACTCGAGGATGTGTACTGTATACTTCATCTTCCTATCAGAGGAGCGACTGTTACATACGCGACCGATCGGTCCGCGGAGGATCATCAGAGGGAGCAGGTGTATTGCATAGGGAGAGTCATGCCGAGCGAGATGAGAGGTCACATCATGGTCAGCTGGCTCTTACATCCTACAGGGGAGGTACCCCTTCTGAGACGCCTTATGATAGCCATCATAGCACTAGCCGTCTGTCCTAATGGGCGAGGGACGCACATGCATGGGGGTCTCACATGGTGTATCAGAGCGATGGAGAGACATAGGAGAGTGTATGCTTGGGGTCGGAGTATGCTTGCACATCTCTATCACGACCTTGAGGAGTACGTATTTGGACAAGGGTTTAGTTTGATGACATGCACACTTCTGCAGGTGTGGATTTTAGAGAACTTCACATGCAGCAGGCCCGTCGGCTTTCCGCTGAGTACAGCGAGCGAGCGACCTAGGGTGTTCGCTTATCCACTTACCAGCGAGTGGAGATTTGGAGATTTATTATATTGGAGAGTGATTTTTGACAGACTGACAGCTGAGGTGACAGTGTGGAGACCTTACCTACGGATGCACAGATGGGATGGGATGGAGAGACAGTTAGCATGCTTATAGAGGAACCACCTACTACAGGGACGATATTCACACATCATAGTCCCTTTCTACTTCGACCGAGTACGGAGGCAGTTTGGGCTAGAGCAGTGTGTTCCATCCGATGTGCCCATCTATACTCGACACTCGCGGGTCCTTCCCAGACCTAGAGCAGTAGCGAGACCGACGATAGATGACATCGAGGCTACAGACTTAGAGGGATCTGATCAGGATGTAGTCACTGACTACTCTGCAGAGCCTGGAGCATAGCGCAGGTACGTCTCATGGTTTATGAGATCATATCCAGGTCCTATCTTTCCACCAGATCATCCGACAGGCTATCCAAGCCCATGGAGACATGGAGACCAAGATGAGGACTAGGGATCTAGGTCAGAGGAGCCAGAGGAGGGAGAGGGTCATGAGGAGGTGGGAGATCCTGATCCACCTATAGGCGATCAGCCCAGTGTTGAGGAGGAGGAGGAGGATATAGATAGAGAGGAGGATGAGGGAGATGCAGGTGATGATGCGGACGAGGATGAGGATGAGGATGATGAGGAGGACGAGGAGGAGGAGGATAGAGATGATGAGGAGGAGTCAGGTGTAGCTCCCCACCATTCAGGAGACGATACCATAGCTCTGGATCCACCTCTTATTCCCCAACAGGGGGAACATGAGGCGATACGGAGACCTGTTCCTAGTACCATCCAGCCCACACCCATCGTGCACAGATTATTCGAGCGAGGGGAGCCTAGTGGTGCCTAGGCACAGATGCTACCATATCATGATCCCTACTGGCATGAGGGAGATCCAGGTATAGTAGTTTTATATTGATTGATTAATGTTTTGATAATATAGAATGGTACTAACAAAAAATCTGTTCTACTGCCACAGCTAATGTGCAGGAGTGGCGTTCCTTAATTCAGCAGGCAATGAAAGACATTTCCATGATAGCACAGATCCCCAGTTCCTCACAGATTGCCTATAGGCCTCAGGGGAACGCGGGTCGGCATGAGGACTTGTTTTCCCCATTCTGAGTATAGGTAGATATATGGAGGGAGAGAGAGAGAGTCCTATTAGAGGACCTCCAGCAGGTGCGGCGAGATCTAGTAGCGGCTCAGGCCGAGGCTACAACCTATCACGTGATCCTTATGGATAGGGATCGTAGGAGTTCCTCTCAGAGTCACTCACAGTCTGTATCGCGCTACACACCCATGGGTCCACCTTCACGGCCAGATCAGGAGGGAGCGTCCAGTCGACACTCTCCAGCCACTAGCCCTAGGGATAGGAGATGATTTTATGATGTAAAAGAGAGGTCACATTTTGGATATACAGTGACCTATATTTGTATACGATCCACACATATATATATGTATATATACATGCTTCTCTTTTGTCTCAAATGTGTTATCTTTAATGCTTAAAACAATGTATATTTTGTTTTGATTAAATCTAATACATCTGGTAAATGTACATGTATGTTCAGAATTTAATTTCCATGTGATTGATTTCTCAATGCTCCATGATTAAATTGATACATGTGTGACTTAATTAAATATTTAATCAAGTACTACATTGATGATAAGGAAGACATATGCATTAAGTCTAAGAATCATATAACTAATGTGATTTAATTCTGAACTTAAACACAACATGATACGATTCTACTTAACACATAAAGACACTGTATAATACGTTAGCATAATGGAATGTAAATCTTTTACAATTTACATAAATGAATTCAAGACAAACCATGAAGTAAAGAAACACACTTGTCAAGAATGAAGCAAAACATCATAACATTTAATTCTATTTTGCTTTAATTAAGAGACACTAACATATTATCCAATGTTTGAAGAATTGAAAAGAAGATAAATAAGGAATGAAGAATTAAGCATAATATCTACGCAAGTGCATAGCATTTATAGGTTCTTTAAGAGGCATACCGTCTACATCCGCTATTTTGTAAGCACCTGATCCATAATCCTCAATGATGATGTATGGTCCAAGCCAATTAGGACTGAATTTTCCCTTTTCTGCAGGTAAGGCATTCACATTGCGCTGATTCTCATAGAGGACTAAGTCACCTACTGAGAAGGAACGTTAATAACCTTATCATTATAGCTTCGTTGTAGAGTTTTGTGATACGCTTGAATATGCTCAAGAGCATTTATACACTATTCATCAAGCATCTCAAGCTGTTGAAGTCGTTGTTCTCTATAAGAGTCATCATCTACTATACCTTTGAGAGAAACCCTAAGTGATGGAATCTCTAGCTCTAAAGGCATAATAGCGTTAGCACCATAAACAAGATTATAAGGAGTAGTTCCTATGGCAATTCGTACACTCGTTCGGTAAGCCCAAAGAGCATAGATTAGCTGGTTACTCCAATCCTTACCATGCTTATTCACGGTTTTGCGAAGAATTTTTTCAATTATTTTATTGGATGATTCGGCTTGACCATTTGACTGAGGATAGTATGGTGTAGAAAATCGATGTTTGATATGATACTTCTCGAGGAATTTCTTCACGTCCTTGTTATTAAATGATGTCCCATTATCTGAGATTAGAGTAGAAGGTATCCCGAATTGAGAAATGATGTTTTCTAGAAGAAATTGACAAATCACTTCAGCAGTGGTAGAGCGAAGGGGAATAGCTTCTACCCACTTCGTAAAGTAATCTATTGCAGTTATAATGAAGGTGTGTCCTTGAGATGAAGGAGGAGAGATTTTACCAATAAGATCCAAACCCCATGCGGAAAAAGGCCAAGAAGCTACTTGAGAACGGAGTTCTTGGGCAGGAGCATGAATCAGATTATTGTGTTGTTGACATTGATGACATTTTTTAACAAATGAAAAGGAATCCTTCTGCATAGTTTTCCAATAGTATCCCATATGAAGCAATCTATGAACCAAGGATTTGCCCCCAAAATGCCCCCCACAGGCACCTGAATGTGCCTCTTCAAGAGCAACATGGATTTCCGACTTGTTAAGACAACGAAGGAGAAGACCATCATAACCCCTTCGGTAAAGGACATTAGAAAGAATGATATACCTAGTAGACAGCTTGCGGATTCTTTCCCTAGTGTTCCTATTAGCGGAATCAGGAAAGGTACCATCGGTCAAATATCTTACGATATGCGAGTACCATTCATCTGAGTCTATAAAATCACAACATGTTACCAAGCTAGAATCATCTACAATAGCTGGAGAAATAAGGTTGTGAATAACAAATTTAAGATCAACCACAGGGTCCTCTAAAGATACAAGAGAAGCCACACATGCCATTGCATCCGCATGTCGATTATCTTTTTGAGGAACAGGTTCCATGGTATAAGAATCAAATTTCTATAATAAAGAGATAGCAAGATCTTTATATTGTGATAATTTGTCTTGTTTTGCTTGATATATTCCTGTTACTTGTCTTATAATCAATTGTGAATCTCCATAGATATGTATGTGTTTTATGTTCAGAGCTAAGGCTACTTTTATTCCCGCTATAAGAGCCTCATACTCAGCAATGTTATTGGTACATAGGAAATTTAGACGATAGGATAAGGGAATGGGTTTCTTTGTAGGAGAAATCAGAACAACACCTGCCCCCGATCCCATACGACACTTAGAGCCATCAAAGTATAACTCCCAAGTTTCATCTTTCTCTATAGAAAGAATGAAGTCGTCAGGAAAGGACTAAGGGTTAGGGAAGGAGAAAGGTGAAGGGGCCTCAACTAAGTGATCGGTCAACGCTTGTCCTTTAATTGCTCTTTGTGAAACAAATTTAAGGTCAAATTCAGTTAACATCATAACCCACTTAGCTAGACGTCCTGATAAATTAGTTTTAGAGAAAAGATGCTTCAAAGGATCAAACTTTACCATGACATGGACTTCTGAATTTAAAAGATAATGTCTCAATTTCTGAGTTGCAAATACCAAGGCCAAGCATTGTCTTTCTATCGCAGAATATCGGGTCTCATAATCGAGTAAGGTACGACTTATGTAATAAACCGGACATTCCTTACCATCTTTATCATGTTGTGCCAACAATGCTGCGAGAGCATGAGAGGAAGCAGCTGTATACAAAAGGAAGGGTTTAGAAGGTTCGGCAGGTTGAAGAATAGGAGGACTAGCCAAATACACTTTTAAATCTTCAAATGCTTGCTGACAATCCTCATTCCATTGAAAAGTGATATCCTTTTTAAGAAGTTGAGTAAAAGGAAAGGTATGATCTGCAAGCTGAGACACAAACCTACGAATAGCTTGAATCTTTCCTTGTAAGCTTTTAAGTTGAGACACATTTCTAGGAGGTGGCATGTTGACAATAGCATCTATTTTCTTAGTATCCACCTCAATCCCACGATGCGAAACTATGAACCCCAATAGTTTTCCACTATCCACACCAAAAACACATTTGCGGGGATTCAAGCGCATGTGATATTTACGAATTCTTTCAAAGATTTGACGAAGGATTTTAACATGATCCATGCGAAGAAAGGATTTGGCCAAAATATCATCAACATAATCCTCTAAAATCTTATGCATATAATCATGAAAGATAAGGGTCATCGCTCGTTGATAAGTTGCACCAGCGTTTTTAAGTCCAAAAGGCATCATTATCCAACAAAACGTACCCCAAGGAGTGGTGAAAGCAGTTTTGAATTGATCTTGAGGGTTAATAAAAATTTGATTGTAGCCTGAAAAACCATCCATGAAGGATAACAAGGCATGTCTTGCCGTAGAATCAACTATCATGTCAATGTTTAGAAGAGGGAAATCATCTTTTAAAGAAGCCTTATTTAGATCCCAAAAGTCAGTACACATTCTTATTTTGTTGTCTGGTTTAGCCACAGTGACAATATTTGAAATCCATGGGGAATAGTCAATAGGGCGGATAAATCCAGCCTCCAATAATTTTTCAATCTCAGCCTTAACAAGCAGAGCCACCTTAGGATTCATTTTTTGAATCTTTTGTTTCATGGGCTTAGCATCAGGAACTAAGACAATATTATGAGTAACGATCTTAGGATCTATACCAGGCATGTCAGAATATGCCCAAGCAAAGATCTCAGGGAATTCATGCAATAGCTCTTCATATTGTCTCTGTTCCTCTTCATCCAAACATTTCCCAATTTTAATGACTTTCTCTTTATTGCAAGGATCCATCTTAACATCAGTGGTGTCACTTATGAGAAGATTACTTTGTTGAGGAGTATCCTTTAACTGAGGGAATTCTTTCACAATCTCGTCATTATCAATCTCTTTTCCAAAATAGGCTTCAGTGTTCAAACAATAAGGGAGTCCCCTATTGTGATGATAACGAGGAAGAGTGTCATAGGCTCCCAAGAACTCAGCTAAAGCATCGTCGGTAGGGAAGACATCCAAAGCACAGGCACACGAAGGATCCCTATCAATATACTCAGGATGTTGTATTGATAAAGATGTAGAGATAGCATTAACACTAATGCATGGTCTTTTAGAAGCTTTAGTACGTTTGCAGGGATTAAAGCCAAGTCCAAAGGCATAATTGTGAAAATTAGTCTCTAGAGGAACTCTTATCCCTTGTTCATGAGCACCACAACCTTTTCCATGATACCCATGCTTAGCAAAAATGCGAAAACCATGACCATAACGATCAGCCATTTTAGGAAGAGAAGGTGGTTTTTCATAAGACAAAGAATCAAACTCTTCATAATTAGAGATGTGAGGAGAAGAAGTTTGAGAGGCGGCCACAAAATTATTACTCATAGATTCAGGTAAGGTTGATTGATTTTTAGTTTCTTCTTTCTTTTCAACTTTATGACTTTCAGCTTCTTCCTTCTTTTCAACTTTAATTTCTCTAGAAGGAACCTTATATTCACCCACAAAGGTAGGATTAAAATCAAGGGATCCCCAATCGTCGTCTTCGAGGATCTTCCCAGGATCAAAATCCTTCTTATGTGTAGTTTCAAGTCGAGAAGAATCTTCTCCAAGAGCTCCAGACTCATCCAAAGAATTTTGATCATCAGAGAGCGAGGATTCACCGATAGGTATCTTATTTAAAGATTCATCACTAGATGAGGACGGCTTAGAAGAACCCCCCTTAGAAGTGGATGTTTGCAAACAAGCTTGAAAATTAGTATCACCTATCAAGGTATATGTCTTATTGTTATAAATAAATTTAACTTGTCTATGCAATGTAGAAGGGACAGCTTGCATACTGTGAATCCAAGGTCTCCCCAGTAGCAAGTTGTACGTTAGATTTCCCGACATAACATGGATAGGTGTAGGCAAGGTAACAGGCCCCACTGTGATGGGTAAGGTGATAGTACCTAATGAAGTTTTAGCCACATTATCAAAGCCTCGAATAGGACGAGAGTCCGGTTCAATTAAGGATGTATCCACATTCATCTTATGCAAAAGATTAATGCTACACACATTAAGACTAGAGCCATTATCTACTAGTGTTTGCCTTATAGCAGTGTCTTTCATGATAACCACAATCATCAAGGGATCATATTGATGCTGGATTTCACTAGTAGGCAACTCATCTTGGGTAAACACAATTTGAGCTTTAGGATTCATCACGGAGTTAACCAAAGATGCTATATTACTAGATGTATTCGGTGGAGGAACATTCAAATCTTTCAAGGCATCTTGTAACATTCCATGATGAGGGGAAGAAGTTTGAATCCGATCCCAAAGGGATATCTTAGCAGGGGTAGCTTTAAGTTGTTCTATGAGATCATATTCCTTTCCAAGAACTTGTGAAATACGTGGAGCTTGAGGAAGAATCAGTTGAGGATTCGGAAGGGAAACTGGGATAACAGGAGGAGGACTAGGCTGCCTATTATTTCTGGTATGATAAGTATGGGCAACCGCATGATAGCTCTCTCTAGTTATTTGCTTGGCATAATTATAAGGACTTATAGGTTTTCTTCCTTGCACAGTGATGATTGGTTTATTCGGAGTATGAAAGGAATCATGATCATACCCTCCTTGGATAGTAAGGAGAGGTGACTTAGAAACTTGAAAGGTGGGAGAAGGATAAGCTCCTTGGACTTCAAAGAGAGGCTTTTTATGCTCATTCAAGTTTATCATGTTAACTAATTTAGAAGTTTTGTTCTTGTTTAAAGATTTCGATAAAGCCACAAAGTCATCAAGAGCATCATCCAACAAAGCATGATCATATCTATTGAAAGGTTTATCTTTTGATTCAAAAGGAGACATCTCCTCATAGAGGGGATTGGTGAAAACAACCATGCTACTAGATTTAGTAGAAGAGTTGATAGGAATGTACCCTTGAGAGGACTCATTCAACTTATCTTTCTCATCACAACGAAATGGCATAGTAACAAGGTTTATGAGTTTTTGGTAAAATGAAGGTTTGGCATCTTTAGGGTTTAAAAACTCATCTAAAGCTTCATCTAATTCGTCTTGGCTATACTCATAATAATCATCGAAAGCATGAACATTTTGCAAATAAAAATCTGACATTTTGAAAAGATTACACAAAACTTAAACACCCAATGCAAAGAAACACACTTTTTTTTTTTCTTTTTTTCTTTTTCTTTTTAATGAAAATGAAATGAAAACACACTAAATCTAGATCTAGATCTAACAAATGTAATGCAAGAGGAAGCAATGATAGATTCACGTCGGGTTCACCAAAATGTGTGGGGGAAAAAGAGAGACTAGGTTAATCATGCCCTAATCCTACCTTTTGACACACATTACAGAATACGAAAGAGCCTAGAGATATCGCACAATTGGCTACTTCCTTTTGTGAAAGAGAGAGCCATGGGATATCTATTAGGATTTCTATTCCCTTGTTGAAATTGTAAGATCAAGTAATGCAAGTTCAAACCCTAATCCCAAAATGCAAGTATGAACTAATAACAAGATTGCAGAATTGAGATTAAGCAATGAACAGCTGTAAATACAAGGATGAAATAAGAATGCAGATGTGTACCCGGAGTCAAAATCGGACTGAAAATGTGTGGGACGGGGGTGCAGGCGCCACTATCCTGAAAACTGCATCGGAAACTGCTGTTCTGCACTCTGAAACACTATCGGAAAGCTGTCTAAAAGTTGTCTGTCCGGAGGACCAGGGCGCCCAGCGCCTCTGTCCCAGGGACCAAGGCGCCCAGCGCCCCTGTCCCAGTCTTCTGCTCTGCAATTTGATACAGAGTGCTGTCTCGACCTTCTCTCTCCGGATCTGTATCCCGCGACGTCGTCTGAATCCTGAAACCTGCAATGATATCCAACCCTCAAGGGAGGAGTACAAGCCAATCTTCAGTCAGTAATCTCCTATTGTTCTTCAATGTCTTCCAAGCCCTAAATGGATGAATGGAATTGATAAATGCTTGATAGAGGGATGTTGTAAGATGTTGAAGTCTTCAAAGATCTGCTCTTTCGCTGCATATGAAGTTCCTGAAAACAAAAATCAGATCCCTTCAAATGAAGAAAGAGAGCTCTTATGTATGAAACCCTAGGTCGCAATTTCGTCTTTTGGCCGACCTAGAGATTGAATATCCCGCCAATTTCTTGGGGTTAAGCTTTATTTTATGATTGGATCGCGCTCCTAAAATTTCAGGAAAAATGTCCGGGACCGTGTGCACTCCAGGCACCACGGTCCCGACAAATTTTCACCAAATTTTTAGGACCGTCAGATATGATGATTTTAGAGAGAATCCCGAAGTTATAGGTGATTTTGAGATGTTTTGACCCCCGAAATTAAGCCCCCAAGCTCATAATAGGGCCTAATTAGGGTTTTTGATTAAGTAGTGTATTGTAGGAATAAAATGAAAGGGGCATGCTTTAATGAAAGGGCCCAACTTTGTGATGTGGAAAATAGTGAAATAGAACCTTTAGACCTAATCAATTCAATTAATTAAGTGCTAAAGGGGAAATGCCATGCAAAGTGCAACTGCGCCAAGGCGGGTGCTAAACTAGGTGTTAAATTGTACTGCTTTAGCAAGTGCGTACAATTTATGACGTTACAGGGTCAAACCCCGATTTTGAAATTAACCAAATGATGAAAAGTAGTACTTGCAAGTAAATATAAATGAAAGACTAAAATAGAATTCACCTCAAGGGAGGATGCAATTGAAATGTAGATAGAGTTTCTTGTGTGTAATTGAATGATGAAAGAGATCTTCTCTTCAATGGTTGAATCCTTGACTTGAATGCAGCACCTAGCCTTGAAAGGAGACTTGAGAATGCTCAATGCTTGAATTCTTGGATGCTTGAATGCTCGAATACTTGAATTATGATAATGCTTGTTCACCTTACTTTGTCTTACTGAACTTATCTTATGCCAATAGGAGAGAGGAATGCATCTTATATACTCATCAATTAGGGTTAATTGACTGATTGTTCATCATAGGCCGACATAGGGAAATTTTTCCCTCTTTCCAAATGCAAATCCCAATGCAAAGTTTGAATGGAGGGGGCCCAAAATAGGGCAAGGATAGGGGTGCAACACCCCCGTCCTGACCTAATTCAGGACAAGAAGCAACATAGGAGAGTGCAGGGTGCGAGGAGATACAAGCTTCAAGCAATGGGAGCATGTCTTGGGTCTCTAGTCAGGCTTAGGGATTCGTTTCGCCAATGTGAAGACCCAAATATGGTTGAAAATTGTAAGATCACAATTTTATGATGCTACATTTAGCCCCCACTTTAGTGGGAGTATAAATGTACACCAATAGTTCTGATAAAGTACAAGGAAACAAGATTGAAATAATTTCACCACATCAAGGAGGAAATATACACCAAGCCCCCAATGGACTAAGGATCTTACGACATCGATTTACAAAGTAAAAGGGAAGATCGAGAGAGAGAATAATGACTACAAACAACAAGGTTTCCCTCACCATGAGTCATGAAAGGAAGGGATACCAAAAATTACAAATCAAAGCCAAGTTCACTAAGTAACTTTGAGTATCAAGAAGGAAAATATGAGCAGAGTGTATGCCCCCAGGTTAAAGCGATTGTGAATGCCTTATCGAGAGCGATTGCTTTAAGGTAGGATACACCCAAGAGAAAGAGAGGGAGAGGGATCACTTTATCACAAGGATTTAGCCCCCAATCGAGGAATAAACCCAAGGATAATGAACACAAAACTCAAAAGATGAGGTAGTTTCGCTTTCCTCAGGGTCAGTATGCTATATGATAACTCATGTATATCATATGTATATATGTGCATAGAAGAATCGTCATTCCCCAAAGGAAGGAAACCACCTTGGAAGAAAGGGAATAGAAGATGTCTTTTGAGTCAACATGAAAGAGACCAAAAGAGATCTCAATACTTTGCATTGTCCTCAAGTAGACATTACTAGGGAACATAGAAGAAAATGGATACACATAGAAGAATAATCACAAAAGAGAAAGAAAAGAGAGAGGTAGAGGATCTACGGTGCTAATGTATCTAGTCTAGCATGTCATCCACCTCTTGATCTTGCTGATCACTATTTCAAGAAGATGGTAAACACACCAGAGGAATGACATTGAGCATAACAGATGGATCTATCACAAGATCCAAACAAGGACTATGCTCATGTGCTAAGTCACTTTGTTAGTTTCTAGGAGCTAGGATTAAAGCTTTTGAAAATTCTACAGATAAATGTTTGTCTACATCAACATATTCATAGTCACTATCAGAAGCATTAGGAGTTGTATTTCTATCATGAACAACATTTTCACCTATTTCTTCATCAAGATTTAAAGAAAGAGGAGCGCAAACATGAATATGAGTAAAACCATCACATGTTTTTTGCAACTTATGATTTGGAGATGTAGGTTCAACATATTTCTTAGGAGAAAAGGGAATCATGTCAACTGTTGGAGTTTTGGGAGATTGAATATTTTGAGGAACAACTTCACTATCTCTAGCATGACACTTTCTTCAGTAGTCTCTTG
Organism: Cryptomeria japonica; assembly: GCF_030272615.1. Taxonomy (NCBI): domain Eukaryota; kingdom Viridiplantae; phylum Streptophyta; class Pinopsida; order Cupressales; family Cupressaceae; genus Cryptomeria; species Cryptomeria japonica. Next base: position 446,705,400 of record NC_081409.1, read on the forward strand.
CACAATAATTCCATCGAGTCTTAGCGGAAGGCTAACAAGGAGGAGGAATATTTGTTGAAGGAGGAATATTCCCATATTTGGTAGTTGGAGGATTAGGTTGAGGTATTTTAGGTTGGACAAGAGGAAAGGCAGGCCTCTTCTCTCTATAAGAGCAAGGAGGTGGAACTGCATCACATAACGAAGGAATGTTTGGTGTAGGAAGGAGACCAGGTCCATCATGAGGAGGAGGTATAGGTCTAACCTTAGGAGGAATATTATTATTATTCTTAGGAGAAGGTATAGTCTCATCCATAGGAATAGGTTGGGAGTCTTCCTTAGGTGGAAGATTAGTTCTATTTGTCAAGGGAAGAACCTCATCTTCAAGGAGGATGGGAATGTCAATTGTTGGAGTTCTAGGTTGGCTCAATGATAGGATCATATCTTTCTTCCACTTTTGATAAGATTGAAAGAGAGCATTTCTTCTTGGTGGAAGAGATTGGAATTGTTTAGGCCAAAATAAATCAATAGGAACACCTTGGCTTCTTTCGGATGGTCGAAATAAGCTATGATTAATAGTTATGATTTCTCCATTGTGGGGAAATTTCAAACATTTATGGATTGGAGAAGCAATAGCCTTCATGGAAGATAGCAAAAGATATCCCAACTTCACATGGAAGTTCTCAGAGGAAGGAATGATAACAAAGTTGACAACCATAAATTTGGTGTGAACCTCAATAGGAAGTGTGATGGAACCAATGATAGGAAAAGATAATCCATCAAATAAATTAACAACCACATTAGTGTCATCATATATTAGTTTATGCAAACTTAAAGTGAAAAGATACTCCTCAGTGATGACATTAACCATGCAAGAGGGATCTATAAGCACACCACAACAAGGCATTTCCTGAATCTTTGCAACTATGTATAGAGGTCCATTAGGCTCTCTAATGGTCTCACTAGGGTCAAATGTGATACATAAATCCTTAGGTTTTCTTTGTTACTCTACCATATTCACCAAATTTTGAAAAATGGTAGTCACATCAGAAGGAGAGAAAGAGGTATGTCCAATCTCAATCATGTTATAGGTATGAGAAGGTAAAGGATCAGAAAAAATCTTAAGATTTTGATTAGGAGGGGCTACTGATTTGTTTCCCTTATCATTCACACTTGCCACAAATATAGTATTATTATCAATCAAATCTTGGATCTTACTTTTCAATGCAAAAAATTTCTCAATGTCATGACCTGGTTGACGATGAAATTGACAAAAAGAATTATTATCAAAGTAGGGTGAGCTTGTCTTAGAAGGGTCAACTGGTTTTATTGGAGGAAGTTTAATAACATTTCTTTATAACAAATGAGACATAATTATATGTAAAGATTCATTCAAAAGAGTAAATTGTCTTTCTCTTTTGAAAAATTTAGAAATAGGAGGCACATCTGTTGTAGCATTCACATTCTTGTTATTGATGTTGTCATTGAATTTGATGAATCCTTTGCTTGGTTTGAACTTCGCAAATGGTTGTTGAGCACTGTCACCCTTATCACTCAGAGCCATAGGAGTGGATTTCTCTAGTTGACTCATAGTCAGTTAATAATTGTGAAGTGTTGTGCACAACTACGGAAAGGAAGTAAACTTAGAAAGAAGAAGTTTGTCTCTAATATATTTTTGCAAATTAGAAATGAAAATTCTTTGAATATGATTATCAGGCACTTGAAAAGAAATTTGAGAACACAAATGCTTATATCTACAAATGAAATCAATCACTTTTTCTTTAACACCTTGTTTACAATGCATTGAATTAGTCAAAGTGAGATTAGGACCTATGTTGTTTTGAAATTGTTGAATAAAAGCATTTGCTAATTTTTGAAAAGAAGTAATAGAATAGGAAGGCAAAGAGAAATACCATTGTAAAGCCCTATCTCTCAATGTTATAGTAAACAATTTAGCAAGAAATCTTTGATCATAAGAAAAGTCAGTACACAAAGTTTGGAATGTCTTGATATGTGTAAAAGGATCACCTTTTCCATTATAGAGTTCCAATTGAGGGACTTCAACATTTTTAGGAGGGACAACTCTAACAATATCAAGAGAAAGTGGGCTCGCAATGTCAAACGTGGGCACACTAAACTTGGATTGACTCATAGAAGCAATTTGTTGTTACAATGATGACACGGTTGGAGAAAGATTATTAATGGTCGCTTCAGTTGAAGAATTCATTTTAGACATGTTTCATTGAGAAGGTGGTGTGATGTTGTTGAAAGAAGGAATTGATTGTGAATAAGATGGAGGAACACTATGGTAAGTAGGCATAGGAGATGATTTAGTAGGAAATGGGACACTAAAAGGAGAAATAGAATGATTGGATGAATTTCCCCCTTGCGTCATATTGATTGGGTGAGAGGCAAGAGGAATAATTATTGAAGGAATGGGTAAGGATGAAGGGCTTATTGAAGAAGAGAGATTTCCCCCATGACTAATGATTGTATGTATGATATTTTGAGTTGATGTAGTCATGATATTTGAAGTGAAAGTAGGAATACTAGCCATCAAAGTGGTAGAATGTTGTGAATAACCTAAGTTCTCAACACAAATCTTTATAGGCATGACATTAGAATCAACATTATGAGTGATGCCACACAATATATAAATTCCATTCTTATAACTTTGAATCATGCACTTTAGGCCTTCAATTAATGGAAGAGCTTCACTATTAGGGTATTCTTGGGACCTCCATTGTTGAAAGTTGTCAAATTGATTATCCAATTTTGAAAGTTGATCAATAGATACTCTAGTTAAAGATTCTTCTTCATCATTGAAATCATCAGTTGGGTAGATAGAGATGTTATTAGGATGGGAGGAATTAACATTATCCTCATTGAAGAAGTCACCCAAATTAGGCTCCATCTCCTTGGTAATTAAACCTTGGGAAGCCTTGATTCTAATGCTTCATCTAATGGGGATAGTGTAGGTAGGACTACTAGTGGTAAAACTCATGCACTAGAGGGAAAATTTGAATTTGGAATTTTCTAAACAAAGTGTTGTCTTCAAAATCTGATTCCCTTTAACATCCTTAAAATAATATGATTTAGGCTTGGTGCAGAAGAGACATCAAAGATAAGGAAATTCTCAAGACAACATATGACAAGGTTTGATTAAACCTTCTACACTTCGGGCTTACTCAGAGCCCAGGTGGGTATACCTTTGTGAATTGAATTCACACTTTCAAACATAAACCCACACTAAACCAGTCCAAAAAACCAGTGGATCTATTCACCTTGAAATCAACTGAAAACAAATAATGGAAGTACTTAAATTCAGTATTTTGATCAACAAAACATGCAATAAACAACTTCAATCAATGCCAGTGCCTTATCCAAGGTCACAGAGTCATCTAAACTCAAATAGGACTTCTCAAACAAAACATCTTTATGCTTCCCATTGGCTTGGTTTCTATTAATCCTTGTATATGCCTGACACCTACAAGAATTTACGCATCCCAAATTAAGCTATGATCATCCAAATTCAAAGTCTCTTCTAAAAGAGTTTACCGGTATGAGTGATCCCCGCATCTTTAATTTCCCTCCTAAAGAGAAAAGCTAATGAACACTTCTACTAAAATTGCTTTGCAATTCCATTCAAACAGAACAACCTTGGATTATTCAGAATGAAAAGAGTAAAAAAATTTGAAAACACACTTGAAGACAACACAGAGCTTTACTCAAAACCGATGGTCTGTATATTGATATTTAGTTCAAGAAATATTACAAGAAATTTTGATTCTCCATTAGACTTAGAAAAGCTCAGATAAATTTCTGCAGCATTTTCTTACAATTCTTTGCAATCTCCTTTTCCTCTAGTCCTGGTATCCATTTATAACAACATGGATGCACAAAGCTTCGGACTTCTCGAGGAGAGTTTGTTACAATCATTTCTTTCAAAATAAAGAGGTTACAAGCTTTTCGCAAAAATAGTTACAAGCTCTTTTCCGCCTCTGCAGTTTCTTCAACAAGCTATTCAGTTGCAACCTCTTCTACCTTTTCAGGGGCGCTCTCCAACTATTCCGGATCATGGGTGGCATATTTGATTGCCCACTCATTATACACCTTTTCTGTCGGCCATGAGAAATTAATCACTTTATCTTTAGTTTTAGTCAACCTTTTCCAAGAATTTCTCATTTTCTTGACTTCTGAATTGAGAAAACCATAATGTGACTTAATTTTCTCTATATCTTGTATTGTCACAACAAAGAAAGAAGCATCATCTAGATCAATAATTCCTTTAACTCTCGCTAATAATTTAGCTTCTATCTCCTTAAGCCACATTTGTTTGTCCTTTAATTGATCTGGGCTAGCAAAAACTCCTGGGAGCAATTCAAAAACTCGATCAGTGTACTCCTTTTTGCACAAATTTACCTTCCTATCAACATTATGTACTTCTTCTACTAATTGTACTAAGATTTTAACGACATAAGAAGTGGATTTAATGATGGGATTAGCCTTTGCTTCATCGCAGGATACACACATAAACTCTAAATCTTGCTCCCTAGGCCTCCATCTGTCAAAAATAGGCGTAAAAATGGCCTTGTCTCTCTTGAGCTCATTCCATATTTCCATAATTTTACCTACATTGTTGTAAAGAAACGAGGCATTTATTGTATATGCAAAACTGGAAATTGTAGCCCTTACTTTCTCCTCATATTTCTTTGCATATAAGGCCTGAGCCTGTTTCAAAGTTTCTAATTCTTGGGGAGTGATTTCAATCATTTGAGAGCTGGAGGGTGCTGGAGATGGTGGAAACTCAATGATAGGGTGGGTAGGTGGAGGTCTTGCAAGAGAAGAGGAGATCATCAGTGTTGAAGACTCACCTTGATGGTATTGTCTAGTCAACTGACTCTGCAATTTGGCAATGATGCTATCCTTACCTCTTACCTCCTCCTTGGCATTGTTATAAGCCTTCAAAACTGTTTCCAACTTAATTTGGAGGGCCTCTTTCTCTTTGGCTTCCTTCTTTGCTACTGCAACACTAAATTTTGCAGTCTCTAACACAGTGCTAGAAGCCTCCACCACCCCTGTACTCTACACTCTCTTCACCATCATTCCACCAAGGTAACTTGACCCTAGGGTGTCTTTGCTTTTCTTACTCTCATTTCTCTTGAGAGACCACATGATGAGTGCAGCATTGTTCTTATTGAAAGTGATCCCCTCCATGGGTTTAGTCTCTTTTCTCACTACATCTAGTACCAGGGAGTCTGCTATATCCCATTCGGGTAAAATAAGCACTCCAGGTTGTGCTACCATATCTCTTCCCTGCTCAAGGGTGATGGTTTTGAATTATTCCATCATCTCTTGCTTTATTTCTTCTTCCACCAGGGCTGGATCTTTATTGGGCTGCTCAGCCTTTCTCGTTTCACATCTAGCATTATATTTATCTATGTGCTGTTTCCATATAAACTGCATAAATGCTTCTGATGTGACAAAATTTTTATCAGCTAAAAAGGCACTACTTGCCTGCTTTATCTCAGAATCCCACTCCTGGCCTTTAAGTTTAGTGGTAGTGATATCCATTTCAGCAGCAATGGGTTCTTCTGGCATTCCTTCCTCCACTTCATCATAAGTGTATGCAATTTCCCCTAGACTACCTAACTGAAGGAGTTGCTCACCTGCTGCTTGCTCATTTCCTATATGGATAGGGGATTGGGATGGGGAATACAAAGGTATATCTGATTGTACTTCTTTCCCCACCCTTTTCTTCTTTGGGCTTTCTTGGATGTCAATGACATCTTGTACCTTCCTCTTTCCTTTGGAGGTAGAGGGCTCCCCTGTTGTAGGCATCAACACACTATAACTGGATTTCTTATGTAGTGTGTAATCACCAAGAGGGATTGCTTTGCTGGAAGCTGACCTACTTAGGATCATTCTTGCCTTCTCAGGGTTGCTCTTGATTATAGCTTCCCTCTTCTCCTTTAGTGTCTACATCACATCTTTAAAACAAACAATCAAAAACTTTAATTTCTCTTCCAGTGGGAAAAAGCTAGACAATGGGTCATAGCTGGCATCAAACTGATGCACAAAATCCAAGGCTTTCTTATAAGCCACCCACTTCTCTTTTCTCAGCTCCTACTCATCTAGATCAAACTCATTTTTGATGAGGTCTTCAGGAAACTGGAATTGATGAGGCCTACCTCTGCATGCTACCTTCTTCCTAAGTATACCATTGAAGAAGTCTTCTGGATCGTCACACCTGGACACTGCAGTCGACAAATGATAAGGCTTGAGGAAATCCTCAAAGCAATTCCAGCCTCATTTTGTTATTACAAATTGGTGAGCTATGGTAGTTGCAGGGAAAATAGTCCCTTTACCCCTGCTTGTTAATTCTGCCTCTTGTAAGCCACCAATTTGTCTAAGGATCTCTGCAATTCCCACTTTGAGAGGGACCTGGTAAGGCAGCAAAAATGGGGTGCCCCTGAAACCAAAAACTCTAAAAACTGTGGAGACTGGATACAAGTAAATGTCACTCCATTTATGAACAATTTTTATGTTCTCTGTGAATTCTTTTGGTCTTATGAATTCCAGAAGAACTTTGGGGATTCTTGGGTTCTTAGAGTAGAAGAGAGTCCTTGTCTTTGATGCAAAATATTTATCAAACTTCAAAAAACTAGAATCCTCTCTATCCCATGACAACATAGTACTCCATAATTGTACCGACATTTTTTCTCCTTCCTTCTCCTTAACAAGGTCCATTCCACTGGCAAAGTAGTCACCACCTTTGAAGAGAAAGAGATGCATTAGGAGTGAGTACCATCCAAAAGACCTATCCACCTTTACATTCTTGATCCCTATTAACCCTCCATGAATAGCATCAGCAATGAAAGAGGCATAATCAAATGTAATTGCAAGAGAAGGATTCAAAATCTGAGCAATCATTAACAAGTAATGATTCGGCATATTTGCTTCTGCATCTTCTCCCAAAACTTGACAAAGTGCCCAATACATTCCTTTAGCCCTCAAGGTGAACATACTTAATGAAAAGGGTTCTTGTGTGTTGGGTCCTACAACTGTTAACCCTCCTATTTTCACAAAAAACTCTTTTAGAGGCCCATTCCTGAGATGACTCCTCTGTGCACCATAAATTTGGGGCAATGATATGAAATTTATAGGTTCTAGAAAATTGGTGAATTCATTAAGCCCAAAAGCTGTCCTGAACTCTTCAACATTAACCTCAACAAGGGTTTTCCCATTTACATCCCGAATGCTTCTTGTGACTGGATCATAGTTGAGTGCAATTTGGGTCAGCAAATCTGTGTCCATAAATACCCCTAGGACAACTAATTTCCCGACATCTAATTCCCAGATACAGTTTTGCGGGGTAGGACAATTTCTCATTCTGAATCCAACTTTAAACAACCCCAACCTAGACAAACCAACCTGTGGGTCTCTCAACCAGTTACCCTTGTCATATAATCCTTCTCCTATCTTTAAATGGGGAGCTTTGGGTACTAAATCTTTTGCCTTTGATGCCTGATTAGTTGACAACGTCAACTGTTCTAAAAAATCATCACAGACACTTCTCTCTGAATAGTTAACTTTACCAGAAAATTCTCTTTTAGGAGCCATTTTGAAAACATAAGAAATGAATACCACTCCTAAACAATTATGTGATGAATCAATTATCTTACTTAAAACACTACACAGGAATTGCTACACAAGAATACAAGAGAACCTATTCTTCACTTGAAGGAATTTGCTTTGCAACTGAACCGACTTGCTCTGTACCTAAAGAAAATAACTCTGCATCTACTCTTCTGCAAAATCCTTTAAAAGATATCTTCATCCGGTTGATAGAAAATCAAATTTTGTACTCTGGGCCTTAACTACAACATTGATCCCGCATGCTTCGGCCGTCCCTTCAAAATTGAATTCATACGAGAATTCGTATTTTTCGCTCCAAGGAGTCACAATGTTCCTGCAAGTGTTTCATTTTGCTCTTTTACAACTTCGTGAAGCATAACTATTGGGCAACTTAGTCCTGTGAAATAGCGCCGACCGTCCGATCAAAAGAAACTTGATCGAGTGTTAGATTAACTAACAACTTTGGCTCCGTGTCGGGTCTCGCTTCTCTATTGGCTATATAATACCACATGGCACCCAACCATTGGCCTTGAAATTTTCTTCACAGTCAACTTAATGCTGGCCGCGTGTCTTTCCTTTATACTGCCGGTTCCACCTTGGCGGGCCCACACTTTCTTCTTAGACCACGTGTCATCATGACACATGGACAGATTTCATGCACTCGCGCTATTTTGCAGGGTATAAAGAATGAGCATCTTACCCTTGCAAAATAGCGTGGGCCATCAGATCATCTCTTAAGTTGATCGGCTTTTAATCCTCTAAAAAGGCTCTCGGGAGGGGTGGGCCCGCTGACTCACTGTGAACACCTGGCGCCCAGTCACTTTCGGAGCTGACTTGTCACTTTGTTATACGCCGAAAGGAAACCATGAGGCCCCACTTGCTTCTTAACAGCTATATCCTCCAGGTCATCTTAATGACATGTGGATGGCTCTCGTGCACTCTCGCTATTTCACAGGGTATAAAGAACGAGCATCTTACCCTTGCGAAATAGCGCGGGCCGTCGGATCATCTCTTAAGCTGATCAACTTTTAATCCTCTGAAAAGGCTCTCAGGAGGGGTGGGCCCGCTAATTCACTATGAACACCTGGCGCCCAGTCACTTTCGGAGCTGACTTGTCATTTTGTTATAAGCCGAAAGGAAACCATGGGGTTCCAGTAAGTTATTGACAGCTGTACCCACCAGGTCATCTCCATCTATGACCTGACTCACCTCTGGGGCCCATCTTTTAGCCTTTAATCCTGACCCACTGACTGTTGTGACTTGTGTCACGTGCCGCCATTTTACTCGCTGTCAGCAATTAGCTGGACCATCTATGTGGCATGCCATGTGGTTTTCACAACTTTGTTGGTTTTAAACTACGCGCAACTTCACCTAGCAAAATAACGCGAGCCGTGGATCCATCCGCAAGATGCGCACTAGTTACTGGGCCCGACAACTTTAGGAGAAAAACATATAAGGCATAAATTTTTTGATTAATTAACATAATTGCCTAGGCAAACAACAAGGGGGAACACTTCCTACGACCCCACAACCCATTACTTAAGTGAATAAAATAACGAAATATTAGAAACCAGAGGGTTTAAAACAAACACAAGAGGATCTAAAATCAAAAACCCTTAAACCCTTGAGGTCTAGAACAAAGCTAAAGCATTTGGAACTACACCCTATTCAAAATTTCAACAACTCATAGCCAATCATGGGAAAAGAAAAGCCCATTTTTAATCAGTGATAATAGCGGCTCTGACTGGGGATGGTTGATCGCAAGGTCAACACAAGAAAACTCAGAAACTCTGGAGAAACATACCAAAACACAGACCAAAATAGAGAAGCAAGAAAGGAACAAAATATGTACAAACAAAGGACCTACCATGCATGGACATTAATAGAAATAATGCTTCAGGAATTGTCCATGCACTGGAAATTCCTGCATTTCATCATCCATATTCTGCAAGAAATATGAATCCTTACCATTTAAGTCACAAACCACAAAAGGGCCAATCCATAGTGATTCAAATTTCTTATGCTTCCCCTTATCTTGTCCTTTTGCATTCCACTGAAGAACCATGTCATCAATTTGAAACTTCCTTAGTGATGTCCTTTTATCAAAAAGATACTTTGACTGTAATTGGATCTTCTAATTTTTCTTATGGGCAAAAGCCCTAAGCTCCTCCGTTTCTACAATTTGGATCATTCTGTTTTCCATCGGTTCAGATACCTCCATGTCCTCATTTTGCAAAAACTTATATACTGGAAGAAGGTTATTTACCAGCAATCTGGCTTGGGCACCATAAACTAATTCAAAAGGTGACATTCCAATGGATTTCTTAACTGTTATTCTATCTGCCCATAGAGCTAACTTCAACTTTTGATCCCAAGATCTTTTATTCTCTTCTAGGATTTTCTTGATGATATTCAACAGGCTTTTATTGCTAGATTCTGCTTGTCCATTCCTCTGAGGGTGATAAGGTGAAGAGTATGACATGAGTATACCATGACTAGTACAAAAGCCTACAAATTCTTTTGATCTGAAACACATGGCATTGTCCATCACCAATTTTGCATGTGTCCCAAATCTAGTTACAATATTATCCATCAGGAAATCAATGACAATTTTACTATTAGCTCTTCTTGTAGGGATGGCTTCTATCCATTTGGTGAAATAATCAGTGGCCACTATGATCCATCCATGACCTCTCCCTCACTTCTCAACAATTTCTCCAATAAAATCAATGCCCCACTAGACAAAAGGAGCTTCTACAGAGACTGGATTTAGGGGTAAGGCTCCTTCATACTTGAGCTTGGATGAGAATCTCTGACATGGGTCACATCTCCGAACATATGCATGGGTATCTTTAAATAAGGTGGGCCAATAATACCCAGCCCGTATTATCTTACCAGCAGTAGTCTTAGTAGAATAGTGACCTCCACATACTCCATCATGCATTTCAGTCAACACTTGTTTAGCTTGAAATTCATCCAAACACATTAGTAACTCTCCATCTCTTTTTCTCCAGAAAAGATCACCCTGAATGAGCACATATTTTTGGGACTTGAGTTTCAAAGTTCTTTTCTGATTGTATGTCATTTCTTCTGGGAGTGTATCACCTCTCAAAACTTGGATTATCTCTGTGTACCAGAGTTGCCTCTCAATACTAGTGACCAAAGCATCTCTAATCTCAACATTGTGTATTTTTACATTCATGAGATTTGACTCAGTCATGAGCTTAGCCAAACCTAAACCTCTCACCAATTTGGTGATCTTTATCTCCAAGTTGAATTCTTGAATTCTATTAATCCATCTGCATCTCTTTCCAGTAACCTCAGACTGAGACAAAATATCTTTAACAGCAGCATGTGGGACATAGGCAATGATATTTGCATTCACTAAATATGGCCTAAAAGCCTTAACAACTTTAACTAGGGCATAAGATTGTTTCTCCATGGTTTCATATTTTAGTTCTACCACCTGCAAAGACTTACTGTAGAAGGCTATGGGATGTTCATATCCTTCATTGTCCTTTTGTAGTAATACTGCAGCCACCGTATGATATGAAGCAAAAGAAAATAGAGAAAAAGGCTTACTATAATCAGGAGATTTCAACACTGGTGCCTCCTGGATTGCCTTCTTAATCTCAGCAAAAGATTTTGAAGCTTCTTGATCCCAATGAAACTTTGTGTCCTTCTTAAGCAATTTGACGATAGGCTTCACTATCTCTGCAAAGTTTGCAATGAATCTCCTGACAAAATTTACTTTACCTAAAAAGGATTGGATAGCTTTCACATTTTTAGGTTCAGACACCCTATTGATTGCTTCAATTCTCTCAGGGTCTATTCTCACCCCCTCCTTAGAGACTGTGTCCCAGTAACTTTCCTTCAGTGACCCCAAAATGACATTTCTTGGGATTCAGTGATACACCAAATTCCAAGGCTTTATTGAACACCTTCTCTCGATGTCCACAATGATCATCAGGTTTCTTAGAGAAACAAGTTAGATCATCTTGATAAACCACCATGATGATGTTTATGAATTATTTGAAAGCCACATCCATAGCTCTCTGAAATGTAGCTCCTGCATTTTTTAATCCAAATGGCATTCTCATATATACATAAGTTCCCCATGGAGTAGTGAAAGCTGTTTTAAATTGTTCAGACTCCTTTACCAACACTTGATTATATCCTAAGAAACCATCCATCATGGATAAAAGATTACATCTTGTCACTCTTTGTAGCATGGCTTCCATATTTGGGGATGAGTAGTTATCTTTCAAGGAAGCAACATTTAGATTCCTAAAATCTACACACAATCTGATGTCTCCATTCTTCTTCCTCACTGGGACCAAATTGGAGACCCATGAAGAATGCCTTATTGGTTTGATAATCCCCCCTTCTCTCAATTTGGTCAACTCTTGTTGCATTTTAGTTTCTAACAAGGGATTGATAGGCCTCTATTTCTGTCTGAAAGGCTTAGCATCTGGAAGTAAAGGAACTTCATGCTGAAAAAGATCTTGTCTATATGCCTTTAGGTCTTCATAAGACCAAGCAAAGACATGTTTATACCTTTTCAATAAATTAATAAGGTTAGTCCTGACATGAGGGGGTAGTTTTTTTCCAATATATACCAACTTAGGGGATGATTCTATCCCTAGGTTTACCTCCTCTAACTCTTCCAACTTGGTGGTAGACTGCTGATGTAAATGACTATCATTATAACTAAACATGCTCTCCAGCTCTACCAGCCCTTTAGGTATTTCATTGGTTTCCAACTGGACAACATCATTTCCAAACACTGTCTCTCTATTGTCTACCACTTCCACCAATGCATTACAATCAATCTTTTGTCCATCATAATCATCAACACATTGAATAAACCTAAGAATGTCTTCATCATCAGCAAAAACTTGCCAATTGTACACATTATCAGGAATAGCAGGCCTAGATTTTATTTCCACAGTGGAAATACCGGTTAGCATTGCATCATCATTTTTCAAAGCAACATTAGCTAGGAAATCTGCCATAATATTTTTTGCTCGCTCTATCCAATTAATAGAAAATGCATCAAAATGCTCAATAACATCCCAAACAGCATGCTTATACTACTTCAATCTATCATTTTTGGATGCATATTTAGATCTCACCTAGGAAACAACCAATTCTGAATCCCCCATTACTTTCAATAGTTGGATTCCATGCCTTTTTGCAACCTCAAGTCCTAGTAGCAGGGCTTCATACTCTGCAGTATTATTTGTGCATTGGAATGGCAATAAAAATGAGTATTTAAAAGTTATACCTGACGGGGACACAAAAAGAACCCCTGCTCCAGATCCTTCTTTGGAGCAAGCTCCATCAAAATACATCTACCACAACCCATACTGCTCTGCTTGTAGCTCGACTACAATTGGGTCAGTATTCTTCAATTGAGGTGAAATTGGTTGAAGTCTAAAATTATCTAAATCTACATCAATCATACAATTAAGCATACTAGGGTCTACATTTTCAATTACCCTAGGAGCTCATGGCTCTCTGTATAATTTGACCTGATTACCACCAATAGGAATAGTAGCATAAGATAAGTCCAGTTGAACATTTCCCCCTACTGCTGCTGTCCATTGCCTAGAAAGTAACATACCATAGTGGGGTTTAGTGTCAGTAACAATAACATCCATTTTGTAAGTGGCTTCAGGAAATGCCGCTATTTTTATTTCTACATCTTTCATTGTACCTATCATAGGTACTTCTCTATTATCCATGGCATAACATTTCCCATACACAGTGGTTACTGATAACCCTAATTATTTCATAACACCATAGGGCATTACATTAGCAGTAGCTCCTGAATCTATCATGCAGTTTTTAATCAACCGATTATTGACTAACAAAGTAACATAGAAGGGATCTACCTAAGAAGGCTCCTGAGTGCTAGTGGTTCCAACATAAACCTCTGGGGTTCAGAACTCTTGATCCTTTCCAACTTTAGCTAAACCAGTGGGTAATACTATGTCACTATCAAATATACTAGAGAATAAAGATAAAGCTGCATCCTTATGTTCTTTAATCTTTAGCAATTCTACTAATGGAACAATGACTTTCATTTGAGTTAAACCTTGGGCCATATCAAATGTGGAATTATTGCATTTTTCAGTATTAACCCTAACCTTTTCTGTTTTGAATTGACTTGCCCTTTTCACTATCTCTGCTCCTTGTACGTCACCAACATTTTTATCATCTATGCTTTTAGGTACATCTTTAACTTGTTCCTCTTTTTCTTGACCGACCTTAGGAATAGTGGTAGCACTGCTTGATGCCCCCTTTTTTGTAACTTCTTTCACAAACATAGAACCTGACTCACCTTGATCAGTGTCTCTCTTGGTGCTTCTCAGATTATAGTTATGTTTTGCTTTGGCAATTGCAGCCTTAGTGAGATTTCTAACGTCTTCCTCACTAGGCCTCCTAAGATGAACCTCTTCATCTTCAATTGTTACCACATTCAATGTAGGATGCCAACCTAAGGCTAATTGTCCTTGCACTAGCTTTTCACTATCCAACACATCACTGTATTCACTTTGCACGGATTGCTCATCACTTTCTATGATGGTTTCAAACATATTAATGTCAGGCTCTGCTTCTGGTCTCATAGATTCTTCCAGAGCTTGAGCCACTGCACACTGATGAGGAGAATGTGGTCCATCACAAGCAATACACCAGGGAGTATTTTCTATATTATGAACAATTTTCCCTTTCAAAGGATCCGGTGTGTCTTGACTTTGGGCAATTTTGGGCTTCTCAATTTGGGGTTTACCATCCTTCCAATTGGTATTATATGGCATATCATGTAATCTAGGAGGCCTATCTTGCTAGTTATAATGAGGCTTATCATTTTTGTTAACCTTGGCAGTCAAATCTTTCATAGCAGTAGCCAATTTTTCTATTTTATCATCCTCTTTAGCAACTTTATTAGGTTGCTGTTTGGTTTCTTTCCATAATCTACCATCAGTCCTTCTTCCTAATTTTCCAGATGCTTTTCTATTACTTTCTAAATTTATGGCAATTCTAAAAGCATCTCTCAGGTTATGGGGATTTTTATCTCTCAAGATATAGGCCATTTTGGAATCAAATGCATTGTAATATGTATTAAGACACATGTTATCATCTAGCCTCATCACTTGATACAATCTGTGCATGGCTTTCTGGAATCTGGCATTGAAATCAGTGACCATTTCATTTTCAGATTTTCTAATATTGTTGAACTCATTTAGCATGAAACTCACATTAGTCTTGTCACCATACTGCTTTTGAAAGCAATTTTTAAAATCTTCCCATGAACCTATGCTATTTATTGGAAGACCTCTGTACCAATCTCTTGCATCATCGACCAGGGATTGAACAAAAAGTTTCATAATAACATCTTCATCTACTATCTCATAATCATTTATTAGATCCCCAAAATATTTCAGATTTTCCTCAGCACTAATTGCATTGTTCCCAACAAATTTATGAAGTCTGTCTCTCAACTCGGTGGGAATGTGATTTGGATATCCTGAGATCCCATCAAAGAACAATTGTCTATATTGTTCTAAATTGATTGGTCTTCTTTGAAAAGGGGTAATAGCACTATTATTTCCCATGGTCATTTTAGCTTTTGGGATTGGAGATTGAGGTGCTTGGGTGTACTATTTATTCACGGGTATTTGGCTTACTGAGGCAATATTAGCATGTACTGTAGGTTGAGTATTAACCTGAGGAAAGGAAATGTGTTGGGGATTAGGCTTGCTAAGATCTTCTGATGGGAATGTAATAGGGGGAGCCTTTAAGTAATTAATCTTTCTTTTTACTTCCTGATTTGCTGCTTCTAACTCAGCCTTTTCCAGTTCCATTTGGAGGTCTTCCTTTTCCTTCCTCATCCTTTCCATCTCGCTCTCATGTGCTAGAATCCTATGAGAGATCTCTTCTGCAGTTTTAGATTCTACTCCAT
Source organism: Cryptomeria japonica (assembly GCF_030272615.1). Classification (NCBI taxonomy): domain Eukaryota; kingdom Viridiplantae; phylum Streptophyta; class Pinopsida; order Cupressales; family Cupressaceae; genus Cryptomeria; species Cryptomeria japonica. The sequence continues at coordinate 446,720,983 of NC_081409.1, forward strand.
CATCTACCCATTTCTGTTTTCCTTTATCTAGATTGGCTTTAGGAAACTGGGAGTCATTAAATACTTCCCTAGTTTGATGGGCTACTGACTTACAAGCTTGTTTAGTTTTGGGGATTAGAATTTCTCTAATCACAGGGCCTTCCTCATCACTCGTTTATTTCTCTTTAGCAAGTACTTCAAGATCAGCTATCTGTCTAAGAAGCCTATCTCTTTCCATTAGTTTGGCTTTAACTTCCTTCTCCTTATTTGCCTCCTTTTGGGCTCTTAAGGATATTAAATGATGGACTCTTCTATTTAAAAATTCAATCTCTTGAGACACTTTATCCTCATCAGGGAAGTTTTCTTCAGAGTTTGATGCATTAACTTGATCTATGTCAATCAGACTAATGTTCCCATCAATTGTCCTAGGAACAGAGTGCCTAATTGCATTTGAACTGGTTCTATCTTTTGCAGAAACACTAGCATGAGATAGATCTTGATTTAAAATAGGTGCATCATTAATATTTCCAAACAATCCTGAATGGAAACCTAAAATATCATGCTCGGAATCTCTGGAAGATGAATTAGACTTTGCATAGACAGGTCGATCAAGCATCTTACCAGTATTATCATTTTTTTGCACCCAAGCAGGATTTGATGGCTCATGGAACACAAATCTCTTCTGGCCTCTTCGTGACTGTTCTGGCAGACCTTCTTGCAAAGTTTCATGAGGATGTTTCTTCATGAATGATCTTGTATTTTTTGTTCCTTGCATCTCGCTTGTCTCCCTTTTAGAAAAATTTGTATCTCACAAGGACTGGTTCAAAAGTAATAGAGTCGCCACCCACAAAACTATGGGAATAATGAAAATAAGCAGTCTTATCCACAAACACACAACAATTTTCTTTACAAGCCTTAACACAGATTTGTGTTTATATCTTTATTGTAACTTTCCCCAGTAGAGTCACCACTTTTGTTGTCTTCAAAATTTGATTCCCTTTAACATCCTTAAAATAATATGATTTAAGCTTGGTGCAGAAGAGACATCAAAGATAAGGAAATTCTCAAGACAACATATGACAAGGTTTGATTAAACCTTCTACACTTTAGGCTTACTCAAAGCCTAGGTGGGTATACCTTTGTGAATTGAATTCACACTTTCAAACATAAACACACAGTAAACCAGTCTAGAAAATCATTGGATCTATTCACCTTGAAATCAACTAAAAACAAATAATGGAAGTTATACTTAAATTCAGTATTTCGATCAACAAAACATGCAATAAACAACTTCAATCAATACCAGTGCCTTATCCAAGGTCACAGAGTCATCTAAACTCAAATAAGACTTCTCAAACAAAACATCTTTATGCTTCCCATTGGCTTGGTTTCTATTAATCCTTGTATATGCCTGACACCTACAAGAATTTATCCATCCCAAATTAAGCTATGATCATCAAAATTCAAAGTCTCTTCCAAAAGAGTTTACCAGTATGAGTGATCCCCGCATCTTTAATTTCCCTTCTAAAGAGAAAAGCTAACGAACACTTCTACTAAAATTGCTTTGCAATTCCATTCAAACAGAACAACCTTGGATTATTCAGAATGAAAATAGTAAAAAAATTTGCAAACCCACTTGAAGACAACACAGAGCTTTACTCAAAACCGATGGTCTATATATTGATATTTAGTTCAAGAAATATTACAAGCAATTTTGATTCTCCATTAGACTTAGAAAAGCTCAGATAAATTTCTGCAGCATTTTCTTACAATTCTTTGCGATCTCCTTTTCCTCTAGTCCTGGTATCCATTTATAACAACATGGATGCACAAAGCTTCAGACTTCTCGAGGAGAGTTTGTTACAATCATTTCTTTCAAAATAAAGAGGTTACAAGCTTTTCGCAAAAACAGTTACAAGCTCTTTTCGGCCTCTGCAGTTTCTTCAACAAGCTGTTTAGTTGCAACCTCTTCTACCTTTTCAGGGGTGCTCTCCAATTGTTCTAGATCATGGGTGGCATATTTGATTTCCCACTCATTATACACCTCTTCTGTCAGCCATGAGAAATTAATCACATTATCTTTAGTTTTAGTCAACCTTTTCCAAGAATTTCTCATTTTCTTGACTTCTGAATTGAGAAAACCATAATGTGACTAAATTTTCTATATCTCTTGTATTGTCACAACAAAGAAAGAAGCATCATCTAGATCAATAATTCCTTTAACTGTCACTGATAATTTAGCTTCTATCTCCTTAAGCCACATAGGTTTGTCCTTTAATTGATCCGGGCTAGCAAAAACTCCTGGGAGCAATTCAAAAACTTGATCAGTGTACTCCTTTTTGCACAAATTTACCTTCCTATCAACATTATCCACTTTTGCTGCTAATTGTACTAAGATTTTAGCGACATCAGAAGTGGATTTAATGATGGGATTGGCCCTTGCTTCATCGTAGGATACACACATAAACTCTAAATCTTGCTCCCTAGGCCTCCATCTGTCAAAAATAGGCGTCAAAATGGCCTTGTCTCTTCTGAGCTCATTCCATATTTCCATAATTTTACCTACATTGTTGTAGAGCAATGAGGCATTTATTGTATATGCAAAACTGGAAATTGTAGGCCTTACTTTCTCCTCATATTTCTTTGCGTATAAGGCCTGAGCTTGTTTCAAATTTTCTAATTCTTGGGGAGTAATTTCAATCATTTGAGAGCTGGAGGGTGCTGGAGATGGTGGAAACTCAATGATAGGGCTGGTAGGTGGAGGTCTTGCAAGAGAAGAGGAGATCATCAATGTTGAAGACTCACCTTGATGCTATTGTCCAGTCAACTGGCTCTGCAATTTGGCAATGATGCTATCCTTACCTCTTACCTCCTCCTTGGCATTGTTATAAGCCTTCAAAACTCTTTCCAACTTAATTTGGAGGGCCTCTTTCTCTTTGGCTTCCTTCTCTGCTACTACAACACTAAATTTTGCAGTCTCTAACACAGTGCTAGCAGCCTCCACCACCCCTGTACTCTGCACTCTCTTCACCATCATTCCACCAAGGTAACTCGACCTTGGGGTGTCTGCTATATCCCATTCGGGTAAAATAAGCACTCCAGCTTGTGCTACCATATCTCTTCCCTTCTCAGGGGTGATGGTTTTGAATTCTTCCATCATCTCTTGCTTTATTTCTTCTTCCACCAGGGCTGGATCTTTATTGGGCTGCTCAGCCTTTCTCGTTTCACATCTAGCATTATATTTATCTATGTGTTGTTTCCATATAAACTGCATAAATGCTTTTGATGTGACAAAATTGTTATCAGCTAAAAAGGCACTACTTGCCTGCTTTATCTCAGGATCACACTCCTGGTCTTTAAGTTCAGTGGTGGTGATATCCATTTCAGCAGCAATGGGTTCTGCTGGCATTCCTTCCTCCACTTCATCATAAGTGTCTGCAATTTCCCCTAGACTACCTAACTGAAGGAGTTTCTCAACTGATGCTTGCTCATTTCCTATATGGATAGGGGATTGGGATGGGGAATACAAAGGTATATCTGATTGTACTTCTTTCCCCACCCTTTGCTTCTTTGGGCTTTCTTGGATGTCAATGAAATCTTGTACCTTCCTCTTTCCTTTGGAGGTAGAGGGCTCCCCTGTTGTAGGCACCAGCACACTATAACTGGATTTCTTATGCAGTGTGTAATCACCAAGAGGGATTGCTTTGCTGGAAGCTGACCTACTTAGGATCATTCTTGCCTTCTCAGGGTTGCTCTTGATTACAGCTTCGCTCTTCTCCTTCAGTGTCTGCATCACATCTTCAAAGCAAACAATCAAAAACTTTATTTTCTCTTCCAGTGGGAAAAAGCTAGACAATGGGTCATAGCTGGCATCAAACTGATGCACAAAATCCAAGGCTTTCTTATAAGCCACCCACTTCTCTTTTCTCAGCTCCTGCTCATCTAGATCAAACTCATTTCTGATGAGGTCTTCAGGAAACTAGAATTGATGAGGCCTACCTCTGCATGCTACCTTCTTCCTAAATATACCATTGAAGAAGTCTTCTGGATCAGCACACCTGGACACTGCAGTGGACAAATGATAAGGCTTGCGGAAATCCTCAAAGCAATTCCAACCTCATTTTGTTATTACAAATTGGTGAGCTATGGTAGCTGCAGGGAAAATAGTCCCTTTACCCCTGCCTATTAATTCTGCCTCTTGTAAGCCACCAATTTGTCTAAGGATCTCTGCGATTCCCACTTTGAGAGGGACCTGGTAAGGCAGCAAAAATGGGATGCCCCTGAAACCAAAAACTTTGAAAACTATGGAGACTGGATACAAGTAAATGTCACCCCAGTTATGAACAATTTTTATGTTCTCTGCGAATTCTTTTGGTCTTATGAATTCCAGAAGAACTTTGGGGATTCTTGGGTTCTCAGAGCAGAGGAGAGTCCTTATCTTTGATGCAAAATATTTATCAAACTTCAAAAAACTGGCATCCTCTCTATCCCATGACAACACAGTACTCCATAATTGTACTGGCATTTTTTCTCCTTCCTTCTACTTAACAAGGTCCAGTCCACTGGAAAAGTAATCAACACCTTTGAAGAGAAAGAGATGCATCAGGAGTGAGTACCATCCGAAAGGCCTATCCACCTTTCCATTCTTGATTCCTATTAACCCTCCATGAATAGCATCAACAATGAAAGATGCATAGTCAAATGTAATTGCAAGAGAAGGATTCAAAATCTGAGCAATCATTAACAAGTAATGATTTGGCATATTTGCTTCTGCATCTTCTCCCAAAACTTGGCAAAGTGCCTAATACATTCCTTTAGCCTTCAGGGTGAACATACTTAATGAAAAGGGTTCTTGTGTGTTGGGTCCTACAACTGTTAACCCTCCTATTTTCACAAAAAACTCTTTTAGAGGCCCATTCCTGAGATGACTCCTCTGTGCACCGTAAATTTGGGCCAATGATGTGAAATTTATAGGTTCTAGAAAATTGGTGAATTCATTAAGCCCAAAAGCTGTCCTGAACTCTTCAACATTAACCTCAACAAGGGTTTTCCCATTTACATCCTGAATGCTTCTTGTGACTGGATCATAGTTGAGCGCAATTTGGGTCAGCAAATCTGTGTCCATAAATACCCCTGGGACAACTAATTTCCCGACATCTAATTCCCAGATACAGTTTTGTGGGGCAGGAGAATTTCTCATTCCGAATCCAACTTTAAACAACCCCAACCTAGACAATCCAACCTGTGGGTCTCTCAACCAGTTACCCTTATCATATAATCCTTCTCCTATCTTTAAACGGGGAGCTTTGGGTACTAATTCTTTTGCCTTTGATGCCTGATTAGTTGACAACATCAACTATTCTAAAAAATCATCACAGACACTTCTCTCTGAATAGTTAACTTTACCAGAAAATTCTCTTTTAGGAGCCATTTTGAAAATGTAAGGAATGAATACCACTCCTAAACAATTCTGTGATGAATCAATTATCTTACTTAAAACACTACACAGGAATTGCTACACAAGAATATGAGAGAACCTGTTCTTTGCGTGAAGGAATTTGCTCTGCAACTGAACCGACTTGCTCTGTATGTAAAGAAAATAACTCTGCATCTACTCTTCTGCAAAATCCTTTAAAAGATATCTTCACCTGGTTGATAGAAAATCAAATTTTGTACTCTGGGCCTTAACTACAATATTGATCCTGCATGCTTTGGCCGTCCCTTCAAAATTGAATTCATACGAGAATTCGGATTTTTTGCTCCAACGGGTCACAACGTTCCTGCAAGTGTTTCATTTTGCTCTTTTACAACTTCGCGAAGCATAACTATCGGGCAGCTTAGTCCTGCGAAATAGCGCCGACCGTCCGATCAAAAGAAACTTGATCGAGCATTAGATTAACTAACAACTTTGGCTCCGTGTCGGGTCCTGCTTCTCTATTAGCTATATAATACCACGTGGTACCCAACTATTGGCCTTGAAATTTTCTTCGTAGTCGACTTAACGCTGGCTGCGTGTCTTTCCTTTATATCGCCGGTTCCACCTTGGCGGGCCCACACTTTCTTCTTAGACCACGTGTCATCATGACACGTGGATGGCTCTCGTGCACTCTCGCTATTTCACGGGGTATAAAGAGTGAGCATCTTACCCTTGTGAAATAGCGCGGGTCGTCGGATCATCTCTTAAGCTGATCGGCTTTTAATCCTCTGAAAAGGCTCTCAGGAGGGGTGTGCCCGCTGACTCACTATGAACACCTGGCGGCCAGTCACTTTCGGAGCTGACTTGTCACTTTGTTATACGCTGAAAGGAAACCACGGGGCCCCACTTTCTTCTTAACAACTGTATCCTCCAGGTCATCATCATGACACGTGGACTGCTCTCATGCACTCTCGCTATTTTGTGGGGTATAAAGAACGAGCAGCTTACCCTTGTGAAATAGCGCGGGCCGTCGGATCATCTCTTAAGCTGATCGGCTTTTAATCCTCTGAAAAGGCTCTCAAGAGGGGTGGGCCCACTGATTCACTTTGAACACTTGGCGCCCAGTCACTTTTGGAGCTGACTTGTCACTTTGTTATACACCGTAAGGAAACCACGGGGTTCCAGTAAGTTATTGACAGCTATACCTGCCAGGTCATCTCCATTTGTGACCTGACTCACCTCTGGGGCCCGCCTTTTAGCCTTTAATCCTTACCCGCTGACTGTTGTGACTTGTGCCATGTGCTGCCATTTTACTCGCTATCAACAATTAGTTGGACCGTCTATGTGGCATGCCATGTGGTTTTCGCAACTTCACTTGTTTTAAACTACGCCCAACTTCGCCTAGTGAAATAATGCGAGCCGTGGATCCATTGGCGAGATGCGCACTAGTTATTGGGCCCGACAACTTTAAGAGAAAAACATATAAGGCATAAATTTTTCGATTAATTAACATAACCGCCTAGGCAAGCAACAAGGGGGAACACTTCCTATGACCCCATGACCCATTACTTAAGTGAATAAAGTAACGAAAGATTAGAAACCAGAGGGTTTAAAACAAACACAAGAGGATCTAAAATAAAAAACCCTTAAACCCTTGAGGTCTAGAACAAAGCTGAAGCATTTGGAACTACACCCTATTCAAAATTTCAACAGCTCATAGCCAATCATGGGAAAAGAAAAGCCCATTTTTAATCAATGATAACACAAAGTTTGTAAAATTGAATAATGCAAAATTCAAGGAAATTATGATTACACAATTTGAACTTTTTTGAAAGGAGAAATGACACAATTTCCAAAATAATTTAAGAAATTGAGTTTAAAAATTAAGGCCAATGGAATACCACTTAATTTCAAAATTAAATTTTTTAAAATTTGAATTTTTAAAATCAAGGTAGATTATAATTAACCACTTAATTTTGAATTTTTCCTTGAAAGTTGTGATATTGAATTTGAGAAGTATTTTTTATTTTAGAGAGAGAAAAATTCGAGAAAATTAGCCAATTTTCTAGATTTAAGCAATTAAATACAGTCATAACAGTCTCCCAAAATTCTGGGAAAAAAAACCAGGGACCGTGTTGAAAGTGCACATGGTCCTCCCACCTTTTTCGAAAATTTTCAGGGATGAGAGTTACAATGATTTTAGAGATAAACCCCAGAAAATGGTTGATTTTACGAAGTTTAGATAGGTGAAATTGAGGTTTGAATGTGAAAATAGGACCCTAATAGGGTTTTGAAAAAGACAAGAAGTTGAATTGCAAATTTGAAAAAGGTCAAACCCAATGGATAGGTCCACCTTGAAGAATGTTTAGAAAACTGAAACTGATTGAAATTGAATGAAATTTGCACAAAATCCAATTAATTTTGAAAATTAGGGTTTTAGGACCTAACCACCGAATTTTAAAATTTTGAATTTTGGAAAAGGGAGGGAAATTGAAAATTTGAATTTTAAACAAGAAGAAAAATCTGAAAACAGTCCTAAATTTGAAAATTAAATGTTCAATTTTTGCACAAGTTCAAGTTGATTTTTGAAAATTAGGGTTTTGGCAAATAACCACTTAATTTTATAAATTTGAATTGACAAATTGAACAAGACAATGATGAAATTGAATTTTCAAGCAAAGAAATTTTCAGATCTAAAATAATAGATAGCAATTTTTTACAAGACACAAGTTCAATTCCAATTTTTGAAAACTAGGGTTTTGATTGAATTAACCACTAAGTTTTGTAAATTTGCAGGAAAATTAAACTTGTAAATGAAAATTATGCAATGATTTTTAATGTCAAGCATGTAAGACATCGAGTTCACCAAAATGTAATGGTGGTGAAAGAGGGTGATGAAGAAATCAAGAGGAAAGCTTTTCTCTCCTCAAGAGGAGTGAAAGTTTCACAAAAGATTCTCCTTAACCTTTTAAAGCACATTACATTTAAAAAAGGGGGAAGAATTCACTAGATCCAATCTCAATAGGAAGAGGTTGAATACTAAGTGAATTGACAATGGATTTGGAGAGTAAAAGTAACCCCTCTTTTACAATGTAAAAGGTTGGATTATGCGATTTAAGACTAAGTGTAAAAGAGACAAAGAAATGACTATAACTTGAGATAGGAATGCGAGATGAAGCTATGCACCTGGAATTGGCAGTAAAATGTTGAGACGAAGCTCTCCTGCAAATTTGAGTGAAAGTTATTGAGACCATGTTAAAAGTGTACAGGGTCCTCCAAAAAATTTATGCGTCGAAAAGGGTTTTTCTGCCTCTGAAAATGAAGTCCAAATATGCAAATACAGATGCGCACCTGCAACCTACACAAAAAAAAGAGAGGAAAAGGGGTTGGGATTGGGGGTTTGCCTTTGGGTCAAACCCCAATTTTAGAATTAAACAGATGATGAAAAGTAGTACTTGCAAGTAAATGTAAATGAAAGAATGAAATAGAATTCACGCCCCTGTCCTAGGTGTACTGGGGCACCACACCCCTTTCCTAGAAGGACAAGGGTGCCACACCCCTATCCTATGGGGGATAGGGGCATCATGCCCTTGACCTATGGGGGACAGGGTGTTGGCATTTGGCATTATAACAGACAATGGGAGATTGTTGGAATTTCAATAAGGATATTGAGAAGGTTGTTGATGATTATGGATATAACTGATTAAGGATGTTTACTGTCTTAATATTATTATTTTGTCATTGATGTCAAGAAATTGATTTTCTAATTCAGTATGATGTTGCCATATCTTGAGAAGTATGATTTGATGAGTATAAAGATGTCAGTAAAAGACACAGAAAGAATATGATGAATAAGGGGATGAATAAGGTATTCAATGGGCAACAATTACCGAGTCAGACAATGATGAGATCATGATGTTTAGATTGTTTTAACATCATACATATGTTGTAAATTGTAAGGTTAATACTATACTATGTTACCGAGCAAAGAACCTAGTCAGTAAACCCTAAGGAACCTAGTCGATAAACCATAAGGTTATCGCTATCGGTTAATGAAGGCGGAATGTCTACCGAGTAAAGTTTAGTATTCACCGAGTTGTTACCAAGTTGTAACTGAGCTGTAACAAAATACATTAAATGGTTACATGCATTATTTAATGAAGGAAGCTGATGAGATGGAATTGATTAAATTATTGGTATGCCATGCATGAAGTTTGTTAATGAATCTATGGCAAAGGAAAATCGGCGTGAAGATCTATAGCGCAAATTGAACCGCATTACCCTAGCACAAGTTCCAAGAAATGTATGCAAGTTCCTAAGCGGGGTAAAACATTTTTTAGATCGAAGGATACATTGAACCTGGACAAGATTGAAGATCTGATGGCTATGATTGATCATGGGAAATGTGATCAACGAGATTAAGTGGTTGGCTAATTTTTTATAAATAGGGAACTGTTGATAAACAATGCATGTGGGCAAATGTATGCACAGGGATGCTACATAGTGATTACCGAGCATAGAAGCTTGAAGACCTATTTTGAATAAACAGAGTATAGAAGCCCAGCAGATGGACAAGATTAGTTCTATGTCTAGATTGTATTGAGCAAATAAGAATCTACTTTAGCATTTTAGATGTGAAGTTGCAAATAGATTTTTATTACTGTTATTTTGTGAAAGTGACAGAAAATCTCTTAACTGAGTGGACTTAATAGTCTTATTTGTAAAACCCTCTAGCAAGGTGACATTCTGATTGAGTGTTTGAAATCCTTTAACAAGGTCACTTCTAACAAGGTGAAGATCCTAATAGATCTAAGGGAAATCCCTTAACCGGGTCACATCTAGCAATGTGTTTGTAATCTTTAATAGGATTTGCTTTTAACCGAGCATACTCTAGAAGAGTATATTTCTTAGTGGGTCCGAAATCTCACATTGGTTTTTCCCTATTTGGGTTTCCATGTTAAATCTGGTGTTATGAGTGATATGATGTTTATATGATTTTGAGTTTGCATGTTTAGCAGTTTTGGTTATATCACTGGTATATGTTACCGAGGTTGAATCTGGTGTTTTTATGAAAGATTAAGTTTGTATGATTCACCCCCCCCCATCTTATTAGCTTAGCATCTGTACTTATCTTTAAGTATTAGAACTATCAATTGGTATTAGAGCATTGGACTCCAGAAGAAAAAGTTTAAAGGTACTTGAGGCAAAGATCCAAAGATGTATAAGAGGGATGCATCGAAGCTGAACAAGTCAAGTTTCTCTACATGGCAGAAAAGGATGAAGCTGCACCTATCAGGAGTTGGAGAATATGTTTTATATTATTTGGAGAATGATTTCATCACACCGAACACCTATACAGTGATTATGGAAGAAATAAAGGCAAAGCAAGAATATATCCAAGCAATGATTGAAATAACATCAGCATTGACCGACTCGGAGTTTAATGATCTAGAAGGCTGCAATGATGCAAAGGCAATGTGGGACAAGCTCATATTTGTATATGGTGGTGATGAACATGTTCAAAGAGAAAAAGTAGACAGTATAAGAGGACAACTTGAATCTATGAGGATGAATGAAGGTGAGAACATAACCCAGTATAGTAAAAGACTAAAGGAGATTGTCAATCAAATCAAAGGAGCAGGTGGAACTATTGAAGAAAAGGATATAACAAGTAAGTTGTTAAGAACCCTTCTACCGGCTTATGCAATCTGAGTCTCTACAATCAATGAATTGAGGTATGTACCTAATATGCCAGTTTCTTTAGATGCTACTATTGGTAAGCTACATGCATTTGAGTTAAGTAACTTTGATAACAGTGGGTCATCGGTAAATAAAGTTGAATCTGTATTCAGTTCTTTTCATCTTGATGAATCTAATGATTGCAATGAAAGAAAGTACAAGTACTCTGAAGGAGATCACAGTGGAGCAAGTGAAAGATTTCATAAGAACATGGAAGAAGTACACAAACTGTATGAGGAAATCAGAAAGCAGGAAGAGTTTGAAGCACTATTAGCTAGAAGGTTACCGAGAGGTAAAGGTAAGTATAAAGGAAAACTACCTTTGAAATTGTTCAATTGTGATAAAATAGGACATATGGCTTCTAACTATCCTGACAAAGATTCTACTAAAAAGAGAGATTACTGAGATGATAGACAGAAAGATAATCATTACAGAAGACACCAAGACTTCAGAAGAAGAGATAGAAAGACATGCTTAATAGCCGATGAGGAATCCAACGATGATAAATCAGATGAAACTAATACAGAGGAAGTAGTTTATGTGGCTATCAAAGATGGATCAGATGAAGAAAGGTATGAAGAAAAAGCCCTAATATCTCACATAAATACTAATGATTCTTGGATCATAGATAGTGGATGCTCACATCATATGACAGGTGATAAACACAAGTTTGTTATGTTAGAAGATTATGATGGAAGCTATGTAAGATTTGGTAATGATGCACCATGTCCAGTAAGAGGTAAAGGATCTATAACACTTCTTGACAATGCAAGTTGCAATCATGTTTATTGGGTTGAAGGTTTGAAATACAATTTATTGAGTGTAGCACAACTAAACAATACAGGTTACTGAATAGAATTTTAGAAAGGAATTTTCAAAGTTCATGACAAGCATGGAAAGTTAGCTACTACCAGGACATAAACAAAAGGTAATACATTTCACCTTGACTCAACTCGGAACAAGTGTCTATATGGAAAGATAGATGATACCTGGTTATGGCATAAAAGGTTTTGTCATGTAAATTTTGATAATCTGATCAAAATAAGTAAGAAGAACCAAGTAAGAGGTCTACCGAGTCTTGAAAAACCTGAGAATGATATGTGTCAAGGATGCCAGATGGGTAAAATGACAAGATCAAGCTTTACAAGTAAGTCTTACACTTCTAAGGGAATTCTAGATCTTGTGTACACTGATCTTTGTGGTCCTATGAAAGTTCAAAGTTATTATGGTGATAAATATTTCATATTATTTGTGGATAACTATTCAAGGATGATGTCGATAATGTTTTGAAAAGAAAAATTAGAAGCTTTTCAAATGTTTAAATGGTACAAGGCAAGAGTTGAAAATGAAACAGGAAGACAACTGAAATGTCTTAGATCAGATAGAGGAGGAGAGTTCACATCTGATGAGTTCAACTTATTCTAAAATGATCATGGTATTAAAAGACAAGTCTCTGCACCAAGAACTCCACAACAAAATGAAATAGCTGAGAGAAGAAACAAATCTATTGTGGATTGTGCTAGAACCCTGATGATTGAAAAGAAAGTGCCACAAACATTTTGGAGAGAAGCAATAAGCATAGCAGTTTACACCCTGAACCGAGTACAACTAAAGAAAGGTACTTTGAAGACACCATATGAAATCTGGTATGACAAGAAACCTAATGTAAGTTATTTTAAAATCTTTGGAAGTAGATGCTATGTACACAAAGATGATAGAAATGTCAAGTTTGATCAGAAAAGTGAAGAAGGAACATTTCTAGGTTATTCTTCTAGAAGCAAAGCATTTAAATGTCTGATAAAATCATCTAACAAAATAGGAGAAAGTGCAAATGTGAAAATTGATGAATTTGCAGAAAGAAATAATGAAGGAAATTCCAAAGAACCAGAAGATTATGATGAATTTGTCTATGTTCAACCGACAAGTCCTACCGAGAAAACTATTGAAGAAAATGAATAGAATGTCCAGTTACCGAGTGATGAAGAAGATCATATAGAGCCTACCGAGCCTGTATTAGCCAAGTATGTCAGAAGACATCATGCACCAAGTCAGATTATAGGAGATAAGGATGATCAAGTGATGACAAGGAACAAACTAAGATAGAACACATGTCTGATATTTGAATTTGAACCGAGAATAGTGAAAGAGGCATTTAACAGTGAAGATTGGATAAATGCTATGACAGAAGAGATTGATCAAATCAAGAAGAATGACACATGGCCACTAATCCCAAGACCGAAGGACAAAAATGTAATTGGTACAAAGTGGATTTTCAGAAACAAGCTAAATGAAAATGGTGAGGTCATTTGAAATAAAGCAAGACTAGTATGCAAAGTTATGCTCAAGAAGGAATTGATTATGGTGAAACTTTTGCACCCGTGGCTAGACTTGAATGAGTAAGAACATTGTTGGCATATGCTGCTTTCAAAAACTTCAAGGTATATCAAATGGATGTCAAATCTACATTTCTGAAAGCAATATTAGAAGAAGTTTTTATTGAACAACCTAAAGGATTTGTTGAAGACAATAATAAAGATCAGGTATGTAAATTGAACAAAGCTTTATATGGTCTGAAACAAGCACCTAGAGCATGGTATGAAAGATTGCACTCTTATTTGATTAAGATTGGTTTTATAAGGACAAGTGAGAACAACAATATGTACATGAAAAATGATGAAAATGGAATACTGATCTTAGCCATATTTGTTGATGATATTATATTTTGTGGAAATGACTCTTTATGCAAGAACTTTGGAAATGAAATGAGCAAAGAATTTGAGATGTCATTAATCAGTGAGATAAAGTATTTTATAGGTTTACAGATACTACAACTGAAAGATGAGATTTTCATTACTCAATCCAAGTACATAAAGGAAATCTTGAAGAAATTTGGAATGGAGGATTCAAAACCAGTAAGTACTCCTATGACTACCAACTATAAACTATCAAAGAGTGATGAATCTGCATCTATTGATGAGACACTTTACCAATCCATGATTGGAAAGCTACAATATGTTGTTCATAGTAGACCAGACATAGCACATGCAGTAGGTATAGTTGCAAGATTCTCTGCAGATCCTAAGGAAACACACATGACAGCAATCAAAAGAATTTTCAGATAGTTGAAAGGCAATGAAGATTATGGCTTAGTATATCAGAAAGGAAATGATTTTAATTTAAAAGTGTATACTGATGTTGATTGGGTAGGCAACATTGATGACATAAAAAGAACAAGTGGAGGAGCTTTCTTTTTAGGAGAAAGACAAGTGAGTTGACTTAGCAAGAAAAAAGGATGTGTTTCACAGTCAACAGCAAAAAGCTGAATACATTGTCACAACATTGAATTGTACCAACATAGCATGGATCAAACAACTGTTGGAAGGTATAAATGAGAAAGTTACTGAGCCAGTAACTATATTCTATGACAATACTAGTGCCATTAACATTTCAAAGAGTCCTGTTATGCACTCTAAGACAAAGCACATCTCTATCAAATATCATTATCTTAGAGAAGAAAGTGGTGTCCTGCCCTAATTCAGGACATGAAGCAACATAGGAGAGTGCGGGGTGCAAGGAGATGTAAGCTTCGGGCAATGTGAGCATGTCTCTGGTCTCCAACTAGGCTTAGGGATTTATTTCGCCAATGTGAAGACCCAAATGTGGTTGAAAAATGCAAGGTCATAATTTTATGATGTTACACAAGGAAATGTAAATAAACATATGGTTATGGCTTTAACGTTGGTTTAAGTCATTCTTGCATACATTGACAATAATTTTTAAACTAACAATTACTCCTACTTGTAGAAAAATAAAAGGCAAAAATATAAAAGGTGAAATAAGAATGATCCTAGATGGGTAATATGATTAGTTCCTATCATAAGGGAGACAGAGTCCAACTACAGATCAATGTCAAACAACACTATGATAACTCAATGTTATAATGGTATCTCAAAGATTTTATGCCTAACATAAAATATTCAAGTGACTACTCCTCATTTCCTCACTCCATCTTACAGACTTATTGCAATTTTCTTTGAACAAGATTTAATTCATTTGCTTGAAATAAAACTAATCATAAAAACATACATTCCCTTAAGAAAAGACAAATCATAGCATCATTAACACTATAATTCATACAACATGAACACAAGAAAGTAGGAGCAAACTGAAAGTGATCTTCTTTATTGATTTTTAGAAAATATGGGATACATCACATAAGAGTTGATTTTCAAAAAACTTGTAGAATATAAACTATCTTCTATTGCTGTGAACCTGTAATACATAACACCATGAATTTTATAATCCTTCTTACTTGGCCCTAATTTGACTTTTATAGGACAAGGGAGAAAAAACAAGCTTCAGGCGATTGAGTTGAGAGCTTCTGGAGACTGGAGCACCAGGCTTGATGTGATTGGTACATGGATGTTCTTCTGCAACATCCTCTGTTAAGGTCAAATTGTACTTGGGCATTGGCTCTTTCAGGTATGTTGGGGGCTGATGCATAAAAAATGAATACTTTTATCGCTTCATCCCAAATAGGAAACTTGTCCAAAAATGTATGAGGTGCAAAAATGGAAAAGACTCAAACTAGTCCTCCTCCTCAAGTTGATCCTCTTCTAGAGAACAATACTTTTTGTGCCATATGTCAATTTCATCAACTTGGCAAGCAAATGTCCTCAATCCTTGCAACTTACCCATTTCCTCTTTTGTTCTATGAGATGACATGGTTGCGGCCTCCAAGGTGAACTTGTGATACATTAAATCAGTTTCCATGATTTTGTCAATAATAATTGTGATATGTATCACCTTGGGAAGGATCTGCAGTCAATGAGTTCAAAACCGTATTGATGGCATCTTAGAATCCCTACTTCATACATCTAAATATTTAATCTATCCTTCCCCTATCAAAATAGTGGGAATATCCCACTTTTGAAGGCCCTTGAATGATTCCAGCCTATCACCCAATGCTTTCTTTTCTTCCCGAATGCGGGGAAGCTCTTTAATAGAAAAATTGTAATTCTTCCACATTGTCCCAACAACTTGGGGTGCATTAGCATGTTCTTAAATGCTAAAATAATATCCTTTAGTATATTACCTTTGGGAAACCAAGTAACCCAAATAGATTGAAAGAATAAAAGAATCTCATCCAATAATTGGTTGAGAAGCCGTGACATCAAAGAATAGGAAGTATGAACCTCACTCAACCTATCAATGATTTTATAAGAAATCTACACAATTGTAGATTTCCTTATCTCAAAATAATTCTTTTTCTGCATCCTCCTTTGCCTTCTGCAAATCTTCTTTTAACTTTTCCAAATCCTCTAGCTTGGGCCCTGTCAAAGACCTACTATCCCTACTTGCCAACTCTTTTTTTAACTTCACATTTTCAATGAATAACTTATTGTGGTCATGTGTGAGGACTTCATGCCTCTTCTCCTCTTCTTTTGTTCCTAGCTTTACAAAATGTGCAACATGATATGTAATTGTCACTGCCTCTAAAAATGAAGTGTTAGCCAAGGCCCTGATCACCACATCTCCTATCTTATGTTCAACCCCATATAATACAATTGGCTTATTTATTTTGGGGGCCTTTGACCCACACTTGGATTAATCCCTGACCTATTATAACCAAATTCCTAAGCAAATATTGAGTCCCTTTGCCTCATGACCTAGTCCAGTAGGAAAATATTCTCAAGTCCCACCCCAAGATAAGTATTACATCACTTTTTCCTTACCAATTCCCTTCCCTCTTCAGGGGTGCACTTAATACATTCTCAATTAGAATTATGCAACTCATCCTCACATAAATATTTCAACTTATCCCTCATCAAATATGACTTAAACCTAGGAGTATTGAGAAATTCATCATTTGACATAAATTGCATAGAAGCAAGTATTCTTTCATCTACTGATTCTTCCAACAGAATGGTGCTTGGGATGAGATATCTGTCAAGGTCTACAAGTACTTTTGCTACTTCATCCTCTTGGAAGGTATCTCTTGTTGGAGAAGGTGGTTTGACACTTGCATCAAATTCAGGCTCAATGACTTCCACAAAGTCAGAGAGCTTTGCTTTTCCTTTTTCCACCTTCCTTGTTGGACCTGATGTAGGTGGTTCCTTTTGTGGAGAGGGCTGTGGGGGGATAGTTTGAGAGGATTCCCCGCTGAGGATTGTCTTTCCCTTTGATCTTGAATGATCATAAACCGGCCTTCCTCTAATTTCTCTTCTACTTTCTCACCCTCTCTTCTTTTCAGCTTAGTAGCAAGTATACTATCATAATTCATTACCTTGCTCATCATCCTAGCAAGGTCATTTTGAAGATTGAAAAAAAAACCTTTTAAACTAGGGTCATTTTCCCTCCCGTCTCTCTCCAATTTTTGGAGGTAATCCCATTTTTGCCTCCTTTGAATAGCTTCAGAGGGACTAGTATTTTTGATCAAATCCTCCCTCTCGTTGAATTGATAAGAGTAACCCCTCACCTTTAGCCTCTAGGTTCTTAGGTCATTTATGTACCCATCGAGGTCAAAATTTCTTTCTTGCCCTACCTTGAGCCTATAATTACTTATTATGAAACTTTGCACCCACTCAAGTGTATTGCTGCCCACCTGGAGGTCTTTAAAAATTGTCATCCTCGGAAGGTGCTACCCCTTCTTCCCTATTCTGACTATCTCTTTCTCCATCCACATTAGCTGCCACATGAATTCAATGAAGGCAATTCATGGGAGGACTATCACTGGCATGATATGTGGTTGCTGGAGGTGCCCATAAATCTTGATTACAATGCAATCTGAATAGAAGAAAAAATCCCCAAAATTGTGGAAGAAAGCCCCCTTTGGATGTTTAGTGTTCTTTTCCTTGACATCCTTCATTCCTAGGAAATTTTCTATATGCACATGGAATCTTGGTATCCTTTCTCCACACATCCCCAAAACCTTCATGACAAAATGATCACAAAAATCTTTGTAATCTACAAACCTAGACCCCCTGTCCCAAATTTGGGTCCACCTTTAGACTTGCCACCTTTCTTTTGTCCTTGGATCAAATTTTTTTATCTGTAGGGCATCATCCCAATCTTTTCTATTCTGGAAAAAAATCACATGACAAATCAGAGAATAATGTTTGGATTTTAAATTAACCTTTACATTTCTGGCCCCCAATAGGCCCTCAGATAACTCATCTTCAAGGTATGAAACAAAATCATAGAGCTCACTTGTCTTAGGGTGCTGAGTTTTCATTGCCATTACCATGAAATCAACTAGTATCTGGGTTAACCCATAGTCCTCTCCTAGCACCTAGCGTAAGACATAATTTGTCCTTACAAAGTAATCCTCAAAGATTTTGAGCTCAAAGGGGTCCCTCTCAGAGTCAAAAAGATAACTCTTTGATCCCTTGTACATTTTCTTCATGTAGAGGGGCATAATATTTCTCATGTATAGTTTCTTCTTTGAAGCATAATCTACCTCTAATATTTTCTTATTAATCTTGGTTAGGGCACTCCTATCCGTATCAAAACATTCAACTATGGCCTCCTTGGAGACATCCAACAAATTATATCCATTGGATACTCTTACAATAAGTCTCTCTAGATGGTATCATTTGGATAATTCCCTAATTAGTAGTGGCTCAACAAAAACATTCAGAGCTACCAACTTCCCCAAATTAAGGTTCCAGGGGTTTGAAATAGGGGCAACTTTATCCCTGTTTCCATAAAAAAATGGAAAATGTCCCACCCCTCTCAGTAGTGAGAGCATCCCTGCATTGGGAGTTATTGTCTCTAGAGTTTTATTTGAAGTTCTCTATCATACTTGACCCCTTGAACATCTCTAAGAGATCCTAGCTGAGGCTGTAGGGTTCCCTTTTTTTTCTACTACACTTCCTCCATTTTTTTTGCTAACTCCCTAGAAATTTCCTTAGGAGTCTTGTCTAGGATAGATGAGGATGGATATTCCTCTATTTTCTCCTATTGAGCTTTACCTAGGTTTTTAGTAGCAGGTGGCACAAGTTCTATTTTAGTGGCTCTTTCTGATGCAACTATACTTGAGGGTGTGACCTTTTTTGCAAGAGCCCGTCTCCTTTTGGGCTTCCTGTTGAGGGTTAGACCCTTCCTCTTGTGGATTATTTATAGTTGGGGGAGCCTTTGTGGATGATTGAGTAGATGGTTCCTTAGGAGTAGCCTTCCTTCTCTTGGGGGTATGTTTTCTTGCTTTTGGAGAAGGGCTTGACTCTTTAGAATGTTCACTATAAGAGGGGAGTACAATTGCATCTTTGACTATTATCTTTCTCTTTAGTTTGACAACTTCCTTCATTGCTAGTACACTTGACTCACAAGCTTGAGAACTTTGAGCGGAAATTGGAGGGTTTTGTGCTTTAGAAAGTTTATCAACAATGGCATGGACTAGTGGGATAGCTGCCAAAGGGATTGCATGAGTAATATCAGGCTGAGAAGAGCTTGTTCCTGCTTTGAGAATCTATTGGGAAGTAGTGGGAGTGGTTTTATCATCTGGAGAGGCCATTACTATATTTGAGGACATCAAACCCTTAAAAAACCTTATACATGTTGGCATTGTGTGAACCGGTATGAGGACATGATGACATTGTATGTTGTCATTGATGTCAATATGTTGAAGAAGAGAGAACTAGTATGTTACCAAGAACCAATATATGTGAGAACCGGTATAACATTGTGAACCGGTATATGTGCCAAAGTGAAGTGGTGTGTTTGTTCAAGGTGAACTGGCATGTGGTTATGGGAACCGGTACATGGAAGCTTTGTATGACTATCGGTTGGTAGTCTCAACTTCAAGGTTTTCGATTGAAGTGCCTCAAGCCTGTGTGACTCAATCGGTGACTTTGTGTGATGAGTTAGCATTGTAATGAAGAACAGATCATGTTGCCATGACAGCCTTGTGCGTGTGAAGAATCTTGCATGAAGGAGATTGTCCCTATCTACCTCGGGAATGTGCGAAGTCTGTAAATAGTGATAACACGTGATGGGTTATCAGTCGCCATGAAATCGATGGAAAATGAACGATGGAGAATGTCTTGAGATTGGTTCAAGACTGTTGCATTTAACGCAATGTGCTCAACGGTCAGGATTGAACCATTTGAATTGCTCAACCTAACAGGTTTAGGGTTTAGGGTTTATGCTACCAACCTATCTGTTTCCTATAAGGTCGATGTTGTGTTTCTTTCTAAGGTTGTTGGCAAAAGTTGTGTGTGAGTATCCAAGTGAAGAGATACGTGATTCTTGCCAGACCAAAAGAGAGAAGTGATACCTGCAGAGTGTAAGTACAGAAGGTGAAGAGGAGCTAAAGCGGATCTGCATTGGCATTGAGTGTTGTTACTAGATCATTGTAATACCTGTTGATCTCTAACCACTTCAACAGTTGGGAAATCCCTTAACAGGGTAGCTTTAACCGGCTTACTGTAAATCCTTTAACAGGGTGACTCAAAACCATTGAGTTCTTGAAATCCTCTAACAAGGTAACCTTTAACAAGGTTTAACCCTTAACCAGGTATTCTAGCCATCCCTTAACTGGGTGATCCCTAATAGGATCAGTTCCTAACAGAACCTGTTGTATCATTCTTTAACCGGACAAGGCTCCTAATAGAGAAAACTTCTAAAGAGTTCAAAAATAGCTTGTGGGTATTCATCCCCACCGTGGTTTTTCCTAGTTGGGTTTCCACGTGAAAAATTTGTGTGTCATGTGTGGTGTTATTCATGTGATGGTTTAAGTGCTTTGTGTCTGAAGGTAAATCATGTTAATCTAGTTGTTTATATATCTTTGATGATAGATTACCTGTTCATGCACTAGGGTGAAATGGAAATGAATTATTAGATTGTATGAAAAGATAAGTGTCAACCGGTTTATGCTTGTCTCAGTTATTTTGGGTTTCGCCGGCTGTACTCTATTTAAGACCGGTGTTACTATTTATCTGTCAAAGCATATTGTCTACTGACAAACTAGTTTAGGATTGTGTTTTTGTCTGTATTGATTCACCCCCCCTCTTAGTACTAGTTTGGTACTATCCATTCATCATTGAGTTATCAATTGGTATCAGAGCATCCTCCAGGTCCGCTGTGTTATAAGCTTAACCACTTGAGGAAAAGATCCCAGTCTAATGATGAAGAGGGAAGGTCCAAAGTTTAAAAGAGATAATTTTAGTATATGGAAAGACATAATGAAGATATACATTAGAATCATGGGTGCTCAACATAGGAGCTATGTTGAGAATGCTTATGTTGCCCCTACCAGTACTCTCACCGATGACCAAAAGAGAGAGGTGCATGAGAATGGGCAAGTCATGGAAGCCCTAATTAGCAGTTTATCTGACATTGAATTTATTGATGTCCAAGATAAAGTAAATCCTAAAGAAGTATGGGATACTCTTGAAAATATCTATGGCGGTGATGAACATGTAAAACAAGTTAAGGAAGAAAGCCTTAGAGGGAAGTTTGAAGACATGCGGATGGTTGAAGGTGAGACCATTCAATAGTATGGAATAAGAATCAAAACTGTTGTCAGAGATATCAAGAGTACAGGTGGTAAAATGGAAGATTCCACCATGGTAAGAAAAGTCCTGAGATCCTTATTACCAGTTTATGCAATAAGGGTTGCTACTATTCAGGAGTTGAGATCAATAGACAAGACCAAGGTATCCCTAGACTTCATCATTGCAAAGTTGATAGCCTATGAGCTAAATAGTTTTGATGGCAGTGTTCAAAAGACTGAATCAACTTTTAAAGCTTCTGTTATACCATCCAGAAAAGGAAAAGAAGCTAGCACTAGTGGTGAACCGAGACAAAGCAGAGAAATGGATGATGAGGAGATTCTAATGGAATTTGAAGTTCTTCTTGCCAGGAAAATTCCTAAAGGAACCAGTAAATATAGAGGTAAGCTCCCTTTGAAATGTTTTTCTTGTAACCGGATAGGACATATTGCTATAAACTGTCCTAATGGTGACAACAAGGACAAACCAGAAAGGTTCAAGAAATTCAAAGGAGGAAATCGGAGAAACTATTTTGTGGCAGTTGATGAAGGTCTCACAGATGAGGAGTTAGAAGATGAAGGAAATGAAGATATTGTGTTTGTTGCTGTCAAGGAAGATGTGTCAGACAAGAAGGCTCTTGTCTCCCTCTTTGATAATTCCAATGAGTGGATTATTGACAATGGTTGTTCTCACCATATGACTAGTGACCAGAGCAAGTTTCTATCCTTGGAAGAGTATGATGGTGGTGTGGTTTTCTTTGGTAATGATGCACCATGTATGATCAAAGGTAGAGGGTCCATCTCTCTGAATGGAAAGAGTAGTGCTGACAATGTGTATTGTGTTGATGATCTAAGACACAACCTTCTGAGTGTTGCCCAACTAAATGATAGTGGTCTCACTCTGGAATTCAAGAATGGAGTGTGCAGAATCAAAGGAAAGAATGGTGAATTGGTGGCTACCAGCATGCAGACCAAAGGTAACCTATTTCAGCTGAATGCAAATATAAGTACATGTCTTATGGATAAATTTGATGATAGTTGGATATGGCATAGGAGACTCTACCATGTAAACTTTGATAACATTGTGAAGGCCAGTAAGATCAAGGTAGTTAGAGGGTTACTGGTGCTGAGCAAACCGGAAAATACCTTGTGCAGAGAGTGTCAACTGGGGAAAATGTCTTCCTCAACCTTCAAAGGTAAACCTTTCACTACTGACAATTTGCTTGATCTTGTGCATACTGATTTGTGTGGTCCTATGAAAACTAGGAGTGTGCAGGGTGATAGGTACTTCATGATTCTCACTGATGACTGCTCAAGAATGATGTGGGTCACATTCTTGAAAGATAAATCTGAAGCTTTTGTAAAGTTCAAAGCTTTCAGAGCATTAGTGGAGAAGGAAAGTGGTAAAAGGATCAAGTGCCTAAGAACTGATCAAGGAGGGGAATTCACTTTCTGTGAATTCAACAAGTATTGTGAAGAACGTGGCATCAAGAGGAAACTGTCTACCCCTCAGACTCCATAGCAGAATGGCCTAGAAAAGAGGAATAACCGAACTGTGGTTGAAGCAGCTAGAACTATGCTGATTCAAGGAAAGGTAGCTCACACCTTTTGGAGAGAAGCGGTGAGCACTGCAGTCTACACAATGAACCGGGTACTCATCAAGAAAGGTAAGGATAAAACTCCTTATGAGTATTGGACCGGTAAGAAACTTGTGGCTAGCTACTTTAAAGTGTTTGGTAGCAAATGTTACATCAAGAAGAGTGAACACCAGAGAAAATTTGATGCTAAATGTGATGAGGGAATATTCCTAGGGTATTCCACCAAGAGAAAAGCTCTCAAGTACTTCAATAATAGGAATTAGAGAATTATGGAAAGAATCAATGTAAGAGTTGATGAAACCTCAGAGAAAACTGAGGAAACTGGCAGTAAGCAAGAGGTAAATGAACCGGTTGTAAGCTTCTGGGAACCGGTTGCCAGTCAACCAAGTACCAGTAATAGTGTTCCTATACCGGTAGATGTAGATGCTGATACTGATGGAGATGAGGATGAAGAAGAAAAACAAGAGGAATCTATCAAGACCATTCCTCGGTATGTTATGATCCTAAGTAGATCATAGGAGATAAGGATGTAGGAATCCTTACAAGAAGAAAGGTCAGAGAAAACTCATGTATGATCTTTGAATTTGAGCCTAAATCATTCAAAGATGCACATAAAGATGAAGATTGGTTCAAGGCAATGGAAGAGGAACTTGACCAAATAGAGAGAAATGGTACATGGTCTTTGGTACCCAGACCGGAGCATAAAATTGTCATTGGTACCAAATGGGTTTTAAGAAATAAGTTGAATGAGGATGGCACAATGATTAGAAATAAAACTAGACTTGTGTGTAAAGGATATGCTCAAGAAGAAGGAGAAGACTATGGAGAAACCTTTGCTCCTACAGCCAGATTGGAAGGAGTTTGTATGCTTCTTGCATATGTAGCTTTTAAAGGATTCAAAGTATATCAAATGGATGTAAAATCTGCATTCCTAAATGGTGTACTTGAAGAGGAGGTGTATATAGAGCAACCAAATGGGTTTACCCTATCTGAAGACAGTGACATGGTGTGTAGGCTACATAAAGCCTTATATGGTCTAAAGCAGGCACCTAGAGCATGGTATGAATGCCTACACTCCCATCTTGTGAAGATTGGATTTGAGAGAACAAGCGAAGATAGTAATATCTACTTGAAGTCTGAAGGAGATCAGATCCTGATCTGTGAGGTATTTGTTGATGACAATATCTTTGGTGGAGATGACAAGATGAGTAATGAGTTTGCAAATGAGATGAAGAAAGAGTTTGAGATGCCACTCATAGGGGAGATTAAGTTCTTCATTGGACTGCAGATTAAGCAGATGAAAGATGGAATTTTTATCACTCAATCCAAGTATGTCAAAGAGGTTTTGAAGACCTTTGGCATGGAAGATAGCAAACCGGTTGGTACACCGATGGTGACCGGTTGTAAACTATCCAAGGAGGATGACTCAACATTGGTTGATGAGAAGGAATACCGAACAATGATTGGTAAGTTGCATTATGTAGTGCATAGCAGACCAGATATTGCACATGCAATTGGCATTATTGTAAGGTTCCAGAAAAGTCCAAGAGAATCCCACTTGGTTGCAGTCAAGCGGATTCTTAGGTATCTGAAGGGAACTATTGATTATGGATTGTGGTATCCATATAGCAAGGATTTCAACCTGAAAGTATTCACAGATGTTGATTGGGCAGGTAATGTGGATGACTAGAAGAGAACAACTGGTGGTGCATTCTTTCTTGATGGTAGACTAGTCTCATGGATGATTAAGAAGCAGAGTTGTATCTTTCAGTTTACAGCGGAAGCAGAGTATGTTGCAGCTTTCATGAACTGCACTCAGAAAATTTGGATGAAGCATGTATTAAATGGCTTCAAAGTTCCTGTATCTAAACTGGTAAGTATATTTTGTGACAATACTAGTGCAATTAACATCTCCAAGAATCCGGTTTTACATTCTAGAACCAAGAACTTTGAGTTTAAGTATCATTTCTTGAGGGAAAAGGTTCAGAACAAAGAGATTGCATTGGAACATGTTTCCAGTAAGGAGCAGTTAGTAGACATATTCACCAAGCCTCTCCCAAAGGCTACATTTATATACTTAAGAGGCGAATTAGGGGTGCTTCCCCTTCAGGAGGTAAACTAAAGGTATATGCTCCACATCAGTCAAGTATTGCATAGTCAAATTTTTCTTCAGGATTGATGTGTTGAAGGATGCTACTCCTCAGGGGGAGCAACATAATGGAATAGGGAAGATTGTGCCTCCACTTTGGTATTGTTGTCAAAGGGGGAGAAGAAGTGAAGCAGAGAAGATATTTGCAGAAATTTGGGGAGAAGATGTGTTGGGGGAGAAGATGTGAAGCAGAGAGATATCTTTGTATATTGCCATCAATGCCAAAGGGGGAGATTGTTGGCATTATGTGAACCGGTATAAGGACATGATGACATTGTATGTTGTCATTGATGTCAATATGTTGAAGAAGAGAGAACCGGTATGTTACCAAGAACCGGTATATGTGAGAACCAGTATAACATTGTGAACCGGTATATGTGCCAAAGTGAAGCGGTGTGTTTGTTCAAGGTGAACCGTCATGTGGTTATGGGAACCGGTAAATGGAATCTTTGTATGACTACCAGTTGGTAGTCTCAACTTTAGGGTTTCTGGTTGAAGTCCCTCAAGCCTATGTGACTTAATCAGTGACTTTATGTGATGAGTTAGCATTGTAACAAAGAACAGATCGTGTTTCCACGACAACCTTGTGCACATGAAGGATCTTGCATGAAGGAGATTGTCCCTATCTACCTTGGGAATGTGCGAAATCTGTAAATAATGATAACCCATGATGGGTTATCAACCACTATGAAATAAGTGGAAAAAAAATGAGGGAGAACATCTTGAGATTGGTTCAAGACTGTTGCATTTAATGCAATGTGCTCAATAGTTAGGATTGAACCATTTGAATTGCTCAACCTAATAGGTTTCAGGTTTAGGGTTTATGCTACCAACCTATCTATTTCCTATAAGGTCAATGTTGTGTTTCTTTCTGAGGTTGTTGGAAAAAGTTGTGTGTGAGTATCCAAGTGAAGAGATACGTAATTCTTGCAAAAGAAAAAGAGAGAAGTGATACCTGTAGAGTGTAAGTGCAGAAGGTGAAGAGGAGCTAAAGTGGATCTACATTGGCATTGAGTGCTGTTACTAGATTATTGTAATACCTATTGATCTCTAACCACTTCAACAATTGGGAAATCCCTTAACAAGGTAGCTTTAACCGGCTTACTATAAATCCTTTAACAGGGTGACTCAAAACCATTGAGTTCTTAAAATCCTCTAATAAGGTAACTTTTAATAGGGTTTGACCCTTAACCGAGTGGTCCCTAACAGGATCATTTCCTAACAGAACCTATTGCATCAATCTTTAACCAGACAAGGCTCCTAACAGAGCGGACTTCTAAAGAGCTCAAAAATATAGTTTGTGGGTATTCATCCCCACCATTGTTTTTCCCAGTTGGGTTTCCACATGAAAAATCTGTGTGTCATGTGTGGTGTTATTCATGTGATGGTTTAAGTGATTTGTGTCTGAAGGTAAATCATGTTAATCTAGCTGTTTATATATCTTTGATGATAGATTACCTATTCATGCACTAGGGTGAAATGGAAATGAAGTATTAGATTGTATGAAAAGATAAGTGTCAACCGGTTTATGCTTGTCTCAGTTATTCTAGGTTTTCCCGGTTGTACTCTGTTTAAGACTGGTGTTACTGTTTGTCTATCAAAGCATAGTGTCTGCTGACAAACTAGTTTAGGATTGTGTTTTTGTCTGTACTAATTCACCCCCCCTCTCAATACCAGTTTGGTACTATCCATTCATCATTGAGTTATCAATACAGACAAACCTTTTCCTATAGCTAGGGAAAAGCTTAGACAAATTCACACAAATGCTCATAAATTTCTCAACAAAAGAACAGAGAAAGGATTGAAATGCTAACTTAATCGTTTGGATGCAAATGGGTGCTATTGAAAATTCTAGAGATGCTTCAATCACTTCTGGTTTGTCTTTTCTTGCTCTATGCTTCTCTCTTCAATCACAGGGTGAGAAACTGCACTTCAAATTTTTCTTTATTGCCTACAGATGAATTGCCATTACTCCATACATGCAAGCTTCAACTAGTTGGTGGCTTTTGATATTAAAATGCTACTGTTGATCCTTAGATGAATGACTCAAATCTCAAGTTGATACTTTTGACTGCTGATATGGCTCCCTTTCTCATATTACTCTTCCACCTTTGAAAACACACTAGAATTCATGAAATTATGACCTCTACGAGATGGTGGGTCCCCATGTTTCCTTGTTATTCAATATCCCACATGGTCATCACTACACCTTGCTTCAGGATATGAGATAGTGAGAATTCACTAACTCCCTATTACTTGCTATTCCACAATGTCTTCTCCTTATCACTATTCACCCTGCAGGATAGCGGTGCCTCATTATTGATCTACCGCTTTGCTATCCCACAACACCCCTTCTTTATTTATAAAACACCCATGAGATGGTGGGGAAGGAAACTTACCCCACTATCCCACTTTTCTTTTCTCAATACTCCTTTAAGTCTGCGGGAAACCCCTTTCTAAGCATCCTGATTCTTTCTCGGTATCCCATATCACATGCCTTCACTATTTATTTTCTTCATTGTCTTGATGCTTTCCTCCATAGTGGGGTCTCATTTCTTTGCATGTGAAAGTCATCCCATAGGGTCTCAACCCTACAACCTTGAACATAGTGGGATGGGCTCTTCATTTTATTCCTTCAACACTTTGTCCCACTATCCTGCAATGAACTTTTTTTTCTTCATTAGGCCTTTGCGGAGAGATAGTTTTGTCTTTGTTTATTTGTGTCCGCTATCCCACAAAGGGAATTTCTTTAATTCCTATGAGACCACAAGGCTCTTTGCTCCCCTTTGTATCTCATTGTCCTATAGTGGGATTTACATTCTTGATAGCACCTTGTGAGGTAGTGGGGCTTCATTTCCTTAGTTCCCGCTATATCGCATGAACATTTCCTTCCTTTTGCACTACTTGTGGGAATCTATTTTCTTGGATTCAAAGGACATCCTGCTATCCCGCACGCCAAAGCTGGCCATACCAAACACTTTGCGGGATAAGAATTCTATTATTAAATAAGCTTCCCACTATCCTACACCCTCTTTAAAAATCATAACAGATGACCTACGTGATAAGAATTAACGGGTCCTATTAAATGATCCTGCTATCCCACAATGACCAAGAACACAAGGGTGGACTTAAGTAAAATATTTTCAACAAGTGGTCACTTTATGAGGGGTAAAGGGGTCGTAGCGTGAGCACACCTAGGACATTTAGGTTTTTAAAACATGGGACTTACACATGAATCATTGAACCCTTTGAAATATATAAGCGACTGACTCAAAAAGTAAAACCTAGCGCACGGGATTGGTATACACATGACTCAGAACCCTTTGATGAATAACTTAAGATGCAAAGTTCGGCTATTCATAGTCAACAAATAATTAGAAGACATCACAAGATAAATCAAAGGCCATTTAGAAAATTTTGAACCCCTCTAAAAACCTACCACCGAGGACATTTTAGAAACACAAAAGACTCTATTACGATAAAAATTAGCACTCCCAACAGTGGCTCTAGTTGGGGACATTTGATTCACAGGATCAAAGTGATAATTCAGATCTCTGGGAGAGCAAACCACCTCAAAAAACACAACAGATATTTGCACAAACCTAACATAGGTACAAAACCTACACCACTGTGCATGGAAGAAGGATTTAAGAAAAGAAATGCTTCAAGAACTATCCATTCACTGACAGCTCTTGCATTTCACCACTCATGTTTGCAAGGAAATAAGAATCCTCACCATGTTTTTGTGCAACAACATATGGACCAAGCCATAGAGCCTTGAACTTACCATGTTTGCCTTTGTCTTGGCCCCTTTCATTCTATGCCAAAATCAAGTCATCCACCTCAAACTTTCTATTTAAATCTCTTTTATCAAACAAATATTTGCTTCGCTACTATAGCTTCATGTTTCTTTTGTGGGAATCACTTATGATTTCATCAAGCTTTGCAAACTGTTCCATTCTTTCTTCCATTGGCTTAGGTATATCCCATTCATTTTCTTGGGTAAACTTTGTTGGGATCCAAGAACACTGAGAGGGGGGGGTGAATCAGTGTTCTATCAGAATGGAGAAATTTACCCTTATTAATACAATAACTTAGCCACCGGTAAACATAAAAGCATATAACAATAAGGAACAATGCAACCACAAAGATGAACACCATAACACAATAGATTTATACGTGGAAAACCTCAAAGAGGAAAAACCATGGTGGGATTGGAGACCCATAATATCTATCCACTGATTAGATAAATAAATACTATAATAAGGGGCCTACACATGCAGGAAGGCCAACATACTAGAGCACACTGCTCATCACAAAATGTGTCTCATTGACTACAAAAAACATCGGACAACAATCCAGAATGAAGATTGAACTGCAAGTATAGCATCTCCCATGCCTAAGTATAGTTCCAATTAAGCTCAATACCTAAGGCCTTAAACCTCTTCCACAAACTCAATTTGATCACCTATGATCGACCAAAATCTTTTCCTACGATTACAACATTGTTTGCATATAGATAATCCCACAAACAATACCATACATGATCTTCATGATCTACAAAAAGATCTTACATCATCTTTATACCAACCTGGAACCTAAACAATTAGGTCGGCCACCTAAAAGATAATACAATAAATTCATAACTTAAACCCACAATCTAATGATCAACCAAGTTGGCCTAAAACCAAAACAACATAATCCAATGAATGAATCCAACTGGTAACGTATCAGGAGCATCAACCCACACGTTACATAAACCGGTCCATAACCTAGATAGCACCGAACCCAATTTAGGTCCACACATGCTAAAGCAATGATCCCAATAAATCAAGGCCCGAACACAATCACCATCAGCATCCTGAATCCCTTCTAGAAGCCACACGAACACCACTTATGCATAATATCAAAAGATATTCAAAAAATCTTTGCCAGTGAAACCCTCACCGATAACCAAAAGGCTTACTAGAACAAGTGATAGCTTTCGGATCAACAAATACCAAACCAATTGAATGTGATACACATTAGGAAAACATGAATAACCAATCCAAACTAATTCCATAGACCAAAGTATATCAGAGCATACCGGATCAACATGATCTAACCAACCAAAAACCAATCATCCTACTGGGACCAACTAGATACCGGTAAACAACCAAATGAGCTAGTGTTGACATCAATGCAACACATAATCAATTCCTCCAAATTGCCAACAATCTCTCCCTTTAGCATTGATGGCAACAGTAGATGTGAAAAACATCCAAGTGCTAATAAATGCCAAACAAGTCTCCCCCAATGGAAGACAACCAACAATCTCGCACAAAATGATAAGACAATGAGGTTCTAAACCAAATATCTTTGTACCAATTAACCATCCATAGATCTGAACCAAACTCCTCCAATGGGATACAACCAATCTTAAATCCAAGTGCCAATAATCACCTCCTTAAACTGATATCTCTATTAAGCTATGTATTACACATAAGTATCTCTCCCCTTAATGTATATAACTCCTTAAGTTTTTCACATGAATATCTCTCCCCTTTTGATATCAATGCCAAAAATCTGACACAAATATCAAAGAAAAATCATAAACCATTGAATCACAAGACTAACTACTCCCCCTAAGTAGTAGCATCACCACATCAATCTAGAATGAATAACAGCTCTGATAATACAACATCACTTAGGTCTCTATCGGAGGGGCAAAAAACCTCAACCTATCTCTCAAATGCTCAAATGATTCCTCAAACCAATCTAACTTCATTTGCTTCCACCTACTCCTTCAGAAAATTATACTTGATAGAAATACCAAATTCTTTGATATGTCAATAGTTGTAGAGTTATCATAGTGAATAACTACCAGTACATTACAATCTAACTTTATATATCCTTCAACATATGCTACATCCATAGAACTTGTGGACAGTTAGTAGCAATAGAAACATACTCAGCTTCAAAAGTAGATAAAGAAGTACATGATTGCTTCTACTGATCCATGAAATAAGTTTCTTTCCAAGAAATAAAGCTTCATTGGATGAGCCTATCCACTTACCTATATCTCTAGTCCAATCTGCATCTGAACATGCTCAAGGTGTAAAGTCATAAAAAAGAAAAATCCATACCAGAAAATCCTTGAAAATATTTGAAAATCCTAGCTACCAGAGAAAGAATTCAACATAATAAATTCCTTCCTTCTGAGAATATCCATTACAAACTAATCAAGCCTAGTTCTAATAACATCCAAGTCCATGTGTTGCCCTTTTCTTACTGATCCAATTCCTCTTCCATATCTTTCATCCAACATTCATCCTTATAAGCTTCAATAACTGATGCCGATACAATTAAGGAAATTAAGCATACCTCACCAGCTGCCAACCTTCTTCTTGTCCAATTATCTAATCTTCTGAATGATTTGGCCTTACATACCTAGGAATCTTCTGACTCTCTATTCCTCTTCCCTGATCTTTAGTTACTGTTGAATTTTTTGATATTGCTGGAGTAACTGGTTCAACATTTTGTTTTGGTAAAGGTGTTATCGGTTAAGTTAAGACAATTTCCACTACTGGTTCTTTCTCATAAGTTCCGATTTGACTTCTATTCAGCTCATCCACCTTGACATTAGCACTCTCCACAATTCTTTGCAATCTATTGTTAAAACATCTATATGCTTTACTTTTATTAGAATAACCAAAGAAATATTCCTTCATCACATCTAGGATCAAACTTCCAATTCACTACCAAAGATTCTGAAATACTTAACTGTAGATATATGACCAAACCATAACTCATAAAGTGACTTACTGGTAAACCAAACTAGATCCAAGATCCAACAAATCTTTGCTGGTTAACCTTCAAATTGACTTCCAAAGATCTAAAATAGGCTTTCAGACCACTACCAGGGGAAATGTAAGATTTATCATGAATTTTCCCCCCCCTAAGATGAATGCCTTAGTTACCAAATGAGTTTCCCGTTGCTGTAGGAACATTCTGCTTTGTTGGTTGAGTAATCGGGGTATATCCTTTAGCCAAATGAACATTTGGGGCAATTGATTCACTTGATTGAGCCTCAAACTTCATAAACCACTTCTTCTCATGCTCCTTCCGAGTGTCATCAACCTTCTGCTTTCCCTTCTCATTAGATTTATCACTTCCTACTGATAGGTTCTTGCTTCTACAAAATTAAGCAATATGTCCTGCTTTGTTGCATGCATAACAACTGGCATTATTCTTTTGAATTACTTTACTATAACCTTGACAATTCCTTGACCTGCATTGATTAGGCACATGTCCAAACTTTCCACATGCATGACATTTCAAATTCATTCTACAATATTTTGTCTTATGACCATACTTCTTACAATTTGAACACTGACTGAGAACTACATTATTATTCTGATTTTCTCTATTTCTACAATGCCTAGCCATATGACCAAATATATTGCAAACAAAGAATCTACCATTAAATTTATGTGCATTGGGTTGTCTTACCGGTGACCTCTGATTTTAGTTGACCTTCTGACCAGATGTGTTATCCTGATTTGCAGTACCAGAACTTTCTCCATGCTCAAATCCAAGACCTCTAGTGTATCTAGTGTCCCTTTTATCCTTCAATAATTCATCAAGCTTAGCAGAACTAACCTTGAACTTATCTTTGTATTCATTTGCAACAATTAGATCATCTCTTAGAATTGTTACCATCCTTTCAAATTCTTGCTCATTGTTCTGTGATTGCACCAATTCAGTTCTCAACACATTATTTTCATGAACCAACCTAATGCATTCCTCATATCTATCTTTCAGAGATATAGCAATATTTTCTTCATTCATCTTCCATTCTTCAATATCCTTTGACATCCTCATAGTTAGGGCTTGGATTTCATTCTTCATGACAATATTCTCCTGACTCAGCTTTTGACATTGTTCCTTAAGGGCATCCTTCTCTTCATCATCCCGATTTCATAAAAGTTCCTTCCTTTTAGTTGAATAGATGTCAACCTCTCCTGTAGGATAATAATGAATTCCTTAGTAAATCTCAACTCATCTTGCATATTCATGTTCCTCAATCTTTCAACATCATAGTCTTCAAGTGCTACTTGAAGTTCCTTCCTTAAACTTATCTCCATGGATTCTGGATATAGGATCTTCTTCAAGCTGTTAGACTTACTCTGAGATACCAGGCTTTGATACCAATTGTTGGGATCCATGAACACTAAGAGGGGGAGGGGCATGAATTAGTGTTCTACTAGAATGGAGAAATTTAACCTTATTAATACAATAACTCAACAACCGATAAACATAAAAGCATATATCAATAAGCAATAATGCAACCAAAAATATGAACACCATAACACCACAAATTTATACATGGAAAACCTCAAAGAAGAAAAACCACGGTGGGATTGGAGACCCACAATATCTATCCACTGATCAGATGAATACATATTACAATAAGGGGCCTGCACATTCAAGAAGGTCAACAACCTAGAGCACACTTCTCATCACAAAAGGAGTCTCACTGACTACAAAACATCGGACAACAATCTAGAATGAAGATTGAACTGCAAGTATATCATCTCCCATGCCTGAGTACAGTTTCGATTAAGCTCAATACCAGAGGCCTTAAACCTCTTCCACAAACTCAATTTGATTACCTATGATCAACCAAAACCTCTGCATATAATTACAACATTGTTCGCATATAGATAATCCCACAAACCATACCATACATGATCTTCATGATCTACAAAGAGATCTTACATCATATTTATACCAACTTGGGACCTAAACAATTAGGTCAGCCACCTAAAAGATAATACAATAAATTCACAACTTAAACCCGCAATCTAATGATCAACCAAGTCGGCCTAAGACCAAAACAACATAATCCAATCAATGAATCCAATCGGTAACACATCGGGAGCATCAACCCACACATTACATAAATTGGTCCATAACCTATATAGCATCGGACCCAATTTAGGTCCACACAAGATAAAGCAATGATCCCACTCAGTCAAGGCTCAAACACAATCACCATCAGCATCCTGAATCCCTTCTAGAAGCTACACCAATACCACTTATGCATAATATCAAAAGATCTTCAACAAAGCTCTGCTGGTGAAACCCTCACCGGTAACCAAAAGGTTTACTATAACAAGTGATAGCTTCCAGATCAACAAATCTTGAACCAACTGAATGTGATACACATCAAGAACACATGAATAACCAATCCAAACCAATTCTGCAGACCAAAGAATAGGAGAGGATACCGGATCAACATGATCTAACCAACTAGAAACCAATCATCCTATTAGGACCAACTAGATACCGGTAAACAACCAAAGCAACTAGTGTTGACATCAATGACAAACATAAATGCAACACATAATCAATTCCTCCAAATTTCCAACAAACTTGTACAAAGGCAAGAAGTTATTAATAGGAAAACTGATCTATGTTCCATACACCAACTCAAATGGAGATTTTCCTATAGCTTTCTTGATAGTGATCCTATCATCCCATAGTATTGTCTTCAACTTTGAATCTCAAGCCTTTTTATTATTCTCAAGGGTTCTCTTGACGATTTTCAATAGACTCAGCCTGCCCATTTCCTTGAGGATTATATGGAGATGAGTAGGAAATAATGATGTCATAAGTTGCAAAAATTAGTAAACTCCTCAGATTTGAATCACATTGCATTATCCATTATTAATATTATTGGGACTCCAAACCTAGTGATAATCTTGCTTGTCAGAAAATCAATTACAACCCTACTAGTTGCCTATCTAGTGGGGATATCTTCCACCAATTTTGTGAAATAGTCTATGGCTACAAGAATCCACTTGTGCCCTCCACTAGACTTTTCAATCATTTATCTAATAAAATCTATACCCCATTGATGAAAAGGGGCTTCAACCTGCATGAGCTTGAGAGGTAGAGATCCTGAATACTTTATCTTACAAGAGAAATTTTGACAAGGCTCACATTTTCTAACAAATTCATGGGCTTTCTTGAACAATGTGGGCCAAAAGTATCCAACCCTTACCACCTTGTGGGCAGTAGTCTTTGTTGTGTAGTGGCCTCCACATATTCTTGCATGTGTTTCCTTAGGCACTACCTAATCCTGATGCTCATCTAAGCAGAACAGAAATAAACCATCTTTGTCTTTGTAATGTAAATCTCCAAAAATAAAAACATACCTTTAGGCCTACAACTTCAATGTTATTTTCTGAGTATCAGTGAGTTCATCAGGGGACTTCATGTACTTTAAAAAATACAAAATGTTGGTATACTATGTGTAGACGTCTAGAAATGATCAACGCTTGTGGAGTCATACTTTAACATTTGCGCATTGCCTTATTTTAGGATTTTTGCATCGCATTAACATTTCTTCAATGTCGCGCACTTGGTCTTTATCATTTGCGAGCATTGAGTCCTTCTTCTGCATTCTTCATTTATCTTGCTTTCGAATTTGGTCTTGTCGATAATAATCTTCAATCATGATTTTGGTTGATCTTATCCTGTCGCATCAATGTGCGTGCTCATTTGTCATCATTTTGGACATCGTCAATCCTAATTAGGGTTTTGTCCTCTTTTCAATCTTGTCATATGGCGATTCATTTGTCATCGATCGTTGTCATTTGATTTGTCATCGATCGTTGTCATTTTCAATCTTGTCATTTTGCGATCAATTTGTCATCGATCGTCATCCTTCTCAATCATGTCAATTTGGATCAATTAGTCATTGTTCCTCGTCAATTGGTGCATTTATCAATCAAATCATTTATCAGCATTGGTCTTTTATCAAGTCATAATCATGATCAAATCGATCCTACATCAAGACCTAATTGTCATTCTTGCGTTTTCTAATTCATCTTCTAGGGTTTCATGATTTATTCATTTAACCTTGTTTGTCATTTCTCCCTCTAGGTTAAATAGTTTATTTATCCTAAGTCTTCTTATCATAATTAAATGTTTATTTAATTGGCTAACTAATTCTTCCCTCTTTGTGAATTAATTAATAAATGAAAAATTGTTAATTAATTCACTTAATTCCTAATTTCCTCATTTTCTAAATTTCTTAATTCCTAATTTCCTCAATTTTCTAATTTCCTAATTTCTAATTCATCTAATTTCAATTCTCTCCTATTTTTCTCCTAATTTCATGGGAATGACATTTCAAGTTGTCATAATTTGTCATAATTGACAATCAATCAATTTTGACATAGAAATTTGTCATAATTTTGTCAAGATTATCAATCAATCAATTTTCCATAGAAAGTGCAAATTTGTCATAATTTCTCATGTTTGTCATTCTTGATTTGCAATTTCCATTTGAATCAAATTCATGCTAATTTTGTCTATAAATTGGATGAATTTCTTCAATCAAGGCCCCTGGTCCTTTGTCGAATCAATCACGCTTCTAGTATTCTTGCGCTATCGTCTTGTCTACTTGCTTTCACATCATGCATATGCACTAGTAGGTGAGATCCACAACAAATCTATTTGAAGGAGAAAGAAGGACAATAGAGCCACATGAAGGAGACATTCAAGTTTGCAATGGTTTTCGTTTGAATTGATGTCTTGTTTTCATGTCTTTATTGAGTGTTTTTAGGATTGTTATCATTGCAATTGAGTTTTGTGACTGAACTAGGCTAATGTTTACATTGCTTTGATGATTTCCACATTTTCCTATATACATAAATTGGTGAACCTAACGTGAACTAACCCCCTAATCATGCTTTTGAGTGCTTTTGAGTTGATTTGCAGGTGAAAAACCCAAGAAACAGGGTAATGCAGGGTTTTTTGAGAACTTCTGCGCTTGTGTGAAGCAATTTGTGGTTGTGTCAAGCATTCTGCACCTATGTCAAGGACTTCTATGCCTGTGTCAAGGACTTCTGCACCTGTGTTACTAAATTCTGTGCCTGTGTGAGATATTATGTGCCTATGTAGGGCCAGAAACAGAGGTAAAAAGCAGTGTTTTTTACTTGCAAATTGTTTTGTTTTGCATTCTATTTTTGCTTTTTTTGGTTTTTTGGTACTGATTCTTTATGCAGCACCTTGGCATTACGCATGGCAAAGACAAAGATGAAACTACTAATGAATTTTGTGTAGGTTCTCTAGTCAAAGATCAAACAAATCAAACTTCTGACTTGGTGGTTTTACAGGTTGCCTTGTACTCCAACTAAACTTTGTGTTTGTAATTCATAGTTAGGCACCTAGTATGATTTCTAAATAGGATGGAATGAATGTGTGTTTGCTTTGATTGTTGAGTTTTAAATTGTAGTAGGAGAGTATTCTCTCATCCTTCTTAGGGTGATCAGAAATCCAGATCTTCGATACCATTCTCTTGGTTCAGATTGTTTGTTACCTTTAGAGGGCCTGCCTTCCCGACCATTTGCTTTCTTTTGCAAGCAAGTGATAATCATGAGAAGGGAATGACCCAAAGTGAGTATAGCTAGAATACCTTGGCATTCTAACTCACTATAAATAAATACCTGATGGGCGAAAGCTTTGAAGGAAGGGTTACATGGGAATTGTAGTTACTTGGGAAGTGATGATGCTTGGACTCTTTCTCATATCAACATCTAAGTAGGGCCTCAAGGTCTAAATCATGCTTGTGTGACTACATTTGTTTGGTATCTTGGTGGGCTTAATGTCTCAATCACGCTTGCATGACACCAAGGAGTAACGCTTAACAAAAATCCTTACTAAACACCTTGTATTTAGAGGCCAAAAATCCTTCTAGTTGCTTGAGAAGGACAAGTTCGGATACTTGGAAGAGATACTAAGTTTGCCATGGGGAGATTTCCATGGGGACTGATGCTTGGCTGCCCTGAGAAGTGAGTGTCATGGAGGGGAGCCCGTGGGGTCAAGCATCTATGTATTCTCCTTGAATCTCATAATGAGTCTACCTCTCAAGTACCTACTGCCCTTGCCATCCATAAGAAATGTGTGAATGAGCATGATTGTCTTGAGTCTAAGTTAAAATATCTTGTCTTCTTTACTTGTCAAAAGTTGAGTTGTGTCTCATTTCAAAACCAAGACAAATTGATTCAAAACAAGGTTAAACACAAGAATATTTCATTCAACAAAGTTCAAACACCTTCAAACATGGTTGTCAAACATTTTTCAAAATCTTGTCTCAACATTCATGTCACTTAGATTTAGGTTCATCCTAGGTTTGCATTTTGCAAAGTTCATTGTCAATTACCAAGGTTAGGTTTCACTTAGGGCATACTCCTTTGCATATCAATAAAAGTCATCCATTTGCAGGTGTCCTCTTGCATTGGAGTAATACCATTTCATAATTCAACCTTAGGTTTTGCCTTAGGTTGAAATTGTCATAAATTTGCATGTGCATACCCTATGTCCCTTCATTACGCTTAAGTCATTATCATATCATATTAGAGTCATTTGCATAGTAATTGTCCCTTTGCATATAGTCTCAAAACTAGGTTTTGTTACACTTGAGTAATCCAAATCTTTGATAAATCCTAAGTCATTGTTAAGAAGTCTAGACCTTATCAAACCTTTTCTCCTTTTGTCATTATTGTCATTTGGTCAAACCTAGCTTAGTATCCAAGAATATAGGGGAGACATTGTCATTTTGTCCTTTTGTCCTTTGAGGTCTAGACATCATTTCAATTTCCTAAGGGTCTCTTTTTAGATTTGCATTCGAAAAAGTTTGTCAAAATCTTGAAAAACAACCAAAAACATAGATTGCATTCTTGCCATAGATTTGCATCTTCATTTATTTAGTTTGCATTTAGTTGCATATCATACATTATCCTTAAAAAATTCCAAAAATATTGCATTTGCATAGTGACATGCCTGTTGAAACAAGGTCAAAATCTAAGAAGATGGGCGAACCAACGTATCAACCCATTGACAACATATCAAATTCATAGTTTCAAACTAGTCAAACAATACAAATTGAAGGTTTGTCAAACACATAATTACCACCATATGGGATGGTTCAACTTGGACCACCTCCATTATATGAACCAGTATTTGTACCCATGAAACCAGGACATGGGAGTGTTCCACCAACACCAAGAGGAAACACACCTTTCGATTGGAATCAACCAAACCTACAACATGAAATTCAAACATTACATGAGGAACAAACTCTTTCACAAGGATTTGGTTCAGATCAAGGCATTCAATAGGAGGCAAATCTTAATGTCCAACCAGATTCTTCATCAGATTCTGATGCTTCTGATGATGTTGACATGTTCCTTCAAGATCCAAAGTTGACAAAAAAGATGGATAAATTCTTGAACAAAGTTTTTAAGATGTCCCACAAATATATCTTGACATGATGAGTAATGTGACCTCCTCAAGTGAGCAAATCAATGTGCAAAAACAAGGTGGTGAGCTGTTAAGTTTCTCTCCACATCCAAATGAAGAACATGTGCAACAAGAAACTCAACCTATCTTGATGAGTAAACGTGCTTCAAAGGCATTGACAATGACTATTCCTCAAAAGTCACCATTTGAGGAAATAAATAATCCATTATTTAACACAACACCTATAACACAAGATCAAATGAAGACCACACAAATATTGACAGCTATCCCTCAACAAGAAGTGGTTCCTCACATGCATAAAATTGGATCAAAATCTAAGATGCAAGAAAGCTTCACGACTGGAATGCCTAATATCACCAATGTCCAAAACAATTCCACAATGCAACAAAGTTCCTATGTCCCGTTAAGCTCAATATATTTGCCAAACACTATTGTGATAGATCCTTCGATAATGGCGACACAAAGAGCTACAGATAGTGGTTTGCACCAACAACAAATGTTGGAACAATTGAGTAATACACAAAAGGTACAATCGAATGTGGAAACAAACAATGCTCAACAACAACAATATCGCATTCAACAACAAGTTGCAGTGCCTTCTGCCCCATTACAAGTTAATGCAAACTTGCAACCACCACAATGGATTGGAAAAACAACACAACAAGTCAATGCAAGTGCCATACCCCATCTTAAGGAGAAACAACAAAAACCACCCAAACAAAGTTTTTTGCAAATGATGGGATTTACACCGTGACAACAACAATTGGCACAAAGTCAGCAAATTCCAATTTGTTAGCACCAACAACAACATGTGCCTCAATATGTGCCAAGACAAACAAGCTATCATACTTCACAACCGCAATTGATGCCTATGCAATATCAACAACACCCTCACTTGCAATATCAACCTAGGTTACAAACGATGATGCCACCACAAGAAGCACAACAACAAGGTCAATATCAAGGCATGGCACAACCACAACAACAAGAGGTGTACCAAGAAAATTATATGCCGGAGACACCAAAGACGGCAATTTCAGAGCATCAACAACCAATCGGAAACACGATGTATCGACAAAGAGTACCCACCAGGATTAATGATGGACCTCCAAAATCTGATACAGTTGCGTAACAGCTTGAGAAATTGCAACGACAAGTTGACGCATTAGAAACTAAAGGAACAAAGAAGTTGTACACAGATCAAGATTTATGTCCTAATCCATTTGACAAGAGCTTATACATGCCTCCATTCCCTAAACATTTTGATGCACCTAATTTTGAGAAATATAAAGGGAACGACAATCCAAAAGATCACATTCGAGCATTTTTTGCGGCATGTACTGAAGTGAGTTATGAGGAGACATATTTAATGTGCTTATTTACACGAAGTCTCACTGGACAAGCCATGGATTGGTACTCGCATCTGCCAGGAAATATAAAAACTTGGTCGGAATTGGCTCAAAAGTTTATAGCTCACTTCACGTTCAACATCGACAGTGACGTGACCATGTCAGATTTATGCAACACCAAGCAAAAGCAAGGTGAACCATTAGTGACTTTCTTGCAATGATGGTGAAGCTTGTATAGTCGTTCTTCCCTAGATATACCTGAAGAACAACAAGTGAATTTGTTTATCCAAAATTTGGTCCCAGAAATGATGTATGAACTCAAATTGAAAAGTCCCAGTACTATTGAGAAACTCATTAAGAAAGGGATGAACATTGAAACCGCTCTTGTAGCCAAGGGAATCATTAAGCTCAATAAAGACAATGAGCACACAAACAATTCAGGGGACAGAAATAGATTTTGGTACAAATACAAGAATGTCACTAATGATGGAGTTGTTGATGCAAGAATGGTGAATGCAAATCAACCCCCATTCACAATCAAGAAATTGAGTGTTCCTAATATGTCAACTATGGAACAAAATCAAACACCAGTGAGCAATGTTACTCAATAGCCACAATACCAATAGCATACTCAACAATACACTCAACAATATAATCAACAACAAGGTCAGCAACAAAACCAGCAATGCAAACCTTTTTGAGCAAGGGATGGACCTCCTCGATAGTTCACGCCATTGGGAGAGCCTATTGAGTCAGTAATGAAACAATTAATACAAGCCAAATTTATCAAGTTACTAGATATCAAGGCAGAACCAGTGGTAAAGCCGCATTGGTGGAATGATAATGCATATTGTGAGTACCATCGGTCAAAAGGACATAAAACCGCATCATGTTTTCAATTGAAACATATGATTCAAGACTTGTTAGAGCAAGGAGTAATTGAGGTAGATCCACCCAACGTGACCTCTAACACTGATCATACAATTTTCAAAACTCCTTTGCTTGATCATGACAAGGGTAAAGCATCCTCTTCAAACTCTACCCAAACAACAAATTATGCAAATATTGGTTATAACAATGTCATCAATTGTTTTTGCGCATCAAATGAGTATGTTTCCACCCTAAGAATAAAGGGACAAGATCCTTCTTGCACAGTCACCACTCGTCGATCCAAAATAGTCCTGAAAGGAGCTCTTGCAGTTCCTCCCAAATCAACTCCTATGAGTCAGTATAATCTCCTAGATCATCTAGGAAAGACACCTGCACAAATATCAATCCTTGAGTTGTTGAAAATGTCCCCCATGCATCGCGCAGTCCTAGATAAAGCTTTAATTGAGTCCACTGTCCCGACAGACATTGATGTTGACCAGTTTCAAGCCCAAATTGGACATCTAGCTGTTTCCCAAAATATTGCATTTTCTGATAATGATATTTCACCTGATAAGCTTCCTCATAATGATCCTTTACATCTTGAAGTATTTGTCCATAATTGCAAAATCCTACGAGTCTTGATAGATGGCAAAGCAGGTCTTAATATTTGTACCTTGAGAGTGGTCATTGGCCTTGGTTATACAGAAAATGACATTGATGCTTCCAGAAGAATAACAATCAAAGTATATGATGATGCTGAATGCCCATCTAAAGGGATAATTACATTGCCTATCAGAGTCGGTCCAGTGACATAAAACACTTTCTTGCAAGTCTTAGACCTCAATCTCCCTTATAATATGATTCTTGGCCATCCATGGATCCACGCAATGAAAGTAGTTCCATCCACCTATCATCAATGTTTAAAATATCCTTACAATGGAACTAAGATAACAATTCCAGGAGATCCTAATCCATTTCAATTTTGTGCTACCCTAAAGGATTCCCCTTAGTAGCAAGTCCCAGTCAATAGAGAAGCCCACTCACATAGTTATGTGGATCCTAAAGAATTGTTAGATGTTGTCAAAGGAAAATTGAAGATATAGGACCAAGGATGCGGAGAATATTCAATGGATCAAACATTCCTCATCGGGAATTTACCAATATCTCCAAAATCATGTGGCAAACCACATTTGTTGCAAAACCCAAGGTAGTTATTCAATATCAGCCTCCCACTACATTTACAAGATGGGGTGAACTTGACAAAGAAACTTTGGATGATGATGTCATAGATTGGCTTTATAAAGATCCAACTGAGACCCCACCTGTCAAGTTACCAGTGGAACGATATGACAAAGGATTTACTATGCTGCAGAAGAAAGGATATGATGGCTGCAGTGGCTTAGGCCCGAACAAGAATGGAAGGCTAGAACCTATTATACCTGAGATGCGACCTCCAACTTTAGGGTTAGGTTTTGTACCATTGTGAATTGGATCCTCATCTACCAAAGTGACCATGTGTGGAAAGGGGTGTGACTCTGATGATGAAACAACACCTAAGGATACTCGACCCAGAACTGATTCCAATGAATGGGAGTGGAGTTCTTTTTCTTCTAGCTCCTATGCCCTTGACAATGTTTTCCTTGACCCTGATGATTTGCCTATGGAAGACAAACATGAAATAACTCCCCCTCCTAAAACATGTCCTAATGCTTGGATAGAGTCATTCTGGGACCCAAGCTTGAAATTAGATACAAGTAG
Organism: Cryptomeria japonica; assembly: GCF_030272615.1. Classification (NCBI taxonomy): domain Eukaryota; kingdom Viridiplantae; phylum Streptophyta; class Pinopsida; order Cupressales; family Cupressaceae; genus Cryptomeria; species Cryptomeria japonica. Next base: position 446,764,646 of record NC_081409.1, read on the forward strand.
TTCAGACAGTGATACCACAGATGTTTACATCTTTACCATCTCAGTCCTCTCCCTCCTTAAAATCGATGATGACATGCCCCTCATCTATCCCCAGCTTATCCAACATGACCAACAAGAACCACTCACATTGGATTGTTTTCAAAATGACGAAGCAATTGCAGAATTCCTTGGACTGCGGGAAGGCATACCACAAGGTGATCATAAGGCAGGATTTTCTATTGATCTGGATTCCACAACATATTTTGGGGAGTCAACTCCATCTTCCAGTCATCAAAATGGAAAAAGAAAAGAAAAAATAAAAAATCAAAAGAATAGGTCTTTGAGTGAAAATCGTAAGGCACTCTCTAATCATGAAAAAGTAAAAATAAAAGACGTACCTACGGGTGAAAACCTCTCTGAGGCACCCAAAGGTGGAAGAGTGGACATACCCCTATCAAGTCAAGATAAATCAACATTGCTTGTGGAAATGACTGAAGAGATAAATTTGGGTACACCTGACAACCCTAAGGTCATTCATTTTGCTGCTTCTTTATCAAAACAGGAAAAGATAGATTTTGTCAATTTCTTTCTTGAGAAAAAGATTAGCTTTGCATAGTCCTATGTAGATATGCCTGGCCTTGATCCAGAATTAGTCCTTCATCACTTGCCATTAAAAGTAGATGCCAAGCCTGTCAAACAAAAACTTAGAAAGATGCATCCCCAGGTGGCTCTTCTGGTCAAGGTAGAACTGAAAAAATTACTAGATGTGGGCTTTATCAGACCCATTGATTAAGCAGACTGGATTTCAAATTTGGTACCAGTTAGCAAAGTAACTGGGGGCATCAGAATCTGCACAGAGTTTAGGGATCTCAATAAAGCATTCCCTAAAGATGACTTTCAACTGCCAAATATAGACATCATAGTTGACATGACTGCTGGATATGAGATGCTCTCATTGATGGATGGTTTCTCCGACTATAACCAAATTCACATTGCTCCTAAAGATCAACATAAGACTGCATTCACATGTGCTTGGGGTACCTACTATTGGAATGTGATGCCCTTTGGTCTTAAAAATGCTGGTGCAACATATCAAAGAGCGATGACGACAATTTTCCATGATTTCATGCATACTTTGATGGAAGACTATGTTGATGACTTATTATGCAAATCTGTCACAAGACATAGTCATCTAGCCATCCTGGGCCCAAATTTTGACTGAATGGAAACCTACAAGCTCAGACTCAATCCAAAGAAGTGTGTCTTTGGTGTCATAGCCGGAAAATTACTAGGGTACATTGTTTCTCACAGAGGCATTGAAGTCGACCCTGCCAAGGTTAAAGCAATAATGGATATGCCTCCTCCTTCTAATCTCCATCAACTAAGAAGTCTACAAGGAAAGTTATAGTCAATCCACTAGTTTATAGCTCAATTGGCAGACAAATGTCATCCATTTCAGCATTTATTGCATAAAGGTGTCTCTTTTAAATGGACTGAGCAATGTCAATCAACTTTTCAAGCTCTCAAGGACTATTTGATGTCGCCGCCTATTCTAATGCCTCCTATAGAAGGAAAGCCATTTATATTGTATATTTCTATAACTAAAATGGCACTAGGAGTTCTCTTGGCCCCACATGATGAGAACGGCAAAGAGCGAGCTATTTATTATATCAGCCGGACACTAGTAGGCTATGAGCTGAATTATTCAACTATTGAATGGGCATGCTTAGCAGTGGTCTTTGCAACACAAAAACTCTGACACTATATGTTAAATCACCAAACATTGTTGGTTGCAAAAATTGATCCCTTGAAATACTTGCTTAGCAGAGCAGCTTTGACGGGTCGCCTGGCAAAGTGGGTTATGATCCTCAGTGAGTTTGATATTAAGTACATGGAGCGAAAGGCAATAAAAGGACAAGTCATAGTGGATAAACTTGCAGAGGCTCCTATTTATGATGATCATCTCATGTTGACCAATTTTTTGGATGAATCAGTCTTTGCTCTTACATCTTCTAATGAATGGAAGTTATACTTTGATGGGTCCCATACCAAGTTTAGATCTGGAGCAGGCATATTGTTTATCACCCCTCAAGGTGATGCTATTCCCAAGTCCTACAGAATAACTTTTCATTGTACCAATAACATTGCAGAGTATGAAGCACTGGTCACAGGACTCTGAGTAGCGGTCCACTGGAACATCACACATTTACAAGTCTATGGAGATTCTCAGTTAGTCATCCAACAAGTGAATGATGACTATGAAACAAAAGATGAAAAGCTTATTCCCTACAAGCATATGGTAGATTTCTTCAAGACAAAATTCATGGCTATCCATTTCAGTCAAGTTCCAAGAATGCAAAACAAGTTGGTAGATGCGATGGCTATGATTGCTTCCATGTTAAATATGCCCCACAATATGGATAAATGTGAATTTTTGGTTGAACAGTTGCTTGTCCCTTCTTTTGACATTCCGACAACAGATGTGATGTGCATTCTTGTTGGTCCTAACTCCCCATGGTACAATGATGTATATCAATACTTGAAATCCCAAACCTTACCACCTAACCTTTCCGCTAACCAACGCTGAGCCTTCATCCGACAGACAACCAAATATGTCATCATTGCCGACACCCTTTACCATCGTTCCTTTGACCATACCCTCCTCAGGTGTTTGGATTCTGATGAAGCACAAATGGCTTTACATGAGGTTCATGATGGTATATGTGGGGGCCATTTCAATGGTCTGAGCTTAGCCAAAAATTTGATTCATGCTGGGTATTATTGGACCACTTTGGAAAAAGATGTTCACGATTTTGTTAAGAAGTGCTACAAATGCCAGATCCATGGAAATTACATTCATGCACCAGCCCAAGAGATTCATTCTGTCATATCTCCATGGCCTTTTTCTCAATGGGGATTGGATCTTATTGGCAAGATTCACCGAACATCTGCACATGGACACAAGTTTATCATTATAGCCATAGAGTATTTTACAAAATGGATCGAGGCTATCCCCATGACCTATATCACTGGTGTGCAAATTTCAAAACTCCTATTGAATTATATCATATGCCGATATGGGGTTCCCCTTGCCATAGTCACAGATAATGGTCATCCCTTCAAAAATAAAGATGTCAAGGAACTCTGTGAAAAGTTTCATATCCAACACCGTTTCTCTAGTTCATACTATCCATAGGGTAATGGTCAAGCCGAAGCATCAAATAAAACCATTATCAAGATCCTGAAAAAGGTTGTCAATGACACTGGTCGAGATTGGCATGTACAGTTGAATCCAGCACTATGGGCTTATCGCACTTCTATCTGCACACCTACTGGCGCAACGCCTTATTCCTTGGTGTATGGTGTGGAAGCCATTTTACCCTTGGAAGTAGAGATTCCTTCTTTGCGTGTTTCCTTGCAACATTTGATTGATGATGAGACACACAGAGTCTCTCGGTTGCATCAGCTTGAGATGTTAGATGAGAAACATCAGACAGCCCTGACACATTTGCAAGCATATCAAAACCGTCTCCGTTGCTCTTATAATAAGAAGGTCAAAGGGCGACACTTCGAAGTGGGAGATTTGGTTTTAAAGGCAAACCCCAAGAATGCACAATCTACTGACATCATCAAAGGCAAGTTTGAACCTAATTGGGTTGGGCCTTTCATAGTGACTGCAACATATGGCTCGGGGGCATATCAGCTTGCCACCCCAGAAGGTGAACCTGTGTCCGATCCTGTAAATAGCATGCAACTTCACAAGTACTGGGCATAATTTTCTATCAGCACTTCTTCAAGTATGATCTTGAAAAAATACAAAAAAATCAAAAAAGCAAAAAAATACAAAAAAAATCAAAAAGATCAAAAAATACAAAAAAAGTGAAAAACAAAGGAAAAGAACAAAAAAAAAGTAAAGAAAAATGATTCACCCTCTAGTGAAAACCTGGCAAACAGGCGCTTTGGGCAAGTACCTTGGTGAAAACTTGGCAAACAGGCGCCATGTATAAAAATGATCATTGCTCTGTCATCTATCATGACCTCTAGCTATGCTTTCTCTCTGAAGATTTATCGTGTCTATCCTTGTCCTGACCCAATGTTCTGTTTTAGGCCTGTGATTGGTCAACATCATTGTCTTGCATACTCCGTTTCTTGTGCATATGTTTTAGTCTGAGCCTCTATGTATGTCTTTCAGGTGTGCATTGGGTGCGTTCCCCTTGTCCTGATCAATCACTGGAACTTTTGCATCTAAAATGTCTTGAAATAATCCAAAAAAAAATTGAAAAATGTCCTGAAATAATCCAAAAAAAAATTGAAAAATGTCCTGAAATAATCCAAAAAAAATTGAAAAATGTCCTAAAATAATCCAAAAAAAAATTGAAAAATGTCCTGCAATAATCCAAAAAAAATGAAAAATGTCCTGAAAAAATCCCTAAACATCAAATAAAGTCCTGAAAAAAATGAACACAAAAAAAATCGTAAAATCTCAAAAAGCAAAACAAAAAATATCCCTTTTGTGAATAAGACAAATCACTGAGCATCCCTCCAATGACAATCAATCACACATTGTGCTTTAATGGAATCATGCGTTAACAGATGAACTTTTTCAATCAAACCAGACATTCAAACTGATTAAAATTATCATGTCAATCAATCAACATCAATATCATTCATCCTTGGCACACTATCATGGGTCTTATACAGGGTGTGGTATACTTGAAACTAGACTGTGTCCTGTCTTAGACGGGGTACCACATTCCCTGAAACCAGACAGCATGATCGTCCTAACAACACTTTCAACTTTTGACAATGACGATCAGACTGTTTGTTTGACTTGGTTGAATTTGGGCATCTTATCTTTTTATTGATTTATCTTTGGCTTTGATCATGTTCCTATGTTGCTTGATGATGTCACTGAGTGATTTAGAGTGACCGGGATGGTTCATGGTCCCTTTCTTTTTTGGTTGTGTTTGCTATTTGTGGAATGTTTGTCACAAACTGGGGCAACTATATCATTGGGTGTCTGTGATAAGTACATTCACTTTGTGAATGCCGCACATACCTCGACCCTTGATGTATGCACCCTAGGATGCTTCACTCATTCCTTGTGTGCGATGTGTCTGTCTTTTGCAAAAGGGGTTGCATTCCAGCTCTGGCCTTCAATGCCATGATGCTCTGCATCCGCTTTGCTACAATAAATAAAGGTTCTCACCTACTTATGTGCATTTGTGAAAGCAAGTTTTCCTTCATCTCTAACTGTCCTCTGTCTAATTTCTGCTTACTAACATTTCTTCCGTCAGTCTTGGCAGTCCGTTCGATCAATTGGCCTCTTTTCTGGTTTTTTTCCAGCCAATTCCTCGAGGGGGCATGCATATGTCATTGTTATTGTCTGGGGCATTTTCATTATTGTTCTTTGAAACAATGCTTAAAATCGCATTGTCTCAAAGAGGGGCAAAATGTAGACATCTAAAAATGGTCAATGCTTGCGGAATCATACTTTAATATTTGCACATTGCCTTATTTTAGGGTTTTTGCGTCGCATTAATGTTTCTCCTATGTCACGCACTTGGTTTTTATCATTTGCGAGCATCGAGTCCTTCTTCTGCATTCTTCATTTGTCTTGCTTTCGAATTTGGTCTTGTCAATAACAATATTTGTCATGATTTTGATCGATCTTATCCTGTCGCATCAATGTGCGTGCTCATTTGGTATATTTTGACATCGTCAATCCTAATCAATGATGGAATTAGGGTTTTGTCCTCTTATCAATCTTGTCATCATGTGATCAATTTGTCATCGATTGTTGTCGTTATTAATCTTGTCATCATGCGATTGATTTGTCATCGATCGTTGTCATTTTCAATCTTGTCGTCTTGCGATCGATTTCTCATCGATCGTGGTCATTTTCAATCTTGTCATTTTGAAATCTATTTTGTCATCGATCCTTGTCTTCTTGTCAATTTTGTCATTTTGCGATCAATTTGTCATCGATCGTCATCTTTCTCAATCGTGTCAATTTGGATCAATAAGTCATTGTTCCTCATCAATTGGCACATTTATCAATCAAATCATTTGTCAGCATTGGTCCTTTGTCAGTCTGAATCATGATCAGATCGAATTGATATCAATGATCCTTTGTAAAGACCTAATTGTCATTCTTGCATTTTCTAATTCATCTGCTAGGGTTTCATGATTTATTCATTTAGCCTTGTTTGTCATTTCTCCCTCTAGGTTAAATAGTTTATTTATCCTAAGTCTTCTTATCACAATTAAATGTTTATTTAATTGGCTAACTAATTCTTCCCTCTTTGTGAATTAATTAATAAATGAAAAATTGTTAATTAATTCACTTAATTCCTAATTTCCTCATTTTCTAAATTTCTTAATTCCTAATTTTCTGAATTTTCTAATTTCCTAATTTCTAATTCATCTAATTTCAACGACAATCAATCACACATTGTGCTTTAATGGAATCATGCATTAATAGATGAACTTTTTCAATCAAACCAGACATTCAAACTGATCACAATTGTCTTATCAATCGAACGTCAGCATCAATATCATTTGTCCTTGTCACTACTATCATGGGTCTTATACAAGGTGTGGTATACTCGAAACCAGACTGTGTCTTTCTTAGATGGGGTACCGCATGTCCTAAAACCAGACAACATGACCGTCCTATCAACACTTTCAACTTTTGACAATGAAGATCAAGATGTTTGTTTGACTTGTTGGAATTAGCGAGTCTTATCATTTACTGATTTCTCTTCGATCATGTTCCTATGTTGCTCGATGATGTCACTGAGTGATTTAGAGTGACCGAGATGGTTCATGGTCCCTTTCTTTTTCTTTGTGATTGCTGTTTGTCTACGATGTGTCTATCTTTTGCAAAAAGGGTTGCATTTCAGCTCTGGCCTTCAATGCCATGATGCTACGCATCCATTTTGCTACATTAAATAAAGGTTCTCACCTACAAAGTGCATTTGTGAAAGAAAGTTTTTCTTTGCCTCTAACTATCCTCTGTCTCATTTCTTCTTACTAACATTTCTTCCATTAGTTTGGGTATTCAGTTTGGTCTAGTGCTCTGATCTCCAAAACACGTAAGCTGCATCCTGCATTCATTGGTTAGTATGTTTGCATTATATCAAGCATTTTATCCATTTTCATATTATAAATGCATCAAAAACACATCAAAATATATCCATACATGTTCCACAATGGTACATCAACAATGCATAAGCCATCCATACATGGAAAATAACATAAGTCATAACACATTGCATCCCATCATATCGATGCATATCATATCATATATCAAAATAATATCACAGTACAAAATTGGACTGTCTGTCCTAAGTATGGCCCACAGGTTGACTACATAATGTCAAACTACATTTGTCTCTATTGTAAGGAGCACGTGCCTCTGTCACTGGGTGCTCCCTCTATCCTCCTCATCCCTGACATGTCTTAAGGATGATTTCCCTCCTGTCCCAGGTCCTGGCTATGGTGGTCTCATAGGTCCACTCACCCCCATGCTGCTCACTGACCTCCGAGAGCGTGCCCTACTCTCTGTCTTCGATCATGCCCGATATGACGATGCTCTCTGCTCTAGTGGAACTACACTCTCATATAGTGTCCTCCAATGGCGTATCTCCTCTCTGGTCTCTACTAACATCTGTGCCATCTCCTGTGCACTAGCATCCCTAATCGACCCAATATACTCAGTGACTCTCTGTTCTTCTCGCTGTGCCTGAGCTATTGTTGTATCTCGAGTCGCTGTAAGTCTGGCTATCTCTACTCTGAACTACTCATGCTCTGTCCTCAAGATGGCATTCTATCTCTCTAATGTCGTAATGTGATCATGCTGACTTGCTATGGTAGCCCTACACATCTCCATCTCCTCTATCCTAGCTGTCTCCGGCTCTATGGGTATATCCTGCAATGACTCCTGATTGGCTGAATCTGGCTCATAATCATCATCCCCCTCATCATCTCTATCCTTGTCATCCTCCTCATCCTCATCACCGCCCTCATCCTCCTCATCCTCAACATCTCCCTCCTCCTCTCCTGTGAGTGGGAAGTCCTCCTATCTCCTAGGTACCAGAATATCAGGATCTGTCAATGGCATTGGCTGTCATCGTGCAAACCATCGCTCATACTCCTCTGTCATCCCGACATCCACCACATCTGATCTCCAATCCCACTGTCTTTGTTGTAGCTGTGTGAAATCGGCATATTCTATGTGTGGATGAATCATACTCCCCCACTGACTCGTCTCTCTGTGAGATCGGGCAAAGTGTGCAGTCCTTCTAGGTACATCCTGCCTCTCTCCAAACTATCATCTGACTCTCTCTGGTAGGTACATCTCAATCACTCTCTAACAATTCACTTGTCGCCCAATCAGGTATCTCTCCTGTCTGCAATACGATAGCTCATCACTATCATCTGACCATCCACGACAATCAAGATATGGCCTCCATGTGAACTCTCTCAGTCTATCTAGCTCATGTCGCCAATACAGTATGTATCCGAAAGGACCCTGTCTCAGTGCTCCTCCATAGCAGTACACATATGGTCGATGTGGTACTACCTGTCTCTCTGCAATTGATCGACATATGGCTATGTGCTCAAATGCCCATACCTATAGCAATGTGACTCCACAGCTCAAAGTATGCACTCCCTGATATGCTATCTGATGCAGCTGAAAATATAGCATAGCAAGTACACATGGTCCCCATGCATACACCATCCCCTCTGTCGTCATTCACTCTAGCACTCTTCCCCATCCAGTAGGGAAGCCATTTCCTCATCTGTCCCTTGCTAGTAGGCATGCTATAACCACGGCTATCACCACATATCATCGATCGTACTCTGATGCCATGGTCTCCCAGCCAATCTCCCTCTCTACGATATCCAAATCATCTGCATCACACTTAAATAATCAGCACAAAGTGTCTCTCCCTGTCACTGGGTCATATTCTATCATCTCTCCATGAATCAGAATGCAGAGGATACACCATACATCCTCTAGTGTCACAGTTGCCTCTCCAGTCGCCAGATGGAATGAGGAGGTCTTTGAATGCCATCACTCTGCCAATGCGATAAGCAGTCCTATGTTTGCCCTAATCATGGGTATGAATGTGATATAGTATATCCCAAGTCCTGCTAATGTATCTCTATCTGTGCTTTTGAGTCTATGTCGTAACATGAAGCAGTCAGGTCGGTTCTCCCGCGTGATCAAAGGATACTGTCAACTCTGCATCACAATTGGGGCACATTTTGTCAATTTTAGGGTTTGCTCCTATGGGCTGCATTTCCTTGTTTCATGTCCAAATCAAGGTGTTTCTAATCTATTTTGACCTATCCTACCCTTGTCCCCCCTTTTCGGATCATTCGCATGCTGTTTTTGACCAAACTTGACTTCCCAGGGGACAACTGCGCCTGTGTGATAAGTCTTGCACCTGTGTAGCAACAACCTGCACCTATGTACCCTACACAAGTGCAGGATGCGCTCACACAGGCACAGAAGTCAGTTTCTGCATTCCCTGTGGGCCCCGCAATGTCCCGCAAGCGATCAAAATTCATAAAATTGACAATATGGGTTTTTGAGATACATACTACTGCTCCCGCGTCATCTGGTCATCTATATGTGCGTACACATTCTCTAAGGTGATCTACCATTGGAATGTTCACCATCTCTCTGCAAGTGTCCTTTTCCAGAGCAACAAATCCTCCTCTTTGGCTAGTGCAAATGAGCAATTTTCACTCTCTTTGTCTCATTTATAGATCTTTGTCAGTGCATAGATGGACATGCACTCTCTCCATCTCATGTTGGTCGTGGTCTTTTGCACCTTCAATTGCTTGTCCTTCATGCATCTGGTCTCTGATTGTCCGTCTGTTTGCTCCTATCATGTTCTATCATTCTATCGATCAGTTGGCCTCTTTTCTGCATGTTTTCGGCCAATTCCTCGAGGGGGCATGCATATGTCATTGTCAGTATCTGGGGCATTTTCATTATTGTTCTTTGAAACAATGTTTAAAATCGCATTGTCTCAAAGAGGGGCAAAATGTAGACGTCTAAAAATGGTCAATGCTTGTGGAGTCATACTTTAACATTTGCGCATTGCCTTATTTTAGGGTTTTTGCATCGCATTAACATTTCTTCAATGTCGCGCACTTGGTCTTTATCATTTGCAAGCATTGAGTCCTTCTTCTGCATTCTTCATTTATCTTGCTTTCAAATTTGGTCTTGTCGATAATAATCTTCAGTCATGATTTTGGTCGATCTTATCATGTCGCATCAATGTGCATGCTCATTTGTCATCATTTTGGACATCGTCAATCCTAATTAGGGTTTTGTCCTCTTTTCAATCTTGTCATCTGGCGATCGATTTGTCATCGATCGTTGTCATTCGATTTTTCATCGATCATTGTCATTTTCAATCTTGTCATTTTGCGATCAATTTGTTATCGATCGTCATCCTTCTCAATCATGTCAGTTTGGATCAATTAGTCATTGTTCCTCGTCAATTGGTGCATTTATCAATCAAATCATTTATCAGCATTGGTCTTTTATCAAGTCAGAATCATGATCAAATCGATCCTACATCAAGACCTAATTGTCATTCTTGCATTTTCTAATTCATCTTCTAGGGTTTCATGATTTATTCATTTAACCTTGTTTGTCCTTTCTCCCTCTAGGTTAAATAGTTTATTTATCCTAAGTCTTCTTATCACAATTAAATGTTTATTTAATTGGCTAACTAATTCTTCCCTCTTTGTGAATTAATTAATAAATGAAAAATTGTTAATTAATTCACTTAATTCCTAATTTCCTCATTTTCTAAATTTCTTAATTCCTAATTTCCTCAATTTTCTAATTTCCTAATTTCTAATTCATCTAATTTCAATTCTCCCCTATTTTTCTCCTAATTTCATGGGAATGACATTTCAAGTTGTCATAATTTGTCATAATTGACAATCAATCAATTTTGACATAGAAATTTGTCATAATTTTGTCAAGATTATCAATCAATCAATTTTGCATAGAAAGTGCAAATTTGTCATAATTTCTCATGTTTGTCATTCTTGATTTGCAATTTCCATTTGAATCAAATTCATGCTAATTTTATCTTTTCTCCAATTTGTCTATAAATTGGATGAATTTCTTCAATCAAGGCCCCTGGTCCCTGGTCGAATCAATCACGCTTCTAGTATTCTTGCGCTATCGTCTTGTCTACTTGCTTTCACATCATGCATATGCACTAGTAGGTGAGATCCACAACAAAGCTATTTGAAGGAGAAAGAAGGACAATGGAGCCACATGAAGGAGACATTCAAGTTTGCAGTGGTTTGCATTTGAATTGATGTCTTGTTTTCATGTCTTTATTAAGTGTTTTTAGGATTGTTATCATTGCAATTGAGTTTTGTAATTGAACTAGGCTAATGTTTACATTGCTTTCATGATTTCCACATTTTCCTATATACACTATGAAGTATGTTGTAAACTGCATATGCTATTGTAGACATCTAAAAATGGTCAACGCTTGGAGAGTCGTACTTTAACATTTGCGCATTGCCTTATTTTAGGTTTTTGCGTCGCATTAACATTTCTCCTATGATTCGCACTTGGTCTTTATCATTTGCGAGCATCGAGTCTTTCTTCTGCATTCTTCATTTATCTTGCTTTTGATTTTGGTCTTGTCGATAACAATCTTCAGTCATGATTTTGATCGATCTTATCCTGTCGCATCAATGTGCGTGCTCATTTGTCATATTTGGACATCGTCAATCCTAATTAGGGTTTTGTCCTCTTATCAATCTTATCATCATGCGATCGATTTGTCATCGATCGTTGTCATTTTCAATCTTATCATCATGCAATCAATTTGTCATTGATCATTGTCATTTTCAATCTTGTTGTCTTGCGATCGATTTGTCATCGATCGTGGTCATTTTCAATCTTGTCGTTTTGCAATCTATTTTGTCATCGATCCTTGTCCTTGTCAATCTCGTCAATTTTGTGATTGATTTGTCATCGATCGTCGTCTTTCTCAATCATGTCAATTTGGATCAATTAGTCATTGTTCCTCATCAATCGGCGCATTTATCAACCAAATCACTTATCAGCATTGGTCCTTTGTTAATCAGAATCATGATCAAATCAATCCTTTGTCAAGACCTAATTGTCATTCTTGCATTTTCTAATTCATCTTCTAGGGTTTCATGATTTATTCATTTAACCTTGTTTGTCCTTTCTCCCTCTAGGTTAAATAGTTTATTTATCCTAAGTCTTCTTGTCACAATTAAATTTTTATTTAATTGGCTAACTAATTCTTCCATTTTTGTGAATTAATTAATAAATGAAAAATTGTTAATTAATTCACTTAATTCCTAATTTCCTCATTTTCTAATTTCCTAATTTCTAAATTCATCTATTTTTCTAATTTCTCCTATTTCTCCTAATTTCATGGGAATGACATTTCAATTTGTCATAATTTGTCATAATTGACAATCAATTAATTTTGACATAAAAATTTGTCATAATTTTGTCAAAATTATCAATCAATCAATCTTGCATAGAAAGTGCAAATTTGTCATAATTTGTCATAATTGTCATTTTTGATTTGCAATTTCCATTTGAATCAAATTCATGCTAATCTTGTCTTTTCTCGAATTTGTCTATAAATTGGATGAATTTCTTCAATCAAGGTCCCTGATCCCTGGTCGAATCAATCATGCTTCTAGTATTCTTGCGCTATCGTCTTGTCTACTTGCTTTCACATCATGTTTATGCACTAGTAGGTGAGATCCACAAACAAAGCTATTTGAAGGAGAAAGAAGGACAATGGAGCCACATGAAGGAGACATCCAAGTTTGCAATGGTTTGCGTTTGAATTGATGTCTTGTTTTCATGTCTTTATTGAGTGTTTTTAGGATTGGTCATTGCAATTGAGTTTTTGTGATTGAACTAGGCTATTGTTTACATTGCTTTGATGATTTCCACATTTCCTACCTTACAGCTATCATTTGAGGTAGACAAGGTATTTATTTTGGTAGCACCTAGGTTTTCTTCTGCCATGAGATTTTCTAAGCCCATCCCTCATAACAACTTGGTAATTTGGATGTAAATGTTAAATTCTTGTATTTTCTTAATCCATCTGCACCTACGACTTGTTGTCTCAGACTAAACAAAAATGTCCTTAACCATTGCATTTGGTACATAAGCAATAACATGGGAACCCATAAGATAAGGTCTGACATTTTTTCATAGCTTTCACCAAAGTGTAAGATTTTTCCTCCATGATGTCATATTTGATCCCTTCTTCATAAGGGATTTACTATAAAAAGCAATGGGCTCCTCATAACCTTTATTGTTCTTTTTTAACACAACTGTAGTTATGGTGTGAAATGAAGCAAAAGTGATAACCTGAAAAAGGCTTAGTAAAATCAGGTGCTTTCAAAATAGGGGCCTATTTAATTTCCCTCTTTATATCCACAAAGGCCTCTACAGTTTCATTTGTCCAATCTATCTTAGCTCCCTTTTTTAACATTTTAGAGATAGGCTTAACTATCTCAACAAAATTTGATATGAATCTATGGACAAAATTAATTTGGCAAAAAAATGACTAAATGGCCTTCATTGTCTTAGGGACAAGTATTTTATCAATAGCTTCTACTCTCTCAGGGTCTATCATCACCCCATCCTTGGACACAATATGACCCAGTAGCTTACCTTTAGTCACAACAAAGTGGCATTTTTCAAGATTAAGAGAAATCCCATACTCTAAAGCTCTTGTGAGCACCTTTTCCAAATGTGAGCAGTGATCTTCTGCCTTTTTGGAAAATTTTATTAGATCATCTTGATAAACAACCATGATGACATATATTAAGTCTAAAAAAGCTATGTCCATAGCTCTCTAAAAGGTAGCTCCAACATTTTTTAAACCAAAAGGCATTCTCACATACACATATGTCCCCCATGGAGTTGTGAAGGCAATCTTATATTTCCCTCACTTTTTGACTTTCACCTAGTTGTACCCCAAAAATCCATCCATCATGGATATTAATTCACATCTTGTAACCTTTTGTAGCATAGCTTCCATATTTGGAAAGGGGTAACTGTCCTTCAATGATGACATATTTATATTTTTAAAATCCACACATAGTCTGACGTCACAATTCTTCTTCCTCACTAGAACAAGGTTTGAGACCCAAAATGAATGCCTTTTAGGTTTAATAATACCACCAACCATGAGCTTCATTAATTCTTCTTGTATCTTAGGCCTGAGCACTAGGTTTATTGGCCTTTGCTTCTATCTAAATGGCTTGGCATTAGGGTCCAATGGTATTTCATCCTGGAATAAGTCTTCTCTATAAGCTTTTAGGTTATCATATGACCAAGCAAACACATGTTTATATTTTCTTAGCAAGGCTATAAGCACTAATCTAATTTGTAGACTAATCCTTCTGCCAACGAATACCCTCTTAGGTGATGACACACTCCCTAGATTTATCTCTTCTAGCTCATCCACATTGGTTGCAACTGTTTTCATAGGTCCACTATCATTCCCATAAAATACCCGCTCAAATCCCACAAGACCCTTTGGGATCTTATTTGTCCTTAGTTGCACAATTTCATTACCAAATACTATCTTCTTTCCATTAGTTGTTTCAAAAAGAGCATTGAAGTCAATTTCCCGACTTTCACATTCATCTACACAATGCAAAAATTTTAGCAAATCGTTGTCATCATCAAAAACTTACCAGTTATAAATGTTATCAAGGACATATGGCCTGATTTTTGCCTGATTTTTGCCTCAACCTTTGAAATCCTAGCCAGAGTAATGTCATCACTTTTCAAAGCAACATTTGCTAGAAAATCAGCCATAATATTCTTTGACCTCTCAATCCTTCCAATTGAAAAGGCATAAAAAATTTCAATAGAATCCCATACAACACACTTATATTGTTTTAGCCTCTTTTTTGTTGATGAATATTGTTCCCTGACCTGAGACACTACTAGCTTTGAATCACCCCAAATAGTTAGCATTTTAATTCCATGTCTTGTAGTAAGACTAATTCCTAGAAGAGAAGCCTCATACTCGACAACATTATTAGTGCATTCAAATAATAACTGAAAGGAATACTTAAAGTTTTTCCCACTAGGATCAATAAAAACCACCCCTACTCCAAATCCTTCCTTACTATAGGCCCCATCAAAGAACATCTGCCATAAATTGTTCTGATTGCTCTGTATCTCACTTTCAATTGGGTCTGTGTTCTGAAGTTGAGGCTAAGAAGACTCTACCCTCAAATTTCCCATGTCTATGTCACAAAAACATACCATATTATTTGGGTCTATAGTCTCAATTGTGGTATCAGGTCTGGATTTTCTTTCCAATTTAACCTCAAACCCATTCACTGGGATTGTTGCATAAGATAAATCTAATTGCACATTTCCCCCTACTACTTCTATCCACTATCTAGATAATAGCATGCCATAAGTGGGTGGTACATCTACTATAGTAACATCAAGTTTATATGTAGCCTTAGGAAATTTAGCTAATTTGACCTCAAGGTCCTTTAGGATTCCTATGACTGGGATGGATCTATTATCCATTTCATAACAACTCCCATAATTATTATCAACCAACAACCCTAAATACTTCATGACTCCTAGAGGTATAACATTAATAGCAGCTCCAGAATCAATCATATAATTTTTTACAAGTTTGTTGTTGATTAATAATGTCAAATAAAAAAGGATCCACCTATGAGGGGCTCTTGGTTATGGTGTCTCCTAGATATACTTATGGGATTTGCATGACATCTATCTCAACCTCATTAACATGAGCATTTTTTATTTTCTATTGTCCCTTTCTTTTCAGCAGTCTGAGGTGTGGATGCAACATTTGATATCAAAGATAATGCATTATCCTTATGTTCATCTATCCTCATCATTTCAAGCAGGGTAACATATACTTTTATTTGAGACAATATTTGAATCATATCAAAAGTAGATGCTCTAGGAATACCTGAGACATCATCCTTGTGTGTCACCTCTCTTGGTTGCATTTCCTTTTCAGCAGTGACAGGTGGGACTGGTGGCTCTACTGCAGCAACGTCCTTTTCAAATTTCTTCCCTTTGGGGTGATTTTTGGAGACATAACGTTGCACTACTAGTGATTTAGGAATTTTACTCTTGTTGTCATCCCTATGTGCAATAGGCTGAGCTTTTAAATCTGTCTGCTATAAATAGTCCCCCCAAATTTCGTAGGTTAGGTGCAACACCTCTAGATCTCAAGTTGTAGTCACTCTTACCTTGAGCAATTGCAGCTATAGTAAGTTCTTTGATCTCTTCTTTACTCGGCCTTCTCAAATTCACATACATAGATTAGTCATGGAAAATAGAATTTACTTTGTAATTTTCAAAATCCTCATTATCAAAAAAGACTTCTTGGTGCTCTCCTTTGCTCCATTTCCTCTGGTTGTCGATATCAATATCTGATCCATCTTATTTAGAAGAAGCATACCTTGCATCACTTCTATAGAATGACATCATATTAACCATATAGTGAGGTTCAAAACCATCTTCTCTGCAACTAGCATAAACTTCCTCTTCATCTATTGCTCTGTCAATGGCACACTACGTTTGAGAATGTGACAAACTGCATATAGAAGACCAAGGATTTTCTTCAACAAAATGCACTCCTGGCTTCTTCAGAGGATCATGAGTTTCTTTGTTGTTTTTTGGTCTTTGCTAATTATTTTGTGGTTTTCCATCCTTCCAAATTGTGTTGTAAGACATATCATGAAGCCTTGGTCTATCATGTCTTTGATAATTAGGCCTATCATGGGGTAAGATCTTCTCACTTTTTGAAATCTTATAATTTAAATCCTTGAGGGAACTTGTGAACTTATCCATTTCATCTTCCTCCTTGGGTTGCTTACTATGATGTCCTTGAGGGTTTTGCATAATTATAACATCATCTCTTCTAGCTTCTTTTCTAGAAGCCTTCTTGTTATTTTCTATAGTTTGTGCAACCTTAAACACTGCACCTAAATTTGGAGTATTATTGGACCTTAGTTCATAGCCAATCTAAGGGTCAAATGCATCATAATAAAAAACCAAACACATATGATTAGTGGGCTTCAAATGAGGAGATATCTTATTGAGCAACTTGATGAACCTATTGTTGAAACATGACACTTCCTCATTATGATTTTTTCTAATACTAGTTAGCTCATGCAAGGAAAACTTAGGATCTAAGTGGACACCATATTGATCCTTGAACATCCTTTCAAAATCTTGAAAAGATCTAATAGATAAATCAGGAAAACCCCTGTACCTTTATCTAGCATCATCAGTAACAGACTGCATGAACATCTTCATGAATACATCCTTATTCTCTATTTCAAAATTATCCATCACTTTCTGAAAGGATCTAATGTGATCTTCACCAGTGGTTGTATCATTCCCTAAGAATTTAGGCAGTGCATTTCTTACTTCATTACTAACAACATTTAGAAACCCTAAGATCCCAGTGAATTTAATCTACCTAAATCTATCTAATTGCATAGGTCTCTGAGAAAACTGATGATATCTTTTATGTTATGTAGGATTCCCCTGATTAGGGATTTGTTGCTGCTGATTTTGTTCATTTTGATGTTGAAACTGGCCTGCCCCTTGTTGTTGATATTGCTAAAATTGAAGGTATTGTTGGTAGGAATTATTTCCTCCCATTTGATTATTTTGTGGATACAATGGTGGAGGAGGGTACTGAGGTAAATTCACATGTGGTGGAGGCAAAGGAAACTATGGATGACATGTTTTGTGTCCAGGCCCTGACCTGTTAAGTTGGTTTAATGCCACAAACTATTGTTGATACTGATTTTATTGATGGCTTGTTCCTGCTTGGTTGATATTACCATATTGAGTGCTAGCATGGGATTCATTCATACTTGTAGAAAAAGAGGACATACTAGGCATTCTAGTGGTCCAAGGAAGAGACATATGTATATAACTCATGGAAACACTTGAGGTACTTATCAGAGTATTAACACTAACTTGGGTATGACAGGAAAATTATGATACTACAATACTTTCCATAGTGCTCTGAGTGCCAGCACTTGCACTTGTAGGGAGGGATAGACTACTAACAATTGGAGAACATGACATAGGAGAAGAAGAGATAGATAGGCCAATACTTCCAACTATAGACAAAACAAGCATCTAGCCTGTGCTATCTCCAACCTGACTTGTCATAGGGGGGATAGGCAAGGTTGACTGAGAGGCTAAGTTAATAATTTCTTGGGCCATCAATTCTCTCTGCTGTATGAGTTTCATCCTATCTGCTCTCATTTGGTCAACTTGTCATTGTAAATATTCTATTGATTCACTAGATGGATTTCCAGAGGCAGAAGGCTCATAGATATAGGAGTAACATTCATTATTTTAGGATTGGACATACTCTGACTAAGCACAACTTGAGTGTTTTCTAATTTCTCAACATATTTGACCTCATTTTCTCTCTGGAGTCTAACCTTCTCAAATTCTGCATGAATTTGAGCCTGTCTCGCTTTGGCTTGAACTGGGTCTTCATAGTAAGGATTGGAAGGATTTCTATCCATTCTTGGGAAAGTGTAGCCAAAGAAGAGGTTCTCTCTAGAAGGAGAATTGTTACTACTAGTTTCCTCTTGGTCT
Source organism: Cryptomeria japonica (assembly GCF_030272615.1). NCBI lineage: Eukaryota > Viridiplantae > Streptophyta > Pinopsida > Cupressales > Cupressaceae > Cryptomeria > Cryptomeria japonica. The sequence goes on from NC_081409.1 coordinate 446,783,328, forward strand.
CTAGCAAAATAATACCCTCAGAAATATTTTTTCCTTTATCTCTAGCTTGCAACTGATGGAGATTCTCTTCCCTACTCAAAGGAAATTCAAAGCTTATGTTTATCAAATTTTCAGCAGATTAAGTTTCAATATTACCTCTTCTTTTGATAGTCCACCTTCTATTTGTTGCTTCTTTACTTGAGTGACCTCCTTGTCTCCCTCATCCAACTTCTTGGTCTGAATTGTGCTCATTGTTTGATGCTTTTTACCTTACAATATGTTCACTTCTCCATGGTACAGTAGTAGTAATCTTTTTACTACTCATATAAACTTTCTAATCTCTAAATGAGCTTGTTATCTTTATAGAGTCGCCACCCAAAATGGGAATTATTTTTTAACAATATTTTATGAACAATGACTTTGATCCTATGTACAAGCTACTAGGTTATGGCATAGGAATGACTCAACTATCCCCAACATAGTCACCAATATGTTGGTTCCCAAATCAACAACTTCTAAGTTCTAAAGAAATAGCCACAGACTTGTCAACAAACTCAGAATGGGACTTGGCCAACGAACAAGACTCAGTTGAAAACTGATGTCTTCTACACTTTAGGCTCTACAAAACCTAGGTGGGTTTCCCTATACAGTGTCCAAATAGTTCTCAACCTTGTAAGCTTGTGGTATTGTAGAATAAAGCAGATTTCTCAATGAAAATATACCAAGGAAATGCAAATAAACATCTAGTTATGGCTTTAACCTCAGTTTATATCATTCTTGCATACATTGAGAATAATTTTTAAACTAATAATTACTCACTGAAAAATAAAAGGCAGAAATATAAAAGGTGAAATAAGAATGATCCTGAATGGGTAATATGATTGTTGCCTATTTTTTTCTCGCATGGCAAAAACAACCCTGCATTAAGTATTAGTTTCAAAACAAAAGGGTTTTAGAGGGTTTAAATAAAACCAATAAAATAACCCATTTTCCTTGTTTTGAATGAGAAAAGTTGATTAAAATACAATAATATATATTGTATGGTATTAAAGCTCTAAATATGAAAAAGGAGTGAAATGTTTTAAGTGTTCTTTTTTGTGTTAAAAGCTTTTTAAGTCTTCCTTCCACGTAACTAATATCAAGTAAGGGCCCATTTTAATTGGAGGGAAGTGAATTTTTTTTTTAATGGAAAACAAAGCTTTCACATTGCATAAGTTTTCTATCACGTAACAAGCACATTCTATATGGCAATGGGAAAACTTAGGTTTTTTAGAAGAAAACTTAGCTATACATGAGAGAAAGTTTATTTTTCTAAAAGTTCTATAATGCAGATCTAAAATGGAGGTCAAGACCTTTTCACAATAGTCTATGATAGTTTTCAAAGAGTAAGCAAGGAGTTCACGAGCAGTTTTAGGAGCTTCAACATGGAAATACCTTACAGTGAAGAGGGAAAACCGTTGAAAGAGTTTCAGATTAGTACAAGTCTATTAGAAAGCTGTGTTGATGCAGTCTAATGCCTTCATGCATATGAGAATGAGCTTAATGCCAGGTTTGAATCCTAGTTTAGTTCCTTGAAACCCCATTGTTAAAAGAAGAGAACTATTGTTGTGCATGGATTCATCCATTACTTGCATTTTGAAAATGAGTCTAAATAAGACTATGTTCTGCATAAATAACATTAAATTTTTAGAGCTTTTAAAACATATAGTTGTTCTTTAATCATGAAGATCTGATTGGCGATCTTAGACTTTTGATAAGCATTAGGAGATTGTGAGGCCTCACCTCGACTCAGTCTGACATTCAGTGGATTTTATATTTAAACTATTATGGATACTTTGTTTTGATGCATTTTGAGACTTAGAACTTATATGATTTCGAGATTTGGATAACATTGCTATGTTTTGATGATTTACTTATATGCTTTATGAGATAGAACACTACAAGATTGTTAGATAGGATGATATTGAAATGATAGATGTCGTTATTGAATTTGCAGGACTTTACTATGATAATAGAACTATGATGTATGGTTAAGTTTATGTGAATTGGGATGAAATTGCTTATGTGAAATTGCTTGATAAAAGATGCATTTAATCTATGCAGATGAAAATTGTATGCAAGTGATGATGTGCATTGTTATACCTTTGAATTATATTATATGTGGATATTTGAAAGTACTAATGTGTAAATTGAGATGCACAGGAAATTTACCATGTGACCATGGAAAATTACGGAGAACCAAACCTAGACTTATGTATGTTCGTAAGCCAGGGGTTGTCTATTTGGAGAGACAACACCCCATTTGTGTTGTATTTTATTCGTAACAGTGTATGCTGCATGGGTGTTAAGTGTCATTTAAATTTAATGTGTAAAACCCACAGGAGACGATTTCATGTTTTAATTTGTAAAAGTGTTTTATTTATGTCACTTGACACATGTGGATTTAAATTTAAATGTTTTATTTTTGTCTCTTGGTGGGAAAGTGTTTAACTATAGTTTTTTTTAAATAATATAACGTGTTGTCATAAATACTTTGGGAAAAGAATCTTTGGAGAGGTCAACATATGTTTGACCCGAAAATAAACTTTAGAGGGTTTTAAAATGGGTTAAATGAACACCTAGGGGTAGTTTAATAGGGTTTCCTAAAGCCCATAAGATATACCTAGGGGTTAGGGGTAATTTTAGGCAAGTTTCTACTTTTAAGTGACCTTTTTGACACTTTAAAAATTGGCTTTTTTGAGTTGTGCGAAAATTGAAAATTAGAAGTTTAAATCTAATTGAGATTTTTCCTATTCGAATGGGAGTCTTTTTCCCATTCTGCTTTACTTTCCTTTTTGGTTTTTAGAAACTTGTGAGAACTTAGAGAATGAGCTTCTTAAGAAAGAATTTGAGAATTTGAGGGTAATCACCCACTCTCCATTTTTGGAGACAAGAGAAATTTTGAAAAGAAAAGAATAGTTTGGAATAGAAAATTTGACTAAGGGTAGAAGAAGAAGATCCGTGGATTGGGCAGCTCTTCCTCAAATATTATACTACCATTGGGCAGATTAAGGTTGGTTTCATTATTCTTTAAAATGTCTATTTTCTTGTATGTGTTTGAGAGTATGATTGGTGTAAGAAATCTGTGTTCTTGAATGTCTTGTTTTAGAATTTCATTTGAAATTTTTGCATTATGCTTTGTTGTGTTTTGGGAGTTTTCTCAAGACCTCTTACTCTTGGGAGAGAGGAGGATCTTGTGGGTGGTAGCAGTGACAACCCTCGAGTGAGAGACTCTCATTTGAGAGCGATCACAAGGGATTTTTGTGTGACCCTTGTTGCATGGCCTGTTTGTGCAATGGGGGTCATAAGGAGGGATATAAGGCTAGAATGCCTTTGGGGGGCATAAGGAATAAGGGGTTGAAATTCTTGATGTATTTATTGTGCCATGAGGTGGCTTCTAGTTTTTCATACTTGCAGTTCTCCTCAGGGTATTGGTCCACTACCACCCTTAAAAAGGTCATCACCAAAGTGTGGTGCTGTGTAGCCAAGTTGTGAGTGTGTCTGAATATCTATGTGTGTATTTTTTGTCCTCTATGTGTTTGCATGTTTGTTACCCATCTAGGGCTTGGTTCTCCGAGCTCGGGGGTGGCTACCAGTTAGCCTAGGCTGGGAGGTGAGCACTTCATGGTCATATTTGTGTTTCTATTATGCAGGAATGCCAGGAGAAGAGACTAGGAAAAGTGAAAGGTTGCAGAAGAATATTGTTGAAGAAATTTTAAATTGATTTGCTATTATTAGTTTTAAATTTGATAGGAGAAATACACCCTCATTCATAGAAATGAGAGGCAAGTTGTAATTTTGAAAATAGACATGAGATTTGTTGTTGTAGTTAAATAAAGAAACATCCTGTAAATTTGCAGAATATCGTTAGAGTTGTAAAAAGCTAGATATGCTTCTATTTTCTATTTAATAAAAAAGGGATTTGCTTTTGATTTGCATGCAATAGTTTTTTTTGCAATATAAAAATCAGGTTTATTTAAATCTGAGTTTTTCTTTTTAGCTGAGAATCTATCTCCATTTTAATTGCAGAAAATCATGATTTGTATTTGCTGTTAACATGTAAATAAATTAGTTGTTTTATTAGTTGAGAAATCAATGAATGTATTTATTTTAGAAAAGTATAATGTATGCCTAAATAGTATTTCCTACGTTCAGTAGAAGAAAATAAAACATATATATTTCCGATGTGTTAGGATAAATAGCTTAGCAATAGATTTACTTCTTTTTTTCTTATTAGCAATTAAAATAATAGACAAAAAAAGAGCCTAAGCTTATTTACCATTTATATGTTTATATATCGAAATATATATATATATATATATATATATTTATATTTATATAGATATAAAAAAAATTTTAAAAAAAAATTTAAAAATTAAATTTTAACAAAAAAAGGGGTTTGGTCTTTTTGGAAACCGTGGGTTTCGGGCCGCACCCCACTGTGTGAACACACAGTGGGCGGCGCTGAAATGCCGCCATTGTGTGAGGACACAGTGGGAGGCACCGAAAGCACCACCATTGTGTGGCCACATAGTGGGCGGCGCCCAGCGCCACGACTGTGTGGGCACACAGTGGGCAGTGCCCAGCGCTCCACTGTGTAACCGCACAGTGGGCGGCACTCGGTTCGCCTCTGCCTCCCCCGCTTGGCCACTATTAACCTGTACACCACCAACCCTGCGAGCAAAGCATTTTTCATGGCCGTCGCCAATGGGTTTGGGCCCTGTGTAAAAAAAAAAAAATGGAAACCAGAGAAATATTAATCCCTAGCCCGGGTAGGGCTAGGGTAATAAAATAAAAATAATATGTTTAAAATCATTTAGTTTAGAGCCATTTTATATAAAAAAAAAGAATCCCTAATTAGGGTTGAAGGGCAAATTGGCTATTCAGTTGGGAGGATATTTTTAGAAGATTAATTATATATATATCCATAGGTTATATATTTTTGAGTATGTATTATATAGAGTTTTTAAACATTTACATACCTTTGAAGAATAACGCTAGATCTTATAATTTTAAATGTATTTAGTGGGATAAATACTTAATTTTGCCCTAGTTAATTTAATTAGAGCATTAAATTTTAAAATGGATTATAAAGGGAGAAATTTAAGCACTTTCCATTTGAGGTTAGAATGGATAATTTTTAATTGGCATTCTAAAGATGAGTAATAGCTACTCATAATTAATTTTGCCTTGTAGATTGAATTATCCAAATTAAATGTCACTTTAAATGATTATTATAATTATCTAATTAAAAATGGATGTTTAGACTATATAGTCTTATTGGAGATTGAATTTATCTTCCTCTCCTAATTCTTTAATGAGTTGATTTAATTAATTTAACGACTAGGTATCTTGTGAAGATAAAATTAAATCAGTTAGATTTCCGCAAATAAAATTTAAATAATAGTCGATGCTTAGTTCGTATCAAAATTAGCTCGAATATAGATATGGCAAATACATTAACGCTTGTCGTGTGAGCGAACTTGCTAATTAATTAGTATTAAAAAAAAAAAATCATTCCGTTTTGGCCCTAAATTTTGGGCATGACATTTTGGTATCAGAGCAAGGTTTCCACACTAGGAACCTTTCTCCACTTACGTTTCGCCTTAGATTATTTAAATTATTTGGTTAAATTGATTTTATCAAACTTTTGAATTTAATTGAATTAATATTATTCTAAAAGAAATTAATTAATTTTTTGGCTTTATTTTCCTCTTAGGATGCCTCCGATGATGCGACAAGCTCGCAAGTGCGGACGGGGTCCTAGATGTGTGTGCATAGCATGCGAAGAGGTAGTGAGGGAGGCATCGGTTCCAGAGGAGAACCCAGGAGTACTTCCCAAATAGCCAAATGAACCTAACCAAGACCTCTTAGCAGCAATCCAGAATCTTATTGGCATAGTTCAGGAAAGGATTCTAGCAGAGAACCCTCAGGTTAGAAGTCATGACTTAGGGAGTCATAGATCTGTTGATAGAGAACGAAGCAGGAGCCCAGCTCCTATTCCTATAGAGAGTCAGGGTGGTATTGAGCCAGAGTCTATGCATATGCTAGGACCACCTCCAGCGGTGGAACCAGTTTATTTTGAGAGAGCTCATCGAGATCCAGGGGATCTCATCAGGGAGGTCATGCGCCTCCAGCCACCATCCTTCGGAGGTTCTACCGATGGAGTAGAGGCCAAGGCATGGCTTCTGAGTCTTGAGAGGTGCTTTGCATTGCGTTCTTATGAGAGCAACTTGAAAGCACGTATCGCAGTTCATCTACTGAGAGGGACAACCTCCACTTGGTGGAGACAGGAAGAGTACAAATGTGGATTAGTTCCTGATACTCTCACTTGGGAGATATTCACAGAGAGGTTCCATGAGAGGTACCTATCAGAACACTTCAGGCAGCGTCATATAGATGAATTTCACAATCTCCAACAAAAAGGCTTGTCAGTAACCCAGTATGAGAGTAAATTTTTTGAGCTATTGCCTTATGTAGATTATCTTAAGGATGAGAAACTTCTTGTAAACCGCTTCATCAAAGGGTTAAATGCCAGTATAGCCGGGCCTATTAGGATGCCCGCTCCAGAGAGCCTTTGGGTTGCTGTAGAGAAGGCACTGATTGCCGAGGAAATTCAGGTCAGACCATGGGACAATAGGGATCGGTTTCAGAACCAAAATCCCGCACCTCAGAATTATGGATTCCAGAAACCACATTGGAAAGGAATCAACCAAAATTCTCAGGGGTTCTCCAAACCCCCTCCTCCGCAATAGACACCACAGAACTAGAGGCACAAGCCTCCACAGTATCAGCAGGGCTCCAAGCCCAAATAGTGGCAGACTTAGGGACAGAGACTTGATCAAAGAGCATAGGGGCAGTACACACAGCCGATGAGGACTCAGCGGTCCTTTAGGGGTGGGTACAGTGGATCCAGTAGGACAGGAGGTCAGGCATTCTCTAGGCCTCAGGGTGCCCAGTTTCAGGCACAGGGTGCTTGCTTTACGTGTGGAGCCATGGGGCATATGGCGAGGGATTGCCCTTAGGGACAGGTGGCAGGGAGTCAGCAGATGGCCGCTTCAGAGCTGACAGTTGGTGATATGGGTAGGTCCCATAGAGTATTCGCAGTGGTTGACAACCGCCAGGCTGAGCATCAGGCCACGGTTATCGAATCTACAGGTATAATCAAAGGTAACAATGTATCTATTTTGTTTGATTCAGGAGCTACTGACTCCTTTATATCTCCATTGGTTGTGGAGCATTGCGAGCTAGTGGCTACTAGACAGGGTGTCAGTTGGGAAGTGGAATTAGCTTCAGGAGCTAGAGTGTCAATGGAATCAGAGGTTAGGGCATGTCAACTGCAGATTGGCAAGACCACCACTTTAGTAGACCTTAGAGTGACTCCACTTGGATCTTACGGAATTGTACTTGGCATGGATTGGCTTTATGCCCATAGAGCCAAGATGGATTGCCGCCTGAAAAAGATCGAGTGTGAGGATGATCATGGTTCACTCATAGTTATCATCGGGATTCAGAGGCTCGTGTCTCTTCATATGATCTCCGCAATGCAGCTTAAGCGGAGCATGCAGAAGGGATGTCAGCTTTTTGCTATCACTATCAGTGACAGAGGAGAAGAGGAAGAAAAAGAAACATCGCTTGATGACCATCCTATCCTTAAAGGATATTCAGATGTATTTCCTTTAGAGTTACCGGGAATGCCTCCCTGTAGAGAGATTGATTTTCATATAGACCTAGTACCAGGAGCCAAGCCAGTTTCCAGAGCACCTTATAGGATGACCACAAATGAGCTAAATGAACTTAAAATACAGCTTGAGGAACTCCTTGAGAAGGGTCATATTCGTCCTAGCGTATCCCCTTGGGGTGCACCAGTCATCTTCATTAAGAAGAAGGATGGATCTCTCCGATTATGTATGGATTATCGGTAGCTAAATAAAGTAACCATCAAGAACCGATATCCTTTGCCCATAATTGATGATTTATTCGACCAACTTCAGGGTGCCAAAGTCTTTTCCAAAATAGATCTGAAGTCAGGATACCATCAGTTGAGAATAGTGGAAAGTGATATCCACAAGACCGCATTTCGCACTAGATATGGTCACTATGAGTTTATCGTAGTCCCATTCGGACTTATGAATGCCCCAGCAGTTTTTATGAGCCTCATGAATGGGGTGTTTCGTACCTTTTTGGACCATTTTGTTATTGTGTTTCTCAATGATATACTAATATATTCTCGGAATGAGAAGGAGCATGAGGAGCACCTGAAACAGGTGTTGCAGTGTTTGTGGGATAACCAGTTGTTTGGTAGCCTATCAAAGTGTGAATTCTTTCATTCTGAGGTCAAGTACCTTGGGCACGTTATTTTTGGTGATGGGATCTCAGTTGACCCATCAAAGATTAGGGCTATTATGGATTGGCTAGCGCCAACTAGTGTGACAGAGGTTAGGAGTTTCATGGGCTTAGCAGGGTACTACCAACGTTTTGTTGAAGGATTCTCTAGAGTCGCACACCCTATTACTTCTCTTCAGCGTAAAGGGAAGAAATTTAAATGGACAGAGAAGTGCAAGAAGGCCTTTCAGGAACTCAAGAAGGCACTTACTAGCACTCCTATCCTTGTTGTACTAGATCCTACAGCTAACTTCATGGTTTGTACAGATGCTTCACTAGAGGGTTTAGGAGCAGTTCTTATGCAGGATGGTAGGGCCATAACCTTCGAGTCTAGGAAACTTAAGACTCATGAACTTAATTATCCCACTCATGACCTTGAGCTTGTAGTAGTAGTGCATGCACTTGTGAGGTGGAGACACTTCCTTTTAGGTCATCACTTCGAGTTGCATTCAAATCATCAGAGTCTTCAGTACATCTTCACTCAGCCGAACCTTAATGCATGTCAGAGGAGATGGATGGAGTTCTTATGCGAATATGATTTTGACATTCACTACATCAAAGGAAAGGAAAATGTAGTTGCAGATGCCTTGAGTAGGAGACGTCACAAGGTTTACACAATATCCATGGGCACGAACTTGAGAGACCATATACTATAGCACTTGCCAGAGGACGGATGGTATGCAGAGGTTGGTCAGGTAATATGATCTCAGGTTACTCTAGAAGGGAAATATGTGGATTATTCTTTGGAGTCTGATGGACTATTACGCCACAAAGGGCGCATTTATGTACCTTCCTCCAGAGGGTTGCGAGATTTCATTGTCACGGAGGCTCATAGAGCTCCTTATGCAGCGCATCCTGAGGTTAAAAAGTTGCATGCTGACTTGAGGCAGTTGTATCATTGGCCAGGAATGCGGTAGCTCATTACTGAGATAGTAGCTCAATGCCTTGAGTGTCAGAGAGTAAAGGCAGAGCACCGCCATCCCGGTGGGTTGCTCCAGTCTCATGCTATACCAAAGTGGAAGTGGGATACTATATCCATGGATTTCATCATTGGTCTTCCTATGTCTTCTCGTCGCCATGATGCTATCTTGGTGAAAGTTGACAAGTTGACCAAAGTAGCTCACTTTTCACCAGTCTATACTACATTCACAGCTCCAGCAGTAGCACAGGTGTTCTTGCGAGACATTGTTAGACTTCATGGCATGCCCCGCAAGATTATTTCTGACAGGGATTCTCTTTTCACTTCTTTCTTTTGGAAGTCATTACAGGCAGCTATGGGCACTAAGCTCAATTTCAGTACAGCCTATCACCCGAAGACAGATGGTCAGACAGAGAGGGTCAATCAGGTGTTAGAGGATATGCTTTGCATGTACGTCATGGATCATTAGACCCGGTGGGAGGAGTATCTTCCCTTAGTGGAGTTTGCCTATAACAATGGGCATCACACTTCTTTGGGGATGCCACCCTATCAGGCATTATACGGCAGGCCTTGCAGGACGCCCTTGAGTTGGGATCGCATAGAGGATAGAGTTGCTTTTGGTCCTGAGATAGTTCAGGATATGGAATAGCAGGTGGGTTTGATTAGGCAGCGTCTCAGAGAGGCTCAGGATAGACAGAAGAAATATGCAGATGCAAAGAGGAGAGATCGTAGCTACTTGGTTGGAGATAGAGTTTTCTTGAGAGTGCGACCGCATAAGAGTCCAATCCATTACGGAAAGGGTTCTAAGCTCGCACCTCACTTTGTAGGACCTTTTGAGATTCTTGAGAGGATAGGCCCAGTTGCCTACCATTTAGCATTGCCACCTAGCCTGTCACACATCCACGATGTGTTTCATGTATTAGTTTTGAGAAAATATATCTATGATGAGTCTCACATTTTAGATTGGGATGCCTTGCAGGTGGAGTCGGACGGGCATCTTGCTTTGAAGCCCATTCGCATTTTGGCACACCAGACGTTGGCCCTTCGAGGTCGAGAGCTCAACCAGGTTAGGGTCCAGTGGGATTGTTATGATGAGGTTACGGCTTCATGGGAGGACGCAACATGTATGAGATTAGAGTACCCCCACCTCTTTGATGAACACTAGGAGGAAGTTCATGCCTAGAGGGGGAGGGTGTGAGGCCTCACCTCGACTCAGTCTGACATTTAGTGGATTTTATATTTAGACTATTATGGATACTTTATTTTGATGCATTTTGAGACTTAGAACTTATATGATTTCGAGATTTGGATAACATTGCTATGTTTTGATGATTTACTTATATGCTTTATGAGATAGAACACTACAGGATTGTTAGATAGGATGATATTGCAATGATAGATGTCGTTATTAAATTTGCAGGACTTTACTATGATAATAGAACTATGATGTATGGTTAAGTTTATGTGAATTGGGATGAAATTGCTTATGTGAAATTGCTTGATAAAAGATGCATTTAATCTGTGCAGATGAAAATTGTATGCAAGTGATGATGTGTATTGTTATACCTTTGAATTATATTATATGTGGATATTTGAAAGTACTAATGTGTAAATTGAGATGCGCAGGAAATTTACCATGTGACCATGGAAAATTACAGAGAACCAAACCTAGACTTATGTATGTTCGTAAGCCAGGGGTTGTCTATTTGGAGAGACAACACCCCATTTGTGTTGTATTTTATTCGTAACAGTGTATGCTGCATGGGTGTTAAGTGTCATTTAAATTTAATGTGTAAAACCCACAAGAGACGATTTCATGTTTTGATTTGTAAAAGTGTTTTATTTATGTCACTTGACACATGTGTGGATTTAAATTTAAATGTTTTATTTTTGTCTCTTGGTGGGAAAGTGTTTAACTATAGTTTTTTTTAAATAATATAATGTGTTGTCATAAATACTTTGGGAAAAGAATCTTTGGAGAAGTCAACATATGTTTGACCCGAAAATAAACTTTAGAGGGTTTTAAAATGGGTTAAATGAACACCTAGGGGTAGTTTAATAGGGTTTCCTAAAGCCCATAAGATATACCTAGGGGTTAGGGGTAATTTTAGGAAAGTTTCTACTTTTAAGTGACCTTTTTGACACTTTAAAAATTGTCTTTTTTGAGTTGTGCGAAAATTGAAAATTAGAAGTTTAAATCTAATTGAGATTTTTCCTATTCGAATGGGAGTCTTTTTCCCATTCTGCTTTACTTTCCTTTTTGGTTTTTAGAAACTTGTGAGAACTCAGAGAATGAGCTTCTTAAGCAAGAATTTGAGAATTTGAGGGTAATCACCCACTCTCCATTTTTGGAGACAAGAGAATTTTTGAAAAGAAAAGAATAGTTTGGAATAGAAAATTTGACTAAGGGTAGAAGAAGAAGATCCGTGGATTGGGCAACTCTTCCTCAAATATTATACTACCATTGGGCAGATTAAGGTTGGTTTCATTATTCTTTAAAATGTCTATTTTCTTGTATGTGTTTGAGAGTATGATTGGTGTAAGAAATCTGTGTTCTTGAATGTCTTGTTTTAGAATTTCATTTGAAATTTTTGCATTGTGCTTTGTTGTGTTTTGGGAGTTTTCTCAAGACCTCTTACTCTTGGGAGAGAGGAGGATCTTGTGGGTGGTAGCAGTGACAACCCTCGAGTGAGAGACTCTCGTTTGAGAGCGATCACAAGGGATTTTTGTGTGACCCTTGTTGCATGGCCTGTTTGTGCAATGGGGGTCATAAGGAGGGATATAAGGCTAGAATGCCTTTGGGGGGCATAAGGAATAAGGGGTTGAAATTCTTGATGTATTTATTGTGCAATGAGGTGGCTTCTGGTTTTCCATACTTGCAGTTCTCCTCAGGGTATTGGTCCACTACCACCCTTAAAAAGGTCATCACCAAAGTGTGGTGCTATGTAGCCAAGTTGGGAGTGTGTTTGAATATCTGTGTGTGTATTTTTTGTCCTCTATGTGTTTGCATGTTTGTTACGCATCTAGGGCTTGGTTCTTTGAGCTTGGGGGTGGCTACCAGTTAGCCTAGGCTGGGAGGTGAGCACTCCGTGGTTATATTTGTGTTTCTATTATGCAGGAATGCCAGGAGAAGAGACTAGGAAAAGTGAAAGGTTGCAGAAGAATATTGTTGAAGAAATTTTAAATTGATTTGCAGTTATTAGTTTTAAATTTGATAGGAGAAATACACCCTCATTCATAGAAATGAGAGGCAAGTTGTAATTTTGAAAATAGACATGAGATTTGTTGTTGTAGTTAAATAAAGAAACATCCTGTAAATTTGCAGAATATCATTAGAGTTGTAAAAAGCTAGATATGCTTCTATTTTCTATTTAATAAAAAAGGGATTTGCTTTTGATTTGCATGCAATAGTTTTTTTTGCAATATAAAAATCAGTTTTATTTAAATCTGAGTTCTTCTTTTTAGCTGAGAATCTATCTCCATTTTAATTGCAGAAAATCATGATTTGTATTTGCTGTTAACATGTAAATAAATTAGTTGTTTTATTAGTTGAGAAATCAATGAATGTATTTATTTCAGAAAAGTATAATGTATGCCTAAATAGTATTTCCTAAGTTCAGTAGAAGAAAATAAAACATATATATTTCCGATGTGTTAGGATAAATAGCTTAGCAATAGATTTACTTCTTTTTTTCTTATTAGCAATTAAAATAATAGACAAAAAAAGAGCCTAAGCTTATTTACCATTTATATGTTTATATATCGAAATATATCCATATATATATAAATATATATATATATATATATATTTATGTTTTATTTAACATAATGATTTACTTTTGTTATTTCGTTTTAAAAAAAATTTACATGTAAAATGTATTGAGAAATATATATATATTTATATAGATATAAATTTTTAAAAAAAAAATTTAAAAATTAAATTTAACAAAAAAAGGGGTTCGGTCTTTTTGGCAACCATAGGTTTCGGGCCGCACCCCACTGTGTGAACACACAGTGGGCGGCGCCGAAACGCCGCCACTGTGTGAGCACACAATGGGAGGCGCCGAAAGTGCCACCACTGTGTGGGCACACAGTGGGCAGTGCCCAACGCTCCACTGTGTAACCGCATAGTAGGCGGCGCTCAGTTCGCCTCCGCCTCCCCCGCTCGGCCGCTATTAACCTGTATGCCACCGACCCTGCGAGCAAAGCATTTTTCATGGCCGCCGCCAATGGGTTTTGACCCTGTGTTAAAAAAAAAAAATGGAAACCAGAGAAATATTAAACCCTAGCCCGGGTAGGGCTAGGGTAATAAAATAAAAATAATATGTTTAAAATCATTTTGTTTAGAGCCATTTTATATAAAAAAAAAGAACCCCTAATTAGGGTTGAAGGGAAAATTGGCTATTCAGTTGGGAGGATATTTTTAGAAGATTAATTATATATATATATATATATATATAGGTTATATATTTTTGAGTATGTATTATATAGAGTTTTTAAACATTTACATACCTTTGAAGAATAACGCTAGATCGTATAATTTTAAATGTATTTAGTGGGATAAATACTTAATTTTGCCCTAGTTAATTTAATTAGAGCATTAAATTTTAAAATGGATTATAAAGGGAGAAATTTAAGCACTTTCCATTTGAGGTTAGAATGGATAATTTTTAATTGGCTTTCTAAAGACGAGTAATAGCTACTCGTAATTAATTTTGCCTTGTAGATTGAATCATCCAAATTAAATGTCACTTTAAACGATTATTATAATTATCTAATTAAAAATGGATGTTTAGACTATATAGTCTTATTGGAGATTGAATTTATCTTCCTCTCCTATTTCTTTAATGAGTTGATTTAATTAATTTAACGACTAGGTATCTTGTGAAGATAAAATTAAACCAGTTAGATTTCCGCAAATAAAATTTAAATAATAATCGATGCTTGGTTCGTATCAGAATTAGCTCAAATATAGATATGGCAAATACATTAACGCTTGTCGTGTGAGCGAACTTGCTAATTAATTAGTATTAAAAAAAAAAAATTTCATTCCGTTTTTGCCCTAAATTTTTGGCATGACAGAGATATAATAAGATATTCAATAATACACGATTGTTACAGTCAAGAGATACAAAAGAAAAGTCTTTATTCTCATGCGAATGAACCACCTATAGATCAAGAGTCATGAGTAAAAGCTAGTCCTTTAGGGTACAAAGCAATATAATGAAATGATCAAAGCATAACGAGCAAAACTATGTAAGGGCAGAGTTGAACTCCAAGGGCATCATACATCAATTTCATGGAGCAGTTAAAGAAACCCTACACATAGAATATATGTTTAATAAATAGAAAACAGTAATAGTGGTTTTTGCCAACATAAGATCAAAGAAAGAGATATAGTCCAGTTCAAAGAGAAAGATAGAGTGAACATAACTTTTATTATCAATGTTCATATACAGGAAAAAGATAACAATGGTCTGAGGGTAGCCTCAAAACTCATAAAACTATAAAAAAAAAAGTAGCAAATCATAGTGGAGGTACAATCAAAGAGATAGTCATGTCCAATATAGTGGAGGTGCAATCCTAGTGTGCAGACCTAAAAGGTCATGATATATTGTGCCCAGACAGAGAATATGACTATTTTAAGTAGATCATAGGCTTTTAGATAGAGATGTTGAGGTTGCAAAAGGTTGAGCTGCCTAAAGCCATACAAGAATGAAAACAACATCTCTAGGATAGTCAATAGAGACAAAATATTAAATCTCAGTCAGGCACAAAAAATCAATGCTTCAAAGAATCTAAGTATTTAATGCAAATTTGATGACAATGAGTAGCGGAAAGAAGGGCAACTAATTGGTAGTCAACAATGGCCTATGCACTGTCAAATAAATGATGATGATTGATAATTAGAATAAAAGTAGGTCTAGGGACTGTCAAAGCTACAATGAGTAGTCTACAGAGAGATTCATTCAGTAAAAGTCATAAAGACCATTGCCACATTCAAATGATCAGAGGCCATGACACCAATCCAAGGATACAACTTGTTTAGTGATACAAAGCCTCACAAAAGGAATGAAGGAAATATTATAATGTGTCTTAAGGACAAAGATAATGTAGTAACCATGGTATTGAAAGGAACAAAGATCTAAAAGTTTTGTATCAGCATGATAAAGAAGATGTAGGGAAGATATAGTAAAGAGGCACAATAACATTGAAGGTTGTCAAAGATTTGTTAAGGTCTAGTCATAACAAAGAAAAAAGGTCTCATAATAGTCATCATACAAAAATCTCATGCTTAATGAATTGTCCTAAGCATCATTATTTGATAGTAAGGATCTAATGGCAATGACCTAACCATAACAAGAGTTTCACAGTAAGATGGTAATATGCCTAAAGGATTGCAATGCCAATTTACTGTCAACCCGTAATAACATACAGTCTCTGAGAACACCATTTGTCACAAGGGTAAAGTGATTAATCATGAACAATAACTTCAATCTCAGGGAAGCTCACAATGAAAAAACAAAGAAAACATAGCTCAAGGAGCCAATGGCATGGGCATAAATCATACAAGAACACAAAGAGAAGGCAGTTATCTCTCAGATCGGCTGAGCACAGTCAATGGACAACAATGACCATCAATACATGGTAAGAAAGTATATTTTGACAAGTTTTATATCAAAAGGGTAGGAGCATTCATTCCCATACACAATGCATGACCCTTCATCATTGATGCCACAAAAGAGCCCTAACACTCATAAAGGTAGGAGCAAAGGATCAACTCCAAATAGAGTAGAACAATATCAAACCCTAGCTAGAGTTATAAGGAAATGTCTTCTAATTAACACCCATCAACTACAATAGTTCCAAATATGGTCAACGCCAGTATTCACTTTCACAAGAATAAGAATGCAGTCACAAAGAAATGAAGGAGTTTTTGACAATGAGAATAGAAGAACACAAAGCACAATGACATAAAGTATCATAAGAGAAATAGACTTAATAGATCAAATGAATACAAACCCTTTGGTAGAATCCCTAAGTAATTGTACATGGAAATATAATCATGAATGATTGTGCAAAAGATAGAGCAGTCTCAGTGAGCAGTGATCTTATCATAGTCAAAGAATGCAATCCTTTATAAAATCCATATAAAGTGAACAATCACACAAGATTCATGTTTCAAATTTATGTTTTAAGTGTGGATAGTATTCTAGAAGATATAATGGTTATGATAGAAATCACTATTGATATGAATGCGAGGATAGTGAATAATATCATAATCAAGACTAGTTCCCAAGTCATAGAAATCATTATCAATCAATAATGAAAGAGATTATTATGACAATGTTTAAGCAATCAAGCTGAAAACACAATGCAATGATGAATACACAATCCTAAATACAATAGCAAGAGCAAATACAGTCATGGGAAAACACATAGAGATTATGAGCAATGGAAAAGGATGAGATCACAACCATGGTGTGCCACAAGACAGTCAACACAGTACAAGGTACAGAAAAGCCTTACTAAAGCATCACACTAAGAACTTTGTAATATAAGCCAAAGTCATAACTAAGGCATAACCAAGGTAGAAAAATGAGAAGATACTCTTGCAAAACCCAACCCTAGGGTAGAGATATGTGACAATATTGATTAAGCGATGTTGAATTCGACCTTGTAGCAGTCAATGTTCAATCATGAATAGTATTCCAATACATCTAAGATGACAACAAAAGAAGATATAGGGCATGCTTTGTAGAGAGTAGTAGACATTGTGACATAAGGGAAGAAGTCTGGTAAATCCAATGAAGTTATCAAACATAGCCTACCAATAACAATAGTATGAACCCCTGAGAATTTTTAAAAGAAAAGTCCCCTATCATAAGTTAAGTCTGTCATGCACAATGGATATGTAGCTAAAGGTATGAGTAGTAAAAAAGAAATATTAAGGCCAAAAATGACTTTTAGCATGAGCTAAGAACACCTTATGGGTTGGCATACATTATAGCAGTAGTTTATAGCCAAAATATTTTAGTTTTGAGGCTTATCATAGGTTTTTGTTGCATGTAAAGGCCTAAATCTAACCCCATGATTTAAGAAGAGTCCATCAATTAGTTGAGAGGGCAAGAGGATCACTTTTCAGCTCATTCTATAGTTTGAGTTAAGTAAGGGAGACGTTCAGTTGTGCATCAGATCAAGACCTAAAATTAAGGAGTGATTTAAGGGCAAATGAGGTAGTTTATCATCAGTTAGATGCCCCACATGGGTCATACATGAATCAAGATACCTTATTAGGTATTTCACACTTAGTTTCCAACAATTATAGCATCTCTTTTACATGCTTCTTCTCCAAATTTGACCCAAGCAATTAATCATGCAAATTTGGAGATACATTCAAAGTGAAAGTAGTCAGTTGAAGGCAAAGATGGAGGAGGCATATTAATTCTATCTTAAAGTTGAGGAAAGAGATTCTTTTCTATATAACCTTCTCTTATATCTTCATTATTCAAGTTCCTTTCTTTCTGCCCTTAACATTCAACAGGGCATGAAGTATTGTAGCTCAATGGAAGCATTTTTTGCTTGTAAGAACAATTCCTTTCACTTTTAATAAAGAGAAAAAGTTCCTTTTTAATATTTTATTGATTTTGTGTTGTAATTGAATGATTGGATTTACTTACTATGAATTATTATTAAATCCTTTGTTTATGTCTCATTCAAACAATGATGAAACAAGGAAATTTCAATTCAGGTCATAGATTGTGATAAGGGAATCCTAAGGCATTGAGGTTGTAAAAATTGACATTTTCCTTCATGTAAGCATTAGATATGATCTTTTTTGTGAAATATTTATGGATTGCATGTCCTTATTTGAGTTGTGAATTTAAAAATCTCTTTGATCAAAGCTAGTTGTGAGTTATTACAATTGATTAGGTTTCTCAGATATTTGGTGCATCACCTGCTAGGATAGATTCCAATACAAGTTTCTTCCTATCCCTTTTTCAAAAAGAAAATTATAGGAGATTCATCATAAAGAAAGCTGACCTATAATCCAGAGGTCTACTTTAAATATAGGCATACCCATAGGCCTGAAAGTATTCCCATGTTTCACAGGATTACTGAGCTCCTAGCTTAACATCAGGGTGCAATCCTTCGTGACAACAGTTTTTGGCACACCTGATGGGACCGTTGAACTATATTAGTTCATAGAAGACCAAATTGGCTTCTATTTTGGTGTGAGCATCAGTGGTTCCAGTATTTGGAGGCAAGATCTACACACACTTGGCGACTCTGAGCTCAATACCACTGGTTTCACAAACACAAAGTGCTAGTATGTTCCAACAAAATTATTATTTCTAATTTCTAGATTTTGAATGAACAAAGAAGTCAATTTATCATGGAAATACTTATTATTGCCTTATATAACATGAAAATTTTGTCCATGAGTCTCCTTATCAGCTAAATTCCTTTACAACAATAGTAAACCAAAATGCTCATCATGCTTACCAATGACCTACCCCTGCTCAACCTTTTTGGTAGCCTAACCAAGCCTATAACCAATCTCAAGCAGCCCCTTGCCAGAATCAAAATGAATATTTTAGAGTTAGTGAGATCAAAAGTATATTGCAAGGGTTCACCAAACAAATGGATGAGATGAAGAGCCAACATGAGTAGAATGAATTAGCTTTCCAAGCTTATCTTAATGAACAACGTGATGAATGGGCTCATCAAGCATATCTTCATGAGCAAGAAGAGTTAGCTCATCAAGAGCAATCTCACAAGCGGTATCTGGTGGCATAATATAGGCGGCATGAAGAAAATCTTGAAAGGGAGTTAGTTGTACATAAAGAAAAATATGAAGAGAGACTAACAATAGAAAAGGGAGAGCTTACAAAGATTTTTCTTTCTATATTAAAAAAGGTAGAAGCACCATTAACTCTTCCTTCATTGCAAAAATCTATAGTTAAACAAGAAGATAGCCCAACTAGTATCTTTCTAAACCCATTTTTTGGTAAAGAGATCCCTATATTTAACACCATGTGATTCATAAAAAATGAGACCATACATGAGCATAATCACAATGTAGTTTGTCAAGAGAAGCCTTTTAAAAAACCTATCTGCCTTCTAATAGCCCAACAAGCTCCTCAAATTGATCTATTAGATCCTATTTTAGTCCAAAAGAGTTGTGATATTGAGGCTAACAAGCTGGAGTAGTAAATTATAGAATAGGAAAATGTTGAGTAACATGAAGTTTTATCTGATTTATTTAATGATCTTCCACTTTTTGTTGAAGAAGACAGAGTTGTAATATTTACAAATCAGATAGGACCACAAGAAAGCACAGAGAATGATGAGGACTCTTTCTAGGATGATCTTGAGGTTTTTGTATCAAATTTGAATGTTAATCATTCATCCTTAGAAGAAGCAAATCAAGAACAATAGGGTATTGTTAAGAAATTGGTTATTGAATCTCATAATCAAGATGATTTATTTGTTGAGTTTCCTTTGTTTGTTGTTAATGCTGAAGAAAATATGATTGAGTTAACGAATTTGGAAAGTTGTGATCAGCAAGTGAATAGAAATGATATTGACAAGGTGTTGATCCATGGGAAAATGATTGAGGACAATATTAATATCAAGATTTAAAAGTTTGATATAGATGCAAGTGTGTTTTAGATGGAGGAAGAAAGGAAGAATAATAAGGGTATGGTTGAAGAAGTTGAAGAAAGAGAAGAAACCAATAGTGAAAGTCCAAAGTTGAGCATTTCTAGAGGATGCCCAATCAGCCATCTTTCTAGGGTAGAAGCCAAGCATGAGGCAACTGCTCAAGAAATACAAATTGCAGCTAAAAAGGAGTAGTTTTTCCTCACCTATCCACAAGAACAAGGTTATATGTACAATAAACTAGAGGAGGTAGGTAAACTTGTTTTTGTTCTTAATGATATATTGTAGCAGTTGGTTCAATACTCCTTATGCTTCCATCTCTTCTAAGTTGTTCATCAACATGTAATGCATCCCAAGTTGGGAAGGAAAGGGTCTTATTTCTAAAAACCAGTGAATGGTTTTGTGTGACCGAGATTAAATCTTGGTTAGAGTAGGGTAGAATAGGTTTCCTTTCAAGTTTTTTCATTCCTATAAGTGTTGATGCACATCTTTCAGTTTGTAGTTAGTTTTATTTCTGTTCAATGCTTCTAGCAGTTGAGTCAAAGTCTAAATAAGAGTTTCTCAAACCAATCAATGATTCCTATGCCCAATGGATTGCTTGAGGCCACTAGTCCATAGTGTTTAGCAAGCAAATGCCCCTGAGAGGTTGCCAAAATGTTACCTATTTTTTCCTTGCATGGCAAAAAATAGCCTTGCATTAAGTATTAGGGTCAAAACAAAAGGGTTTAGAGGTTTTAAATAAAACCAAGAAAAGAACCCATTTTCCTTATTTTGAATGAGCAAAGTTGATTAAAATACAATAATATATATTGTATGGTTTTAAATCTCTAAGTATGAAAAAGGAGTGAAATGATGTAAGTGTTCTTTTTGTGTTAAAATATTTTTAAGTCCTCCTTCCACATAATTAATATCAAGTAAGAGTCCATTTTAATTGGAGGAAAGTGATTTTTTTTAAAGGGAAAGAAAAGCTTTCACATTGCACAAGTTTTCTACCATGTAACAAGCACACCCTATGTGGCAATGGGAAAACTTCGGGTTTTTTGAAGAAAACTTAGCTATACATGATAGATAGTTTGTTTTTCTACAAGTTCTATAATATAGATCTAAAATGATGGTCAAGACCTTTTCACAATAGTCTATGATAGTTTTCAAAGAGTAAGCAAGAAGTTCATGAGCAATTTCAAGAGCTTCAACATGGAAATACCTTACAGTAAAAAGGGAAAATAGTTGAAAGAGTTTAAGATTAGCTCAAGTCTATTAGAAAGATGCATTGACACGGTTGAATGCCTTCATGCATATGAGAATAATCTTAATGTCAGGTTTGGATCGTAGTTTAGCTCCTTGAAACCCTTTTGTTAAAAGAAGAGAACTATTGTTATGCAAGGATTCATCTATTACTTTCATTATGAAAATGAGTCTAAATAAGACTGTGTTCTGCATCAATATCATTAAATTTTTAGAGCTTTTAAAATATATAGCTGTGCTTTAATAAAAAATATTTGATTGGTGGTCTTATACTTTTGATAAGCATCAGGAGAGATAGTAAGATATTCAATAATACATGTTTGTTATAGTCAAGAGATACAAAATAATAATCTTTATTCTCATGAGAATGGACAACCTACAGATCAAGAGTCATGAGTAAAATCCAATCCTTTAGGTTACCATTGTCACAAAGATTGCATCTATGAATTATCAGCTGAAAGATCATCAATCTTATGAAACATTGGAAGATTTCTAGGCATGTGGGTTGCCTATGGTGGAAAACGACCTCCAAAGTAAGCCGGTTCTCTTTGATGAAACCTCCTAGAAAACTAACTTGACTGAGAAAAGGGGAGAGAAAAAAAACTTGTTGAATAATGATATCCTACTACTAATGGGAGGTGATACACTAATGGTTTGATACTACTTTTTGTCCTAACAAAGTTATCAGCTTCAAAAGACGTGACATCTAATTCACAACCTAATTGAGATCACAAAATTCATAAATGCTTTGTGTAAAGGTTTGAGGTTTTCAATATTTTGTTTGAAGGAAGAAATTTTTCACAACATTCAATTTATTGAAACTGATAACACAAGACACAACCTGAATTTAAAAATGAAATTTCCTTGTTTAATCAAAGTATTCATGAAACAAAAATAAAGGATTTACAATAAACCACAATATTTTGACCAAATCATATATATGATAATGAATAAGACAAGAAGATGCTGGAAGGAATTAACAATCTTTATTGAATTCTAAGTAATAACTATTGTTACAATGCTTTGAATATGAAAATTATATGAGCTACAATCTCCTTGCTTCTGTGTATGCAAGAAAAGATAGAACTTACTCCAAAAGATAGAAGAGAATAGACTTATAGAGAATGAAACTTGAAAAATTTGAAGAGTAAATTGCTTCTACAAAAGTGATCTCAGCTTTAAGTGGAAGTCCTCCCTCTACTTTGTATCTCTAAACTATCTAAAATATCTTTCTTGGTCGAATTTGAGCTGAAATCATGCAAATAGGAGGTCAAAATTGATGTGAACTAAAGGATGACGGCTAGAAAAGTCTCTTTAACTCATGTATGAACCATGAAGGCTCTCTAACTGATGTAGACCAACTGCACTTTCCTTGTAAACTCCTTAAAATCAGGCCTTGAACTGAAAGAAAAACTTTTTGCCCTCTTAAGGTGATTGTGGATTGATTGTCATGAAGAGGTAATTGATTGATAACTTCTCTCAAGGCATGGTGTCGGATTTAGGATTTCACATGCTTAAAAAACTCTTAATGAGTCTCAAAACTGATATATTTTAGGCTCAATCTGCCCCTAAACCTTGTATATATCCTTTTGGCATCTCTTAAGCACCTTTGGAAGGTCTTTTGGAGTCTATAAATGCATAATTTTTGATCTAGGGCACTACTCTTCACAATCACTATTAAATGGCTGAGTTTTAACTATAAAGTACCCTCTATGATGTGACTAATACCTACCTTGGACTACAAATGAAACCTTGTCATCGTGGCTTTATGTTGTCATTAGACTAAGATTTTGAATGACTTCTATCCTCAATGAATAATCATCTCAATCTTTGGATTGTAAACTCCTTAATTGTGTCAAATGATAGTCCCCAATCTTTACTGTCCTTTAGGGTGAATAACCGTATTGCTGACTTTGTGTGCTATTGAATGTTGCTATCATTGTGCAAATGGTCTATTCTAGGTCTTCTCTTTTATGGACTAAGATCTTTGTAGCAACTTTTCATTGTTTTTACAAGCCATTTGATACTACTATGTTTGTTGTCTTCTAGTTCTACACAAGATGTTTGACTATAAATGATATCTTGATGGCACTACTTTATGCTTTACTGATCATTCAACTTTTATTACTGTAAATACGATTCTCACTATGTTTGAAACATTATTATCTATGTATCTTTTCTTAAAAGACTGTATATTTGTACAGGGCATTTGCTTTGTGATTGAAATTATTGCATTTTTTGTACCTATGACTGGTCTTATGAACCATACCCACTGTGTTCTTTATTTTCAACTATCCATTAACCTTCTCACTGAGATATGAGTCTGCCTTAATGAAGACTAGGACTTCTTCAAATGTGGATTTTGGGTATGTTTTGATGAGTCCGTGGACTATCTCCTCTCAACATTGTCAAAGACTTTTGAGATTGAACCCTTTTATGCCTGGGATCTGATTAATATCATTGTTTGGTTATGGGTATGGTGCTATTACCCTTTTGATGTGACTTTAATGTTGTCATAGTCTTCAATGTCCAAACTTATTTATTTCTCTTTAAAGTGTGTTGTGACTGTGATAGATTCTTTACCTTCTCACTAGGGTTTTGACTATAACTTTATTGTTATGACTGCCCTTTATACTCATGTATGCCTTTTTGACCTTTGAATCTATGACTATCATGAATAGATCTAAGGCTACCATTTCTCTTTTGACAAAAAATGTCTTAACTCACTCTTGAAGGATTGTCTAAGCATTAGGGTTACTGTGTTTGCTTATGATGAACTGTGAGATGCTCTTTTAATATACTTGAGAGTGAACATGTTGACTGTTTTGCCTTTTTTCATTGTATTCATGTTTCCAAAACCCTCAGATGCTCTATGTTTTGTCATTGTTCATCACTCATGTGGCACTTATACAGACTGGTGTCCAAAAGACTTGAGGCTATTTTTCTTTAAATACTGCAATCTTCAATATTATGGCACAAATTCATGCCTTTGTCCCTATTAAAACTTCCTTGGTACTCTTTGATTTGTCATTGAATTATGGGACTATACCTTTGTATCTTTATAACTTTAATGTGACTAAGACTGTTATCTTTGTTCATCTCAAACCTTTGCCAACTTTGATGGTTACTGTGACTTCAAGGGATCTTCTTCATGACTGCCATCTTGTGGCATATGGGACTACTCTACTTTTAATGCTTTCCATGTGTCTTTAATCCTACACTGACAATATTTATTGCTCAACCTGAGATTGATGCATGCTTGCTTCTTCATCTTTGTGAATTATCAAAAGGTTTCATTATCTCGATTGGTCTCAGATCTGCTTCATGATTTTGATGACTACTCTATGACTGATTTGGTTGTTATGACTGCCTTAAGGTCTTCATACATTGTGACTACCATATGAAGTCTCTTATGCCCTTTGGAAGTTTGTCATACCTTTATATGCAAACTTTTACTCAAGATGTTATGAGGTTTGGCAATGAGTCTTTTATGAATTTGATGCTTTTGTCTGATCTTGAAGCATTCTCATTGCACTCATTTCTTATTGAAATTCCTTTTAAAAGATTGATGAAAAGATTAGTTTTGTTGTCCATGAGAGACAATAAGGTTGTGAGTTGTATTCTTGTTCATTTGTAAGGCTATCAAAACTATCCTTTTATCCATACAAATGAATGATATCTCTCTATTTTATTACTGATATCATATTCTTAGCCCTTATCAATTTAGCTTGTGGTTCTAATTGATACTCATGATTTGATCAATGCCATGCACTTTACCATAGAGATTTTTGTGGACCGCACTTATCAAGTGCTGTATTTTCTTTGTTATACTTTCATGACTTTATACTACTACAACCTCATTATTTTGATGGCATGACTTGGGTGTCAACTAGCACTTTAGGCCTTGTTTCTTTGTCTTCTTTGATGGATGATTTGTGAGGAGTAAACCTTCATACCCTGTGACTATTCTTGCACTATCACCCTTCTATATTTTGGTCATATTTGAGCCTATATGCCTTTGCCATTAAATTCACATAAAACCTATCTCAATATCTAAGTCTACCCCAAACTAGGGTTTGTTGCTATGCTTGATTGTATTCTTTTGTTTCTTTAAACAATATCACTACTCTAATCAGCTTTATTTATCCTTACTAGCAATAAGACTCCATAGAGGCCTTGTATCCTTTTGTATAAGCTGCACTATTAATTCAATAAGATGCACGAGGGCTTCTCATTACTTGTGTCTTTATTCAATTAGACCTAACTGATTCATGAGACTATGCTCTGATCCCTTACTATATGCTTTCTATTTTGGTCTGCCTTCTTGTATTGAGGACTATGGCATTCAAATCTTCTACATGGTGTTAGCAAGCATCATTAGGATTGAGACAAATACCAAATAATTTCATGACACAATCTTGATGATCAATCATTTTTACAAGCTTCAATATTTCCACTCTGTGTCACAATGATATCTTAAGTATAGGCCTATTCTCATATTCTTATTGCTGCATGTTTGGATGGTTCATTGTCAAAAATATTTTGTGAATGTGCTTCATTCTCATGGTATCATCCTTTCCCCATATCACATTCTTATGCTCTATTTTAAGTCATGAGTCTGTAATATTGATGATACTGCTATGAAAAATAACAAGAGGTTAAGAGACAAGAGGTCACACCTTTATTATTCAAATATGATGTGCATGAGTAGCATATAGATGGGATGAAGTCTCTCTACATATTTTTGATAGTTCAGATACTTAATGTTAAGTACAGATGCCAAGCTGATAAGATGAGAGGGGGGGTGAATCATACAAACTTAATCTTCCATAAAAACATCAGATTCAACCTCAGTAACATATACTTCAATGATATAACCAAAACTGTTAAACATGCAAACTCAAAAGCATATAAACATCATAAACCTCATAACACCAGATTTAACGTGGAAACCCAAATAAGGAAAAACCACTATGGGATTTCGGACCCACTAAGAAATATGCTCTTCTAGAGTATGCTTGGTTAAAAGCAAATCCTATTAAGGATTACAAACACATTGCTAGATGTGACCCCATTAAGGGATTTCCCTCAGATCTGTTAGGATCTTCACCTTGTTAGAAGTGACCTTGTTAAAGGATTTCAAACACTCAATCAGAATGTCACCTTGCTAGAGGGTTTTACAAATAAGACTGTTAAGTCCACTCAGTTAAGATATTTTCTATCACTTCACAAAATAACAGTAATAAAAATCTATCTCCAACTTCGCATCTAAAATGCTAAAGAAGATTCTTATTTGCTCAATACAATCTAGACATAGAACTAATCTTGTCCATCTATTGGGCTCTATACTCTATTATACAAACAGTTCTTCAAGCTTCTGTGCTCAGTAATTACTATGTAGAATCCATGTGCATACACTTGCCCGCATACACTGTTTATCAATAGTCCCCTATTTATAAACAATTGCCAACCTCTTAATCTCCTTGATCACATTTCCCATGATCAATCATAGCCATCATATCTTCAAAATTTGACCAGGTTCAATGTATTGTTCAATTTGAAAAATGTTTTACCCCACCTTGGAACTTGCATACATTTCTTGGAACTTGTGCTAGGGTATGCGGTTCAATCTGCGCTGTAGGTCTTCATGCCAATTTTCCTTTGCCATAGATTCTTTAACAAACTTTATGCATGACATACCAATCATTTAATCAGTTCCAGCTCATTAGCTCCCTTCATTAAATAACACATGTAACCATTTGATGCATTCTATTATAGCTCGGTTACAACTCGGTAAATACTAAACTTTACTTGGTAGACACTCTATCTTCATTAACCGATAGCGATAACCTTAGGGTTTACCGACTAGGTTCTTTAGGGTTTATATAGTATAGTATTAACCTTACAATAAATAACATATGTATGATATCAAAACAATCTAAACATCATGATCTCATCATTTTCTAACTCGATAATAGTTGCCCATTGAATAACTTATTCATCATATTCTTTCTGTGTCTTTTACTGACACCTTTATACTCATCAAATCATACTTCTCAAGATATGCCAACATCATACTGATTTAGAAAATCAATATCTTGACATCAATGACAAAATAATAATATTAAGACAGTAAATCATCCTTAATCAGTTATATCCATAATCATCAACAACCTTCTCAATATCCTTATTGAAATGCCAACAATCTCCCATTGTCTGTTATAATGCCAACAATCTCCCCCTTTGGCATTGATGGCAAAACCAATTGATTTGACCTAATTGATTCAAATTGTTGTGATATTCTAAAATATTGAAATGCTCTCCCCCTGTCATCAGTCTTCTCTGCCATACATTATACTTCTCCTCTTTTCTCAGTCTTTCTTTTCTTCAGTCTTCTCCAGTCTTCTCTAGTCTTCTCCCCCTTTGACAACAATGCCAAAAGTAAAGAACTAAAATATAATTTCTTCCTGTATGAAGTGATTTCCTATTGTGATGTATCAACTTAGTCTCGGTCAGAGCATTTTGTCTTCAATTCCTATTTCCTGTATTATTTCCTGCACACCTTTAGAAAACCTCCTAAAGTGTGTAAATCAACATCAACTCCTAAAAGATATTCTGTAGAGTCATCGAATTGATGCTTTCACCGAACTCGGTCAGTGAATGGAAGATAGGGGTAGGACCCCTAACTTACTTCTGAGATACTCAAAAGTGTCCCTCGACAGTGGCTTGGTGAAGATATCTACTATTTGTTCCTTTGTGCTAACATACTCCAACACCACTTTCTTCTCTTGAGCTTCTTCTCTAAGATAATGATATTTGATAGAGATGTGTTTCATCTTAGAGTGCATAACAGGATTCTTTGAAATGTTAATGGCACTAGTATTTTCACAGAATATAGTTACTGGCTCAGTAACTTTCTCATTTATACCATCCAACAGTTGTTTGATACATGCTATGTTGGTATAATTTAATGCTACAACAACATATTCAACTTCTATTGTTGACTGTGAAACACATCCTTGTTTCTTGCTAAGCCAACTTACTAGTCTTTCTCCTAAAAACAAAGCTCCTCCACTTGTGCTTTTTTTGTCATCAATGTTGCCTGCCCAATCAGCATCAGTATAAACTTTTAAATCAAAGTCATTTCCTTTCTGATATACTAAGCCATAATCCTCAGTGCCTTTCAAGTATCTAAAAATTCTTTTGATTGCTGTCATGTGTGTTCCCTTGGGATCTGCAGAGAATCTTGCAACTATACCTACTGTATGTGCTATATCTGACCTACTATGAACAAAATATTGTAGCTTTCCAATCATGGGTCAGTAAAGTGTCTCATCAACAGATGCAGATTCATCATTCTTTGATAAATTACAGTTGGTAGTCATAGGAGTACTTACTAGTTTTGAATCCTCCATTCCAAATTTCTTCAAGATTTCCTTTATGTACTTGGATTGAGTAATGAAAATCTCATTTTTCATTTGCAGTATTTGTAAACCTATAAAATACTTTATCTCACCGATTAATGACATCTCAAATTCTTTGCTCATTTCATTTCCAAAGTTCTTACATAAAGAGTCATTTCCACAAAATATAATATCATCAACAAATATGGCTAAGATCAGTATTCCATTTTCATCATTCTTCATGTACATATTGTTGTTCTCACTTGTCCTTATAAAACCAATCTTAATAGAATAAGAGTGAAATCTTTCATACCATGCTCTAGGTGCTTGTTTCAAACCATATAATGCTTTGTTCAATTTACATACCTAATATTTATTCTTGTCTTCAACAAATCCTTCAGGTTGTTCAATAAAAACTTCTTCTTCTAATATACCATTCAAAAATGTAGATTTGACATCCATTTGATATACCTTGAAATTTGTGTAAGAAGCGTATGCCAACAATGTTCTTACTCCTTCTAGTCTAGCCACAGGTGCAAAAGTTTCACCATAATCAATTCCTTCTTCTTGGGCATAACCTTTGCAAACTAGTCTTGCTTTATTTTGAATGACCTCTCCTTTTTCATTCAGCTTGTTTCTAAAAAATCCACTTTGTACTGATTACATTTTTGTCCTTCGGTCTTGGGACAAGTGTCCATGTGTCATTCTTCTTGATTTGATCAATCTCTTTTTTCATAGCATTTATCCAATCTTCACTGTTAAATGCCTCTTTCAATATTCTCGGCTCAAATTCAGATATTAGACATGTGTTCTATCTCAGTTTGTTCCTTGTCATAACTGGATCATCCTTATCTCCTATAATCTGACTTAACGCATGATGTCTTCTGACATATTTGGCTAATACAGGCTCGGTAGGCTCTGTATGATCTTCTTCATCACTCGTTAATTGGATATTCTCTTTATTTTCTTCAACAGTTTTCTCGGTAAGACTTGTCGGTTGAACATAGACAAATTCATCATAGTCTTCTGGTTCCTTGAAATTTCCTTCATCATTTCTTTCTGCAAATTCATCAATTTTCACATTTGCACTTTCTACTATTTTGTTAGATGATTTGATCAGACATTTAAATGCTTTGCTTCTAGAAGAATAACCAAGAAATGTTCCTTCTTCACTTTTTTGATCAAACTTGCCATTTCTATCATCTTTGTGTACATAGAATCTACTTCCAAAGATTTTGAAATAACTTACATTAGGTTTCTTCTCATACTAGATTTCATATGGTGTCTTCATAGTTCCTTTCTTCAGTTGTACTCAGTTCAGGGTGTAAACTATTGTGCTTATTTCTTCTCTCCAAAATGTTTGTGGCACTTTCTTTTCAATCATTAGGGTTCTGGCACAATCCACAATAGATCCGTTTCTTCTCTCAGCTATTCCATTTTGCTGTGGAGTTCTCGGTGCAGAGACTTGTCTTTTAATACCATGATCATTGCAAAATAAGTTGAACTCATCAGATGTGAACTCTCCTCCTCTATCTGATCTAAGACATTTCAGTTGTCTTCTTGTAAAGCTTGATCTTGTCATCTTACCCATCTGGCATCCTTGGCACATAGTATTCTTAGGTTTTTCCAAACTCGGTAGACCTCTTACTTGGTGCTTCTTACCTATTTTCATCAGATTATCAAAATTTACATGACAAAACCTTTTATGCCATAACCAGGTATCATCTATCTTTGCATACAGATACTTATTCTGAGTTGAGTTAAGGTGAAATGTGTTACCTTTTGTTTGTGTCCTGGTAGCAGCTAACTTTCCATTCTTTTCATGAACTTTGACAATTCCTTTCTGAAATTCTATTCGGTATCCTGTATTGTTTAGCTGTGCTACACTCAACAAATTGTATTTCAAACCTTCAACCCAATAAAAATCATTGCATCTTGCATTATCAAGAAGTGTTATAGATCCTTTACCTTTTACTGGACATGGTGCATCATTACCAAATCTTACATAGCCTCCATCATAATCTTCTAACATAACAAACTTGTGTTTATCACCAGTCATGTGATGTGAACATCCACTATCTATGATCCAAGAATCATTAGTATTTATGTGAGATATTATGGATTTTTCTTCATACCTTTCTTCATCTGATCCATCTTTGATAGCCACATAAACTACTTCCTCTGTATCAATTTCATTTGATTTATCATCATTGGATTCCTCATCAGCTATTAAGCATGTCTTTCTATCTCTTCTTCTGAAGTCTCGGTGTCCTCTGTAATATTGTCTTTCTATCTATTATCTCGGTAATCTCTCTTTTTAGTAGAATCTTTGTCAGGACAGTTAGAAGCCATGTGTCCTATCTTATCACAATTGAAACATTTCAAAGGTAGTTTTCCTTTATACTTACCTTTGCCTCTCGGTAACCTTCTAGCTAATAGTGCTTCAAACTCTTCTTGCTTTCTGATTTCCTCATATAGTTTGTGTACTCCCTCCATGTTCTTACGAAATCTTTCACTTGCTCCACTGTGATCTCCTTCAGAGTACTTATACTTTCTTTCATTGTAATTATTAAATTCATCAAGATGAAAAGAACTAAATGCATATTCAACTTTATTTACCGAAGACCCACTGTTATCAAAATTACTTAACTCAAATGCATGTAGCTTACCAATAGTAGTTGTAGACACCTAAAATTGTCCAGTCTAATTAAATAAATATTTTTATTTATTTAATTATTTTAGCCTAATTTTTCTATTAATTAATTAAATCTTTATTTATTTAATTAATTCATTTATCCTCTTCTAGCCTTATTTCTCATTTAAATAAATACTTTTATTTATTTAATTATCCCACTTCTTCTATTAATTAAATAAATCTTTATTTATTTAATTAATTCATTAACCTTTTCTACCTATGACACATGTCATTCATCTCTTAATTCATACACTACCTACCCTTTCGTTATTTTATTATTTTCTTACCTACCCTTTAATCATAGCCGACCATTTATCTTTTACACCTCTCAATCTTATGCCTCCATTTCTTATAGTGTCTTCTATATAAGGAGATACTTCCTTCATTATCAAACCCTGATCAATCAGTCTAATCAATCTACGCATCGTAACTAACTCACTATGCATTCAGCCCCAACTACGCTTTGCACGTTCATATGCGATCCTACTTGCAACCACATTTCCGTTCTTTGTTGAGCTCTTGTGCACACATAAAATCTGAGAGCAAATATATCAAGCAAGATCAATGGAGATAGGAAGAATGGAGATCCAAAACCCTATTGGACATGTGATGGTATGATCTTTGTGATTTCATTTTATTTGCATTATCTTAGGTAATCTTCATATGTTATGGTGGATCTTTGTTGTTGTCAGGCTAGGGTTTTGGTGTTGAATCTATTTAGTCTTTCAATATTGTTGTATCCATTTTCACCATATACATTTTGGCACACCCTGTGGGACATAGATTTTTGTTAGATCTATGTTTTTTGCAGATTTTTCTAACCCTATATTGCTGTTTTGTAAAACAATTTGGAGAATAACCTTGTGCAGCTAGGGTTTTGGACACAAAATCAAGATCTTGGAGAGATTTGATCATATCTCACAAACGGCTTGGAAATTTTGCACCAAATGTTTTTTGTAGGTTGAAGAAAGTATCAGGAGCTCTCAATCCAAACTTTAGAAGTTTTGGAGAACATTTTCATTTTCTATGAATTTTTTATGATTTTTCATAAAAAAATAATTTTGAGAGAAAATGAAAGAATTTTTTGGATTTTCTTACATTTTTGGAAATCTCTCATAATTATACATAGGATTTGTTCTTTGTGATTTTAATTTTGATGCAAAATATTTCCCTAAAAATTGGATCTTTAAAAATTAGGGTTTTTCCTTATTTTGATTAGATCTCACAAACGGCTTCAAATTTTGGCATTAAAGTCTTTGTGCAGGTCAGGAAAACTATCAGAAGGATTTAGTAAAAATTTGAGATTTTTTGGATCAAATTTTCATTTTATATAAATTTTTTATGATTTTTCATAAAAAATTAATTTTGAGAGCAAATTAGCAAATTTTTTGGATTTTCTTACATTTTTGGAAATCTCTCAGAATTATACATAGGAATTTGTTCTTTGTGATTTTAAATTTGATGCAAAATCATTCCTCAAAAATCGGATCTTTGAAAATTAGGGTTTTGCATTATTTTACTCATATCTCACAAACTGCTTAGATTTGTTGCAGAAATTTTTTTATGCAGGTTTGGAAGACCATTAGGACTTTCTAATAAAAATTTCAGATTTTTTGGATCGATTTTGCATTTTATATGAATTTTTTATGATTTTTCATAAAAAATTAATTTTTGGAGCAAATTAGCAATTTTTTTGGATTTTCTTACATTTCTGGAAATCTCTTAAAATTTTATAGGTGGTCTTTTTTATGATGAATCAGATCTTTGAATTGGTCAACAAAATGCATTGTTGAAGGCCCCTATTTCACAAAGTCTTTTGGATTTAAAATTTACCTAACTTGTGTGCTTACAGGAAGGGGTGATTATTTCAAACAATCCAAACTACTAATAAATCTTTGTTGCAAGACCTTGACAAGGATTTTCTTTTGATCTTTATTGTGTTCCTTGTTCTCATAGACTAGCAAACACTTCAATTGGTGCACTAAAATTGAACCATTGTCTTTTGTGTCTTGAACAATAGGCTCTTTTTTGGTTTAATCTTTAGAGGGCCTGTCTCCCCATGTGGTCATTAGGACTATTAGTGAGGAGAGAACGACCCAAGTGGTAGCAAAAGAAAATCCATCTTCTTCCAAACCACTATAAATAACTGTATTCATGGTGAAAACTATGAATAATGTGTGTTGATTAGTTCATACCGACACTATGTCTCCCCATAAACCCATTTGATCAAATTTATTTGATCATTTGTAGGGCATAACCCCTATCGGCTGGGAGCCTTCTGTATTTACAGAGCTGAAAGTGCAGCATGTATGGTCACATGAGCGGATGCCCTTACTAGCACCTTTTTGTTTTAGACGCCAAAATCCTTCTAGTTGTTGGGGCAGGAGGTCGGACCTCTGGTAGCGGCCCACACACATATGGTTCTTAGTAGAGATACAAAGTTTGCCACGAGGAGTTTTCATGGGGACTAATGCTTGGCTACCCCGAGAAGTGAGTGTCGAGGGTGGAGCCAATGGGGTCAAGCATCTAAGTATCCGCTCTGAATAGCGTAGCCTCAGGGGAAACTCCATGTGGGATCAACAACTATTGTCCTAACCAACCATAAGAATTGTGCTTGTCTTATTTTGAACTATCAAACATTCAAGACCAAACATCAAAAAAATTATGTCTTTTGTGTCTTCAAGTGTATGCAAAACAATTTTACATCAAACAACACACTTTTCTTGGAGTCATTTTGAGTCTAAACACTTGCAAACATTGATTCCTCATCAACATTGTGTCCTCTTGTCACGAAAAATAGTCAAAAATTTAGATTGGGTCACAACAAAACAACTTCACAAATTGGAAAATTTACAGTCCAACAAACAAGAGCAATCAGTTTCAGAATTCTTGAGCTTCCTAAGCTATCTCTTTAGGTTTTCATCTAGCATTCAACCTATCTTTGGGTCTCACAAAGTCCATCATTGCTTTACACCTTAGATTACATTCACATTTGTCTAAACTTGAGTCAAAAGGTCACTTGCTTGTCCTCATCATACTTTGTCAACATACTACATAAAACAACATTTTCCTTAGTGGTCCCTCGTCAAGGTCTATCACCTTTGGGTCTCATTTGGTCTTACTTATAGTCAAGGTCAACTTACCTCATCAAGAGAAACTATCATCTCTTTAGAAGCCACACCTACTCTACTACATACATACTTGGTCTTACACTTTGGACATTGCAAGTACACTTTAGATTCATTTACATTCCATCCAACTCTTGGTCTTCCATACTTTTTCCATTTTCATCTAGTCTCACACATCTTGGTCAATACCTAGTTCATGGTTGAAAATCGTTCCCAAAAATCTAGGAGAGAAACTAAAGAGGCTCAAGAGTCTGCAAACATGAGTTCCTATGAGTATGACAATGATGTCGTTTTCAATTCTGATCATGCTACATTACCTGACATGGATGCCTATAGAAACATTCCAAATGTTGAGAACATGGACACTGCAAACAACAATGATACACACAATGACAATATGGACAACTTTTCTGTACATTCAGCAGAAGTGGAAGACACCATTATGAATCCTCATTTCAATCGATTAGTTGAGGAAATAATGAAGAGAGATAGACAATATTTCTTACAAGTGATGGCACAAAGTGGAGCCAAGATTCCTCATGATTTTGACATATCTCAAATAATGGAAAATCGACCTTTGCAACAACCTCACCCCAACATGGATCAAAGGAGGCCTAATAATGGAGGCAATAGAGGACCACATATGGTGCCTGAATCACCATCATCTTTGTTTCAAAAACCTGAGGTCCCACATACACATGGTCAATCATATGATACAAACCTTCGTAGACCATTATGGAAGCCTTATGCAGAAAAATATACTCAATCACATACCAATGCTAAGGACCAACCATCAAAGCAATTGGATATCCAAAGGCATGATCAAAATTTGGACACAAGGAAACCCCACGTCAAATTTGGGGGCAACACACTAGAGCAAACTCATGACATGCCTGTAGAGTATGGTATACATGGACAAAATAGATATTCTATTCCTCATCATGACTCTATACTAAGTGGTCCTTATACGCAGCATCACTATAGACCTCCTCCATACAAACATGTGTATGATCAATATCATCCATATATGCAATATGCTCCTCCTCCATCCGCTGGTTCAGGCATGGGATATGGTCTAAGAAGTCGATCTCCACCTAAGAACAATTTGGAACAACAAATTAAGGACTTACAAAAGAAAATGGAGGATATAAATACACCAAAGCCAATTTACACAAAGAGAGACATATGTCCCTATCCATTTGACAAAAGCATTCCAATGCCTCCTTTTCCTACACATTTCATGACACCTAAGTTTGATAAGTATAGAGGAAAAGGGGATCCTAAAGCACATATCAGACAATTTTTCACAGCTTGCATTGAGGTAGCAGCAGAAGAGACATATTTGATGAGATTATTCCCACAAAGCTTAGGTGATCAAGCTATGGAATGGTTCTCTCAACTTCCACCTGGAATTAAGTCTTGGGGTGATTTAGCATAGGCATTTATCCAACATTTCTCATACAACATACAGATAGATATATCAGTCACTACTTTGTGCAACACCAAGCAAAAGGATGGAGAGTCTTTTTCATCATTTTTACAAAGATGGAAGAATCTAGCCAACAGATGCTCTTGTGAAATTCCACAAAAACATATGGTAGAGATGTTCACCCAGAATGTTAACAAAGACATTGGTTATGACTTAAGAAAAGCTTGTTTGCCCACCTTCAAGGATGTCATTGAAAAAGGCTTAGCAACAGAAAAGGTCCTAATTGAGCAAGGCATCATCAAAATATTCAAAGAAAACAAAGAGGACTTTAAAGGAAAAGACAAGCCAAGATTTTGGAATAAAAACAAGAACATAGTCAATGATGGTGTTGTTGATGCCAATATGGTATGACCCAAAATCATTTTTTCAGGATCAAGCTCTACAAACAATCAAGTGAATACTCAAACAACTTCCAAATCACGAAGGAAGTACACTCCATTGGGAGAACCACTAGAGTCCATTTTCAAAAAGCTAGTGGCAAACAAGATAATCACAATTCCAGATCTGCCTCCATATGAGCCAAAGGTTAAACCAAATTGGTGGAATGATGATGAATATTGTGAATTTCATAAAAGCAAGGGACATAAAATAGGAAACTGTCATCGACTGAAGAACATCATACAAGATCTCATTGATAGAGGTGACATTGAGATTGAAGGACACTCATCCAATCAAGAACATGAAATGTTTAAAGAACCATTCCCAAAACATGACAAGGGAAAAGCTTAAGCCACAGATGACCAGACCAACTATACTAGAGAATCTTACAACTATGATTCAACTATCAATCACATTTCAATGGACAATAATGTCTCGTCCATTATCATAAAGGACAAAATGCTTGAGAATTCTACCAAAAGACCCAAGGTTGTCCTAAAAGGCATTGGATCTTCTTTCGAACCTACCTCTGAATGTAATGTTATGACTCGTCAAGGTAAATTCACTTTGCAAGGTGCTCTAGCTAAAAGCACTGCTTCCTCGTCAACCAAACCTGAGTATAACCTTGTAGAATAGTTAGGGAAGACACCTGCGCTCATCTCAATCCTTGAGCTCTTACGCATATCCCCCACACATAAAGCCATTCTTGAAAAAATCTTGAGAGACACTGCCATCCCTACTAATCTAAACATGAACCAGTTTCAAGCCATGGTGGGATACCTTTCCGTTCCACACTCCCTTACATTAACAGAAGCTAACGATGCCTCTATGAGCCAACCACATAATGCACCACTACACATTGAAGCCTTCATACACAAACATCAAATAAAATGAGTCCTGATAGATGGAGGAGCTGGTCTAAACATTTGTACATTGAGCACCATAACACAATTGGGATATTCTGATAAAGCTATGAATTCTACAAACAAAATCACCATCAAAGCATATGATGATAAAGAACGTTCATCCAAAGGCACATTCATTTTACCTCTCAGAGTTAGGCTAGCTATAAAGGATATGGTTTTTCAAGTCCTTGATTTAGATCTCACATACAACATACTTTTGGGACGTCCATGGATTCATGAGATGAGCGTAGTCCCTTCTACATATCATCGATGTATCAAGTTTCCAAACAATGGAGTTGAAGTGACCATCAAAGCTGACCCAAACCCGTTCATATGTTGCAATAATCTGCGACCTAGATCAGAAATAACAATCCTAGTCAATCGAGAAGCTATTCCATCTTCAGCATATGTTGATCCAGAATCCTTGAAAGCTTCTACATCAAAACAAGTAGAGATCAAAGAAAAGTTCAAGATTAAAGACATGGGATGTGGTGAGTATATCTTTCATGTTGATCAATTCCCACTATCTCCTAAGACATTCAGTCGACAGGAACAATCTACAAACAATTTTCAATGCCAAGGTATTGGGTGTGAACCACCTAGTGTTGTGGCTACTAAGTTTGAATGCAAATCTCCTCTAGTGGTGCAAGAAGCTCTTGATATCAATAGTCCTAAGAGTGGTTCCAACAAAGAATCTATTGAGTGTATCACCAGCCCTCTTGAGAACTCACATAACCTTACCATTTCACCCACTCATTCCATTTTCATTCCTCTCCCAGACTTGGATCAACAAGAATTACAAAAGCCCTTAATAATTGGGGATGAAAAATCAAGCCTTGAAAAGAAAAATCTAAAAGTCAAAAATAAAGAAAAGTCCTTCAGTCCAAATCAAAATCAAAAGCTATTGGACTCTGCAAAAATCAAAGTCAAGGATAAAAATACTATGAAAGAAAAAGAATAAGATTTGATCTCCCCTAATATCAAAATAACTGGGGACAAAAGTTCTACAATTTTAAGTCAAAAAGCATACTTGTTGATCTTAAGTCTCCATCATGCTATCCTACTTTCACTTCTTTTCACAATCATAAGCCTTCATTCCTCATCCACTTCTTCTGCACATCCTTTTCCTTCTGGCGATACATCATGGACCTTTAATGGAACTTCCTTGAAGGACTTTTTTATCAGGGATGCCCAAACTTCTTTAGGTGACACACATACGGGCCTATGCAGTCCACACACTAGTAACTCTATCTCAGTTCCTTTATCAAGGAAGATAGTCACTCAAGCTACACATCATTCAATCAAGGAACAATGCATCTACAATCATAAGGTAAAGCCTCGTACATTTGAGGTGGGTGACTTATTTCTCAAGGAAAATCTTAAAAATCAGCAAGACAGAGAGAAGAAGGGCAAGTTTGAACCAAATTGGTTTGGTCCTTACATCATCATAGAAGCATATGGATCTGGTGCATATCAACTCTCAACCACAGAGGGTGACCCTTTTGAGGATCCTATCAACAGTATGCACCTTTGCAGGTTTTACACATAACTCTTCAGAGTATTCAAAAATCAAAAAATTCAAAATACAAAAAAAATCAAAAAGTTCAAAATCAAAAAAAAAAATCATAAAAAACAAAAAAATTGTTACTTGGTGAAAACTTGGAAAACAGGTGCCTTGTGACACAAAAAAATTTGAAAAAATAAAAAAATTAAAGAAAAACATTTCGTCCAATGGTGAAAACCACTTCAGTGGTGCCCTGGGCAAGTACCATGGTGAAAACTGGGTCATCGACGCCATGTGTAGAGACATTTCTCCTCCCTCTTTCAGGATTCACTTTCATCTTTCACTTTGTACACACTCACAACCTATCTATTCATAATAAACTTACCCATTCCCATCATGGCTTGTTATTGATCTACCTAAGATTGGTTAGCCATTCATAATAATCCTTCCTTTTCACCCCTTTCCATCCATAATAAATCAGCTCCTATCTGTGGCTAAGGAAAATCCTACATCTAGTGATGGGTGTGGAACTAAGAGCATCACGCATTCTGAGGAGTACAGTTTCTTCCAATTTTTTCAGTCTATCCATGCACAATCCGCAATAAAGTTCCGTATTCTCCGCAATAAAGTATAAGTTTCATGGATTCAGTCAATTTTAGATGAGACACAATAGCAACAATGGGCTTCAACAAATCAAATCTTTCGACAAACTCAGACAACATTATGGTTCACTGCTATCTATCCTTTTTGTGGAAGTAAACATTGTGACCACAATCAAATAAGACTTATACAAGTGACAAGAGACACTAAATTTGAGGACTACAGTGGATGTTGGTGTCGAGTCTTGGTTTTATTTTGATTTTGTCTTTTTGGTGACATGTCTTATAGCTTTTCTAGGATGTCTCTAACTAGAGATTTTATCTCTAGGATGTCTTTGACTAGAAAGGCGAGGATGGGGTATCGTCACCTATTTTTCTTTGCTGTCTGTGGATTGTCTCTTAGTAATGCTATGACTTGTCCAAGGATATGAGGACACTGTGAGTCTAGTATGAACTGGGGCATTCCTTGTTTGCAACTATCTTATCTCCATGTAAATGGGTACAATGACTTCTAGGACAAACATATGCCTGGATTGTCATAACCTATCTTGCCATAATAAAGCTCAATGATGATAATGCACAAGAAGCTCTTTCACTTTCATATCTTCTATCTTCCATCCCCCTTTCTTGATTGACCTCCATTGTCCTTCTTGAGTCTGTGTAGCCCATTATCAAATGATTGAGTATAATGACACACCAAAAACATTTGCATTTCATGTAGTTGTACCTGCATTATCACATATTATCATTTCATACATACATATAGGTATCACAATTGCATCACACCCTGCACACAACACATGTTAGCACATTTTATATTTTCATCATGTAAATAATCATTTGCACTATCATATTCCTCTGCATTTTATACATTCACATTTGCATTGGCATAACATATGAAAACATAAAAAATCAAAAATATTGTATTTCATTATGTACATATTTGCATCCATATCATAAGTATCACATAGAAACATACATCACAAAACATATAGAAACATCACATAGGTACACATGCATATAGCTGCTGCAAGGATGAATCATCTCATATATATATCAAAAATCATAAGTGTCATGATACAATGATGTCAAAATACATATGGCTACAACCAATCCTCGTGTCGCCCTATCCAAACATAGGAACCCACTGATCACTCCTACCAGTACTGCTGGTAATGCTAATCTAGTCTGTGTCATCATGTCCCATGCCACATGTGCAACCCTCATCTCCAATCCCAGATCCTGGAACACTTATCTCAGTGCATCCCTGTCTCCATCTCGATCATAAGGAACTAACTCCCCATCGATCGATATCCTCAGTATTTTGTATACATCCTCCAAGGTGACTGTCATCTCACCCATCGATAAATGAAAAGTGCATGTCTCAGAATGCCATCTCTCGGGAAGCACAGTCAACAAACCCATGTTCGCCCAAAACTTAGGCACATACAAGATGTATCTCAGACCCATAGCCTCAATAGCAGCTCGATCCTCGAATGTCAGCTCTGGTCGTAATTTCTACGTCGACGGGAATCTCTCTCGTGACTCTAGCATAGGCTGATACTCCTGTAGTCAAGCAAAGCAATCATGTCAGTCAAAGTGACACTCACTATTCATCACAAAGTGTTGCTTCTATCCTAGTCACACTCACTGTTCATCACAAAGTGTTGCTATCTATCCTAGTGGTACTCCCTGTTCATCACAAAGTACTACATGTTTTGCACTCCCTGTTCATCACAAAGTGCTGCTTATATTTGCACTCCCTGTTTATCACAAAGTGCTGCTCATTTTGACACTCACTATTCATCACAAAGTGTTGCTCATATTGGTACTCACTGTTCATCACAAAATGCCTCGATCTATCCTAGTCTTCCCTAGAGGACCTGCTTGAGTGTATCCTCTCAGCAGCTTATCCAATCAACAATGTATGTTCATCACAGAACTGTTGATTCAACCTTGAAGACATAAACGCACTTACATATTGCACATATGTGCCTGGCACAAACACAGACGCACCTAAGCATTTTTTGACCTTTCTTGACATATCTAAAATGCACATATTACCCTACCTAACATGCATTTATAACAACAATTATTGTGATAAACTACAAGGAGGTTTTGCGGTACTCACCAGCTCTCCTGCATCTGCTGGCCTCTGAAATCGGTGAACGCTGTCGAATCTATGCACCAATGCCATCGCTGCTGACTGCTGCTGCTCTATTCTCTCTTTGCACTTTGATCTCTTGGATGTGTGGATGACAATGAGGATGTATTCCCCTTGTGGTCTATTTTATAGACTACCCTATCCCTAGCCCTCGTCTCCTGAGTCAATCTTCTTTATCCCGTGACTCTGTCACTCTATCCTATTCGGTCAGTCCATTCTAGCCTTTCTTTCTTATCAAGAGATTGTCTGCGATCTTTCCAGACATATTCATCCAATCTCTTGAGGGGGCATATCATTCCCATCTTGGGGAAACTTTGTATCAGTTCATCTTATCTTCTTTGAAACAATGCAACAAGGTGCATTGTCTCAAAGAGGGGCAAAATGTAGACACCTAAAATTGTCCAGTCTAATTAAATAAATATTTTTATTTATTTAATTATTTTAGCCTAATTCTTCTATTAATTAAATAAATCTTTATTTATTTAATTAATTCATTTATCCTCTTCTATCCTTATTTCTCATTTAAATAAATACTTTTATTTATTGAAATTATCATTTTCCTAAATTAAATAAATACTTTTATTTATTTAATCATCCCACTTCTTCTATTAATTAAATAAATATTTATTTATTTAATTAATTCATTAACCTTTTCTACCTATAAAACATGTCATTCATCTCTTAATTCATACACTACCTACCCTTTCATTATTTTATTATTTTCTTTACCTACCCTTTAATCATAGCCGACCATTTATCTTTTACACCTCTCAATCTTATCCCTCCATTTCTTATAGTGTCTTCTATATAAGGAGATACTTCCTTCATTATCAAACCCTGATCAATAATTCTAATCAATCTATACATCCTAACTAACTCACTATGCATTCAGCCCCAACTACGCTTTGCACTTTCATATGCGATCCTACTTGCAACCACATTTCCATTCTTTGTTGAGCTCTTGTGCACACATAAAATCTGAGAGAAAATATATCAAGCAAGATCAATGGAGATAGGAAGAATGGAGATCCAAAACCCTATTTGACATGTGATGGTATGATCTTTGTGATTTCATTTGATTTGCATTGTCTTAGGTAATCTTCATATGTTATGGTGGATCTTTGTTGTTGTTAGGCTAGGGTTTTGTGGTTGAATCTATTTAGTCTTTCAATATTGTTGTATCCATTTTCACCATATACAGTAGCATCTAAAGAAACTAGCATATTGGGTACATACCTTAATTCATTGATTGCAGAGACTCTGATTGCATAAGCTAGTAGAAGGGTTCTTAACAACTTACTTGTTATATCCTTTTCTTCAATGGTTCCACCTACTCCTTTGATTTGATTGACAATCTCCTTTAGTCTTGTACTATACTGAGTTATTTTCTCACCTTCATTCATCCTCATAGATTCAAGTTGCCCTCTTAGACTATCCACTTTTTCTCTTTGAACATGTTCATCACTGCCATATATAGATATGAGCTTGTCCCACATTGCCTTCACATCATTGCAGCGTTCTAGATCATTAAACTCTGAGTCGGTCAATGCAGATGTTATGTCAATCATTGCTTGGATATGTTCTTTCTTTGCCTTTATCTCTTCCATTGTCAATGGATAGGTGCTCGGTGTAATGAAATCATTCTCTAGATAATATATAGCATATTCTCCAACTCCTGATAGGTGCAGCTTCATCCTTTTCTACCATGTAGAGAAACTTGACTTGTTCAGCTTCGGTGCATCCCTCTTATACATCTTTGGATCTTTGCCTCAAGTACCTTTAAACTTTTCTTCTGGAGTCCAAAGCTCTGATACCAATTGATATTTTTGATACTTAATGTTAAGTACAAATGCCAAGCTAATAAGATGAGAAGGGGGGGTGAATCATACAAACTTAATCTTCCATAAAAACATTAGATTCAACCTTGGTAACATATACTTCAATGATATAACCAAAACTATTAAACATGCAAACTCAAAAGCATATAAACATCATAAACCTCATAACACCAGATTTAACGTGGAAACCCAAATAGGGAAAAACCACTGTGGGATTTTGGACCCACTAAGAAATATACTCTTCTAGAGTATGCCTGGTTAAAAGCAAATCCTGTTAAAGATTACAAACACATTGCTAGATGTGACCCGGTTAAGGGCTTTCCCTCAAATCTGTTAGGATCTT
This sequence comes from Cryptomeria japonica, assembly GCF_030272615.1. Taxonomy (NCBI): domain Eukaryota; kingdom Viridiplantae; phylum Streptophyta; class Pinopsida; order Cupressales; family Cupressaceae; genus Cryptomeria; species Cryptomeria japonica. The sequence continues at coordinate 446,827,006 of NC_081409.1, forward strand.
CACCTTGTTAGAAGTGACCTTGTTAAAGGATTTCAAACACTCAATCAGAATGTCACCTTGCTAGAGGGTTTTACAAATAAGATTGTTAAGTCCACTCGGTTAAGAGATTTTCTATCACTTCACAAAATAACAGTAATAAAAATCTATCTGCAACTTATTTGCTCAATACAATCTAGACATAGAACTAATATTGTCCATCTGCTGGGCTCTATACTCTGTTATACAAACAGTTCTTCAAGCTTCTGTGCTTGGTAATTACTATGTAGCATCTCTGTGCATACACTTGCCCGCATACATTGTTTATCAATAGTTCCCTATTTATAAACAATTGCCAACTGCTTAATCTCCTTGATCACATTTCCCATGATCAATCATATCCATTAGATCTTCAAACTTTGACCAGCTTCAATGTATTCTTCGATCTGAAAAATATTTTACCCCGCCTTGGAACTTGCATACAATTCTTGGAACTTGTGCTAGGGTATGTGGTTCAATCTGCGCTGCAGATCTTCATGCCAATTTTCCTTTGCCATAGATTCTTTAACAAACTTTATGCATGGCATACCAATCATTTAATTAGTTCCAGCTCATCAGCTCCCTTCATTAAATAATGCATGTAACCATTTTATGCATTCTGTTACAGCTCGGTTACAACTCGGTAAATACTAAACTTTATTTAGTAGACACTCTGTCTTCATTAACCAATAGCGATAACCTTAGGGTTTACTGACTAGGTTCTTTAGGGTTTATTGACTAGGTTCTTTGCTTGGTAACATAGTATAGTATTAACCTTACAATAAATAACATATGTATGATATCAAAACAATCTAAACATCATGATCTCATCATTGTCTAACTCGGTGATAGTTGCCCATTGAAAAACTTATTCATCCCCTTATTCATCATATTCTTTCTGTGTCTTTTATCGACACCTTTATACTCATCAAATCATACTTCTCAAGATATGGCAACATCATACTAATTTAGAAAATCAATATCTTGACATCAATGACAAAATAATAATATTAAGAGAGTATATCATCCTTAATCAGTTATATCCATAATCATCAACAACCTTCTCAATATCCTTATTGAAATGCCAACAATCTCCCATTGTCTGTTATAATGCCAACAATTTTTCCACTATCAAGCTTCACATTTCATGCCCAAAACTTAACATGTGATCTGCATGGCCGGTAAAATGTTCTTAGAGCTCTTGTTCACTGCCCTTTTCATGTGTATATCTATTGCAGATCGACATTATTTGATGAGTTATTGATGCTAAATCATAGGCATAAAGAGATACATATGGAGACTTTTGATAGAAGCTTCAATTTCCACGAATGAAGGGTAAAACTGTAGGAAGACTCCTCATGCAAACAAGATAAAACCCTAATCCAAACTTGGCAACTCTCCTTTCCTTCCCCTTTAATTATTTAAACTCTCATTTCCCTCCCCTTTCTAATTAAAACTTGATACGAAATCACTTCAACATGGGGGAAATGATTTTCTATTTTCAGTTGTATTAATTAAATTAATCTTTAATTAATTTTCTCTCTTGTAAGAAAATAAAAGACAAAATATTATCTTTTATTTATTTTGACAACTTAAATGAAAGGCTTTTGGTTTTTTAATAAAATGCAATTTTCATGGAAGCAAGATCATGAAATAAATAAGGAGGCTATTTTTGAATAATAAAGGTGTGGCCTCTTGTCTCTTAACCTCTTGTTATTTTTCATAGTAATATCATCAATATTACAACCTCATGACTGAGAATAGAGCATAAGAATGTGAGCTAGGGCAAGGATGATATCATAACAAAATGAAGCACATTCACAAAATATTTTTGAAAACGAACAATCCAAACATAGAGCAATAAGAATATGAGAACGAGCCTATAATTAAGATATCATTGTGACACAAAGAGTGAAAATATTGAAGCTTGTAGAAATGATTGATCATCAAGATTGTGTCATGACATTATTTGGTATTTGTCTCAATCTTGATGATGCTTGAGAACACCATATAGAAGACTTGAATGCCATAGTCCTCAATACAAGAAGACGATCCAAAATAGAAAGCACATAGTAAGGGATTAGAGCACAATCTCATGAATCAGCCAGATCTGATTAAATAAAGACACAAGAAGTGAGCAACCCTCATGTGTCTTCTTGAATTAATAGTGCAGGTTATACAAAAGGAAATAAGGCTTCTATGGAGTCTTATTGATGGTAAGGATAAATAAAGTTGATTAGAGAAGTAATACTATTTAAAGAAATAAAAGGATACAGTTGAGCCTAGCAACAAACCCTAGTTTGGGGTAGACTTAGTTATTGAGATAGGTTTTGTGTGAATTTAATGGAAAAGACATATAGGTTCAAATATGACCAAAAAGTAGAAGGGTGATAGTGCAAGGACAATCATAGGGTATGAAGGTTTACTCCTCACTAATCATTCATCAAAGAAGACAAAAAAAACAAGGTCTAAAGTTCTAGTTGACACCCAAATCATGCCATCAAAATTATGAGGTTGTAGCAGCATACAGTCATGAAGGTATAACAAAAAAAATACAACACTTGATAAGTGCAGTCCAAAAAAATATCATGGAAAAGTGTTTGACATTGATCAAATCATGAGTATCAATTAGAGCCACAAGATAAAGTGATAAGGGATAAGAAGATGATATAGTAATAAAATAGATAGATATCATTCATTTGTATGGATAAAAGGATAGTTTTTATAGCCTTACAAATGAACAATAATACAACTCACAACTTTAATGTATCTCATGGACAACAAAAATAATATTTTCATCAAGATTTTTCCAAGGATAGGAAATGAGTGCAATGAGCATGCTTCAAGATTAGACAAAAGCATCAAAGTCACAAAAGACTCATTGCCAAACCTCAGAGAAGGTTGAGTAAAAGTTTGCATAAAAGGTATGACAACCTTCCAAAGGGCATAAGAGACTTCATATGGTAGTTGTGATGTATGAAGACCTTAAGACAGTCATAACGACCAAATCAATCATAGAGCAATCATCAAAATCATGAAGTAGATCTGGAACCAAAAGAGACAATGAAACCTTTTGACAATTCACAATGATGAAGATGTCCTCGTGCATACATATGAAGAAGAAAGCATGCATCAATGTCAGGTTGAGAAATAAAGATTTTTAGGGTAGGATCAAAGACACAGGGAAAGAATTAACAATAGAGCAGTCCCCTATGCCACAAGATGGCAGTCATGAAGAAGATCACTTGAAGTCACAATAACCATCAAAGTTGGAAAAGGGTTGAGATGAACATAGATAACAGTCTTAGTCACATTAAAGTTATAAAGATACAAAGATACAATCCCAACTAATTCAATTGCAAATCAAAGAGCACCAAGGAAGTTTTTTTAGGGACAAAGGTATGAATTTGTGCCATAATACTAAATATTGCAGCATTTAAAGAAAAATATCCTCAAGTCTTTTGGACACCAATCTATATAAATGCCACACAAGTGATGAACAATGACAAAGCATAGAGAATTTGAGGATTTTGGCCACATGAATACAGTGAAAAAAGGTAGAACAGTCTACATGTTGACTATCAAGTACAGTAAAAGAGCATCTCATAGTTTATCATAAGCAAACATAGTAACCCTAATGCTTAGACAATCCTTCAAGAGTGAGTTAAGATATTTTTTTCAAAAGAGAAATGGTAGGCTTAGAGCTATTCATGATAGTCACAGATTCAAAGGTCAAATAGGGAGCCATGAGTATAAAGGGCAGTGATAACAATAAAGTTACAGTCAAAACCCTAGTGAGAAGGTCAAGAATCTATCATAGTCACAACAGACTTTAAAGAGAAGTCAATATGTTTGGACATGATGACTGTATGAAGATTGTGACAACATTTAAGTCACATCAAAAGGATAATAGCAGCATACCCAAAACCAGCAGTGATATTAATCAAAGCCCAGGCATAAAAGGGTTCAGTCTCAAAAGTCTTCGACAATGTTGAGAGGAGACAGTCCATAGACTCATCAAAACATACCCAAAATCCACATTTGAAGAAGTCTTAGTCTTCATTAAGGAAGACTCATATCTCAGTGAGAAGGTTAATGGATAGTTGAAAATAAAGAACACAATGGGTATGGTTCATAAGACCAGTCATAGCTACAATAGATGCAATCATTTTAGTCACAAAGCAAGAGCCCTCTACAAATATGCAGTCTTCTAAGAAAATATACAAAGATAATAATGTTTAGAACATAGCGAGGATCATATTGATAGTAACAAAAGATGAATGCTTAGTAAAGCATAAAGAAGTGCCATCAAGATATCATTTATAGTCAAACATATTGTGTAGAACTAGAAGACAACAAACATAGTAGTATCAAAGGGCTTGTAAAAACAATGAAAAGATTCTACAAAGATCTTAGTCCACAAAAGAGTAGACCTAGAATAGACCATTTGCACAATGATAGCAACATTAAATAGCACACAAAGTTAGTGATAGGGGTATTGACCTTAAAGGACAATAAAGATTGGGGACTGTCATTTGAAACAATTAAAGAGTTTACAATCCAAATATTGAGATGATTATTCATTGAAGATAGAAGACACTCAAAATCTCAGTCCAATGAAAACATAAAGCCAATATGACAAGGTTTAATTTGCAGGCCAAGGTAGGTATTAGGAGCATAATAGAGGGTACTTTACAGTTAAAACTTAGTCATTTAATAGTGAGAGTGAAGAGGAGTTCCCTAGATCAGAAATGATGCATTTATAGACTCCAAAAGACCTTCCAAAGGTGCTTAAATGATGCCAAATGGATATATACAAGGTTTAGGGGAATATTGAGGCTAACATATCTTAGTTCTGAGACTCATCAAGAGTTTTGTAGGCATGTGAAATCCTAAATCTGACCCCATTCCTGGAGAGCAGTTATCAATCAATTACCTCTTCGTGACAATCAATCTACAATCAGCTTAAGCGAGCAAAAGGTGGTTCTTTTAGTTCAAGGCCTGATTTTAAGGAATTTACAAGCAGAGTGCAGTTGTTCTACATCAGTTAGAGAGACTTCATGGGTCATAAATGAGTTAAGGAGACTTTTCCAATAGTCAACCTTTAGTTCACATCAATTTTGACCTCCTATTTGCATGATTTCAGCTCAAATTTGACTAAGAAAGATATTTTAGATAGTTTAGAGATGCAAAGTAGAGGGAGGACTTCCAGTTAAAGTTGAGATCACTTTTGTAATAGCAATTTCCTCTTCAACTTTTTCAAGTTTCCTTCTCTATAAGTCTATTCTCTTCTATCTTTTATAGTTAGTTCTATCTTTTCTTGCATGCACAGCAGCAAGGAGATTGTAGCTCATATAATTTTCAGATTCGAAGCATTTTAGAAGCAATTCTTACTCAAAATTCAATAAAGATTGTTGATTCCTTCCAACATTTTCTTGTCTTATTTATTGTCATATATATGATTTGATCATAATATTGTGGTTTATTGCAAATCCTTTATTTTTGTCTCATGAATGCTTTGATTAAACAAGTAAATTTCATTTTTAAATTCAGGTTGTGTCTTGTATTATCACTTTTCAATAAATTGAATGTTGTGAAAACTTCCCTCCTTCAAACAAAATATTGAAAACCTCAAACCTTTACATAAATCAATTATGAATTTTATAATCTCAGTTAGGTTGTGAATCAGATCTCACGTCTTTTGAAGCTGATAACTTTGTTAAGACAACAAGTAGTATCAAACCATTGGTGTATCACCTCCCATTAGCTGTAGGATTTCATTATTCAACACGTTTTTTTTCACTCCCCTTTTCTCAGTCAAGTTAGTTTTCTAGGAGGTTTCATCAAAGAGAACCAACTCACTATGGAGGTTGATTTCCACCAAAGGCAATCCACAGGACTGTAATTCTTCCAATGTTTCACAAGATTGCTGAGCTCTCATCTTAGCATTCACAAGTGCAATCTTGGTGACAACAAGTACAAAGAAATAAAATGAAATGATCAAAGCATAACGAGAAAAACTATGTAAGGGCAAAGTAGAACTCCAAGGGCATCATACATCAATTTCAAGGAGCAGTAAAAGAAACCCTACACATAGAATATATGTTTAAGAACTAGAGAAAAGTAACAGTGGTTGTTGCCAACATAAGATAAAAGAAAGAGATATAGTGTAGTTCAAAGAGAAAGATACAGTGAACATGACTTTTAAGATCACTATTCATATATATAGGAAAAAGACAATAACAGTTCGAGGGTAGCCTCAAAACTGATAAAACTATAAAATGAAATAGTAGCAAATCACAGTCACAGTGTGAGATCCTAGTCATCATCATTCATTTGATAGTGATACGCATAGTAAATAAAGCTACACGACCAATCAAAGAGACAGTCATGTCCAATACAATGGAGGTACAATCCTAGTGTGCAGACCTAAAAGGTCATGATATATTGTGCCCAGATAGAGAATATGATTGTTATAAGTAGATCATAGGCTTTTAGACAAAGATGTTGAAGTTGAAAAAGGTTGAGCTAACTAAAGCCATATAAGGATGAAAAAAATATCTCTAGGATAGTCACCAGAGACAAAAAATTAAATCTTAGTTAGATACAAAAAATCAATGCTTCAAAGAATCTAAGTATTTAAGGCAAATTTGATGACAATGTAGTGGAAAGAAGGGCAACTAATTGGAAGTCAACAATGGCCTATGTAGTGTAAAATCAATAATGATGATTGATAATCAAAATAAAAATAGGTCTAGGGACCATCAAAGCTACAATGAGAAGTCTACAGAGAGATTCATTCAATAAAAGTGATAAAGACCATTGCTATATTCAAATGATCGGAGGCCATCAACATCAATCCAAGGATATGACTTGTTCAATCATACAAATCCTCATAAAAGGAATGGATGAAAGATTATAATGTGTCTTAAGGAAAGAGATAATGTAGTAACCATGCTATTGAAAGGAACAAAACTCTTAATTTTTTGTATCAACATGATAAAGAAGATGTAGGGAAGATATAGCAAAGAGGCACAATAACATTGAAGGTTGTCAAAGATTTGTTAAGGTCCAGTCATAACAGAGAACACAAGTCTCATAATAGTCATCATGCAAAAATCACATGCTTAATGCACAGTCCTAAGCATGATTATTTGATAGTAAGGATCTAATGGCAAAGGCCCAACCATAGAAAGAGTTTCATAGTAAGATGGTAATATGTCTAAAGGATTGCAATGCCAATTCACTTTCAGCCCATACATAACATATAGTCTCCAAGAACACCATTTGTCATAGAAAGGTAAAGTGATACATCATGGACAATAACTTCAATCTTAGAGAAACTCACAGTGAAAAAACAAAGAAAACATAGTTCAAGGAGTCAATGGCATGGACATAAATCATACTAGAGCACAAAGAGAAGGCAAGTTATCTCTTAGAGTAGCTAATCACATTCAATGGACAATAATGACCATCAATACATAGTAAGAAAGAAAATTTTGACAAGTTTTCTCTCAAAAGGGTAGGAGCATTCATTCCCATACACAATGCATGACCCTTCATCATTGATGCCGCAAAAGATCCCTAGCAGCTATAAAGGTAGGAGAAAAGGATCAACTCCAAAAAGAGCAAAACAATATCAAATCCTAGCTAGAGTTATAAGGAAGTGTCTTCTAATACACAACCATTAGCTACAATAGTCCCAAATATGATCAAAACTAGTATTCACTATCACAAGAACAAGAATGCAGTCACAGAGCAATGAAGGAGTTTTTGGCAGTGAGAATAGAAGAACACAAGGCACAGGGACATAAAGTATCATAAGAGAAGTGGACTTAATAGATCAAATGAATAAAAACCCCTTGGTAGCATCCCTAGGTAATGGTATAGAGAAATATAATCATGAATTCTTGTGCAAAAGATTGAGCAGTGATATTATCATAGTCAAAGAATGCAGTCCTTTATAAAGATCCATCTATATAAAGTGAAAAATCACACAAGATTCATGTTTCAAATTTATGTGTCAAGTGTGGATAGTATTCTAGAAGATATAATGGTTGTGATAGAAATCATTATTGATATGAATGTGAGGACAATGAATAATATCTTAATGAAGAGTAGTTACCGAGTCATAGCAACCTTTATCAATCAATAATGAAAAAGATTCTTGTGATGATGTTTAAGCAATCAAGCTTAAAACACAATGCAATGATGAATACGCAGTCCTAAATACAGTAGCAAGAGAAGATACAGTCATGGGAAAACACATAAGGATTATGAGCAATGAAAAAGGATGAGATCACAACCATGGTGTTCCACAAGATAGTCAACACAATATAAGATACAAAAAAGCCTTACTGAAGCATCACACTAAGAGATTTGTAATATAAGCCACAATCATAATTGAGGCATAACTGACGCAACAAAATGAGAAGATACTCCTGCAAAACCCAACCCTAGGGTAGAGATATGTGACAATATTGATTAAGAAATGTTGAATTTGACCTTGTAGCAATCAATGTTCAATCATGAATAGTAGTCCAATACATCTAAGATGACGACAAAAGAAGATATAGGGCTTGCTTGTTGGAATTGTATGAAGATTGCACTGATGAAGTATAATGTTGTCACTGATGTCAATAGTAACTAGTAATGGAGTTGTATTGTAATTGATAGTGATGCAGTATTGCAATCGGTATTAAAGTAGTGATGGAAACCAGTATTGGTATTTCAAGAAGAGTGATCAACCGGTAACCCTAACTGATGGAGCTTGGTGAATCACTTGTGATGATCTATGATCGAGTGGTGATCAAAGATGAAGATGCCACGTATGCATAATGCACGTGATGAGTTTCAAAGTGGTTTTGGTGCATGAAGATAATAATTTATCTTGGGAATGAGAAAATGCATAGCATGAAGTGATAACCATATGATGAGCTACAAGATTCAATGTGCAGTGATCCAGGAGTTGTTGAAGTTGTCTTGAACAATGTGTAGTTGATTGCTATGTAATCTAATGGTCATGATTGAACCGATATGTTTGTAATCTCTATGAGATTTGTAGGTTTTGTGATTTCTTACCGACCTATTGTATTTGTATTTAAGGTTGATGAGTTGTTTGTAATTATGTTGGAAATTTGGTTAAGTGTGGTAGTGTGATTGTTGCCAAACCAGAAGGAGTGTCTGTAGAATGTTTTGAAGGCAGATAGGAGCATAAAAGGATCCGACTAAGCAAGATAATGCTATTACCATTTCAACAAAGACCCTATTGTTCTCTAACCATTACAACAGTTAAATCCCTTAACTGGGTAAGCTTTAATAGGCTTGATGTTGTCTAAATCTTCTAACTAGGTGGTCCATTAGATTGGATTTAAAATCCTCTATTGAGGTTACTCCTAATAGGGCACTATGGTGATGAGCATGTTAAGATTGCCAAAGAGGAGAGTCTGAGAGGTCAATTTGATGATATGTGGATGGCTAAAGGAGAAAACATTCAACAATATGGTCAGAGGATCAAGGAGATAGTCAAAGAGATCAAAAGTACTAGAGGTAAAATGGAGGATACCACAGTGGTTAGCAAGGTGTTGAGAACCCTTCTACCAGTCTACGCTATCCGAGTTGGAGCCATTTAGGAAATCAAGTCTATTGATAAAACAAAGGTAACTCTTGAATCCATCATTGGTAAATTAAGTGCATTTGAATTAAATAGTTTTGATGGAAGTATTCAGAGATCATAATCTGCATTTAGAGCCTCAGTTTCAAATCCATCAGTAAGGGAAAGCAAAGAAGTCAGCTCCACTCATGAGTCCAGATCCAACAAAGAAGTTGATGATGAAGAGAGTCTGATTGAGCTTGAAGCATTGTTGGCCAAGCAGTTACCCAGAGGTATCGGTAAGTATAGAGGTAAGTTACCTTTCAAGTGTTTTGCATGTAACCAGATTGAACATTTTGTTGCTAACTGTCCTAATGGAGATAATGAGCAAAAATGTGAGAAGTATAAGAAGTATAAAGTCAAAGGTAAAAGAGATTGTTTCATTGTAGTGGATGGAGGAATTATAGATGATAAATCTAGAGAAGATGCAAATGAGGACATTGTCTTTATTGCTATTAAAGAAGAGACATCAGATCAGAAGGCATTAGTCTCTCTCATGGATAGTTCTAAAGACTGGATTATAGATAGTGGTTTTTCATACCACATGACCGATGACTGGAGTAATTTTCTTACTTTGAGAGAATTTAATGGAGGTGTTGTGAGATTTGGGAATGACTCACCCTGGATGGTGAAAGGAAAAGGATCCATCTTTTGGAATGGAAAAAGTAGTACAAATGATGTCTACTGGGTTGAAGGAATGAAACACAATCTTTTGAGTGTTGCTCAACTCAATGAAAAAGGTTACCCACTAGAATTCAAGAATGGAGTATGCAAGATTTATGGAAGCAAAGGTGAACTGATTGCAACTGGAAAATAGACTAGAGGTAACTTGTTTCATTGAATTTCTAAAGTCAACAATTGTTTAATTGCAAAAGTAGAAGATAGTTGGCTTTGGCATTAGAGATTCTATCATATAAATTTTGATAACATTGTAAAAGTTAGTAAATCCAAATCAGTAAGAGGTTTGCCATAGTTGGACAAACCGGTGAATGCTTTGTGCAAGGAATGTCAGTTAGGGAAGATGACATACTCAACCTTCAAGATCAAATCTTTTTCAGTAGAACATTTGCTAGATTTGGTTCATACCGACCTATGTGGACCAATGAGGACTAGGAGTATTCAAGGTGATCGGTATTTCATGATTTTCACTAATGACTACTCAAGGATGATGTGGGTCACATTCTTGAAAGACAAGAAAAAATATTTTAGCAAGTTTAAGGCATTCAGAGCCTTAGTTGAGAATGAGAGTGGAAAGAAGATAAAGTGCTTAAGAACTGATCAAGGTGGTGAATTTACTTCAGAGGAATTCACTAGTGTGTAGGGGAAAAAGTGACACTAAGCAAACATGTCCTAATCCTACCTTTTGACACACATTGTGGAATACGAAAGAGCCTAGACGTATCACACAATTGGCTACTTCTTTTTGTGGAAGAGAGAGCCACGAGCTACCAATTAGGATTTCTATTCCTTTGTTGTAATTGAAAAATCAAATGATGCAAGTTCAATTCTTAACCCCAAAGTGTAAGTATGAACTAATAACAAGATTGCAGAATTAAGATTGAACAATGGAAAGCTGTAAACACAAGGACAAGACAAGAATGCAGATGCATACCTAGAGCTAAAATTTGAGTGAAAATGTTCGGGATGGGGGTGCGGGCGCCACTGTCTTGATTCTGCCCCTGAAACTGCTCCTGAAACTGCTGTTTTACAACTTGGAAAACTATAGGAAATGCTACAAATTGCTGTTTGTCAGGAGGACCAGGGTGCCCAGCGCCCTTGTCCTAGGGACCAGGGTGCCTAGTGCCCCTGTCTTGGTAGGACCAGGATGCCCCATGCCCCTGTCCTGGTCTTCTGCTTTGAAACTTGGTGTATGGTTCGGTCTCCGTCTGCTTCTTCCAGATCTGCAACTTGCGGCGTCGTCTGAATCCCGAAATCTGCACTTCTATCTGAAAAGGTGTTTTGGGCGGCTATATAGGGTTTTTCCTTAGTCAAACCCCCACTTTGGTGATTTCCACCTCCACGAATAGCCAAGTTGTATTGTAAAAGTAATGTGTGTGCAGACCTTGTGTGTGTGCAAGATCCTAAAATGCAAGTAAGCAAACTAGAGCAACCTAGAAAGTAAACCCTAATTGCTTGTAAATGATAATGTAAAATGCTCTAAATCAAGATGCAAAGTGATCTAAAGCATGAGTGCAAAGGAGGTAATGAAGCTTGTGCAAAGACATGAAAACAACATGAAACCATACCCAACCCCAAGGGAGGGGTACAAGCCAATCTTCAGTCGGTGATCTCTTATTGCTCTTCAATGTCTTCAAAGCCCTAAATGGATGAATGAAATTGATGAATGCTTGATGGATGGATGTTGAATGTTGTTGAAGTCTTCAAAGATCTGCTCTTTCGCTGCATTGAAGGTCCCTTGAAACCAAAAATTTCGATCCTTTCAAATGAAGAAAGAGAGCTCTTATATATGAAACCCTAGGTCTTAATTTCAACTTTTGGCCAACCTGGAGATTGAATCTCCTGCCAATTTCTTGGGGTTAAGCTTTATTTTATGATTGGATCATGCTCCTAAAATTTCGGGAAAAATGTCCGGGACCGTGTGCACGCCGGGCGCCATGGTCCTCTCTGGGTGCCATGGTCCCGACGACTTTTCACCAAATTTTCAGGGCCGTCGGATATGATGATTTTAGAGAGAATCCCGAAGTTACAGGTGATTTTGGGATGTTTTGACCCCCGAAATCAAGCCCCCAAGTTCAAAATAGGACCTAATTAGGGTTTTTGATTAAATGATGTATTGGAAGAATAAAATGAAAGGGGCACACTTTAATGAAAAGGGCCCAACTTTATGATATGGGAGATGATAAAATAGAACCTTAGACCTAATTACTTTAATTAATTAAGTGCTAAAGGGGAAATGCAATGCAAAATGCAAAATGCACCAAGGCAGGTGCTAAACTAGGTGTGAAATTGTACCACCCTAGCAAGTGCGTACAATTTACGACGCTACAATTAGATACTGTGAAGATAATGAAATTAAGAGGCATCTTTCTGCACCTAGGACACCACAATAGAATGGTATTGTAGAAAGGAACAACAAGTCCATTGTTGAAGCTACTAGGACTATGCTAATACAATGAGGTGTAGCTAAAACATTCTGGAGAGAAGATGTCAGCACAACTGTTTACACTATGAACCAGATATTGGTTAAAAGAGGTAAGGATAAAACTCCCTATGAGTACTGGTATGGTAGATCACCTTATGTCAGTTACTTTAATATTTTTGGTAGTAGATGTTTTATCAAGAGAGGTGGTTATGTTGGTAAGTTTGATGCCAAGAGTGATGAAGGAATATTTCTTGGTTACTCCACCAAGAGCAAAGCTTACAAGTGTTACAGCAACCAGACTAAGAAGATCATTGAAAGTGTTAATGTTCAAGTTGATGAGATTCCTGAGAAATCAAGAGAAACCACTAAGGAGAAGGAGGAAGAAGAACCTTACACATTGTTTTTGGAACTGGAATCAGTGAAGCAAGAAGTTGAAGAACAGAACTAAGAAGCCCCAGTTCAACCAGAATAGGGAGGTCCAACAGAGGAAGAAGAAAGTGAAGAAGAAGAAGAAGAACGTAGAAATCAAGATCATATCATTCCAAGGTATGTTAAACTCAATCATAGCCCCGATCATATTATTGGTGACATGAATGTAGGTGTGTAAAAAAGAACAAGGCTTAGAGATAACTCTTGTATGATTTTCACCATTGATCCTAGAACTGCAAAAGAAGCATTTGCAAATGAAGACTGGATCAAGGCAATGGAAGAAGAACTTGACCAAATAGAGAAGAACAATACATGGTCATTGGTATCCAGACCATAGAACAAGAATGTAATAGGTACAAAATGGGTATTTAGGAATAAACTGAATGAAGATGGAGTAATAGTTAGAAATAAAGACAGACTGGTATGAAAAGGATATGCACAAGAAGAAGGTGAAGACCATGGTGAGACATTTGCACTAGTTGCAAGATTGGAAGGAGTAAGGACTCTACTTACATTTGTAGCATACAAAGGATTCAAAGTATATCAGATGGATGTGAAGTCAGTATTCCTAAATGGAATATTGGAAGAGGAAGTATACATTGAACAACCAGATGGTTATGCTTTAACTATAGAAAAGGACATGGTATGTAAATTACATAAGGCATTATATGGACTGAAGTAATCACCTAGAGCATGGTATGAAAGATTGCACTCTCACTTGGTGAAGATAGGTTTTCAAAGAACTAGTGAAGATAGTAACATATATCTGAAGTCAAAAGGAGATAAGATACTGGTAAGTGAGGTATTTGTTGATGATATCATTTTTGGAGGAAATAATGATTTGTGCCATGACTTTGCTAATGAGACGAAGAATGAGTTTAAGATGTCACTGGTAGGTGAAATAAAAAATTTCATAGGTCTAAAAATCCAATAGATGAAGGATAGTATTTTCATCACATAGTCCAAATATGTGAAAGAAGTATTGAAGAATTTTGGAATGGGAGACTGTAAACCAGTTGGAACACCAATGGTTATAGGTTGTAAACTGTCTAAGGAGGATGATTCTACATCAGTGGATGAAAAGGAGTATAGTTCAATGATAGGTAAACTACATTATATTCTCTATAGCAGATCGGACATTGCTCATGCAATAGGATTGGTTGCCAGATTTCAGAAAATCCCAAAGGAGACACACATGGTAGTGACCAAAAGAATTTTCAGATATCTGAAAGACATAATTAATTATGGATTATGGTATCCATATGTAGGTAACTTTGATTTAAAAGTCTATATAGATGCAGACAAAGTAGACAATGTTGATGACAGGAAGAGTACAACTGGAGGAGCATTCTTTCTTGGAGGAATACTAGTGTCTTGGAGCAGCAAGAAGTAGATTTGTATATCACAATCAATTGCAAAAGCTGGATATGTTGCAGTGTATATGAATTGTACCCAAGCAATCTGGATGAAACATATTTTGGAAGGTTTCAAGTTGAAGATTTCATAACCAATAAGGATTTTCTATGATAACACTAGTGCAATAAACATTTCTAAGAACCTAGTGTTGCATGCTAGGACAAAGCATATTGAGTTGAAGTATCCTTTCTCGAGAGAGAAAGTGAAAAGTAAAGATGTGTCACTGGAACATGTATCTACTAAGGAACAACTAGCTGATATCTTTACTAAACCTCTACCTAAGGCTACATTTGAGTATCTTAGAGGTAAGCTAGGGGTTGTACCCCTACATGAAGTCAATTAAGTAGATGTGGAAGACATCGGTCCTGGAGCTTATTAAAAATCTTGATGCAGGATTGGTGTAGAGTGGAGCTACTCCACAAGGGGAGTAGCTTGTTGCATATTGGTGAAGAATGGAATGGTTAACCTTAACTTTGGCATTGTTATCAAAGGGGGATAATAACTGTATATGATTGATAGCCAGTTACCAGCTAAAGACATGGAGATACAGTTGAAGGAGAGTATATGAAAAAATGTAAACTAGGATTCCTATATTTGTGTATGTGCATTACTCTCAATCATCACAATCAAAGGGTATTGATATTTTTATTTCCATCAATGCCAAAGGGGGAGCTTGTTGGCATTGCATGAAGATTGCATTGATGAACTATAGTGTTGTCATTGATGTCAATAGTAACCGGTAATGGAGTTGTATTGCAATTGGTAGTGATGCAGTATTGCAACCAGTAGTAAAGAAGTGATGGAAACTGGTATTGGTAATTCAAGCAGAGCGATCCACTGGTAACCCTAACCAGTTGATATGTAGAACCCTAATTGATGGAGATTGGTGAATCGGTTGTGATGATCTATGATCGAATGGTGATCAGAGATGAAGATGCCATGTATGTATGATGCACATGATGAGTTTCAAAGTGGTTTTGGCATGTGAAGATAACCATTTATCTTGGGAATGAGAAAATGCATAGCATGAAGTGATAACCATGTGATGAGCTATAAGATTTGATGTGTGGTGATCCAAGAGAGGTTGAAGTTATCTTGAACAATGTGTAGTTGATTTCTATATAATCTAACAGTCATGATTGAACCAATATGTTTGTAATCTCTATAAGATTTGTAGGTTTTGTGATGTGTTACTAACCTATTGTATTTATATTTAAGGTCGATGAGTTGTTTGTAATTGTGCTGGCAATTTCGTAAAATGTGGTAGTGTGATTGTTGCCGAACCAAAAGGAGTGTTTGTAGAATGTTTTGAAGGGAGATATGAGCATAAAAGGATCTGACTAAGCAAGATAGTACCATTACCAGATCAATAAAGACCCTGTTGTTCTCTAACCATTACAATAGTTAAATCCCTTAACCAGGTAAGCTTTAATAGGCTTGGTGTTTTCTAAATCCTCTAACCAAGTGGTCCATTAGCTTGGATTTGAAATCCTCTACCGAGGTTACTCCTAACAAGGTATTGCCTTTAACAGGGTATTATAGTCAATCTCTTAATCGGGTGGTCCCTAATTGGATCTGTTCTTAACAAGACATTATTGTATAATCTTCTAACAAGGTTTGGCTCCTAACAGGGCAAACTTTAGAAGAGTTAAAAATACTTGTGGGTATTCATCCCCACTATGGTTTTTCCCATTTGGTTTTCCATGTGAAAAATCATTGTATCAAGTGGTGAATGATTTTGTGGATATGTTTTGATATGGTTGATATGATTAATTGGTAAAGCCACTTAGATATGTTTAGATGACCGGAAGTGATCTGAAATGAGCTATTACTGATGTTAGTAAAGTGGTTTAATGTTTTGGTTATATGGTATGTGTGTTTTAGATTTGTTACATTGTATCATTGATGTTTTGGTCAATCGGTAAAGTTTGACAGTGCAATAGCAGTTTTTGATACAGTGTCTAAACCGATTTAGTTTAGAAAGTTGTTTCTGAGTTGGGATTAAGTTTGGTGAAATTTTAGTTATTTTTCTATCTAGTGATTCACCCCCCCCCTCAGTAGTTCACCGAATCCTTATTGTTTCATCATATTATCATTTATTTGTAGAGAGTAGTAGACATTGTGATATGAGAGAAGAAGTTTGATAAAGCCAATGAAGTTATCAAAGATAGCCTACCAATAAAAATAGTATGGACCCCTGAGAATTTTTAAAAGCAAAGTCCCCTGTCATAAGATAAGACAATCATGCACAATGGGTATGTAGCCAAAGGCATGAGTTTTAAAAATGAAAGATTAAGGCCAAAAATTAGTTTTAGCATGAACTAAGAACACCTTATGGGTTGGTATATGTATGCACATAAAAATGGCTATGAGAAATTAAATATATATTTTATATTTATTTAATGATCATTCTTCTATTAAATAGTTAATTTGAAAAGATTGATTTATTTAATTAATTTTCATGTCTTTCTATTAATTAATATTTTATTAATTAATTCATCTATCTTATTCCTCTAAATTAATTAAATATCTAATATTTAATTATCTCCTCTAAAAAATTAAATATCCAATATCTAATAGTTATTCACCTATCCTATAGTCTCAAATATTAAATGATTTCTTAAATTATTTAATCCCTTTTGCAACTCACCCTCCATCTCCACTTAATCTTCCCTTTGCCAACTCATCAAACATGTGGCTAAGGAAATTAATATTAATTCATCATTTATCTTCAACTTCCAAACTTAATGAATATTGTGTACGTACACATATTTCATAACCATCTTCTACATTCTCTCCAACACCCCCTACATCTTAGGAAGGACTTGAGTCCACTTGTCCTATCATGCCTAAATTTTCTCTAACCATCCCTAGATTCTCTCAGTCAGCAACCAAGTCAAGGTGAGATGAGTGAAACTTGTCTTCTCCTTCCCCCCTTTCTCTCAACCTTCACCTTTGCTCACAACCATCCAAATCCACATATCTGATCAGGACCGTTGATCTGAGCCACATCATCTAATCCTCTCAAGGTCTATAAAGTCAAGAGCTTCAGTTGAGAGAGAGTTAGACTTCAAGTGCATTTTCAAGAAAATCATTTTGTAAAACTTATGCATCCGTGAGTTTTAATCTTGAAGCAAATAGCATTTTAGCATAATCCTTTTAGCATAATCATGTAGTATTGCATATCATAGTATCAGTTAACTACAAGTTATCAGTCCATTCTTTATATGCCATCTTGGAAGCCATCAGTGCATTGTCTGAGAGCACACCATCTGCAACCAAGAATAGTGGAGTTAGGACACAATGAGACATAAACCATGGAGGTAATATTAGTATTTTATTTCATGCGTACTTCATGTAGTTTCATTGGTTGAATTTGGGATTTCCTGTAGAAGGAATTGTACTTGCTTGTGCATTTTGTTTATTAGATGTTGTGTCTTCTATGTCTATAACATGTTCCAAATGGTCAAAAATTGAAGAAAATTATCATCTACAAGTGAGCGAAAATCCAACAAATTGCTAGAAAAGTTTGATCAAAAGGGTAATACAAAAAGCTTTCCAACACTTGAAACACCAGATCAAAACCAAAGTGTCAAAACATTAGTATCAAAATTATTCTTGAAGTAAGTTTGTCTCTATACCATCATATATTGTCAAAACTAGCTCAAACAACTAGGTCACTAATCCTACAGGTTATTCCCAAAATGTTCTGTAAACATCAACATTCAACAAGCTATTGATTCAAACATCTTAAGTGCAAAAATCAACATCCTTGTCAAGTCTCTCATCAGGATAATCAAATCCTCTATCACGAAGCTTGATCAATCTATACTAGGTTCCTAATCTTGGATATATCTTTCCTATTTTGAACCTAGGTTATATCAAAATCAGAATTGCACCAACATCAGAATCAAACAAACTTGTAAATTGTCAAATGCTTATATGACTTTTAAGTATCACCTTAAGAAAAGAAAACCCAGTTATAAAGCTCCTCAGAAAAGGATAAGATTCTTGTATATCAATCGTAAGATCTTATTGAAACATAGGACATTCCTACACTATTTTCATCACTACTTACGTGGCTGCGGTACAGAATTTGATGATAAAATTTTGCAAAGACGTGCTTTTCAACAAAGAGATGCTTTATCCTAATGAATAAACAATAGTGGTAAAATCAACAAGGAATATCTTCCTAAACCAATAATCACCTATTGACTTTGTCCTTTGGAAATTTCAATAACTTTGAAATAATCACATGCCAGTTTGGACTAGAGCCCAACACGAACAACTTAGAAAACAACAACAAATGGAGGAAGAAGATAATCCTGTATTCCAAACTTTTGGATTTACCACTGTTGACGAAGAAGCAGTCAATAGCACCATTAGAGACCTTGAGCAAGATTTCAAATTTGATAGGCTAATGGAAAAATTATTGGCAAAACAAAAAGAAAAATATCTCTTGATGTTGGCAGAATCTAGAGCTAAACTACCACAAGACTTTAACATAGAAAGCTTGAAACAAGATGCAGAGGCAAGTAACACCCAAAACAAAGATGTGAACAAAGAAAGCAATGAAGAAACAAGGAAAGAAAGGGATGACAAAAGAAAAGAGCGTAATGATAACATAACTCACGAAGAAACAAGGAGAAACTATGTGGATAATCCATTGTCAAACCTTACTCAACAAATACAAACTCTACAACAATAGATACAAGACACCCAAAATGGGACAAGCTCCAAGAAGTATTCATTAGAAGATATATGCCCATATCCTTTTGATAAAAATATGAATATGATACCATTTCTGCAACATTGCGAGATTCCTAAATATGACAAATACAATGGAAAATATGATCCTCGAGATCACATTAGGGAGATTTCTACTATGAGCATGGAATTTTCTCATGATGAAACTTACCTTATGCGTCTTTTTCCTATGAGTCTAAATGGACAATCAATGGAGTGGTTTTCAAGATTACCATCCAGAATCTAATGTTTTTAAGAACTTGTGAATAGGTTTATTTCACAATACTCCTACAATATAAGGAATGAAATAACAATGTTGGATCTCTGCATTGTTAAACAAAAGAATGGTGAATCCTTTATGATCTCCTTGCAATGGTGGAAATTCATGTTTAATAGGTACCCCTGAGATGTACCTGATCAAGAAAAAATGGACATATTCATTGATAATCTTATCAGTGAAATGAGTTATCGACTAAGGATGCAATGTCCTCCCTCTTTTGCCAAAATGATAAAAAATGGTTTGAAAATAGAGAATGCAATGGTAAAGAAAGGAGAACTAAAACTTTACAATAATTAATACAACAACAACATCAACAACAATAGCAATGACAAACCCAAGTTCTAGTAAAAAAATAGGAATGTCAGTAATGAAGGGAATGACGATAATAGTACTACACAACAACAACAACCAATTTTTAATCTATCAAGTCAAATCCCAAGCAATAACAATCCAGAAAACAATAAAGCCAAGTCCTTTTTCTCCAATCCTCGGAGAAAATTTACAAATATTGGAGAATCTTTGGAATCAGCTCTAAAAACACTGCTTGCCAACAAATTGATTGTTTTACCAAAAGCAAGAAGTTATGAACCATCAGTCAAGCCAAATTGGTGGAATGACAATCATTTTTACAATTACCATCGGAATAAAGGACACTTAATAAATGATTGTCAGAGATTGAAACACCTTATCCAAGATCTAATCGATAATGGAACCATCACAATGGATAGCCATAAGACAAATGAATCACACTTAGCTTTCAAAACTCCACTTCTGAACTATGACAAAGGTGAATCATCCCAATTAAAAGATGACAAAGGAAAAGCCAAAGTGAATTACACTTATACATACGATGATGTGGTAAATATGATCATTGTTAATGAAAATCCATCTCCAGAGCCAATCAATGTTATCACGAGAAGAAAAGCAAAGGTTACCTTTCCACGTATAGCATAAGACTCAACATCCACATCACAACAATACAATTTATTAGAGCAATTACAAAGAATACCAGCTCAAATATCAATTCTGGAACTTCTCAAGGTTTCACCTATGCATAAGGAAATTTTGGAGAAAGCTTTAGTGGAAACAACAGTTTCAAAAGACTTTGATGTAGATCAGTTCCAAAACCTGGTAGGACACCTTGTAGCTCCTCATTGCTTATCATTTTCTGAAAGTGATGACGCATCCTTGCAACATCCTCACAATTATCCCTTACATGTTGAAGTCTCCATTAATAAAACTCATGTCAAATGTGTATTCATAGATGGAGGAGCTGGCTTAAATATTTGTGCATTAATTTTGATAAAAACTTTGGGATATTCAGAAAATGCAGTGGACCCAAAAAGGAAAATAGTCATCAAGGCTTATGATGAAGCAAAATGTTCTTCTAAAGGAACTATTGTACTACCAATAAGAATAGGACCCATGGAAAGGGATACATTGTGTCAGGTTTTATATTTGATCCTCTCTTACAATATTCTTCTAGGAAGACCATGTATTCACAATATGCAAGCAATTCCTTCTACATATCATCAATGTGTGAAATTTCCTCATGAAGGAAAAGAGATTAGTATAATTGCAGATTCTAGTCAATATTGCAATAATTTGAAACCAACACAAGATATAAGAGTTCCACATAACATATCCTACCAAAGAAATTCAAGTAAGGTTATGGGAAACTTTTGAAGAAAAGCTCAAATTAAATGATGAAGGAATGGGAAAATATTCTTTGCATAATTTTCCACTTTCCCCTAAGTCATATGGTAAGCCTATAGATATTCAATCAAAGACATCAAAAAGATCAAAACATATGTTTAAGGGACATTTGTTAGTGTTGGAACTCTTGAAGAAGAAAAGGAAGACAAAGACATTCTTGGTTGGTTGTACAAGGATGAAGATAAAACTATAGCAACAACAGTAAAACAATGTGGCAAAGGATACAAAATCATGCAAAAAATGGGATATGAAGGAAAAGGACCAATTGGTAAGCAGCATCAAGGTATTTCAGAACCTATTTGTCTATACTCACAATCCACAGAAGATAAATCTAGACTGGGATATCTAAAATCCAATCAAAAGCAACATAATCATCAACAGCAAAAGTGGAGAAAGAAATCAATTTTTAAAGAAGAAAATTGGCAAGAGAAGCTACATCAAGTGGCCAAAACAGTAACCAATAAACAAAAGAAGCAAGAAGAACATGAAAAGAAAGAGGAGGAGATTACCATCCAAGGTGAAGAAAAATCTTGTCAACAAGTTCTAAAAATACAAACAAATGCAAAATCTGAACAAGATATTCCAGAATCAGTAAAAATAGAGATAGCAGAAATCAGAGAACTTTTTGCACCATACGACATTCCAGTATGGTATAGTGGAGTAATCTTAGATCAGGATTCAAAGACAGATTCCAATGAGTATGAATGGGGTCCAGATGTCTTATCTACTATGTCAAGTAAAGAACACAATGAAGACCAAGAATCTATCACAAAAGAAGACTTATCTATTGCCAAACAAAAGATGAAATTAGAAAGAAGGCAAGAAAAACTCAAAATTCAGAAAAAAGAGGCGTATGCAAAAAGGAAAGGGAATGTCAAAGACAAAGAAGTAATGCCACAAGAAGCACAAACAAAGATAGATCAAGCATCTACAAATACAATAATTTCATCACAAGAGGAACAAGTTGTATCCAGAAATGGCAAAACCATAGAAGTATTAAGAGATAGTCAAGTTGGATTGACTATTAGTCCTGAAGAAGTTAATTTTGAAAGGAGACAAAGTCTAGCAAAAGAATCCTCTTTATCATGTACACAAGTATATCAACTCCAAAATGAAAATGAGGTCAATCAAGAAAGAACTTGTAGTATTAAAGACGTGTGTGTTGATATAATCCATTCATTTAAGGGACAAACGTCAGTTGAAGAACCACTTGAGTGTGAACTACAAAATACATATTGATTTTGTTAAGACTAATTCAGAAACACTTGGGAAAGATGATTCTTAGAAACATTTAATCTATGATAGTACCTATTCTATGCCAAGTTATGATCATTATGTCATGAACGTTGAAACACCTAATGATGACAGTGATTATGATTTACTCCTTCTTCATCCTGAACTAATTGATTGCGATAATTTAGACAACCCCGAACCGAATGTCTTTTCCAATGATCATGACTTATTCGTGTACCTTAACACTGTTGAACCCATCCCACCTAAGATATATTCCATTGTAGAATCAAGTGATGTTTCTCATAGTCAGGAGAATGCCAAACTTTCCAGTCACAAAAGTAAAATAAAACAAGGAAAGAGACCTATTGTTGAAAACCATTTCATGGCAACATTAGATCAATAAAAAGAGAAAACAAAGGATGTATTTGATGGTGAAAACCTCCTTGAGGCGCCAGAAGATGGAAAGTTTGACATTCTTCCTACATATTTTCAAGAGAGATATTCTATCTTGATGGAACCAACAGAAGCAGTAAACATTGATACATCAAAGGATCCTAAAATACTTCATTTTGCTACCTCATTGTTAGAAAAAGAGAGGAATGAATACATGGAATTCTTTACGCAAAGAAAAATAGATTTTGCTTGGTCTTGTGCAGATATGCTAGGACTTAATCTAGATCTTATCATGCATCATCTTAATGTGGATTTAAAAGCAAAACCAGTTAAGCAGAAGCTAAGAAATATGCATCCACACATTGCTCTTCTTGTAAAACCAAGCTGAAGAAACTATTAGAAGTGGGTTTCATAAGACCAGTTGCTTATCCAAAATGGGTTTCAAGTATTGTACTAGTATCAAAGCCAGATAAAAGCATAAGGGTCTGTACAAATTTCAGAGATCTAAATAAAGCATGTCCAAAAGATGATTTACCACTACCAAACATTGATATCATAGTGGACTTATTAGTAGGACATGAGATGTTTTCATTAATGGATGGCTTCTCAGGATATAATCAAATAAGAATCGCACCTTAAGACCAAGAAAAGATAGCTTTCACCTGTGTGTGGGGAACATATTACTAGAATGTTCTGCCATTTGGGCTTAAAAATGTAGGAGCAACTTATCAAAGGGCTATGATGATAATTTTCCATGATATGATGCATACATTTATGGAAGATTATGTCGATGACATACTTGCAAAATCTCATACAAGAAAATAACATTTGAATATTTTAAGCAAGATTTTTGATAGGCTGGAAAGATATCAATTGAGATTAAATCCAAAGAAATGTGAATTCAGGGTAACCTCTGGAAAGCTCCTTGGGTACATTATATCAGCTCGTGGAATTGAAGTAGATCCTAAAAATGTCAAAGCTATCATGGAGATGGAGTCACCTAAGAACATAAGTCAATTATGATCTTTACAAGGAAGGTTGCAATCAATCAGGAGATTTGTTTCTCAGTTGGCCGATAGATCTCTTCCATTTACCCATCTTCTACATAAAAATGTTCCATTCAAATGGGATCTAAAATGTGAAGAAGCTTTTTTGCAAATAAAAGAATATCTTATGTGTCCTCCAGTACTGATATCACCAACCAAAGGGAAACCATTGTTGCTCTATCTCTCAGCAACAAGTGTATCATTAGGTGCTCTCCTAGCTCAACATGATGATGAAGCAAAAGAAAGAGTAGTTTATTATATCAGTAGAATACTTGTTGGCTATGAATTAAATTATTCCTCAATCGAAAAGATATGTCTAGTAGTTGTATTTGCAACTGTGACATTATATGTTGATTCATTTTGGGAAACTAATAGCAAAGATAGATCCTCTAAAATATTTGTTGAGTAAGTCAACATTGACAAGGAGACTAGGCAAATGGGTTATGATACTGAGTGAATTTGATATAGAGTATGTTGACTAGAAAACTATCAAGGGACAAGTTATCACTGATCAATTGGCTGATGCACCTTTACAAAATAACATGCCTTTGCACATCAAATTTCCGGATGCAGATATCTTGATAGTAAGTACAAACTTTTGGGAATTATACTTTGACAGTTCTTATACACAATATGGATCAGGCATAGGAATCTTTTTCATCACACCTCAAGGACACACAATTCCAAAATCATATAGACTATGGTTTCCATGCACTAATAATACTGCATAGTATGAAGCATTGGCTATAGGGATTAAAATGGCCATTGAATGGAATGTCAAAGAACTACATGTCTATGGTGATTCACAACTTATCATTAATCAAATAAATGATGAATATCAAACACAAGATGATAAGCTTATGCCATACAAACAGCTAGTGGAGGAGTTTAAAGGAGACTTTAAAGAAATATCACTCACCCAGATTCCAAGAAATGAGAATAAAGCAGTAGATGCAATGGCTACAATAGCATCTCTCTTGTAAAACAAGAAGAATCAACAGTGTTATGAGTTTCTCATGGAAGATATCTTAACCGCTACCATTCAATCCCAGCATATCTATCGAATTTTCCATATATCAGGGATCGATCAATCTTTATACGGTCAAACTTATCAATATTTGAAAGATCATATCCTTCCTCTTGAATTATCTCATAATCAGAAAAGGAATTTTATCCATCAGTCCTCTCACTATACTATAATTGCTGATATCCTATATAGACGTGGTCTAGATGGTACTTTGTTGAGATGTCTTGAAAAAGACAAATTTGAGAGAGTTCTTAATGAGATTCATGCAGGTATTTGTGGGATGCACTCAAGTGGTTTAACATTGGCTAAGAAACTTCTTCATATGGGTTACTTTTGTCCTACTATGGAAAGAGATTCATTCACATATGCTAGAAAATGTAAACAATGTCAAATCCATGGAAATCTCATTCATGCACCAGCACAAGAGTTATATCCTATGACAGGATCATGGCCATTTTCACAATGGGGACTTGATATGGTAGGAAAGATTAATCCCTCATCTTCTAATGGACATAAGTTCATTCTAATTGCTACTGAATATTTTACTAAGTGGATTGAAGCAGTGCCTTTAACAATAGTGATAGGAAAACAAATATCATCATTCATTTTAAATTATATAATCTGTCGCTATGGAGTTCCTATGACCATTATCACTAATAATGGAAGACCATTTAAAAATCAAGATGTGAAAGAGTTATTTAAATAGTTTCTGTAGTACCCTTCCTCGTGTGAACTTATTAGACTCATATTTTATTATTGTTTACTTTCAGTGGATACATTACTATGATGTGTTATTCAGACTTATATGATATTATTCCATGCCTTATGTAGATATGAGATGCATAATTTATTTGCAGTATTTCAGTACTTGTGATTTATGGCATTTTATGGATTATTGCTATGTACTGACACTTTACTTTATCTATGCAATGTGAAATTATATGTTGCGTGTCTACGAGTGTATTGGATGCAAGGAGATGATTTTTCTTCACTCATTTTGGTGAGATAGGGAACGTTGTGATTCTCCTTCATCGGTGTGCATGTAATGTTTTCTATAATGTGTATATGCATGTGTGGTTCAGTGATGCAGGATATTGCAGGTACAAGTACCGGGTAGGTACGGGGTATCGTCTCCACCTGGCTTTATAGGTCTGAGAGTGCCTTATATTTGTCCGATGGAAGTGGAGGAGGTAGTAGTTGACCCTATTTTACCCAGTTACACTCTTGTGAGTGTTGTTAGTTGGTCATCCTGTCAGTTTGTTCAGCCTTCATGTATTGCCGTTTGACTTTTTCAGAGTCTTTGCTTGAGGTTTGTTTAGTTTGCATGTTTTAGTGTATTTAATTAATTAATTAAATTTATGGAGTTCTCTCATAGTTGGTATTTTGGGGAATTATGTATTTTATGCATTGAGATTATAAATTTAATTAATTAAAAGAAATTTTTAAATTAAGTTGCAAGCTATATGATATTGGAAATATATTTTATTTAAATTTTAGTGAAAAATAAATTAGTTTAATTTCATTTATTGTTTCCTAGAATTTGAAATAAATAAAAGACTAAATAAATAAATAAAATAATTAATTAGAATTAAAGTATTGCTTTAATTTCTTTATTTAGAAAATTAATTAATTTGCATGAGAAAAGAAAAGAAAGAAAAATGATTTTTAATTATTGCTTGTTAACTTATCCTTTGTTAGAAAATTAGAAAAGAAAATAAAATTGCTTTTATTACTATAATTAATTATTAGGGTTTTTTGGGAAAAAATATATGCAACCTAGAATTTTAGTTTAAAAGGGGAATAGGTCTTTTATTTTGGGGGTACTGGAAACAGGTCAGGGATTTAGGTGAAGAGAAATTTATTTGGAAGCTTGTTGAAGGATTGGTTCTCTTCTACAAATTTCTTCCAGGAAAGCTATACCAGGTTGGGTGGCTTCGTTTGATTGTTTATTTTAAAGAAAATATTTTATTTATTTCTTCTTTCTGAATGATGTGTGTGTTAAGATGTTTGTCAAATCTAAAATCCTGTCTGAATATTTCTTGTTCTTGGCTAAAGTCCATTCCTGAAGTTAATTTTTGGTTTATGGAAAGAAGTTATTTCCTAGGTGTTTTTAGATTAAAATTTTGAGAAGATTGGGAAAAGTTATTATGGCAAATTTTGCCAAGATGTTTTACTGTGTATAAAAAGTTGCAAGTTTTGGGAGAAAATGGGTTTTGCCAGAGAAAATGTCCTCTGGACTGGTATTGGTTTCGATATTTTGCTATGGTTGTTCTGCTAATATTTGTACATCTCTGTGTAATTATTTAGTTACTATGGTAATGAATTTAATTTTAATTAAATTTATTAGGTTATTAAAAGTTATGGAGAAATTGTTTTATTTTAGTATTTTGGAGAAAATATGTATTAATTAGATTCCCTGAAAATAAATTTTATTGGAAATAAAATTTAATGTTTTTTTTAGGTTATTGGAATTTAAAAAATAATAATAATAATAATTAATTAAAAAAAAATTCATAATTAAAAAAAAAAATTAATTATAAAAAAATAAAATAAAAAAACTGCATCGTCTATTTTAAAATTTGCTCTTCGAAGTTTATAAATTCGGTTTCTTTCTTTTATTTTATTTTTAATATGTAAAAAAATAAAATAATAATATATATATATATATATGTATATATATATATATATGTATATATATACATATGTATATATATATATATATGTATATATATACATATATATATATATATATATACATATATATATGTATATATATATATATAGTATTTTTTGTGGTTTTAATTATGTTATTTTGGAAATGAAAGATATTTCAAATTAAATCATCTTTTTATTATATATTTTAATGTGATATAATTATATAATATTATATTCGTAGAATATATATATTAATGTAATTATATTATATTATTATATATAATTTGGAATTTGGAATTTAATTTAGATTATTGATACAATCTAATTGGGTTTATTTGTAAAGTAATCATGAACATATAATTAGGGGGTTAATTTTTATGTGATTGATTTAACCTTATTGGACAAATGACAAAATTGATTTCTTTGTATTAATATAGTTATATTTTCTTATTTTCTAGAAAATATTTAATTGCAAGTTATTTATGCTTTTGGCTGTTTAAAGAAAAGATTCCGTGTATTAGGATCTTGTGTAAATGGTATTTGCAGTCAAGCTTAATTTCATTGCAATTCTGGTTGAGATGTCATTATGTCATATGTTATTATATCTCCTTGGTTAGGTGTTGTTGTATAACTTTGTTGATGTGAGCCATTGTGTGTTTTGTTCCAAATGGTCAATCCTGGGTTAGTGATTATCTATCCTTCACCTACGGTTTGTCAGGATTAGTTATGGTTGTCTGTTTCACCATAGAGTTCTCATAGAGAGACCTTTCCTGTTAGTTGTAGGATTTGAGAAATACAAATCCACAGAACCCAAAAGAAACCTGCATGCAAGAAACCTGTCACAGAGAAAGAGAGAGAACAAATACAAGGGTTTTGGCTCTGACAAAGAGAAAAGATATTATCAGAGAAAAATATGAATCAAGAATATGAATAATACAAGAGATCAATCCTTATAAAGGAGATCAACACCAAAAGGAAAACCTAACC
Organism: Cryptomeria japonica; assembly: GCF_030272615.1. Lineage (NCBI taxonomy): Eukaryota > Viridiplantae > Streptophyta > Pinopsida > Cupressales > Cupressaceae > Cryptomeria > Cryptomeria japonica. The sequence goes on from NC_081409.1 coordinate 446,855,704, forward strand.
CTAAGGTGTGAGCATTTAATAATTAAATATTAATTATTAAATGACTAATATGTGCATAAAGGGAAATCTTAAGAGGAGAGCAAAGTTAATTAATTACTTTACTCTAACACCCCCCCTTAAGATGAGCTACAATGCAGCTACAAACAATGTAGAAGAAAGCAAAGGAACTACAATGCAAAAGAGGGTCCCGGCAACAAGGCCTGATGAGGTACCCAAATACAAGAAAATCTCTATAAAGTGGAGTAAAGGAGAAAACCCAGTGGGAAAAAACTCCTCTCCAAAAAGAGATAAAGAATCATGCTGAAAAGAAAACATGAAGGAAGGAAGGCCTCACTGAGACCCCCCAAGGACAACTTCCTTCACCCCAAGCATTGAGCGCAACTGAAGATAGCGCGGAGATGCCAAAGGTTTAGTGAAGATGTCAGCAACCTGCTCCTCTATAGGAATATACTCCAAGATGAGAGAACCATCCTGAATCAACTGTCTGATGAAGTGCATGTGGATTTCAATGTGCTTTGTCCGCTGATGCTCCACTGGGTTGCGTGAAATGTGAATGGCACTCTGGTTGTCACACCAAAGAATAGTGGGACAATCTGGAGGAAACCCAAACTCTGTCATCGATTGCCGAAGCCATAAAACCTCCTGACTAGCTAATACTGCTGCACGGTACTCAGCCTCTGTAGATGATAATGCAATAGCAGATTGCTTCTTGCAAGACCATGTGATAGGACCAGAACCAAGGCAAAAAACGAAGCCAGAAGTAGACTTCCGATCATTGACATCACCAGCCCAATCGGAGTCAGTGAAGCCAATGATATGAGGGGATCCTGAAGAGTAGTGAATGCCATAATGTGTGGTGCCCTGAATATATCTCAAAATACATTTGGTTGCTTGCCAATGGCTCTCATGAGGATCATGGGAGAACCGAGAGACAAGGCCAACCGCAAAGGAAAGATCAGGACGAGAATGTGTCAGGTACAACAGATTGCCAACCAACTGCCTGTATAAAGTGGGGTCTACTGAAGGAGTAGAGCAAGTGGAAGACAAAACAACACCTGACTGAAATGGAGTGGGGGCAGACTTGCAATCAAGCATGCCAAATCGCTGAAGCATATCAAGAGCATACTTCTCCTAAAAAATGGAAATCCCATCCGAAGATTGAATAACCTGTAGACCCAGAAAGAAGTGCAAGAGACCAAGATCGGTCATCTCAAACTGCTCCATCAAAGCTCTCTGAACACTCTGAATCATGGAGGATGAGCTACCTGTAATGATGAGATCATCTACATATAGCACTAGAATCAAAAGATCACCCTCCTGACGCTGAATATAGACTGTGTGATCGGAATGACAGCGTGTGAAGTGCGAGGAAAGCAAGAAGGAGTCCATCTTCTCATACCAAGCCCTGGGGGCTTGTTTGAGACCATACAATGAACGTCGAAGTCTGCAAACCAAAGAAGTGTCCTGCACAAAACCCTGAGGCTGCTCCATATAGATCTCCTCATGTAGGTCTCCATGCAAGAAGGCACTCTTCACATCCATCTGAAACACTGTCCATCCCTGTGAAGCTGCAAGTGAAAGTACCAGGCGTATAGAATTCATCTTGGCGACAGGAGCAAAGGTCTCAGAGTAGTCAATACCCTCTACCTGAGAAAACCCCTTCGCAACAAGACGGGCCTTATACTTATCAATAGAACCATCTGCAGCATACTTGGTACGATACACCCACTTGCACCAAACCAACTTTCTTCCCTAAGGAAGAGGACAGAGATCCCAAGTATGATTCTTCATCAAAGAAGAATACTCCTCATCCATGGCCCTATCCCACTCTGGGTGTCCTGTCGCCTCTGAAAACTTTTGAGGATCATCTGAAAGGGTATGACTCAAAAGACTAGAACCAGATGTCTGAGCACGAGTGCGACGAGTATCTGAAGGATCACCTGCCAAAGAACCAGCTGCATCAACAGTATCACGGGCCCACTTCAGCAAAGACGGAGCAACTGGTGGTGGTGGAGATGGTGGATCATGATCTACATCATCCTCAAGAGATAAGTAATCCTCAAGAGATGAAGAGGAAGGAGTAGGCAATGAGGGAGAAGCTGGTGATGGAGAATCCATCTGAGGATAGCACTCATCAAACTGGACATCCCGCCGAAACAAGACCTCTCTAGAATCAGGATCAAACAACCTGTATGCCTTAACATCCTCACAGTAGCCAACAAATATGAGTGGTCGGCTCTTCCTCTCCATGGCTATCCGCTGAGCATCAGGAATAAATGCCCAAGCCTCACTACCAAAAACTCGGAATGTAGAAACATCAGGCTTGACATGGGTCCAAGCCTCCTCAGGAGTTATATGTCGTAATGCCTTATGGGGCATCCGGTTCTGAATATAATTGGCACAATTGACTGCCTCAGCCCAAAATGAAGAACTCATAGCTCGAGACTGTATCATACAATTTGCCATCTCCCGTAAGGTTCTGTTCTTTCTCTCAGCAACACCATTCTGTTGAGGGGTATAAGGAACTGTAAACTGATGCTGTAAACCATGCTCAGTGCAAAAATCTCTGAAAGCCTGATTTACATACTCCCCCCCATTATCTGTGCATATCCTCCTGATAGAAAGTCCAGATTGCTTCTCCACAAATGTCTTAAACTTCCTGAAAGAGTCAAAGACATCAGACTTGTACTTAAGAAAGTACACCCATGTACGTCTGGAGAAGTCATCAATAAAAGTGAGTACATAACGGGCCCCTAAAAAAGAAGGAGTCGGAAAGGACATAAGATCACTGTGTACCAACTCTAGGGCTGCCCTAGCACGAGAGGCTCGACCCTTAGGAAAAGGATCTCGATGATGTTTGCCAAGGACACAACCATGACATACACCATCTGTACAAGAAATCTGTGGAAGCCCAATCACAAGTGCCTATGTACTCATCTGCTGTAGATATCTGTAATTGACATGACCAAAACGCTCATGCCAAAGCCTGCTCACTGAATCTGCATGTGCTATAAGAGAGGAACCAACAGTGTCTGAACTCTCAAAGCCATCAAAACTATATAAGTGAGATGCAGAATCCACACTCCCAGTAGCCACAACCAAGTCAGGATCATGAAGATCTCGAATAACCACATCATGTGGAGAGAACTCAACTGTCTTACCAGAGCCAGAGTGGCAAATCTGATAAACAGATAGAAGGTTTGTCGAAATGTCAGGAACCAAAAGCACATCCTGAAGACAACCACCATCCAATGAAACAGTACCAGAACCCTGAACGGAAAGTTGTGCTGAGTCACCAACTGCAATATGTCGAGTCCCTGTAGGAGCAAGAGCGGTGACCAAATCTTGTGTGTGTGTCATATGGTGAGAGGCACCAGAATCTAGAATCCAAGTGGACGCTGAGGACAATGCTCGTGCAGAAAGAGCATGACCTTTCCCTATGGGCTATGAAGGAGGCTGTGGTGCACTGATATTATGCTGCTGCATGGCTTCCTCCAAAGCCTCTAAACGTTTCCAACACCTGGAAACGGGATGTCCTTCCTTGCCACAAAAACTGCAAGGATCACCTGATTTCTTCTTAGTCTTGGAGGAAGACTCACCAGACTTTGAAGATTTGCCCTGTTTAGAATTGAATTGTGGTTTTGAATCAAACTTAGGTGGTGGCTTGGAGGGATTCTCACTAGCCTCTGAATCTTTCTTAGGCTTCGGTTTCTGCTTCTATTTTCCTTTGGAGGACTGGGCTACCAATGCTTGGTTCTGTGAACCTGAAAGTGAATCCAACTGCTTAAGCTTAGCTTGCTCACGAGTCAGACGATCACAAAAGACCTCAAAAGAAGGCATGACATGTCGAGCACCCAAGGCATCCATGGTGGAATAGAAGGTCGAAGAGAAGATCTGAAATGGACCCCGAAGCTTAGAGAGAATCAGGAAAATGCACTCTGTATCAGTCTTAGTCTTACCACAACCTTGCAAGATAGATCTTTGCTGTTTGAACTTCATTAGAAAGTCCTCAATAGAAGGAAATGAATCAGGTACCAAGGAAGTTAACTCTGCCTCAAGCTGCAAAGCTCTGAACTCGTTGACAGTACCAAAAACTCCCTCAAACTTGGTCCAAATGGCTCGAGGAGTGATACAACCCTCAAGATGAAACTGGAGACTGTCGGAAATGTGTAAAGCCATCAATCCCATAGCCTGATCCATATTGTTCCTGTGCTGCATAATTTCAAAAGGACGTGTCAACTGAGGCTGAACCTCATCCAAACAGGACCATAACCCTTTTGACTGGAGAAGAGTCATCATGCGACCCTTCCAAGTGTGGTAATTATGCGGTGTGAGAGATTCAATAGGTCTGTCTGCCATCCTGTGAACTGTGCCTCAACTACTCTGAATATTTTTTTGATGAAATAGACTGTAGATCTGAAAAGAGCACAGAACCACCTTTCCGACGCCTATTCACTTTCGAAAAACGGAGTCCGTATGCAAAAGATATGGCTCCTGGAGTGCAAAAAACTTGTTCTGACTTCGACTGACAAAAAACACTACAAAATGGAAAAATCAGAAAAAAAGATCTGCATCTTTTAGATCGGGCTCGGAACCAGCTTTCCAACGCCTATTTTCATTCGAAAATACGAGCTAAAATGCCCGAGTTATACCCGATTTAGTAAAACTGCTCCAAAAGAGCCCAAATAGGCCCTTTAAGCCCTCAAGGGCTTAAAAAAAATAAGCCCCTGGTCCTCTGGGCGACCAGGGGCGGGCGCAGGGGGCGGTGGCGCGGGGGCGGCGCGGCTGGCGGTGGGCGGCGCGCTGGCTGGGCGCGGGCAGGTTGGCGGCGGCGCGCGCGCGGGCTGGCGGCGTCGCGCGGGCTGCTGGCGGCACGCGGACTGCGGGTGCTGCACCGGCGGCGCGGCGGAGGATACCGCCGGCGGAGGCGGTGGCCGGGCGGGGGGCCGCCTGGAAGCGCACCGGCTGGGCTGCGCATTTTTAGATTAAAAAACCTGCGTTTTTTATATATTTTTTTTGATTTTTTTGATTTTTCCGCCTCGGTTTTCGTGCCCTAGGGCCGTACGGCCTTGGGGCCAAAAAAAATTTGCCTCCTGGTGCAACTGTGTCCAAATCGGACGAATTTTATATGGAAATAGGGGTTTTTGGGTGCTACGAGCTCAACGGTGAGGTCCGTTTGGGCTCAAAGTGCACCGAAAAAAAATACCCCCTATTCCAAAATAAAAAACAGAAGACAAACACAGATCTGATGCAACCAAAACCTGGATCTCAAAATCTTTCAAAATTCTGAACAAGCTGCAGCAGATCCAGCTCTGATACCATGTAGGATTTGAGAAATACAAATCCACAGAACCCAAAAGAAACCTGCATGCAAGAAACCTGTCACAAAGAAAGAGAGAGAACAAATACAAGGGTTTTGGCTCTGACAAAGAGAAAAGATATTATCAGAGAAAAATATGAATCAAGAATATGAATAATACAAGAGATCAATCCTTATAAAGGAGATCAACACCAAAAGGAAAACCTAACCCTAAGATGTGAGCATTTAATAATTAAATATTAATTATTAAATGACTAATATGTGCATAAAGGGAAATCTTAAGAGGAGAGCAAAGTTAATTAATTACTTTACTCTAACATTAGTGTCCTATGAGAGAGAGTGGCTTTCGAGCGGAGGTCATGCCCGAAGTGGATGGCAGGATAACCTGTCGAAAGTCAGTTAAGAAGTGATGACCTAATAATTGATTAGGGGGTGGGTAGATAAAATATTAATTAAGATAATGTACCTCGTGCATAGGTGAGTGCTAGTACAGGGCTCATAATGTTGTGAGAAGGCCTAGAATGGCACACTTAGCACCTTGTCTTCACGAAAGGATTGGTAGGGTCTGCATGAGACTTAGATGGAGCTGGAGGTTCGGGAGAGGTTACCAGGATAACCCAAGATGGGGGCCGAGACTTATGGAGGCCTACCATGGTAACCACCATAAGCTATGCGATGACACTCTCTCCTTAGAGTCACTAGTGTTTATGAGTTGAGTCACATGGATGTTTGTGGAGTCATGTAGTTCTTTCGTACTTGTCCTATTTTTCTTGCTTGAGGGTTTTCTACTATCTCCTAGCATGGTGGGGTGGTTCCATTTTGGGATCACATGGTCAGGTGGTAGTGCCACTTCCCATCGGATGTTGTGGATTGTATCTTCAGGTGAGGAAAGGCTTCACTCATGTTTCTTGGTTAGTGGTTCATGTACCAGCTCTTGTTCGTGATCATTTTTCAGTTGAGACCTTGTGGTCATTGTATCAGACTTTTATATAGCCTTGATATTGTAACTTGTGGATTCCATGGTATTTTTAGAAGCCATGTATTTATGGATATTGTAATATTATGTCAGTGGAATGTATGTTAATTCAATTGCTTTGATCTTTTGTATATATGATCTATGGATAAATAAATGCATTGGAATACTTTGATTCTTTCATTATGGAATTTATATGTATGTGTAGGTTTAATCTTAAGGATTTAATTTATCTAATTAAATGGACAATCGGATTAACCATGGTGTTAATATAATCTACAAATTAATCTTCATTGTTAACCCTTAGGAAATCATGTGTTAGACTTCTGCTATGTTATTAAACGTGCAATTGTTATAATTAATGCACTTAATCTTTAAAAAATAAATATTTCACCCTTTAGTTGCCTAGTTGTGTTGTTTTCCTTTAGGGTTCCTGGCGGGGCATTATAGTTTCATATCCAACATAAGTTCTCTACTCCATATTATCCACAAGGTAATGGTCAAGCTGAGGCATCAAACAAAACTATATTGAAAATCTTGAAGAAAACAGTCAATGAAGCTAGAAAAGATTGACACATTCAGCTAAATCCTGCTCTTTGGGCATACCGAACTAGCATCCGCACTCCACTGGGGGCAACTCCATATTATTTGGTCTATGGATTAGAAGCCATATTACCTATAGAAGTAGAGATACCTTCTCTACGAGTATCCTTGCAAGGTCTTATACTAGAAGAAGAAATACGAGTCTCTCGACTCCAGGAACTAGAACTGATTCAGGAACATCGCCAAAATGCAACAGAACATTTGAAAGTATACCAACAAAGAATGGAAAGAAGCTATAACCACAGAGTCAAGCCACGTATTTTCCAAATTTGAGATATAGTTCTAAGGGAGAATCCAAGAAATCAATAAGACCGGGAAAAGAAGGGCAAATTTGAACCAAATTGGCTAGGATCCTTTGTCATATTAGCAACATATGGATCATGAGAATACAAGTTATCTACTCCTGAAGGTGATTGGTTTGATGAACCTATCAATTCTATCCATCTCAACAAATTCTATGCTTAAGATATAAAGTCCTGAAAAACAAAAAATCCCTAAAAAGCAAAAAATCAATAAAAAGCATATAAAATCCAAAAAAATGCAATAAATTTAGATGGTGAAAACCTGGTAAACAGACGCTACTTAAAAAGTAAGTTCCTCCATCTATGAGATTGCTTTGTGCACTTATCTACTCCATCCTATCGCATCTATCACTTCCATCTTTCACATCCATTGCTCTGAATCATTTAGCAAGAAATATGTAGCTTACCAACAGTTAACAATCTTTGACATACTTGTCATAGTCATTGTCTTAGATTTTATCAAAATCAATCAATCTGCATTTGTAGTCTGCCATGGTTTGGATCTTGATCAATTCATATATTCATAATAAATTTTTGTTTCCACTGGGGGAAAAATCCTAATTCCTTTTTCTAAGGTGATCTTTTAAATCTTTGAAAATCCCAAAACATTCAAAAAACTTAGAAAAACCAAAAACACCTAGGATTTTGAAACAGATAACGAGCAACAAAGAAACAAAAATCAAGGCATTTCATCAACAACTGAATCATGAAAACTCAGAAACTGAAGAATCGATCAGCAAGTAATAAAGGATTATCAAAGATCATTCATTAAGATGATTATACCAGTTAATGACCATTAGAACATGTGAATGACATGCAAGATTCAATGTTTATATCTTGATTTTATTATTAATCATGTACTCTATGCAACTCAAGGATGTCCATGACTAGAGAAGCTATGATGAGGCATGATTATTTTTCTTTGATTGTTGTCTGTGGTTTATCTCTTACTATGGTATGAACTTGTCTCAAGATATGATCGGCAAAAGATCAAGGAGGACGTTCCAAGTCATGCATGAAAGGAGATACTCCTTGTCTGTTTTGCAAGCAATACTCAGGTCAACTTGATACATTACATCAAGTTGCTTGTATTAACTTGCTGTATCAAAATCCATGTAAGGAATACTCAGGTCATCTTGAATCATTATGTCAAGTTTCTTGTATTTTCTTACAAAATTTTAAAGCTCAATGATGAAATCAAAGCAATGTTACAAAGATCGCATATGAAGAAAGGCAGTACAATTTTTAGTTAGATCATTTCATTAGCTCATTATTTGTCTGCATTATAAGCATTCATTGTCAATTACATTACAAGCATTTTATTTCATTAACAGATCTATGGTCATAAATAAATATTGAGTATACTTGGACATACAAAAACAATTTGCATTTAATCATTGTAAGTGCATTCATTTCTTAGAATCATTTTAATCATCATCCATTTTATTTAGTTGCATTTCAAAAATTGCATTAGTTTGCATTTAATTAAGTGCATTTCATTAACCATGTAGAGTATCATCATTATTATTTGTATTATCATTTCATAAAGATCATTTAGTTGCATCTTTGCACTTAGATTCATAATCATTATAAGCATTACATATAAAACTCAATCATTGCATTTGCCTTTTCCCATCATTTTCAATTGCATCATAAAAATCAAAAACATTTTATATAGATCATTTACATCATCATAAATCAAAATAAAATCAATCATTCATTTGAATTTCCATATAGATCATTGCATTCATATCATTTAAGTTAGTAATCATTTTCATTTCCATCCAAGATCATCAAAATCAAAAATCAAAGCAAACACATTTATCATTGCATCATATAGATCATAATCATAACGCAAGACAATCATCATCATATCATCATCCATCTAATCATTGCATCCATATAGTCAAAGCATATAGATCATCATCAAATAGAGTAACATGCATAATAAATACCGTCATAATATAGAGTCCATCTCTGCATATAGAATCATCATAAAACAATAAAAGTCCAAGTATACAAAGATATCAGATAAACAATACAAGTGCCTCAAATCAAGTCATGGTTGTCCTATACCACTACCACTTGACTCTGTCTGTCTTTGTGGCTATGGGTGAGAAGATTCTCTAGATTTTTGTCTCCCATGATCACCTCTCCTCTTAGGAGGTCCCATGACCCCACCACTGCTAGTGTCCATCAACACGGTGGTGTGATAACTACCTGCTCTCTGGCTCTTTGTAACTACCTCCTCATATCATCGTTGCTAGTGGGAAGTCTCCTTCTCAGCCTAAACTAATTCTCTAACAGTGTCAGCTGAAAGAGTTCTTGATCCAACCTGCTGAATGTGATCAAGAAGGCCCTGAGTATCCTACTGTCTCCTAATAGCTCTATCCCTCTTAGTCATAAGAGTCTGCACCTGTGCTCAAAGATGATCAATCTGTGCTCTTAGACTATCAATGGTCTCCTACTCTGGCACATCATGCTCTAGCACATCATTCTCTGGTACATCATGCTCTGGCAGATCATGCTCTGGTGCATCCTGCTCTGACAAATCCTCCTGTGGTGCATGAATCCCAATCTCCTCCTCACCACCAACCTGTCCAACTATTGGAATCTTGGTCCGAGTAACTCTTTGAACTCGTCATCTAATTAGGGGAACATGATCCTCTGGATCCTCATCATCTCCACCATGCACTACAATAACCCTAGACTCTGGTTGAATCTGTCCAAAATCAATGCCTCTCCTGCAACCCCCATCCAGTCCAGTCACCCTACCTCCTCCTATCAATGGCAACCCTCTCGGTGATCTCAAACCTTCCCTACCATGCTCCCTCCCAATCCATCCAACATCCCTCCCACCCATAGGACATGGTCTCCCAATCCTGCCAATAGGTCCAAACAGTCCTCCATGGACTTTCAATCGACCTCCCCTTTGTCCAACTCTCCTACCACCACAACCAACATCACCACCCTCATCTCCACCTCCCCTAGCCTCTTGAGAAGCTCTGAGCTCTCGTCTCCATCTACGTCTCCTAAAAACTAGATCATTTGAGTCATCATCATCATCTCCTGAGCTGGGAGGAGGATCTGTTGGATCAGTAATACGAGGAAATGGATGAGCTAATATATACTGAGCATACTCTACAGTAACCCCAGGATCAAGAATGTGCAATCTCATATCATAAGCCACTCTTAGAGTAGCAAGAAACTCTGCGTGAGCAATCTCAAATGACAAGGAAGGTCCTCAATCTCGTCTATCTCTGTACCATCGAGCATATATCATCACACTAGTAGGCATAGGCTGGATCATCCCACACTGTCTAAGAATGCGACTAATCAGCTATTGCTCAATAATGTAAGGCATCTGACCAATGAGATATCTACTCTGCATGATAAATGGTAATGTTTGTGCATCATCCATCCATGGCTCATAATCAACATATGGTCTCCAAGAAATGCTATCCAATGAATCAAACACCCAATGCCAATACTCCATCTTACCTAGCTTATGCTGAGTAAGGATACCTACATAAAAATACACATATGGATGCCTCTCTCCATGAACTCTATGATGGATAGGCCGAGTAACAACAATGTGCTCCCAGCACCAGATCTGCAGTAAAGTGCATCCTGTAGACAAACTAGTACTCTTATCATACACCACCTGGTGAAGATCATGATATAAATGTGCGAGCATACAAACGCCCCAAGCATATCGAGTACGATGCTGCATCATACTCAGAAGAATCTCACCCCATCCAACAGAAAAACATCGTGACCGCCTATCAGGACAAATAAATCCTCCAATCAAACCAACAATAATCACGAGAAGAGCCTCATAATACATCACCATATCCTCCCATCAGATCTCTCCTCTACCAATGCTATCATCGATAAACATGGCTCTACAAGCCTCTGTCCCAATACGATTCTCAAAATCATACTACACTAACTTTCCAGTCACTGGGATGTGCAGAATCCTATAGACATCCTCGAGCGTCACACTAATCTCACTCATGAGCAAGTGGAAAGTGTTATGCTCACTGTGTCATCTCTCGGCTAACACCATCAACAATCCTCTATTATGCGTAATCTCAGGCATAAACAACAAATGGCGTAAACCACAGGCATCTATATGTCTAACGTCAGCCTGTGTCAACTCTGGCACTAAATGGTGTACTGCTAGTAATTTCTCTCGACACTAGAGAACATCACGTTTCTCCTATTTTATCAAGAGAAATCAATCAAACTGCATCAAATCATCTATCTATCTATCAAATCAAATTGAAGCAATCTACGCTATCTATCTATCAAATCAACTGAAGCAATCATCTATCTATCTATCAAATCAAATTGAAGCAATCTATGCTATCTATCTATCAAATCAAACTGAAGCAATCAATGCTATCTATCTATCAAATCAAAGTGAAGCAACTTAAGCTATCAAATCATTTTAAACCTATCAATCATGGTTTTCTATCAATCACTGAGTTTAATCAAAACTTTGCTAAGTTCTTGCATAAAAAACTAAATCAGTTTCTTAGAGCTGCTCTATCTATCAATCAAATCAATCACGCAATCACTCAATCAATCAATCAATCAATCTAATAAATCACGCAATCACTCAATCAGGTCCCTATTCATCATCAATACACATTAAACATGTTAAATCTAAACATCAAAGTGATTTTTAGCCTTTGCACTTATCAAAAACATCAATTTTGAGTATTTGTGCTATCTTATTGAACATATGTGCTAAATCTACATGCAAATGCGCTAAACTGATGCATTTGCGCTATCTTTTTGTGCAAATGCGCTAACTCTAAAAGCATATGTGCAAAACAAGCAAAAACGCTATCTTATTGAGCAAAAGCACTAACATACGAAACATTTGCACTATTCTATGCATATGCGCTAATCTATGCAAATGCACTAAACCTAATTGCATATGCGCTAAATCAAAATGCAAAAGCGCTAACCTAATGCCGAAAAAATAAAAAAATTTAAAAATTCAAAAACGCACCTAAAACATGAAAATTTGCATGAAAAACTTGAAAACAAAGCTTAGGATAAGATACATACCGGATACCCATACTCGGCAGGTCGTTGATATCATCGAACATGCTCAAAACGATGGTTCTCCATAGGAATCACCATTTCGTCACCTCAGCAAGAATATTTTCTTCACAAGCTGACAAGGATAACAATGAAATTAAAATTAGCCTTGGTTAATTTTATATTTACTATTTGAAGAGTACTTAATGTTATTCAATGGGGCAATTTAATTTGTTTTTTATAAATTAATTTAATTGACTAAATTTTTTACCAATTATCATGAGATCAATCGTTCAAACCAAAGTTTTCAACAATTTCACGATTAATCTCCTGAGGGGGCACACAATCAGGATTTTCATTTTCATCAGGTGCATTATCGAGACTTGATTTAATCTTTGAAACAATGTTGTACCGACATCATTTCAAAGAGGGGCAAAATGTATACACATAAAAATGGCTATGAGCAATTAAATAAATATTTTATATTTATTTAATGATCCTTCTTCTATTAAATAGTTAATTTGAAAATATTAATTTATTTAATTAATTTTCATGTCTTTCTATTAATTAATATTTTATTAATTAATTTATCTATCCTATTCCTCTAAATTAATTAAATATCTAATATTTAATTATTCCTTTTAACCAAGTTAATTAAATATCTAGTATTTAATCATCTCCTCCAAACAATTAAATATCCAATATTTAATAGTTATTCTCCTATCCTATAGTGTCAAATATTAAATGATTTCTTAAATTATTTAATCCCTTTTCCAACTCACCCTCCATCTCTACTTCATCTTCCCTTTGCCAACTCATCAAACATGTGGCTAAGGAAATTAATATTTCTTAAATATTAATTCATCATTTATCTTCAACTTCCAAACTTAATGAATATTGTGTACGTACACATATTTCATAACCATCTTCTATATTCTCTCCAACACCCCCTACATCTTAGGAAGGACTTGAGTCCACTTGTCCTATCATGCCTAAATTTTTCTCTAACCATCCCTAGATTCTCTTAGTCAGCAACCCAGTCAAGGTGAGATGAGTGACACTTGTCTTCTCCTTCCCCCCTTTCTCTCAACCTTCACCTTTGCTCATAGCCATCCAAATCTACAGATCTAATCAGGACCGTTGATCTGAGCCACATCATCTAATCCTCTCAAGGTCTATAAAATCAAGAGCTTCAGTTGAGAGAGAGTTAGACTTCAAGTGCAGTTTCAAGAAAATCATTTTGTAAAACTTATGCATCCGTGAGTTTTAATCTTGAAGCAAATAGAAAATAGAAAATAACATTTTAGCATAATCATGTAGTATTGCATATCATAGTATCAATTAACTACAAGTTATTAGTCCATTCTTCATATGCCATCTTGGAAGCCATCAGTGCATTGTCTGAGAGCACACCATCTACAACCAGGAACAATGGAGTTAGGACACAATGAGACATAAACCATGAAGGTAATATTAGTATTTTATTTCATATGTACTTCATGTAGTTTCATTGGTTGAATTTAGGATTTCCTGTAGAATTTCCATTGGTATTTTGTGAAACTAACTTATTGCAGGTAACATTTGGAGGATGAAATTCAAGTTGACATAGTATACATTATAGAAACAATTTATAGCCAAAATATTTTAGTTTTGAGGCTTATCATATGTTTTTGTGGCATGTAAAGGCCTAAATCTGACCCCATGCTTTAAGAGGAGTCCATGAATCAGTTGAGAGGGCAAGAGGATCACTTTTTAGTTCTTTCTATAGTTCGAGTTAAGTAAGGGAGACTTTCAGTTGTGCATCAATTAGAGGCCCCACACGGGTCATATATGAATCAAGATACCTTATAAGGTAGTTCACACTTAGTTTCTAGCCGTTATAACATCTCTTTTACACGCTTTTCTCCAAATTCGACCCAAGCAATTAATCATGTAGATTTGGAGATACATTCAAAGTGGAAGCAATCAGTTGAAGGCAAAGATGAAGGAGGCACATTAATTATATCTTCAAGTTAAGTAATTAGCTTCTTTTCTATATAACCTTCTCTTCTATCTTCATTATTTGAGTTCCTTTCTTTCTGCCCTTAACATTCAGTAGGGTATGAAGTATTGTAGCTAATGGAAGCATTTTTAGCTTGTAACAACAATTCCTTTCAGTTTTAATAAAGAGCAACAGTTCCTTTTCAATATTTTCTTGATTTTGTGTTGTAATTGAGTGATTGGATGTATTTACTGTGATTTATTATTAAATCCTTTGTTTATGTCTCATTCAAACAATGATGAAACAAGGAAATTCATGTTCAATTCAGGTCATAGATTGCGATAAAGAAATTCTAAGGCATTGATGTTGTAAAAATTGGCATTTTCCTTCATATAAGCATTAGATCTGAGTTATTCTGTGAAATATTTATGGATTGCCTATCCTTATTTGAGTTGTGAATTTAAAACTCTCTTTGATCAAAGCTGGTTGTGAGTTATTATAGCTAATTAGGTTTCTCAGATATTTGGCGCATCACCTTTTAGGATAGATTCCAATTCAATTTTCTTCCTATCCCTTTTTCATAAAGAAAATTGCAAGAGATTCATCATAAAGGAAGTTGACCTATAATCCAGAGGTCTACTTTAAATATAGGCATACCCACTGGCTTAAAAGTATTCCCAAATTTCATAGGATTTCTGAGCTCCCACCTTAGCATCAGGGTGCAATCCTTCGTGATGACAATGATTATTACCTATCTTAAGGGAGACAAAGTCTAACTACAAATCAATGTCAAAAAACACTATGATAACTCAACATTATAATGGTATCTCAAACATCTTATGCCTAACATAAACTATTCAAGTGACTACTCCTCATTTCCTCAATCCATCTTATAGACTTGTTGCAATGTTTTGATTAAGTAAAAATAGGTATTTAAAAGGTACCCGAACCTTTTACAAGCCAGGAGAACAGAAAAGCATAAAAAAGTGCCTGATCACTTCAAAAAGTCAAAATGAACCCACCGGAAGGGCACAACTTAAAACATCATTACATAATTACATAAAACTCAGAACAGACAGCAATAGGAAAGCAAAAGATAGCAAAGAGATAGAACCAAGGACAACAACTGGAACTAAATACTATTCAGGATCTCCTCAGCGTGAACAACCATTTGTTTCATGTTGTTCACTGAGGTCTTCATATCCTCCAGCTCATGACCTTTGATATCGACCTTATTCTTTGTGTTGGCTCTGGTCCTCCTTTCATGACCCTTCTTGTTCACCTACTCTTTATCACCTTCCTTCTTTGCATTGTCCTCATACCTATTGATAAAGATGTTCATGTTGTCCACCGAAGATTTAAGAATTTGGAAATTTTGATCAACAAGCTGCTTGACATTGTGCTCCAGCTTGTCAATTCTGCTGCCAAAATCTTTTAGTTTGTTGTCCATTTCCTTTCTATCTCCCATCTCATTGACGTTTTTCTCCATGGCTAAGATTTTTCCAACCATACATTCAATAGCTTGCACATTATGTAGAATGGCCACTAACTCTTTAACATGCTCCGCCAAGGGCTTGTCACCAATTGTAATTCTTTCCATGGCCTGTGTATCTATTTTCAAATTATTAATATCCTTCACCAAAGTAGTGATGGTCTCATAGAAAGCCTTAATGGTATCTTTGTCACCACTATCACTTTGACCCCCTTTTCTCTCATTATGTAGTCTAGTGGTTTTCATAGTCTCCATGGTTTCCAAATTATCCTTAACTGGGTTACCCTCACCTTCTTTGTCTTGACTATCAATCCTCTTATTATCAGCATCCTCCTCCTTAGACTCAACCATAACATAATTGAGATCAGAATTGCTACCCTTTTTAGTGTTCTTTTTTTGAGCCTTCTTTCCAGAGGCTTTCTCTTTCCTCTTTTTAACAGGTTTTTCCTCAAGGGAATTAGTTTCAGAGTCCAACATTTTAGATTCCACAATAATCCTCCTCTTCTTAGCACTAATCCTCCCTTTTTTGCTAGTTTCTTCTGACTCTCCCTCAGTCTCAGAATCAAAGTTGAAACCACTATCCTTACTTTCCGTAGTCTCATCTCTGGCATTTTTGCCTTTAATAGGCTTTTCAATGCACTTCCCCTTTAGCATTTTATAAACCAGGACCATGAGCCCCTGGTGGAGGGCATGATCGCCTTTAGGGCCCTTCTGGATCTCCTTTATAGTATGATCCATTGAACAAGCCAGGTAATAGGGAAGGCTAACCCTTTCACCATGATGAAAATGGTTAAGAAGGATGAAGTGATGCCCATAAGCCCTGGTAAACCTACCTTATAAGGTAATATATTCAATAGAAGCAAATAAGACAAACCTCCATGGCCTGCAAATTATCTTCGGGGAGTGGTAGGAGTTGTCAATTTTGATCATCTTTCTTCTCTCACCATCTATAACAGGAAACTTGTCTATAGCCTTATCTGATATCCCTCTATCCCTATAAAATTTCATACCCTCGGTAGTCATCCCCGTGGCCTCAGCGATAACCTCTTCATCTACATTCATCATATGCGATCCAATCAGAATTTTTCCATTTTTCTAGTTCTTGATGAAGTAGCTGGTAATTGTGGGGTCCTTCCCATTCAGTCGCTCCATGAAAACATTGAGCCCCCCTGCTGAAGGATACTCCAGACTACTTCGTTCTTTCTCCATTTAGAGCAGGATGCAGGTTCAAATCTCTTCTTGTTTCCTCCCATTTTTCTAGCACCTTCCTTGCAATGCCTTCTCTCATTTTGATAACTTTTCCTCTAGTTTCTGTGGTTATTCTGTAAGAGTGCCCATAATCCGTTCCAAATAATGATGATATGACACCTATTTAATAGCTCATTATCTTCAAGCAAGCCCTGCATTGAAAAAGGTGGAAAGGTCATTAGAAATAATGATTAAAAGTACCATGTTGCCTTGTATAGCTTCGGTCCTGATTGAGCAAGGATTTCATTTCACTTGCAATCTCCTTTTCACCATAACTAGTGATGATGTCTCCTGATTGGAAAGCCAGGTTGGTTGCCCAATCAGCACAAGAGTTGGCCTCCCTATAAACATGTGTAAAAACACACATTTCAAACTCTTCACTGATTTTCCTTGTTTCTTTAATAACATTACTAATCGACCATGACGGCAGGAATTTCATATTTAAACAATTGATAATGTTTAAGGAGTCTCCTTCACACCAAACTTTAGTGCATTTGGCTTCTTTGGAAAGGATGATCCCATGATAAGCCACCATGGCTTCGGCAACATGGTTGGTCTGTTTTCCTATAGGAATATATTTTATGATTTTACATATTCCCCATTCATCCCTTAGGGCCACTCCACATCCTGCAACCCCCGGGTTTTCGTTAGAGGCCCCATCAAAATTGATTTTCATCCATCCCCTAGGTGGGTTGGTCCATATCACTCCCTCTCTAGGGTTACTCTGGATACTCTCTTGAGCTTTTAATCTCCATTTTTTATAGACAAATTGATCCTACTTAGTGTTAGGATTATCAATACCACCTATAATATTCATATTTTCCACTATGCTTCTTCTTATTTTTTCAAACACAATGTTAGCCTTAGTATACTTTTCTCTAAAAATCTTATCATTTCTCTTTTTCCATATACCCCAGCACGTGTGGTAAAGCAATTCTCCATAGCAAGGTAGTAGTTCTATTTTTTGAAGGATGATGCCATGACTTGAAAATCTCCTGAATCAAGTTGGGGAAGCTCCAATTGATATTGAATTGATCCAGACAACTTCCCCAAACATCAACTGAGAAGGGGCAATGAAAGAGCATATGATTTATTGTCTCCTCATTCTGCTTATAGAGTGTACAGAAACTTGGTATGTTGATACCTCTTTTTGTTATATTCTCTATTGTAAGAATTTTGTCTTGGAGGGCTATCCAAAAGAAAATGTTGATCTTGGGGGTAAGGCCTTTCACCCATGCTTTAGCCCAGCAAGGACTTTCCATGTTATTGTATTGTTGATGATAAAGAGATGCCACAGTAAAAGTACCACTAGCAGTGAGTTTCCAAATTAACTGGTCTTCTTCTTCAATCCTCACCATTGAGTTCATGACTTTGTTCAAACTACCCAAAGATTGATCCACTTGAGATAAGTCTTTCCATTGTCCATTTTTCCAATAATCCTCCACCTTGGTTCCAAATCTTTCCTTGCATTGGTTCTGATATCTATTCCACTCAGGGTTTTCATTTAAAGGGATCTCCATAAGCCAAGGATCCTCCCAGAACTGAATAAGATTCCCTTTCCCCAACTTCCATTTTGTACCTTTGATAATTAAGTCTCTAGTCCTAGAGATATTTTTCCAAATAATGGATCCAATTGGGATAATCTCCGCTTTAAGGAAACTTTGAAGATTTGGACATTGGCTTTTATATTTGTTGTCCCATATTTTTTTCCACTCTCCTTGATTTCTATATCCTCTCCAAATCTGCTTAGCCATAAGGTATTCATTTATGTCTCTTATTCTTCTAAGTCCTAGGCCGTCTTTATTCATAGGCTTATAGACCTTCTCCCAAGCAATTAAGTTCATTCTCTTCTCCTCAACCCCTGTCCATAAAAAGGATCTCTGTATTTTTTCAATGGCCTCAGCATACTTAGTAGGAATCCTGAATAGACTGATGGCATAGAGAGGGATACTTTGAAGAGTGGTTTTTAGCATTTGAACCTTACTTTCTTGACTAAGTAGAGCTCCCTTCCATCCAGATAGCTTTTTTATGGAATTTATCCACCAAGGCTCCCCAAAAGGTATCCGGAGGATCTTGACCTAAAGGGAGCCCCAAATAGGAGGCAGGCAAGCTACCAATTTGGCCACCCAAAATGTTACTAATTTTAATCCTCCTTCTCCCCAAGGTATTGATAAAATAAACAAAGCTTTTAGACCAGTTTATAAGCTGACCAGTAGCCTCTCCATAGATATCCAAAGCTTTTTTTAGTCTTCTAGCGTCCTTCATAGTGGCTTTTCCCATTATTATAGAATCATCAACAAACTGCTGATGAGAACATATTTGATCTGCTGAAGAAGGTTTCAAACCACAAAACTCCCTTTTCTCAACTAGTTTTCCAATACATCTCCCCAAACATTCTGCCATGATGATAAAGATCATTGGAGATAGGGGGTCCCCTTGCCTGAGACCTCTTGAGGCTTTAAAGAAAGGAGAGGGGGAGCCATTCATTAGCACAAAGAAAGTGGCCGAAGAAACAAGTTGCCTGATAAGTCCAACACTCCTAGGATTAAAACCAAAAGTTGAAAGAACATCCATCATAAAATCCCAATCCACTCTATCATAGGCTTTAGAAAGGTCAAGCTTCAGAAAAAAACCTTCTTTTTTAGAAAAGGCTAGAGAATGGATATTTTCATGAATAGAGATGATAGAGTCCAAAATTTGCCTTCCCGGGACAAAACCACTTTGTTGAGGCGATATAATGGAAGGAAGCAAATTGAGAATTCTAGAGGTAAGGACCTTAGAGATAATATTGTAGAGAGAGTTGCATAAGCTTATAGGTCTGAAAAGATCCATTGAATCAGCCCCCATCTTTTTGGGTATAAGAGCTATAAAAGTACCATTAACTTTTTTCAAAAGTTTTCTAGCACCAAAAAACTCTTTCACAGCTCTGGTAACATCATCTCCAATAATATGCCAGTACATTTGGAAGAAGAACATGGGAAAGCCATCCAGACTTGGGGCTTTGCTTCCCTCAAAGGACTTAACAGCTGTCATAATTTCATCATAAGAGGGAATGGCAGTTAAACGGTCATTGTGTTCTTCCCCCAGAATGGTAGGTATACTGTCAAGAAGTTCCCTTTGGGCCTATTTATTCAGATTTTGATCCTTAGCAAGTAGATTAGAGAAAAAATCCATTGTAGCCTTGCTCATGGAATCATCATCTTCAACACATCTGCCATTCACTTTAATCTGTACAATTCTATTTGCAGCCTTGCTCATGGAATCATCATCTTCAACACATTTGCCATTCACTTTGCAATGTTCTTTGAACAAGATTTAAATTATTTGCTTGAAATGAAATTGATCATAAAAACATACATTCCCTTCTCAAGAGAAGATAAATAATAGCATCATTAACACTATAATTCATACAACATGGACACAAGAAAGTAAGAGCAAATTGGAAGTGATCTTCTTTTGTTGATTTTTAGAAAATATGGGATAAATCACACAAGAGTTGCTTTTAAAAAAACTATCCTCTATTACTATGAACCTCTAACACCCAACACCATGAGTTTCATAATCCTTCTTACTTATCCCTGATTTCCCTTTTATAGGACAAGGAAGAAAAAAGAAGCTTCAGGCCAAGTAAGACACTTGTCAAAATTCTATTACTTATAAGATAGATTCTACCCTAATACAACTTTACATGTACATTTCAAAAAATCCTAGATTCATTAATGATGGCGGCTGAGTTGAAAGCTTTTGGAGACTGGAGTAGCATGCTTGATGTTACTGGTGCAGGGGCGCTCTTCTGTAGAATCCTCTGTCAAGGTCAAACTATACTTGGGCACTGGCTCTATCAAGTATATTGGGGGCTTATGAGTGAAAAATTAATACTCTTATCACTTCATCCCAAATAGGAAACCTATCCAAAAATGTAGGAGGTACAAAAACGGAAATGACTCATACTATTCCTCCTCCTTGAGTTGATCCTCTTCTAGAGAACAATAATTTTTGTGCCATATGTCAATTTCATCAACAAGCAAGGCAAATTTCCTCAAGCCTTCCAACTTACCCATTGCCTCTTTATTCTATGAGTTAACATAGTTGCGGCCTCCAAGATGATTTTGTGATACATTAAATCAGTTTCCATGATTTTGTCAATAATATTGTGATATGTATCACCTTGGGCATGATCTACAACCAATGAGTTCAAAACTGTATTGATGGCATCTTGGAACCCTTGCTTCCATACATCTAAATCTGTAATCTGTCCTTCCCTTATTAGAATAGTGGGAATATACTACTTTTGAAGGCCCTTGAATGATTCCAGTCTGTCACCCAATGCTTCCACGTTGTCCCCACAACTTGAGGTGTAGATGACATGGTCTTAACTACCAAAATAATCTCCTTTAGTGTTTGACCTTTTGGGAACTAAGTAACCCTGATAGGTTGAACGAATAAAATAATCTCATCCAATTGGTTGAGGAGTTGTGACATCAAAGAATAGGAAGTATGAACCTCACTCAATCTATCAATGATTTTATTAGAGATCTGCACAATTGTAGATTTCCTTATCTCAAAATAATTATTTTTTGCATCCTCCTTTGCCTTCTGCAAATCTTCTTTTAACTTTTCTAAATCCTTTGGCTTGGGCCTTGTCAAAAAACTAGTGTCCTAGCTTGCCAACTCTTTTGTTAACCCCACATTTTCAATGAATAACTTATTGTGGTCATGTGGGAGGGCTATGTGTCTATTCCTCAAAACTTCATGCCTCTTCTCTTCTTCTTCATTTGTTACTAGCTTTGCAAAATGTGCAGCATGATATGTAATTGTTGCTACCTCTACAGATGAAGTGTTAGCTAAGGTCCTGATCACTGCATCTCCTACCTTGTGTTCAACCCCATAATACAACTAGCTTATTTGTTTTGGGGGCCTTTCACCAAAGTGCAAAATCCTTTACACGTGGATTAATCCCTAACCTATGCTCACCAAATTCCTAAGCATAGATTGGGTCCCTCTACCTCATGACCTAGTTCAATAGGAAAATATTCTCAAGTCCCAACTTGGGATAAGCATTACATCACATTTTCTTACCAATTCCCTTCCCTCTTTAGGGGAACACTTAATACTTTCTCTATCAAAATTCTGCATAAACCTTTCAACTTCTCCCTCATCCAAAATGACTTAAACACAAGAGTGTTGGAAAAGTTGTCATTTGACATAAATTGCATAGAAGCAATTAGTCTTTCATCTACTGCTTCTTCCAATGGAATGGTTCTTGGGATGAGAGAACTGTCAAGGTCTACAAGTACTTTTGTTGCTTCATCCTCTTGGAAGGTATCTCTTGGTGGAGAAGGTGGATTAAAACCTACATCAAATTCAGGCTCAATGACTTCCACAAAGTCATAGAGCTTTTCTTTTCCTTTTTCCACCTTCCTTGTTGGACCTAATGTAGGTGGTTCCTTTTTTGGAGGGGGCTATGGGGGGACAATTTGAGAGGATTCCCTAGTGAGGACTGCCTTTCCCTTTGACCTTGAAGGCTCATGAATCAACCTTTCCTTTAATTTTTCTTCTACTTGTTCACCCTTTCTTCTTTTCAGCTTAGTAGCAAGTGTACTATCAAAATTCATTACCTTTCTCATCATCCTAGCAAGGTCATTTTGAATATTGAAACACAACCTTTAAAACTAGGCTCCTTTTCCCTCCTCTCCCTCTCCAATTTTCGGAGGTAATCCCATTTTCCCCTCCTTTGAATAACTTCAGAGGGACTACTATTTCTGATTAAATCCTCCCTCTCATTGAATTGATGATAGTACCCCCTCACCTTTAGCCTTTGGGTTCTTAGGTCATTTATGTACCCCTCAGGGTCAAAATTTCTTGTTTGGCCTACCTTGAGCCTATGATTACTTATTATGAAACTCTACACCTACTCAAGTGTATCGCTACCCACCTGGAGGTCTTCAAAAATTGTCATCCTTGGAAGGTGTTGCCCCTTCTTCCTTATTCTAACTATCTCTTTCTCCACCCACATTAGCTACCACATGAACTCAATGAAGGCAAGTCATGGGAGGATTGCCACTGGCATGATATGTGGTGGCTGGGGCCACCCATAAACCCTAATTATGAAGCAATCTGAATAGAAGAAAAATCCCCAAAGTTTTGGGAGAAATCCCCCTCTGGATATTCAATGATCTTTTCCCTGGCATCCTTTATTCTTAGAACCTTGTCTATATGAAAAAGGAATATTTGTATCCTTTCTCCACACATCTCCAAAACCTTCATAACAGAATGATCACAAAAAGCTTTGTAATCTGCAAACTTGGACCCCCTATCCCAACTTTGGGTTAACCTTTGGACTAGCCACCTTTCTTTTATCCTTGGATCAAATTTCTTTATTTGCAGGGCATCATCCCAATATGTTCTATTCTGGAAAAGAATCATGTAACAAATCAAAGAATAATTTTTTAATTTTAAATTTTTCTTTAGATTTTTGGCCCACAATAGGTCCTCATACAAGTCATCTTCAAGGTATGAAACAAAATCATAGAGATCACTTGTCTCAAGGTGCCAAATTTTCATTGCCATTACCATGAAATCAATTGGCATTCAGGTTAACCCACAGTCCTCTCTTAGCACCTGACATAAGGCATAATAAGTCTTTACAAAGTAACCCTCAAATATTTTGAGCTCAAAGGGCTCCCTCAGAGTCAAAAAAGATAACTCTTTGATCCTTTGTACATTTTCTTCATGTAGAGGGGCATAATATTTCCCCTATATAGTTTATTCTTTGAAGCATAATCTACCTCTAACCTGTTCTTATTAATATTGGTCAGGGCACTCCTATCCAAATCAAAACATTCAACTATGGCATCCTTGGAGACATCCAACAAAATATATCCATTGGCTACTTTTATAGTCATTCTCTTTGGATGGTATCGTTTGGCTAATTCCCTGATTAGTAGTGGCTCCACAAAAACATTCACAACTACTAACTTCACCAATTTGAGGTTCCAGGGGTTTGAAACAGGGGCAACTTTATTCTTGTTTCCATAAAAAAATTAGAAAATGTCCCACCCTCTCTCAATAGTGAGAGCATCCCTGCATTGGGAGATATTGTCCCTGAAGTTTTCTTTGAAGTTCTCTATCATAATGGATCCCTTGAACATCTATAAGAGATCCCGACAGTGACTGTAGGGTTTCTTTTTCTTTTTCTGCTCCACTTCCTCCAATTTTTCTACTAATTCCCTAGCAATTTCCTCTAGAGTCTCGTCTCGGACTGATGAGGATGGAACTTCCTCTATTTTCTCTTGTTGAGCTTCAGCTATATTTTCAATAACAAGAGGTGTGAGTTCTGTCTCAACGGCCTATTCCGATGCAACTGCAGTTGAGGGTGTGGCATTTTTTGTAGGATCCCATCTCCTTTTGGGCTTCGAGGATTCCTCTTGAGGGTTAGACCCTTCCTCTTGTGAATTATCTGTATATGGGGGAGCCTGCATGGATGATTGATAAGATGGTTCCTTAGGAGAAACCTTCCTTCTCTTAGGGGTAGGTTTTCTTGCTCTTGGGGAAGGGCTTAGCTCTTTAGAATGTTCACTGTTAGAGGGGACTACAGTGAAATCCTCAACTGTTCTCTTTCTCTTTGGTTTGACAACTTCCTTTTGTGGTGGTATGCTTGACTTACTAGCCTGAGCATTTTGAGCCGCAATTGGATGGTTTTGTGCTTCAAAAGGTTTATCAGCAATGGCATGGATTGGTGGGATAGCCGCTAAAGGGATTGCATGAGTAATCTTAGGTTGAGAAGAGCTTGTTCCCACTCTGGGAATCTCTTGGTAAGTAGTGGGAGTGGTTTTATTAGCTGGAGAGGCCATTACTATATCTGAGAAAATAAAACCCTTAAAACACCTTATACAGACAAACCTCTTCCTACGGCTAGGACAAAGCTCAGACAAATTCACACAAATGCTAGCAAATTTCCCTATAAAATCACAAAGAGAGGCTTGAAGTGTTAACTTACTTGTTTGGACACAAATGGGTGCTATTGAAAACTCTGGAGATGCTTCAATCACCTATGGTTTGCCTTTTTTCACTCTATGCTTCACTCTTCAATTGCAGGGTGAGAAACTACACTTGAAATTTTTCTTTTATTGCCCATAGATGAATCATCATTACTCCATATGTGCAAGCTTCAGCTAGTTTGTGATGTATGAAATTCAAATTCTATCATCGATCATTAGATGAATGGCTCAGATCTAATGTTGACACTTGTTACTCTGCCACCTTTGAAAAGACACTGGAATTCATGAAATTATGACCTCTATGAGATGGCAGGGTCAGCATGTATCCTTGTTATTCAATATCTCAAATTGCCATCGTTACACCTTGCTTCAAGTTGTGAGACAATGGGAATTCACCAATTCCCTATTACTTGTTATTCTGTAGTGTCTTCTCCTTATCGCTATTCACCCTATGGGATAGCGAGCCTTCATTATTGATCTATCACTTTGTTATTCTGCAACACTCCTTTATTTCTAAAACACCCATGGGATGGTGGGGAAGGAAAAATACTTACCCCGCTATCCCATTTTACTTTCCTTGATAGTCGTTTATGTCTACAGGAAACCCCTTTCTAAGAATCCTAACTCTTTCCCGCTATCCCGTATCACATGCCTTCACTATATTTTCTTTTTTGTTTTCCTGTTTTCCTTCCACGGGATAGCGGGGTCTCATTTCTTTGCAAGTGAAAGTCATCCCGTAGGGTCTCAACCCTACTGCCTTCAACACAATCGGATGGTAGAGTCTTCCTTCTATTCCTTCAACACTCTCTCCCGCTATCCTGCAACACACTTCTTCTTTCCATTAGGCCTCTGCAAGGAGAAAGCTTTTTCTTCATTTATTTGTATCCCACTATCCTACAGTTGACCATTGCTTTAATTCCTATGAGAGCGCAAGCCTCTTCACTCCCCTTTGTATCCCATAGTCCCACAATGGGATCTACATTCTTAATAGCACCTTGCAGGGTAGTGAGGCTTCATTTCATTAGTTCCTGCTATCTTGCATGAACATTTTTTGCCTTTTGCACTTCTTACAGGAATCTAATTTATTAGCTTCAAAGCACATCCCACTATCCCACACACTAGAGCTGGCCATACCAAACACTTTGCGGGATAATAATTCTATCATTAAATAAAATTGCTACTATCCCGCGCCCTCTGAAAAACTCATAT
This sequence comes from Cryptomeria japonica, assembly GCF_030272615.1. Classification (NCBI taxonomy): domain Eukaryota; kingdom Viridiplantae; phylum Streptophyta; class Pinopsida; order Cupressales; family Cupressaceae; genus Cryptomeria; species Cryptomeria japonica. The sequence continues at coordinate 446,881,887 of NC_081409.1, forward strand.
AAAATGACCTGTGGGATAAGAATTAAGGGCTCCTAAACAATGATCCTATAATCTCACAGTGACCAAGAACACAAGGGTGGACTTAAGTTAAATCTTTTCAACATGTGGTCACTTTATGAGGGATAAAGGGGTCGTAGCACAAGAATACCTAGGACATTTAGGTTTTTAAAACATGGGACTTATACGCGAATCATTGAACCCTTTGAAAAATAAAATCAACCAGCTCAAAAGGTAAAACCTAGCGCGTAGGGCCAGTATACACACGACTCAGAACCCTTCAATGATTAACTTAAGATGCAGAGACCGGCTATTTATAGTCAATAAAGAATTAGAAGAGAGTGAAGGATGAATCAAAGGCCACTTAGAAAATTTTGAAACCCCTCTAAAACCCTATCTTCGAGGACATTTCAGAAACACAGAAGACTCTATTACAACAAAAATTAACACTCCCAACAGGATGCTCGTAGGGTGTTGGTCCCCCAAATTATGACTAGAAACCTCTGTGGTGGCCTACCCTTAATTTTGAATAAAAATTGTGATAGTTCTAGTGCAAGGGAATAATTTATTTTGCCCCCAAAATACTCACCATATGGCTCCCTTGAGATGAGACAAAAATCCTTGACTTAGCATAAGCTACATGTAGCTTTTCAGGGAGAGGGTGATTGGGTCATCCTTCTAGCCTTGGAGACTCCTACCTATCCTCTCTCACAAATACAAGAGTGAATACACCCATTTTAGGTGTCCTTACACTTGCATCAATGGAGATTCTAAGATGTGGGCTAAGATTATCATAGCCTTGTCCATAGGAATAGGCACTATTTGATCTATTTTTCAATGTGTAAAGACTAGTAGAAATTTGGGCTGAATTTTTCTCTTGAACATACATAGTAATGATAGTCAAAATTAGGAAGCTCACCAGCCAGACTATCTTTATTGTTTTCTAACTGTTTGGTCAATACAACTTGTCCAAATTTCCCTTAAACAATTCAAATAATTTTCAGATTCCCTAGGAAAACACATATTTTTGCATTCAAGCCCAATCATTTTTGAATTTGTATAGAATGATTTTCGCATTTTTCCTAAATAGGTGTCATATTTGTCCAATCCTTATTCTGCAATCATCCAAAATTATTCTTGCATTTGTCCAAAACCTATTTCGCACTCATCAAGTTACAACTTCACATTTGACTGATAAACTAGTGCTTCTTAGGGTCATTCTAAACTCAATGATTGAGATCCAAATTATTCTAAACCTTTGCAATAAATAGCATCTTCTAACATCCATAGGTGCATATTGGTTGCTTGTCCATAAGGGTTCCCTTAGCATTTGCAATAAAACTTTCCTTAGATTCATTGACATCATCAACTTAGTTGCATTAAGAATAACCCATATAAATTAGTCTTGAGATCAAGCTAAAGAAATTATTGAGAAACCAATACCTCTATCAATTATCCAATCCTCACAATCCTAGTCCCTTGCTCATAAGTCTACTAGGGTAAGAACCTTTTCCCAAAATTTTCAATCAACATCCACGTTCAGGTCAAGGTAATCATTGTTGTCCTACACTGAGCATATGAGCCTTTTTGTCCTTGGGTTTCTTAAGAATCAATGTCATTATCTTTTATAATCATCAATAATCCTTGGAAATTCCTTTAGGATCATCACTCTACATACTCATTAGAAAATCCAAAAAAATAATAGTTAGCCTTTAGCTTTCTCACAAGGATCTCATTTTTGCATCTTTAGTTTGTCTTAGAAGTTTTTAATGCTCGTTACTTGATCGCAAAAGGGTAAGAGTCAATTGGATCCAAACAATGACCCCAATTTTAAGTCTACAGGCACTATGAACTTACCACCCTATTCACAGAGACATGCTCGAAGGGGTGTGACCTTACTATTAGACTCTAATAACCCATTCTTGATAGAAACCTTTCAATAGAGTTTAACTCATGAGGAACTTGAGGCTGCACAATAAGATCCCCATGTTCTCACACTTCATAATGGTCTTTTGAATCATGATCCAAATATATACCTTCTATTGCTAGCCCAAAATAGAGCTCAATTGCCACCATATTTTGATATCATGACTATTATGCTACCCAGGGTTGTGCTTCCTCTAAATATAGGACAAACACAAGGGTCATCCTCCTACCAACCTCATGCTAGAAATATGTACTTAAAGACACAAATTACTCATTCAACGTCAATGTAAGCCACTACAAATTTATTGGGAAAATGGTGTCTCAACCTTGCATTTACATGAGGTTACTATTTATAGTAAGTTTTTTGTTTGAGCATGAAATGGTGCGAAATTACCAGTGAGGCTTCTGGTTGGCTAGATGAACATACCAGCAAATTTTAGTTGCAAGATCATAGCTAGTTTTGAAGATATCAAAGTTTCCATTTTTGGAGGGTATGATGAATGGTTTAAAATTAATTTTGAGGGCTTTAGAGGCTTTGCAATGCCTTTAAAAGTGGGCATAAATGGAATAGTGGTTTATGAGGCAATAGAGCACTTCATGAGATTTCCAACACTTCAAACAGTTTGTCAATCAGACACATGATTCACAAGTTATGGCTTCCGGAAGTTTGGACTCCTAAAATAGGAAATATGAATTACATCAGACACATAAATGAGCTTTAAAAGGGAGGAACGCGTGTTGATGTGTGTTTTGACACATCATAGGGCATCTAGAATGGAGATAAAGTTGGCTCTAATTTATTGGGTGGTTTTAGCCTATGGTTTTGTTATACTATTTGATGATATCTTGTATTGTATCTTCTATATATGAGGTTCATGAGATAGAGGTTGTGTGTAAGAGTCTTATGGCTATCAAGTTACCTCTGAGTCTCTAATTAGTGGTACTCCTATGAAGTGATTTCTTTGCAAGTATATTGTAATCTGTTATTGATTGCTAAATAATATATTGAGCTACTTTTGGAGTGTGGTGTTTTTCTCTCGAAAGGGTTTTCCCTATGTAAATCACTTTGTTGTTGTGTTGTGGTATGCATGATATTTTGTTTATTTCTATTAATTTTATGTAACTACTATAACGATCTATATTTTTTTTTGAATTACCCTCCTCTCAAGGTTAGTGTAGGAAGTTGTTCTACTATTTTACTTTCTTACAAGTGGTATCAGAGTCTGATCACCTTTGGTTTCAGTTGTGGGTTGTTGGGTTTTTTGAACTAATCCAGATTTGAGTGGGAGCTTGTGCAAAAGATACTTTTTGATCTTGTTGCAGGAAATTTCAGATGACAAGTTCGTCAGGGAGAATAGAGGTGGGGAAATTTAATGGTAGTAATTCTGAGATGTGGAAGCTGAAGATGGAAGTGATGAATACTAAGAGGGGGGGGTGAATTAGTATGCCAAAAATCTTTGCACTTAAACACTTTGCAAGAATAATAGTAAACCGATATAACAGTTTAGCAGACAAACTGGTTAACACACATGCAAACCAAATAGCTAATAATGCATTCACCCATAGAAGCAAAAACACCATAACACAAGAAATTTTGACGTGGAAACCCAAATGGGAAAAACCACGGTTAGATGGAAGTCATAAGTAACTATCTGCAGAATAGGAACCAAACCAGTTAAGGTCTTACAATGTTCTTTACCAAAACAAATTCTATTAGGAATCTCAATCTCTCTTAGGAGATAAGTCTGATTAAAGACTACCTTGCTAGAGGATTTTAGATCCACAGATGTGAACCACCTTGTTAGAGGATTTACAAAAGGCTTTTGGGCCTACCCGGTTAAGGGCTACAGACTTGTCAAAGATGTGAGTAATCAACAAGTATTTGATCTAGCTAGTAGCACAAATTGCTCGGTTAGATCCTTGATAGCTCATTCCTAATGCACTCCAGCATTACTTTAGTCTTCTACACATTCATATTCTCTCCAACTCCTCAACCACCTTAAACCCTAGCAACAACATAAACTTTTGCTACAACCACATCAACAACCTAAAACCCTAGACATGATGTCCTTATAAAGGAATATGGTTTCATGTCAGTCCAATAGGATTACATAACAATTTTCTCAGTTCAATGAACCTAGACATACTTGGTACCATGACACAAACAGCACCATTTAGGTGTCAGCACCGTCAAACAATCGGTGGATGGTAACTCATCACAGAGTATTACCGGTTCAAATAAAATGTCGGTTGTCGGTTTGACAAAAATGAAGACTGGTAAAAATGTGTTATGCCGCTTTAATCCCTCATAACGCTTGGGGTCAACATGTCGCTTCAGACCGGGAAACACATTTTGCAAAACACCAATAGTCTAAAGACTATAATACAACATATCGGTTGTGCTCTAACTCATACATATAAAGGAGATCTCAATGCAAGTGTGTGTCCATCAATGACAATCACAACATAAACATCAAAAATGCCAACAATCTCCCCCTTTGGGATTAATGGCAACACTTAGGAAAATAAAATTTTGACATCTAAGTGTTTTACAACAAAGTCATGCCATTAGAAAAATTGCTCCCCCTAAGCATATACACTATCCCGTTAACAAAACAATGTATAACACTTTTGCATATAGAGCATAATCATTGCGATATTCAGAGCATATATCAAAATTTTGATTACCAGATATTTCTCCCAAATAGAATTCTTCTCCCCCTTTGCCAACAATGACAAAGTACAGCTGAACAACCATGTTTTCATTTGATTTTAAAGTAATAAAAGTTTATGACAATAAGGAATAATACTTGTCAAAAACAGATTTAAAATCCTACAAGAATTATTTCAATGACAAAGACCAGGACTCAAGTAGGGAGGTGGCTACTTCTTTTTCTATCTGCATCTGGGAGACCTGTTCTTCCATGGCATCAATTGTGCTCATCTCCTGTGTAACTGTTAAGGCATCTAGGTTCAGATAGCACTTCTAAAGAATTTGCAATCATGGGAGTAGAACCAGTTGTAGCTCATGCAAATCACTAGACCAAATGTTGATCTCTTGCTCCATTTTTGCTGACTGGATGTGAAACTGGTGAATGGTTTGCCCATAAGTTGTAAAGGAATCATAAGGTGGCTTGAATGTGCTCATGTAGAACTACAAGTCTGTTTGAAGCTTTTGCTTCTGAGCTAGCACATCATCATAGAATAGATGGGGTTGGAAGATCTTGTTGAGTAGTAGATTCCCCTCATCTAGAGTGTCCCTTATATCCTTTTGTTCTTTCTTTAGTTCAGACCGGAGCTCATTCAACTTCTTCACCAGAGATATATTAAGAGTTTTTTTATGCTCCTTCTTGACATTTGCCTCTACTGCCTCTTCTAGGCTCTGCACCTGATCATCTACTACTGTGCATAGGAGCTTAAGTTTAGCTAGTGATGAATCGGTGCTAGGAAGATTTGTACCGCATATCAAACCAGTAAGAGTGTCCACAGCCGATTGAATTACATCCTACTCCTTCCTTCAAATAATTTAAAGGTGCTCTTGAACAACCTTGATGCTCTGCATTAGCTCGCTTTCACTTGTAGACTGGAGATCGATAGGACTAGTGAGATCAACTGGTTTGGCTTGACTCCCGGTTGCCTTCGGAGTCTCCATCTAGGTGCTCTTTTCCGCTTCTCTTGCCTTGTCCTCTTCCGCTTTCTTCTTCTCCGCTTCCTTATCCTCCTCTTCTTTTTTCTTCTCTGCTTCTTTCCTTTTCTCCTCTTCTTTGTCCTCCTCTTCCTTCTTCCTTTTCTTTGCTTCTCTCCTCTTCTCCTCTTCTTTTTCTTCCTCTTCCTTCTTCTTCTTCTCTGCTTCCTTCCTCTTCTCCTCTTCCTTGTCTTCCTCTTCTTTCTTTTTTTTTCATCTTCTTGCTTCTTTTTCTCTTCTTCATCCTTCTTCTTCTTCTCCTCTTCATCTTTCTTCTTCTTCTCTTCATCCTTTTTCTTCTTTTCTTCTTCATCCTTTTTCTTCTTCTCTTCTTCATCCTTTTTCCTCTGCTCGACCTGTTCCTTTGCCGCTTCCTGTCTAGCCTCGACTTGCTTATCAACTTGTTCAGCCTGTTGCTCCTGTCCTGTTGCCTCAGATGGTGTTTCCTGAGTAACATCTTCTACATCTAGGGCATCGACATCAATAGTATCGACTGGTTCATCAACCGGGTTTCCTTCATCATCAAATGCTTTATCCGGTTTTGTTATAACTAGTTCTTTCTCAGCTTGCCAGTTGGCTTCAGCCACTTGATTCATCTTCAGAGCTTGTAGAGCATGAGTGTGTGTATCCTTGAGCACTTCCTTACCCTTCCCTTCTAGTAATAGGAGTCTTCTTCTTCTCATGAAGAAAAGACCTTTGTATTTGTTCATGACATCGAACAGTTTTGAATTTGATACATCAGGAAAATGTTCAGCAAATTTTTTTTCTCTCATTTCCTATTCCTTCTCTATGGAAATGTGCCATTTATTGTCTAAGGACTTATACAAAGAATCCAGTGTTTCAAATCTAATTTTTGAAGGCGACCGGTCATTAACACATAAATATTGAATTATTTCAGTTTCAACTGCTTCCTTTTCATCATCATTAAAGTCATCAAAATACTCAATTAAATCATGTAGCAATTTTATCCTAATATTCTTTATTGTTCTTTGACAATGTGTCAAAGGTTTATACGAGGAGATATCAATATTTACTGGTGCAGATGATGTCGGTTCATTCTTTGTCTTCTTTCTTGTCTGTCTCACCTTCTTGGGCTGCTCCTCAGACACAGTTTCCTCTGAGTCCGGTGTATTTCTTTTTGTCTTCCTTTTCCTCTCGAAGACTTTAGCCGGTGCTGCTTCCAGTTTCTTCTTGGCTGGTGATCGATTGGTCACTTTTGGAGTTGTAGTAGTAACCAGTGCTGATGTTGTAGGCACTGCCTTTGCCTTCTTCACTGTAGGTTCTTTTCCTTTCTTTGTAGAGGGTTCCTCGACTGGTGTAAACCTTTCTAGATAGGTTCCAGTCCTCTTTTCATTAGGATTAAGAGGTGAGGCAATAAGGGTCGAGGCATACCCTTCCAGCATATCGTACATCACCTCATAGCCCATTGGCTCCACTTCTTCCTGTCTGGGCTCAACAGCCTCCATTATGCATTTATCCACTTGGATGGTGAAACAGATATCATCTTCATATTTCTTGATGATGTCACCTGATCTCCTCATTCTTTGGCTCATTTTCTGTCTGAACTCATCAAAAATACTTGTTCAAAACATCAGGGCAACTGGTTCCAATTGCTTGAATGCTTTCCTTGATTTACTTGGTCACCGATTGGTCAGCAAACCACTGGACATCTCCCAATCCTGGAAAGTAGCCTTGGAAATAGAAGAACAACCCAACCAGTAGTTGTCCAAACTTGAAACTTAGTGCATTATCCTATTTGATTGACTTTAGATTCAATAGGAGTTGTCTCTGCATACCGGTGCATAGGTCAAATGATGCATCCTCCTTTATCATCCGGTAAGAGAAATTTACCGCTACAGTAGATACAGAGTTAGATCTGCTGGTAGAGAATGTCTGGTAGCCTTTCACCATGTAGGCATACTTAACCAGATCATCCTTGATAGAATTGACTATCATGCCTTGTGAGTCACTCACTGAATTGGTGAGCTTGGACATTTTAGTTTTGCTTACCATCCTTAGGGCTAGCACTTCCCTTGTGTTGTAGAAACTGGTGACTACATGAATTGCCTGTGGCGTGATATCATGTGTTCTCTCTAGGTACATCTTGTCACCATAGACTCTGCTCAAAATGATCCTTATATGATCCTCTATGAAATCCTCCAGGAAGTAAAAACATTGTGGAGCTTCTTCTTCTCCAAAATATTATACTCTGGTTTGATCTTCTTATCCTTTCCACAAAATAAACCTAACTAGGAGTGGATAGCTAGAGACCCTAGGTCTTCAATCTTGCAATCTATGTAGTTAGAAATTCCCTCTTCTACTATCACACCAGCCGGAACTTGTGATAGGGCATTATACTTAGACTTTCGTTGAATAAAACTTGCAGACTCGATAGATGCACTAGAACTGGTATGAGATGCGGAAGCCATGATACAAATTTTAAGAACTCGAGAAATACCTTTTGAAACATGTGAATTTAGGGCTTGCAAATTCTCCTTCGCTTCACACTCCGTCGGTTGCTGAATCACCGCTTTGTGTTCTCCACTTGACCGTTTGCAGTTTGGATTTGAATTTCCTTCATGGTTTCTCAATTTCTCAAAATCTCAACTCAAATCACCTTTTCATCGCTCTTCTCTTTGAAAAACTTTTCTTCGCTTGAAAACTGATAGTGAGAAATGATTTGAAAAATGCTTTTAAGCATATTCCTCACCTACTATCATTAATGCTCCTCCATTAGGGCGTAAACCTTGATTTACCTTTTTACCATTTTTGGTCTTCTACCAACTGACAGGTTTCACATACTGGTTAAGGTCTTTTACCGGTGTAAATCGGGGGTTCAAAACATTTCACCGTTTGCTCCCCCTAAGCTTTTTCTGAAGCTTAGTTTGTCGATTCTGTGATTTCCACACTAGGTGCAGAAATTGGTTCCTCCTATAACACCACTGGTTTCTTCTTCCAGGTTTTGTTCATGTCCGCTTGAACAATGTCAACATCAATGTTTCCTTTTGGAGTGACCGGTATATCATCAAATATGTTCTTTCTTGATCTACAAAATTTGGCAATCTGACCCGGTTTGTTGCAGTGATAGCAGACCAATCCAGGTGCTCTCTAAAATCCATTGTTCATGTTTCCATTCTTCCTTCTGCATGTTGTAGCAGTATGACCATAACCATGACAAACCATATAGTTTTCTCTCCATCTGGTTGCCACTTGATAGCCACCGCTTCTTTGCTGATGATTGAAGGTATTAAACCGGTTGTGATTCCAGTTCACAAAAGGTTCAAGACCAGCTCCTTGGGTCCTCTAAGGATATCTATCAATGTTGTTCATAATTGACCTATATTTAGATGCTCTATGCCCATACTTGTTGCATGCATAATAGTTACCATTGAATCTATAGGATCTAGGCTTATCATTTAGGAAATAAGGAAAATTGTTGTAAGCCTTACTCCTACACACATTTGCAGTATGTCCTTCTTTAAGACAGTTGAAGCAAATAGGTTTAAAATTTTGCTTACCTTTATCCTTTGATGTCGGTTGTTTCTTTGACATTCTAGCATTTGTACCAGAGGTCTCACCTTCCTCATGACCAGAATAACCAAGTCCATTGGTATTCTTGACCGGTTTGGCAGATTCAAGCTTTTGCTCTAGCTTGACAGTACTCTTGTTGAACTTAGCAAGTATTTCCTTTGACTCAGAGAGTTCTTTGGAAATAGCAGCATTTGTTTCCAACAGGTTTTCATTCTCAGAGATGGCAATGTTCAATTGTCCTTGCATGTCTTCCTTTTCCACTTTGCTTGCATGGAGTTGAGCAGTTAGGGCACTGATCTCTTGTTTCAGCTTGGAGATCTCATGATCTCTTTCTTTCACTAGATCTTCAGCTTTCTCCGGTTCTCAAGCTCTTGACACATCTGGATAGTCAGTCCTTCCAACTCCTTTCTCAAGTTGGAGTTTGATTCATTCAACTTATTTACTTCTGAAATTAGTGCTTCCATGTCTGCTTCATCTGAAGAACTATTTTCAGATAGCTCCATCAGCTTTTCAGCATGTTCTCTCCTTTTTGCTTGAGATGCCTTGTATTTGACCATAAGATCATCATAGGCTTGCTCAGACTGAGTGAGACAATGTGTAAGTTCCCTTATAGAGTATTCCCCCATATCTCTTTCCAAGTGGTTAAACTTATAGAAAGGTTGGCTCTGATACCAATTGATGAATACTAAGAGGGGGGTTGAATTAGTATACCAAAAATCTCTGCACTTAAACACTTTGCAAGACTAATAGTAAATAGGTATAACAGTTTAGCAGACAAACCGGTTAACACACATGCAAACTAAATAGCTAATAATGCATTCACCCACAAAAGAAAAAACGCCATAACACAAGAGATTTTGACATGGAAACCCAAATGGGAAAAACCATGGTGAGATGGAACTCTCAAGTAACTATCTGCAGAATAGGAACCAAACAGGTTAAGGTCAGACCGGTTAAGGTCTTACAATGTTCTTTACCAAAATAGATCCTATTAGGAATCTCAATCTCTATTAGGAGATAAGTCCGATTAAAGACTACCTTGCTAGAGGATTTTAGATCCACAGATGTGAACCACCTTGTTAGAGGATTTACAAAAGGCTTTTGGGCCTACCTAGTTAAGGGCTACAGACTTGTCAAAGATGTGAGTAATCAACAAGTGTTTGATCTAGCTAGTAGCATAGACTGCTCGGTTAGATCCTTGATAGCTCGTTCCTAATGCACTCCAGCATTACTTCAAACTTCTACACATTCATATAATCTCCAACTCCTCAACCACCTTAAACCCTAGCAACAACATAAACTTTTGCTACAACCACGTCAACAACCTAAAACCCTAGACATGATGTCCTTATAAAGGAATCTGGTTTCATGTCAGTCCAATAGGATTACATAACAATTTCCTAGGTTCAATGAACCTGGACATACTTGGTACCACAACACAAAAAGCATCGTTTAGGTGTCGGCACCATAAAACAATCAGTGGATGGTAACTCATCACAAAGTATTACTGGTTCATATAAAATGTCGGTTGCTACTTGGACAAAAATGAAGACTAGTAAAAATGTGTTATGTCGATTTAATCCCTCGTACTGCTTGGGGTCAACATGCTGCTTCAGACTAGGAAACACATTCTGCAAAACACCAATAGTCTAAAGACTATAATACAACATACCAGTTGGAACAGATACCAGTTGTGCTCTAACTCATACATATAAAGGAGATGTCAATGCAAGTGTGTGTCCATCAATGACAATCACAACATAAACATCAAAAATGCCAACAGGAAGATCTACTAATAGATCAAGATCTATGAGGTTTTGTTGATGCAAATGTCTCAAGACCTATAGAAACTACTGTGGCTACTTAGTATGATGTTATGGACCGAAAAGCCAAGGGTCTAATTAGATTGTGCCTAGCAGACTCAGTTTTGATCAATGTTCATGAAGAGAACACTACAAAGAAGTTATGGACTAAGCTTAGTGAGATGTATCAAGCTAGATCCTTGTTAAATCAGATTTTCTAAAGGAAGAAAATGTATTCCTTAAAGATGGAAGAGGGTGGATAAATTGCAGATCAATTGGAAGCATTTAATATGTTGGTGGCTCAATTGGTATCTATTGGTGTTAAGATGGACAAAGAGGAGAAATGCTAGATCTTTCTTTGTTCTTTTCCTGATTCATGGGATTCTCTTGTTATGGCTATCAGTAGTACTTCTATTGTTTTGAAGTTTGAAGATGTGGTGGGTGCCCTACTTGGTGAGGAGATGCAGAGGAAGGTATCCATTAGTTCTAAGAAAGCCCTAACTATTTGTGGAAGACCTAGGGAAAAAGGCAAGAATAATGAGAAGCACAATAAGTCCAAATCCAAAGGAGGATCAAAATCTCCTGGAAAGACCAAAGTCATTTTCTGGAATTGTGGTAATTTAGGTCACATCTATAAGGACCGCAAAAAAGAAAAGAAGAAGAAAAAGAAGAAGAATAAGTTTGATTATGATTATGAGTTCAAGAAGGAAGATGGTGATGCATTCATTACAACTTTGGCTACTCATGTAGGTAATGATGCATGGTTAATTGAATCAGATGCATCTTTTTAGATGACTTCTAATAAAGACTGGTTTTTTGAATATGAATAATTTAATGGAGGCAAGGTGTACTTGGGTGATGATTCACATTTAGACATTATTGGTCAAGGTAAAGTTAGGATCTGGTTTCCTAATGGTAGAATAAAAAGGATTAGCGATGTGTTGCATATCCCTAGATTAAAATGAAATTTATTATCTATGAACAAACTGATAGATACGTGTGTGCAGGTAGTCTTTTCTGATGCAGGATGCAAGATGATTAAGGGTTCTATGGTGATTGCTAGAGGTGTCAGGTTCGATACTTTGTACAAGATAGAGGCATACACTATTGAGTATAATAACACTTCTATAAAAATTAAATCTATGGATACTTCATCAGAAGATTTGAGGGTTTCACATTCAGCAGATGGACCTGGCTTTTGGGTACCTGTTAACCTTTTCTGTCAACTTACCTTGAAGATAACCGATCAGATAAATCTAGAGTTCAGCATAACTTGCATGTTATACATTTTTTTATTATTATTGGCCTAATAATTTTTCATAACCTTCATGTTATGCACATTTTCTGTATAAGGGAACCTATTCCTTTCTGGGCTCCAATTCTATTTTTGTGTTGACCTCCTCTAGCTGGTCAAATCACATAGGTTTCAACCTGCTAGAGGGTTCCAATTCATCTACGAGTCGGTTTCCCCTTTGTTTTCCACCAGCTGGCGATCGACTTGTTATGGCTTTCGTACCCCCACAGATGTTTTTATTTCTTCCTTTTTGTCTCGCGAGCAAGAGGGCAGTGGCCTATGGTTCCTGCTCCCCCATGGGGTCCTTTTTCTCCTTCAATTTTTGATTGTGGGCCCATGGGATGTTGTTTTTGGTTTACCATGCCCCCACATGGTCTTCCGGTTGGTTCGGGATGATTGCGTAGGCGTGCGGGTGGCTTGTTTCTTTAGCCCCTGCTTCCCTGTGGGGTCCTTTTGGCTACTCTGTTATGTGGCGCATACATGTAGGGGACATGTTATTCCCTCCCCACTTCCCTACATGGTCCTTTTAGCTGCTTTGTTTGGCTCTATGGGTAAGCGGGGGGATTTTTTTTCCTACCCACTTCCCCACACACTCTTTCAGTGATGCCTTTTCCACTTTGTGGATTGGCGGACGACATGCTTATGGGTGACTCATGCGGTTGGCCCTAACCTTCCAAGCACAATCTCCACCATTGGATCTTCATAATGAATCCATTAGATAGTGGAAACTTTTTCCTTTGTTGGTCTCTTTTGCATGCTTACATGGCGAGATCTCGCGGGTCCATCTGTGTACGAGATCTATTAATCGATGACTGATATTCAATTTTTTTGGTGGATGTTGAAATTTGAATGCTCTCTTTTAGGGGTGGCTATCGACTCGATGGTCAAGACATTTTTGGACATAGTCATCCCCTATCTCTAATCATTGATGTCTTGTGTAGTTATAGGAAGGAAGATTATTTTAGTCTAGGTGTGAACCTTTTTCCCCTTTTTCAAGAATTCCTCTTTCTCGCTTTTCCCTATCAGAATCATTAGATTAGGTCCTATTGCATTATATTGAAGAGGAAGCGGACCTTCTCCAGAGATTCAACCTCACTTTTGTAAGTCCCACACTTGGGGGATTATTTGCATGTTTCATAAGGTTGATGATCAAGGTTGATCATCATAGAGTGCAAACTTTTGTGACAACAGTTTTTTGCATGCCCGTTGGGACTCACATTTAAAACATTCAAGAAAAATCCATTCCCATCTCAAGCCACCAGCCATACCATAATTTTTGGCACACTCGGTGTGACAACTATTTCAACATTCATGCTAAGGATTCAATGTTTCTCTTAGCATCCCTTGCTTTGGAGGCAATCAATTCAAGCACTTGGCGACTCTAAGGACAAATTCAGACTCTCAGTGATACTAGTTGTACCTTTATGCCAAGAAGACAAACCAGATCCTCATCAAGAGGTAATTTTCAATTTATCTAGCTTCCTTATTCAAATTATAGTAGCAGAAGGGGTAGGTGTTCTTTGTCACCTATCAAGGGAACACAAGCAGAAGCATCGACACCCCTAAGGTCTCTCACTACCCCTCCTATTACAAGGTTTTTTAAGCCGAGAGGCCCTACCATTTATATCAATTTCCATGGTAGTTCCTAGAGAAAACACCTTTGTCACCTTTAATGGTGGAATCCCCTTAGTCCTAAGTCAAAAGGATAACATTCCAGTAGTAGCCCTGAATGCTTTTCCTTTTTTTACTGGAGAGACATCTGTCTCACCGGAGGAACATGTCTAGGATATGTCAAGCATCTTATGTTTGATGGCACTGAAGAAAATGTTGCAATGAGGCTTCTTGCTTTCTCATTCAAAGGAAAGGCCCTTCAGTGGTACAAAGGACTAGATCCTAACTTCATTCACAATTGGGATGAGTTAGGGGAGAAATTGTGCAAACATTTTGAGGACAAAAGTGACCATCTTTCACTTATGGAGTAGCTAACTACAATCAAAAGAGCACCCCATGAGTTCATTGGTGAATCTAACTATAGATTTCAAAAGACATGGGATAGAATCCCATCATTAGTAAAGACTTCATCAAACCATGCTTTTCTATATTATATTAAGTCTTTAAATAGTGATATTGCTGCTATAATTCAGTCTATGGGAGGAGATAACCTTACAAGGGCATTGATACTACCATAAGGGCATAAAATTATCTAATATAGGCTAGGAAGTTGTCCCCTAGGCCTCCAATGCCTTTGTTCTCTGAGGCTCCTATTCTAGTGGCATCAAAGTTGCAAGAGCTTAAGACTCTGATGCAGGGACTTAGCAATGAGTTGATGACCTTGAAGAGGCAACAATTTCAAAATAATAAGCCTTACCAATAGTAAAATTGTAACTATCAGCAACAAAGATCCAATTTTCAAGGGCAAAACCAATGGAGTAATTATAGGCCCTTGAATAGATTAAATCCCTCAGTTCCAAGTACCTCGAAGGCTATAGTGCCAATTCAAAACAATCTTGCTCAGGAACAAGTTTGGTGTGTCCCATGCAATCAGCCACATAATCAGGCCGCATACCAAAATAGTGAGTTATCTCAATCCTTAGTAGCACAAAATGAGCCAATAACATCAAGACAACAACAACTTGTTGATTGTTCAGGTCATCCACAAGAAGATACAACCTTTATGAATTGGTAGGAGTTGGAAATTTGTGGATTTAATTAGACAAGTGGGGACAATGTGGCCAGCAATATAAGATCAAAAAAGAGGGCCATGGACCCTATTGTTTCTTCTACCATAACAACTCAAACTCCATAGGCTGCATGAATACTACAATGCCAAAGACCCTTGATATGGTACCAAAGTAACCATTAGGGCTAAGCATATTGCCAATGATCATATTGAGCCCTATACCTTAAGTCCTATCAATATGAATTGTACTATCTATGAGGAGAAAGAAGAAATTTCAGTAAGAGAACCTGCAATTTAGTTGGAGGAGGTTCCTAATTGCCTACTTGATGAATGGGTAAATGTATTTTAGTATGATCCCATAGAGGAGACATATGAGACAGGCCTTGGTACATATTGCATCTTTGAGGAGGATGCCCCTATCTCCAATCTCTCAAAAGAAGACAATGACATGCATAGACTATGGGATATGTTCTTTGATGGCTCAAGGAACAAAAATGGTGTAGGGACTGATGTGCTACTAATTTCTCCTAAAGGGGATAATTACTACTTTTCTTCCATACTTGTTATTGGTTTCACTAACAATGTAGCTGAGTATGAAGCTCTAATTTTTGGGTCTCCAAATGGCACAAAGAGAGGGATCAAATCCCTGAAGGTACATGGAGATAGTGAGTTGGTTGTAAATCATGTTAGAGCTCAAAGAACCACCAAGTACAACCTTCTCAAGTCCTACAAGCATAGAGAATGGAACCTAATTGAAGGCTTTGAGGCCTTCAATATTTTTCATGTCCCTAGAAATCAGAATAAACATACTGATAGATTAGCAGCAATTAGTGCTCAACATGACATCCCATCTCATGTTGCAGCAGAGAAAGAGAAACATATCAGATTTGTGGTGAGACCTGCAGTGCCTGGTAACCAAATGAATTGGTAGGTCTTTGACTTTGAACAATAGATTGTGAGCTTCCTGCAATATGAAGCAGAGTTCTCACATAATAAGCAAAGCATGCTGCAGGACCGGTATGGAGACTGGATTATGTAGCTAATCTCAAACAAGATGCCTAAGGGATTCATCACCTTGGAGGGGATATTCAAAACTGATGATTAGATGAAAGGGAGAGTAATGAACTTGATCGCAAAGAAAGGAGATTACAAATCATTCCCTAATCTGATGGTAGAGCTCTCAACTTGGGAAAGGTATGTTCCCAAAGTGACCAGGGTACTTTTTTCAATCTTTGTCAAGAGTATAATGATATTTTTGCTTTTACATATGAGGATCTAAATGGGGTTGACCCTATTTTAGATTAGCATACCATAGAATTAGATCCTAATACAAAGTCAATTAGACAAAAGAAAAGACCTATAAACCCAAAAATTGAGCCTTTTATGAGAAAAGATCTATCCAAGCTTATAAAATCCAGTCTTATTTTTTCAATCAAGCATTCTTCTTAGGTAGCTAATCTTGTTTCAGTTAGGAAGAAGAATGGGAAAATTAGATTGAGTGTAGACTTTAGGGAACTCAATAGAGCCTCCCTTAAAGATCATTACCCCTTCCCTTCTATGGACAAATTTTAGCCAAAGTTAGTGGCTTAGAAAGATTTTCATTTTTGGATGGATACTCAGGCTATAATTTAATCCTAGTCCAAGAAGCAGACCAATTTAAGACTGCATTTACTACTAAGTGGGACACTTATGCCTATTGTAAAATGCCCTTTTGACTAACAAATTTAGGTGCAAATTTTCAAAGATCCATGGATATGGCCTTTAAGGGAGTATTAATAGAATTTGTGCTAGTATATCTTGATGATATCACTGTATACTCCAAGCATACAATAGACCACTTTTCTCACCTTGAGCAAGTATTCAAAAAATGTAGAGAATATGGTGTGTCTTTGAACCAAAACAAGTGTGTATTTTGCTACTGATCGGGGAAAACTACATGGACACATTGTATCCAAAGATGGTCTAGCCATAAACCTAGAGAGAGTGGAAGCCATTGTGTCTCTTCCACTTCCACATCACAAGAAAGGACTTCAAAGCTTCTTGGGAAGAATCAACTTTGTTAAAAGGTTTATCCCAAACCTTGCAGCCTTGGTTAAGCCTCTCAGAACCATGCTAAAGAAGGATTTACCCTTCAAATGGACTAAGGAAGGCAAGGAGGGCTTGGAGAAGATCAAGAAAGCTATTTTTGAGGCTCCTACCCTAGTAAATAAAAACTATGAGAAGGATTTCATCCTTTACACCTTGGGATGAGAATCGAGTATATCTGTTGTCCAAACACAGTTAAATCAAGCTGATTTGGAGTAGCCCATAGTTTTTTTTAGTGAAGGCCTAAAGGAATATGAGATTAGGACAACTATATGGAAAAGAAAGTCATTATAGTGGTGAGAGAATTTAAAAAGTTTAGACACTTGCTCTCAAACAACCAGATTCAACTCCTAGCTCCATATGCTAGTGTTAAGGATTTTCTTCTCAACAAGGACATGGGTGAGAAAAGAGCTAGATGGATCACTAAGGTCATGGCGTATGACCTTGATATGAAAATTACCAGATTATTGAGGGGAAGAGGACCCTATGAGTAGATCAATTCATCTTTTGAGAAAGGTTCAGAGGTCTCCTTTTTGCTACAGGAAGAAGAAAAAATTGAAAACTAGGAAATGTGCAATTTGACTGGTTCCAGAATATGATCGCCTTCCTAAAGGATGGAACCTATCCTCCTCACTTTGATAGAAACCAAGAGGAGAAATCTCAAGTTGCAGTACATCCCCTATGCTTTGGTGGATGGGAATTTGTTCAAAAGGGACCTAAATGGTGTCCTACTAAAGTGCACCCATAGAGATCAAACCAATAGGCTGCTAAATGGATTTGATAATGGAGCCTCAAGTAGCCATTTCTTAGCAAGGACCACCACCATTAAAATTATAAGGGCAGGCTATTATTGGCCCTACTTATTTGGTGATGCCCATAAGTGGGTCAGGAAGTACAAGGAGTGTGCACTCTTTGTAGGCAAACAAAGATGGGAAGCCCTGCCCCTTCATCCCATCTTTATTGATCAACCCTATACACAATGGGGGCTTGATTTTATTGGCCCTATCAATCCAGTATCAAGTGCGGGTCACGAGTGGATTTTGGTCACCACAAACTATTTCACAAGGTGGATAGAGGTAATTGCTTTGAAGGATGCAACTGAAAATTTAGTGGTTCAATTCCTTGAGGGGATTGCAACTAGATTTGGAGTCCCTTTCACCATTATATCAGACAATGCTAAGGCCTTTGCGGGATCCCAGATTAGTCTATGGGCAGTCCAACATGATGTATTTCTGAAAACATCATCAAATTACTATCCCCAAGGCAATGTCTTAGCTAAGTCATCCAACAAAAACCTCATTAGAATCATCAGAAGAACTCTTGAAGACAATTAGAGGTCATGACACATCAAATTGGGAACAAACCTATGGGCTGATAGAATTACTCCCAAAAGAGCTTTGGGTAGCTCACCTTCCATACTAGTATATGAAAGGGAAGCAAGGCTTCCCTTATCCCTTGAGTTGCCATCTCTAAACCTAGCACATTAGTTGGAGCTCTTGGAAAATGATGCCTTATCAGTGAGGTGTGTTGAACTTACAGAGCTTGAAGAGGTCAGAGAGAAAGCCAAGCAGACCTTAAATGTCCATTGGAGATAGGTAAATAGGTACTTTGATACGAAATCCATTTTGAGGACCTTCCAAGTTGGATATTTTATCATAAAATGGGATGGTGATAGATCAAATCCAGGAAGGCACTCAAAATTTGATTCCACATGGAGTGTCCCTTATGTGATTACAGGTTGTGAGGAGGCTAATTCTTTCAATTTGACCAGGCTAAATGGTGAAGACCTCCCTATTCTGGTCAACAGTATACACCTCAAAGAATGTGCTTAGGGTGACTTTCGGCCTCGTAAATATTGTAAATACCTTTTAGTAAGTTTAATCAGTTTTCCATGAAGTGCTTGAGCACATGTCATTCCTCCAAAATGGCAAAGTTTGAAATTTTGTAGGATGTAGTGAGGAGATCCTTCTTTGTTTTTTCCTTTTGACTCATTGCCCAATGGATACCATAAGGACATTTGGTCTTTCCCTAAGAAAGCTTAGGTCCCCCTTTGAGTCGCCAAAATGTTGACCTTTTTTTGTCAACTTACCTTGAAGATAACCAATCTAAGAAATCCAAAGTTCTGCATAACCTGCATTTTATGCATTTTGTTGTTGTTGTTGTTGTTGGCCTAATAGTTTTGCATAGCCTTTGTGTTATATACATTTTTTGCAGATGGGAACTTTTTCTTTTCTGAGCTCTAATTCTATTTTTATGTTGACCTCCTCTAGCCATTCAAATCACTTAGGTTTCCATTGATTGGAGGGTTCCATTTCATCCACGGGCTAGTTTCCCCTTTGTTTTCTACTGGTTGGTGATCAACTTGTTATGGCTCATGTACTCCTATAGACATTTTTGTTTCTTCCTTTTTGTCTCGCGGGAAAATGAGCAGTGGCTTGTGGACCCCACTCCACCATAGGGTCCTTTTTCTCCTTCAATCTTCGATTGTGGTCGCATGGGTTGTTGTTTTGGTTTACATGGGACCCAGCATGGTCTTCTGGCTACTCTAGGATGATGGCGCGAGCATGTAGGTGGCTTGTTTATTTGGCCCCCACTTCCCCATAGGGTCCTTCTGGTTGCTTTGTTATGTGGTATAGGCATGCAGGGGGCATTTTATTCCCTCCCCGCTTCCCCGTGCAATCCTTTTGGCTACTCCATTTGGGTCTGCGGGCAAGCTGATGGCTTGTTTTTCCTCCTCGCTTCCCCACACACTCTTCTAGCGATGCTTTTTCCACTTTGTTAGCTAGTGGACGGCATGCTTGTGGGTGTCTCATGTGGTGCGCCCGACCTTTTGAGAATGATCTCCACCATTGGATCTTCATAATGAGTCCATCAGATGGTAGTGAATTTTTCCTTCATTGGGCTCTTTTGCACGCTTATATGGCAAGATCTCATGCATCCATCTACGTGTGAGATCCCTCAATCAACAACTAATACTCAATTTTCTAGTGGTCATTGAAATTTGAATATTCTCTATCAGGGGTTGTTGTCGATCCGGTAGTCGAGACATTTTTGGACATAGTTGATGCTCGATCTCTTATCTATTTTTCTTCCAACCACTGGGGATTTTCACTATTGCTCTAGAGGTAACGTTGAGGTCGATCTCAGATGCCACCCCATGCCCCTTTAATGCATTTTGAAGACTTTTTGGCTCTATCATGCCACCATGATGCACTTGCACACAAAGACGTCTTCTCTTGCACCCCTTTTTGCCTCATTCTAGAGTCGAAGGACATATTCAGGGATGATATTCAATATGCAATCTGATCCCTTTTGTCGATTAGATCAGTCAATCTGGTCTTCCTCCCTTTTGTAAATTTTTGTAACCTAATCTTAGGAAGGTTAGGGGTTTCAGCTGTAGTTTTCCTTTTTGAGTTATGCCTCAACTATAAAGGAAAATTTGTAATTTTCAAAAGGATCTTGTCTCTTTTCTCTAGCAGGAAACTTATGTTTTTCTGTATCTGTAAAAAATTGCCTTGCCTTTGCATTAATGAAATTAGCTATCTTGCCTACTTTCAGTTTGGATAACTTGTGTAATATTTTTTACCTTTTTGTCTGAATGCATTATTGTATATTTTTTTTTAGTATGTGCAACTATGTTGATCCCTCTTAGAACTTCATCTATGAGCTAAGTGCAACTCATTTTTATTTTCATAAGAATTCCAACCTCCATTCATACTTTGGGAAGCGAACTACGATAGGAAATTGTGCATATTTTTGGTTTATTTTAATTGATGTCTTGTGCAGTTACAGGCAAAAACATCATTTTAGTCTAGGTGTGAACCTTTTCCTCCTCTTTAAAGCATTCCCTCTTTCTCCCTTTTGTTAGACAACTCAGATAACCAGAGGACAACTGAGGGGGGGTGAATCAGTTGTCAACACATTATAAAAATTTAAGCATTTTACCTTATTCCCTGAATACATAAACCAAATACCAGAATAGAAAATATAATAGTTAAGCACAAATATAAACCACATAACATTTACCAACCATCCATAATGATAACACCAAGATTTGTACGTGGAAAACCTGGTAAAGGGAAAAACCATGGTGGGAAGCCTACCCACAGTCAAATAATACTTTTGCAGTATGTATGTGATTACAATAAGAGGGGTCTGCACATGCAGGAAGGCCAATATCCTAGAGCGCATTATTCATCACAAAAGGAGCCTCACTGACTACAAAAATAAATCCAGACTACAATCACGAAGAAGAATGAACTACAAGAATATCATCTCCTATGCCTGAGTACAACTTTAGTTAAGCTCAGTACTAAAGGTTTTAAACCTCTTTCACCAACCCAATTCGATCACCTATGATCAACCAAAAAAAATTGCATATGATTACAACTTTATTCGCACACAGATAATCCCATAACCTATGACCACATTAATCCCATGATATCCCCATGATCTACAAAGAGATCTTACATCATATTTATACCAACCTGGGACCTAAACAATTAGGTCAGCCACCTAAAAGATAATACAATAAATTCATAACTTAAACTCATAATCTAATGATAAACCAAGTCAGCCTGAGACCAAAACAACATAATCCAATCAATAAACCCAACCGATAACACATCAGGATCATCCACCAACACGTTACATAAAGCGGTCCATAACCTAGCCGAATAAGATAGCATTAGGTCTAGACCCAAATCCAACACCACTGATCAATAGAAACACAAACAAGATAACAAACAACATCCTAAAATCCATCTAGAAGCCACACCAACACCATTATCATGTGCATCAAAAGGTCTTCAACAAAGCTATGTCGGTAGAACCCTTACCGGTGACCAAAAGGCTTACTAGAACAAGTGATAGCCCCCGAGTCATCAAATCCCAAACCAACTAATCGTGATACCCATCTGAATAGCATGAATGATAGATCTAAACCAAATCCACAAGCCAAAGCATACCGGATCAATATCATAAACCAACCACTCTACCAGAACCTACCGGATGCTGATAAACAACCAAAACAACCGTTGTTGCCATCAATGACAAAACATCAATGCAACACATAATCAATTCCTCTAATTGCCAACAATCTCCCCCTTTGGCATTGATGGTAACACTAGATGTGAAAAACATCCAAGTGCCAATAAATGTCAAACAAGTCTCCCCCAAAGGAAGACAATCAACAATCTCCCAAAAGATGATATAATAATGAAGTGACAAACTCCATATAACAATGAAGTAATAAATGCCCCTTGTGAATGATATCTCAGTCAAGCTATGATCTCTCCCCTTGACTAATATTTTGTTAAGCTCTACTTTTCACATATATCTCTCCCCCTTTGACATCAATGCTAGAAATCTAACATGAACATCAAAGTAAAATCATAAATCCACTAAACCACACAGCTGACTACTCCCCTTGAATAGTAGCACCAACACATCAATCCAAAATGAATAGTATCTCTATAAGTGCATGTCAGACTGATGCTAGACAATATCATTTAGGTCTCTACTAGAGGGGCAGAAACCCCCAATCTATCTCTGAAGTACACAAATAATTCCTTAGGAAAAGGTTTAGTGAAGATATTTGCAATCTACTCTTTACTGTTCACATAGACCAATCTGATTTCATTCGCTTCCACCTTCTCCTTCAAAAAGTTATATTTGATAGATGTGCTTTGTCTTAGAATTAAATACTGAATTCTTTGATATATCAATAACAACAGAGTTATCACAGTGAATAACTATCAATTCATTACAATCCACCCTTATATCCTTCAACATTTGCTTCATCCATAGAACTTGTGTACAACTAGTAGTAGTAGCAACATAATCAGCTTCAATAGTAGATAAAGATGTATATGACTACTTCTTGCTGATCCAAGAAATAAGTTTCTTTCCAAGAAAAAAAGCTCCACCGAATGTGCTCTTCTGGTCATCAACATCTCTAGCCCAATCAGCATATGTATATAAACATAGTGTAAAGTCATTATTTTTAGGATACCACAAACCAAGTTCAATTGTTCCCTACAAATACTTGAAAAATCCTTTTCACCGCAATCTCATGATTCTCTCTAGGATCACTCTGATATCTTGATACAATAAAAATTGCATTCATTATATCCAATCTAGTCTAAGTCAGATATAAAAAACCTCCAATCATAGACTTGTACCTTGTAGGATTTACCAGTGCTGGTGCATCTTTCTTAGTCAACTTCTCACTTGTAACCATAGGTGTACCAACCAGTTCAAAATATTCTATACCAAATTTCTTCAACAACTCTCTAGCATACTTAGTTTGACAGATGAAAATACCTTTATCAATCAGAGTAATCGGCAAACTTAAGAACAATTTCATCTCCCCAATCATAGACATCTCAAATTCATTCTTCATGTTTTTAAGAGAATTCCATACATAACTTATCTTCACCTCCAAAAATGATATCATCAATAGAGACTTCAACAATCAATATGTCATCATCAGTGATCTTATAGTATAAATTACTATCAGCATTACCTTTAGTGAAACCAAGCTTCAAAATATATTTATCCAATCTTGCATACCAAGATCTGGGGGCTTGTTTTAATCCATATAGAGATTTCCTTAACCTGCAAACCATAAACAAGAAATAATCTCAAAGTTCTGAAAGTGAAAATCCATTAGGTTGCTCAATGTAAACTTCCTCTTCAAGATCTCCATTTATAAATGCACACTTAACATCCATTTGATAAACCTTGTAGTTCTTATGGGCAACATAAACAAGAAATAATCTCACAGCTTCAATCCTAGCTACCGGAGCAAAAGTTTCATCATAATAAATTCCTTCCTTCTAAGAATATCCTTTACAAACCAATCTAGCTTTATTCCTCACAATTTGTCCATCTTCATTCAATTTATTCCTAAAAACCCATTTATTTCCAATGACATTCTTATTTTTAGGCTAGGGAACTAAAGTCCATGTGTTATTCTTTTCTATCTAATCCAATTCTTCTTCCATAGCTTTCATCCAACTTTCATGTTTACATGCTTCAATTACTAATGTCGGTTCAATTTGAGAAATTAAACATACCTCATCATCATAGTAGCATGATTTGTCTTTGTTTCTCCTATACTTATGTTTGTTCTGATAATCATGGTTAGGCCTAAAATATCGTCTAACTCTTTCCTCAAATCTTGAATTCCTTTTAGGACATCTAGATGCAAAATGACCTATCTTATTACATGCAAAACATTTAAAAGGTGATTTTCCTTCATACTACTTCCTGCAGGACCCTTAGGTACTTTTCTAGCAAATAGGGCTTCAAGTCGCTCAAACTCTTCATCTTCTTTCTTCATTTCCTCCAGTTCCTTATTATATAAGGCTTTCCAATCACTCTTGTCAGTAGATGATGTAGATGCATGAAAAGAAGGTTCATATTTTGCAACTCTAGAAGGACCAAATTCCTCAAGATTGAAAGTAGATAACTTCCCAACCAAGGTATCCCAATTAACAGAGGTGTTTTCCATAGTTCTCAACTCATTAATTATAGTAACCTTCATCTTATAAGTTGGTGGCAAAGCTCTCAATACTTTAGAAACTATTTCATCTTCGCTCAGAGATACACCACAACACTGAATTCCCATGACAATCTCATTAACTCTCTCCATAAAAGCAGTAATCCTTTCATATTCTTCCATCTTCAAGTTCTCATGTCTCACCCGGTAACCATAAAGTTTAGAAATTTTAACAATAGTATCACCTTCATTCAGAGTCTCCAATTTATTCCATATAGCCTTCTTAGTTGATTTGTTAGATAGTCCCATAATTTGGTGATCAGAAAGTGTACACAAAAGGGCTTCTCTAGCTCTACAATCATTTTCAATTTCCTTATCCAAGCCTCCAAGAGGAGGATTTCTAGATGCCAGATTATGAGGTGTATATCCGTTCTCATGGATCTCCCAAATCTCCTTGCCAAGACATCTTGGATGAGTCTCCATCTGAATCTTCCATACTCTATAATTTGTTCGATCAAGCATAGGAATTTCTCTCTGGAAAACAACAATATATGAACTTGCACTATTAGATGCCATAGGATCTTCCTCAAGTGGTTAAGCTTCTGCAGAGAGGACTAGGCTTTGATACCAATTATTAGACAACTTAGATAACTGAAGGACAACTGAGAGGGGGGGTTGAATCAGTTGTTAGCAAATTTTAGAACTTTAAGCATTAAAACCTTATTACCTAAATACATAAACCAAATACCGGAATAGAAAATATAAAAGTTAAGCACAAATATAAACCATAGAAAATTTACCATCCATCCACAAAAGATAACACCAAGATTTGTACGTGGAAAACCTGGTAAAGGGAAAAAACATGGTGGGAAGCCTACCCACAGTCAAATAATACTTCTACAATAAGTATGTGATTACAATAAGAGGGGCATGCACATGCAGGAAGGCCAACAACCTAGAGCACACTTCTCATCATAAAAGGAGCCTCACTGACTACAAAATAAATCCAAACTACAATCTAGAAGAAGATTGAATTGCAATAATAACATCTCCT
Organism: Cryptomeria japonica; assembly: GCF_030272615.1. NCBI lineage: Eukaryota > Viridiplantae > Streptophyta > Pinopsida > Cupressales > Cupressaceae > Cryptomeria > Cryptomeria japonica. Next base: position 446,907,445 of record NC_081409.1, read on the forward strand.
ATGCCTTAGTACAGTTCTAGTTAAGCTCAGTACCGGAGGTCTTAAACCTCTTTCACCAACCTAATTTGATCACCTATGATCAACCAAAAACCTCTGCATATGATTATAAATTTATTTGCACATAGATAATCCCATATCCTATGACCACATTAATCCCATGAAATCCCCATGATCTACAAAGAGATCTTACATCATATTTATACCACCCCGGGACCTAAACAATTAGGTTAGCCACCTAAAAGATAATACAATAAATTCATAACTTAAACCCACAATCTAATGATCAACCAAGTTGTCCTAAGACTGAAACAACATAATCCCATCAATAAACCCAACCGGTAATGCATCGGGATCATCCACCAACACATTACAAAAACCAGTCCATAACCTAGTTGAATAAGATAGAATTAAGTTCGGACCCAAATCTAGCACCACCAATCAACAGGAACACGAACAAGATAACTGGAAACATTCTAAAAGCCATCTAGAAGCTATGCCAACACCACTTATCATGTGCATCAAAGGGTCTTCAACAAAGCTCTATCGACAGAACCCTTACTGGTGACCAAAAAGCTTACTAGAACAAGTGATAGCTCCTAAGTCATCAAATCCCAAACCAACTGACTGTGATACCCATCTAAATAGCATGAGTGACAGATCTAAACCAAATCCACAAGCCAAAGCGTATCGGAGCATACTGGATCAATATCATAAACCAACCACTCCGCCGGAACCTAATGAAATCCAGTAATAAACCAAAACATTTGGTGTTGCCATCAATGACAAAACATCAATGCAACACATAATAAATTCCTCCAATTGCCAACACCTTTTCCATGTTAGAATCATTAGATTAGGTCCTATTGCATTAGTTTAAAGAGGAAGCCGACCTTCTCCGGTGATTCAACCTCACTTCTACAAGTCCCACACTTGGGAGGTTTTTTCCATGTTTCACAAGTTTGATGAATAAGGTTGATCATCACAAGGTGAAAACTTTTGTGACAACAGTACCTAAAGGTGCTCTTTCTTTTGAAGCAAAGTTACCTGCAGAGAAGACTATGTTATGGCACCAAAGACTTGGCCACATTGGAGAAAAGGGTTTGAGGACCTTGAAAAATAAAAACCTTGTTGAAGGTTTGAATGATTGTAATCTCAACTTCGATTTCCATGAGAATTGCATTTATGGAAAACAAAACCATGTTCAGTTTTACTCAAGTTCTCATAAATCTTGTGGTGTTTTGGATCTTATTCATTCTGATATGTCTGGTCCTGTAAATGTTCCTTTGATTGGAAAATCGACATATTATGTTTCATTTATTGATGATTTTAGTAGAAGGACATGGGTATGCTAGGAACCAGGAAGGACAACTAAGAGGGGGGGCGTGAATCAGTTGTGAACTAGATATATATAAATTACAACTCAAAACCAATTAATCCGAATTGAAACTTAGTGCCAGTAAAACAAACTATAATTGTGGTAAAATAGATTAACTATTATAGTAGTACCTGTATAACTTAATGCATGACACAGAAAGAGAAACAACATTCACAACACATGACATAAAGATTTTGACGTGGAAACCCTGTAAGGGGAAAAACCACAATGGGAAACCTTACCCACAATCAAATGATACTACTATAGATAGTAAGTGTATACAAATGGGATCTGCACATGCAGAAAGGCCAACCACCTGGAGCTCACTGCTCAATCACAAAATAAGAGTCACACTAACTACAATTAGATGGTTAAATCTAATAACAATGTACTAATTTAATATAGCATCTGCAATGTTGGATTCAGTACCAGTTTAAGCTTTGACCATGAGTTCCAAACACCTTCATAACCTTCCTTCAACCTTCAGATAATGTTTGCGTGGTTTACACAAGGATCTACTTATTTTTCGCTCTTCAATATTCACACACACTCATAATTATGATCTTCAATAAGACCTTACCATAATTAATACAAAACCTAAGACCAAATGTTAAGGTCGGCTCACTAAAGATATTACATTATCCAATCAATAAACCATTTCTAAAATGTGTCATACTAATCTGGAATAGATATCATGTACCGGTCCATAACCTAGACTTATCTGTCGGTAAAAGAAAATATGTGAACTCGAATAGACCAATAAGAAAAACACCAAATCCAAACATCCAATCCATGTCTTCGACATAACCAAATGATCTCCAGATGATAACAAATCATCATCACTACCAATGAATAATATAACGTGTTGGTTAAGCATATGTCAATGACTATGCATAAGCCACTAACCATGTCGGGACCATAATGTGTCAGTTCAAAAATAAACCAATATAACCATAGTGCCAAATAAAAAATGTAGACCTCCAAAAGAATAAGTGTTGACATCAATGACAAAAACAATGCAACACATGACGAAGTCATCCATAATACCAACAATCTCCCCCTTTGGCATTGATGACAACACTATATGGAAAAACATCTAAGTCCCAAAAACAAAATGCCAAAAACCAATAAACCAAAAATCTCCCAAATTAGATCAATACAAAGTTCTATACCAAAAATAGAAACCAAAACCAAAAATACATCTCTCCCCAAAGTACAAGGTTTTTCCATAGATATCTCTCCCCCTTTGACATCAAATGCCAAAGCAATTAAGAATCAAAACATATCATACATCTAACTACTCCCCCTGAGCAGTATCTCTCCTTCATCAAAGCCAGAAAAAGATTTTTTTTCTATTAGTCCCTGTCGGTTTGATGTCAATCTTCATCATTCAAGTCTCTACCAGTGGGGAAATTACCCCAAGTTGTTATCTGAGATATTCAAATGTTTCCTTAGGCAAAGGCTTTGTAAAGATATCTGCAATTTGCTCTTTAGTATTCACATAAACCAATCTCACTTCATTTGCTTCAACATCCTCTTTCAGAAAATTGTACTTAATAGAAACATGCTTTGTTTTAGAATGAAATACTGGATTCTTTGATATATCAATTTCTACTAAATTATCACAACAGATAAGTATCAGTTTTTTGTATTTTACCTTTATATCCTTCAACATTTGCTTGATCCATAATACCTGAGTGCAATTAGTTGCTGCTGCAACATATTCTAATTTTGTTGTAGATAATGATTTACAAGTCTGCTCCTTGTTGATCCATAAAATTAATCTTCAGCTAAGAAAGAATGCACCACCAGTGGTACTCTTTCTGTCATCTACATCTCCTACCCAATTTGCATTTGTATATGCAAATAACTCAAAATTTTCATCCGTAGGATACCATAAAAAAAGATTTATTGTACCTTGTAGGTACGGAAAAATCCTTTTAACTGTTGATTCATGATTTTATTTAGGATTGCTTTGAAATCTAGAAACAATGTATACTACATTCATTATATCAGGTCTGGTTTGTGTCAAATACAGTAATCCTCCAATCATAGATTTGTACCTTGTCGAATTAATAAGAGTTGAATCTTCTTTAAATGTCAGTTTATCTGTTGTAGTCATAGGAGTACTTACTGGTTTAGAGTTTTCCATACCAAATTTCTTCAAGAGTTTCTTCAAGTACTTTGTTTGACATATGAATATACCTTTATCTGTTTGTGAAATCTGCAAACCTATAAAAAAAAATTATGTCCAATCATAAACATTTGTTCTTCTTGCATCTTGTTAGCAAAGTCTTTACATAACTCTTCTTCACCTCCAAAAATGATATCATCCACAAATACTTCAATAACCAAAATATCATCATTGGTAACTTTTTAATACAAATTACTGTCAGCATTACCTTTTGTGTATCCAAGCTTTAAAAGATATCTATCAAGGCTAGCATACCAAGCTCTGGGAGCTTGCTTCAATTCATATAAATCTTTCCTTAACATGCAAACCATATCCTTGTCATCTAACAATGAAAATCCATTAGGTTGTTCCATGTAAACTTCCTCTTCAAGATCTCCATTCAAAAATGCACATTTTACATCCATCTGATAAACTTTATAGTTCTTATGAGCTGCAAATGCAAGAAATAGTCTAACTGCCTCAATTCTAGATACCGGTGCAAAGGTTTCATTATAATCAATTCCTTCTTTCTGTGAATAACCTTTACAAACTAATATTTCTTTGTTTCTAATTACTTCACCATCTTCATTAAGTTTATTTCTATATACCCATTTAGTTCCAATTACATTTTTGTCTTTAGGTCAGGGAACTAGTGTCCAAGTATTATTCTTCTCAATGTGTTCTAATTCATCTTTCATTGCTTTTATCCAATGTTCATCTTGACATGCTTCAATAATAGATGCTGGTTCAACTTGAGAAATTAAACAAACATCTTCATTTGCCAATCTTCCTCTTATCATAACACCTTGATTCTTGTTTCAATTATCTAATTCTCTGAATGATTCAATCTTCTATACTTGGGTTTATTCTAATTTCCAATTACATGTTGTTGTTGTTCAGTCATAGTTGAGTTCTTTGATGATGCCAGTGTGACTAGATGTTCACTCTGTACCAATGCAATCTGTGTCGGTTCATTTATAATCATTTCAACTGCCGGTTCTACAGATCTTGAATCTCCTCTAAAATGTTCATCTATCTTCACATTAGTACTCTCAATGTTTTTTTGCAGTCTTTTATTATAACATCTATATGTCTTGCTTCTAATTGAATAACCAATAAATATTCCTTCATCACTTCTAGGATCAAATTTGCCAATATACTCATCTCTTCTAATATAACATTTTCTTCCAAATATTCTGAAATATTTAAGAGTAGGAGTATGACCAAACCATAGTTCATAAGGGGTCTTGCCAGTTTCACTTTTGATGTGAACTCTGTTGAAAGTATAAACCATTGTATTCATTGCTTCTCTCCAGTACACATGAGGTAGATTTGCTTCCATCATCATGGTTCTTGTTGCAACCAGAATAGTTTTGTTCTTCCTTTCTACAACTCCATTCTATTGGGATGTCCAGGGTGCTGATAGTTGTCTTTTGAATCCATTTTTTCACAGAATGAATTGAATTCTCTAGATGTAAATTATCCTCCTTGATCTAGTCTTAAACATTTAATTTTCTTACCGGTTTAATTCTCTACCATTGCCTTGTATATCTTTAATCTTCCAAAAACTTTTGATTTCTCCCTAAGAAAAGTAACCCAACACATTCTAGAATAATCATCAATTTTTAGCATAAAGTATCTATCTCCTTGAAGACTTCTTGTTCTTGCTGGACCACATAAATTGATATGAATTAAATCAAGAATATTACTGGATTTCTCATAAATGCTCTTAAATGTTGTTCTAACTTGCTTTCCCATTTGAAATTCCTTACATACTGGATTATGAGGTTTCACAATCTTAGGTAAATCCCTTATTGCCTTAGTTGAACTAATGTTTACAATGCAATCAAAATTCACATGACAGAGTCTTTTATGCCACAGCCAACTTTCATCAATGTGTGCAATCAAACATGTCTTATCACTGGTATTCAAGTGAAATATATTACCTTTAGTCTGATTACTGGTTGCAATCTCCAATCTAGTTATGTTCATGATTTTGCTCTTGAATTATAATTGAAATCCTTTTTCCACTAACTGACCATCACTCAAAAGATTATGCTTCAAACCTTCAACATATTAAACATTATTAGTGTTGATCTGACCATCCAAAGATATAGTGCCTCTTCCTTTGATTAAACAAGCTTTATCATCTCCAAATCTTACTAGACCTCCATGAATTTCCTGTAATGATAAGAATTTTCTTTTATCACCAGTCATGTGATGTGAGCACCTACTCTTTATGATCCATTCATCCTTTTCTTCATTTTTTTCTCCCAGTGCCTTCTCTACCGGTTTGATAATAGGTGTCAGTTGGTCTTCATCTGAGTCATCTGTAACACCTTCATCTACATAGTAACATGAGTTATCTCTATTTTTCCTTAAAACTGTATCTCTGATATTCAGGGTTAGGCTTATATGTTCTTTTTGCTTCCTCCCTTGGTCTTGGATGTCTATCAGGGCACCTACAAGCCATATGACCAACTTTATTGCAATTAAAACATTTGAAAGGTTCTTTACCTTCATACTTACTTCCTATTGGACCTTTAGGCATCTTCCTTGCAAATAGTGCTTCAAGTTCTTCAAGTTCTTCATTTTCTCTTTTCATATCTTCAAGTTCTTTTGCATAAAGTGCTTTCCAATCAGTTTTTTAGATGATGATGATGATGTGGATGATGATTCTTTGAAAGCTATATGTATTTTGACTATAGCAACAAGACCAATCACTCCAAGCTCAAAGGCAAAAAAAAATTCAAACAAAGTATCTCTAGAAATTGATGTATTAGGCATTGTTCTCAACTCATGAATAGCAGTCACTTTCATTTTGTAAGCCAGTGGCAAAGCTCTTAATACTTTAGAAATAATTTCATCCTCACTTAAAGATCCCCCACAACATTGTATTCCTAAAACAATTTCATTATCTCTTTCCATAAATGCAGAAATTCTTTCATCTTCTTCCATTTTTAAATTTTCATATCTGATCCAATAACATTCCAGTTTTGCAATCTTGATAGTGGTATCTCCTTCATTCAATTTTTCTAGTTTATCCCAAATATCTTTTGCAGTAGATCAGACTGATAATCCCATGATTTGTTGATCTGATAATGTGCTTAGAAGTGATTCTCTTTCTTTGCAATCATTCTCCAAGTCTTTAGCCAATGTCAGTGAATGAGGTTGATTCAAAGTAGGACCAAAATAGCCATTATTAGTAACATCTCATATATCTCTTCCAATGCAATTCAGATGTGTTTCCATTCTGATCTTCCATATACCATAGTTAGTTCCATCAAGTTTCAGACTGTCCTTCCTCAAAATATTTGTTGCCATAGGATCTCCTCAAGCTGTTAGGCTTCTGCAAAAAGAGGACTTAGCTCTGATACCAATTATTAGGAACTGGGAAGGACAACTGAGAGGGGGGCATGAATCAGTTGTGAAATAGTTATATATAAATTACAACTCAAAACCAATTAATCCAACCTGAAACTTAGTGTCGGTAAAACAAACTATAATGTAGGTAAAATAGATTAACTGTTATAGCAATACCGGTATAAATTAATGCATGAAATAGAAAGAGGAACAACATTCACAACAGATGACATAGATATTTTAATGTGGAAACCCTATAAGGGAAAAAAAAATGGTGGGAAACCTTACCCATAATCAGATGATACTACTGTAGATAGTAAGTGTATACAAATGGGGTCTGCACATGCAGGAAGGCCAACTGCATAGAGCTCACTGCTCAATCACAAAATAGGAGTCACACTGACTACAATTGGATGGTTAAATCTAATAAAAATGTACATCTTTAATATAGCATTTAAAATGCTAGATTCAGTACCAGTTTAAGCTCTGACCATGAGTGCCAAACACCTTCATAACCTTCCTTCAACCTTCAGATAATGTCTGTGTGATTCGCACAAGGATTGGCTTATTTTTTCTCTTCAATATTCACACACACTCATAATGATGATCTTCAATAAGATCTTACAATCATTTATACAAAACCTAAGACCAAATGTTAAGGTCGGCTCACTAAAGATATTATATTTAAATCATTTACAAATAACTCTTGATGCAATACAGTATGTCAGCTTAATACATTTACACATTATCCAATCAATAAACCATTTCCAAAATATGTCATGCTGGTCTGGAATAGATATCATGTACCGGTCCATAACCTAGACTTATATGTCGGTAAAGGCAAATATGTGAACTTGATTAGACCAATAAGCAAAACACCAAATCCAAACATCCAATCCATGTCTTTGACATAACCAAATGATCTCTAGATGATAACAAATCATCATGACTCCTGGTAAACAATATAACATACCGGTGACTGTGCATAAGCCACTAACCATGTTGGGACCACAATGTGTCGGTTTAACAATAAACCAATATAACCATAGTGCCAAATCAACAATGTAGACCTCCAAAAGGATGAGTGTTGACATCAATGACAAAACCAATGCAACACATGACAAATTCATCCATAATACCAACAATCTCCCCCTTTGGCATTGATGACAACACTATATGAAAAAACATCTAAGTGCAAAAAAAAAATGCCAAAAACTAATAAACCAACAATCTCCCAAATTAGATCAATACAAAGTTCTGTACCAAAAATAGAAACCAAAACCAAAAATACATCTCTCCCCAAAGTACAAGGTTTTTCTATAGATATCTCTTCCCCTTTGATATCAAATGCCAAAGCTGTTAAGAATCAAAACATATCATATAGCTAACTACTCCCCCTGAGTAGTAGCTCTCCTTCATCAAAGCCGGAAAAGGATTTTTTTTTTTGTTAGTCCCTATCGGTTTGATGTCAATCTTCATCATTCAAGTCTCTACTGGTGGGGAAATTACCCCAAGCTATTCTCTGAGATATTCAAATGTTTCTTTAGGCAAAGGATTTGAAGAGATATCTGCAATTTTCTCTTTAGTATTCACATAAAACAATCTCACTTCATTTGCTTCAACATTCTCTTTTAGAAAATTGTACTTAATAGAAACATGCATTATTTTAGAGTGAAATACCATATTATTTGATATATCAATTGCCGTTGAATTATCACAATAGATAATTTTCGGTTCTTTGCATTTTACCTTTATATCCTTCAACATTTGCTTGATCCATAATACCTGAGTGCAATTAGTTGCTGCTGCAACACATTCTACTTCTGCCATTGATAATGATGTACAAGTCTTCTTCTTGCTGGTCCATGAAATAAATCTTCTGCCAAGAAAGAATACACCGCCAGTGGTACTCTTTTTGTCATCTACATCTCCTACCCAATTTGCATCTGTATATGCAAATAACTCAAATTTTCATCCTTAGGATACCATAAATAAAGATTTGTTGTGCCTTGTAGGTACTAGAAAATCCTTTTAACTGTTGATTCATGATTTTCTTTAGCATTGCTTTGAAATCTAGAAACAATACATACTGCATTCATTATATTAGGTTTTAGTTTGTGTCAAATACAATAATCCTCCAATCATAGATTTGTACCTTGTCGAATTAATAGGAGTTGAATCATCTTTTAATGTCAATTTATGTGTTGTACTCATAGGAGTACTTACTGGTTTGGAGTTTTCCATACCAAATTTCTTCAAGATTTCCTTCAAGTAATTTGTTTGACATATGAATATACCTTTATCTGTTTGTGGAATCTGCAAATCTAAAAAATAAAATTTTGTCCAATCATAGACATTTCAAATTCTTCTTGCATCTTGTTAGCAAAGTCTTTACATAACTCTTCTTCACCTCTAAAAATGATATCATCCACAAATACTTCAATAACTAGAATATCATCATTGGTAACTTTGTAATACAAATTACTGTCAGCATTACCTTTTGTGTATCCAAGCTTTAAAAGATATTTATCAAGTCTAGCATACCAAGCTCTGGGAGCTTGCTTCAATCCATATAAAGCTTTCCTTAACCTGCAAACCATATCCTTGTTAGCTATCAATGAAAATCCATTAGGCTATTCCATGTAAAATTCCTCTTCAAGATCTCCATTGAAAAATGCATATTTTACATCCATCTGATAAAATTTATAATTCTTATGAGCTGCAAATGCATGAAATAGTCTAACTGCCTCAATTCTGGATCCCGGTGCAAAGGTTTCATTATAATAAATTCCTTCTTTCTATTAATAACCTTTACAAACTAATCTTTCTTTGTTTCTGATTACTTCACCATCTTCATTAAGTTTATTTTTATATACCCATTTAGTTCCAATTACATTTTTATCTTTAGGCTGGGGAACTAATGTCCAAGTATTATTCTTTTCAATGTGTTCTAATTCATCTTTCATTGCTTTTATCCAATGTTCATCTTGACATGCTTCAATAACAGATGTTTGTTCAAGTTGAGAAATTAAACAAACCTCTTTATTTGCCAATCTTCCTCTTGTCATAACACCTTGATTCTTGTTTCCAATTATCTGATTCTCTGAATGATTCAATCTTATATACATGGGTTTATTCTGATTTCCAATTGCATGTTGTTGTTCTTTAGTCACAGTTGAGTTCTTTGATGATGCCGGTGTGACTAGATCTTCACTCTGTATTGGTGCAATCTGTGCCAGTTCATTTATAATCATTTCAACTACCGATTCTACAAATCTTGAATCTCCTCTAAAATGTTCATCTATCTTCACATTAGTACTCTCAATGATTTTCTGCAATCTTTTATTATAACATCTATATGACGCTTCTAGTTGAATAACCAAAAAATATTCCTTCATCACTTCTAGGTTCAAATTTGCCAATATACTCATCTCTTCTAATATAACATTTTCTTCCAAATATTCTGAAATATTTAAGAGTAGGAGTATGACCAAACCATAGTTCATAAGGGGTCTTACCAGTTTCACTTTTGATGTGAACTCTGTTGAAAGTATAAACCATTGTATTCACTGCTTCTCTCCAGTACACATAAGGTAGATTTGCTTCCATCATCATGTTCTTGTTGCATCTAGAATAGTTTTGTTCTTCCTTTCTATAACTCCATTCTGTTGGGATGTCTGGGGTGTTGATAGTTGTCTTTTGATTCCATTTTCCTCACATAATGAATTGAATTCTCTTGATGTAAATTCTCTTCCTTGCTCTGATCTTAAACATTTGATTTTCTTGTCGGTTTCATTCTCTACCATTGCCTTGTATATCTTGAATCTTCCAAACGCTTATGATTTCTCCTTGAGAAAAGTAACCCAACGCATTCTAAAATAATCATGAATTATTAGTATAAAGTGTCTATTTCCTTGAAGACATCTTGTTCTTGCTGGACCATATAAATCATTATGAATTAAATCAAGAATATTATTGGATTTCTCATAAATTCTCTTAAACGTTGTTCTAACTTGCTTTCTCATTTGACATTCCTTACATACCAGATTATGAGGTCTCACAATCTTAGGTAAATCCCTTAATGCCTTAGTTGAACTGATCTTTACAATGCAATCAAAATTCATATGACAGAGTCTTTTATGCCACAACCAACTTTCATCAATGTGTGCAATCAAACATGTCTTATCACTAGTATTCAAGTGATATATATTACCTTTAGTCTGATTACCGGTTGCAATCTCCAATCCAATTTTGTTCATGATTTTGCATTTTCCATTCTTGAATTGTAATTGAAATCCTTTTTCCACTAACTGACCAACACTCAAAAGATTATGCTTCAAACCTTCTACATAATAAACATTGTCAGTGTTGTGCTTACCATCCAAAGATATAGTGCCTCTTCCTTTGATTAAAAAAGCTTTGTCATCTCCAAATCTTACTAGACCTCCATGAATTTCCTTGTAATGATAAGAATTTTCTTTTATCACTAGTCATATGATGCGAGCATCCACTATCTATGATCCATTCATCATTTTCTTCAATTTTTGCTACCAGTGCCTTCTTTGCCGGTTTGAGAATAGGTTTTGGTTGATCTTATTTTATTGAAAAAAAATTCCATCCACTATCTATTGGATCTTCATCTGAGTCATCTGTAACACCTTCATCTACATAGTAACATGACTTATCTCTATTTTTCTTAAATCTGTATCTCTGATATTCAGGGTTAGGCTTATATGTTCTTTTTGCTTCCTCCCTTAGTCTTGCATGTCTATCAGGACACCTAGAAGCCATATGACCAACTCTATTGCAATTAAAACATTTGAAAGGTGCTTTACCTTCATACTTACTTCCTACTGGACCTTTAGGCATCTTCCTTGCAAATAGTGCTTCAATTTCTTCATTTTCTCTTCTCATATCTTCAAGTTCTTTTGCATAAAGTGCTTTCCAATCAGTTTTATTAGATGATGACGATGATGCTGATGATGATGCTTTGAAAGTTATATCATTTTTGTCTGTAGCAATAGGACCAAACTCTTCAAGCTCAAATGCAGAATTTTTTCCAACCAAAGTATCTCTAGAAACTGATTTATTAGGCATTGTTCTCAACACATTAATAGCAGTCACTTTCATTTTGTAAGCCAATGGCAAAGCTCTTAATACTTTAGAAATAATTTCATCTTCACTTAAAGATCCTCCACAATGTTGTATTCCTAAAACAATTTCATTAACTCTTTCCATAAATCAAGAAATTCTTTCATCTTCTTCCATTTTTAAATTTTCATACTTGACCCGTAACATTCTAGTTTTGCAATCTTGACAATGGTATCTCCTTCATTCAATGTTTCTAGTTTATCCCAAATAGCTTTTGCAGTATATCAGTCTGATAATCCCATGATTTATTGATCTGATAATGCACTCAGAAGTGCTTCTCTTGCTTTGCAATCATTCTCCAAGTCTTTAGCCAATGTCAGTGAATGAGGTTGATTCAGAGTAGGACCAACATAGCCATTCTTAGTAACATCCCATATATCTCTTCCAATGCAGTTCAAATGTGTTTCGATTTTGATCTTCCATATACCATAGTTAGTTCCATCAAGTTTCAGACTATCCTTCCTAAAAATATTTGTTGCCATAGGATCTCCTCAAGTTGTTAGGCTTCTGCAAAAAGAGGACTTAGCTCTGATACCAATTGTTAGGAACTGGGAAGGACAACTGAGAGGTGGGGGTGAATCATTTGTGAACCAATTATATATAAATTACAACTCAAAACCAATTAATCCAATTTGAAAAAAAAAAAACTATAATGCTGGTAAAATAAATTAACTGTTATAGCAGTACCAGTATAACTTAATGCATGAAACAGAAAGAGAAACAACATTCACAACACATGACACAAAGATTTTGACATGGAAACCCTGTAAGGGGGAAAACCACAATGGGAAACCTTACCTACAATCAGATGATACTAATACAGATAGTAAGTGTATACAAATGGGGTCTACACATGCAGAAAGGCCAACTGCCTAGAGCTCACTGCTCAATCACAAAATAAGAGTCACACTGACTACAATTGGATGGTTAAATCTAATAAAAATGTACTTCTTTAATATAGCATGTGCAATACTAGATTCAGTACCAGTTTAAGCTCTAGCCATGAGTGCCAAACACCTTCATAACCTTCCTTCAATCTTGAGATAATGTCTACGTGATTCGCACAAGGATCTTCTTATTTTTGCTCTTCAATATTCGCACACACTCATAATGATGATCTTCAATAAGATCTTACAATCATTTATACAAAACCTAAGACCAAATGTTAAGGTCGGCTCACTAAAGATATTACATTTAAATCAATTACAAATAAGTCTTGATGCAATACAGTATGTCAGCTCAATATATTTACACATCATCCAATCAATAAACTATTTCTAGAATGTGTCATGCTGATCTGGAATAGATATCACGTGTTGGTCCATAACCTAGAATTATCTATCAGTAAAGGCAAATATATGAACTTGATTAGACCAATAAGAAAAACAACAAATCCAAACATCCAATCCATGTCTTTGACATAACCAAATGATCTCCAGATGATAACAAATCATCATCACTACCAGTGAATAATATAACCTATCGGTGAAGCATATACCGGTGACTGTGCATAAGCCACTAACCATGTCGGGACCACAATGTGTTGGTTCAACAATAAACCAATATAACTATAGTGTCAAATTAATAATGTAGACCTCCAAAAGGATATGTGTTGACATCAATGACAAAACCAATGCAACACATGATGAAGTCATCCATAATACCAACAGGATATATTTTGTAAAGAGTAAATTTGAAGTTTTCAATCGATTTAAAAAATTTAAAGCAATGATTGAGTTGTAGACTGGAAAGAAAATTAAATGCTTGAGGACTAATAATGGCAGTGAATTTTTGTCTAATTATTTTGATAGATTCTTTAAAGACTATGGCATTAGGACAACTCCATATTCTCCACAATAGAATGGAGTTGCAGAAAGAATGAGCAAGACATTGATGGAGAAGACTAGGAGTATGTTGAGTTGTACTAGTCTAGAACAAAAATTTTGGGCTGAAGTTGTTGCCACTAACTACTACATGATTAACAAGTCTTCTACATCAGCTCTTGTTGACAAAATGCCTATGGAAGCATGGTTGGGTCATAATTATTCATTGAGACATCTTAGAATTTTTGGTTGCGAGGCATATCCACATGTGTTGAAGGAGAAATGAACAAAGTTGGAGAATAAGGTTGTGAAATGTATCTTCATCAGTTATAGTTATGGTGTGAAAGGATACAAGCTTTGGCACCCTGTTTCACAAAAGGTAATTCATAGTAGAAGTGTTATTTTTAGAGAAATTAAGTCCCCTTTTGTTACATTGCAGCCAAAACAGACTAAACACGAAGATGTGATTCAATTCCCTTCAACACCTAAAAGGGTTGAATCGAGACCACTTGATAGGCACAAAGTTGAAAAGATCTCATCTAGATTTGAATCTTTGAAAGAGGAGGAAGAACCTCTAACTCAGCTTGTTCGAAGGTATACAGGACATATACAACCACCTAATGATTGGAGATGAATTATTTCTTTGAACACTAATATGGATGAACCTAGATCTCTAGAAGAGGCATTAGGTATGAATGATGTAGAATCCTGGAAGATTGTTATGGAAGAAGAAATGATAGCTTTGAAAAAGAATGATACATGGGATCTTATACCATTGCCTTAAGGATGAAAGCCTATTGGTTGCAAATGGGTGTTCAAAAAAAAAATTGGTTCAAATGGAAGCATTGAGAAGTATAAAGCAAGGTTGGTTGCAAAAGGCTACTCTGAGGTAGAGGGTATGTATTATGGTGAGATATTTTCTCCTATTGCAAAAATGACATCCATTAGATTTTTGCCTTCTATTGCTACTGCTTATGATTTAGCGGTTGAGAAAATGGATGTGAAAACTTCTTTCCTTCATGGTGATCTAGAGGAGGATATCCATATGACACAACTAGAGAACTATGTGGTAAAAGGTAAAAGTAATTTCGTCTATAAATTAAAAAAATATTTGTATGGCCTCAAACAGTCCTAGGATTTGGTACCATAAATTTGATAAATATGTGTTGATTTTGGGATTTGAGCATTCTAAATCTGATCACTGTATTTATTATAAATATGATGGTAATCATTTCCTGTACATTGCATTATATGTTGATGATAAATTTTTCATTGGTAAATGGAAAGGTATGATTTCAGAACTAAAGTCTCAACTTACTGATAAATTTGAAATGAAAGATCTTGGTGTAGTGAAACACATTCTTGGAATGGAAATTAAAAGAGATAGAGTGAACAAAAAGCTATGGCTAGGCTAGAGTAAGTATGTGAATTCAATTTTATGGAGGTTTAACATTCAGGATTGTAGACCATTGTGTGTTCCTTTTATAGTTAGAACAAAAATATCTATTTCTAATTGTCCTACATCTCCATCTAAGATGGAAGACATGAGTAGAGTTCCTTACCAGAGTGCAGTTAGAAGTTTGATGCATGCTATGGTCTCTACTAGACCAGACATTTCCCAAGCAGTGGGAGTTCTTTCTAGATATATGTCTAATCCTGGAAGAGTTCATTGGGATGCAGTCAAAAGAGTCTTTAGATATTTGAAAGGTACCTCTGAGTATTCTTTTTGTTATCATGGTAATTTGGTTGAAGACATGATTTCCCTTGTTATTCATGGTTATGTGGATACAGACTAGGTAGGTGATATTGATAGCAGAAGATCCACCAGTGCCTATGTATTTACTTTATTTGGTGGTGCAATTAGTTGGATGAGTAAGTGACAAGCTATGGTTTCTTTGTCCACTACATAATCAGAGTATATGGCAGCTACTCATTCTTGCAAAGAAGCCATTTGGCTTAAGAGACTTTGTTTAGATATCAAAATAAAACAAGGTACAATGATAGTTTATTGTGACAGTCAAAGTGCAATCTGCCTAGCTAAGAACCAGAAATTTCATGCCTAGACCAAACACATTGATGTTTAGTATCATTTTGTCAGATATGGTAAAAGATGGTAGGGTGAAGCTGGTTAAGGTAGAGACTTTGATGAATGTTGCAGATTATTTAACTAAGATTGTGAGCACAAATAAGTTCAGATGGTGTTTGGATTCTATGGGCCTCATGGCCCCTAACAATTAAATTATTGTGTTGATACTCCCTTTTCTCTTGCAAGGTGTTTGGCAAGTGAGAGAATGTTGGGAAAATGATGTCTCAACCTTGCATTTATATGAGGTTACTATTTATAGTAAGTTTTTGTTTTAGCACTAAATGGTACAAAATTCTCCCTGAAGCTTCTAGTTGGCTAGATGAACATGACGACAAATTTTCATCACAAGATCATAGCTAGTTTTGATGATATTAAAGTTTTTCATTTTTGGAGGGTATGATGAAAGGTTTAAAAATAATTTTGAGGACTTTATAGGCTTTTAAATTCCCTAAAAAGTGGGAGTAAACAACATAGTGGTTTATGAGGAAATAGAGCACTTTTCGAGCTTTTCGACGCTACAAATGGTTCGTCAATCAAACACACGGTTCACAAGTTATGGCCTCAAAAAGTTTGAACTCTTGAAATAGGAAATATAAATTACACCGGGCACATAAACGAGTTGTAAAAGGGAGAAACACATGTTGATATATGTTTTGACATATCATTTTAGCCCATGGTTTTGTAATACCGTTTGATAGTTTTTTATATTGTATCTCCTCTATATGGGGTGCATGAGATAGAGGTTGTGTGTAAGTTTCTTATGGCTATCGATTTACCTTTGAGTCTCTGATAAGTGTTACTCTTGTGAAGAGGTTGCTCTGCAAGTATATTGTAATTTGTTATTGATTATTGAATAATAAATTGAGCTACTTTTGGAGTGTGGGGTTTTTCTCCCGAAAGGGTTTTCCCCACGTAAATCACTATGTTTCTATGTTGTGGTATGCACGATATTTTTTTATTTTTGTTAAGTTTTTGTAACTGCTATAACGATCTGTAAAAGTTTTTGCATTACCTTCCTCTCAAGGTTAGTGTAGGAAGTTGTTCCGCTACTTAACTTGCAAAATTCTACCCAAAGTACAAATATTAACATGTCATCTATGAACACTCAAAAAAATGCTATTGTTTCATATCAAACAAGTTCTGTAATTTCATGCTAA